>NC_085137.1:199172954-201572954 GCF_035046485.1 Aedes albopictus | reverse complement strand
GATTTGGCTCACCGACAGCAAATTGTTCGACATCGTTGGGATGAACTTGACGTTGTGCACGTCTATCGGTGGATTTTCCGGGCAACATTTCGGAAAAAGCTTGACGGTGCCGGTCGCAGCAATCTCCATCACACCTTTATCCGCTGCCATGACAACGCCGCTCGCTGGCCTTGGGTCGACCAGCATACTGCGATTCATGGTGAAGTGGTCCGATGCGCCCGAATCGAAAACCCAACCGTCGTTGCTATGGCAACCAGTTGTGTTCAGCACCGTGCAAAATGCCGATCCTTTCCTTGTCTCGCTTCTTACCTGGCATTCCCTCGCAATGTGCCCGTACTTGTGGCAACGTTTGCATTTCGGACCTTTTGACTGCGCAGCTGACCGGGTTTCGGGTACGCCTTGCTTCGGTTTCGCTGGAAATGGTTTCCTCCCAACGAACGCCGTCTTGTCCGATGAGAATTGCACTTCCTGGAGCAGCTTCGTCTTGATGCTGTCGCCGGTGATAGGGGTGCCGGAATTTTCCAGCGCCATTATCATTGGCTTGTACTCCTCCGGAAGGCCAGCCAGTAGAAGGGAACCAATCCACTCCTCGGAAATTTCGAAACCAACGCCTCGAAGGTTATGAGCGGTGGAAATGATTTCCGTTACATACGTGTCCACGTTGCCGCACGCCGAAAGCGTCGTCGTGATGAGCTTCCTGAGTAACGCCACCCGGCGCGTCAGGCCGGTGTCTTCGAACGCTGCCTCAAGCTTCGCCCAAACTTCACGGGCCGTTTTCGCGTCCTTCACGTGCACGTAGTTGATGGGATCCAACAGGAGAATAATCTTCGCACGTGCTCTTCTGCATTTCCTCTCGTCGACCGCCGGTAGCGTCCCATCCACGTCGGGAATCGGCTTGACTGCTTCCCACAGCTCCTCCAGCTCCAGATACGTTTCCACCGCAAACTTCCACGTGGGCCAATTTTCGCGGCCGCTCAGCCGCTCGATGGGGGGAAGGCTTGAAAGGTTCTGGATCTGTTGCGGGGCTTGCGGAACCCGTTCCGCCCGGTGGTCACCAGCTCCGAGAGACATTTTCTTAACTGCTTCTGGAATCTTCTTTTGAAAAAATACTTGGGCCAATAACCTATTGGAGTAGGTAGGCAGTAAAACGAACTACTCTGTGCAGTGGTAGAAACAGAAGTGAAAATTTTTTATTTGAATTTAAATCTAGGCTACTACGATTGGCGTTCGGTCTGAACGCCTGCTATAATTATAGTATCTCTAACAAACTTGACGTTTGAGCGGTGCCGACACCGCTCAAACGTCAAATATCGTGTGAGAGTAAGCAGGCCAGCAAAAATTCGTGCAGTGGACCATACCATTGACGAATACGGCACAGGAAAAAACTAAGCATAAGTAAGCTCAAATCACAGACAAACAGACGTCTCACTCAACCCGCTTCCCATCGTTTCCCTTTTTAACGGGCTATTCTAATATTCAGTAGTTCACATATATCTCGCTCATGGCGTTTTTGCTCCTGTTTGACGTTTGCTCACTACTGCCATCTACTCAGTGGGTTTGTGAAACACAGCGCAATTAGCATTGGGCGATTAGGGGCTGTCCATAAACCACGTGGTCATTTTTTTGGGACTTCTCAACACCCCCCCCCCCCTCCCGCGTGGTCATTAGTCCATACAAAATTTTTTATTCGTCCATACAAAATGGTCTTTGGCCGAACCCCCCCTCATGACCACGTGGTTTATGGACAGCCCCTTATACTTTTGTGACGATGATTTTAATCGTACTTTGTTTCAAGTGATATGTCTGCTTGTCTGTGATCAGAAACTGATCTACAGAAGTCCACAAACCCGCCATCAAGTAGCACATCCGGAATAAAAATTTGCTTAGTCGTATCACCATCATCAAGGTTTGATGTAGGGTGGGGTGGGGCAAGATGGGTCACCTAAGGATGGAGCATCATAACTTTGTAAATACAAATGGAGGGCCCATTAATTTGAACAACCAAACGCATTTCTTAACTTTTTAGCAAGGTCTTTCAGGAAGTCAGTGCCTCAAATATTTTTAAAGACAAGGTGGGTGTAAATACATAGTGGGGCGGTCTCAGCGTGAATTCCGCAGAGCACAGATCTGAAAAACCACATGGCTTTATTATGTTCTTCAACATCAAACATCTGAGATTCTTGGAATCATTTCGGATTTTTAATTCCAATGGAAAAGTTTGTTGCTTCATCCCGCTAGTGGATTGGCGTGAATTGTGACGCTATTTATTTTCTTCTCTACTACTGGCCGATAAGTTTTGGGGTTGACCGTTAATTTCTCTAATTCATCCAGTGCTTCAAATCCGTCGATAACTCTAAAATGAAACAAACTTCCCCGATTAACGTGCGCCCCAAGTTTCGCTCCCACATTCCAACTTACTTCCCAAAGAGTGTGTACTTCAGATCCAACGCCGGTTGCGCGGCATACGTGATAAAGAACTGGCTGGCATTGGTGTTGGGGCCATTGTTGGCCATCGACACCATGCCCCGTTCGTTGTGCTTTAAGCTTTCTTTGAATTCATCCTCGTACTTGCGGCCCCAAATCGACTGACCACCCTTACCGGTTCCGCTGGGATCTCCCGTTTGTACGATGAAACCTTTGATGTTGCGGTGGAAAATGCACCCATTGTAATAATCGCTAGCGCACAGGGCGAGGAAATTCTCGCAATTCTTGGGACAATCCTCACAGAACAGTTCCAGCTTGATGTCTCCAACATCGGTGTGCAGTGTGACGGACTGAAAGTTGAATTGAGTATAATCAACAATCTATATTACGGGATACTTGAAAGAAACATACCATTTTATCAGTTACGAATGTCGGTATTTATGAATTTAAAACAGTTTTAGAATAACTGTATAAAACGTATTTTTAGGTATAAATGAGAATAATAAATAAACAAATTCAAAAGTAAAATCAATCACTGGCACGCTGGCACACAAAACAAAGGTGCACTGCACGCTAAGGTCAGTTTACCTTTTTTCCAAAAAGTGCACAACCGCAAATATGCGTAAATGATACTCAAATATAGGTAAACAAGACTCAAATATGGGTAATGTGTACCTAAATATGAGTAATTGTAACCCAAACATGGGTAAATATTACCCATAAATGGGAATGAGCACTTTTCCAAAATTTGAGTTTTATTTACCCATATTTGCGTAAAGTTCACGCAAATTTGAGTAAAATTTACCCATATTTTAGGAAAATAGGTAAACTGACCTTAGCGTGTGATGCACAGTCACTCACCAATGAGACCTCAAATATGAGAGCCTAATAAAGGTGTGGAAGAAGATACTTCGTGTGCGTGAGATCCGTGTTTTGTGCGTTTTGTGCAAAACATGTCACTACTCCAAGCAAAGCGAGCTCCCATACGAATTGTGCGGTCATATATGCTCATGCTCATGCTCATGTAATGGTACACTTTTCAACTATTTTTACAGTATAAATCAAAAGATGATTGTTTTGACCATCGTTCAATGCAAGGCGACAATCATAAAACAAATAAACAGCTGATATATTAACGAAAGACAGGGATACCAAAGAGAGCCTCTCTTCTGCAGATAGGACCTTTAGACATGTTTGGCCTGAATTTGTATTTACATTTCGACAATGATTTTTCATAAGGGCCTAACTAACTTGATCGATTTCTCTTCGTCGACTCTCTCTTTCGTTAATAACTTAATCCAAACGAACAAAATCATTATTCTTTTTGTTTCTATAACAAAATGTAGGCATATCCTTCGCATTTCAATCAAAAAAAAATGGGAAAACTCAATACACATTCTGTAATAACACAAAGAGAGGATCGATGAAGAGAAATCGAAAATGTCAGTTAGGCCCTAATGAAGAATCAGTGTCGATTTTTCTCTCATTGATATAAACAGCCATCTTTTCTTCCCCACCTGTAATATATTCTTATTGTTCCGCCGCACCTTCATTAGACTCTCATTGGTCACTCACATTTCAAGGCAAAGCGCACAGACCTATTCAAAATCGAGCAGTTGGAGTTACACCGAAAAAAATCGAAACAATCAAACAAAAATTCATGTGGATGAAAATTAGTTTTTCATTGCAATTGGGTTGTTTAGTGAATAAAATATTGGTTAAAATAACAGAACAGTTTTAATTTTCGTGGATAGAATGACAGTTCAATCGATAAAATGACAGTTCGACCCGAACAAAAAAAATCCCATACAAGCTTTAAATGCATTTTAAACCTAGTTCCCGCACTCCAAAAATTATGATATTTTGGATTTTGGCTAGGTTTTGGGTGGAGTACAGTCAACTTTCACTCGTTGCACTAAGCTCGTAGCCCAGTTAGTGAAAGACTTTCACTAGGTAGGCTGAGTTTTGAGCTGTCAAATAATCTTTAACAATAGAGATTCAGGGCTACCAACCTTCGACAAATCGTGCTTCACGTCAAAAAGTGACGTTTGACTTCGGTTTAACTGGGCTATAGCCCACCTAACGGGCGCCCAGTTAAAACGTAGCCCAACGACCGAAAGTTGACTGTATCCGGTTATAAATCCGGAATGACACACATGTGATACACTGCCGTGAATCGCATATTTGTCCCATTTGCATAGGAAATCCAGCCAAGATGGGACTGATATGCGATTCACGGCAGTACAAGAATCACTGTACAATTGGGTTGTTTAGTGAATAAAATTTTGCTATTTTCTATAGCCTAATCGAAAGAGCTCAATGTTCTGAGTATAACGTGATTTTATTGGATTCCAATACCTTAAGCAATTGCTTTGATGATTTAATTAACAAAACAGTTTTAATTTTCGTGGATAGAATGACAGTTCAATCGATAGTGACAGTTCGATCCGAACAAAAAAATTTCCCCATACAAACTTTAAATGCATTTTAAAAATAGTTCCCGGACTCCAAAAATTATGAAATTTTGGATTTCGACTAATTCTTGGGCGGAGAATCCGATTATAAAATAATCCCGATACCCCTAAAGAACCCAATTGCGCTCGAAATCAGTGCCATGCTGAAAACTCTCTCAGTTCAAGTCAGTCTTGTTATTGTTCGTGCAGTTGAAAATCGGAATTTTTGACGCGCGAAAATCATTTTTTTCTCCCAAACCGTGCGTCGGACGTACGTTGGGCAAAGTGCGCTGGATAGAGGGCCAAATTCGCTGTCCAGCGCACTATTGTGCGTTTAGCACCAAATTGATTTCCGAAAAAACTTCATTGACTTCCGCTGCCTTTCCTTTGCGTTAAACATAACGTCGGAAGTAGTGCGCTGTACAGTAAATCTGGTTTTCTATACAGCGCACTACTTCCGATGTTATGTTTAACGCATAGGAAAGGCAGCGGAAGTCAATGAAGTTTTTTCGGAAATCAATTTAGTGCTAAACGCACAATATGTCCGACGTAAGGTTTCACGAATAAAGTTAATAAACTATAGAGGAAGAATGTCGCTGGCGTCGCTGCCGCAACATCTCTTGCTGGCGGAGATAGGCCGGGATATAAGTGTCAAAGCGAAAAAGTATGCAGTTTGACAGATAGATACCCGACATGTTTGCGAACGAGAACAAAGGGAACAACAGCGACATTCATCCTCTATAGTTTCTTAACTCTATTGTTTCACGTATCGATTTGTAGAAAACTTGATTGTCGCGTGTGGGGAAACTTCGGGTTGCAACCGCGATGACAAAAAAAAAATCTTGACACTGCGTACCGTTGTACCTGAAACGAGACCGGACAACTGGCTTCTTGTTATTCTTCTTCTCTTCCAATATGTTTGCTGTTTATTTTCATTTCGCTTCGTTCGTCGCTCGGGCCAGTGTTGCCAAAATTTTTGTTTCGCTTGTTGTTGCACATTTTTTTACGTTGAATATCATTTCATAATTTTTTGGGCAAAGTGAGGACAGATAGTACATAAATACGGAGATCCTATGAATATCGTCACATTTTTTGAGGTGACAGAGGTGCTTTGTAAAGAACGGTAATGTAATTGAAAACAGATTCCGTAAACTGAAATATAGAGCTACGTTTCAATATACGACCTCGCTATGGCCATGTACCATTTGTTTTTTTTTTTTTTAAATAACGATTTCTAGATTGAGTTTAAATAAGACGCCGTTCACACGCCGTCTCAGTGTTGAGAGATGCCCATCCTCCATGTAGTGTTGAGAAGCTTCAGCATCAAAGTATTCGTGTTTCGAAAAATTTGAATGACAATTGGCTCCTTTAGCGGTGTTGAGACAATCCCATATTCTGAATCTGCATGTCAAACTGAGCCGAAATCCAAATTTTCATCAATGATGGTGTCCGGGAACCTATTTAAAAATCAATTTGAAGTTTGTATGGGAGCGATTTGTCGCATTTTGTACTGGGCGTAGCTGTCAAGCAGTTGCCCAGCTGTCAAAAGGTGATTTCAAAAAATCTCTTTGAAATTGATTTTAGGTATCAAAATAAAATTCTAAAAATCTGAAAAAACCATAGTGACTCAGCAAAAGGTGCTCTTTCGTATAAAATCAAAAAATCTTTACATTTTTCAAAATTTAAAAACCCAATTCTGGCCTGAGATCCTCTAAAACCCCTGAAAACGCCCCTCCCCTCCTCTTGAAACTTCTTGAAAGCCATCTGAAACTCCGCATGACAATACAAAATTTACCGGAACAGCTAGTATTAAAAAAGAAACACAATTTGAAAAAAACAGATATTATTCATTTATTTTTATGACATTAACATTTTTTTTTACATTTCGATAATGATGTTTGATCTTTTCATTTAAAAAAGCATGCTTCTGCTGTCATACTTTTTTTTGCGATTGTTTTTTTGTTTCTCCTGATTTTAGACGAAAGAGAATAAACCGATCCATCAATTGTTGCTGAAATTTTCGACAATGCAACACATTAGTTGGAAGAACGTCCAGTTGTTCCAGTAACATTTTTGGCAAATTTCCGTTGAAATTCGATGGGATACTGCCTCGGAAGTTCCTGTAAAGTAATTCCATCACTAAAAAGCAATCGAATAATTGTTTGCTTATGTGGTTATATGGGTTTGCGGATGTTGATGATCGTAGGAGTGTATATCGGCCAGGTCCAGTTGCAAGTTCGGCGGGATTACGGATAGTGCACTTGCTCAAACATTTTCTGCATGAAGCAGGCCGCTTCTTAACTTTCCCGATTATATATCCTGCAAGGGCCCATATAGCCGAGGCGGTAAACGCACGGGTATTCAGCATGACCATGCTGAGGGTGACGGGTTCGATTCCCGGTCGGTCCAGGATCTTTTCGTAAAGGAAATTTCCTTGACTTCCTTGGGCATAGAGTATCTTCGTGCCTGCCACACGATATACGCATGCAAAATGGTCATTGGCAGAGGAAGCTCTCAGTTAAAAACTGTGGAAGTGCTCATAGAACACTAAGCTGAGAAGCAGGCTTTGTCCCAGTGCGGACGTTACGCCAAGAAGAGAGAGGAGGATATCCTGCAATATGGTACAACGTGTTCTGCTCCGCTCTGTTAAGAGTTCTGCTTGCCTGTTCAATCAGAGCATCGTAACGAGCTTGTCTGGAGTCAAACCCGGCCATTGTTTCCACATTTGCTTCTGCTGCTACTGTTGCTGCTGATTCATCCTCGCCTGAAACTTCCTCGGTTGCTCCAATTGCTGGTCCTGCTTTCTCTGTTCCTGCTTTTGGGTCTGCTTCAAGGCCTTCAACCACGGAACCTGCCGATCTTCGTTTTTGGATCAAGTCGATCATTCCAATGCACACTGGGCCACGAGCGGGTTCTAGCAAGTAAAAACCTCTAGCGTTTTGGGAGTGCATTTTTTTGAGTTGGTGTCTTCGGAGACTTGTATTTATTTTACATGTACTTTTATGTGGTGAAGAAAATTAGTTGGTAATTTTGCCGCATAGGTGGCGCTGCGATACTAACTTGTTTGCTTTACGTCCTAGAGGTTTCCCGTCTTCTGCAAAGTTGTAGAGCGTGCAAAAATAAGTAAAGTCGCCGAAGACACCAAAGTTGTTTGACTTCAAACAACAAAGTTATACCAAAAATTACTATTTAAATTACGTGCATTTACGTGAAAATCACGTTTTTATGACTATTTT
This sequence comes from Aedes albopictus, assembly GCF_035046485.1. Lineage (NCBI taxonomy): Eukaryota > Metazoa > Arthropoda > Insecta > Diptera > Culicidae > Aedes > Aedes albopictus. Next base: position 201,564,841 of record NC_085137.1, on the reverse strand, counting down.
GAATGTTATTAGCAAATTCATCAGTTTGAGCACTTCACACGTGTTAATCGAAGTAGCCTGCATCTGATGATACCAGGTTTGCAATTTTTCGGGACATTTAAAATGTTTTTTTTTTTTGGCAAAATAGTAAAAATTACTATGATTTTCACTAGCAGTTTTTTTTCAAAAAGTTGCAAATTTTGGCAAAATTTGATGCTTGCTTTAAAATATACCACTCAAGATTTGTTAAATCTGAAAGTTTGCCGAAGGTATAGTTTGGTGTTTTTGAGGTATCTTGTTTTAAATGTTGATGTTTTTATACCTAAATTATTTTCAAAGAGAAGCAATTCTTTATTCCGGAGTTGTCCTACCATTAGATCCGCACGAATCACTTTTATATTAAAAGTTTTATGTTTACCCAACGCCTCAACTACTTGGAATTGACGTTTTATGTTCAATTGCGCATCAATGTATTTAATCGGCAGTGCACATAGTGAAAGAAAAAAAATATATAATTTTCAGTTAACTCAACGTACATACCGTAATCCGGGGTCAAATTGATCACTTTAAAACAACTTTTGCGCATAACATCAGTGGTAATTCAAATATTACCAAAAGAATTTCTGTAAAACCAGTACCCAGTGGATCTCCATGGAACCATGTGTTAGAATTTTGTTCAACAAATTTAAACTTTGAGTTAAATAACTCCAAAAATCAAAAAAAAAATAGAAATGCCACTTTGGGGCGAAATTGATCAGTATCAGTTGAAAAGGAAAATTTCCTTCTCCGCTTAATTTTGCTCTTCTAAAACCGAATATAGCATCTAAAATCTTATGACTAGTGAATTTAATACAGGTATTCTTCGATATAACGTACCCTCGATATAGCGTACCCTCGATATAGCAAATTCGATATAACGTACATTTTGCTTCGATATAACGTACAACATTGAAAATTTTTATTTTTTCCAGGAATAACCCTCAGACAAACTACAAAATCACTCAAATCATTGTTTTATTGCAGCATTAGCCTTTTCACCCAGAATTAGCGTAATCTGGGGAAAATTTTAGTGTACGTTATATCGAAGCATGAGTTTTTCGTGAAAACTAATGATTTTCATTGATGGTTTTGTGAATTTCACCGAAATAATTATTTAGGATTAATTTCACGTCGAATACATCAACACTAGCATAAAAAATATAAAATTTTTCTCTGCTTCGATATAACGTACAAAGATAATAATCATTTGTACGTTATATCGAAGAGTACCTGTACTTAAAATACAAAATTAAATTTAAAATTTTTATCTTAAACGCCGAAAGGTAGGCAATTTAATTTGAAATAAGTGATTTCTATTACAACAAATGACTATTTCATCATAAAATTAACTTTTTTAAACTATTTCATGTTCAGAATAGCTACATTACTACCCCACCAAGGCTCCATAAAAATGTTAAAACAGATAATTTACGGGAAGTCCTATTAGCAATCGATTGTTTAGGTGCAATAATTTCAGCCTAATGAGAAATATATTGCAAATTCCTAAAAAAATAAGGTAAAACTAACTTTTTTCTAAAAAAATAAAAGTCTGTACTCATCTCTAGACACCCACGAACCAGATGACGTAAAAAGTTCAAGATCATTACAACGCTTAAGAGTTCCTTGTATGGAATTACAATGTAGTACCCGAATGATCAATTTCACCCCGCTGATCAATTTGACCCCGGTTTACGGTACTACAAATGTTTAGATGGATATTGATGAAATTATGAAAATTAAACTTAGCTCATCAATGCCGTGTCATTAATTGACACAGTTACTTAGTTAGTAAAGCACTTTCCTATTGTATAAGAGTCATGAATTCATATCTCATCTTGGGCTGAGGATTTTTTTATAATTCAACCAATAATTTATTCGTTTTTACGTACGTATGTACGCTGAGTTAACTGAAAATCATAATTGACCACACGGATTGACATAACGAAACTTTGCACTTGCGTGAGTCGCTCACACAGGGCCTAAAACGATTATAATTTCTTTCTTTCAATAGACCAATAAATATATGAGCACTGATGATTCAATAAATTAATGCACAAAACAATTGAACACAAAACGTTAATTTTAAGTAATCAGAGCGTTGGGTTAACATAAAACTCTTAATTGAAAAGTGATCCGTGAATATCTACTGGCGGGACAACTCTGGAATAAGGAATTGCTTCTCTTTGAAAATAATTTAGGTATAAAAACATCAATATTTAAAAACAAGATATCTCAAAAACACCAAATTATACCTCCGGTAAACTTTCAGATTTAATAGATCATAAGTGGTATATTTTGAAGCAAGCAAAACTGTTAGTAAAAATCATTGTAATTTTTACTATTTTGCCTAAAAAACTATTTTAAATGTCCCGAAAAATTGCAAAGCTGGTATCATCAGATGCAGGCTACTTTGATTAACACGTGTAAAGTGCTCAAATTGATGAATTTGCAAATAACATTCAAAATAGTCATGAAAACGTGATTTTCACGTAAATTTTACTATCTTTGGTATAACTATGTTGTTTGAAGTCACACAACTTTGGTGTCTTAGGCGACTTTACTTATTTTTGCACGCTCTACAACTTTGCAGAAGACGGGAAACCTCTAGGACGTAGAACAAAAAAGTTAGTATCGCAGCGCCACCTATGCGGCAAAATTACCAACTAATTTTCTTCACCACATAAAAGTACATGTAAAATAAATACAAGTCTCCGAAGACACCAACTCAAAAAAATGCACTCCCAAAACGCTAGAGGTTTTTACTTGCTAGATCCCGCTCGTGGCCCAGTGTGCAATGAGATGTTCCTGGTCGTCGGCTACATAAGAGGCATTCGGGATCGCGGTCATATATTGGGAAAGCGTGAAATTTTTAAATTGCGTCTGAACTCCAAAGAAGTTGGACGTCGTTGTTTGGAGCGTACAACCGAAAACAAACTTTCACGGCAATCTTGGCTGAATCGTGAGGTGAAAATCATTGTATGTCCGGCATCGAGCAGGCGACGAGTTAATCGAATGATTGCTTTTGTGCTCATTACGATTCCTGATTTCCAAGGTTTCCACCGGCCGCTTTCACCTACTTGAACATCGTAAATCAGTTTCGTCGTGTGGTTCAAGTGGTCGATTATTTGCTGATTAGTTTCTGCGTTATTTGACTTCAACACACTTTCCTCACTGCGGTTATTTATGAAGGCAAACCAGCGAGACAAATCTTCCAAATAGCAAGCAATAGTAAGTACCTCACTTTGACCTGTCTCTGTGCTGCGCGAAGTGCTGCGGATACAGCAAGATTACAATATTTTGTTGCATTGCTCACCTTCATTTTGTCCACAGACGAAACCTTCGTTTCGAAGCACACATCAGCAGCAGAGAGTTTATGGCTCATACGTAGCTGATTGCCTTTTTCGTATTCTACCAGCTTCCTCAAATGATCGCGGTGGACGACATTGGATGTTAAACCTTTTAGTTGCACGTACCCGTCTGGCACTGTAAGGTATGTGTTGTTAATCCAGCCATTTACAGCGTTTTTAAATACATGAACTGGATCTGGGATTATCTCCAATCGCCGAGCGCTATCACAGGGATGCGGTATAGACAAATCATTAGTTACACTGGTCTTCGAGCACTTTACTCCAAAATCGTTCCAGAATCGTTGATTTTCCGATCCTGAGTCAGAGGTACAGAAGTGTACCTTCAATCCAATCGATTCGGCTTTCTTTATTAATGCCACGACGGCCTCTTTTAGCAATGGACTTTCTATGGAGGACCCTGTGTGCTCATACCCCACAACTTGTTTCCACCGGGATCCGATACCCACCAGCATGAAAACAAGAGCTTTGGATGCCAAATTTTCCGTTGCTGGAAGCGTAGTATCCCCAACAAGCTGCTTCGTCGTTTGGCAGAACTCACGAGCTTCATCCGTACTCATCTCGTCCAATACCAGGCCGCAGTCTCTATCCACGTCATTCATTACCTTCACTTTGCTTTCGAGAAGCTCAAAAATATCGTCCAAAATGCCTTTATAGAAAAAAAAAAACATTATTTCCACCATTCCAACATAAAAACCCAGTAATTTAGATTGTAATGAAAATTACCTGGAGTGAAACGAACACATTCAATATGCCGAAGTAAAGATCTTGTAGACGGAAATGGAAACCCTCTCTTGATCAACCGATCATATCCTCCCTGGCACGCAAAACGGATTTGAAGGCTGTCTATGATTGTTTGACCAGACCACTGCTTCACTTTTCTCACGTCTCCATTTAACAGCTTCATCTGATCTGACCGAAAAATCTTTCTCTCTGGCCTTTTCGCATTTTGACGAGATTGCAGTCTGAGAAATTTACTCTTCCAGCGGTTGACGTTTCTAAAAGGTGCATTTAATATTTAAATTTAAACTTTTAAATAAACATCACAATGTTTTACCTTTTAAGGCTGGAAACCTGTTCCTTAAGCCTACTGTTTTCAGACCGAAGAGCTGCTTCCACATTGGTGATTGTATCAACTTTCTCAATAGGATCTGTTTCCAATGCAGTGTGGGTTGGAACATTAAAAGATCCATCCGGATTATTTTTTCCATGAGGAAAGTGCATCTATTAGTTGAAAAATAATATAAATAATTGAAAGAAACACAAACATATAAAATACAATGAGGAATTGTGAGCCACATTTTAGTAACAAATGAAGAAATACTTGCAAGAATTACAAAAAAAAATCTCAAATCATGAAAATATTTTAGGAATTTGGTAAAAACTATGCCTTGTATTGTATTTTTTGAGTGATTCATGGTATTTTTGTTATCCATACATGTATAAAATTTCAAAATATAATCCAATTAAAAAAGTGTTTTGTATGGGAAAATTTGGCCTTTTATTCTTTAAAAAATCATATCTCAAAAACTAAAAAACATACGTCTCTGATTTTTGCCATGTTATGCCAAATTTCTTGAATTAAAAAAAAAAAAATATATATATATATATATAAAACCAGGGTACCTATTTGGTCCCAAGACCTTGAACACGTGAAACAACTAATATATTTGCATATTTTTTTGCACAAAAACGCAATTTGGCCCATTAAACGTATTTTTCCTGAAAACTAGAAATCAATAGCTTTCAAACAAAAAAAAAGAAGTTCAAAATCGGTCAACTGGTTCAAAATTATGATTAAAAAAAAAAAAGTTTTTAAAAAACTTGATTTTTATGGTCACCCTAATGACGAAATAAAAAAAATACGCGTCTAATTATTTTCGATTAACTACAAACCCCCCAAGTTTCACGATAATCGGAGTTGCACTATATCATTTTCACTATATATATATATATATATACATGGTAACTTAGCAAAAGTCTAAGGAGATAGTCCCCAATTCACCAATACCACTACTTTCATAAATCATCATATTCAGCTAGAGAATTAACTCCTAAACATTTGAAATTGATTCACTACTACTCACCATATTTGATATTTTTGTAAATTTAACACTTTTAAACCATCTTCAGCTATAATTCAAGAAACTGTTCTTCTTAAAACATTTAAGGGCACGATCCGCCCGTAATTGTGCATGAAAAAGTTTGGAACATTGTTTTCATTATATTTTGTAAACTAGTATTATCAAAAAGTCGATACACAACCATTTCAAAACAGTAAACAGCGGTAGATATTTCGGTAAACATATTTTTCATATTTATTTTGAGCATCTTAAAATTTAAACTAATGAAAGTGGCAAAAATTGACTCTTTATTGTGTACATCAAATCACGAATTATTTTCAAAATAAACAATAACGTGTTGAAAAATAGTGCCGCAGTCATAACTTGAGTCATAACTTCTATAGATTCGAAAAAAATAACCAGTTGTTTACTTTTTACCTGGTGATGACATTTAAAGTTTACCACCAAAATTTCAGCACGATTACTCAACTGAAAATAAAGTGACAGTATTTCAAAGTTTACCGTTTCGCAGACGCGCCAACTTGGTCAAATTATTGGGGGGGCAAAACCTGATTTTTCTGATTTTTTGTATGGGAAAATCGAAAAATCGTCAAATATTGGGGGGCGAAACCATGCTTGCCCCCCTAAGTTGGCGCCTATGCCGTTTCGTGTAAAACTTATTTTTTCCCGTTAGATTTCTGATATCATGACCATTTAAAATATGTATACAATTACCCTTGTTTTGGATAGCCGTTTTTTACTCAATTTTAATGATAAGCAATGAATTACTGATGTTTTACTCTCTGAATGAGTATTGGAGTATTGAATGGTATTAAATAGATAATGAAACAAAAAAAATCACTTCCTTTAATATTATGTAATGTAAATGTATTACGGCTCACAATATCACACGGCTTTTCGTTCAATAAAATGTATCTTACGCTATATAGTCGGTCATTCCGCTTAATTACCAACGACGGAAGCTCATCCTCGTGACGCACACAAAAACGCGCCCACTGAGAACGGACGAGAGGATGTTTCGGAAATCTGTAAAACTTAAGATCTCGATGCTTTGTACTGCTGTGGAAACAGCCAAACGCTTTGCACTTCATGATATTCGCACAGATGAAAACCACTACGGAACTTCAAAATAATTTGCGTTCAACGCAAACCGATTAAAACAAATAAACAAACAAACGCGAACCTGAAACACGCGAACGAAACAAAATGCACGGCGTCTGAACGTCTGAACAGCTGACGCAAAACCTGTGGCAGATCAGTATTTTCAATTGCTTTTGACAACACTGCCCACACGGAGAAACGAAAGTACCCAAAAGTGAGTTCAATCCACCCAACTTCGAGGTTGCGTGCGGGAAGCCAATTTTGAGTTGATAAAGTCGATGTTGAGGTAGGTAGTTTGCATTTAGGCGTATTCGGCGTAAGTACCTAAAGTCGAAGTTCTTTTTACTTAAGTATCAGTTAAAATTACTCAACTTTCGGTTCTATGTCACTTACTCAATTTTGGCTTCCCACATCGAACTCTCAAAGTTGAGTTGTTTTGCTATTCACTCTTTGACAACAACAAAGAGAGCGAATGAAATAGGATGCAAAAAAGAACTCAAAAGTGAGTTTAAAAATACTCAAATTTGAGTTTTCTTGTTTTTCAGTGCACACGCGCTCGGTTGCGGTCGGGTGGCGGTTTCAATTCTGTGCTTTTTTTAATGGCATAAAATCAACCAATCAGCAGCTGGTCCGTTTTGGCCCCATATCGAGCTACCTATTGACCGGTCTCGTTTCAGCGTTGTACAGGAATCACACTCGTATCTCACACGCTAAGGTCAGTTTACCTATTTTCCTAAAATATGGGTAAATTTTACTCAAATTTGCGTGAACTTTACGCAAATATGGGTAAATAAAACTCAAATTTTGGAAAAGTGCTCATTCCCATTTATGGGTAATATTTACCCATGTTTGGGTTACAATTACTCATATTTAGGTACACATTACCCATATTTGAGTCTTGTTTACCTATATTTGAGTATCATTTACGCATATTTGCGGTTGTGCACTTTTTGGAAAAAAGGTAAACTGACCTTAGCGTGCATGTCTGTCCGGGGTATAATCGATAGAGCTCATTTTTCTGAGTATAACGTGATATTATTGCGACCCAATCCCTTTGTTTTGATGGTTAAATAAAAAAAACAAATTTAATTTCTGTGGATACAATAACAGTTCATTCGATAAAATGAAAGTTCGCACCGAACAAAAAAATATCCCCATACAAACTTTAAATGCGTTTTAAAAATAGCTCCCAGTCACCAAAAATTATGTAATTTTGGATTTTGACTTATTTTTGGACGGAGAATCCGATTATGAAATAATCTGAATACCCCTAAAGAACCCAATTTTTGGCTGACACAAATTTCGATTTTCTCTTATTGTACGTGCAGTTGAAACCCGGAATGTTCGACTAGCGAAGTTGGATTTTTCTCCAAATCCGTGCGTCGGACCTAACTTCGGAAGTGGTGCGCTGTATAGTAAACCTGGACCGCTATACAGCGCACCACTTCCGAAGTTAGGTCCGACGCACGGATTTGGAGAAAAATCCAACTTCGCTAGTCGAACATTCCGGGTTTCAACTGCACGTACAATATGTAACCCTGCCACCTCTGAATTTTTTTGTCTGAATTCGACATTTTAAGGGGGTGAACAAATAAATTAGAAAAAAATGTTGTGTAATATTACATTTGAACCGCTGCAACCCGATCAATACGTCGGGCGATGTACACATAAGAACAAAAGATTTTACATAAAAACGATGTAATCGTACATAGGAATCGTGATTAGGGACGATTCAAATATGACGTCCATCATTTTTCGGGGATTTTAGACCCCCCCTCCCCCCTCTGCCGCGCTTTTTCGTATACCTAACATATGGAGTGTCACACTTTCTCAGACCCCCCCTCCCCCCTAAATGATGGACGTCATATTTGAATGACCCCTTACAGGGTGCGGCAGGAAAAAATGCGAAAATTTCAAGGCACTATTACACGCTATACATGGGATATATATGACTATTTATTCATGACAGTGTATCAGTCAATGTCTGTTTGCTAGCACTGAAAAATAAAAATGAACATATTTGATGTTTAACATGTGATAGCGTAAGCCTAATAAGTGGGTACAGTAGACGTTCGATAAGTGCAACATGTTTACGTTTCAGTTACCGAATGAATTTCGCTAACTGCAACGACTGACAGCCGTCAAACAGTTGTCAAATGCAGTTGGACGCAGTCAGAATGCACTCAAAAACATCGCAATGCATCTGTAGTGCATCCGAAAAACATCGCAACTCTGTTGACGTTTTGTTTTTGACAGATAGCGGTGCGATAACTGCAAAATTGTTGCACTTAGCGGACTTGCAGTTAAAAAGCATTGCAGTTAAACCATTTGCACCGAGCGAACGTCTACTGTATCAATAAACTACGCGCCCAATGGTCTTTAAACAAAATGACTATAACAGTCACAAAATTAGCTTAAATTCGATGAACAACCAGACCACACTGATCCAGAGCCAAGTAGTTTCACATACTAGATGAAATAAGTACATATATTTGATGATATTGTTGAAAAAAATTAAAAATTTTGTTTTATCAGATACGAAATTTAGCGACCTGTGTACTTTTCTACGGTTTGAAAATTCTGATCTTCAGCTTCAGGCGCCATCCTGTAAAGATTAGTGACCAAAATGGAATTTTTTTTAATGAACTTTTCAGAAAACTAGCCTATTACAGATCATGGAACGTTGAAACATAGATTGGTTAATGTCAAATGGACGAAAACGAGGTTTGAAGTTGAAAAATACTTTCGCATTTTTTCCTGCCGCATACTGTACATTGATTATTTAGTACATCGGAATCAATTACATCGGGCGGGTTGCATTTATTGTTTGCTGTGCAGATATATTTTGCTCTGATGCGGGACACAGTTTTACTAAACCTGCAGGGTGTCGACTACCTGGAAAGCCAGGGACTGTTGGGGAATTTATTTCTGGGCTTGAAAATCAGAGAGAGTCAGGGAATTTTACGGGAAATTTGGTTGATGGTCAGGGAACTTTTTCACGAAATTCAGGGAACAAAGGAAACAAGGAAATTATTGTCGTCGCGGTTGAAACCCGTAGTTTCTCCACACGCGACAATCGAGTTTTCTACAAATCCATACGTGAAACCTAACGTCGGACGTAATGCGCTGGGCAGCGAATCTGGCCCTCTATCCAGCGCACTTTGCCCGACGTGCGTCCGATGCACGGTTTGGGAGAAAAAAATGATTTTCGCGTGTCAAAAATTCCGATTTTCAACTGAACGAACAATATGGAATTTGTAAAACTAGCTAAAGATTTTTTTTTTCTAAATGTCTGAATTTTTTTCATGGAAAATTTCTGCCAAAGCATTGAAGTGATAGCTGGAGAAAATTCAGGAATGAGTTGACAAAACTATGGGAATTTTTTAGTTGCATTCAAATGTCAAATACTGGTGGATTACTGAGGAACATTTTCCAAAACATTTCTTGGAAAGTATTCTGAAACAATTCTCCAATATTTTCATCACAAATATGAAGTGTATCTTTATCAAACTTTATAAGAATAGGGTAATTCATGTATTTTGGACAGGCTGAGGACAACGTTGGAAAAATCGTCTTCTAGCCTCCTTAGAAAGCAATTAATTATTTTGCAAAGTTACTAATACGCTTATAATATGATTGCACTTTGCGTTCCTGGTGACAAAAACCTTAACGAAAGCATTTTAATCTGAGAAAATCACAATTTCCAATCGCCTGTTAGAATTGAATTTTGGACACCGAATATATGTTTTGGACACCCTTAGGTATATATACAGGGTGTTAGGTTCCTGAGTGCAAACTTTTTAAAGGGTGATAGAGGACCATAAATCGGCACCAACATTTCAAAAGGGCGTAACTGCATTTTGAAACAAACCCCTCTTCCACATCTGTGGATCGTATTTCAATGCCGCCATGCAAATCACCGCCAGTATAGGAAAGAAGAGCAATTTCTCTGTCTAGTAATGTTTGTGAATTTCGTGGGAAACTTAAAATATGACCCACAGATGTGAAAGAGTGGTTTGTTTCAAAATGCAGTTACGCCCTTTTGAAATGTTGGTGCCGAAATGGTGAAAAAATGGTTCTACGCATATGGTCAAATCGCAACCGTTACGTAGTTATTGAACTTCCCATGTTTTTGATTATTATTGCCTTAACTGGCTATAAATTGAAAATGGCCAAACGTATCACAATTTTTTGACCCTTATTCGAAAGATTATTGAATTTTCTATCAAATGGCATCTTTGAACCGATTGGTTTAGCTAAAAAAAACTGAGTTTTCTAGAGCAAAATAGCTAAAAATAGTGTGGTTTCATTTGTTTATGTCAATTATCTTTGAAACATGCGTAATAAATTAAAATTATTTCTTTGGCAAAGTTGTGACCCGACCCCTGTTCCACTCTACAATTCGTTCTTTGACACCAAACTTCTAGCTTTTATCGTTTTCTTGCAATTTCGATTTAAACATCGCATTTCAGATCATAAATTTGCAACTGTGATGGTAAGCACTTTTTTGCGCACTGTGCCGCACATTTAAATCAAAATTGCAAGCATAGGCGCCAACTTAGGAGGGGCAAGTACGGTTTGACGATTTTTCGATTTTCCCATACAAAAAAATCAGAAAAATCAGGCTTTGCCCCCCAATAATTTGACCAAGTTGTGCGCGGTCGGTCTAATTTAGGGGATGAAGTCAGCAACAGATAGAGTCTGCGGATAGAGTAAAACACGCAACCCAAACTTTTCTTCTTTAGAATCAGTTTATTCATATTCTATATATGCTTTGTAATGAGAATGATATATAGGTATATATATAAAATCAAATCTATATATAATAGTTAACAAAAAAGTTTTTCTTACGCTTAATCATTTTTTTTTATTATTTTTGTTTCCTTCCATTTTTTATTAAAAATGAGACAGCAAACGCAACATACTACGCAAGACAATCTCATTTGTCAACAATCAATATCTTTTAAGTATATAACTCTGTTTTTCTGCTTTTCTTGTTTTTTTTTCATCCTTGGTAATTCCTATCTTAAAAAGTTATACATACACTCGAATTTATTCTAATAGTTTATGTATTACTGTTCTGCTTTTTTTTTTGTTTTACTTCTCGCCTTAAACTTATAAACACAAACGCTTACTTCAACCTATGTTCACTTTGAAATGAAATGATTCCACGGAAAATCAAACTCATTACATTACTTCCCCATACCATATTTTTTGTTTTACTTTGTCAATTCATACATAAAAACGAATTGATGCCGCTAGGTTTTTTTCTTCTCATTTAGTGTAAGTGGATGTTTTTGTTCACTGCAGATTTAACTCTTTGTCGTTTACTTTTTCATTAAACTTCTACAATTTATGTAAAGTTGATTTAATAACTATTTTTCTCCTTTGTTATCAATTATATTACTTATTGCTTTGTTTTTAAAAATGTAAGTGAGCGTTTGCAGGTGGAAATTTATAACATTTCTTGCCAATTACTAATTGTGATTTTCTCTTTTCCAATGTCGAATACAGAGAAAGCAAATGAAGCTTGTTTGTTAACTGCATCGGTGTGCTGTATATATGTGGTATTTTGCATTATTTTAATTTCAAATACCGTGTGGCTTGTGTTTGTGTATGTGAATGGCTGCTAACACGCGTGTGTTGTGTAACAAAAAAAAATACGATTCACCGTATCCTCTCAATCGCTCACTTTTGTTTGATTTTAACATGGTTGGTTGGATCTTGCGCATGAAGAGAATTATGGAAAAACTTCACTACATGTAACAGTTTTGTTTCTGGTAAACCCGTCATACATGACCTTAAAATGTAGTTGCTGCTGCGCCATTCCTTCCGTTCGGTTTGGTTTATTGTTTATGTTATCGGGGTATGAAACAATCCTTAGCTTTGCAGATTTTGCATTCCATTCATATTCGTGTGGAGAATGTCGTTTATTCGTTTTTTTTTTTCAAGTACTCCTGTTGTTGGGTTTTTGTCTTTTTCTTCACGCTTTTTTGCCAATTTTGTTAAATATGATGCACTGCCTTATAAATTTATCGCTACTTTTGTCTTAATCATTCATTAGTTTTGTTGAATTAGTTTAAAACTTTACATGCGTGTATGTGATTTGTGTGTTCGGGTTCCCACAATGCAACTTAGCCGTTATTTTAGTAATATTCTTCTGGTAAATTTGTAAACAAATCTATATCCGTTTATCTACATGTTGTTCATTTCTTGAATAGTTTTTTATTTCTCCTTTTGCAATGATGTTTGCTTCAATCCATTTGGTATGAATGACTTATACTGTTTTGTTTACTTGAATTATTCGTCATAAACTGGAAGTCTAAAAGCGCTTGTTTTCTGTTTCAGTTATTAAATTTAATCTTTTATTCACTATAAATAACAATATATTTGGTTTATATTTCCCCATAAAAATTATTTTTTTTCGATTTTTTATATAATTGTTTATTTTTTCTCAACATTTCCACTCGTTTCAGCTTTTTTTTTTGTTTCCTTTTGTCAATATATAAATAAAAAACGTGTATAACAATTAACGTTCAATACATGTTTTATGGTTAAAACTGTTTTGTTTCCGTATGAACAAAAACCTTTGCATGTTTTCAGCAAAATATCAGACAAACAATAGTTACAGTCAGGATCATTTGTCTGCATTTAGCTGCTGTACGATCAATGAAGCTCCATGCATGCTGACAACGACGAAAAAACGGTTTCCACAAATACACTGGATTGGTACCGGGTCTGAAGGTCTGGATGGGGGAGTAAAGCCTGTCTCCTCGATAGTAGAAACTAGAAAATGTGCATGTTGTTTTATTGTTTTGAATATGTTGTTTGTGAGTACCAAGAAATATTTTTCAATTCATGTTCTTGAACGTGTGGTTTCCTTTGTGCTGTCTCGTACTACATTTATTGGATATTACAAAGAGAGAAGCTACGCTTTTCAGGGGTCTCAAAATTGTCTATTATCCCAGCTCGATTTCAATGATAGACATCTTAAGGTGACTTGATTCGTGATTGAGCTTTCATACAAATCATTGTGTTTTTGCATTTCAATGATTGTTTGCCTCGCGTTTTTGAAGTGATAACAAATAGTATTTCTGCAGCCATGCAACTGAAAGCATATCATCACACTCACTGTGAGTGACTGAGTGAGTATATAATAGTATGATACTTTTTCATACGAATATTCGTTTTTGTGGCTGAAACTTATCACTTTCAAATTTCAAGCGACAAATCAAACATGGCGCCCGATGCTTATGATGGGCCTCAACCTGCGTAACCTCCACCATCATATAAAGTGAAAAATGAGGTTATGCGGTTATGAGGTTACTGGTCCAAACCTCATGACTTTACTGAATTTATAGTTAAAACGTTCTGCAATTGTTCATGATTTCGTCCCAGAATCTGTAGTCCTGGTCGGCATCCGCTCGACATCTTGGTTAAGTAGCATTTTAGCTTTTTTATAACTCCATTCGATCGAGATGAATGTCTTCAATATTCCGTTCTTTTGGTGGAATCGTTTGAACGATTAACATACCAGCGTTGTCCTATCTTAACGGTTTTGGTGTTCGGTTGAAATGCGTTTGAACCATTTTGACGTACTGTTGAATTGCCTCCACTACTTTAGAATTGTCCTTTATGAAATACAGCACACAGTATCTGCTATGGTAATCTGTTAGGTAGATGGATTTTGCAAAAGGTTTCCTGGTTCGCTTTCTAACGAAACAATGCTCAGCTCACAGTCTTTACGTATGTACAGGGGATATTTAAAATAACTGGGACAGGTAAAATTTTCACTTTTCAAAAAATGTTCAACTCGCTGTAACTTTTCGAAAAGTGCATCAAATATTCTCAATTTTTTACCGTAAGTTCAGCAACTAGTTGTGTATCAGTAGTCCAATTTTGGAAAAGATCGGACCACGGAGTTATGAAGATTCTAGAAAAAGGTAAAATTATCCGATAGCCAACTTTGAGCTGTTATATCTCCGGATTCAATGAACCGAATGCAATAAAATTTTGAGCAATCATGACTTGTATAATGAGCTATGAAAAATCTTTGACTTAACTCAAAATTGTTAACGCGGAAGAAAATTATTACGATTAGATTATTTTTCTAATAAAACACCAAATTATCCAAAACTTCAACATCGTTTCAAAACCCAAGATGCAAATTAAAGTTCAATTAATTTCCCTCTGAATGACTTACACATAAATGTGTTTTGATTGAAAGTTACAACATAGCCGCTAATAAATTGAGAAAGTAATGGGATGCATATTAGAAATTGATGAATTTACTAAAAAATCGTGAAATAAATGAAATCGTAATAACTTTTTCTCTTGTTAAAAATTTCAAGTTAAGTTAAACGTGTTTAAGAGTTCATCATATAAGTCATGAATGGTCAAAATTTCATTGCAATCAGTTCATTGAATCCGGAAATATAACAGCTCAAAGTTGGCTATCGAATAATTATATCCTTTTCAAAAATCTTTATATCTTCGTGAAGAATAGCCCGATCTTTTTCAAATTTGGACCACTGATACACAACTAGTTGATGAACTTACAGTAAAAATTTGAGAATATTCGATGCTCTTTTCAAAAAGTTACAGCGAGTTGAACATTTTTCGAAAAGTGAAAATTTTACCTGTCCCAGTTATTTTGAGTATCCCCTGTATGTACACCGCAGCCCTGAAGATCGACACCGTTTGATAGTTGCCTATTAATTATCAGATGAACAACTGCTCCGTCGTAATGCATATGTCATGATAAGTGGACATGTGATTATGTTCAACGATCATCGCTTGCTCACCTAGCAGAAGTAAATTCTTTTCCAGCCATAATCCGACGGTAATGTACATTCGCTTATTTTTGGATCTTGGAAAAAACAGTAGCTTCATATCTAGCATTGCGAGGATCCTTCGACAGGAGGAGAAAATCGGGCGCCGGTTCAACACACACCGACTAGAATACGCTGCGGTCCTTCATCGAGGAGCTAGAGAACAGTGCTGCGAATATTCCTGGAAGTGGAAGCGTATAAGATCAACGGAGCGCCATCAAGAATGCCTTTATCGCCACCGGCGAGAATAATTTGGGTGAGCTGCGCACCCAGAGAAAGCAGCGGATCACAGATAACACCCGGAGGAAGATAGAGGAGCGAAGGAACGCCAAAGCCGCGATAGAGCGGCCAAAACACGAGGAGCCAAAGTCCTAGCCCGTCAGCGCTACCCGGGTCTCGAGAAGGAAGTGAAGCGTTCATGTAGACGGGACAAAAGAACGTGGGCGGACTCCCTAGCCGACGAAGGCGGAAAAGCCGCAATTAGCGGTAACATTCGTCTCATCTACGATGTCTCACGTCGCCTTAGTGATATACTAAGTTGAATGCAACGATGCCCGTGAAAGACACATCTGTACAGCTATTGATCGACTTGGATGACCAGCTGAAACGCTGGCTCGAGCACTTTGGAAACCTTTTTCAAGTATCGGCCACGCCATAAACACCTCAGCATGATCCACCAAGGGTGCGACGCATTACCCGTGTCAACACCGAAGCTCCATCATTGCAGGAGATAGAAACAGCCATCCGTAGCATGAAATCGAACAGAACCTCGGGGATCGATCGCTCTCTCTCTCTCTTCTTGGCGTAATGTCCTCATTGGGACAAAGCCTGCTTCTCAGCTTAGTGTTCTATGAGCACTTCCACAGTTTTTAAGTGAGAGCTTCCTCTGCCAATAACCATTTTGCATGCGTATATCGTGTGGCAGGCACGAAGATACTCTATGCCCAAGGAAGTCAAGGAAATTTCCTTTGCGAAAAGATCCTGGACCGACCGGGAATCGAACCCATCACCCTCAGCATGGTCATGCTGAATACCCGTGCGTTTACCGCCTCGGCTATATGGGGATCGATCGCATATCATCCGAAATGCTCAAAGCTGTCGCCGTAGTATCTGCACAACTGCTGCATCAAATATTCTGCAACATATGGGAAACCACGACATTTCTGGCGAACTGGATGGAAGGCTTAGTAAAGGTACCCAAAAATGGTAAACTGACTGTATGCGATAATTGACGAGGCATCATGTTACTGTGTATCGTTCTAAAGGCCTCTGCATAGTTATCCTTAATCGGATACAGGAGAAGATTGACGTAACTCTCCGACGGCAGCAAGCAGGATTCCGTGTTGGACGATTCTGTATGGACCATATTGTCACGAAAATTTATGATCTGAAATGCGACATTTAAATCAAAATTACAAAAAAACGACAATAGTTAGAAGTTTGGCGTCAAAGAACGAATTGTAGAGTGGAACAGGGGCCACAACTTTGCCAAAGAAAGAATTGTAAATTATTACGCATGTTTCAAAGATAATTGACAAAAACAAATTAAAACACACTTTTTTTAGCTATTTTGCTCCAGAAAACTTAGTTATTTAACTAAACCAATCGATTCAAAGATGTCATTTGATAGAAAATTCAATAATCTTTCGAATATGGGTAAAAAAAACTGCGATAAGTTTGACCATTTTAAAGTTATAACCAGTTAAGGCAATAAGAGTAAAAAACATGGGGAGTTCAATAACTACGTAACGGTTGAGATTTGACCATATGTGTAGAACAATTTTTTTCACTATTTATGGTCCTCTATCACCCTTTAAAAAGTTTGCACTCAGGAACCTAACGCCCTGTATAATTCGATGGGCAAAACAGTTCTTTCAAGTGAACCATTCTCAATTGAACAGTTCCTTAGAAAGAACTAGTTCTTTTGAACCGTTCTTCCATTCAGTAGTTGTTATGGTTATTTTGTGAACCTACGTCAATTGCGTTGCCGTGTTATTTACCTGACCACGTTATCAAGCAAATCCATCTCTGCTCAAATATGTAGGATTTGTGATACTGTGCATTGACACTAATGACCCATTTATCAACTGCCGTTTTTCGACCTGCAGTATGTCATCGTAGTTAGTCTATGGTACTATTTTGCGGTAGATCATTAACAACATTCGCTTTGAATGAGTTTAATCAGTTTCGTATTACAAGGTACGAAACTGATTACACTCATTCAAAGAAGGTATTCTGCTCAGAGGGTTCGAAAAGTCGGTACAAAAACATTCGCTTTCTTAGAACCCAATCTACGTTTATTGAAAAAGCTGAATGAACAGTTCTGTGAGACTTTCAGTTTTCTTGCTTTTGAGAGAACGGAGAACTACCGTTCTTTTCAAAAGAACGACAGTTTAGTCATTGTCTCCTTAGAACTAGTTCTTCAGAACCGTTCTCGAACGGTTCGCCCATCTCTTATAGCAGTAACGGTCGCCAGTATCATATTGTTGATGGCGAGTTCGAAGTTACTCGAAGTTACCGATCGAAAATCGCAATGCAAGGCTGAAAAATCTCTAAACTCCTATTATTTTCAAGTTGGGACAATATTATGTCACATTGGGTGGATTGTCGCAACAAATACAGGTTGCGACATTATGATTATTGTTGCGCGATGGTTAAATTTTGATTCACTGAACCGGATGCATACTCGTAGAATCTGGAGGTAGCTTTATCACGTCGAACGAGAGCAAGCTCGATGTGGTTTCCCTAGAGGACTGCTGGGGTACAGTAAATGTAGCCAGAACAACGCAGTCGAGAGCATCGTCAGGTAGGGGTAGGCGGGGCATAATGAGCAGCCTAAGCATTTTGCCACCAAATCCAGTAAATTAAATGCAATTAATGTGTAATTTTAACGTTCAATCCCCATTTGAACCTTAACTGACAAAAGCTAATCGTTGAAATTCCGAATAAAGTTATAAATGTTGTAGAATTTTATGTTTTTAAAAACGTATAAAATCGCGAGTTGCGTTTTAGGGGTGGGGCATAATGAACACCCTAGGTGGGGTAGGATGATCAATATCAGTTTCGTACACAATCAAATGCTAATTGACTATTTTTGTCAATGATAAAGCATACCGGCAACAATCAATGAGAGTTTGAAGGGATTACGAGGTTTAATTTGTAGGCAAGTTGTAGGCAACAATCAATGAGAGTTTGAAGGGATTACGAGGTTTAATTTGTAGGGAACTGTGGGGTTTCAATGAGTGTTCTATTGAGGAATTTTTAAACGGTGATAATTTACAGATACTGAAATTTTCAAGTTAATATATTGAAAGTTACAAACAAAACCTTACTATATGCATCAAAACAGAGAAAACCAAAATTAAAATTTGTTTGTTGAAGATGTTTACCATTTTCATTATTTTATCACTAGTTGCTCATTCTGCCCCACCCTACTACCAACTCTTTGAAGCATATTTTTTCAACAAAATAATTATAAAAATAGTTGAAAAGGTTTACAAATACATTTCATTGGCCTAGGGAATATCAAGAAAATCGATAGATGCCCACTAAGTTGTGATTTCGATACTCAAAACCTTATTTCAGGTCACCAGATTCTTATAATATTTTCCCAGTACATGACCACTTTACGCATTTTGATATTTTTTTCAAGGTAAACGGATTTTTTGACTAATGTTTTGTCATCAACCCATTGGATTTTAGATAATAAGGCTACAATCAAGCAATTTGTTTTGTTAATTTGAAGATTTACAGTGAAAATACAAGGTGCTCATTATGCCCCACCTGCTCATTATGCCCCGCCTACCCCTACGTGGAACAGAGTCAGCGGATCGAATGGAACCTTATGAAAGACGCGGAGTGCTAGGAAATAAAACTGCTGTGTCATTCTCATGAAACGCGCAAGTTCTACCAGAAGCTCAACATATATTGCTTTTTTCACTGAAAATTTTCGTTGCTTCGCTGAAGAACTTGACGTTTGCTTCCAGTGAAAGCTTACGCGATACAGCAAATCGCTAAATTCCACACTAACACAGCAAAAAATCCGTCAACAATAACTTAATACACATGCATTTTCTGCGAAAAGCTCTATTTGCATGACAACAATCCACTCCCATAACTAACGGGCGACCGCCGTCAAATATCGGTATTGTCAACTGTCCGGCGACTGCCGTCATGTTTCTTTGTCGCCGAATCTGGCGCTGGGTCTTCGGCGCGGAAGCCCAAAGGTGGGGATAAAATTTTGGGGTTTGCGCGCAATACCGTAACGGCTTTGTACCGCGATCCAATATGTACAGGGATAAAGACTGGAGCTTCTGCACGGACGGATGTTAGATGATTGAAAGATCAACACTGCTCTTCAATGAGCATCTGCACGGCCCGGAGAACGTAGACACAGGGGAGAGGGTTGAGGCTAAGGCAACGGAGGAGATGACTATATCAATGCTGTGACGGAACTCCCACGCTGATTAGAGTTAAGGATGCCATGCAGTAGCTCAAAACCAACAAAGAAGCTGGTAAGGATGGTATCGCAGCTGAACACATCAGGATAGGATCAGAAAAGTTGGCTACCTATCTTCACCGATTGATAGTTGGACAACAACCGGAGGAGTGGAAGGAAGGGGTAATCTGCCCCATTCACAATACAAACAGCCATTTAGAATGTGAGAACTTCAGAGTGATCATCATTTTTAATGCCGCCTACAGAGTGCTATCCCAGATCATCTTCCGAAGTCTGTTATCTAGACGGAAAGAGTCCGTGGGACGCTGGCTTCCTCGACGGTCGGTCGCGAACGGGAAAGATTTTCATCGTACGGTTAATCCTTAAGCGAACTCGTGAATACCCGGTCCCAACACATCACGAACTCATTGACTTCAATGTGGCAAATAACAACATCTTTGCACGGAGCTATGGACAATCATGGGAGATATCAGCTTCCCTGGGAAGCTGACCAGACTGATCAAAGCAGCCATGAACGGCGTAAGAATGTTTGTTCAGGTAAACTATCCAGTTCATTCTGATCCTGACGGGAATTCACGGGTTTTTAGGGGAACTGCGGCCATAACGCCCATAGGGGGCAAGTTGCGCCACCCTTGTTTCAGGCAAACCACGTTATTTTCAGTGCTTTTTTCAATTGCAATCGCTTAAATAAGAATTAAAATGATTCTTTACATTTGAGTTTACATATTTTTACTAAAAAAAATGTACAAAAACTTCGAAAAAAGATTTTGATTACTTTTGATGTAATTTTAGCCTGTCAAATGTTTGCACTTTTATACATCATTTAAAAGATTTTTTTTCTCGCTATCCCCACAAACTGTTTTGCACACTCCCATTATTTGTGTACCAAGCGGAAAAAGTATCGAATTTGACCCTTACAACTTTCTTATAAGGGTCCAAACTTCTGAGGCATGTATGGGGTAAAATGCCCACCCCTAGTTATTTTCATTAAAATAGCCATTTAGATCCAAATTCTGCCACAAATCATGTAGAACATAAGTTGGAACCAAGCAACAGCACATTTTTACTATAAATAAGTTCACTAATCACACAGCCATGCGTCATTTTGTAGTGATTATTGATAAAACAGCTCACTATGACGTTTACATGGAATTGACCCATAATTACAGGTGATCCATAATTGTGTAATGACTGTGTACCATTCACGAACAATAACAGTTGACAAGAAACCAGGCGCGCAAGTAAATGTACACAATTTGGCATCCTGGCGTTAGCTGTGGCTAGTGGCGCGTTTTACCCCGCATTAAAACTAAAATTCTGAAAATCAAACTTTTTTTCAAATTTGAATTTTTCAGCAGTAAAACATAAAACTGGCATATGGCTTCTTCCATTTGGAAGGAAACATGTTGGTGCTTCATGTTAGTGCCAAAAAAATTTGTATTATGAAGTGTTTCGTGGTTTAAATTGGACTCTTCCTTAACGTGGGCGTCTTACCCCCAGTTCCCCTATACCTATTATTCAACATCGTTCCGGAAGGGGTAATAACGAGCCCTGCTCAACAGCCACGGTACAATTTTCACGAAATCCGACCTATTTGAGTGCTTTGCGGACAATATGGACATTTTTGTCAGAATATTTGGAATGATCGCAAAGCTGTAGAACCGCTTGAAACGCGAATCAGCAACGGTCGGACTGGTGGTGAATACGTCAAGAATAAAGTACATGCTGGTAGATGAAAACGAACACAATCAGATTGTTAAGGAAATAATGTCATAGAGATGAACCAAACTGGGGCTGCAAATCTCTCTAATAAAAACACCTATCCTAACCTAAGTAATTTCATGCTAGACAGGGGGGAACGGTGTGTGGCGGAGAAGAATGAACCACGAGCTCGCTGCACTTTACGGCGAACCCAGCATCCTGAAGGTGGCCAAAGCCGGAAGGATACGGTGGGCAGGGCATGTTGCAAGAATGCCGGACAACAACCCTGCAAAGCTGGTGTTTGCAACTGATCCGGTTGGCACAAGAAGGCGTGGAGCGCAGAGAGCACGATGGGCGGACTAGGTGGAGCGTGACTTGGCGAGCATCGGGCGCGACCGAGGATGGAGAGCGGCAGCCACGAACCGTGTATTATGGAGAAATATTGTTGATTCAGTTTTATCTTGAATTTGATGTAATACTAAATAAATGAAAAAAAATGAGGGGGGAATCTTTGATATTGCGAATCTTTTTTGAAATCCGCATACTGGTCAACATCTTGTGCGCCGATAGCTCATGCGCCGTGTTGTGCGCCATACAAAATGTAAATAAACAAGTGTCAAAATAATTAGCGCCGAAAGCTCTATCTCTCTTAGGGCTCGCATCCATTTTTTGTCTAAAACATTGAACTTCCTTATGTCTGGAAATAATGTACAACAAAGATATTATTGACGGTAACAACGCTCTTACTTCATTAAACCACTGATTAATAGTGATTCGCCTAGTGAAAAACTTGGCGCATAGGCAATCGGCGCGCAAATTGTGCGCTGTTGTGTGGATTTGAGGTAATGGTCGCAAAGTGCCCAACACACATACCCTGGCGCGCAACCTAGAAGTCGAAGAAAAACTTGTCGCTATGCTAAAAATTCTCGAGAAGCTCAATATAGTGGGAGATTTCGTCTACCTCGGGTCCATAATGACGGCAGACAACAATGTGAGCCGTGAAAAACGAAGACACATTAGCAGTGAAGACCGTGTCTACAATGGGATTCCGAAGAAACTGCAATTTATCCCCTCACCAAATACAAAACACTTATAAGACAGATAAGTAGTCCTCTGCGGACACGGGCCATGAAACATGCTCGATGAGAACTAACAAGCATTCGATAGTTTGAGATGTTCAAAAATGATTCTACCTAGTTCATGGGACAGCGCCTTTGGTAAATGTTATTTGTCGCTACGAATTCTTGTATGATATTTTCTAAACGTTCAAATTTGTGCATTGTAGTATTTATTTTTTGTCTTTCAGGGATGGCATGCTCCTCAGTGAGAGTGCAAGTGAGCGCAGTTTGAATATGAAAATGAGCTGCACTGTGCACATTTTCAGTGCTGAATGCCATCTCTGCTGTCTTTAGTTGTGATATTTACCAACACTGGTTCGATGGTCAAGTGACCTATAAATAAACCCACAAACAGGAACGGCAAGTCTCACGTGTAGAGTTCCACAACAATTGCCAAAAAGCCCTGTAGTTGTACTGATACATGAACGGTTGTCGTTTCCACAGCATACTTTCTAACCTCAGTTACAATGTTCTGCTATGTTTCGGTACCTGCAATGAGCGGAAACTTAAAACTTGAGTACCAAATTGTCAATCAAAGGAAATTCTAACCTCAAAAGCATTTACCTCTCCCACAAAAGGTGACCCCCATGCGCCTGAGTCGCAGTTTGCACGCTGCCCGATGAAGAGCGTTCCGCTTTGCGCACTTTTGCTGCACTTCAAACTTCGTCCTTTGCCTCCATGCTTGTGTCCCATGTGTAAGTTTGTCTCAATGTGTTCAGTTCGCTCCGTGTTTGCACATTTTTATTGTTTTCCTTCTGTTTCTTGTTGATTATTATTTTGTCGGTTTCAACATCGGAAAATGTATTCATTGTTGTGATTTACAGGCTGTGTACTTTGCGCTTCTACTTTTCCGATTTGTGTGTTCGGTTTGCCTTATTAGACACATTGCATGCACATTCCACACCAAATTGGACTGTAGCACAAGTTGTAGCAAGCCTAACAGTGTGATATAAGTAAACGTTTGCATAGAATCGCTACGATGGAGAAACCAAAGCGGTTCGACGTATCCCAGCACTGCAATCACGATTTGAAGGTGCGTGCACGCTCCTGTGTCAGTCCAACTTAGGGTGTAGTGCGCAGTAATGTATATCCTTGATTTGGTGTATACGTTCGCGATCAACTTCAATAGTTTATGAATGAAAAGAGGAAATAGAATAAATGCCAGATAGGATGTTCTGAATTCTTCGATGATTCCAGAGGTTTGGCTTCAATATTTATAGTGGTGAATGTGGGAAACAGTTTGAAGTTCAAATGTGGAAAATTCATGCTTGGTAGCTCGATGAAGTATTGTGTATTTTCTGTCTATTTCTCTCAGTGTTGTTTACAGCTCTCGTGTATTTTCATTTATCCTGATCAAATTTCTTTAAACATTTTCATGGAATGGACGGGAGAAATTGGCTTTCTCATCTGAAATGTTTTGTTCACACGCACGCTCTTAATTTTGAACATTGTGTTTTTTGCTCATTTATCATTGTTTTGTGTTGATATTAGTATATACATTTGTTATTTTCGCTACAATGAAGCAGTGTTTGAATTTTTTCGTCTGAATGTCGCGAATACCATCGATTTCATTTCGTCTCATGTTTTTGTTGTTGTTATTTGCAATTATTCGTAATAACTAGGTATGCTTGTATGCTTCGCCTATAGAAACAAAGTCAACAAACTTTGGGAAACTCAACCATTGCTTCCAACAAGCTGGTTTGGGAGCATTGTTTTAGATTGGCTAGGCCAGAAACACCTAATAGTATTGTTTGGGAAGTAACGACGAGTAAATAAAATGAAGATAAGATATGTACCATTTTTCTCGTTCAAAACGGAGGAAAAGTTCAACAATTGACATACTTGTAAAAACGATGAAAGGTTTCGATAGTTGAGTTGAGTTCCAACTTTAATCATTTCATTTCTGTAGGTGCTCTACGTTTTTCTTCTGGCGAAAATTACTGCTTGGCATCAAAGAGAAGTGTCCCCTTGAAGATTTCTCCTTGAACAGAAGCAGTGTATTTTTGTCTTGCGTTTGACTTCCGTAAAAGAGTTCTGCATCTTTAGCCATTTGTGATAGTAGTCGTACCTGCAGCTACGATTTATTCCTACATCTTTTTAATATTTATCCACTACTTGTTTTTTCACTTCGTTATTCGTCAATAAAAAATAAAAATAAGAAAAACCTTCAAAAATTTGTTAACATTTCATTTTATTATCATTGATTTTTCTCCTCTTTATATATTCATTTAGCTTGTATGTTCTTTTGTGTTGTTCACCTATATATTGGTTTATTTATTTTGTTGTGGTGGTGGTATATAGTAGCGGAATACAGCTAAATCAAAGGTGTCTCAGTTCGGGTGATAACGTTGTACCTAAATGGCTCTTTCTGTTAAGTTGATTGATGCTGTGATTGAATGAACGAAATGCTTTAAATAATACAAATGTTATCATTTGACGAAATCTTGGATGCAATAGTATTCTTGCGCTTCAAGTGTAACGCTATGATTTGCATATCGTTTTCTTCCTTCATTAGTATTTACTACTGAATTAAATTTTCCATGCGGCTGATTGCGCCAAAACAAAAACGAAGCTTCTGCCTAAAGACACATGGAGTTACGCACAGTAAAATAGCTCGTAACGCACATCTTCAAAAATTCTGAGCTGTTCGTTATCCATCTATTACAATAATTCTGGAGATTGTTGTTTGACATTGAATATAAGGGACTGAGAGTAATATCAAATTATGGTTACAGGAATTAAGAACAAATCTCAATAACGAGCGAAATTTCAGCAGATTTAAAGTCCTTTAAAAACCTTATACCTCTCTGAAATGGACTAAACACTTCAAGAAATCGAAAAAAACTGATTAAGCTTGAGCGTCCCTTTCGTCTCAGTTTGTGTTTTTTGACAGTTTTCCCACGACAAATCAGTCAAAATACTGCCCTGCAAACGTATCCGCAGCTCTTTACCATTAGAACTTTCCCGAAGATCAATCTCAAGGAAATATCCAAATTTAATATATCCAAAATATTGGTTTTGGGAATGAAATGTAGAAAAAGGTTGTTTATTTTTAAATTGCTATGCGGCATCCAAGATTTAAATCAATTTCAAATGATTGAACTTACAGTAGGTTTTCATTATCTAAATGTACTTGATCATTGATTTACATATGACCACAACCATAAACTTATAATTCCACAATAGAACCATAAACGAAAACCTGACTCATTCGTTGCTGTTAGTATGCTGTTGTACTCATTGTAAAAAAACAAGTTCCACTTGATTTTTGTTTCGATACTTGCTGATGTTACCTCCCCGAGGGAACAAACTTGAACATACATATTAGATGATATGAACCACACGGCTCGCTTCTGGTAACAATCTCCTCAGAGGATAAAGCAACGCTCAGTGAGTATGCAACGGGTATTGAACGGTTTCTACCGGAGCGGTTGCACAATATAATAGGTATTCCGGGCCATCCCGGTCGGTTTCGATTGGTGGTGGTGATGCGACATAAAGCAACAGGACCCCAAGCATTGTGTTGGTTGTGTTTATACTTAAACTTAGTGCTCGAATGGGTGTTATGGTGAGGTTCGGTGAACGATGATGAAGTGATGTGTGAAAACGCTAGGATTACTGTATAAGATTTAGTATAATCAACCTTCTGTCCTACGTCAATGGATTTACGCCATGAAGCCTAAGTTGTGTAACAGATTCTCGAATCTCGGTCGACGAAACGGATAGAGAAAACGAGAAAGGATAGATCAAAATACATTCCAATTTATACAGAAGTATGTCAAAGAGAGTAGAGACTACTGAGAGAGTATAGAAGGACAGATGTGAATTATGACTAGGATTAACCATAAGTGCGATAATGCATTTTAAATGCGCGCTCTTGCATCACTAGGGTGACTATGTGTGTTTTTCTTTTGTTTTGATGGACTAGTTCCTGATGCTAATGGCACTCTAATGAATTGTATGTCGTTGGTGTAGTTTATGGAAAGAGAAAAGCTGGTAGTGCTCGAATGCATTGATGTTTCAAATTTCCTAAGGTGTTTTGCTTAAGTTCGAGTAATAGATTTTTGCTTTTGAAAATTGTTGCTTAAATTTATTCTTTTTGATGTTTAAGTCTAGATTCTTATAGAATTTGTTCTCGTAGAAGAAAGAGATGCATGCTTAAATACAGTTTTACTGGTTTAACTAGTTGATTCTTGTATTAACTAGATGTATTCTTTGTAAGGTAAGATTTCGTTCGAATATAGGTTGTTTTGGTTGAATACAATTTAAAATGTATGATAATAGACTCGATACTATAGTTGCATGAAGAAGAGGAGATCAAAATCTAAAATAACTGCTGCTCGATAGAAGGTTCTTGTTGCTTTATTTTCTTCGTTAAATGTTTGTGTTAGTTTTCGCTTAGGTTTTTCTTTATGGTATGGGAAAACTAATCGCCTTTTTCTTCCTGATATCATTCTCCAGATGTTCACCCATCAGCAATACATTGCCCGTCTAGAATGACTTTCACTCACTTATCCTCAATTCTTTCACTAGTCTATTGTTGTTTTGCTCTTTTAAATGTTAGCATTCTTCTATGTAACTATACATATTAATATGTTCAACGTTAGTTGCCTCATCCTTTAAGCTAGGTAAAAACATACCTAGACCTAGCGTCGAATGGGTTTACATTTCTCTCTATAGTCTAAGTATAATTTAGTTGGTTTACTTTTTTCGTCTTTTTGTTTTCTTTTTTTTTCTTTTCTTTGTTCGTAATCGTAACTACTAAAGTAGATGATTCAGTTTAGTTACCATCGCCTGTGACTTTCCTAGTCTATAGCGTTTTAAGCGTACTTATTTAAAACGGACATACTAACACATCGTATTCAAACATGAGTGAAACGGCAACGAATACGAAGTATAACAAAAACATGGTAAGCCCTAGGCCCTTGTTCATGCGCCAGCGGAAGCAGGCTATCGACATGATGACAAACAGCAACATCAAGAACAGGATCGTGATCGAACACACCATGCCGACCGAGTTCACCTCCACCGGTTGACCGTAGATGATGCCATAAAGAAGCCATGGGATGGGAAGGCTGTATCGGGGGAGAAGCGAAATAGAGTTCATTAGGTTCGTGAGAGTTTGTCAATAAGAATTGTAGATGAGATGAAAATACGAATGGAAATAGTTTTTTTTTATCATGGATCTTCACTAGTATGGGACAAACATCGAATTCTCGCTCCAGTCAACTTTTTTGATTCCATTTAGGTCCCATATGAACTGCGCAAAATTTCAGCGCAATGGATAAAGCTATAATTTAGCGCAAGCGGTTCAAAGTTTTCATAGGATTTACTATGGGAATAGTTACACTTGCAGATAAAAAATCCCAGAGGTCACCCTTTGTCTCCTTAATTCAAATCGATCAACGTTTTTTGTAGAAAAATCATTTATGAAACTTTCTTTCGAAGACCGTAAAACGATTGGATGCTTGTGGAAAAAGTTATTGATTTATTACCGATTAGTGATCCAACGAACGGCTTTTTGTTTTGTTTTATCAGCAGCACTGCTGCTGCCGTTGTTGCATGGGGTGGCGGGAGGCATCACCACCCCCCAGTAACAGCAACAGCCAAGGCAGCAGCTACAGTGCTGGACATCGCTGGACAATATTTACGTGCTCCTGCTGTCGATTTCAATTCTTTTTGCACCATAAAGAAGATAATTACTTATACTTTTCTAATAGTATTTAAAACATTTAAAAAAATTTCTAGAAAGTTGCAAATTTCTTGTCGTTAAACCAAAATTAGCTTCTTGATTTTATTGTAGTAAATAGGTCCAATTTCCAATGAGAAACTGTGAATTGCACCTTTTCAAATCTGATCGTTTAATATGCTGGTTGGCATGTATTGACCAACAAAACTAATTTTAGAAGCAAAAATTTGAGTCTCGCGCAAAACGTAGCGCGTGGAATGTGCCTAATAAAATCACAAGAAAATCTTACTAACGAGCAAGAAACACAGGGCACCATGTCGGACATGTGGGATAGCACTACATTTTTCCAGTAGTTGTAGAATATCTCGTGTTCTGGACCACGTAGAAGGATACTGTTTTCGGCAAAGTTGCTCAGAACACAAAAAGCTTTTGCATGGAAAATACCGTCTACCCTCGTTGGTTTGACCGCATCTAATCTGAACACTTTTTAATTTGACCCCCTCTAATCTGCACATCGTTCAAACTAAAAATGGTTCAAACGTCAATCTGCTCATGGAACCGGGTGAAGCGGAACGCAGAATCAAAACAAAACAGTAAAAAGGGTAACCAAAAGTGTGTTTTTCTATGCCCACAGGGTTACTAGAAGTTCAAATTAAAAAATGAACCCCGCTGGTTTGCATGAGTTGTCGTTCAAACCAACGAAGGTAGACGGTAATTTAGTTCGAGAATCACTCACTGTGTGGCTCTAGTGTTCTTAGCAGCTTCCAGTTAAGTCTTAACGTCGTATATCTCGTGTTCTGGACAACTTAAGGATACTGTCTTCGGCAAAGTAACTCAAAAGACTAAGAGCTTTCCCATAGGAAACAATTTAGTTCGAGAATCACTCACTGCGTGGCGCTAGTGTTCTTAGGGAGCATCCAAAAAGTACGTCACGCTAAAATTGGGAATTCTCGACCCCCCCCCCCCCTCCCCCCTTCGTACGGGTTTTTCCTATACTTGATACATTGATTGTCACACTTTCTCAAACCCCCCCTCCCCCCTAGGACCGTGACGTACTTAATGGATGCCCCCTTAGGATCTTCCAGTTCAGTCTAAACGTATTATATCTCGCGTTCTGAACATCTTAGAAGGATACTGTCTTGCGAAATGTTACTCAGCAGACTGAGTGCTTTCAAATAGAATACAATTTAGTTTGAGAATCATTCACTGCGAGGCGCTAGTACTCTTGGTAGCTTCCAGTCTAGTCTGCACCTCGTATGTCTCGCGATCTGGACCACTTAGAAGGATACTGTCTTGGAAAAAATGATCAGAAGACTATGAGCTTTCACAGAGAATACACTCTAGTTCGAGAATCACTCGCTATGTGGCGCTAGTGCTTTTGGGAGATTCCAGTTCAGTCTGAACGTCGTATATCTTGCGTTCTGGACTAATTAGAAAGATACTGTCTTAGTCAAATTTGCACATTGAATTCAAAATTTTCGCATAAAAACAATCTTGTTTGAGAATCACTCACTACCTGGCCCTTGTATTGCTAGAAGCTTCCAGTTTAGTCTCAACGTCGTGAATCTCGCGTTTTAGACCACTTAGAAGGATACGGCATGGTCGCACATAAGATTAAAGGCTTTCACATAGAGAATAGTTTAGTTCGAAAATTACTCACTACGTGACATTAGTACTTTTGGAAGCTTTCAGTTTGCTCTAAACCAGTGGTGCTCAGGCTGGAGGATACCGCGGGCCAAATTTGCAATTCGGGATCGACCTGCGGGCCGCATAAAACATCGATGCACAAAAACAACAATAAGAACAATTCTAAACCACATTTATTAAAAATCTGAACTGTTCAGAACTTGTGTAAGGGTCAAACTTTATAATCTATTTGCCCTTCGTGGAGTTCAATTTAGATTCATAAGTTTGGTTGAGAAAAACGTTTGAGCTTCAAATTGAAATTCAAACAAACAATTAACAAGTTGCCCCTAGAATTTCCTTGAAGCCACTTCAAGAACTTGTCAAGCAGCTTTTACAAGAATTTCTTTTGAATCGCTCCAAAAAGATTTGCTTGATTTTCTCCTGAAATTTCTTGTGGAGTTGCTCCAGAAGGTTTTCGAGAAGTTTCTTGAAGTTTCTTTTAGTTTTTCTAGAATTCTCTTGGAACACCTCCAAGAACTCCTCTTAGATTTGTCTTTGGAACTGCCCTGAAGTTACTTCAGGAATTCCTCATTAATCGTTTCCAAGAATTTCTCCTAGAATAGCTCCCGGATTTTTCCGAAAATTTTCCAGGAGTTTCTTGAAGATTTTAGTAAATTATTTCCATAAGTCTCTTCTATAATTGATGAAATACTTCATCATTAAATTTCTTCAAAAATTAGATTTTTAACAATTGTTTCCGGAAGTTTCTTTAACATTATCTTCTAAAGTTGCTTCAAATTTATTGTTCAAGTTTTCCTCATGCGTTCTAGGCATCTTTTGTGTCTTGATGCAGTTGGTCCTGGAATCTTGTTTGTAGTTACTCCTGAAAATTCTCTTTTTGTTACTCGAGGAATTTATTCTAAAGTTGTTTAAGAAATTTCTGTTATAGTGGCACCAGAACATTTTTCTAGGAGATGCTCCTATAACTTCTATGCAGTATCGTCACAACTTTCTCATTGAGTTTTTTCAGGTTTATTTTCTCCAGGATGATTTGTGTTTCTCCATATATTTCGCTTAGAAAAAAACCAATAGAAAAACTCGCCAATATTTTGAATTTCATCAATAGGACGCAAAACCTGCATTCAGATGATCGAATGGTATTATATTCAGCTTTCAATTTATGGAAAAAATTTTAAATTAGTTGATCAAAACGCAAGATATTCGAATTTTAGTAAATTCCATATTTTAAAAAGTTGTTAAACTCGATATTAAGCCAAAACTCAAAAACTGTTCTTTTGATTTTTTGATTTTTTTTATTCTTAATAAATTTACCAGTTTAGCCTAAACGTGGTAAATCTTGTATTTAGGACCACTCAGAGAAAACCTTACTTTAACAAAGTTCCACATTTATTCACTATTTGGCCCTAGTGTTGTAATGACAACTGTTGTTGCAAAGAAGGATGTCCAGTTTGATCAAACGGTAATATTTCTCGCGTTTTGAACCACTTCGAATAATACTCTCTTTGATAAAATTTCTCAGAAGACTTAGAGCTTTCATCTGAAAAACAATTCGGTTTGAAATTTTTCCACTATGTGGTCTTAGTTGTTTCCAATATAGTCTAGTAGTCGTTTATCCCGCATTTTGAACCACTTGAAAGAATACCGTTTCAACAAAGTTGCTGAGTCGACTTTCTTCAAGAAAACAAGGTTCGATCCAGTCATATCAGATGTTTGAGCATTGGTTTCCTACTGTTCTCCTAGAGGCAGAATTCCGAAACGAGTGTCCCACTTTATGTAAGTCTTTGTCATATTGATCAACTTTGCCGAAGATACCAACACTCTAAGTTATCAGGATTCTGAGCTATGAGATTTCTAAAATTTGCATGTTCACTAGCGCCGCCTAGTGGCAGAATTGCGAAACAAGTGTTCATTTTTATGTAGGTCTAGGTCATACTGATCAACTTTGCCGAAGACCCCAACTTTCTAAGTTATAGGGATTCTGAAATATGAGGTTTTGAAAATGTACATGCTCACTAGCGCCGCCCAGTGGAGGAATTTCGAACTTCGCAACTCATCATCAGTAAGTTATTGGCGTACCCAACCACTTTCCTGGAGACACTATCCTTCCAAATGATTGGGGTCTTGAGCTGTCGCACATATCGCAACGTTTGCTTGACAACCAGATATGGTTCCTGTAGTACAATTTAGCATCAAACTGTTAATGGTGTCTAAACATATGAACCAATATTTTAAATGATAGGTCTTTTTAAGCCCTTAAACTTTGCCGAAGAAAGAATTGCGCTATCTCTTAACACATAATAGGCCACACCCCCAAAAAGCCGAAATCCCATAAGCTCTTAGTTTCCTATAACGCTCACCCCTGTCTAGTAGGAGTCCGTTTAATAGGAATTCGTTTAATAAGAGACTCGACTGTATAGCGTTTTGCGCCTCACTCCCTTATGGGCGCGTAGTGCAAACTTGAAACTTTAAACGCGATTATCTCGGAATTATGTTTTTCAGTTCTCAACCGATTTCGACCATTTTTTTTTGTGTCTTCGCTATTTATGTGTTAAAATTCTTATATTTCAAAGAAAGATAAAAATTGATTAATTGTAAACAATAACTGTAATATTTGTTGAACAACGCCGAAAAAGATTAGCATAGTTCTGAAGGAATAGGGACAGTTTAATTGTCATCTACCTTTTGTATATGAGTAATTGTTACAGCCTGGAAATCTGAAAAAATACCGTCAATTGTACCTGAGTGGTTTCAATGTTTAACAAACACATTATTCACAGTTACTATTTAGAATAACCAAATTGAGCAGATTAGACTGAGCAACAGATTGTAAACTAAGTATGTGCATTGACAGTTTCTTCGTTCACTTAAAAGCTCATCGATACTGAAATGTTTTATATTATAATAATTTATTAGCATCATTAGAAGGCCCAAACTATAAATTGTGTATTCAATGCTGATATTTCTACTCTGGAGCATCGCTAATAGGTCGTATTTTAAGATGTGTAGATGGTTTAGCAGCAATGTTTGATGAGCACGGTTAAGCAAATAATTCATGCAAGAAGTTTGATATATCGTTTTTGTCGTAGTAACATGCCATTTATATTTCGTTTTTGTTTATGTTTTTCGTTAAAAAACGATAAGTTTTTGAATGATTTACTAAATACCTTGCGTTTTCTTCATAAATACTTGTTTTTGCACCAGTTAGTGACAGTCTGGTTTACATAATATATGGAACAAGTGAGTTTGTTCCACATTTTCAAAAAGCTTTGGATTTCATATTTTAACGCCAATCATTAATCATATTTAAATAAGAAAACAGATGAAAAATTTATTTTGAAGAATACGCCTTCGTTAAAACATAACAATACATCTGAAGAACACGGGCTTCTATGAAGAGGGGACTGCGGCATTGAGTATGCATAAACATTTTCCAATTTTCCAATTATATGTATCAATCTAACACTTATTTCTAAAGATCTATATTGTATTAGTTGAATTTATTATCCATAGCAACTGTTGGGATGCTTATGGCCCAAAATGGATTCCGTAATACGTCATTCAGAATAGTTACTGTTATACAATGAAACAATCACCTCAAAACTGCTTGATACAAATAAAAAGTTATATGAGAGATTTCATAAATTAACACCCCATTGCTGAAACTAAACTTTTAAAATTTTCAACTCATTTAAGTCTCAGCAATTCTTCTTCGACTTCTAATTGCACGTACTCGTGCAAAGGTAGCAGATTGAAAATCGCATCTAAAGCTTTTGATGGAGTGCTGCGTATCGCTCCTGTAACTTCGGGGTCGCTGATTTGGAAAATGTTGTCCAAATTAAAAAATCGTATATTTCATTGAAAAATAGCATGCAAATGTAACTTATTCGTAAAATAACATACACGTTTATTTTGAAACTAAATTGATCTTATCCACAAATGAATAGACCATCTATTAAACAGATTATAATGAAAGAACTACACATCTCGCTCTTGTACACCAAATTCTAACAAGCTCAACAATAATTTACATATAAAACTTTCTCCGGCCAAAAATATTGCTTCCTTTATTTTTCACACCGAAACAAGTTCAGCCGACATCCATCCACAAAGCCAACTGTTGGAGGTTATTTGTTTGGCATTGTTTTATATGTAGGCATTTATTGAAATCTCCATGCGCTCCGGCCAAAATAACATCAAACAAGATGTGCCATACTACTGCTACATGGCTATAGTTTACATAGCCTACCACACCGTCCTCGTCATTGGATTGGGAAAAATTCCGATCAAATATGAACTTCCGTAGTTTCTCAGCACCCAACGAGGGTTGGCGAGGAAGAATGCCCATCGAAGAATGTCAAATTGCGAATTGTTCTCCGTTCACAGAGAAAGCTTCCAATTCGACTGCCCAGGCAAACCAAACCAAAATGTTCCGATACATCAACGTATGACTATATCTATATTGGCAACGTACTGTTATCTGGTGCCAAGTTTGTCAGTTCGAAGCGGTTTTGCTGCACGCTGTCTGAAGATGATAGTGGATGTGATAAATTTTAAAATGTTTTTTCTATCTCTCGTTATGTGTGCTGGCTGGGGTCCTGTTGGAGCGTTGGTGTGCTGCAACAGCAGTAGTGTGATAAATGCATCAACTTTGGTTGTGAAGACAGACCGACCGTAGGTACAGGATCAGCACACAGGTGGGCAAAATGTGCTTTGCTGTATGTCGTACTCTCGTATAACCGGTTGGACATGGGAGCTTCAATTCAAGTACCGTGTGTTTAAAATGCTTTAAATGTTGGACTGCTAGGGTGTTTTATGAACACTCTTGCAATGGATAAATATTGTTCTGTTTCTTATTTCTGGTGTCACATTCCAGCTGGGACAGTATACTTCTTTCCCAGTTTAGTCTTCTATGAGCACTTCTACAGTTTTTTTTATTGAAAATTTTCCTCATTAACTGATTCGGAGTATTGGCTTTGCTGTCCTCGAAATCAAAAGATTCCTTCAAAAGACTACAAAGCCAATGCTCCAGAGCCAAATCATGGCAGTAGTATTTCAACCAAGTTTATTAATTGAATATTTTGTATTCGCATATCATGTTTGAGAGTCGAGAAAATATTTAAACCTGAAAGGTTCTTGACCAGACGGGTTTTTGAACTCTATTAACTGAACTAATAAGCTCGAGTTTTGACTCCCATACACTAGAAGGAATTTTAACAACATAAACATAAAAATACTTACCCAACCGTCACGTCGAAAATGTTACTTCCGACCGAGCTTGACACCGCCATGTCACCAAAGCCCTTTCGCGCCACAATCACAGACGTGATTAGATCGGGAATTGAGGTACCAGCTGCTAAAAATGTCAGTCCCATCACCTGCAAACGGAAAGTAGATGACGCACGCACGCCTCATTAGAATTTGGACGCTCATGGAAATCGCAGTACAGCTTACCTCCGGTGGTATTTTCGCCGTATCACCAGCAACATTAGCCCACC
Organism: Aedes albopictus; assembly: GCF_035046485.1. Lineage (NCBI taxonomy): Eukaryota > Metazoa > Arthropoda > Insecta > Diptera > Culicidae > Aedes > Aedes albopictus. The sequence continues at coordinate 201,529,333 of NC_085137.1, read as the reverse complement.
ACACCATAAGATACGAGTATGCGGCTATCCACAGAATCGAACCCATAAACGTTATCGGGAAAAATTTCTTACCCCTTGGTGTTCTAGTGTCAGGAAGTGTTAAGTACAGCGGAAAGATAATTGGAGCAACTAATAGGTAGGTTATTCGTTTCCTAAATGTCTTTGGCCAAGACATGCTTAATGCCTCTGGTGGTTCATCTTCTAATTCGTTACCCTGGAATGAGAAATGGCAGCTAGAAAAGGTGCTTTACAATATTTTTCAAAAATGCTGACCCCACAGTGCTTTTATTATTGATTTATTTACTATATATGTGTCGAAAATTCATTATTCTTTGTACTTTTTCTGCAGTGAAATGCGCATTTTTAACCCCTTTTGTTCCATTTGAATTACAGCAACTTATATAAACCTGTGTCAACAACTTGTCGAAATTGTAAACGCTTTCAAACATTTACCCGATAACAATAAAAAACTTGTTTTGTACAATGTATTTTTTACAATTTACGATAGGGAAATTTGAAACTTTTCAAACAGTTAAGATTTAAGTTTTTGTCCTCATTTTGCGCTACATTATGCAAAATATTTCTAAATATCGACTAAACACGTAATTTCGTATAATCTCCAATGAATTTCAATTGTCTCGAACTTTGTTTTTAAGCGAAAATAAAGCATTTGCTGGCTAAAGACATTAAAGGCTAGAATCCAAATATTGGCCTACATCTTTGAGTTAGTTCAATCTATTACTTTCGGAGCATAGTGCTCCGAAAACCATTGCATTGTAACGAAAAATCAGCAACAGAATAATACGAACCGAGACCAACGGCAACGACCCTAGCGAACAAAAAGGACTTGCCATTGGAAACTCGGTACGTCGAACTGCCGATCTCTCAACTTCATTGGGAGCACCCTCACCCGCATACTCGCCGATCTACTGAAGGACCGCGGGTTCGGCAGGAGGTGTGTTGGACCGGATCCATGGTGTGAACGTTTAGAGGTAATCATACCATCTACCAGAGCTGCGGCAACACACGCGAGCTGGGAACAGCTTTCGTCGTGATGGGTGATATGCAGAGGCGGTTGGTGGCCGATTGACGAAAGAATGTGCAGGTTGAGGATCAAGGGCCGATTCTTCAACTTCAGCATAATAAACGTGCACAGCCCACACTCTGGAAGTACTGATGATAACAAGGACGCATTTTACGCGCAGCTCGAACGCGACTACGATCGCTGCCTAAAAGCCACGACGTCAAGATCATCATAGGAGATTTGAACGCCAGGTAGTCCAGGAGGAGGAATTAAGACCGATGATTGGTAAGTTCAGCGCCCACCAGCAGACGAATGAAAACGGCATACGACTCATTGATTTCGCCGCCTCCAAAAATATGGCCATACGTAGCACCTTTCTCCAACACAGTCTCCCTTATCGTTACACCTGGAGATCACCACAGCAAACGGAATCTCAAATCGACCACGTTCTGATTGACAGACGGCACTTCTCCGACATTATCGACGTCAGGACCTATCGTGGCGCCAACATCGATTCCGACCGCTATCTGGTGATGGTCAAACTGCGCCCAAAACTCTCCGTCATCAACAATGTACGGTACCGGCGACCGCCACGGTCAACCTAGAGCGACTGAAGCGACCGGATGTCGCCTCAGCATACGCGCAGAATCTCGAGGCCGCGTTGCCAGACGAGGGTGAGCTCGCCGAGGCCCCTCTAGAGGATTGCTGGAGTACAGTGGAAGCAGTCATCAACAACGCAGCCGAGAGCACCATCGGGTACGTGGAATGGAATCGACGGAACGAATGGTTCGACGAAGAGTACAGAACGGTTTTGGAGGAGAAGAACGCAGCGAGGGCGGTAATGCTGCAGCAAGGGACTGGACAGAACGTGGAACGTTATAAACAGATGCGGAAACAGCAGACCCGCCTCTTTCGGGAGAAAAAGTGCCGCCTGCAGGGCCGGATTTAAGGGGGGGGCAGGGGGGCCATGGCCCCGGGCCCCCACATTTCAGGAGCCCCCACAAAATGTTACTTCAAATGGGAATCGAAAAAAGTAGTGCTAGAAACATCTTGATTTAATTTTTATCACAAGTACTTCTACTCTCAAGATGTGTGTGAAATATTGTGCTTCAAATTAGAAAGAAGCAGATATTTGCCTTTTAATAAAATTTCAAACTTTTCCAGAAAGTTTTTAAGATTTTTAAGGTTTGAATTGTTCACTCTTGTGAATTGCACAAGTTATTTAAACGAAAATACATGAGAAAATCTTCACCTGAATTCTGGATGAAATCTCAAACGCTTTGGAATAGAGAGTCAAAAAGTTTCTACTGAAAATTCGTGTTTATTTCTGTCGAAAATTATTGGTGTTATTTTTTAAATTTCCTACATAGTTCTTCAATGATTTGCAAGTGTATCTATCAGTATAAAGAAAATTTTTTAGAATTGTAGAGTTTGATTTCACTAACAAAACTTATAAATTATTCAAATCGAACCCCAGAATTGTTGAAATATTTCTTTGAAGTAACAAGCAAGAATTTTAGGTCGGATTTAGGTGGAGATCTGATCAGATTTTCTTCAATATGATTAAATCCATGACAAATTTTTCTTCCTTGATTGTGTTATTAAATGCGAACTTTTAACAAATCCACAGGTTCCTTAAATGAAAATTGCAGTAGATATTTGTGGAGAAATTATTGAAAAATCCTGAAATATTCAAAGTTTGCCAAACAATTTTTGTTTAACCCTTATGTGGCCGAAAGGGTACCCGGGTACCCAGAGCCCACTTAAAAAGCACGGTGTAGAAAAAAGCAAAAAGTTTGTCGGACACATAGGGGTTAAATTGGCTAAAAATTCGTCCGCTAAAGATTAATATGAAATTTTATTTCTAATTCTATTCAAAGTAATATGTACAGAAATTCCATCAAGAACTCATTATGGATTTCCGATGAAATTTCTTCAGCAGCTTTTAGAATAATTTCCGCTAAAAATACCTAATATGCTTAAGTTCCACAAAAAATAAACCTGGTAATCGGTCAGCAACTCTATAGATTTCATCAATGATTCCGCAAGAAATTCTATTTGGAGATTTCGCAATAACGGCCGCATATAGCAGAGGCGGTAAACGCACGGGTATTCAGCATGACCATGCTGAGGGTGACGGGTTCGATTCCCGGTCGGTCCAGGATCTTTTCGTAAAGGAAATTTCCTTGACTTCCTTGGGCATAGAGTATCTTCGTGCCTGCCACACGATATACGCATGCAAAATGGTCATTGGCAGAGGAAGCTCTCGGTTAATAACTGTGGAAGTGCTCATAGAACACTAAGCTGAGATGCAAGCTTTGTCCCAGTGAGGACGTTACGCCAAGGAAGAGGAGCAACAACGGCCCCAAAAATAGCGCTATAAATTTTTTCTGAAATTTATCGAAAATGTCTCCTATGAAATCTATTTTTAAATTTCTTAAAGCATTTTCTCATGAATTTCGACTTGATCAATAGAATCCAATACTATAAACACTCTTGGATAAAGCGTTATTCACTTGCTTAAATTTCTTTTACAATCGTCTTCAGACTAGATTTTCATATGTGGATCTCTGTTATGCTTAGTTTATAGTGGATGCCTTTTTTTTCTAGTTACGCCTATTAATCTAGATTTCAATAACAACCCTAATTTTTAGTTTTTTTTATCATTAATAAGAGAGAAGAGATGAATTTTCCGGATTTTCTGGATTTTTCTATGTACAATGAAAAAAAAAATATCCTCTATAAAGAGGGCCCCCCACAACACTGTGGCCCCGGGCCCCCACATTTGTAAATCCGGCCCTGGCCGCCTGGAAGAAGCGGAGTGTGAAGAAATGGAACTGCTGTGCCATTTCCAAGAAACACGGAAGTTCTATCAGAAGCTCAACGCATCCCGCAACGGCTTCGTGCCGCGAGCCGAAATATGCGGGGATAATGACGAAGGCCTCTTGACGGACGGACGTGAAGTGATCGAAAGGTGGAAGCAGCACTTCGATCGGCACCTGAACGGCGTGGAGAACGTAGGCACGGGAGCCCACGGAAACGGAGGAAACGACGACGCCAGTGCAGCAGAGGACGGAAATGAACCAACTCCCACGCTAAGGGAAGTTAAGGATGCCATTCACCAGCTCAAAACCAACAAAGCAGCTGGTAAGGGTCGAATCGCAGCTGAACTCATCAAGATGGGCCCAGAACAGTTGGCCACCTGTCTGCATCGGCTGATAGTCAGGATCTGGGAAACCGAACAGCTACCGGAGGAGTGGAAGGAAGGGGTAATCTGCCCCATTCACAAGAAAGGCGACCATTTGGAATGTGAGAACTTCAGGGCAATCACTATTTTGAATGCTGCCTACACAGTGCTATCCCAGATCATCTTCCGTCGTCTGTCACATAAAACAAATGAGTTCGTGGGCAGTTATCAAGCCGGCTTCATCGACGGCCGGTCGACAATGGACCAGAGCTTTACCGTACGGCAAATCCTCCAGAAATGCCGTGAATACCAGGTCCCAACGCATCACCTGTTCATCGACTTTAAAGCGGCATAGGGAATCGCGCCACTTGGGCAATGGCTTCTATATTCGTCTGTTTTCCACTATAACTCAGTCAAATTTGAACCAATTGACACAATTTTTGGAATGTGGTGAGATAGGTATAGTATCTACCCGTGTACAATATTTCAAGTCAATTGGTTCAAAATTGACTGAGTTATAGTGGAAAACAGACGAATATAGAAGCCATTGCCCAAGTGGCGCGATACCCTACGGCAGTATCGACCGCGCAGAGCTATGGAGAATCATGGACGAAAACGGCTTACCTGGGAAGCTGACTAGACTGATTAAAGCAACGATGGACGGTGTGAAAAACTGCGTAAGGGTTTCGGGTGAACTATCCAGTTCAATCGAATCTCGCTGGGGACTGCGACAAGGTGATGGACTCTCATGCCTACTCTCCAACATCGCTCTGGAAGGTGTGATGCGACGAGCCGGGCTCAGCAGCCGTGGAACGTTTTTTACAAAATCCGGTCAATTTGTGTGCTTTGCGGACGACATGAACATTATTGCCAGAACATTTGGAACGGTGGCAGAGCTGTACACCCGCCTGAAACGCGAAGCAGCAAAGGTCGGACTGTTGGTGAGTGCTTCAAAAACAAAGTACATGCTGGTAGGCGGAACCGAACACGACCGGATCCGTCTGGGTAGTAATGTTACGATTGACGGGGATACTTTCGAGGTGGTGGAGGAATTCGTCTACCTCGGATCCTTACTGACGGCTGACAACAACGTGAGCCGTCTAATTCGGAGGCGCATCATCAGCGGAAGTCGGACCTACTACGGGCTCCAGAAAAAACTGCGGTCGAAAAAGATTCACCCACGCACCAAATGCACCATGTACAAAACGCTAATAAGACCGGTAGTCCTCTACGGGCACGAGACATGGACCATGCTCGAGAAAGACCTGCAAGCACTCGGAGTTTTCGAGCGACGCGTGCTAAGAACGATCTTCGGCGGTGTGCAGGAGAACGGTGTGTGGCGGAGAAGGATGAACCACGAGCTCGCTGCACTTTACGGCGAACCCAGCATCCAGAAGGTGGCCAAAGCCGGAAGGATACGGTGGGCATGGCATGTTGCAAGAACGCCGGACAACAACCCTGCAAAGCTGGTGTTTGCAATTGATTCGATTGGCACAAGAAGGCGTGGAGCGCAAAGAGCACTATGGGCGGACCAGGTGGAGCGTGACCTGGCGAGCATTATTGGGCGCGACCGAGGATGGAGAGCGGCAGCCACAAACCGAGTATTGTGGCGTACGCTATGTCCAAAGAGAAGTATTGTGAAAATCGAATGTACCTCAAATGTTATTCCATGAGATCGTAGGTTTAGACCTCTAGTTTTAGAATCTGTGCGGTTCAAAATATTTCATCTTGGGTTTTTCGATTTGTTCGATTTTTTTCCCTAGTTTCCCATACAAATGGCGAAAAAAGTCATTTTATGCTTACTTTCATCCCATATAAAAATGTATGGGGAAAAACCAATATGGATTATTTCAAATCGTACATATTCTGAATCTAGAGGTCCAAAAATATGGTTCTAGCGAATTAACTTTGAGGTACATTCACTTTTCATAATACATACTTCCCTTTGGACATAGCGTGTGGCGTACTATTGTTGATTATGTCTTGTCTTAATGATTATGAACAAATAAATGTATGTTTCTTTTCTTTTTCTTGGCGTAACGTCCTCACTGGGACAAAGCCTGCTTCTCAGTTTAGTGTTCTGTGAGCACTTCCACAGTTATTAACTGAGAGCTTCCTCTGCCAATGACCATTTTGCATGTGTATATCGTGTGGCAGGCACGAAGATACTCTATGCCCAAGGAAGTCAAGGAAATTTCCTTTACGAAAAGATCCTGGACCGACCGGGAATCGAACCCGTCACCTTCAGCATGGTCATGCTGAATACCCGTGCGTTTACCGCCTCGGCTATATGGGCCCTATAAATAATATAAATAAATGTATGTATGTATGCGATTCAGACCTCTTGCTAGGTCCTTCAACTTTGATTTATGAACTGATATTTAGGTTTTTTTTTTGCAAGAGATCTTCTGGGTCTATAATAAAAATCGACTTTCTATTAAACAGTCAGCTGTGAAATGACTGCACGACGTCGTTCAGCATCAGTAGTTATTTGACGTCTGCCTTTTTTACTGTACTAAGCATAGACACAGACGAAGATCGAACGTATCAAAGCATGGACCAAGACCCGCAGTTTTTCTTTTACGAAAAGTTTTTGTGTATAAAATACCGATAATGATGTTGGCTAGGCTTGAACCCAGATTGATTGGAGCGAAAGGCAACCACTATTACTCCTAAACCACTAAAGCCATTAATTATTCTTCTGCTAGATAAAAGTAATGTCTTTAGAATAAAGTGATAAACGTTAAATTAATTAGGAATTATATCTCACAAGAGTGATCTACATAAATGAAGTTGAACTAGCATTAGTCCTCCAGGGCAGCGTTTCAACTGTAGCAAATATGAACCTAACCTTTGAACACCAAATTACATTTCCAACCCAACCCACTTCATATCTCCAAAAATTGTAACAAGCAAACCGAGGCGGGCGCGGCACCGGCAAGCACTCCGCTATCGTGCATTTTCCGCACTAATACTCATTTTAAAGCTCTCATAAAATTTTACGCTGAGCTATAAAAATTGACATTTCCGCAAGCTGAGCTGTGGGTATAGGTAGGCGGTCCTGTCGAGAGGTGGTGCTTGATGAACAGCGAGAAAAAGTCACTAAAGATGGAAAAGTATAGAAATTGAAGTGTAGCTAGCGGCTTGCAAGAGCTATGCCCTTGAATGTGGGATTTTCGTATTTGTGTTTGCGACCATCCGTTTTTCCTTCGGATTTCTCATTTCAATGGTCTGCTCCATTTCCACCACCCATTATTGTGGGAAAGATGGTTGTTGCCGGTTTTGTGGGTTTGTTGAAAAATGATTGTAATACCGATGGACGTATGCTGCGACTAATGGTTGTACTTGCTTTGGAATACACGTGCTGATATGTTACTAGTAAATTTTCAATGTTTGGCAATATTGTTTATATGAGTCGTTTTTCCTCTCGTTTGTATATCATTTTCCCAAGCTTCCCCTTTTCAGTTGTGGGTAATCGCATGTAAAATGTTAACATCGGCAAAGGAAACTGTTACTTCTAACAGGAAGTTCTACCTTTCAGCATGAGTTACATAGAATATGAACAAATACTTGCAGTCCAAGTTATAAGTGAAAGTAACCAGAACCCATCGAAGTTGGTGGCCTGCAACGTAAATCACATGCTTATTGTAACTTCCGAAGCGCGCACACTAGCAAACAGGGCAATTTCAAAAGTTCGAAATGGAAATGTACCAACTGGGTTAATGGGTTTATGCCATGGTTTGTTGGCACACGAGTGCCATTTCTTGAACGATTTACGTCCTTCATCACGTCGGTCGACAATGTCATTATGGTGGCTTCTGGATTGGCTCCATTCGTTTGAAGGATTATCGTTGGACTAGTAGTGGCAGCATTCGGGCCCTTTCCATCAATCACACATGCCTCAGAGAGAAGCGCACCATTGCGTTTGAATAGAAGTGGATCTGGGTTTAATAGAAAAAAAAATGACAACTGTTTTGTGCAGGAGTTGGGTATTGTTGTATAATTTGTAAAAGCGAATATGGCTACGTTAAATATTCTAGAAAACATTTACATGGGAATATCAATCAAGTTCCGTTTGGATCTTGGTAGTGACTGTCGAAGGTTTGCACTTGAACCTACCTTTCAGCTTTGTATTTTGAGGAAACGGCAATTCAGAACTTCTGAAAAGATGAGCCTCCTTGATGGATGGCCCTGCGAGCCAGATTCAATTGACCACAACCGAGATGCGAGAATGAGCGCTCAATCAGATATTCGGTATGTGGAAGGACCACTTTCGTATTCGCCGATGTTCTGAAGGATCACGGGCTCGGCATCGTTACAAACGGAGGTGAAAGTAGCAAATCCGCCTTTTTCGGGAGAACAAAACATTGCCAGGAAGAAACGGACTAAGTCGAAATGGAACTGCTGTGTCGTTCTCCAGAAACACGCAACTTCTACCCGAAGCTCAACGGATCCCGCCATGGCTTCGTGGCGTAAAACAATATGTGCCACGATAAGGACGGGACACTCTTGATGGACCAACGTAAAGGTCATCGAAAAGTGGAAGCAGCGTTTCGACGAACACCTGAAAGGTGCAGAGAACGCATGTAGGGAAACCCGACCCAAAATGTATTGATGAGGTAAAATGACCCAGCCCTTAAAATTTTCCTGCATGTGGTTTGATCAATACTATAGGGGAACGGTGCCAAGATATGATTGCATAAAACATCCTTCTGGAAGTTAGGCAGGCTGGAAAAATGGCAACTTCCGGTTTCTATCGCATGCAATTAAGGTTTCCTTATGATTTTATTATCAGCCAAGTAAGTGTTTACAAGGAGTTTGAGAAACACATGGAGACGCATGGATGTTGATGCCTACGCAATCCATGTTAGGGCTATCTAAACATGACGACCATCGTTTAGGGAGGAGGGGGTCGTTTTTCCGTATGTTTCAGACATACCAAAAAATCTGGTAAATGCCAATAAAGGACAATATACAACAAAGTACCATGACCTGGTGGAGGAGCAGAAACAGATGTGGGACCGGGAGGACGTCTGTATACACCAGAGATGTCAGATTATTGTATCAAAAAATCTGTATCAATACAGATTTTTCTGCATCACCGTATATATTTGAGGGTAAAATAGACACCGAGAGTCCTAGACTTCAATAGAAACTAACAAAAATGTGCTTTTTTTTTACTATTTTTGTAGTTTTTACTGGTATTTATTTTTCTTAAACATGTGTGTAAATGTACAAATTTTCATAAATTCTTTGAAGTTTAAGCAGCAATTTTCATTAAATTGACTGAAAATGCTTTCTGGAGAAATTTGTATCACATTTTAAAAATCTGTATTTTTCTGTACTCTGTATCTTGTCTGTATAGAAGTTCAAAAATCTGTATAATACAGAAAAATCTGTACATCTGGCATCACTGGTATACACTAAGGTCTTTTTTACACGGGGGTTAAGGCCTTAAGATCTACAAGCTTACTCTATAGATTATTCTTACATGACGAAACGATGCAACATCCTACAGATCCATGGAGCATGGTTCTGTAGAGAACTACTTTCCAAAGATGATCTAGGTCCTTCGAGATCTCCCACGAGTAAAGGCCTTAAGATCTATATACGTAATCAATGGTTTGTTGGTATATTACTGATATGTTGTAACATCCTACAGGTCCATGAACTATTTTTCTGTAAGGAACTAATTTCCAAAGATGTTCTAGGTTCTTCAAGAACTTCCATGTCTAAACACTTGAAGATCTACAAGCGTTATCAAGTGTTTGTTGCCACATTACTGATACAATGTAGCGTCCTACAGGTCCAGGGAGCATAGTTCTATAGAGAAATAACTTCCAACGATGATCTAGGACCTCCAAGAACATCTACGAGGAAAGGCCGTAAGATCTACAAGCGATGTTTCAGGCCTGTACTCGCGGAAGTTCTTGGGGGTCCTAGAATATCTTTTAAAAGTACTTCTCTACAGAACTATGCTCTAAGGAACTGTAGGATGTTGCACCGTATCAGTAATGTAACTACAATCTATCGATTACGCTTGTAGATCTTAAGGCGCTTACTCGCGAAAGTCCTTGGATAACCAACATCTTTTAATTTGTTCTTAACAGAACCATACTTCAGGATTCACCTTCAGGAAAACCCCCATTTAATCCCTCCTAGCCCACCCCTGTATTAACCCCCCCCCCCCCTCCTCCAAACAGACCCCCCCCCACACTTCCATAGATCCCTTTTCTACAGACCACTTACATAATGATCCGCCCCCACCTCATACCACTCTTCAACCCCCTTGCAACCCTTTCCCATAAATCCTCTTTCATCTTTTTAGTAAGAGTTGCTGGACACCTAACGCGAGAAAGTTGAAAAACCCGTGTTAATTCGCGAATCCGTGTGAAAAAAAAACCTATTAATTCGAGAAACCGTGTAAGAAAGCAGTGTAAAAAAACGTGTAAAAAAACCTTAGTGTAGTTTCGATTGTTTGTTCTTCGACGGGATAGTGAAAGTGTTCAATAATTTCTTGTATTAAAAATTAGCAATGATGTTTATGTTGATTTAAATTCAGACAAGACCCTCCAAAAAATCGACAAAATATTTGACAGGAATCTTCGAAAGAACTATTCGTTATTCAATCTTTACACTAAGCAACAGAATTAATCATGTCCTTGCTACAATAGATAACACCGCGATGATTTGAGAAGATGATAACTTGACAAAACAGAGATAAACAAAAACCAATCAAATTTACATATCTAGATTTGCCTTCATTGACATTGTTCCTCCCGTCTACTTCCATGGAAGCCGAGCATCCATTTGAGCTAGCTTTTTCTTGTGGCCAGCGAACGATGTTACCATTAGCAAATTTGGTGAAAACATGTAGATAAGGCACCGAGTCGTCTGTGGGGTCGACGACAACAGCCAGTGCAGTGGCCGCCGCAATTTGTTCGCTACTGGTTGGTAGTGATCAAGAACATCTTTGACTGTTTCTTGGCACGAAAGTTGTTTGTCTTTATTACCGAGCCCGTTTGCTCAACGTTACTCATCTCTAGTAATTGTGCTGTCGGGTACGCGCATCGCTATTGATCATCCTAAGAAAACCTATTTTCCAACGAACATTTTTTTTTAATTTCGTAGGAAAATGTAGGAATTGATATTTACAATATAGACAGAAATTAGCAATACCCAGAAAGTTTAACCAGTGTATGTAAATTACTTAGATCGATTTACATCGCAAAAAGCCGTGTATTTGGCCAAATACGGCGTATACAGTGTATCAAACAATTGTCCGTACAGCAATTTTTTGGTCAAAATAATTTTTCATTAAATTGCTCATAACTTTTTTTTACATCAATCAAATACGCTGAAATTTTGACCAATCATGCACTATATATCGAAGCTCCATTGGTAAAATTTTGAGCGCGATCGAATAAGTTTTCTGAAAGTTATACCTAGAACTTTTAGTAACACTTATAAAATTTTTGAACACATTATATCTCCATATGTACTCGATGAAACTTTTTAATTTTTTCTGTTATACAGCTTATACATAAGGCTTTCATATGCAGCTACGTTTGAGGTTTTATATTCACTGCAAAAAATATGAAAAATCTGTATATGTTCAGAGTGTCATTTGGAAATTTATCATACTTTGATCAATAAAAGTGCCACGTGTTTTCAACGTTTTTAAATTCTCTTAATGTAATATTTTTATACAGGACCTACTAAACTACATACATATGAAGAGTAGGTTCTATGTATTTTTCGTTCAGTTAATGCACTTTTTTTTGGTGGAAAACGTTTGGCAGATTATATGTGCAAAATATGGTAAATTTTTAATCATCGTCAACTGCATAAGCACAATTTTCATATTTTTTTGTAGTGAATATAAAATCTCAAAAATAGCTGCATATGAAAGCCTTAGGTACCAGCTGTAACACAAAAAAAATGAAAAAGTTTCATCGAGTACATACTGAGATATAATGTTTTAAAAATGTGTTCAAAAATCTTATAAGCATCAGAAAACTTATTCGATCTCACTCAAAATTATACCAATGGAGTATTAACATATGATTCATGATTAGTCAAAATTTCAGCGTTTTTGATTAACGTATAAAAAAGTTATGAACATTTGAATGAAAAAATATTTTGGCAAAAAAATCGCTGTACGGACAATTGTTTGATACACTGTACATGGCGAGAACTGGTAATTTTACCCTTTTGAATTTGTACTAGGCTTCTTCTACTTTTTCATCTCATATCGTCTCAACTGGGACGGAGTCTACTACTTAGTTTGCTATGATCATTTCCACTGTTATTAACTGAAAGCTTTATCTGCATATGATTATTTTTCATTTGTATATATTGTGGCGGCAGAAGACACTCTTTCCCAAGGAAGTGAAAGAAAATTTCCATTACGTAAAGTTCCTTGCCCGACCGGGAATCGAACCCGCCAACCTCAGCATGAATACTCTCGCGTTTAGCGGTATATGGGCTATATTGGCTCTGTAATGCCAAGGTACCTGAAACAACACATATTATGTCTACTCAAACCGAATAATTGAATTCAGTAGAATTGGTCAATTACTGTTAAAGTTAAACATAACATGTTTCAATGAGTTTCATGACACCATAAAAAAAATTATCCATGTCTGTTCACGTCTTGTAATTTTTTTCAGCACTGATATGTGACTAACAAAAAAGTAATGTCTCCAAAAATCAACCATATCAGCTGCAACAATTTCTCGCATTTAGCTGAATTTAATACCAGTTCAAGAAGGACTAAACGTGATATTGTTGCTGTTTATTCCATAACAGCACTTGAATCGTGCAGCCTCTGCCGGGATGTGTGGCTTTTCCTTTATTAAATGCCATAAACTAGAATTCCTCTCCGCATCTATTCTTATCCGGTGCCTGGCCGTGTCGGAGGAATGTAAGAGGGCAACCATAACAGCCCACCAACGGCCGTTGCACATCGCCGCACTGAAAATGGGCAGGTGGAGTGAAGCAGAAGCATCACGTTCGGAAGCATTCCTCTGTGAGCTGTGTCAAACTTTGAGTCTCATGAATATTGATGAAGAAACCGACTGACATTGTCCTGGCCGTTCGTCGTCCGTTGGTTGCCGTCGCTCGATGGCGACGCGACGCTTCGTAGAAATACAAGATAGAGGTACATCGTGCCCCAGTTTCCATCAGACGGTGCTTCTACATCTAGCGCTTTGGATGCGATGGCTAGCATACAGTAAAGCTGAACCGAAAAGTAATTCTTGACAGCCGACCTAGGAGCAACGGAAGTGCGAGGAGTTTACAGGATTGGGGAACTTTAAGTGAATTTTGGTTGGCGTTTCATCTGCACATGTGGTCTATGATTCTCCGGAACTTAAGAGATAATGTTTCTATGGGTCTCCAATCCTAGTAGTTAAGGCTATGGATCGCCAATCCGGAGACGGCGGGTTCGATTCCCGTTCCGGTCGGGAAAATTTTCTCGACTCCCTGGGCATAGTGTATCATTGTGCTTGCCTCACAATATACAAATTCATGCAATGGCAGGCAAAGAAAGCCCTTCAATTAATAACTGTGGAAATGCTCAAAGAACACTAAGTTGAAGCGAGGCAGGCCAAGTCCCAGTGGGGACGTAAAGCCATAAAGAAGAAGAAGAAGAAGAAGAAGTTTCTATGGAACGTGTGGGCCCAGTGGACAAGCCTTGCAAGCCAGACATTCATATGCACATTTCCTTTAAAAAAATACTATCGAATACATATATTACAGCGACACGATTAATGAAATCTATGCTAACTAGTAACTTCTCCTTGGCCAACTGATCTGCTCCTTCTTCTTGGTGTTTGAGATATTAAGCCCGAAGCTAGTTCATCCCAGTATATCATGTGGTAGGCACAAAGATTTTCTATCCCCAATGAAGTCAATGAAATTTCCTTTACGAAAAGTTCCTTGATTTCTCTGCACACAATCACAATCATGATTGTTGCCAAGAAAGTTTTAGTTTTCCAGCATATGCATGAAGCAGCACATTCACCTACAAATTATATAAAACAACTTACCTTTGCGACATTGAAAACGTGTAGAGTAAAAAAACAACCAAGCTTCTCCATAAGCTTGTCACTAAGTTAAGAAGATTCATGTTTTTTTATTAACATACATTCTCCTCAATAGAATTAGCATAAACCATTAAAATATTAAATATTTTATATTTTTTTCGAAACTCCTTGAGTCAAACGAAGCTCAATAAAAAAATCTTTTCGGGCCGTTTTACTTCGAGACCATGTTTTGAGTCAATCTCCTCTATCTATTTCGTCCTAATTTCAAGCAATAAGACAACCATACCACCGGCCATGATCGACAGACCATCATTCAACCAGTCAGTTGGTATGTTTCAAAATTGCCATCCTATGGTAGCTCTTATTCCGTTCCAGTTATAGTATCTATGTATCTCTCCCACAGATGCCACTACCTACCTAGTCAGTAACGGTTCCAAAACAAAGATAAGCGAAACATCGTCCAAACCATATTGCAGTCGACAACTGTGCCGGTGAAAATTGTTATTGCGGCTTTAGCTTTTGGTCAAGGCACAGCCACCATCGCGCCGGCCGCCCGCCTCTTCGGAATCCTTTTCGGGTGCAAACCACACAGTAGTGGAACTCCCTGCGGCAACAATAATTGGGTTTCGTGACATCATGCCTTCGCTGTGGTTCAATGAAAATGACATTTATGCAATCGAACTGATACGTGCGGTGCGGTTCGCCGTAAGACAGTCAGTGCTTTGAACTGCATTTCAACAGCAGGGGAAATTATAGGGGGGCTAGCTGAAATTTGTTACTCCTGCCAAATGGGCAGGCTAGATTTCCTTTACAAGATTGTGAGAGCGTGGTTGCCCGTTTGATTGAGTGCATTAGCGGTCTAATCCTGTCTGATGAGATGGAGAGCAGAGTTGATGCCCAAATTAGTCTGGAGGAATCACGATCATCGGGTACTTTGAGAAGCTTTGCGGTTTAAATTTGGCATTGCCATTTTTTCCCCCGAACAGTTTGTTTAGGGTGATATTTGTAATTTTTCGACTAACTTGTACAAAGTATACAACCAAGGATGGGAACACTCACTTGCTGAGAGTTACATTCACTTGATGTTTCCTCAGCTCAGAAGCGTGCAATCAAGAAATGATGTATGGACGACTTTTGCCTTGTGGTTTTTTCTAAAAGTTTGTCGAATAGAGTAGGAGTCGCACACGCATACCGAAGTCGTGAAGGAGCTGCGATGGCAACTCTCCACGAGGTGAATGTAAATTACACTCACCTCGTGGAGAGTCGCTTTCACAGCTCTGTCACGACTTTGATATGCGTGTGCGACACCTACTCTATTCGGCAAACTTTTAGACAAAACCACAAGGCAAAAGTCGTCCATACACCATTTCTTGATTGCACGCTTCTGAGCTGAGGAAACATCAAGTGAATGTAACTCTCAGCAAGTGAGTGTTCCCATCCCTGTATACAACATACCGAATTGTGGGAACGTTAGGTCTTTGGTGAACTGAACAACCACAAATGGACAACTTTGATTCAATCAACCAAAAGTGAAAACGAGGCGTTTGTTGATTTAAGATTTACAGGATTTTCCTGCAGTAAACCAAGAACCCATACATCGGTGCAATTCATCTAATTTAGGCATATTCATGGTGAGTCGATAAGGAGAGCGCCCAACATAGCTCTGGTCCTCACAAAGTCCTACCTTATGCTTCCACTGGTCAAGAGATGACAAAGACCGTCAGCTAAGAGTGGTGAGTTTAGCTGGTAGTGCAGCTTGGCACTGTTGCCCTTCTGCGTTCAGCTAAGTTGAGAAGATACGTCTCGAGCGTCTGTTCACCAAGGAGGTGCAGCTCAAACGGCGTCTGTTCTGGCATCCAGCGGCTGAGTATGAAACACTCCTCCACCGGAAGCTAAGGTGGCAGCCCCACTACCGTTATAGAAACCGAAAGTTCGTTGGCCTAGAGTGACTGGCAGGAAGAGTGGCGTCATGTTCCAATTTGACAGGGTAAAGGGTGATACGGTCAAAATTTGGTCACACATTTTTTTTCATAACTTTAGACTGCGTACACCAAAACAGCTGATTTTTGGACCAGTAATGCTACATTATATGTAGCTTATACCATAAAAGTTTCATCAAAATCGATTGAGTATTGGTTGATATATAGACAAAACCATCGATCTACCTTTTTAAAATTTTGTACAAAGGCGCTCCATAGTAAATTTTCGGAAATTTAAGGTCAATAAACCACAATTTTGATTATAGAGCTACCAATACTGCTCCGATTTTTATCAAAATTTTACAGTATAGTACTATTATGAAAATACGTTCTTAGTAAAATTTTGAGCCATTTTGTATGAATACTTTCAAAGTTGTAGCAGTTTGAATATGAAAAAAAAACTGACCGGGTGCCACTTAAGCAAATATAACTTTGTAACGGCTGGATCAAATTGAATGAAATTTTTACACAACATTTTGATATGCAAACTTCACATACAGAAAAATTTTCATTGAAATCGGTTAAGTATCTCTGGCTCTATAAATAAAACAGTAAAAATGTGTGAATCCTCTTTGCACAAAATTTTAAAATTGCGGATCTCAGGGTTCAACAATATCTCCGCAAATACTAGACCGATTTTGATGAAAATTTTATGGTACAAGCTACATATAATGTACCATTACTGATCCAAAAATCAGCTGCTTTGGTGTACGCAATCTAAAGTTATGAAAAAAATTGTGTGACCAAAATTTGACTTGACTTGACAAAATTTGACAAAATTTGACCACCTAAACAAATATAACTTTGTAACGGCTGGATCAAATTGAATGAAATTTTTACACAACATTTTGATATGTATACTTTTTACACAGAAAAATTTTCATTGAAATTGGTTCAGTATATCTGGCTCTATAAAAAAAAAGAGTAAAAATGTGTTCTTATTTTTTAATCCTCTTTGTACAAAATTTTAAAATTGCAGTTTTCAGGATTCACAATATCTCCGCAAATACTAAACCGATTTTGATGAAAATTTTATGGTATAAGCTACATGTACCAATATTGGTCCAAAAATCAGCTGTTTTGGTGTACGCAGTCTCAAGTTATAAAACAAATTGTGTGAACAAATTTTGACCGTATCACCCTTTATTTGCATGGATTTGTCAGATGAACGCTGTTTCAATTTTGACATTGACGCCCTCTCCCTTCCAGTCACTCTACGTTGGCCGAACTTTGGAGAACACAGATTAGCGTTGGGTCAAATTTTGAAACACTCCGGCCTACGAGGTGAACACGCTCCTCGCCACCGTGGAGTTGGTTTCCTGCTGGTTTCCAATGTAACGCGCCAATCAATGCTGCCGAATTGCAAGACGAAGAGAACTTTTACAGCCAACAGAATTCTGTCGTGCACAAGATTCCGAAAGGTGATATCAAGTTCCTTATGGGCGACTTCAACGCAAAGGTTGATTCCGGCAACTCGGACAATGAGCACGTCATGGGACGCCATGGTCTCGGAGAAATGAGCGAAATCGGAGAACTTTTTTTCAGAGTTTTGTGGCAACAATGACATGATGATTGGAGGATCGCTCTTTCCTCATCGACCAATGAAAAAAGTGACATGGGTTTCCCGTGATGGCCTCACGAAAAATCAATCGACCACATCTGCATGTGTCGAAAATGGAGACGGAGCCTTTTTGATGTGCGGAAGAAACGTAGCACCGACATTGCGTCCGATCATATCTTAATCGGCGAGATCCGGCTGCACACTGCTAGGATCCATCGACAGGAAGAGAAAATTGGACGCCGGTTCAACACACGCCGACTCTGGAAGATCTTTCGTCGAGGACCTAGAGAACCATGCTGCGGAATTTGGGTGAGCTACGTACCCGGAGAAAGCAGTGGGTCACAGATGAAACCTGGAGGAAGATAGAGGAGTGAAGGAACGCCAAAGCCGCGATAGAGCGAGCGTAAAAAAATGGAAGACAAAGCCGAAGGACGTCAGCGCTATTCGGCTCTTGAGAAGGAAGTGAAATGCTCATGTAGACGGAACAAAAGAGCGAGGGCGAACTTCCTAGCCGACGAAGGCGAGAAAGCCGCAAACACCGGTGGCATCCGTCTCCTCTACGATGTTTCACGTCGCCTAAGTGGGACTAAGATACCATGTTCGTGAAAGACACGTCTGGACATTATTGACCGACCACGCTGGTTCGAGAATTTTGAAAACCTTTTTCAAGTGTCGGATACGCCATCAATACCTCAGCGTGATCCGCCGAGGATTCGACGCATTACCTGTGTCAACACCGAAACTCCATCAGTGCAGGAGATAAAAACAGACTCCCGTAGCATGAAATCAAACAGGGCCCCAGGGGTCGATCGCATATCAGCTGAGATGCTCAACTACTGCATCAATTATTCTGCAATAGGGGGATTGGGGGCATAATGGACACCCTGGGCGAAATGGACACCCCTGTTTTTGCCGAAATCGTTGACTTTTATGTAAATCTTTTTATGCATAAGTGTAAAAGTGTTCCTTTACATGTATTGTGTTGTTCTTTGCTGTGCATGCATCACTCCTGTAGGGGTGAGTATGGCAGCATAATCGATCGCGTTTGCTATTGTCTCGAGTGAAAATCAAAACAATAGATGCGCGGGTGTTCAGTGTTCAGTAGGGGAAAGTGGGGCAATATGCCATTTTTCAAACTTTCATCGTTTTCAATGATATATAGCCTCATTTGTTAGGCTTTCAAAGTGGTAACAGCAACTAGACAATATTTGCTCGATGCTTCAGCAAAAATATTCACTAAATTATTGCATTTTCATTGATTTTTAGCGATTTCAAAAACTGGTTCGTAAAACGGAAGTGGTGCAAAAAGGCCATCTGCCATGGGGTAAGATGCCACTTCATGAAAACATTCAAAAATTACGTCCTTCAGTTTTCTGGCATTTTCGACTCACTTTCACCTTTTTGTCACGTTTTTTCGTTTACTCAATACATGGAGTGTTACCCCCCTCCCCGCAAAACGATGATCGTAATATTTGAATGACCCCTAACATGGAAAGCGTAGACATCAACAACCATGCGACTCCATGCGTGCCTCAATCTCGTTGGAAACACTTGGCTGGTAATAAAATCACCAGAAAACCTTAATTGCAAGCACGGAAAACCGGAAGTTGCCAATTTTCATTGGGAAATCAAAAGATTTTCCGTGGGTTTGGCGGCCTAGCATCTAGAAGAATGTTCAATGCAAACATATCTTGACACCGTTCACCTATATCAATGATCAAGTCCCATTCAGGAATGATTTTATGAGTTGGGCCATTTTACCCCATCTTGGCATTTTGGGCTCTGTTCCCCTATTGTGTTGTTCTTTGCTGTGCATGCATCACTCCTGTAAGGGGTGAGTATGGCAGCATAATCGATCGCGTTCGCTATTGTCTCGAGTGAAAATCAAAACAATAGATGCGCGGGTGTTTAGTGTTCAGTATTGTGTTGTTCTTTGCTGTGCATGCATCACTCCTGTAAGGGGTGAGTATGGCAGCATAATCGATCGCGTTCGCTATTGTCTCGAGTGAAAATCAAAACAATAGATGCACCGGTGTTCAGTGTTCAGTATTGTGTTGTTCTTTGCTGTGCATGCATCACTCCTGTAAGGGGTGAGTATGGCAGCATAATCGATCGCGTTCGCTATTGTCTCGAGTGAAAATCAAAACAATAGATACGCTGGTGTTTAGTGTTCAGTATTGTGTTGTTCTTTGCTGTGCATGCATCACTCCTGTAAGAGGTGAGTATGGCAGCATAATCGATCCCGTTCGCTCTTGTCTCGAGTGAAAATCAAAACAATAGATGCGCGGGTGTTTCGTGTTCAGTATAGTGTTGTTCTTTACAGAGAAGAACATTAATCAAGACAATTAGATGATCGGCATTGAACCACAAAAACCTTACAATAATTGGTGAGATATTTCCAATATTATTTATTCATTTATAAATAATTCTAATTCAGTATATTTATTTTATAACTGCATATAAGTTGAAAATTCGCTATTTTCAACATCCTTTCATCTATTGGAAGATGCTTCAGTTCTGGGCTCTTTCTAAGTTGATGAAGGGATTTATAAATGCTTGCAGGGACTTGGCCAGGTGTGTGGAGCTGAGTGAATCTATGACATTGTAGATAGTAGCGACATCAGCAATGTCAATGGAAATTCAATTTTGCAACTCCATCCAAGATTTGTGCAAGTATTCATGCTATGCTATGCTATGCTAAGTGTAAAAGTGTTCCTTTACATGGTTCATGGTTCTATTTTTCACAAGTACAATATAAATGGTACTGGGGCTGGGCTCCAAAATAACCAAAATATCATTGAAATTGAAATATGTTTTTCATATGGTGAAATTCTTATTATTTCGAGGCAGCATCAAATAAGGTATTACGAGTGCTGGAGCGTGTCCACCATAAAAACAAGTGAATTGTTACCTTATCTACATGTATTCGAAGATTTAACAATGGAAGAAGTATTTTATTTTTGATAAGAATTTACTTAAAATAGCAATTTTAATGTTGTAGTCAATTCGGGGCGAAATGAACACTGGCAATTTCGAATGGATGTACGCGAATTGCATACTGTTAGGCGTTTTAGAGAGGTTGGAGAAAATCAATCCGATTATTTTAGCCTAAAGTTTATTTAATTAACTTGGATGTAATGTAAACTCGTCCAAGATGGAGTATTATATCTGTGGTATTGATCTCCGTAGGTAAATTACTTAACTGGTCGATGTAACCAAAGAATTGGCCTAAAATATGCAGGGGTGTCCATTGTGCCCCGATGGTTGTCCATTTCGCCCCGTACCTTTGCTGCCAGCCCTGAAAAACACACGGTTTACAATTCATCATTTCTTCACGAAAAAGACATTCTATCTGATGTAAATGATTGAAAGACGTAGGAAACAAGTTAAACTTGTAAGTCAACTGATAATATGTTAAGCTTTACTCTGTTATACAGGCCTAACGTGTTCATTAGCGTGGGTCATCGGAACCGTTTTCTCAGATCAAAGCTTTTTTGGTTCCGTTTCGGGTCCTAAGTACATGTGCAAAATTTGAGCACGATCGGTTGCGCATTGCAATTGAAATTTGTATGGGATTTTGTATGGGAAAACCAACTTTTTTGCATTTTTGTCATAAGTTGAAAAACTTTGTCTGAAACTTTTTAGCCGATACTGTAAAATGACAGCCTAGGATGTTCTGAAAAACTTTGTTGAAGACCGCAAAACGATTCGATGCTTGTAAAAATAGTTATAACCAACGAACCGCATGCATGTGTTTATGTTTTAACATGTAAAGGAATAACAATAGCAACAAAATCATGCTGTTTCGCCAAGCAATGCCAACGCTATAACTTTTTTCATAAGCATCATCTCACTTCGCGGTCTTCGACAAAGTTTTTCAGGACACCCTAGCCTATGTTTTATCTTCATCGGTTACATAGTTTTAGAAAAGTTCGAGCTTGCCATGAGAGAAATGCAAAAAAGTGTGTTTTCCCATGTAAAATCCCGTACAAACTTCAAACGCGATGCGCAAAACGTAGACATAACCGATCGTGCCCAAATTTTGCACACTTATTTGGGTCCTGAAATGGGATCAAAAAAACTTTGATCTGATGGGATACCATTGAATTTTTCATTTTTTCCATATAAACGATGACCCACTCTAGTGTCCATTATGCCCCTAATCCCCCTATATGGGAAACCGTGACATTTCCGGCCGACTGGATACAAGGCGTTTGAGCAGCAGGCACGGTTATCCGTGAGCTTGACGATCCCCTGATTCTGCAAGTCAGCCGCGTATTTGCCGGTTAAGAATAGGACCACTAACTCCACGCAAGACAACATAGTAAAGTTACCCAAAAAGGGTGATCGTATACGACAATTGGTGGGGCATCATATTACTGTTTATCGTTGTCAAAGTTCTCTTCAAAGTGATCCTTAACCGGATATAGGAGAAGATTGACGAAACTCTCCCAATGCAGCAAGCAGGACGCTGTTTATCATCTTGGAGCAAATCAATGATAAAAAAAATCTATCTACCTGTGTTCATTGATTACGAAAAAGCTTTCGAACATCTTAACCACGAAAATATGTGGGAAGCCCTCAGGCCCAAGGGTGTCCCCGACAAAATTATCAGCCTCATTCAACTACGGAGCATTTTCGTGCAGAGAACTGCACAACGATGTCTTGTCCGACCCCAACCGGTTCGTCGCTAGAGTAAGGCAAGGATGTACTACCAGCGCTACTGTATCTCATCGTAATCGACGACATCCTGGTAGGTGCAATTGATCGTGAATCAAATCGTGGGTTGATGTGACAGCAAATTATTACCATGAGCGCCTAAATGACATCGAGCTGGCTGATGAAGATACTCTCCTACCTAGCTCAATATGCTGAGTTAGCATAATGATCTTGTGGATCGCTCCTCGGCGACAGATCTTACCATCAACGTCAACAAGACCAAATCGTTGGATGTAAATACTGTCAGCTTTACAATTTAAAGGAATTTTCGGCCTTTTCAGTCGGTAAAATCAGCGAAAACTATTTTACCTCTTCATTCGACGGTTTCAATTGTTTTATTCAAGGACTAGAGGTCTGTTCCGTTGTTAAGAGGGGGAGGGTAGCTAAGCAAACAATGGAAACCAAGATCGACATAGGTGCAAGGATCAAGAAGGCGAGGGCTGCTTTTGCGAGTTTGAGAAATGTATGGAAAAACAATCAGATTAGTCATCGCACGAACATCTGAACTTTCAACTCGAACGTGAAATCTGTCTTGCTGTACGCTAGTGTATCAGTGGAGAACACTCAACGGCTGCAGGTCCTCATCAATAGATGTCTGTGTTTGGTGGTCTTACCATTGGATCTCCAACGTGGAGGTCTATCGTCGATGTCATCAAAATCCGATGGTAACAGAAATTCGGGAGCGAAATTGGAGGTGGGTTGGCCACACTCTACTCAGGGGCGGAAACGAAATCTGCAAGCAAGCGTTACCCAGTCAACCAGTGATCGTATAAGATGTTGAATAAGATGTTAATAACGTCGTGAAATCCCACTTCAACAGTGCACCAGAACTTAAAACGCACAAATCTCTCGAAGCAAGTTTCAAACAACAGTGCATTTTATTATTCTGTTCTTGCTCACTTGTAAAAAGCTTAAAATAAGAAGCTCAGGTGCGCTGGTTTTGTTTAAGAAGCGATTGTGCCCTCGAAATCGTGAGTAGGTGTCAAAGCCGGCCATTGTGGCAGCCATTTTGGGATTCTAACAAGTCTGTCCTGAAAGTGGAGGCGATATGCGTACATTTTACATGCGCCTAATGGAGGCATGCACGCATAAGGACTGTTCATTAAAGAAAATGGACATCTGTTTACCAATAGTTTAGAGTTAAAACTAAACAAAAAAAAATGTGAATTTTTGCTCAGTGTGTAAAAACATTGTTCACTTCGGCAACACACTCGAAGAAAACGAAAAAAGCAAGACATTTCGAGCGATAGGTCATATTAGCTTTGCGACTAGCAGATTAATTCTGCACAAATGGTGTTCCAAAAAGTTGTCGTTTCGAGAATTGGCTTACTAATACACTTCCGGGACCGCAATTTTTTAGCGCTAAGCAGGGGACAGATGTGCCGGATGATGTAGGGTATATCAGAACTGAAAAATTTGGGAAAAAAAATTTGGTGTAGCAAGCCGATTGTTCATGTGGCTTAAAGAGTTCTTCGTATTTCACAACGGGAACAATCATCGGTGAAAATAACAGAAAGGAATGCATCAAAAAACGGCTTCTACCCATCTACCGAAAACATTCGGATCCTTTTTTTGTTTTAGGCGGATCTGGCATCCGCTTATTACGCTTTTTCTACACTAGAGATGATCAAGACGGAAAAAGTCAATTTTGTCGAAAAATGACAAAATCCACAAAACTTCTCTGAACAGCGTCATGTTGTAAAATACCGGACAATAATCAAGCGGCATCTTAAGGAAGATGGAAGAGAAGCAAGCTCTGTTGATTGCTTCAAAAAAATTTGGTCTGCGGCACGACGAAAAGTTACGGAGAAAGTTGTGCAGAATCTTATGGGAGGTATCAAGAGGAAAGTCCGAGCGTTCTTACAAAAAGCGAAGTAAATGTTCAAACTCACGTGAATTCGGCCACATGTATGTTGATTGTCATTTATAAAAAAATAAACTTATGAATTTGTTCGAAAATACATATTTTCTATTGAAAAACAGGTGTCCACTTTCTTTAATGAACAGTCCTTATGGCCTCCACTTTATCATCTTATGCAACATCGTATACGATTACTGGTTGTCTGGGTAGATTGGAACCCAGCAGGACATCGCAGCAGAGGAAGGCCAAGAGACTAATGGCGCAGCCTCCACAAAGAAATAAAGGATGTCAACTGAAATTTGACATGGTCACAGGTTGAAGTGATGGCGGCCAACCACCCAGGATGGAGATCTTACAATTCGGATCTCTGCTCCATGCTAGGTGTTCAGGACTGAAAGCAAGAAAGTAAGTACTGATTCCACTTCTGTGATTTATTATAAAGACATTTGGTAACCGTATTAATACTTTTCGTAAATCAACTGAGTTGCCGCATTGGCTTGCTTCATATGAGAGTTTTATTAAAGCTTTGTTGGTAGCACTTTATGGTCAATAAAACTTCTACTAATTGCATTGTTAGTGGCTGCTGTAAATCTCACATAAAACCAGTTCATAAACCAGTTCTGAAAATATGACTATATATAAGTAATCCTACACTCCCATTCTCCCACTTTTATTCTATTTGGAAACAAACGATTATAGTTCCAATTAGTTTAGTTCTTTCTGTTATAGAAACTACCAACAAAAAATACAAAAAATAATAAACGAAACTAACAGTGCTTCGACATTAAAAAAAAAGACAAAAATATAACGCAGCACGGAGACAAATTTCGTTCGTTTGAAACAAAAATATTCATGTTTATTCGGTAAACTGATAAAATTTTTAAAACTAAAATATTAATTTTTAAAACTAACTCAATTACATATTGATTTCTACAATACCCATTGAAGAGCCCCCCGTTTCGCCGTCGAGAACATAAACAAAACTCTCAAGTTCCAGCTGCAGCACCAAACAAGATTTCCTCTTGCAAAAAAAGTCAAGTTTCATCAAAAGTTTCCACGAAATCCCATTGATTTCGAGAGCGTATGTTATCTACATGATGCTGGCATTGAAAGTGCCACGCGGGAAGTGGGTTTTCCTAGAGGAGGAAATGACTTTGTAAAATTAATTGGAAAACAAATATTTCCGTAGGGCCGACCTGCCACAAAAAACAAAAATTTTTACATTTGTTTCAAACATAACCTGTCAGAATATGCATGTTTGTTTCAAAAATGGATTGAATTTGCTTCAAATGTGACGTTCGATTTGCTCCAAACAGTTTTATTTTTGTTGCCAGAACAAGTTGACAATTTATTTGAGTTTACCTGAAATATTTTTGATTTTACCATGCTTTTTTCTGCGTGAGGCTGAACAGTAAACAGTTTCGCTTCGCTTGCCTTACGTAAACAGAAGTTTAACAGAAATTCCATTGTAAAGCAGTTAGCTTAACGAAATCTTAAGACACAACGTATACGCTCTGTGTTCCAAGCTAACGTGATTCATGCATCTGCGCAAAATCAAAATAGTGTAGACAAAATTCTTCTATGTTTATGTGATTTGTCCGTTGCAATATGTCTTCTTTCAATCGCACAACAAGAAAATCACGTTAAAGATCGCATACTAAAATTCCACGTAAAGTGTCGTTTGTGAGCTTAACCACAAAAGCCGGTCAGGAAGCGGTGACCCACAGTTTGATAAATGACGATGAAGCTCTTTTCGTTAATATACCAGCTAGGGTGCCTGTACCAGTTATCGCACTACCTAAGGAAAACTACCTCTACAAAAATAAGAAGAAGACCGACGAATGTCGTCGATATGTCAAATGATAGATTTGTTCTCATGCTTTACAGGAAAATTATAAAATCTGAGCTAAACCCACTTTTACTATTTATTACGGCGTGTGCCAATGATAGGAACCCTGTACCAGTTATGGACATACTTTTTAATTTCGGTTCCACTTCGCACTATTTACATGCATTCCTTATGGGATTTGCCATAACTGGTACACTATGGCGAAATAGGGTGCAAGGAAGCCGAAATTTTAAGGAAAATGATTTATTTCTATCATAATTTGAGCAAAATATAAAATTTGAATGAGTGCAATCATCTTTTATGAACGTGATCTATTGTTCACATATTTTTTCTCAATGATTTACATCGTTAAAGGTTGAAAATCAGCTATGGCGAATTTGAGGTACTATGGCCATAACTGGTACACTGAGCCTACCATGCGTCTCCACTTTATCATTGGCGTAAAACTTGATTGAGTGTTGCCTTGCTGTTCCCATTTGCATACAAATACCAATAAACATCCTAAATTGCTGTATGACGTGATAGTGTCATATGTCATTTTCAAGGATGTTTTACGTACCTACTTTGCCACCAGGAATTTGAAATTATTTGCAAAAATAAAAATGAAATGAAAATAACATGTAGTGTGTCATAAATACAGTGATCGAAGATAAAGACTCATTCATCCAATAGTTTTCAATTTTGATTTTATGTTTATGGTGATTCAACATTGATTTTATGTTTATGGTGGGGATTACAACCGAACATATCTGCTTTCGAGAGCGTGTTATCAACAACCCAATCAGACCACAATAAAAGCACTGTGGGGACCAGCCCTTCTGGTTTTGCGCTGGTCAATTAATTGCGGCGGCAGGCGGTCATTACTCGTTAATGGAAAAGTATGAATCACTGTCAGGGGTACACTTACCGAATCAATTGTCGTATCTATATTTCCATTTGGACGATCACTAGCTAAGGTGGTTTCTCTTAAATTAATCTTAACATGATTCGCCGCGGACGACGTGGCAGCTCCCCGTTGGGGCTTGGTGGCATCGAGTAGCACTTTTAACGACGCTATCGCGTGCAGCTGCGTCGCCTTTTCATCGACTTTACCTGGAACGGGATCTTTTATTATGTTATTACGTAATGTTAGTATAAGATTTGCCAATTATGTATTAAATTTCGGGAACAATTTTGACATTAACGAGTAGTAGCGTTGCTGGCATTAACAGTTAGTAACTTTCATTTAGAGAACAGCATTCTTATTCTCTGCTTTATGCCTTTGAAATATATAGAACAATACGGTTAGAAACAGATGCACATCGAAACGGACAAAATTACGATATACGGCTTTCTATGTACACATACAAGTCGATTATACGGAATAGACATTTACTGGTGCCGAATAGACATTAACCGAAAACAGATAGATTTATCTAACGGCGCAGAGCACGACGATCAACCGAATGAGAATTATGAGCTCATCGAAAGGTGAGATGAAGATTACATGCGTTCGATATGCAATTTATATCGGTTTACTCTCTAGGCAATGCAGCGGGGAACCTGATGAAATTTATATGTTCCGTATATTTTGTATGTAACGGAATCTACAGCGGTGTCTCTATGAATAGAAATGAGCTCTAAGTTGACATCGTTTGATTTGACCTTTGTTAACGAAGCAACTATGCAGGATATGTGGTATGTCGTGTTTATTCTATGACTAGGCGCAGCGACGACCGTAAGGATTGTAATCGTCGACGCTATCATCACCATCGTCAGCCGACTATCGTAACTGGAAGCAATTAACTGAATGACACAAAGCGCTATCAAATGCTACACGTTCATTGCATGATGTTTATGTATGTACATATCTACACAGGGTGTGTGATCGTGATTGTTTGATACAATTAGTTTGTTTACTAAGGCATGGTTGGTCTTTTATGATTCAATGTTACTGTTGCTGTGGTGAATTGATGAGCAGGCTTTCGAGTAGTGTCCGCATTTTTCAAAAAAACTGAAAAGTAGGTTTTCAAAACCGAAACAATAATAAAAAAAAATACATTTTCATTCCAAAAGTTACGAGTATAAACTAAAAAAATCTGGTCCAAAAAGCCTAAGCGAATGAATGGATGAATTTGTATAAATTGCTCCGCAAGACTTCCCGAGAGAATATCTTGAGGAAGTGTCGTAGAAACACCTAGAGGAATTCTCGTGGAAATGATTGAGCAAATCCCCAGAATTATCATCTCTCCGTTCATTAAATTCTGGTAAAAATAACAGCGAAAACTTTTGAAAAGTTCGGGGAAGTCAATGTTGACTTCTTACCTCGCATTTTTTTTCCGTTAGAAAAAAAGTTCAAAATTTTTCCAATAGCTTCTCTAGAAGTTGACGCAGAGATTTATAAGATTCAATCTCCAGAGCTTGCACTAGCAGTACTAGCAACGATATCAGTTTGTACATTTCGTAGGTAACCCAAACAGATTTTTGGCAGAGCTCTTCTAGAAGGTAGTTTCTCATATATATTTCTTTCTTTCTTTCTTTCTTTCTTTCTTTCTTGTATTGATGCCTTTCAAAATCCTCTCTATATTACAGTACATAACAATTCAACCAAAATTCCTATAGGCATTTTGTGCAAAACTCATTCAAGAATTTCTGCAGCCAGATAGTCACGCCGAGGATCTGGGACCGAATCCCA
Source organism: Aedes albopictus (assembly GCF_035046485.1). Taxonomy (NCBI): domain Eukaryota; kingdom Metazoa; phylum Arthropoda; class Insecta; order Diptera; family Culicidae; genus Aedes; species Aedes albopictus. Next base: position 201,500,430 of record NC_085137.1, on the reverse strand, counting down.
CTACCGACATGCCCACAAAATCTGAGTTCTACCTTCGGAAGGGAAGTAAAGTCCTGGGTCCCGAGATTCAATGGCCCCAGCCTCAACTGAATGAACCGCTCCAACAATTTCCCGACGGTGTCCAGTAAGCAGATACGTTTGTATGCCGACGGGCCATCAGGTGACTTCCCCTGTTTGGACATTACATACAGTTTTTGCCTTTTCCACCTCTCCGGAAATTTACCTCTGCCTAGGCACATCTGCATGCCATTCTGAACATGTCATAGCTCGATGGCCTTTCTTAATGGCTACTGTCGGGATATCATCAGTACCCGGAGTGAATGTCTTTGTTCAATAACAGTTAAGCTTCGCTACTATTCACTTCGCCCCATTCTACCCTCATTGATGTGAGCTCTTTGCATCCTCGTCCTACCACTTAGGCAGGATGTGCCTCCGCAATTTCACCGGTTTACGAACATTCCTGGGTTGGGATTGCCTTAGCATTGCGGCGTCGCATGCACGACTTATGGGTCCGACGAGATAGTCGCTAGATCATCGGCGTAACGCTCCATGAGCAATCGCTAGACAAATGACGGCTTATCGAAGCGCAAGATCAACTATCCCCGATGGCTGCCAAGTGCTAATGACTCTCGGCAGCGAAAGTCTTCCTTTTCCGTCGTTCCACCCTGTATCAAATCGTCAGATGATCACTGTACATGTACCCATCGTCGACCTTCCTGTCTGAGCTAGGGTTTAGATACAGGTTCCAGCAGGTTCCAGAAGGTCACATCAATGATGGACTCTGCACAATTCATATTGTAGTTTTTCTTGTCGCCTACTTTCGTGACATCTACGTTCAGTCGTGCCATAACTTTGAGTAGCGTCCCCTTCGACCGCCCAGGCATTGAAATCTCCACCGATGACCACGGGCATCAATCCCACTAGTGCGCTTGATAGGGACTCTAGCATAGATGTAATTGTAAAGCCCTTGTTCGGCGTGTAAATTATTTCATAGACTGCATGAGAATCAATCGGTTGTACAGATCGTCGCTAGCTTGGCCTTATCCGCTACCCAGCACCCATTGTCGGGAGGGAATCTGTATGGATACGCTAGTTGGGCGATGTCTGTACTAGACTCTGAGACTGACTGGCACAGCAACTGTTGTGCGGTCTCACAGTGGTTCAGGTTCAGCTCAGTAACCTCCACTATTGATGGTTATTTCGTCCTCCACGCGTGCCTGGACATTTAGCCCCACCCGTCTTGTGAACATTATTTGTCGTGTAAATCAGGCATTCTGGTGCCAAGTTGCACTCCCTGAAGATGTGGCCTCCACACTTCCTGCAGAGTTTGTTTCTATCAGGGCCTTTACACGTCGACGACTTGTGTCTTTACTGAAAGCACTTGAAGCACGCCTCTGGTGGTTCATATTTACATGCTGAGCGGGCACACTGACCTGTCGCTGTCACTTCGGATTTTGCCGACTGCAGTCGCCTTGTTTACCGCGCATGATATGATGGTTTGTGTTTATCGGACATGTGTTTCCAACGAAACCCCTGAAACCCGTTTCATGAAGCCCCAACAGGAATCCGACTGTTGTGCATAGCGATTTTTAGATTCTTTATTAAACACCCCTATGTACAGGGGATACTCAAAATAACTGGGACAGGTAAAATTTTCACCTTTCAAAAAATTTTCAACTAGGGAATCAAATATTCTAAAATTTTTACTGTAAGTTCATCAACTAGTTTGGAAAAGATCGTGCCATTCTACACGAAGTTAGAAGATTCTAGAAAAGGGTATAATTATCCGACAGCCAACTTTGAGCTATTATATCTCCGGATTTAATAAACCGAATGCAATGGAGTTTTGATCTTTTATGACTAATGGCCGATGCAAATATTTAATTTGTTTTATGTCACCCCCCCCCCTTCAAAAATCCCAAAACTTTGAAGGGGCGAAAAAAACATGGCGTCCCATGACTCCATTTTCAATAGAAAAAATGTTTACAAGGAACTATTTTTCAATAGTTGATAAATATTTTTTCAATAGTTGGTAAAATTTTTAATTTTTCAATAGTTTTTTTTGTTTGTTCCTTATTTATTTTTGTCCCCCCCCCCTCGTACCCGATGGGAGGTCTCGGATATAAAAGAAAATTAATATTTGCATCGGCCTAATGAACTTTGAAAAACATTTGACTTAATTTGAAATTATTAAAATGAAAAAAAGTTATAGCGATTTCATTTATTCTATGTTTTTTTAGTAAATTTGTCTATTTTTCATATTGATTGATTGATTTGTCTTTATTTAAGAGACTTTCTATTTTTCATATGTATCCCATTACTTTTTCAATTTAATGCCGGCCATTTGGTTGCTTTCCTTCGAAACATAAATATATTCAAATCAATTAGAGAGAATATAAATGAACTATAATTACTATCTCGAATTTTGAAACGATGATGAAGTTTGGGATAAACTGGTGTTTTATTATAAAAATAATCTCATCGTTATAATTTTCTTTCGCGTAAAGAATTTTAAGTTTAGTCAATAGTTTTTTATACAGGGGATGGCCAAAATGTTTGGGATAGGCAAGTTTTTTTTTCTCTCACATCAATGTTCAACAAGCAATAACTTGTCATAGAGTGCATCAAAAATTCCCAAACTTTGACTGTTTGTTCACGTATAATATGTGCATGATTGATACAAATTTGAGCTCGATTGGTTGATCTTTCTCGAAGTTAGAACTGTTCTGGTAAAACACAATTTTATGGACAACTAATTTTTGAACTGTCATATCTCGGAAACCAGTGAACCGAATTGAATGAACGTTTATCAAAAATATATTGATACTTGATACGACGCTATGAAATGTAATATTTTCTTACGATAAATAAGGTAATACCGGTTTGATATTTTGTCCCATATAGAGGAAAATAAGTCAAATTAACAGACCATACAAAAATGACTAAATGTGCTATTCTTTCAATCCAAATAGGCTCTAATATATCTTATCAGAGATATCTTCTGAACAGAAGCAGAAAATCTTTGGATATCAACACTAAAATTTAATGACATTGATGTAAAAAAAATACATTTTTTCGAGAAAGATCCAAAAAGTTTCAATCCATGATAACTTTTTTCAACGTTCAAAAAGTATCAATGTTTTATTGACATGAGAAGCTTCAATGTATTGTTAATAAACGTTCAAAAGTTCATTGAATTCGGTTCACTGGTTTCCGAGATATGACAGTTCAGAAATAAATTGTCTCAAAATTAGTGTTTTACGAGAACGATTCAAGCTTCGCGAAAGATTAACCAATCGAGCCCAAAATTGTACCAATCATGCACATATAGTAAGTTAACAAACAGTCAAAATTTGAGAATTGTTGATGCACTTAGTTAAAGCGTTTTGAACTTTTTTGTGAGGGGAAAAAAAAGTTGCCTATCCCAACCATTTTGGCCACCCCCTGTAGCTCATTATATAAATCATAAATAAATCAAAATTTCATTGCATTTAGTTTGCTGAATTCGGAGATATAACAGCTCAAAGTTACTTATCGGATAATTATACCTTTTTCTAGAATCTTTCTAACTTCGTTTAGAATAGCCCAACCTTTTCTAAATTTAGACCACTGATACACAACTAGTTGATGAACCTTCACCAAACAATTGAGAATATTTGATGCCCTTCTCGGAAAGTTACAGCTAGTTGAACATTTTTTGAAAAGTGAAAATTTTACCTGTCCCAGCTATTTTGAGTATCCCCTGTATCACACATGTATGACAAAGTTTTGCTGATGATATGTATTATATAATATCCTAATTGTACTGTGACACTAGTGAGAGGTGACTATGTAGTTATTTACAAACAACCGTAATGTATCCGATGATACAAGTAGTTTTTTTGTTCAGGTGAAAAACTTGTAATTTTCATCACTTGTGGGTAACCTATCGATCAAATTCTCAGTGAAAACCATTATTACCATCAGATATATGGTTTTGATAATTTGACGTGCGGCTCGATTTTATATGTTCTTTATGTAGTTTTTACCGGCTCACTTTAAGAATGATAATGAAATAAAACCTAATGCTTCAGCAATTCATTGCATATGACACATTTTGATGGATAGATGATGGAATGATTAATTTAAAATTGATTCGTTTCATCAATCAATCAAAATACCATCATAAATAAAGCTTTACATCAAGTTTTCTGAAGCTGGCCTGACGCTTCGAGCGGTATGAACGTGCAGCTTTTTTTCCATAATTCTAACGACTTGCTGTAAACCATACAAAACTTAAGTCAATATTTTCTTTCCTTAGCGAGAGCGCGTCGTCCTTGCCATCGACTAAAAGTCATTTATTTTCCGTGATGGGAAAAAATCGTCAGCTTCGTTTAACGTGTCCCTTCGACATCCTGAATCGAACCGATTGGGAGAGAATGTCAACAGGAAAAAAAGTAAAATGTTAAAGCAAAAACGTGCAAGAATAACACCGTAAAACCACAGACGACGATACCGTATCTTGGTCCCCATTAGTGTTTCCTTCGTTATCACTTTATGTTGGGGGAGGCGTTCGACTGTCGCTTCGGTACACACTTTTGGGGACGTACCTACCGCCGAAGGCGAAAAAGGCGATGATGAAAAAAGAATTTTCCACAGCAAAGTATTGGCCAGCTTCTGTTGAGAGAGAAAAAAAACTGCCAATTCAGCAATGGTCTTGTGTGGCATCAAACAGGAAAACTTTTCTTCTTTTGACATTTCCTGCAGTATGGTTGAGGGGAAATAATTGTGGGAATAGAAAAGTAAAGATTTGCACTGGCGCAAGTATTTTAGCAAATAAAAATTGAGAGACGAAATGTTGGCGAAGGGGGAACTGAGTGCATTGAACAAATAATCATGGTGAGATGGTTCAATTGTACCCGTACGGAACCTTCGCCGAAGCCACTAGTCAGTTGAGCATCAAAAGCTGTTATTGTATCGGCTTTTTGGCTGCTCAAGATACTGAGCTCCGCCGTGAGCGAAACTTTACTTGATCTAAAGCGATAGACAGTCAGTTGGTATAGCGGTGCTCTCGCGTGTATGCGATGCCACCAGGCCTAGGCCAGTCCACCCTAGGAATGGGAGACCACCGGCGCGCCGTGGCGTACCTGGTAGACTCAAGCTAATGCGAACCTGCGCTTTTTTTATAGAATGAGAAAATTTCACGATCAGATACCCAAGAGGTGTGTCCTAGGGTGATGCGGGGGTCGATATATTTAACCTAATTCTCTCTCTTTTTTCTTACCCTCACGGTACGCCCGTTAGGAATGACTTCGAAAAGGGGGGACCATACATGAGTATTCTCTATTGGTAAGCGTTCTACTAGCTACCGCCTTAACCCTTTATAAGGCAGTGGCAACTATATTGCCACCTTATACACATATTTTTTTCTGTTCGTTTAGAAATTTTTTACAACTTCTGTTTTAACTGATGGACACATTAGGCTTTTGTGAGTACTCATGATTTTTTTTTGAGCCATAACATATATGAATTGGCTTTTTTAGAACAAAATGTCTCTCCAAAAACCGCCATTTTTGAGTGCATAAAGGTTTATAAGCTCGAACTTCTGTTGTGGTGAGCGAAATGAAAATCGAATGATGGGGAATGAAAGGCCTATCTTCCTGTTACTTGTGGACAAAGTTTCAACTTGATTGCTTCATTACTTTTAGAAACTCGGCCTTTTGAAAAAATGTACTATAATAAATGGACATGTACTAAAATTGCCATATCGTCCAAAATAATTGACCAATCGAGTTCAAATCCACACAAGTAACTCATGAATATTAGGGCAATAACCTGTCAAAAAATCAGCATGATTGATAAACGCATCACAAAATACCAACATTTTAAACTTTGTTGACAAAAAGTTGAAATTTAGACCAATTTTTTTCATACAAAATCGACCATCGATTTTTTTGAAAATAAAAACGTTTTTGTTCATTACACCACATGTGCTTTGTAAAACGAGTGGATTCCGTGCCTGGTTCTCTCGGCCTTATAAAGGGTTAAGTTGTCCTCTTTCCTCTGTAAGTTTGGGTCTTGGCTAGTACTATAGACTAGCGCCGTGCTGAACTGCAGCTAAAGCGACGGATGCAACGAGCACGTACTAAGCGGAATGAACGAAGCGTTGTGCCCGCGACTACTAAAGTTACGTTGAAAAACCGAGATATGCGGACAAATAAAAAATACTGCTATGAGGACCTGTGTCAGAGCGCTAATACGAACTGGTGAGGGGAACACTACTCCGGACAATTTTGTCCACAGGATGTGTAAGCATGTTTTGGCTATCTTCTTCTTTTCTTGGCGAAAAGCCTCCACTGGGATAAAGTATGCTACTTAACTTAGTGTTCTATGAGCACTTCTACAGTTAACAACTGAGAGCTTCCTCTGCCAATGAGCATTTTGCATTTGTAAATCGTGAGGCACTGGTAGGCACGAACAAACTCTTTACTAAATTAAACCAAGGAAATTTTCAATACGAAAAGTTCCTGGACCGATCGGGAATCAAGGCCGTCTCTCTCAGCATGGTCATGCTGAATGCCCACGCCTACAGCTGTGATTGGCCTATAGAGATCTGTAAAGGAGATGACACGTGGACTCGAGGAGTAACTTGGTCATTTGCAACCAAAAGGTGGCCTCAGGATTCGGAAGTCGGCTACACTGGTCAAACCGGTGCCCAGCAGTCAAGCTCGATCCTTCTATCGGACCCATCAGCGGATAGCAGGCGTGGTGTCATCCCAACTGAGGCCACTAAAAAGCTGGCAATACGACTGCGTGTCATACCTTGGAGTCCCCTTCTTATAGAACGAATCGTCAACGTTATAGCTGCAAGACTGGGTAGCTCACATCTAGAGCGTTTACTGCAATAGTCCTTCTCCGAGACAATAAACTTTCATGGTCCCGCGGAAACGATGGACTTGGCTACAGTGGTGAAGGTTTTGAATTTGATCGGGAAAGTAGCCCCTTCTCCTTCCTTTGGCATCGGAAGAGGTTTCAGTCCCCAATAGCAGAGCTTTCTCAGGGGTCTGTTGAGCACATATCCCTCTTTGCATAGCGAATAAATAATGGGGCAGCAGGGATTATAATCCCGGAGCCTGATGAACCCTCCCGCTTTCGAATCAGCCGCGTAGTCACCGGTTAACAATAGGACCACTAACCATAACCCTCTAATACCCAAATTTTTAATTTTGATGTAAATATCATTTTTCGTCATCTAAAATCAGTGTTTGGACGAAAAAGTGATCAGTGAACCACTCGGCAGTTTATCTTCCCTTCTGTTGGTTCTGTTTCAATTACCAAGCGGTGTATGTTCTCTCGTCGAGTCGCATGGTTCACGAAGGAACACAAAGAAGATACTCCGATATAGACAAGCTGCGGCGATGAGCGGGCATCGCTAAGTGTAACACTTACCGATGATCTCTCATCGTTGGCTTGGGGCAACTGTGAATAATCGTTATTTTTATCAGCATTTAATGCGTTTTCGCATTAAAAACGTGAACTACTATTTAATTTAACTCTATTCATGACGTTGCAGGTTGTGTAGTCACAATAAAAAAATAATTATGACAATAAAATATTCTTACCGAATGCATCGTTTTCATTAGCGTCATCGAGCATCTTCTCTCTTGATTGCGCTCTCGTATCGAACTGGAAAAGAGAATGAACAGCATTTCGAGAAGCGTTTCCGAGCATGTCGGTTCACGAAATGTTACATTCGCGAATGTATCACTTGCTGAGCATGGACCATTCAGTGGTTCGCGATAAAAATCCACACACTGTCTAAAATCGATGTAAACATGTTTTGGAAGATGATTCTTTTTAATTCTCGATTTCGTGAATTTCAGTTTTTGGTGTTTCTAAATTTTATTTTTAAACATCCCCACACTTTTATATTTTTCCTGAAAGCCTATTTGGGGTACGTATTTTATGAGATCAAAACATTTTAAGATTTTATGATTATTGTTGAAATGTTTTTATTTTTATTTTTTTTTCATAGTAATTTTTATTTTCCGTGTAGTTTTAGGGAAAATAATTTTAGAGTGTATTCGATTCCCTTAAACCATTAAACTAGGGTAGAATGATTTGGAAAAACCAGATTAATCCACCTAGTGGTGGTAGTGCCTTTCTCGTCGAATATGTACTATAAGAGCTATAAGCCGAAGTTTTCTTCTTTTGTCATTTTCTTCTTTTGTCACAGTGCTCGTTGACTTATCAATGGGGGAGTAGAGTTGATAAATAATCAATGTATTTGATGGAAAAATAGTCAAACAATTGAGCAAATCCACTTAACTCATCGGGTTTGGTAAGAAATTTTCTGGAGGACTCTAATTTCACTTTAAAATTTATAATTTTTTGGTTAAGGAGGATTAGGGGCATAATGGACACCCTGTTAGGACTGTATAACAGAGAAAAACTTAACATATTATTAGTTGGATTACAACTTTAGTTTGTTTCCTACGTATTTCAATAATTTGTGGCAGGTAGAATGTCTTTATTGTGAAGAAATAATGAATTGTCAATCGTGTGTTTTTTTTTAGGGCTGACAGAGAAGGTACGGGGCGAAATGGACACCCCTGCATATTTTATGCTAATTCTTTGATGACATCGATCAGTTAAGTAATTTGCCCACGGAGATCGATACCACAGATAAAATATTCCATCTTAGAGGAGTTTACATAACATCAAAGTTAATTAAATAAACTTAAGGCAAAAATAATCCAATTGATTTTTTCCAAACACTCTTAAACGTATAAGAGTATGCAATGCGCGTACATCCATTCGTAATTACCAGTGTTCATTTTGCCCCAAATCGACAACAACATTGTAATTTCTATTTTGAGTAAATTCTAATCACAAACAAAAAACTTTATCCATTGCTAAATCTACGTATACATGCAGATAAGGTAGCAATTCACTTGTTTTTATGGTCGACACATCCAAACACTCGTAATACCTTATTTGCTGCTGCGTTGAAATTATAAGAATTTCACCATATGAAAAACATATTTCAATTTCAATGATATTTAGGTTATTTTGGAGGCATATGAATGGTACTTTTGAAAAATAAAACGATGACTTGTTCCTTTACACTTATGCATTAAAAGTTTAGCATAAAAGTCAACGGTTTCGGCAAAAATAGGGATGTCCATTTCGCCCTGGTGTCCATTTTGCCCCGATCTCCCCTATTTTTTGTGCCCTTGCTCAAAATGATGAATTCCGAATAAAATTTCCAAGGGAGACCCCTCTTGACTTAAGAGAAAATCGAAATTTGTGTCAGCCTTATTCAGAAAAGCAACAATTATATCAAAGCCATAATCGATTTTGAAAACTTATTGATGGCTCATATTCCGAAGTTATGTATTATGTTAAACGTATAAGCAGAGCTGAAAAATATCAAACCTCTCAGTTGACTGCTTGGCCACCTTCACTAGCATTGGATGCCGATCATTATCAAGATATTTCGGCAATTTTTTTTCTGCACACTTTAGCCTTTATTTTGTTATCATTGGTTATAAGATTTATGTAAAATTTGACAAAAAAAGAGCAAGCTAGGGAATCGCGCCACTTGGGTGGTGGCTTCTATATTCGTCTGTTTTCCACTACAACTCAGTCAAATTTGAACCATTTGACACAAGTTTTGGAATGTGGTGAGATAGGCATAGTATCTACCCGTGTACAACATTTCAAGTCAATTGGTTCAAAATTGACTGAGTTATAGTGGGCAACAGACGAACATAGAAGCCACCGCCCAAGTGGCGCGATTCCCTAGTAAAATTTCTCATAATAAAACCCATTCAAATTTCAACCGTGTTACAGAGCGCGAGGGCTCAACCAGTTGCATTAAGATTGTGTATAGTAATTTCAACCGCAAAAGGGGATTGATGCTATAAAATTAAAATTTCCCCATACAACGTTGATTCATCCTACTGTATACATAATTACGTCTCAGGAATCTAAAATGGTGTGATTTGACAAGATCGCTTTAATTTTTATCAAGATTTTGTTCTTTTACGCATATTTATCGCTTGCATTGATTTTTTTCACCTTCGTAATTTCAGCGATGAATCCAATTCTGATTCATTCTGCAACACTGCTGGTAATCTTAGGTGTGGTCAGAGACTATGTTCTTGCTGCCCGGTTATCTGGTTCTCCAACATTTTTGATGATTTGATGCTTCATATGCATGGGTTTGGTTCACTTTTTAACTGGCCACTTCCGGCGGGACACCTGGAACCGGTTCCGGAACACAACCGGTTCAAGAATGTTATTTATGGATTGATTGGTAATTATCGGTGACAAATATCGGAAACAGCTTGTTAAGCGTTACGCGTTATGACCTACTATTCTTCGGTCATCGTCAGACGCATTCAGTTGGATTCACCCCTTCAACTTCGACAGTTTAATATATAAGCGCTTCAGATATGGTCTGAAACTATTTTCCTGCTTACCGTTCATATGGTTATCGATAAAGCCGCTATTTGGTGTGTCACATGCATAGGTTTGGTTCAGTTTTTTAATTGGTCACTTCCGACGGGATACCCGAAACCGTTTCCGGAAAACAACCGGTTCAAATACGGTATGAAACTATTTTCCTGCTAACCATACATCTGGACATCGAAAAAGCCGCGTTTTGATGTTTCGCATGCATGGGTTTGGTTCAGTTTTTTAAATGGCCACTTACGGCGGGACACCTGAAACCGGTTTCGGAACACAACCGGTTCAGATAAGGTATTTTCCTGCTTACCGTTCATCTGGTTATCGAAAAAGCTGCTCTTTGATGCGTCGCATGCATGGGTTTGGTTCACTTTTTTAATTAGCCACTTTCGGCGGAACACCTGGAACCGGTTCCAGAACACAACCGGTTCAAATACGGTATGAAACTATTTTCCTGCTAACCATTCATCTGGTTATCGAAAAAGCCGCTCTTTGATGTGTCGCATGCATGGGTTTGGTTCAGTTTTTTGATTGGCCACTTCCGGTAGGACACCCGGAACCGGTTCCGGAACACTACCGGTTCAAATATGGTCTGAAACTACTTTCCTGCTTACCATTCAACTGGTTATCGAAAAAGCCGCTCTTTGATGTGTCACATGCATGGGTTATGTTCACTTTTCTATTTGGCCACTTCCGGCAAGACACCCGGAACCGGTTCCGGAACACTACCGGTTCAAACATAGTCTGAGACTATTTTCCTACTTCCCGTTCATCAGGTAATCGAAAATGCCGTGGTTTGATGGGTCGCATGCATGGGTTTGTTGCATTTTCATATCCAGCCCCTTCCTGGGGTACCGATCCGGAACACCTAAATGGCCATAACTCCGGAACGGCTGGACCGATCCGAACCATTTTCAATAGGAAACAATGGGACCAGATTCCGCGTCGAATGAACCATCGGTCGTTAAAATCGGTTGATGTTTACTATCTAAAAGTTAGGTGACCTTTTTTGTACACACACACACACACATACGCACACACATACATACACACACACACACATACACACACACAGACATCATCTCAACTCGTCGAGCTGAGTCGATTGGTATATGACACTTGACCTCTCCGGAGGCTCTATCAAAATTTCGTTTTTGGAGTGAACATATAGCCTTTCGGTACACCTTGGTGTACAAGAAAGGCAAAAAATTAATATATGTTAATTGTGAATCGCTACAAAATAAACAATGACTTCTAAAAGGTAACTAAAACATCATTTTTTCAATTATTTTTAAAAAATGTAAATACGCTTTAAAATACACCAAATACCATTTTGACATATACAAAACAGTCCTGAGTATCAGCCAAAAATATAAAAATTTTGATTTTCCACGAAACAAAAATTAAAAAAAAAATGCTCATACTATACCCCGTCTAAAGGCGGGGTTGGGTATTAGAGGGATAATTCAAGATGTAAAGCGACCCGTGCCGAGGAATGAGTGATCGAGGGAGTGAAAAAGATGCTCGATCATTAACGGAGCCTGTGTGGGGTACCTGAGCACCCCCTCAGTATTTCGTCCCTTACCGCGTTAATGTAGGGCTATGGCGTGGTGGACCTCTTTTTCCGTGCTACTCGTGGGAATAATCATGAAAAATTCAAATATCAAAAATCAAAACCAAGGAGGAAGTGGTAGTGGCGAGGTTAACCCCTTCGCAAGAAGTGGGTTGGCGAGGTCTCCGTTGAGGAGAAGCGAGGAAGTAGGGGCGGGAAGCTACACACGCAGCTCCAGTGTGGAAGCTCCGATCCACGCTCCGGCAAGCCAACCGGTGGAGATACTGGACGGAGCGTGGTTGTTGAGGGCCATCAACCAAAAAAGAGAAGGACTGCCTGCAATCGAGGTGGCTGAGCAGTAGCTTGATAAGATCATCTATATTGCGTCCACGAAGTCCAGCATTAGTAAGGACCTGAAAACGGCCCTGTTGCGATTTTGTAAGTCGATGGACGAAGCCTTAGGCCAAGCAGGATCACGTGAGACTCGTGAAGACTGCAGCAGCGGCGGAAACTGTGAAAGCAAATGTTTCGAAATCTACCCAGATGGAGGCCTTCTCTTTCGCAAGTAGTCCAGGTGTGGTGGATGCTACTGCTCGCGATAAGCACTCGCAGAAGCGGATGAGGCAGCCGTTAGGTGAGGGAGCTGTCTGGCGGTGCTCGCAAGGCTAAAAGAGCAATAACCCCGAAGGTCGGCAGTATTGCCGACAAGTCGGACCCCAGCCAAGGGTCCCGGAAAGCTGGGAAGGGTGCTCCTGAAAAAGCTGACCCGCCCGGAAGGAAGAGAACAGGGGGTTGCGACCGTTGCTAGGCCCTCAGCAATCACAGAGTAAGGAGAACCAAGAGGAGGATCCCCTTTAGACGAATGTCGAGCTGAAGGAGACGAGGAAAAAGCCGTAGGTCGAGGAAGTCAGAGACGCCAAACCGAGAAGGTGTAAAAGAGTAGGTGCCAAGCGCGAGAAAGGCGATGCGCTCGTAATCAAGACCGAACAGTCGAAGTACTCGGACATCTTAAACGCGATGCGAAGCAACGCCAAGCTCGTGGATCTGGCAGCCGACGTGCGCAGTATCAGACATACTCGTACGGGCGAGATGATCCTGGAGCTGAAGCTCGATAAGGAGTGCTATGGCGCCGACTAGAAAAGTTTGGTGGAAGAGGTCTTTAGCGAAGGGGTAGAGGTGAGGGCTCTCACACAAGAGGCGACTCTGAAAGTGAAAAACCTAGACGAGGTCACCGACGTTGAAGAGCTCGTCACGGCACTGTGGTTAGACGTGCAGGTGGCCGCCGCAGCCGTTAGGCTACGGAAGAAGCCGGTAGGGACACAGGTAATGTTTAGTGGCCCTAGTCTTTGACCTTCTTTCATAGGACTGCCGGCCGGTCCAGAATCTAGTACTAGTACTAGTTTATTAGTGAGTCGGAAGTGCTTTTTGTGCAGCAGAAAACTAGTTTGTTTTGCATACGCCCTTTTCAAAAGCTAGGTGAGGAAGAATGGTTATGTACTGATGTAAATGAAACACGAAATCTTGCGTATGAATAGATTATTGTTAAAAATGAAAAATATCGAGTGCTACATGGCAGATTTGTCGTATTTTGGGCTGAAAATGTTTTATAAGGTTAAGAAAGCATTTCAAATCAAATGTGTGTTGTGCATACGTTGCGAAGCAGTCACATAAAGCCTATGCAAGTTCCGAACGCATTATAACAAATACCAATAGTAAGCGAACACAAGAACAAACTTAATAATGGCATTATACAGTTAAGAAGCTGGGATCCCTTGTTTTACAGTAGGTGTAAAGTAGCTGTAATGAAGCACAGGGTCAAATATTTGACCAAATACAAATCAATACGCAAACATCTGGTTTTGTTCGATTAAAGTTTCAGATCAGATGTGTGCCCTTCAGTTTTTTCCTTGTCAAATGTTTAATACTGTGTGATAATAACCATAGTTTTCATCTGTTTTATTCCTGAAAGTAAAGTTCAACCAACCCTAATCAATGCTTACCTTGTGACCGTGAGCTAGCATGTGGTTATATCTCAAAAAGTTAATATAATGTGATCAATATATCGAACAAAGGCCAAATCAACATAACGATGATGCCCCAACTGCATTGCCATAGAGAATAAACGTTGATGGTTGTCGCCGAATGAGATTTTATGACTCTGCTAATATATTATCCAATCGAACTCTGTCTGAGATGAATGGTCCTAGTACAATAATGCATGAATCTATGTTGTATGTGTAGCGCGATAGCGATGATAAACGACTCTCTACTGTTTGCAACACAATCAACAAATCTTAAACTTTTCTACTTCATTTAACCATAAGTGGCAAACATATTAATCTTACTATGGAACTAAACCTAGGTGGAACGTTTGTGGATGCGAAATTATCAAGTGCAAGATATTCCTCATAAATTATGTGAAGTTTTTTTTCTTTGGAGTTTGGCTTCGTGCGCTGCTTGACGAATGTGGGGGTTTGGTTCACATAAATTATTAGGAATATGTTTTTTTTTATATTTTTTTCTAAATCTGAGGAGAACAAAATTGGAAAGAAAATGAAAAGCGTTAAGCGCAATTTAAACTTCAAATGTCTGACTTAATTTAGTTGAAAAAGAACCTCGTACGAGGAATTATATATGCAGTAATACATTATCTATTTGCAACTAATATTTTTTGAACTCGAAGAATTTGAATCATGTGAAGTAATCCATAATCAGAAAATATTTATTGATGGGGCTACATTTTGATACTCGATTTTTAAATGATTGCTTATGAATCTGACTACAATGATACATCTGCTATGAGCTATTGAGTTTGACAATATTGGTTACGGTACCACAAAAATCGCGGAAAAAAAGAATCGCTTTCTAAAATATATTTCAGTCGATTCAAGGTGACGAAAAATATTAAAATAAAAATATCGATACTCGAGGATTAAATAATTAAAAGATTCTGAAAACATTCGGACTATTGATTTGGCAACCTCTGAGCATTTCAAAAGGCAGCTACTAATTAGAGCGTTTACAATTTACAGCTTTCAGCTTGAGTTTCATCAGCACCTGTTTTGCTTGCACCGTTGAAAATTATTCAAAATAATTTCCATTTGCTTTCACTACAACGATACAAAGACAAATGATCTTTAATTTCTCAAGCATTCAAATAACTCCCAATCAGACTACCATAAAGTTGACCAAATTGATGAATGGCCTGGCCGAAACAGATTTATCATTGTTACCAGATGATGATAAGCCAAAAATTCGTTGAATGAATTATGATTGTTTTTTTTTTTTTTCAAGGGAACCTATTGAATAAAGCCGAATATATGAAAAATGATGTAACCAGCGAAGTAAAATGAAAAAAAATACTTTTAACGCACGTTCCATACGCGAAACTCTAAAACATATAGACTCGAAATATGTCGATGTAAGCGATATGACATGCTTGTTGGCTCGGTACAATTTTTTGCGGATGGATAAAAAATAGTTATCAGTTTCTGCTTTCGTTTTTCAAATGCTTTCACAATTTTTCCTCTTTTCAACTTTTTGTTTATCGCTGTATGTGTAACAGACAAACATCGAACATCGCAATGTTACTATAATGTAAATTTGAGCATATTTTTTGCAACATTTTTTTTTGCTCTTAACTTTCATTAGGCTAAACGGAAAATATGCTGACAGCAGCGCACATTGAAGCCACAAAACATCGTAGACTTACCATCGTGCAGTGGATCTATCGTGTGGATCATCAACTGCAGCAGACCGTGTCGGAATTTGGCCCCGGTTGCGGTTGGGTTTTGATGGATCGGTACACTACCACTACTCGAGCCGGGCGGCCCCGATCGGCTCTCGGAGGCCGCCCTCGACGTCACCGAGCCACCCGGTTGTGTCGCCATCGACGTTTCCGACGAGTTGGCCGCATTGCCCTGGAAAGAGAGATTACCGAGAGAAAAAAGCAATTAACGCTCGCTGTTCGGTGGCAGATTTATTTTCATTGCTTAATTTGGTCAATCAATTTCCAATTCATATTACTTCATTATTATGGCACAGAATGCAAGTAAGCGTAAAGCGGATAGCTAAAACAACAAGTTCACAAAACTTACAACGCTCAACAATTATAATTCAATTCCAAACGAGAAACTTGCGAATTCAAAAATGTATGGAACAAAATAAAAAAAATATAAATGAATTTTAAAATGGATGGTATGTGCATGAGTGCGGGCGTCCCCTCAGGTATGGTTTTATTAGCATTCTTGAATCTTTGATGAGGTTTATGAAATGTTGGAGCATATAAATCGATGAACAATAAACATGTTGAATAAATCGATCTGCTTAATATCCCTGCGAACATCCGGTTCGAGTAATTGCTTTATTGCTTCTTTTTTTTGCATGTGGATTATACATATGTATATATCTCGCACTTAGTATCATACGGGCGTATCTACAGTGATCGATTCTTCTTCATTGATTTTCTTTTAGTTAATAACTTGGCCGGCAAATCATTTTCGGTTGTTTAAGATACTAGTCCTAGTCGTCCTTCACCGAAACACATCGAGAGATCATCCGAATATTGGTCGTATTCCCCGGAATAATCCAAAGAACAAATGTATTAAGAGAAATCGATCATTGTAGATACGCCCGTATGATACTAAACGTGGGATATGTTTCATCTGCAAAGGTTTGTATGTTCAATTTTGTGTTCTCAAAAGCGTTGACTCGATTGGTAACGGCATTTTTATAGTGTGTATTGGAAAGAAACGAATTTCAATCTGCGTTATAAAGAGGTATTTTAAGTCAGTTCAAACTACATACAGACCACCGGAATAACAAATAATAAGGGCATGCGGTATGGGATTTTTTTAAACGATTCGAAACAAACGATATGCAACATTTGTGATACGATGCGGTACGACACAAAACCGAATTTAAAAATGTTTCGTATATGATCGAACCGAAATCCAGATTCACTCGGTATTTTGCGATACGAAACGAAATTTCCGTAAATTTCCAAGAATATTTATTTACTCCATCTTCGACATAGTCGCACAGATTGTAAAACTTAAACTAAACAAAAAACATATTATTCTAAATTTCTTAACCTATTTTTGAACACAGTTTTCGACATATTAAATTTAAACAACACACTAACATTGTTAAACACTCTTAAACATGACGAAAATGGGTTGTTTTGCCCGTACGTGGTGCTATGAGCAGGAATAGCGAGAAAAGGCACACTTCGAAGTGCTCGGGGAGGAACAATTAACGAAATCTCCGCTAGAATCTTGAAGGATCACGTTTTTGTGAAAATTGGTACTTTATGCTTACATTGTTTTAATGGTGGCAAGGTTCTTTATTGATCCTTTCTAAAACTGCTTACGGAAAAAGCGCACTATGGGATTCATGGAGCAAAGTGTTCTCAGCTTTGTTATATTAACCATTCATTTTGGTATCAGTCGTTAACCTTCAGCCAGTCGCATGATTGGCCACCACCGCCAGCACCACGCCAATGCTGAGTACAAAAAGCAATATTTTTTCAACGTGTTGTACAAAATACAACAACATGATCAGTCGAGGGTTAAGACAGTTCGTAAAACTCGAAGTGTGGGATTGAAATCCACTCCTTAAGGCCGTCGGTCCCAAGTAACACAGAAAACATCTTTCGAAATCGAAATTTCAAAAAATGTTTTATAAATGTAATATAAGCGCATCAGAAGACATATTGTGTTTTTCTGAAGTTATAATTATGTTGGCAGAATAATGACGAGCTTGATGGTCTAGTGGCTACCGCTTTTGATTCATATGCAGAAGGTCCTGGGTTCAATCCCTGGCTCGTACCTTTCCTCCTACTTTGTATCTTTCTATCTACTTTCTCTCTCACTCTCTCTCCTACATATACATCTCATGTTCGTAGCGAACGCTAGAACCAGAAACGGATTAAAAAAAGTCGTTTCTCTTCCTTCCAGCTTTCATCACAGCACAGTGTCAATCTATCATATAACGCCTACATGTTATGCAACCAAGCGGACCGTGCCGCATCACAGTAATCTTCACAGAATCTACTGCTTTACGCCTGGCACCCTTGCACCAATGCATGATCCATGGCCAAAAATAAACATTTCCCACCAACACACCAACATGCGCATGACTTTGTGCAGGCGCAGAGGATTCAATGGCCTGATGCGGGCAAGCGATTGCAATCATCACTTCCCTCCCCTTCTCCATTGACCTGCAACCTGACGCTGCAGGCGCCATTGTCGCCTAAAAATACAAGACCACCAACGCTCACATACTGAAGATGTCTGTTTGTCTCAAGCAGCTATCTCATTGGTTCCTTGTGTGAGTGTAGCTGATCTGGCGATACTGGATTTGCAACTGCGGGCGGTCAATCAAGCTCAAGCTCAAGTTATAATTATATTGCCAGAATACAAACAACGTAAATATTTTTTTTATTCGCGTATCGTCTAAGCCAAGTAGAAATAATGTTCATATTGCAATTGTGCAACATTAGTAGAGCATCAAACGCACAAGTGAATAATGACAACATTCTCTGCTAACGTTTCCACAACTCAAAATTTAATTACTTTGCCTTAAAACTTCTTACGTGTCATTTGTTGTACAGAATTCGTGGCACCAGAGTTATTCAAGGACCAACCAAAGACAATTTATCTCTGGATCAACATTCGCAATAACCGGTGCACTGAGCTCTTTACATTGCAAGACCAAACAGCCAGATCCCTAAATTATTGCCTTCTTGGTTGCCTTATAACTAGATTTATTTACCTTTAAATTGTGCTGACCGGCATGTCTAAACCAATTTCCCGGACATTCTAACAGCAGCTGGAGATGGATCATAGCTCCTAATCAATTCCCGGTGAATGGTTCTACCTGACATAATGGCATACAATTGTCATAATTAACAACACCACCTAATTTAAAAAAAGTTCATACCCGTGAACTCTTCGCGTATTGTTCCGGATACGTTACCACATAAATTATTCACGAAATATCATAAAAAACCGAAATTCTCCGCGATGCTCTGGGCTGCACACCAAGCGCAGCTTATATCAAAATACATAATTTGACGTTTTGACAGATTCGGCTCCGCCGAAAGAAATCGATGTTACTATTGAGTTTTTTGGCGTTACTTTTATGTTGTAAAATAAAAATATAACTTATGTGTTAGTAAGTTGGAAAGATGCTTTTTGAACGTAGGGTAAGAAATCAAGCTTTGAACTAGTCAAATTGTAATCTTAATTTGAACCATTTCAAAATTCATTAAAACGACGTACTTTTCAGGCAAATATTGTCCCGAAAAAGATGTTAAACAGCTTTCCCTAATATAACCTGATAACATGGACTTTAAAAGCATTGAAAAAAAGCGTTTTTGTCATGGAAAACAGGCAATTGAAAAATCACTGTGATTTCAGAAAGCACATTTTCGGTGCACTCGTACAGCTCATGCATTGTATCACACGCAATATGTGAACACATCAAATGAAAGCTTATTTATCGTAGAATCGACCAACCGAATAAAATTCCGCATTATTTCTCATAAAATTATCAAATTTAAGTGGTTCTTACTTGGAGAATGTTATCTTAAGTTGAACCATTTGTAATCTAAATTTGAACTAGCAAACGGGGGTGAGCTTCTAGTGTTGGCCTGTAGGGTAATTCGCTAATTGTTGCACACTACCCAAATGTTGAACAGTTTCTGAATATTTTATTATAAACCTTACTTAAGTAATTTTCATCCAACGTAAACTTATGAGGTAGATGCATATACATGTGGGTCACGATATTGCTCTAATTAAGTTACAAAATTATGTAAAATTTTGTACCGCTGATGACACGAAAACTGCACAATTCTTATGATTAATTTTAAGAAATTGCTGTTACGAAATAAGCTTTGCGGGCAAATTAACCACAAATATCAAAGGCACACCATAGTTACAAGACATGGAAGGACGTCATTAACAGTCTAACATTGTTTAAAATCACATTTTCATTGTAATTTAATTTGAAAAAAAATATTTTTCGTATCACACTATTATTATGCATCCATGATCCAATTGTTGAACACTGGCATAACCTACGATGTTAGCATGACTGCTAGAATTTTTTTCACTTTACCTAACCGTGCATTGCATGGGGTTTCAAAGGCGATCCAGGGATGTTCTAGGGGTGTTCCAGTGGGCTTCAGAAAGATTGCAGTGGTTTTCAATGGGTTTCAAGTGCGTTCCAGAGGTATTGTAATGCTATAATAAGTCATGTTCCAATTTGTACACCACTTTAATATTATTTGCCAAGACTAATTCTCAATCTCGTTTTGTGCATTGGAAAAGAACCAACAGAGCGAAAAGCTTATCATGAGCACAAACCCTTAGGCACTCTTCTTTACTCGATGGATCGCTTCTGATCGTTTTCGGTAAAATCAGTTTTAAATATTTTTTGCTCCACTCTCTCTCTCTTGAGTTCCAAGATGATGAGCGCCTACCTGATATTTGCATATTGCGCTTCTAATTTCTGCATAGGGAATGCTGGGTTAGTAGCTGCTATTGAACGTTAAACCTATAGAAATTCTTTGTTCAAATTTATTGCGCAGTAGAGTTTTAAACAATGACTAGGGCGATGAGTCCTCTGAAAGAAGAACATCACTTGAGTCTTGATCTACGATCAGTGCGGATGTGCCTAACTGAAAGTTAATACGACGCTAGTGGAAGTTATTAAGAATTCGATAGTGATAATTTGAGAACGTTATTAATCCGGAAGTGCGAAGATTACATAAATTAAGAATCGAATAGGTAAAACTTTTGTAAATTTCAAAGTTTATACTGTGTTAACGATAGTCTTAACCGTTTTATAGTGAGCCTTCCGAGATTGTTATCACACCTGATTGTGTGCTGTAATTAATTTACTGTGGTAAATTTTGAGGTAAGCATACAACGGATTCTAATGCGAAGCCAAAATCTAATGAACACGTTATAGGAATAACCCTACAACGTGGGGTTTTTGTTTGGGCTCGGACCATTGACAACCGCCAACCGTCGTCGACCACGTGCAACTAGTCCAGGCGTATCCCGGTGCGCCGCTGCGGTGGCTCGTGAGTACTCACTGCAGTGTCGTTCTATCCCAGAATCCGACCGAGTGCTAGAACGCAACCAAGCTGCTCGATATCCGCCGAGGACTCAATTTTGAATTTCGGTGTCAAGCCAAAACGCTCACCGACCAGCACCCGACGCCCCTACAGTGGTGCTAGGCGTCGTCATCCCGAGGCGCAAGAGAGCTTTGGACACGCGTCGTGAGAGTACTTTGCGGTCGCTGGACAAATCAAACCAAACGAAAGTGGTAAGTTGCACCCAACTACGTTGGTCGAATCACCCCTCGGTCACGCGGAGAGCCTGAGCACGAGAGCGAAGAGCATCGAGGTGAAGCCACGTCGGGGCCCCGATCATCGCGTCGTTGGAACCTGCCGGCAAGTACTTGCATGCATGAAGAGAGAAGAGTAGCTTTAAGATAGGTAGCCTAGGGAGATCGATTGTGCAAGGAAAATTGGAACAATAAAGCTATTTTTAAACCTTGCACTGGTTCCTACATAGGCACAGCTAGGCGATATTTTGCGCTGATTTGAAATCTCTACTGAAGTGATTTGAAATCGGTTTTTTTTTCGTAACTTTTAGCTCCATATTTTATGAATTGAGGGGGCAAAAGGCCAAAGAGTTTTTTGAGGTTTACACGGGAGGGATTCGAAAGGTAAGTCGGGTCGTCATTTGGAAGCCAAGAATAGCTGGTGTGTTTGAGCAACTATTAAAACTCGCCCTAGAAGAGGGTCTCAAAGCCGGGACCCAAACAGCATCAGCAGCCTTCCTCGTTGGGGAAGTGGCGCTTAAGCTGCTGTTTGTGATAAGCTCGAGCAGATTCGTTACATTTTGGCGCCCAACGTGGGGCCTGAGAGATGAGAAATTAGACAATTAGAAACAAATTGGAATGAATTTTGAATTTAAAGTGAATTGGAGCTGACGCATTAATTTAGATTGAATTTGAATAACTTTTTGAATTTGAGATTTGGTTAGAAAATCGTTAAGATTAGTATTACTACAGTTTGTTCTGTGTCTAGCTTTAGTTTTTTCTTTCTTTTCTACTTTTATTTTTTTTTGCTGTTTGAGTGTTGTATTTTTTTTTCTCGACTCCTAAGTTAAGACCATTTGAATGCCATTGAATTTTTTTTCTTAATATACATTTTTCTTTGATTGTTCAGTACTATGATGGAAACATATCGCATTTACGCGAAAGATTTGGAGGAGGATGAGGTTGACTATGAGCTGTCCATTCGGGGTTACCCTCTCGAAGGGCCCATGGACACGCGTTACCGTTCCCTACGGTTGGCCTTACGTCAACCCGAAAACGGGGATGCAATTTTGAACACGGAGTACTCGTTGACCGGTGACTTCGTGGTTGTTCCCATTAAACTAAAAGAAATTGAAACTTTGTTAGAGACAGACGATTTAAAGTGTTTTTCGAGACTTGTGCATTACCACAAAAGAGTGCGCCGTTATGTGCCTGAAACAGATGCTCAGCGACGAAATCAGCAGGAGTTGTTGGACGTGATCAATCGGATGATGCTAAAGTATTACAACGTGGATCTGCGAGATGCAGCTGACTTGGTTCCGGTGATGCGTTTGGCAGCAAATCGACCTGAGGCTGCTGGAGCTGCGGCTCGTGGCATGAACATGAGGGATGTGACAGCATCTTTGGCTAAGCAGTTCAATACCGGAAGTAATGCAATCGGTGACGGCGTGGGCGTATCAACCCCAGTAAAAACCCGTATCTCAAATGGATCTCTACCTCCAGTAGGGGAAGAGTTAATCAGTTTTACTGAAGATGGAGGCACCTTATCGTGTCCACAAGGAACTCCAAAGGCAGCAGTGGCTTCGACTGGAGCAGTTCGTAAACAACCAATGGAGGGCGAGGACAGAGGTGAGGACGGCCTCAAAAATGTCGCGGGTGAGGTGCGCGAACCAATGATACCGGCAAAACGTAGGGAATCTGGAGAAGTTCCGCCGGGGATCGCTTCGCCGAAAGGAGCTGTAGGTGGTGTTCCGGTCAGCCGATTTGAACCACGGAACCCGTTGAGGCCGATCGAGGTGGATTGCCTGTGGGAGACTCCAGAATTCAAAAGCAGCATTCCGAATACACTGATTCCGCCGAAGCAACGAGTGAGTAGTGAACCGCTTGCTGCAGCACGACAAATGGTGAGCCCCGGAGTTGTTCGTGGGAAACCTGCCCAAGAAAAGATAGATATGAGTGATTTTGTGCACAAATCTGAGATTCGAGGATACATCCAGTCGTACTTGGACCAAGTTTTCACGTCGGAACGTCATTTTCCAGGAAGGATGAACCCGCCCGTGGTCGATACGTTGGTTGACAGAATTGCCAACATTGGAATACATGATCCAGAGGTTTCGCAGATATCCAGAGCGGCCAATCAACGCCCCGAAGTGGATTTTGATCCGCCATTGCAGTTGCCTCGGACGACGCCTATCTATGGTGGACCTGTAAGGAATAACCAACATTCGAACTCAGGTGTACGCGTCGACCCTCCCAGAATGGATCCGGGTTTGATATCTCCTTTTGATAACGGCGGGGAGCCTTCGTATTCCAACGCTAATGTGATTGGAATACCGGATAATCTTGGTGGAAATTGGGCGAATTATTCGTCCCGTAGGAGATTGCCTCATCAGACCTGTAACATAATTGAGAAATGGCCGAAATTTTCGGGTGATTCTAATCCTGTTCCGGTTGTAGATTTCTTGCGTCAGGTAGAAATCCTTAGTCGCTCGTACCAGGTCACCCCAGATGAGTTGCGGATGCATGCTCATTTGCTATTTAAAGATGACGCCTATGTATGGTTTACGGCCTACGAGAGTCAACTAGCGACATGGGACATGCTGTTAATCTACCTGAAAATGCGCTATGACAATCCGAACAGAGACCGATTTATCCGGGAGGAAATGAGGAATCGTAAGCAACGGCCAAACGAATTGTTCAGCGCCTATTTGACGGATTTGGAGGCCATGTCGCAAAGGATGACCCGCAAGATGACCAGGGAGGAGAAATTCGATATCGTTGTAGAGAATATGAAAATTTCCTACAAGCGAAGACTGGCATTAGAGCCGGTCAATTCAATTGAACATTTAGCTCAATTGTGTTACCGATTCGACGCGTTAGAAGCCAACTTGTATGCGCCGCGGAGTGTGATGAAGCCAGCTCTCAATGCTATCGACTGCGACGAAGAGTATGATAAAGATTCGGGGGACGACGAAGAAGCGTGTTTGCTGGCACTACAACCGAAAAACCTCCGCAAGAGAAATACTAACGGCCCTAAGGACAAAAGCGAAAAAGAAAACAGTCAGCTACTTTGCTGGAATTGCCGCCAGAGTGGACACATGTGGCGAGACTGCAATCGCAAGAAAGGCATTTTCTGCCACATTTGTGGAGCACCTGAAACGACTGCATACCGGTGTCCCGAAAACCATAATTTGCGACCTCGAGAGTCGTCGCCCGAGGTACCAAAAAACGAGTAATGTCAGGGATTCCCGGGAACAGATCCCCTGAAATAATCGTAGATGAAGTTCCCATTCGACCGTTTAAGTTATTCAACCACATATATGATATCAACACCTGTTTCAGACGTTGTCCGCACCTTCGAGTGAAAATTTTTGAGGAAGAAATCGAAGGACTGGCCGATACGGGAGCAGGAGTAACCATCATCAATTCAGTCAGCCTGATCAACAAACTTGGCTTGAAAATTCACCAGTGTAACTTGCGAATAAAAACAGCGGATAGTACGGAATACACGTGCCTTGGGTACGTGAATATCCCTTACACCTACGGAACAAGAACGTGCGTGGTACCCACGATCGTAGTACCGGAGGTTTCTAAATTGCTGATTTTAGGAGTAGACTTTTTAGACACCTTTGACTTCAAGCTGATGATCGCTGAGGACACAAGCAGTCAGAATTCCGGCAACCCTCTGTCCCAGACCACGGAGGATTGTCAAACACCCCTAATGATAGCCGAGGATTTCTTTTCAGACGATGATCAAGCGTTATGTTTTCAGATTGAACCATTTAACCAGAAACATACTGAAGAATCTCGGGAGACAGACGAGAGCTTAGAAATGCCCACGGTAGAAATACCTACGTCAACAGTGCAGTCACCTAAGGATATCGATACTGAACACCATTTGACGGACGATCAGCGACAGATGTTGTTTGAGGCAGTTATACGGCTTCCTGCAACTGCAGAAGGAAGTCTCGGACGAACAACAATTCTAAAACATCCAATAGAGCTTCTACCGGGAACACAGCCGCGGAGGTTACCCATGTATAAGTGGTCACCAATCGTCGAGAAGGTCATTGATGAAGAAGTTGAGCGAATGCAGAAACTCGGAGTAGTCGAAGAGTGCTCTGGACCCGTAGAATTTTTGAATCCGCTTCTTCCCATTAAAAAGGCTAATGGAAAATGGAGAATCTGTCTTGATTCACGTCGGCTTAATTCGTGTACGAAGCGTGACGATTTTCCATTCCCTAATATGACGGGAATTCTGCAACGAATTCAAAAATCTCGCTACTTTTCAGTCATTGACCTGTCTGAATCATATTATCAGGTCAGCCTTACGAATTCGGCAAAGGACAAAACAGCCTTCCGTACCAACAAAGGGCTGTTTCGATTCGTAGTGATGCCGTTTGGGCTGACGAACGCGCCCGCTACCATGGCAAGGCTTATGACAAAGGTGCTAGGCCACGATTTGGAGCCCTTCGTATACGTGTACCTAGACGACATCATAATCACGTCTCTCTCGTTTGGACACCACTGCGAACTCATAAGGAAGGTAGCCGAACGCTTGAAAACCGCTGGCCTCACCATAAACCTGCAAAAGTCCAAGTTTTGTCAACGAAGGATTCGGTATTTGGGATACGTATTGTCCGAAGAAGGTTTGTCCATGGATGCCTCAAAGATTCAGCCCATCTTGGACTACGAGCAGCCGAAATCGGTGAAAGATGTTCGACGATTGTTAGGACTAGGAGCTTTCTATCAGAAGTTCATAAAGAATTACTCGGATATTGCCACCCCGATTTCTGATTTACTCAAGGGTGAACGTAAAAAGTTTGTGTGGACGCAAGAGGCCAATGAAGCTTTCGAAAAACTAAAGAGCGCGTTGATTTCAGCTCCAGTGCTCGCCAATGCCGATTTTTCATCGACCTTTATCATTGAAACGGATTCATCAGACTTGGCCGTCGGGGCCGTATTAACCCAAGAACTGGATGGGGATCGACGTCCGATTGCGTACTACTCTAAGAAATTGTCGAGTACCCAGAAACGATATAGCGCCACTGAGCGGGAATGCTTAGCGGTTCTCCTCGCCATCGAAAACTTCAAGCATTTTGTGGAAGGAAGTCGGTTTATCGTGAGGACCGATGCGATGAGCTTGACATTCCTCCAGACAATGTCCATCGAATCGAGATCTCCTCGTATTGCCCGATGGGCGCTCAAGTTATCTAAGTACGACCTGGCTCTGCAATACCGAAAGGGATCGGAGAATGTACCTGCTGATGCGTTATCACGATGCGTTACCTCAATTGAAAGTGAATTGGCCGACCCGTACGTTGAGGATCTCAAGAGGCAAATCGAACGTTACCCAGAACGCTACAGCGATTTTAAGATCGTAAACGGAAATGTCTTCAAGTATGTCTCCAATTCAACGATACCGGAGGATCCAAACTTTCGTTGGAAAATGCTCGTCCCTAAGGCGCATCGATCCAAGATCATTGAGGAAGTACATCGGGAAGCCCATCTTGGCTATTTGAAGACATTAGCAAAAATTCGAGAACGATGGTTCTGGCCGAAAATGAGCAGCGACGTTAAACGATTTTGCTTGGCCTGTGAGGTATGCAAAGAATCCAAAATACCAAACATTAACACTAGACCGGTCTGCGGAAAGCCTAAAGAATGTGCCAGACCGTGGGAAATGGTTTCTATAGATTTCTTAGGCCCGTACCCTAGATCAAAACGGGGAAATGTTTGGTTACTGGTGGTGTGTGATTTTTTCTCTAAGTTTGTACTGATACAGTGTATGAAAAACGCTACTGCACCAGCTGTATGCACTTTCCTCGAGACGATGGTTTTCACCCTATTCGGAGCTCCGTCCATATGCATCTCTGACAATGCGCAAGTTTTTAAATCAGAACTGTTCAGAAAGCTCTTGCTAAAGTATGGCGTCAATCATTGGAACTTGGCCGTCTACCATCCGAGCCCGAATCCGGTTGAACGTGTAAATCGCGTGATTGTAACAGCGATTCGATGCACAATGAAAAAGCGAGTAAACCACCGAGATTGGGACGAATCCATCAACACCATAGCCATGGCCATCCGTACTAGTGTACACGACAGTACAGGATTCTCCCCGTATTTCATTAATTTTGGACGAAATATGATTAGCAATGGACATGAGTACGATAGCCTACGACACCTGAATCCAGAAACGGAACGTGATGAAAAAGAACTAAGCGCAGAAACTCAACGCCTTTATGAAATTGTGCGAAACAATTTGCATAAAGCATACGAGAAGTACTCTAAACCGTACAATTTGCGAGCAAACTATCGGCACCATTTCCAAGTAGGAGATATCGTCTATAAAAAGAACATTCACCTCTCCGACAAGGCCAAACACTTTGTTGGTAAGTTTAGCAACAAGTTCTCTAAAGCACAAGTTCATGAGAAAATTGGCACCAATACCTATGTCCTGAAAGATATGCAGGGCCGTAGGATTCCAGGAGCCTTTCATGGTTCCTTCCTTAAACGAGCATAAATAACTTCAGCTATGACTGCATTCAGACCGAAGAATGCATATACAAATGGAACAACAAAACCAAAACAAAATACACATAGTGGTGCATCGGTTTCGTTACGACTTGAGAAGTCCTCTGGTTGCCTCAGTCGTTGACCCAAGGTTCATTGACCTTCACGCAGCAATGCAGTGTTATTGCAATGAATCATCTTCCTTAACTCCAATCAATCCCAGAGCTATGAAAGAGTCATTCAGACTCAAACCATTGATTATCATCACTAGAAACACTCTTAGAGGTTGCATTTGTCGGATCTAGTTGAGCGTAAAACCAGAAACATGTATAAAACCTCCTAGATACCGAAACCCGTTCCATCGTAGATATACAAATCACACAATTTTAACCTCTTTTGCAAACCAAAACATCCATTCAGTTAGCGCTCAACTTCCGAGCCGATCAGTCGATAATCTCGAAGCGAGCAAGTGTCGGAAGTCGTTCACGGACTATTTCTTTACGTTTTTTCGTCGATACAAAGAACAAGTAGCTCAGATTCCGCGCCGTCGTGTTCCGCGATGCCGCGTCGCGAAAACACTTTTCGCGTTGATTATTCGCAATTTCCGAAGCAACTTTCCCACGAAGAAATCCATAAATTCGTTGGGAAAGAGCTCGGTCTCACGCGAGAAAATGTGGTTCTACTCCAGCCAAGCAGACGGCTAGGCTGCACCTTCGTGGAGGTGAACAACCTCGAACTTGCCGAGGCAATCGTTCGACAACACGACAACAAGCACGAATACGTGTTTGATGGTAAATCGTACAAGATGCGTATCGTGATGGAGGATGGTGCTGTGGAAGTGCGCCTGTTCGATCTGTCCAACGAGGTGTCCAACGAGCAGATCGGCGAATTCCTCGGCGATTACGGTGACGTCATCAACATTCGTGACCTCTTGTGGGACGAACGAACTGCCTTCGGCGGAATCAAAACTGGTGTGCGTGTCGCTAGGATGGTGGTGAAGAAAAACATCCCTTCTCTGGTGACGATTCAGGGTGAAGACACGGCAGTGGCGTACAAGGGGCAGCGGCAAACGTGCTTGCACTGCCAAGAGTTCGTACATGTGGGAATCCCATGCGTGCAGAACAAAAAACTGCTGGTGCAAAAACTCGCAGCAGACCAATCCTACGCTACTGTTGCAAAACAACCGGCGCTGCCACCTAAACCGGTCAAGCCGAACAACCCTCCTCCGAAACTGCAGCCGTCGCAGGTACACCCAATCTCCACGGCAAACGAACCCGTGGTCAAAGCGAAAGAAAAGCGAACCACAACAGCACAACAAAAAAGCACGATGCCGCCTCCCGCTGCCAAATCCATTGGAGCGCAGCCCGTCGTTCTTCTGACGCCACTCTCAATCCCGATGACAAGCTTCGTCACAACATGCAACACGGACGGCAATGACACAGACTCCTCTCAAACATCGACGTCATCAATCAATAGTCGGCACCAGCGGAGCAGAAGATCACCGCCAGGGAAAAAGATGCGACCAAACGACTCCATCAAACACAGCCGAGACTCCGGAGAGGATATCCAACAATAATGGAGTACACGAGTGTTAACATCGGCACAATCAACATCAACACGATCACCAACACAACGAAAATACAAGCACTCCGCACATTCATCCGCACGCTCGACCTCGACATTGTTTTCCTGCAGGAGGTTGAAAACGAACAGCTTGCCCTCCCTGGGTACAACGTCGTCTGCAACGTCGATCATGCGAGAAGAGGGACCGCAATTGCTCTTAAGCAGCACATCAAATTCTCACATGTCGAAAAGAGCCTGGACGGCCGCTTACTAGCCTTACGAGTGCAAAACACCACCTTGTGTAATGTGTATGCCCCGTCGGGATCGGTATTCCGAGCCGAGCGTGAACGCTTCTACAACAACACCGTTGCCTACTACCTGCGACATCGCACCGACCACGTCATCCTTGGTGGGGACTTTAACTGTGTGATTAGGCAGTGTGATGCAACGGGCTCCAACTCGAGTCCCGCACTACAGTCAACCGTAACACAGCTACGACTGTATGATGCATGGATACAGCTTCGTTCGCGAGAGACGGGATACACTTATATAACGCACAACTCGTCGTCCAGACTCGATCGACTCTATGTGAGCAGTGGTCTCCGACAACAGCTGAGAACAACAGCTGTTCATGTCGTTTGCTTCTCGGACCACAAAGCTTTAACTGCGAGAGTATGCCTTCCCCTCCCCGACAGACCGCCCGGACGAGGTTTTTGGTCCCTTCGTCCCCACCTCCTAACCGCCGAAAACATTGAAGAACTACAAATTCGCTGGCAATATTGGACCCGGCGGCGCCGCAACTATTCGTCTTGGATGGAATGGTGGCTTTCGCATGCGAAACCAAGCCTGAAATCGTTTTTCCGGTGGAAATCGAAGCTTGCCTTTGATGCTTTCCACAACGAGCAGCAACGCCTCTATGAGCTGCTACGGCAGGCATACGACGACTACCACACCAACCGTGCCATGCTAGTGACCATCAACAGAGTGAAAGCAGAAATGCTGTCGCACCAACGTCGTTTTTCGGAAATGTTTGTCCGAATAAACGAAACGCTTGTTGCTGGCGAACCACTTTCCATATTCCAGCTGGGGGAAAGAGCGAGGAGAAACAATACCATCGAGCGATTGTTGAACGATGATGACGAAGTAATCGGCGATCCAGATGCGATACGAGATCACATGGTACAGTACTTCACCAATCTCTATGCACGGGAGAATGTTGAAGCGGGAGATGCTTTCGATTGCGAGAGAATTATTCCAGAGAATGATGACGTAAGTGCAGCGTGTATGAGCGACATTTCAACAGCTGATATTCTTTCGGCAATACGGACGAGTGCTGCGAAAAAATCACCCGGACCCGACGGACTACCCAAAGAGTTTTATCTGCGTACATTCGATGTTATCCACCGGGAGCTCAACCTCGTTATGAATGAAGCTCTTAGGTCAAACTTTCCAGCGCAATTCGTCGACGGCGTAATAGTGTTGGTGAAAAAACGAGGTGGAGGAGAAACGGCTCGTTCATATAGACCGATTAGCTTGGTCAATTTTGACTATAAAATTCTATCTAGAATTTTGAAAAAGCGGCTAGATGAAGTGCTCCGCTCCCACAATATTTTGACTGCTTCGCAGAAATGCTCTAACTCTGGAAGAAATATTTTCCAAGCAACTCTTGCAATCAAGGACAGGATTGCACAGATGAAAGCGAACGGTCGTTGTGGAAAGCTGATCAGTTTTGATCTGGATCATGCTTTCGATCGAGTCGATCACGGATTTTTATTCCACACAATGCGCTCCCTGGGTTTTGATGCGGCGTTGGTAAATTTACTGGCCCACATAGCAGAGTCTTCTTCATCCCGACTTCTCATCAACGGCTCGCTTTCAGCACCCTTTCCGATACAGCGATCGGTTAGGCAAGGAGACCCTCTCTCCATGCATCTTTTTGTTTTGTACCTGCACCCGCTTCTGCGACAATTAGAACAAGCGTGTGAGGGAAATTTAATTGTTGCCTACGCCGACGACATCAGTGCAATCGTCACTAGTACGGACCAACTGAACGCGATGCGAAATTTGTTCAGGCGCTTCGAAACGATAGCTGGCGCACGCTTGAATGAGGCCAAAACGACAGCAATCAACGTTGGCCAAATTAATGATCCCCTCACTGTGCCGTGGCTCCGCACAGAAAACACGATCAGGATTCTCGGTATCGTCTTCGTAAATTCTATTGCGGAGATGGTAACGATAAATTGGGATACAATCGTTGCAAACTTTTCGCGGCTAGTTTGGCTGCATTCCCAGCGCAGTTTGACTCTTCTCCAAAAGGTCACTCTACTGAACACATTTCTGTCGTCCAAAATGTGGTACTTGGCGTCCCACCTGGCTGCTACACCAGCACACGTTGCAAAAGTGACGGCTACAATGCGACGATACCTCTTCCGCGGTGTTCCCGCGACCGTCCCAATGCAGCAACTTGCACGCAGCAAGGAAAGTGGCGGAATCAAGTTGCATATTCCAGCAATGAAATTCAGCGCCCTTCTCATCAACCGACATCTCCAAGAGATCGATTCCCTCCCGTACTATAATTCCCTTCTAATCTTAGCAAATCCTCCCCCCGCAAATTCAATCCCAGACCTTTCCTGCCTAAAGATACTCCTTAAAAACATACGCAGTTTACCCTTCCAAATCCGTCAGCACCCTTCCGCCGATCTAATCCATCGTTATTTCATCGAGCGTACAGACAGACCGAAAGTGGAGACTGAAAATCCAAACGCTAATTGGGCTCGGATATGGAAGAACGTTTTCATCCGTGACCTACCTTCATCCCATCGGAGCACACTGTACATGTGGATAAACCAAAAAACTCCACATCGCCGACTGCTACTCAGGATGAGACGTTCAGATGGAGAAGATTGTGCGCATTGTGGAACACACGTAGAAACAATGCAGCATAAATTTTTTGCATGTCGACGAGTAAACAATGCGTTCGAACTACTACAGCGAAAAATGATGCAGACCTGTGGGCGGAGGATCGAAGCTGATGAACTACTGCGACCGTCGTTAGAACGAATTGGAACAAGGACGAGAACCAAATTATTGAAGATTTTAGTGAATTATATTTCCTTCATTAATGATTGTAATGGACGGATAGATATCGATGAACTAAATTTCACTATTGATGTCGACGTTTAAGTAATTATGTGAATAATTTTTATAAGCAATATCGACAAATAAACGTAACTTTTTATAAAAAAAAAAAAAAAAAAATTAGCAATGGACATGAGTACGATAGCCTACGACACCTGAATCCAGAAACGGAACGTGATGAAAAAGAACTAAGCGCAGAAACTCAACGCCTTTATGAAATTGTGCGAAACAATTTGCATAAAGCATACGAGAAGTACTCTAAACCGTACAATTTGCGAGCAA
Source organism: Aedes albopictus (assembly GCF_035046485.1). NCBI lineage: Eukaryota > Metazoa > Arthropoda > Insecta > Diptera > Culicidae > Aedes > Aedes albopictus. The sequence continues at coordinate 201,467,591 of NC_085137.1, read as the reverse complement.
ACTATCGGCACCATTTCCAAGTAGGAGATATCGTCTATAAAAAGAACATTCAACTCTCCGACAAGGCCAAACACTTTGTTGGTAAGTTTAGCAACAAGTTCTCTAAAGCACAAGTTCATGAGAAAATTGGCACCAATACCTATGTCCTGAAAGATATGCAGGGCCGTAGGATTCCAGGAGCCTTTCATGGTTCCTTCCTTAAACGAGCATAAATAACTTCAGCTATGACTGCATTCAGACCGAAGAATGCATATACAAATGGAACAACAAAACCAAAACAAAATACACATAGTGGTGCATCGGTTTCGTTACGACTTGAGAAGTCCTCTGGTTGCCTCAGTCGTTGACCCAAGGTTCATTGACCTTCACGCAGCAATGCAGTGTTATTGCAATGAATCATCTTCCTTAACTCCAATCAATCCCAGAGCTATGAAAGAGTCATTCAGACTCAAACCATTGATTATCATCACTAGAAACACTCTTAGAGGTTGCATTTGTCGGATCTAGTTGAGCGTAAAACCAGAAACATGTATAAAACCTCCTAGATACCGAAACCCGTTCCATCGTAGATATACAAATCACACAATTTTAACCTCTTTTGCAAACCAAAACATCCACTCGGTCAGTTTTTTGGCTTGTTTCATTTCCATTTCAATTGTTAACCATCATCCGTTTCCAAATTTTTCAACAGCGTAGAGTCCATAACAATATCCATCAATTCCGTACCTTTGAAACCCGTAGTAGATGAAATTCTGTAAATAAAATCACCATTAGTTGCTATCACATGCCTGACTTTTTACCAATCCTTCATTCTAGCTTTGCCGTAGATCTTTTTGTTCACAAATCCATTGTTCATATACCCATCCATTTAATGACAGTTTATTGACAGTGCGATGTTTTGTAGTTTCGATTATCGGTAGGTAGTTTTCAGTAACGGCTACCATGACGGTACCGTCGCTTAAGCGTTTGTTCGTTTTTATAGGTTCAAATAAGGAATGTATGAATAGAATTTTGAGTTGAAATGTTTTGCTAACTGCCCAGTACTTGGTAGAATTCTCAGATTTCTCTGAGGTTATAATAAGTTATGAAAAGAAAAAAAAAATATTTCCAAATATTTTTGGAGTTAATTGGAGTCTTAGTTAGTTAGAAGTAGGTTAGCAAAAATATATGGGAGTTGGCAAAACATAGGTTTGATACTGGATTAGAATTATGAATGGAATTTATTGTAAAGAGATTAAGACACAGAACAAAATTGTAGGAATAAGTTTGTTTTAGAATACAAGTAAATAAATCCAAGTATAAAAGAAATTAATCATATTAACTTAAATAATAATAATAAAAAACAAAAACTTTGTGTGATAAAAATTTTGAAATAAAAATTTCAAAATTTTTATTTTTGTTAGCATGGACGAGAATGTAATGCTATAATAAGTCATGTTCCAATTTGTACACCACTTTAATATTATTTGCCAAGACTAATTCTCAATCTCGTTTTGTGCATTGGAAAAGAACCAACAGAGCGAAAAGCTTATCATGAGCACAAACCCTTAGGCACTCTTCTTTACTCGATGGATCGCTTCTGATCGTTTTCGGTAAAATCAGTTTTAAATATTTTTTGCTCCACTCTCTCTCTCTTGAGTTCCAAGATGATGAGCGCCTACCTGATATTTGCATATTGCGCTTCTAATTTCTGCATAGGGAATGCTGGGTTAGTAGCTGCTATTGAACGTTAAACCTATAGAAATTCTTTGTTCAAATTTATTGCGCAGTAGAGTTTTAAACAATGACTAGGGCGATGAGTCCTCTGAAAGAAGAACATCACTTGAGTCTTGATCTACGATCAGTGCGGATGTGCCTAACTGAAAGTTAATACGACGCTAGTGGAAGTTATTAAGAATTCGATAGTGATAATTTGAGAACGTTATTAATCCGGAAGTGCGAAGATTACACAAATTAAGAATCGAATAGGTAAAACTTTTGTAAATTTCAAAGTTTATACTGTGTTAACGATAGTCTTAACCGTTTTATAGTGAGCCTTCCGAGATTGTTATCACACCTGATTGTGTGCTGTAATTAATTTACTGTGGTAAATTTTGAGGTAAGCATACAACGGATTCTAATGCGAAGCCAAAATCTAATGAACACGTTATAGGAATAACCCTACAACGTGGGGTTTTTGTTTGGGCTCGGACCATTGACAACCGCCAACCGTCGTCGACCACGTGCAACTAGTCCAGGCGTATCCCGGTGCGCCGCTGCGGTGGCTCGTGAGTACTCACTGCAGTGTCGTTCTATCCCAGAATCCGACCGAGTGCTAGAACGCAACCAAGCTGCTCGATATCCGCCGAGGACTCAATTTTGAATTTCGGTGTCAAGCCAAAACGCTCACCGACCAGCACCCGACGCCCCTACAGTGGTGCTAGGCGTCGTCATCCCGAGGCGCAAGAGAGCTTTGGACACGCGTCGTGAGAGTACTTTGCGGTCGCTGGACAAATCAAACCAAACGAAAGTGGTAAGTTGCACCCAACTACGTTGGTCGAATCACCCCTCGGTCACGCGGAGAGCCTGAGCACGAGAGCGAAGAGCATCGAGGTGAAGCCACGTCGGGGCCCCGATCATCGCGTCGTTGGAACCTGCCGGCAAGTACTTGCATGCATGAAGAGAGAAGAGTAGCTTTAAGATAGGTAGCCTAGGGAGATCGATTGTGCAAGGAAAATTGGAACAATAAAGCTATTTTTAAACCTTGCACTGGTTCCTACATAGGCACAGCTAGGCGATATTTTGCGCTGATTTGAAATCTCTACTGAAGTGATTTGAAATCGGTTTTTTTCGTAACTTTTAGCTCCATATTTTATGAATTGAGGGGGCCAAAGGCCAAAGAGTTTTTTGAGGTTTACACGGGAGGGATTCGAAAGGTAAGTCGGGTCGTCATTTGGAAGCCAAGAATAGCTGGTGTGTTTGAGCAACTATTAAAACTCGCCCTAGAAGAGGGTCTCAAAGCCGGGACCCAAACAGCATCAGCAGCCTTCCTCGTTGGGGAAGTGGCGCTTAAGCTGCTGTTTGTGATAAGCTCGAGCAGATTCGTTACAGTGTGCAACAGGAATTCAGAGTGTTAAGGGGGTCCAAGGAGTATTTCATGGCGTTCCAGGATGCTCAGGAGCAACCCACGGGTTTTCAAGGGATTTCAGGGTCGTTTCATGTGTGTTCTTGGGGGTTGAGTGGGTCCCATGGGTTTCCAGGAGAGTTTCAGGGGTTTTTAAAGGCGTACTTTTCTTCTGTAGTTTTCGCTTCTAATCAAATCTTTTCAGCCATTTTTGCATCTAGTCATGTTTAAAACGATTTCAGTCCACTAGAGCTCTCTTCAAATGTGCGATTCCTTGTCATTTAAATGAATTATCACTAGCTCGGACTATCTGGGCACAAAACCCGAAAAACCCGGAAAAAATCCGCCAGGATGAAAAAATATCGGATGTCGGGTCAAAGTCGGGTCAATTTTTATCAAATGTTGGACCACTGTTGGACCCACATCGGGTAACTAGCGTGTCTATGTTGGGTTTGGTGGCCAAAATAAAAACAGGTGAATGATAGGTTGATGTCGGGTTATACGTCATCAATTGGGTTCTTTAGGGGTATCCAGATTATTGCATAATCGGAATCTCCGTCCAAAAATTAGTCGAAATCCAGAATTTCATCATTTTTGGTGCCCGGGAACTATTTTTAAAATGCATTTAAAGATTGTATGGAGAAAATTTTTTGTTCGGGGTGAACTGTCACTTTATCGATTGAACTGTCATTCTAGCCACGGAAATTGAAACTGTTTTGTTCATTTAACCATCAAAACAAAGAAATTGGAACGCAATAAAATCACCTAATACTCAGAAAAATGAGCTCTTTCGATTAGGCTAAAGAAAATGGCAATTCACTAAACAACCCAATTACGAACAAAGCTCCAACCGTTCAACAATTGGCGAGAACCGTCCAACATTAGGATGAGCTAGCTTAAGGCAGCGTTCAACATTTGGGCTACAGACTTCCCATACAAATGTTCTATTTTCTCTTAGAAAATGGAATTTAAGGGATTACTAATTCAATGGGCAGTATAAGGGATAAGTAGATCTAGACGTTTCACTGGATATTTTTCAACTAAAGTGGAATTATGCACGGAAAACAAACGAAAACCAAAATGCCGGTACTAACCGTTCAACAATTGGCGAATTACCCTAGACTGCGCTAGTGGTTGTTTTGTTTACTCTTGGGGGATGGAAAAATCCAAATTTAGTTTCCAAATTCCTAAAGAATTTCGAACATTCTGAGTTGAGATTCCACTGCCTAATGAAAAATAGGTATGAGAATTAGCAGATTCGTGTGATTTTCCATTGTTTAGCATGGAATTGGCTGTTTTGTGAGTTGCTCGAGCTGCTGCCGTCAGTAGTTCAAATTAAGATTAAAATTGGTTCAAATTATGATTACGATGGTTCAAATTAAGATTAAAATCATTGTTGATGAAAAATCGAATATTTCAATGAAATTCGGTGCAAATACAAACTTTTTACCATTTAACAGAAAGCTTATACCCGTGGCTTTCATGTACATACGATTTTGCCGTAGTAAATTATTTCCATGTGGGAGAAAAAATCTCTTAAAATTTGCACTGCTTCAGAAAGCCGCAATTTGGTTCAAATTTTGATTACTTACCCTATTATATAAGTAATTCTGATAAAGAAATTGTAGAAATGATTGCTTTAAAAAAAACTGGTAAGGTTACAGTACCGAATAAAACTTTTAATACAACAATAGTAAATATGAAATTGATAATATTATTTACTCTAAATCATTGTAATTATTCTGAAAAAAAATAAAATAAAATTTCAGTTCAGATGAAATTTTCCTAAACTGCATTTTATTTCCACCTTGAAGCAGAATACTTAAAGAGCGATAGATTCAATTATATCAATGCTCAAATTTTAGTTTTTTTGATATTTTCTAACAGCACTGTAAGATTCACGAAGCATCTCTCATTTGTTTGTTATAATTGTGAATTCTGTAATGTTTATCCCTTTTATATATCTCAATTCCAACCAATGCATATACTATGTACTATTTGTGTTTTCTATGAGTTATATTTACCATTTTTAAATTGCTTTATTACAACCAATGATTTGTATCGCATTATAATAGTATTTTGCAAATTGTTGTGGTTGTTCAATAACTTCATTAGAGCTAATAATAATTTAAAATCGGTTGGAACCAGTCATGTCTAAAATTATTAGCACTACAAGTGTATTGTAATACATCTTATACAGCCTGCAAGATGTTTTATAAGCCGCCATTTTTTGCGCTGTTTTGATTTTATAGGTGTACATTTTTAATCAAAATTACAGGAAAAATACAACCAGTTATGTACGAAAACTGAAATTTAAACTCTTATATAACAAGCTGTGTTACTTGGGATACTTATCGTTAAACGAAAATCTCTCAAGTCAGAAACAAAAAGAATAATAATTTCTTTAAAAAGCTTCGTTGTTGATTTTTTGATGGAATTAATAGGAGAATGTCGAGGAACATTCGCAAAGAAATCGTTGAGAATGCCGAAGAAATGTATGCGGAATTTATTAGAGAACGTTATTCCTTTTTTTTACTGAGGATTTGTAGAAACTAAGTGAAACTTTATTCCAAAATTTTAATTAATTGTTAGTCAAGAATTGTGATGAAATTTTGCAAAACCGTGCAAAACCGGTAAAAAACTCTTCTTATATCGCTGCAAGTTCTTGTAACATATGTTTAAAATAAATTTATTCCGGCTAACTTTTTTTGTTGGACATTCTATAATATTTTGTTCAAGAACCTCTCCAATCTCTCAAATATCCAGAAACTTTCAATTTGAAAAACATTATTCTAAAATATGGACACAATGAACTCTGGGAATTAAGCCAAAAATTGTACCGGCTAGGTTTGGAGTCTATTTTCAATGAAAGTCGAACCCGGTGCATACCTCCTACGCCGACGTTCTGGGATCGAATCCCGCTCCCGATCACCAGACATTAGTCAGAGGCAGAGATGGAAATGATCTCATCATGAAGCAATTTGCGTGTGAAAAACAAACACAAGGCTTTCTCATAGTTCCGAGAGTGAGCCATTCATGAATACGAAGCAGAACGAAACGGCGATTGCGTACCAGCTTCGCTTACCCATGAGTAAAAAAATGTGAGTATTCGCGAGTAGGTTTGTTTTGCATTTGTGCCTGCTCAGCTGCAATCTTCACCATTTACCATCCCTGGCCTGGAGCGTATTGAAAATGATATGATAAAATGCAGCTAACAAACGTTTTTTCACCGAAATTTAATATACAAGTTTGATAAGCATACGGAGTTTGTCATCTCATCTTACTTCGTATTACATTTTCTCATGAATTTTGTAAAATATTCTTAAATATTCTTGAAAATCCCCCAATTGTTTTTTTTTTCGGGATACCAAAAGTGCTTGACGAAGTTCGTGGATCATCTGGGATTTCATAAAATTCCCCCGAATTTTGCCTAAACACTTCTCTCAGAATCGAAAAACTTCGTCAAATGTGTCTTAATCGATTTTTCTTTTGGGATTTACGAAGATATCGACACTGATTTTTTATTTGGACCTTACTGACATTTTCGAGTTCTCTTCATCGATCCTCTCTTTGTGTTATCACAGAATGTGTTTTGAGTTTTTCAAAGATTTTTTGGTTCAAATGCGAAGAAGACGACTACATGTTGCTATAGACACATAAAGAATAATGATTTTGTTTGCTTTGATCAAGTTATTAGCGAAAGAGAGAGTCGACGAAGAGAAATCAATCAAGTCAGTTGGGCCCTTATGAAAAATCATTGTCGATATTTTCAACATTTCTTGAGTGTGATTCAATGTTTTCTTAGACCTTAGAGCACGGTTTTCCAAACAAACTAACTCTCTCACCTTCGCTCTTTCTTTCCCATGTTCGACATCCGTCTACCTATTTCCTTTCTTGCTCATCATCAGTGTGCGCTCAAACCCAGAGCTGGATTTCGGAAGCTTGTTCCCCATGAATCGCAAGCGTTGGAATAGGATTTCCATATGCATGTACAGTGTATCTAACAATTGTCCGTACAGCAATTTTTTTGTCAAAATATTTTTTCATTCTTATGTTTATAACTTTTTATGCGTTAATCAAAATCACTAAAATTTTGACCAATCATGAATCACATATTAAAGCTCCATTGATAAAATAAGATATCTGTTAGCGTAACTTTTAGGGGCGAAGACAAGTTTTGTAGTTGCTGGACTAGGCAGCTTCAAAGCTGTAAATTTATTCAAATTAATTCAGTGCCTTTTACAAATAAGACACAAACTTACATTTCTGTATTCTTCCTACTAAATTGAATTCCTTCATAAACAATATCGACGGACTGGACAGACTCCTACTGCAAGAACTGCGAACTGATTGCAGAAACTAACAAATCATCGTCACTTACTGCGTGACTACAACTGATCTATTTTATACGATATGGATTGATCTTCCTTTGTGTGACTCAAATATCTATTGTATATGGAATGCGCGCAAAGATGAGCCGGTTGCTTCACAAGTGAATAGGCAGCCCTACTACACAGTGGTTGCGGCAACATACCCCCACCCGTGAACAACCATATCAGCTTTAGCGTAAGAATATGACAACCAACTCTGCAAAAGTTACTACTTCCAAATAATCTACAAACGGTTGCTGTCACACGTCCTATCAGCCATACGCTCCTGACTTGCTTATTTTTAATTTGAATTCGATGCAGTTTCAATGGAGTACCCACAAAGATAAACGGTTTGGAGACTGTTGTCCTATTCTTAATCACTTTCAGTACATAGGGTTGGGTTTCTTCAAATTTCATTCTGATTGTCACAGTGGACTTCCTTTCAACTTCCATTCTAAAACTGTGCACACTCGTAGGAGCTATTGTTCTGGTCGACACGACTGGTGTCGAAGGTAGAATCGAAGACTGCACGGAACTCATACTGATTGGTGCTGTTGAATCTGTGGAGACGATTGGCAAATCCGGCGTGTCGTGACTTTCAGCTATGTCATGCCGACTCGCTTGACTTTTACTGTATTCCATGCGCTTCAGTAACATGAACTTCTCCCTCAGATAATCCTTTTCCGCTTCTATTTCCTCCTTATGAAAATACGCTTGTATTTCCAACCATTGAATCTCGAGCTCAATTAACGCGGATTGTCTCTTACTTTGGCAATTATTTGCGTTTTCAGAGGCCATACTTCGGCAGGTGATTGCTAGACTTCAGCTAACCACCACAACACATTTGAACCACTGTGCACTGATGTTTGCTCGACTGGAGCGACCCGAACGAAATTCTGACTGATTCTGACTGTGAATCGATAAACAGTACCTGTTCCTTACTGCAAAACAAACTTTACTGTTGACTTCTAACGGGCGATTTCGTTCCTGTATCAAATGCTCGCAGTGCTCCTGGAATCACTCGCCGACTAATTGCTTGCTGGGTGTAGATTTCCGACCAACTCTGGCCTAGAAATCTTTGAAGGATGTTAGCGTAACTTTTAGGGGCGAAGACAAGCTTTGAAGCTGCCTAGTCCAGCAACTACAAAACTTGTCTTCGCCCCTAAAAGTTACGCTAACAATATCGAATAAGTTTTCTGAAAGTTATAGAACTATTAGTAAAACTTATAAAATTTATGAACACATTTTTAAAACATATCTGAACATTTACTTGATGAAACTTTTTCATTTTTTTTCTTACATATTATACCTAAGGCTTTCTATGCAGCTATGTTTGAGGTTTTATATTTACTACAAAAAAATGTAAATAAAAAGAAAATCGCGTTAAGTACTGTTCCTTTGAATTCCACTAAGAATTTGCATCCTTTGACAGATACGTATTTCGACCTCAACTGTAAGGTCGTCTTCAGTGTCTTGTACTTGACTCGACAAGACACTGAAGACGACCTTACAGTTGAGGTCGAAATACGTATCTGTCAGAGGATGCAAATTCTTAGTGGAATTCAAAGGAACAGTACTTAACGCGATTTTCTTTTTATTTACAGATATTCCCCTAACAAGCCCAGGTTAATAATCAACAAAAAAATGATTGGTCAAAATTTCAGCGTTTTTGATTGACGTATAAAAAAGTTGTAAACATTGAAATCCAGACACGAATGCCACATAAGTGGTAAAGTGTCTTTAATAAATATTAATAATAATAATAAACATTGAAATGAAAAATTATTTTGATCAAAAAATTACTGTACGGACAATTGTTTGATGCACTGCAGTTTTCGTGAACACTGATAGAAACCATTTAGCTGTTTTGAAACTATCGCTCATTTTAATCTTATAATATTTTACGCTCTTCGCTAATACAAGCACAAAGAGCTTGCTTTGGTGTGGTAGATACAAAACATATAGTGTTCACGAAATATTTTTGTAACATGATTTTGCTCAAATTTTAAACATAGCTTCTGGGAGTCCTAAACAATAATTATAAATATAAATATACAATTAATTATTAATTCAGGATGTGTGAATTGATATTTTTTTTGTTTGGGCCCCCAAATAAGCATATTTTAATAAATCGTGAAGAACACATTTCGGAGTTCTTGAATAGCCCCTGTATGTATGCACATCATGAAATGTGTATGAAATGTTCTTCCCCTCCTTCTTCTTCTTCTTTATGGTTCAACGTCCCCAATGAGACTTGGCCTGCCCCGCTTCAACTTAGTGTTCTTTGAGCACTTCCTCAGTTAATAATTGCCTGCATGCATTTGTATATTGTGAGGCAAGCACAATGATACACTATACCTAGGGAGGCGAGTAAATTTTCCCGACCGGAACGGGAATCGAACCAGCCGTCTCCAGATTCGCCAATCTGGACTCCAGATTGGCGATCCGCAGCTTTTACCACTAGGCGAACTGGAGACCTATGAAATGTTATCAACATCTAATCCTTTCTGGTAATTGAAATAAATCCACCATTAATCAACAATGCATCGCATGGTACGTATATGGATTCCTTTGGGTTTTAACTCTAGTAGCTGCTAATTACAATTAAATCACTGCAGACGCAAAGATCACAATTGAATTTAATGTCCCGTAACTAATTAGTAATTCATTTTCCTCCATTAGGAAAGTTCTAGTCTTGAAGGCAGTATCCGTTCTAGTGTTTTGTCCCATGCCAGCCTATAATTATGGTCTATCCCCACGAGAACTGTAACGTGATACATGTTATTCGATAGCCCAAAAGAATGTATATATAGCGCAGGGCCTTCGTGTCCGGTTAAAGAATTATAATGGACTCAATTTGTTGTCGGCGTTGAGATCGTTTCTCAGCAAATGGAAGAGCGAGTGGGCGGGGGTACCGACCAACATGGTAACTGTCAGCTTTGGCTCGCTATTTATCATGGAGCTTCTCCTCGTCACTATCAACGATACGAGAGGGATTTATGTTGTCGAAATAAATTGTCATAAATTAAAGACTCCCCGTGGATTTACTAGTGACGAATTGCTTTTCTGTTTGTTTGAGATGCTGTAAAGATGGGTTTCAGCAAAACAAATATTGTTTTTAGTGGTATCTCTTTAAGGCATCAACTCAATAACATTATGATGATAATAGCATGTCCAGGCAGCTCTTGAAAGTTGATAAGCAGTAGATTTTTGTCGAAAATAAACAGACAGGTGAATTGCTCTGCATAGTTATACTCATCGAGTCAAAAAGTATATCACACAGGTAAAGATTTTAACAAGGTGTTTTACTCATTAAATACATGTGAAAAAAATAATTCTAAATAGGCACTTCAACACATTTCATTAACCAATCTAACAAATAAGCTCCAGCATTTGAATTCATGCTTCATACTCTTGAGCAAAAGCTTTAGTCACGTATCACGAGCTCTACGCCACGTTTTCAGTCATTCATTCATTCATTCACATGTCCACCGAGGATATGCATTAGGGTGAACCATCATTAAGAGCGACGAGAAATTTATTCTTTCAAATCATAAACTTGTCGTCCATGGCTGCTCTGGCCAAGTACCTGCAGTTTAATTAGAATGTTGTCATTCGGAAACCACAGCAATTACAATAATCAATAATCATTATGTTTATTGATGATTGAGGGACAATTTTTATTTTCAAAACCTCCACGTTGAACGGCTGTGTGAAAAAGTTTATAAATTCTTTGAAAGAAAAAAAAACTTCCTGGAATGTCTGAGTAAATGTATTGAAAAACTTATCGATAGAGAAACTAGTATAGCTCAAAATTTCTCACAAGAGCAACCGCTCACGGCTCACCCTAACATGAAACTGTAGGTAAAGCTCTTATCATCAAGGACTGAGCCTTTGCTTTCTTCTCTCATTCAATATCCTCCCCACCAGCCTGAGAGCGCTTGCGCACGTTGAAAAGCTTTCTTATGTTTTCTTTTTGTTTCTCGTGCCGTTTTTTGTGTCTTTCCAGTGCCAGCTGCTTTCCAGGGGTAAAATCCGAATGGGTATTTTCTCCCAACTCCCCCGCCCGGCGCCGTTGGTTGTTTACATGCTATCGTTGTGGAGTCGTTTCGGTTGATTGTGTGTCAGTGCTCGGAAAATTTCCACCGCTAAAACGATGAATACGTTAGGGCTGGTCATAGTGATACTTGAGGTGTGAGGGTGGAAGCAGCTGTATAACCATTTTAAGGGCGTACTGGATTCGCATTAAGTTAGAATAGAAGTCCATGAACGTGTGGCACTACCATGGTACTGTTAGAATATTAATTATGTCACTTTTCTGATTCAAATTGTTCCGACGCGACGCTTTGAACCCTTGAGGGCTTTGGGAAATTTAAAATAGTTTTAATGGAATGATAATAATAATTGACTCTCCCCATGTTGCTGCTAAGAATCCCTTCTTTAGAAATCACTCTGTCACCTGAATTTAATACTTAGCCTAATGGGCAAGATCCTGGAAGAGATAGCCAGCACGTGTGACCCGAATGCAGAAAGTTTTAATTCAAAGTAAAATATATGAAAAAATATGTATATTAGGATACGTGCACCGGTTTCGACCAGTCTAAGGGAAATGCGAGTGGCCAAATTAGAGGCACCCTGGCCAAAATAGACATATAGGAGCTGGCTTTAAATGAAAACATGTGTTTCTTCTATTTTTCAATCATACTCTGTATAATTTACAGCGATTATCATTATACTCTACTAGTAAATATTTGTACCGATTCAGATCGCAAAAGGTTGAATAACGCACTAAGGTAAAAATCTGAGGGGCGAGTGAGCGACACTAGTTTTCCCAAGCTGAAATAACAAAAAAAAACGAAAAAAAGTAAAAAAAAGCCGGTAAAACACGCAAAACTTTTGCGGGTTTTACCGGATTTTTTCGTCTTTATCCTGGGATATTTCGGCTTGGCAATACTAGTGTCAACCCCCCTGGTAAAAACATCAGACTAGTCAAAACTGATGCTCTATAGGGTACATGCATGATAATATTTATCGTCAACTTCTTTAAGCGAAATATGCCAAACTTCATAAAGACTTTACCACAGACAAAAAAGACGCAACTCTTAGAAGAAATTTATTAAAAGTTTTGCCGGATGTCTTTTTCATGAACACGCTGCCACCTATTGTCGCGCGGTACACTGTCGGCCACTATGGATAACACGCACACTACTGCATAAATCCCCTGTAATTGCACAAGTGTCCTGTGATGGCACAAATGTCCCAAATGGAGGATAACGTGCCTCTGTAGCCGGCCTTCTGAAGCACTTTTGAAGGGTGTCACGTCTGTTTGTCTGTGAGTTTACAGTAGGGTGGCCCACACTTTTATGGAAAACAAAAATAAAAATAAAATGCCAAGTCTCACATTCTGAACAGGTTGTTTTGGACCCACTGAAGATACGTTCAAAATTTGAGCAAAATCGATTAAGCCTAAAAGGGAGCTGAACAAGCTTGTAGTTTGTATGGGAAAACGATGCCAAATGTATGCAGACATCTTAAGTGCTCGACTTTTGCCACCAGGTGACGCTGACAAAGTATATATGCTCCCATATTCATCCTACTCGAAACTAACCCACAGCGCGTTATATGTGTTGTCTGTTGAATAGTGTTAGTATTGTTCAGAATCACATCGACGCACAGTGGTCCAGATTGCCAATCGCCAAATCAGAACCAGGTCCACTGTCCAATAGAGGCCAATAGAGGACCAGGTCCACTGTCTACCCAGGTAACAATTTGATGCTGTACAAACGTTTCTCCAACTATTATAAATCAGCCTTCATTTGAATAACAGTTGAGCACAAGAGGTACAATCCTTTATAACGCTCCTAAACATAGGCTGACCATCCGTCCCGTATTTAACGGGACAGCAAAATTTTCAAACACTCGTCACTGAAGCATATTTAACGTTTTTGACTCAATTATTCGTTCTTTCCAACTGGAATAGCATTATCAACAACATGCAGTTCTGTTTTTTTGACAATGATTTCCTTTTTGTTGAGTTTCCAAAATGTGTCCCGTATTTAAACGGGACAAATCTGGTCAGCCTACTAAACATCTAATTTTGGTGATTTTATTCAGCTGATTTGAGGTTCATTGGAAGGCTGATTCAAGGCCTAATATGCACTTAATCAGTAATCAATTAAATTTATTAATTGTGTAAAAATAAAATATAAACGCTGTCGTGATCCTATTTTTACCATTAACTATGTCTATTTCCAGAAGAGATGTATAGGAATGTACAAATTGATCTGTGAGAAAACTGGGAATTGAACTCGGACCTTCTGATTTATAGTCATTCGCCTTAGCACCTACACCGCACACAATTGTATACATATCATCGAAAACAAGAGCATTACTTGTTGTTTCTGAATAGTCAAGAACATAAGTTGAACTTAGTCTGTATTGAGGCTGATGAAGCTATGTGGACTTCACGAAAACCATGCTTGGGTCAGCTGTCAAAAATTAATTGATTAAAGTTTGAACAACTGATGATTAATTCTGCATGTTGGTGTATGTTTAAAGCTGGTTACCCAGATGAATAATGTTCTATTCAACTTGATATTCAGCCATCTATGTATTGCTGATTAAAGAGCTTGAACAAGCCATACTTTAGACCAATATTCAGCTGTCATTGTGTTCAGCCATTGACACCATTAACCAGCTTTTGTCCAGCTAATACTCTCACTGTTCAGCACTCAATGTTACTTGAGAGCGCACTACGTCCGACGTTGGGTTTTACGTTGGAAATGGAGAAAAATCGGTTGTTGCGAGTGGGGAAACTTCGGATTTCAACCGCGACGACAATATCACGTTACCTTAGTGAGTACGAACGTGAACGTGAAAAGTACGTCTAGATATGCCAGTTTCTCGATTTTACTTAGGCTAACCAAGCCAAGTGGAAATTACAATATTTAAATGCTTTGTTGTCCATGTACACGGCAGAAATGCATGCATAATAAACAAATTGAGATTAAAATTGCGAAAAAAAAATCCTACACGATCCGGTGGGAATCGAACCCACAACTCCGAATTCGCAAGACGGGCGCTTCTTTCCTCCAAGCTATGGAGCCACTTGGCCATCTCCGTCGCCTTACAGGCGTAAAAGTGATCTCGCTTCCACTAACGCAAATGGTTTGCTTCTTTTCACTCCTCCGGATGCAATAATGTAAATTGAAGGACAGGTGCGCCAGCAAATTGGGAGTCGCTGGTTCAATTCCCACCGGAACACGAGGATTTTTTTTCGCAATTTAAATATTATATTATCCTAGATTGGATCGATCTTGGCTACCCTCTACACTCTACAGAATAGCTAGACATATAGCTACTCGAATAAATAAATAGACCATTCCAACACTTTGCTGAAGCATTTGAATCACAAAATCACTGGAACGTAATCCTGATTATCGGAACATTTTATAGCATGATGCACACTTTTAAAATTAATATGGTGATACAAACGGAACAAATTATCAAGTCAAAAAGTCACACGTGAAAAAATCATCGAATTGTTAACCAAACAAGGTCAAACAAGATTCGAAAAAAGCAACAACTTACTTGCAGTTGAGGACTATCAGTGTCTCGATTTCCGGGTCGCTTATACTCTTCTAGCAAGCCAATTTCCTGTAGAATCAATTGAACCGATCGAAACAGTGATTTAGAAGATGCGTTCTGATGTTTGAAAACATATCTTTACTTTGAGAAAAAAAAAATTGAATTTTAAGATTTTTGAATTAAAAAAAAATCATTCCAAATAGATATGTTTAAAACACTCCAATCTTACGAAAATATGAAATATACGAATAAAAAATTTAAATATTTTGATTGAAAATTCACACAATTAAAAAGCAAAACATAGGTAAATCGAAACTTGCGTGTTTGTTTCTTTCTGCATCGCATAATTGCGTTCATACCTTCCAAAGAGGGATAATTAATTTAATTAAAATTCGAGCCGTATTATCGATTCGTTCACCGAGGCATAATTTTCGGAAACTTTTCAAATCATCCGATCTTCCCGCTATTTTCGCCTTGTGACTTCATCGCGATAAACTCCAGCGCCTTTCGTTTACCCCTTTGCTTTGCGGGTGAAGGACTCTTCAGGGTCGTTTGTGCCAACGAAAAGCATCGGCACCTAACCAACAACCCAGGAACACCGAGGCATGGCCTGGCCACCCACGTCCTGCCAACACGCGAAAAGCGTACCTAAATATATCATAAGCGTAAAATCAGATAAAAGTGCAAAAATATGTCGCTTTTGATTGTAATTGCGAAGGACATTTTTCCCACGATCCATTCGCATGCTGCTGCTGCTATCACGCGACAGCATAGCATCGCAACATTGTCTTGCTTCGAGAGATGATGATGGTTGCGCATCGTAGGGCATTACGTTCGTTCCGTAATGACTTTCAGCATATTCTTCTTCTTACTTCGGTTCTGGCATATTCATGGGCACATTAATCAAAAACATGTGTGCCGAAGGCCGGAAATGTTTCTGTGCGGCATGGTGTTTGCCGGAGTTGAAGAAGTTTTTCGTTTTAAATAATTGGCAGAAAGTTTATCATTTATTTTATTCACATTTGCATCTTCTTTTTCTGATTTTAATTTATCGTACTGGTTGTCCTTGTAAGCCATGTTTTTTTTTCGATTTAGCTTATTTCTTTTATTGAATTTACCAGTTTAACGTTCATGATTATCATCTTAAATCCTTTGGTATTTTTCAGTACTTTCAGAAATCTCTTAACTAATATAATCGGCAATACTTATAAAATCTCAGAGCCTCGGCAATACAAGAAAAACCTCAGAGGAATTGATGCATGAATCCATTTTAAAATTCCAACAGAAATCATTGGCACTGTACTTCAGTGAGGCCGGTAATATTCTAACGATCTGATTACTTCTGACTACTTCCTTTATTTCTTAGTTGACTCTATGCCTGCCTGTGCTGCGATGTCCTGCTGGGCTCCAATCTAACGTTTGCTTACAGATTTCATTCCCGACCCTGCGTAGAGTGTGACCATCCCACCTCCACTTTCGCTCTGGAATTATCTTGTCCTTCTTGATCCGTGCACCAGCCCGCATTTGGCTACCGTCGGCCGCTATTGGATGGTTTCAGTTTCAACATTTTCCACTGCTTACTAGCTACCGTAAAACTGGAAAAGTTTACCGTGTTTACATCGAACGATTTGGTCTTGGTTTCGGCAAGATCATCGAGCTAGCTCTGCATATCAGTGAGTGTCGTTGAGCAAGGAAAGCTAGAGCATCCGCCAATTCGAAGTCATTGAGGTTTAGGTCTTACTTACCGGTCAGGCTAAGGCCGAGGTGGCCTCTGTTGTACATACAGGGGATACTCAAAATAACTGATACAGGTAAAATTTTCACTTTTCAAAAAATGTTCAACTCGGTGTAACTTTTCGAAAAGGGCATCAAATATTCTCAAAATTTTACTGTAAGTTTATCAACTAGTTGTGTATCAGTGGACAAAATTTGGAAAAGATCGGGCCATTCTACACAAAGTTATAAAGATTCTAGAAAAAGGTATAATTATACGATAGCCAACTTTGAGCTGTTATATCTCCGGATTCAATGAACCGAATGCAATGAATTTTTGATCATTAATGACTTATATAATGAGCTATCAAAAACTTTTGACATAACTTAAAATTCTTTACACAAAAGAAAATTATAACGAATTGATTATTTTTCTGATATAATACTAATTTATCCAAAACTTCATCATCGTTTCAAAATTCGAGATAGTAATTATAGTTCATTTAAATTCCCTCTAATTGACTTGAATATATTTATGTTTCAAAGGAAAGCTACCAAATAGCCGGCATTAAATTGAAAAAGTAATGGGATGCACATGAAAAATAGATAAATTTACTAAAAAATCATAGAATAAAAGAAATCACTATATTTTTTTTTTCTTATTAATAATTTCAAATCAAGTCAACTGTTTTTCAAAGTTCATTATATTAGTCATAAATGATCAAAATTTCATTGCATTCGGTTCATTGAATCCGGAGATATAACAGCTCAAAGTTGGCTATCGAATAATTATACCTTTTTCTAGAATCTTTATAACTTTGTGTAGAATTGCCCGATCTTTTCCAAATTTTGTCTTCTGATACACAACTAGTTGATGAACTTACAGTAAAAATTTGAGAATATTTGATGCCCTTTTCGAAAAGTTACACCGAGTTGAACATTTTTTGAAAAGTGAAAATTTTACCTGTCCCAGTTATTTTGAGTATCCCCTGTAGTAGCCGCCTCCATTCCACTCGGTCCATGGCTGTTTGTCTCCAGTTCCGCACTCTGCGTAGGGTCCGCAGATCGTCCTCCACTTGGTCGACCCACCTAGCTCGCTGCGCTCCACGTCTTCTTGTACCGGTCGGATGACTCTCGAGAACCATTTTAGTCGGGTTGCTATCTGACATCCTGATGACGTGACCCGCCCACCGTAGCCTCCCGATTTTCGCGGTATGGACGATGGTTGGTTCTCCCAGCAGCTGATGCAGCTCGTGGTTCATTCGCCTTCTCCAAGTCCCGTCTTCCATCTGCACTCCGCCGTAGATGGTACGCAACACCTTCCGTTCGAAAACTCCAAGGGCGCGTTGGTCTTCTGCACGTAGGGTCCATGTTTCGTGCCCATAGAGGACGACCGGTCTAGTCAACGTTTTGTAGATGGTTAACTTCGTGTTACGGCGAACTTTATTCGATCGTAGAGTTCTGCGGAGTCCAAAGTAGGCACGATTTCCTGCCACAATGCGCCTCTGAATTTCTCTGCTGGTGTCGTTGTCGTCGGTCACCAGTGAGCCCAAGTACACGAATTCTTCAACCGCCTCGATTTCATCACCGTCGATATGAATTCGGGGTGGCGGGCGCGGTGATTCCTCCCTGGAGCCCTTTGCCATCATGTACTTTGTCTTCGACACATTAATGACTAATCCGATTCGCCTGGCTTCACTCTTTAGTCGGATGTACGTTTACGCCATCGTCTCAAATTTACGAGCAATAATATCAATATCATCGGCGAAACCAAGCAGCTGAACGGACTTCGTGAAAATCGTCCCACTCGTGTTTATCCCCGCTCTTCTTATTACACCCTCGAAAGCAATGTTGAACAGCAAGCACGAAAGACCATCGCCTTGCCGTAACCCTCTGCGAGATTCGAAGGGACTCGAGAGTGTCCCTGATACTCGAACTACGCACATCACTCGATCCATCGTCGCCTTGATCAACCGTGTCAGTTTATCCGGGAATCCGTATTCGTGCATAATCTGCCATAGCTGTTCTCGATCGATTGTATCATACGCCGATTTGAAATCGATGAACAAGTGATGTGTGGGCACGTTGTATTCGCGGCATTTCTGCAACACCTGGCGGATGGCGAACATCTGGTCCGTTGTAGCGCGTTCACCCATAAATCCAGCCTGATATTGCCCCACGAACTCTCTTGCAATCGGTGATAGACGGCGGCATAAAATTTGAGAGAGTATCTTGTAGGCAGCGCTCAGTAGTGTGATCGCGCGGTAGTTCCCGCAATCCAACTTGTCGCCCTTTTTGTAGATGGGACACACGATACCTTCCATCCATTCCTCCGGTAATACTTCCTCCTCCCAAATCTTGGTAATGACCCAGTGTAGTGCTCTCACCAGTGCTTCTCCACCGTATTTTAGAAGCTCACTTGGTAGTTGATCTGCTCCAGCGGCTTTGTTGTTTTTCAACCGGCCAACCGCCTCCTCAATCTCTTGAAAAAAAAAAGACACGGACAACGTCTTCAGCTTTCGGCTGTACAGACTGTTTTAAACTTAACATTAGACAACGGACAACGGAGCATGCACTAGTGGAAACGGGGAAGAAACTATTCTCACGAACAGTTTCAACGCCCGAAGCGGGAATCGAACCCTCACCCCATAGCATGGTGCGATTATAAACTTGGTGACCCTAACCGCACGGCTACGAGGCTCCACGAAGTCTTTCGTCCTGTGCACATACTCCTAGATCTGTTACCACGCCACCTTCAGTACTTGCAACGTCGCCATTGAGGTGCTCATCGTAATGCTGCCGCCACCTCTCGACCACCTCACGCTCGCTCGTGAGAATATTCCCGTGATTATCTCGGCACATGTCGGCTTGTGGCACGAAGCCTCTGCGCGAGCGGTTCAGCTTCTCGTAGAACTTTCGTGTGCCCTTTGCGCGGTACAGCTCTTCCATCGCTTCGCGATCTCGTTCTTCCTGCTGGCGCTTCTTCATACGGAAGACTGAGTTCTGCCTGTTCCGCGCCTGCTTGTAACGGGCCTCATTCGCTCTCGTACGGTGTTGCAGCATTCTCGCCCATGCTGCATTCTTCTCGTTTTTCAACTGTTCACATTCGCCGTCGTACCAGTCGTTTCTGTGATTCGGAGTCGCGAAGGCTAGTGCTGCAGCCGAGGTACTACCTATGGCGGATCGGATGTCCCTCCAGCCATCTTCAAGTGTAGCTGCGCCAAACTGCTCTTCCGTTGGTAGGGCCACTGCTAACTGCTGCGCGTAGTCTTGAGCCACTTCTACGTTACGAAGTTGCTCGATGTTGAGCCGCGGCGTTCGACTTCGACGCGTGGTGATAACTGTCGAAAGTTTTGAGCGCATGCATACAGCGACTAAGTAGTGATCCGAATCTATATTCGCACTGCGGTATGTGCGGACGTTGGTTATATCCGAGAA
This sequence comes from Aedes albopictus, assembly GCF_035046485.1. NCBI lineage: Eukaryota > Metazoa > Arthropoda > Insecta > Diptera > Culicidae > Aedes > Aedes albopictus. The sequence continues at coordinate 201,447,380 of NC_085137.1, read as the reverse complement.
GAATTTACCGTCGATTAGAACGTGGTCGATTTGGTTTTCTGTTTGGTGGTCGGGTGATCTCCAGGTGGCTTTGTGGATATCTTTGCGGGGGCAGAAGGTGCTTCGGACTACCATACCACGGGAGGCTGCAAAGTTTACGCATCGCTGGCCGTTATCATTCGATACGGCGTGCAGGCTGTTTCGCCCGATTACCGGTCTGTACATTTCGTCCCTTCCTACCTGCGCGTTCATGTCGCCGACAACGATTTTCACGTCACGCGGCGAGCAACCATCGTATGTTTGCTCTAACTGCGCGAAGATCGCTTCTTTCTCGTCATCGGGGCTCCCTTCGTGTGGGCAGTGGACGTTGATGATGCTGTAGTTGAAGAAACGGCCCTTAACTCTCAACATGCACATCCTTGCGGTGATCGGCTGCCACCCGATCACACGTTGTCGCATCTTGCCCAACACTATAAATCCTGTTCCCAGTTCATTGGTGGTGCCACAGCTTTGGTAGAAGGTAGCCGCTCGATGCCCGCTTTTCCACACTTTCTATCCAGTCCAACAAAGTTCCTGCAACGCCACGATGTCGAAGTTGCGGGGATGTAGTTCGTCGTAGATCATCCTGTCACATCCTGCGAAACCTAGTGACTTGCAATTCCATGTTCCGAGTTTCCAATCGTAGTCCTTATTTCGTCGCGTGGGTCTTTGCCGATTGTATCGAGTCGTATTTTCTCCTATGTTATTCGCAATGGGGATTTTTACGGGTGGCTTATTGGGCCTACGCCAACACTCCTGTCTCGCCGGAGAGCCATCGTACCAGTTCTGTTTAACGTCCCAACCAACACTGGGACGACCACGCTGATGGGGCTACCACCTTGGATCTAGCTGGGCGTAGTGCAGCGTTTCTTACTCAGCCGCTGAATGCCAGAACAGACGCTGTTTGAGCCGCACCTCCTTGGTGAACAGACACTCGGATCGTACCTCCTCAATCTAGCTGAAGTCAGAAGGACAACAGTGCCCAGGCTGCACTACCAGCTAAGCACACAACTCTTAGCTGGCGGTCTTTGTCATCGCTTGACCCGTGGAAGCATGAGGTAGGAACTTGTGAGAACCAGAGCTATATTGGACGCTCTCCTTATCGACTCACCGTTTTTGAGGTTTAGGTGCTCCATGGTAAAAGGTATCTACCAGGATCTCGTCGGCAACGATGAGGAACAGTAGCGGTGATAGTATACATCCTTGCCTCACTCCGGCGATGACCTGAATAGGACCGGTCAAGAGATTGTTGTGCAATACTCTGCACGGAAATACCCTGTTCTGTGCTTCAATGAGGCCGAAGATTTTCTCAGCGACACCCTTGCGCCTGTGAGATCCCCACATATTTTTGTGATTGAGACGGCCGAAAGCTTTTTCGTAATCAATGCACACCAGAAATCATCGTCTGGCAAGGAATCTTGCTAGCTATCTTTGAAGATTTGCGTCAATCTGTATCCGGTTAGGGACACTTTGCAGCGAACTTTGAGAACGATGCACAGTGATATGATGATATAACATACACTCAGACTACCCTATTTGAGAACTTTCGCTTATTCTTTGGTAGGCCTTGCATACAATCAGCCGTGTTGCGGTTTCCTAATGCACAATTGCCAAATGTCACATAATGATAGATGCAGTAGTGTGGGATCAATTTTGAACGTCTCGGCTGATATGCGATTCACCCACTGACGGGCCCTGCCCACTAGCGTGCGCAGGGTTCTTGCTTAGGGGAGGCACTACAATGATGGTGCAAAATATGATCATGGTGCAAAATAGAATCATGGTGTTTTACACGCAATATGAATTCCCAAGAAGGGGTTTCAACATGCTGTGGTGCTAACATCGCCAAGTACTTCATATTGGGATTCTGGAGAAGGCTTCGGATGGTGATGATTTCAAGATAATGCGAAACTTTAATATGAAGTCATTATCTCGACTCTTATAAAATTTTTTAAACGTATCAAATGCGACGGAATATTTCGAGAAAATTACCAATTAAAAGAAAATTGTGATGGTCAAAGGATTTCAATCTGGGACAATTAATTGGAGTACGCTAGAATTAGAGTAGACAAAATCAGAATTCCTAGATAGAAAATTTCGATCAGAATCCTTTTTGCAAGCTACAGAGATTCCTCCAAGGAATCGTACATGAATTCCTTCAGGAATTCTTCCAAAAAATTTTGTCCAAGATGCCTCCACGGAATTCCTTCAGGAAATCCTCCACGGATTCCCCCAGAAATTTCTTCAGGGGTTTTTTGAAGAATTTCTGCAAGGATTCCTCCATAGATTCATTAATGATTTTCATCAGAAATTCCTCAAAAAATTCGTCTAGCAATTCCTTTAGAAGTTCTTCAGGCAGTTCCTTCAAATATTCCTCCAGTAATTCCTTCAGGAAGCCTCATATATTTCTTTCAGGAAATCCGCGAGGATGTTCTCCAGGGAATTCTTCACGGATTTCTCCAGGAATTTCTCCTCCGGGATTTTTTCAAGGATTTTCTTCAGGAATTCCTCCAGGGATTCATTTACGAATTTCTTCAGAAATTCCTCTAGAAATTCTTCCAGGTATTCCTTCAGAAATTCTTCGAGGAGTTCCTTCAGACATTTCTCCAGAAATTCTTCCTAGATGCCTCCAGAGATTTCTTCCAGGAATTCTTACACGGATTCTTCCAGAAAATCCTAAAGGAACTTCTCCCGGAACTCTTCCAGGGGTTCCTCCAGGGAATCCTCCACAGAATCCTCCAGGAATTTTTCCAGGTTTTTTACAGGAATTTCTTCAGGAATTCCTCCAGAGATTCATTAATGAATTTCTTCAGAAATTCCTCAAAAAAATTCTCCAGGAATTCCTCCAGAAATTTCTCCAGGAAGACTAATTTATTTATCCAGAAATTCCTCAAATTATTCCTTCAGTAAATACCTCAAGAATTCCTCCAGAGATCCCTCCTAAAATTTCTTCTTAGAAAAATCCTCTAGGAATGTCTTTCCGAATTCCCCCTATATTTTCTCCAGGGATTCCTCTAGGAATTGCTCCACGGATACCTCCATAAATTCCTAAAGGAATTTTTCACGGAACTCTTCCAAGAATTCCTTGAGAAATTCCTCCAAGGATTCTTCTAGGAAATTCTCAAGGAATTTCTTCAGAAATTCGTCCAGGGATTCATCCATGAATTTCTTCAGAAATTCCTCAAAAATTCCCATAGAAATTCCTCCAGGAATTCTTCCAGAAATTTGTCGAGGAAGAACTCCTCCAGGAATTCCTTCAGGGATTACTCCAGAAAATCCTCTAGGAATTTCTGCCAGAAACCCCCGGGAATGTCTCCCGGAACTCTTCCAAGAAATCTTCGAAAAATTCCTCAAGGAATTTGTCCAGGGAATCCTTCATGATTTTTTCCTGGAATTTCTCCAGGAATTCCTCCAGGGATTCATTAATGAATTTCTTCAGAAATTCCACGAAAAAATCTTTCAGGTATTCCTTCAGAAATTCCTCGAGAAGTTCCTTCAGACATTCCTCCAGAAATTCCTCCAAGATGCCTCCAGGGATTTCTTCCAGGAATTCCTCCACGGATTCCAAAAGGATTTTTTCCTGGAACTGTTTCAGGAAACCCTCCAGGAATTTCTCGAAGGATTCTGCGAGAAAATCCTCCAGGGAATCATCCAGGAATTTCTCCAGGGATTTAATAATGAATTTCTTCAGAAATTCCTCAAAGAATTCTTTCAGAAATTCCTCAAAGAATTCTTTCGGAAATTCCTCAAAGAATTCTTCCAGAAATTTCTCAATGATATCTTCTTTCAGACATTCCTCCAGAAATTTTTCCAGAAAGCCTCATATATTTCTCCAGAAATTCTTCAAATAATTCCTCCAGTAATTACTCCAAGAATTCCTCAAGAGAGTCCTCCTGAAATTTCTTTTGAGAAATGTCTGTCAGAATTCCTCCAATATTTACTCCAGGGATGCCTTCAGCAATTGCTCCACGGATTCCTCCAGATAATCCTGAAAGTATTTCTCACGGTACTCTTCCAGGTATTCCTCCTACAATTCCTCGAGAAATTCCTCCAAGGATTACTCCATGAATTATTCCAGGAAATTCTCAAGGAATTTCTTCATGGATTTATTAATAAATTTCTTCAGAAATTCCTCAAAAAATCCCTCAGAAATTCTTCCTGGAATTCCTGGAATCCTGAAAGAATGAATTTGCCGAGGAAGTACATCAGAAATTCCTCCAGGGATTGCTCCAGGGATTCCTCCAGGGATTCCACCAGAAAATCCTCTATAAATTTCTGCCAGAAGTCCTCCAGAGAATCCTAAAGGAATGTCTCCCGGAACTCTTTCAAGTTCTAGTCTTCTCCCGGACCTCTTCCAAGAATCCCTACAGGGATACCTCCATGGATTCCTCCAGGAATTTCAACAGGATTTTTTCCAAGAATTCCTTCAGAAATTCCTCCATGGATTCCTCCAGGAATGCCTCCACGGAATCCTCCACATAATCCTAAATCAATTTCTCACGGAACTCTTCTAGGAATTCCTCCAGGGATACCTCCATGGAATCCTCCAGGAACTTTTTCAGGGGTTGCTGCTGGAATTTCTTTAGGATTTCTTCCAGAAAATTCACTAGGAATTTCTGCCTGAACTCTTCATGTTTTCCTCCAGAGCCTCCTCCAGAAATCTCTCCAGGAATTCCTCTAGGTAGCCTAAAATATTTCTCCAAAAACACCTCAAAGAATTCCTTCAGGAATCCTCCAGGAAATCCTTCATTCATTCCTCCAAAAATTGCTTCAGAAATTGCTTCTGAAATTCCTCCAGGAATTTCCACAGGGAACCGTCCAGGAATTTCTGCAGGGATTCCTCAAGGAATTCCTTCTTGGATTTCTCTAGAAAAATCCTAAAGAAATTTCTCCTGGAACTCTTCCAGGAATTACTCCAGGAATTCCTAGTGAAATTATTTCAGGGATTCCTCCATGGAGTTCTGCAGGAATTTTCTGGAATTTCTGAAAAAAAAATCTCCTGAAATTCCTCCAGGAATTCCTCCAAGAATTCCTCTAGGCATTCCTGCAAGAATTCCTCCACAGAAAAAAATCTCCCGGATCTCTTCCAAGAACTCCACTAGGAATTATTCGAGAAATTTCACCAGGAATATCTTCAGGAATTTCTCCAGGGATTTATCAATGAATTTCTTCAGATATTCCTCAAAAATCCCTCTTGGATTTTTTTCAGAAATTCCTCGAAGAGTTCCTTCAATCATTCCTCCAGGAAGCCGAAAATATTTTTCCAGAAATTTCTCAATGAATTCCCCCAGGAATTCCAGCATATTTTTTTCAGGAATTTCTCTAGAAAAACTTCTGGGCAATTCAAGAGGGATTCTTCTAGGGATTTCTCCAGGAATTGCTCCATGAACTTATCCTGGAGATCCTTCAGAAATTCCTCCAGCAATTAATTCTGGACTGCAAAACGGTGTGCCAATAAGGGATTCCTTCAGGGATTTTCCAGGAGCTTCTCTAGGAATTCATCAGGGATTTCTCCTGGAATTTCTTCTGGGAATTCATTCACGGATTCCTTAAGGAATTCCTCCTAGGATTACAAAAGGGATTGCTTCAAGAATTTTCCAAAGCTATCTTCAAGATTTTCAAGGATTCCTTTAGGAACACCTCCACGGATTACTCCAAGTATTAATCCAGAAAATTTTCCAGGAATTCCTTCTGGATTGCCGCCACAGGTTTTTCCAGAAATTATTCCAAGGTATTTCCCCAGAAAATCTTCCAATGATTCTTTCAAGAATGCCTCCAGCGATTCCTCCAGGAATTTATCTAATTATTCCTCCAAGAATTCAACAATGAATTCCTTCATGAATTCCTCCAAAAATTTCTTCAGGAATTTCTCCAGGAATTTTTCCACGGATTCTTCCGAGGATTCCTTCAGAAATTCTTCCAGAGATTTCTCCAGGAATCCCTGCAAAGATTCGTCAATGAATTCCTCTAGTAATTCTTCCAAAACGTCATGCAGGAATCCTTGTTTCGGTAGTTTTGCTGCCGTTGAACAATGTAGTTTAAAGGTAAGTCGTGATGTTTTTTGAAGCGGATACAACTACTTAAAGCTGCTGCATCACTGTAATAGGATCATTTACATCAGAATCATCATGCTTCCTGTGGTTGAACGGGATCATCCACGTCCACGTGAATCAAGCAAGCTTTGCTATAACCGTCACAGTTTTTCAAGCTCTTGACATGGAAACACAGGTTGTTGGCCAAACAATTTCATTATGATTCATAATGCAATCCAAATATGAGGTACATTATGAATCATAATGCAACTGCTTTTTATAGTGAGGAAAAGTTGGTCGTAGTGACACTGAAACGGCAAGTATAAAATGCAATATTATAGTTCCAAGTTGCAAAAACACACTAATCTTTCACCTTACGCCTGACATTCACGCACCAATGTGTGAACCCTCTGTCAACCATATCCCACCAACAATCCGACATCCGCATGCATTTGTGTAGACGCAGAGGTATATTCAATCTGCTGTGGATACAAACGATTGTAATCATTACTTCCTTCCCTTTCCCCACATTGAACTGCAACCTGACGTGGCAGTCGCCATTGTTACCTAAAAATAGAAGATCACCACCACTCACACACTGAAGATGTCTGCTAGTCCCCGGCAGATATTCCATTGATTCTTTGTGTGAGAGTAGCTGGGCTGGCGATACTGGAGTAGCATCCACGGGCGGTCAACCAAGCTCTAGGAATGCCAAGGAAAATTCCGTCAGGATGTTCATTAGCAATCCCTTAAGAATTTCCTTAAGGAATTTTATGAGAAATACTATTCATAAGGAAGTCCTTCAGAAAGCCTTGAAGTCCTCATTCTTGAATAATTTCATCAGAATCCCATAAAGACCCCTTAAAAAAGATTCATTATTACCATAACATTACGAAAAATCGATATATGTTTTAAAACCCGTATAAAGATTGATTCTGCGAAATGTTTTTAACTCGAATGGTTCAGCCAAAACACATGTAAAGCAAAAACATAATCCCAGCTGTAAGTTAGAAATGCATTTCAACATCTTAACTACTGAACCAATTGCATACACATGAACGAACGTCAAACCGTCAGATGCTCTCATCACATTGCGTTCTAGCTCGCTCTAGACACCATAAAAGAAAACCGGAAACCTATTCATTCTTCACCCCTAGTTCGGCACTTGTCCTGACCGGAAAGGCTTAACCCACATCGTGTAGCACAGCTGTGTGTGTGTATCTGAATGAAAGTGCCTCCGGCATTTTGTGCCATGCTTCTTTGTGAAAGATGCCTGCCTATGTTCGAAGCATTGCTCAACGACGACACATTTGCTTAGCATACGCATTGAAATGCTCCTAAAGCAATGTGTAGACCGAAAGCAGGTCGCAAGTAAAAATGCCTAAGCTCACCTCGTTTTTGCCATATTTAGGTTGTCACAATGTTTGAGAACGATTAGTCCCGATTGGCGAAACGAAGAATTGGGCTTATTCAGAACTAGCGTACCCCAAGCAACACACATGGTTTCAAAACAGTGACGGCAGCGTATGTAAGGGTTGCACAGAAGTCACTGTGACTTACTGCGCAACCCTTACATACGCTGCTGTCACTGTTTTGTAACCATGTGTGTTGCTTGGGACTGCTTTTCGAACATATAACAAATTACGTGTGCCATCTTATTATTATTGAACTCTACCCAGCATATCTCGAAAACCTGAGAACCTACAATGATATTGCCTGCAGTAAATTTTTCAAAGTAACCCAAAAGTGGTAAGCTGTGAGACGTAGTAATTAGTAAGGTGCAAAATTGGACTCAACAATAGAATGCTGGAAACACCTTCATTGAATAAACACTAACTCTGTTACACATTTTCAACTAATTTCATGACAAGAAAAAGATTTGTTTTGATTTCACGAAAAAAAAACCTATAATTAAAGCATGCACATAAGTCCTCTGAAACGTCCTTGTTATCTCAAATGGTTAAAATTTTGAAGCCACCTAAAAAAACTAATTAACTAAATGCCACATACCAACTCAGCCTCATCCCCGCACTTTTTCGCCATACTTGCTCGCAGTCATTGAAATGCAAAGCTCTACGCTCTTCCCGGTGAAGGACGTTTCCCGAAAGGGTCACATTATGACGATGCCCCGGTGCCAAACACAATGCGAATTTATGGAGCGAACCGGGTGAACGAAAGCAGCAGCAGCGGCCAACCCAGCCTTCTAGGGGGACCTGGGGTCATATGCACTGTCGAGACTAAACGCCCTTCCCCTTGTTTTTTTTTTCAAGGAATTTTGATGTTCAAGCTCTGCTAACATGTGAGTTCAATTGAACGTTGTAGAGGAATAGACAAACAGACATGCAGCCTTGGAATAAATTGCGATTAAATAATCATCAAGAACACGTGGTCGCCCAATATTATTACACTGTGTTTTGCAAATCGTTAAGTAGGTGGCGATAGTGAGCAAACGTCCTACAGGTACAAAACCCATACGTGCGCCGTGAGTCTTAAGTAATAAATGGAAGGCCTCCAAGCTATGAGCACTTGAAAGGTTCTGTAGATCTACAAGAATAGAGCTTGAGCGCTAGTCTCGTCATAAGAAGAAGAAAAATAAGAAGAGGAAGAATAAGAAGAAGAAGAAGAAGAAGAAGAAGAAGAAGAAGAAGAAGAAGAAGAAGAATAAGAAGAAGAAGAAGAAGAAGAAGAAGAAGAAGAAGAAGAAGAAGAAGAAGAAGAAGAAGAAGAATAAGAACCATATCATTTATTTGGTGAGATGAATGGATAAATTGCTATAACGCGATTTTTATGTAATTTTCCAGATCGTTTGTCGTGTTTTCGCTAAGTTTGTCTATGTCAATGTTTTTTTTCCAAAGTATTGGCAATACATTCACGAATTTATATGTATATCTTGTATATCTTGTTGTATGTTTAAATAAATACGAATCATCCCCAACTAGTGCGTTTCACCCCCGAATCCTTTACAGCTGTCGTGCGGCGACGTGGCGCAGAGACCCTTAATTGCTAGCAGCTTCGGGTTTGAAAAAAAAGCACAAGTCATTCACTGAAAATCTCAACACTTTTTCTTCCTCCAGCTAGAGTGATAGAGAGAGAGTGACAGAGTGAGAGGTGGGCCCCGTGCGCGATGCCAATCAGAGGCTGAAAAACTTTGTCGTTCGTTAGCTTGTTCATTGCATTGAATGGGGCGCTTATGGAGTGTACCTACAGTGACCCCACAATTTATGAATCGGCAAAAATGACCACAGTTTATGGATCACTCCATTTGATCAACATGGTGATTCATAAATAGTGTACAAAATTTAAGGTGATTCATCGGTGTGGGGTCACTGTATCTACCTACTTGTATGTAGGAAATTCCCAGGAGTCACGGTCATTCATTTGCCAGGAATGCTTGACTCAAGCCAGCATGATGAGTGCTTCTGTTCGATGGCTAACCAGGTTGATGTGATTTAAGTGAAGTTAGTAAAAATTTTACTTATTTTTCGGTTGGGCGTCGAGAGAGCAAATCTTCTTCCTCGTTGAGAAAACACTATAGTCAGTGCTTCCATTACGGTGCTTTCGAATTTTGAACTTATTTCCAATCTAGGCGTTTTTTTTTTCGGGAAAAACGGTCGTGGATGTTGTCTATGCCAAAAAAGTCCTAGAGAAGCGATCAAGGGTAGTCAAAAACACCAGTGACACGATAGCACGGAGGGAAGGCCGATATTACCAAGCTGAGAGTGGTCAGATGCTAATCGTTTTCTTGGATGCAAGTCTGACCGAAGGAGAAACGCAGTATTGCCTTTGCAGCCAAGGGTGTCGGAAATTGTTCGAGGTCTGTGATGTTCAGCATTTCCGTTCAAGTCACCGAGCCAAAATCAAAATATTCCGTTGAACCAATCACCGCATGAAAAAACCGGATGCAAAAAGGTGAGTCGACAACCTGGAAGGAGCATCCAACATAGTCAACCTGGTCGTCAATAGTTCCTACCCCATACTTCCACGGGCCAACCGATGACAAAGACTACTAGCCAAGAATTGTGTGCTCAGCTGGTAGTCCAGCCAGGCACTGTTGCCCTTCTGAATTCAGCTAGATTAAAGAGGTACATCTCCATAGTCTGTTTAACAAGGAGATGCGGCTCAAACAGGGTCAGTTCTACATAGCATCAAGCGGCTGAGTATGAAATGCTGTGTCATGTTAATTATACCTAAAATAACAGCCTCACGACTACAATGAAGTAGCATGTGGTAACGTTCAATTGCCACGTAGATGAAGAAAGAAGAGCTATGGAAAATCATGGACGAAAACGGCTTTCCTGGGAAGCTGACTAGACTGATTAAAGCAACGATGGACGGTGTGCAAAACTGCTTAAGGGTTTCGGGTGAACTATCCAGGTCATTCGAATCTCGCCGGGGACTGCGACAAGAAGGTGACGAACTCTCATGCCTACTTTTCAACATCGCTCTGGAAGGTGTGATGCGACGAGCCGGGCTCAACAGCCGGGGAACGATTTTCACAAAATCCGGTCAATTTGTGTGCTTTGCGGACGACATGGACATTATCGCTAGAACATTTGGAACGGTGGCAGAGCTGTACACCCGCCTGAAACGCGAAGCAGCAAAGGTCGGACCGGTGGTGAATGCTTCAAAAACAAAGTACATGCTGGTAGGCGGAACCGAACACGACCGGATCCGTCTGGGTAGTAATGTTACGATTGACGGGGATACTTTCGAGGTGGTGGAGGAATTCGTCTACCTCGGATCCTTACTAACGGCTGACAACAACGTCAGCCGTGAAATTCGGAGGCGCATCATCAGCGGAAGTCGGGCCTACTACGGGCTCCAGAAGAAACTGCGGTCGATAAAGGTTCACCCATGCACCAAATGCACCATGTACAAAACGCTAATAAGACCGGTGATCCTCTACGGGCACGAGACATGGACCATGCTCGAGGAGGACCTACAAGCACTCGGAGTTTTCGAGCGACGCGTGCTAAGAACGATCTTTGGCGGTGTGTAGGAGAACGGTGTGTGGCGGAGAAGGATGAACCACGAGCTTGCTGCACTTTACGGTGAACCCAGCATCCAGAAGGTGGCCAAGGCCGGAAGGATACGGTGGGCAGGGTATATTGCAAGAATGCTGGACAACAACCCTGCAAAGCTGGTGTTTGCAACTGATCCGGTTGGCACAAGAAGGCGTGGGGCGCAGAGAGCATGATGGGTGGACCACGTGGAGCGTGACTTGGCGAGCATTGGGCGCGACCGAGGATGGAGAGCGGCAGCCACAAACCGAGTATTGTGGCGTACTATTGTTGATTATGTATGTCTTGTCTTAATGATGTTGAACAAATAAATGTATGTATGTATGAAGAAAGAAGAAAGCTCGAACGATACTTTTGCCAACCCAACCAGCAACGAAATAAGAATTATGATTGGAAACATGGGACATTGAATGTCAGAACTTCGAATGAACCTGGACGAATTAGTTCTTTGGATCGTACGCAGCAAACTATTGGGATGAGCGTGACTGTGATTTGGATAATCACATTGTCAACACTTCCTTGAAGTAAAGTATCTACCATAGCGGCGGCGGTAAGGTAAACATGGAGACGGTTTCAAACTGATCGTGAAGCAGATGAAGCAATTTATAAGGTGGGAATCGGTTGGTGAACGAACCTGATTGTTGAGGATGCGGGTGTCGAAATTCCAGGTTCCAGGTCCATTATCAACTACAGCATGATCAACATCTATGCATCGACAAACGATAAACTCTGATGACATGTAGGATGCATTTTACGAATGCCTGGTCAGAGTGCCCAGAGCATGGTTTGAAAATTGTTATTGGGGACGACAGAATTCAAGACTGTACCCAAGTAACCACGCTGTTGAAGCGGGTAACTCCCGTTGAGACCGTCCCACTATTTACATCATGTGGCGATTTTCTGAAAGTCTGAAACCCCCCCGTTAGTTAAAGCCACGCATCTATTTTTGCGTACCCCTCGATTTTGGTCAATTGTTGACTCATTTAAACCGTTTTAACTCGAAAGTTTCTCCAGAAACCACTTCAAAACGAAATGTTGTTGAAAATAGAAAAGATAGAGGTACTTTTTGCAGTAATAAAAACTTCGATCCCAGCCGCCATCTTGAAATAAAACATGTTGTGGTGGACAGCCGGTACATCTCACTTTGCCAGAAGTCTGATGCCAGAAGGAAGAGCGAAACGAGCGATGGGTGGTGTTCGCCACTGCAAAGGCCGCGCTAAAGACCTGCTTCGAGGGTCTCTGCCAGAGTGCCAATGCGAAGCCGCGGGGAAATGCCAATGGAATCGCAATGGCAGGACGAGAGATATAATGGCTCCTACAGAGTAATCTCCACATATGTTGTAGGGGATCATCGAGGGGCTTATTCCGCGTTATGATCCTAGTCCTTGGCCTCCTTTCGTAGGACAGCCGGGATAGCAAAGTCCCTTAGCGTAGGTAAGGCCCCTGGTCCGGACGGAGTGCCGAACCAGGGCTTAAAAGAAGCTTTTGTCATTGAAAGAGGCAGAGCCTGGTTTTATTACCAAAGGCGTGAAAACCACCCAGAGACCCGTCGGCATATAGACCAATATGCATGATCGACACGGCGGGAAAGGTTCTCGAAAAGATCACCCTCAATAGAATGTTGAGGTACACTGCGGGTGTAAATGGTCTCTCGAGCAGCCAGTTCGGCTTCCGGAAGGGGAAGTGATAATTTGGAAAGTACTTATAGGCTGATGTGCTTGAGGATTGCGAGCGGGTACCGTACCGCGTCACACGATGCACTCTGCGTCATCACTGGTATAGTGCAGAACGACATCCATATCAGGGAGGACATAGAGTGCTTCAAAATTCGGGAGAACCCGCAAGACCGAAACAATGTAGATACTGTCGGAAGCAGCCATGGCCTGGAAGGACCTGGGTCAGGTGGAATGTTACTTCCCTATGGTGCCTGTTAATCCAACTATCTAGCCCGGGATCAACCTATGGGTCCATCTTTTTTGGTGGAATTGTCCCACGATCCTGCCCGCCTTCCGAGGACAAATGGAGTGGTGAGAACCACTCGGGAAACTAGCTAAGCGCCAGCATGCCGTCTTGGTGGACTCTCCATAGCGAGTCATAGATGTTCATTGTTGCAGGCTACGTAGCTAACCTTGAAAGTGCGATATGCACTAGCCCCTCTCTGAAGCTTCTTGTTGGTTCCGGAGAGACGTAGAGTTTAACCTTCACGCACCCGACCCATGAAAACTCGTTTTCATCCGATTTTTTTTAAAGTCACCCTCAATCGATCATAATGTGGTGCTAGTTTATTATACTCAAGTAGCCATGCGATATCCGGAACCATGCCGGAGATATTCCGGATTGTGCTGGGGTCAGCGTGGTTGCCAATATGGCTAAAAGTGTTTATTTCGTGTGTTATTGTGTTTGAATCATCGATTTTCAGAGATTTTTTGGTTGCGAACAGTGAAACACTACTGCAACCAGATTTGAATAACTTGACCCATCCGGATCACCGTGACAGATTCCGCGGGGCCTCATTGGGGACACTTGTGGTTTTCAACCTAAACATGCCGTGTGACATATCAATCTTCATGAACTCGCATGGCTAAGTCAGGAACGATGGACTGAAGTCTGTATCACATCGTTTAGCACAGGTTCCACGGGGGGTCATCGAGGACATTTCTGGTTTGCAAGCAAAACATGCCGCTTGACTTATGGTTCAATTGATGTGGGCGCTCCGGAACACCTGGAACAAGTTCCTCGGGGGCCTCTCAAACACAAAACCACACGAAATAATCAGTTTTAGGAATTTGGCAAACAGACAAATAACTTTCTCATAAATTTTAAAGGTGTACTAAAGATTTTTTTTCCGCGTGGTAAAACAGCACGCTAAGATCGCTTAGCACTGAAGTGCGTAATTTCCAGACTACATCAAAAATGTGTAACACTAACACGTTCACAAAAACGTCCGCAAAATCGTGTAATTTGCAAAAAATGTTGTACGGAAATCCAGCTAGGTTTACTAGTGACCTTAAACCAAAAAATATCGACATTTCGCATCTAGAAGAGTGTACGAACTGTTTTTGTGAATGTGTAGCCGTTACACATTTTTAGTGTAGCCTGGAAACTATGCACTTATGAGTAGTCTTACACATTGTAGATGCTGAGCGGTTCTAAGCGCTAACGTGAGATGGCCAAAATTTATGGTCGATTCAAATAACACACTTCTGGCATGTTGAGTGAACACAATAAAACATTTTTGATTATGATTTAATTTTATTATCTATACAATGGCGATTGAACCAGATGTGACAGTTTTTGCATTATTTGTTGATTATTCTGTACAGACAGACAATTATTTGTATGCACACGAAAAACAAAAGCATTCATATTTTTTTCTCCAAAGTTCTTTTTCCTATTGTTTATCAAGCAGTCATAATACTTTATTTTTCATGGGTTTTGAGAGAAATAATTATTTTTGTTTTTCATGGTATATACATAAATAGGTATCTATTTTAGAATTTTACCGCAGCCAAACTATGATTTACAGTAGCACTGTATAATTAATTCAATCAATATCACTATAGCATAGTACGAAAGGTTATCGACTGTTTCCAAAAACCGGCGCAAACGGGGCAAGTTGAACGCACGAATAATATTTCGGATACCCATGTGAAGAGCGGAGAAAATGCGAACGGATCGAATATTTCATCCGGTGTAATTTCCCTAACATTAGTTTTGATTTACGAGCCTAGTTTAGATGGACCGGAGGGTATGTTTTACCCACAGGCAATCGATGGCAACGAACTACGGATGAATGGGTGGTGGTCATGGGTCGTGTGGGGACGCAGAGTTCGATGATGTTGTTTTGCCCAAGTAATGTACGCGAGGTTTCTATCATCACGGTTGCATATATAGATGTGCCTACGAATCCGATAGTTGAGCTGAAAGCCATAACATGTTTCCACCACATTATTTTGGGAAAGGAAAGTTCTAACGCACTACACATGAAATGCTGCTTGTTTTTTGTTTCCTTTCCTGGGCTATGCTCGGGCACTATTTATTTATAACATGAACTTTGGTAAATGGAGCTATCGATTCCTGCGTTGGACGTACATAGATCCAACATATGTAACATAGTAAAAGTTCTAGTGAGTAACATCCTATTCTAAGCCGATTATAAAATCATCTAAACACTCCATTGGTTGCAAGAGGACGTGAACTCAAACGAAAGACAACTTTTTTGAACATAGTAACTTAGTAGATTTTGTATTTAAATTAAACATAAAATGACCATCAGTTAGATACGGTACCACGATTAAATATGATGTATTTTTTTTTTCATTCTAACAGTAATATCGAGCATAAAAAATCAGCCAACATGGCGCTAAATGTCGTAATCAAAAACCTTTTTTTTTAAACAAGAAATTAAACTATCTTTTTCCATGAACAGTTAAAGAGAACAAACATTCATATTTGAAACGGACTTAAACACTAATTGTATTATGATTGAATATTTATTTAGAAAATGTAGAAAAGCAGAATGTATCAAACAAAGCCGACCATTACTAATCGAAACGATAAACGACACAGCGAAAAAGATAAGAAAAATGAAACGAAACCACAGAAATGTGACACTAATGGATAATGAGAGTCGAATTTAATGGATGTGCTGGATGGGAAATTTAGGACACGACGACATCGATGCGACATAGACGTCGGGTTTCTTTTCCAGGGCTGGTAGCAAAGACTGATGGTTGAAATAGTTATTTTAGTGACCAAATTCACGAAAATAGTGACCAAATAGTGACTTACAAAGGGCAAAAAAGTGACTTAATAGTGACTTTTGTTGGCAAAAAAATGGTTAGCGGTAAAAAATGGCGAGCCGAACTTGATTCAAAAAACCTTGGGGTATCGCATAATAAATATTTTCAGGAAATCCTTCTCTACCAAAAATTTAAAAAATTGCATGTATGTACAATTGTATTGTGCAGAACTAGATGGATATAAGATCAATGAACGATAATGGTTGTTGGCATCTGCAACTTATTTTTAGTCTATTCCAGTAGAACCTCAATGAGGAAACATTGGTGCAAGTTCCAGTTTTTTCTAGTTAAAGCTGATATTATCCTGAAGAATTTAAGATGAAATACTCTGAGGTTTTTTGAACAAATTCTTAAATTGATTTATATGGAAATTATTACAGATATTTCCTTTGGATCTTATAGAAAATTTAAGGGCGTTCGTTGCAATTCTAGAGATAAATGTACGAAATTAAAAAAAAAGATAAATGCGAAATAAAAAAATGTTTTCCATATTTTCCTGGTAGGGAATGACGATGCTGCTGGATTTGTGCTGGAGAATTTATTTGAAGATTTTTTCCTATGAAAATCGTCTAAAAAGTATAAATAGACAAATGCATAGACAATGTGTGGGTAAATTTATGTAAGAACTTCTTACAATACTTTATTTATTATTACTATCAATACTATTCGTAATACTAGTAATACTATTCGTATTACCTTATACGAATTATTTGCAAGGAACCTCTCAAAACTATAAACAGGTGGAAATTAAACAGAAATTGATTAGACAATTGGGGTAGAATTCCTGTAGTATTTTTTAGTGTATACATTTTAAACATTTCTGAGGGACTACAAACAACGCTGACGCAAATAACGAAAATTTAATTAAAATTTTACCAAAATTGCTAATTTCTTCGAAATCTACCACATTTTAAGAGTTTTAGAAGAAATTTTAAAAATAGTTCGAGGTGCAATTTCTCATTTATTTTTCATCAGACGTTTTGAAATTTGATGTAGTCAACAACTTCTTCAGTTTATAATAAGTGTTGATAGCTATAGTTTCCCATAAGCTTCATAAATGTCAGTAAAAAGCAAAGCAAAAAAGGTATAAAACAAAATAGTCAAAACAATATTCAGCGATGTTCTCGAAAAAACTCTTGTCAAAAATAGTGCACAATTTTTGAGAATTACTGGAAAATATCATATCGAAGATTTCTCTTCCAAACATTCGTCAATAAATTTATCAGGATTTTTTCCATGCGTTGAACTATAATAGCATACCTATAGAAATCAGACAAAAACTTTTGCTAAAGATAAAAATTCAGAAGTAATATTCAGTAATTATAGCCAAAATCTTGCATGAATTCATGCAGAAATTGTTATGGAGGTCATACAGGAGCATATTTCGAGACCTGCATCGACAATTGTATTGTGGATTTAGCACCAAATTGGTGTCGGAAGTAACTTCATTGACTTCCGCTGCCTTTCCTATGCGTTAAACATAACGTCGGAAGTAGTGCGCTGTATAGTAAATCTGATGCTCTATACAGCGCACTACTTCCGACGTTATGTTTAACGCATAGGAAAGGCAGCGGAAGTCAATGAAGTTACTTCCGACACAAATTTAGTGCTAAATCCACAATAACGTTAATTCCACCGATGATTTCTTCAGGAGTTCTGGCAAATATTTCCTCAAATTCCTATCTTACTTAATAAAAATCTTCTTCTTTTTTTGTCGAGGATGCTATCACAAGTTTACTCAGATTTTTCACCAATAATTGTTTCGGTAGTAGTTCAAAATCATTCCCCACTCTACAGTAAAGTGACCAGAAAGTTCAATGTGAAAAAATGCTTTCTAGTATAGTCGCATGAATCTTGTGCAAAAAGACAACAGTTTCACTAAAAAGATGAAACAGTTTCGGACTGGAAATAAAGATAAAGACACCTAACTTAGCTTAACAGTATTACAAAATCAGTTACTCTACATAGGTGATTTATACATTTGCCAACACAGCTACTAAACAAGTTATTGTCTCCAGTCACACAATCCTTGATTTACACTTTTTATCATTCCAAATCTCATTTTTACGCTGACTAGATTATCATTTGCCACAAAACATCAAAAATAGTTGAAAATAGTGACTTTTCAACAGAAAAAAGTGACTTTAGTTGAAACATCTTGAAAATAGTGACTTTTTAGTGACTGACCCGAAAATAGTGACCAAGTCACTAAATAGTGACTCGCTACCAGGCCTGCTTTTCGTATTTCGAGGCCAAGTATGATCGATGGGGGATGTCTGGTGTGTCCCGATGGAGGCCACAATGCATGTTTGAATCATAAAATCAGTTGGGACAAAGAGTGAAACAAGACGTTTAATATTGCGCCAGGGTAAAACAAAAGACGATTCTAATATCATCGATTTTTCTTAATATTGTTTTTGCAATTCAAGTGAGGAATAGCAAGTTGACCTTTTCAGAACAATGAAAACTTTTTCGTACATCACTTTTTAGAGGTATGAAAACTTCTACCTATTATTTTAATAATGGTTACAGCATCGATTACAATTAAATGTTATTCATTGAAGCCCCTTCCCCAGTGTTCTTAAAAAGTATGTTTTCTAACTATCACTAAATAAACGTGGCAAAAAAGAGGATTTCCAGCTTCACCCAAAATGAGTATGTACCCTTCAAAAGTTAAAGCAACCACACAACATAAAATAAAAGTCTGCTGTTGTAGCTACATTTATATATACATCGCATGTACCACCTAACTTCTGCAACCAAAAACCAACAAGTGATGAACCTGAGTATTTTTTTTTAAATTGGTTACTTATTTGATATTTTTGAAATCGATGTCTTATTAATATAAAGGCTGTATAGCTTAGCTTAGACTGACTGCACATATCTATGGTTGCTACTCCGTGATTGACCCGAACCAATGACAGTTGCACAATGAATCAACTGAATAATTGACTGGGAGTGGTCAACATTCTCACTGTGCACGCTTCAGAGGCTCTCTTCAACAGTATAATAACGGCGCCGGCCACGTCCTTGCAGTCAGGTTGGAAGAGTGAAGGGATGTTAATAGCAACCTTTGTTATGTGAAAGTTGGCGTTTACCGCACGTCTCCACCAAAGGCTGCAGGAAGGAGTGATTGTTAGTAGGGCAGGTATCGTTGGGTCAGGATTCACTTCGATAAGTAATATGACCTTATGGAGTTGCAGTATGCCGTGCAAACTGCAGTGATGTTGTTCGCTTCACGCGGAAAGCAAACAACGAACCACCCTCGTCAGGTGGTTGCTCAATATTTACTACAAATGAAGCAACAAAGTGCTATTGTTCGCATCACGCGGGAAGCAAACAATCGACCACCCACGTCAGGTGATCGTTTAATATTTACTATTAAAGACGCGACAACACATACAAACTTAAGCGATATTGCTCACTCCGCGCAGAAAGTAAACAATCAGCTACCCGCGTCAGGTGGACACTCAAGATTTACAACAAAAGACGTGTCAAAACATGCAATCTGATGCGCTATTGCTCGCTTCACGCGGAAAGCAAACAATCAACCACCCACGTAAGGTGATCGCTCAATATTTATTCATAAAAATACATACAACAAATATACATGGACAGATACATAGAAAAACAGTATGTCGTTAAGAGATTGCACAAAAAAAATGAAATTCAATAAAAAGAAGAGATAGTTTGTACCCGGACAGTGACAAAATGGAACAAAAATCCAAGTCGACACTCATGGTGACGAACTATACAAAGTCAATGGAAAAATATTTGAAAAGAGGATATTATAAATATATTATATAAAATTGTATTAATATAATAATTGATGTAGAATCCATAGAAAGAGAATAACAAGGAACAAACTCACCGGATAATCGTCTGCCATCAATTGAACCAAAAATGCAAAACGAAAAAAAAATCGGAGCACCGAAGGCAACGCGCGCGCGAATCCGGCCTCCAGTTGCCGAGCCGTCACTACACACACTGCCCAAGCAACACACATGTTACACGCAGAAAAATGGAGCTTGTTTAAAACAATAAAACGCATGGTTGATTGTCAAACTGAGAATTTACTTATTCCAAAGTTATATTTAATTGTTTTCATTCAGAGTTTATTGATAAAAACAACCGATTACCATCATTTCATATAATGTCAAAAATTGCATTTGTTTCAACAAAATAAAAACCATAAACATGGTCCGAAAGCACTCACACATCTATAAAATGCTTACCCCAACATCGCCACAGCGAAGAAGGTGCAGCAAATCCATCACGCCAACTTCCAAGTGCAGCTTTGGCCGTGATGGATAACGCGCAGGTACTCACGACAGCATCCACAAAAAGTTGATCGGTTTCGCCTTTTTTGTCTTTTTCTAGTCGTTCTCGCCATCCGCTTACCGACGATCTAAAAATAGATTTCCGAGCTGCTTCCGTCACCAAAACAATCACATTCCGGGTTTGTTAGTGGCAAAAGTGCAGTCGTTTGAATCAATCAATTATTTTATGTTTAAAAAACCATATCTCTGTTTGTTTTAACAAACTGTCAAAAATTTCAACAAATGAAAATATTTGTATTATCAAACAAATGGAACAGTTCAGTTTAAACTAGAAATCAGTTTGTCGCTATAGTAAACTGAAAAATCGATTGATTTGAACTAGAATTTAATTGTGTTTACAATTTATTTTTTTGCGTGTATAATAGAGTTACGGCAGCGCAAGTTTTGGTTGTATAGAAGTTTTTTTGACGTAATCTTAATATTGTGTTTAGATAACGTAAAATAAACTTCTATACAAGCAAAACTTGCGCTGCCGTAACTTTTATATAACATGTGTGTTGCTTGGGTGACTGAAGCCGGGTCTTCTTCCTCTGCCATCAACCGTACCGCAAAAGCGCAAAAAGCAAATGAAAAACAAAAAACTAAATCGGAGCACCGAAGGCAACGCGCGCGCAAATCTGGCCTCCAGCTGCCGAGCCGTCACTACACACACTGACTGAAGCCGGGTTTCTTCCTCTGCCATCAACCGTACCAAAAAGCGCAAAAAGCAAATGAAAAACAAAAAAAACTAAATTGGAGCACCGAAGGCAACGCGCGCGCAAATCTGGCCTCCAGCTGCCGAGCCGTCACTACACACACTGACTGAAGTCGGGTCTTCTTCCTCTGCCATCAATCGGACCAAAAAGCGCAAAAAGCAAATGAAAAACAAAAAAACTAAATCGGAGCACCGAAGGCAACGCGCGCGCAAATCTGGCCTCCAGCTGCCGAGCCGTCACAATACACACTGACTGAAGCCGGGTCTTCTTTCTCTGCCATCAATCGGACCAAAAAGCGCAAAAAGCAAATTGCGTTGCGTTGCGTTGCGTTGCGTGGTAACGGAGTAATTCGTAGATTGCATATTGAAAGTTGTCATGTTATATCTTTAATACTCTTATTCTAAGGGTGCCGTTATAGTTACGCGTGAGAGTGAGAGTGCGCGTGTGCGAAGCCGCAAAAAAGAATATCAACAACAGCAAATCCACGAAAATCATTTGGATGCGCACTCCCACTCTCACTTTGAAGCGGCACTATGTCGTCGCCGTAATTGCTTATGGAATGCTATTTGGGAAGGAACAGCTATCCAATCAGAGGTTGAAGTAAAAAAGACATGAGAACTTCCATTGCCGGCCACGCCCATCTTCTCCGTTACGAGGATAGGAAAGGATGTGATGATATGACACCTACTTTAGGTGAGGTCAGTGACTCACCGACGCCCCCATAAGTGTCAAGGAGTTGGATATTTGGAATGGGATGAATGGGGAATCACTATAAGCGAGTGATGAGGCAAGATTCAGATTGTGTAAGTGTATTTGATTTAATCATGTAGATGTGTTGGAGTGAAAGTGTTTTAGTATATTTTAACGCCAACGTTGGGAGTGACATAGCTAAGAAATTTTGTCACTCCATGGGCCTTTGTGATTCCGGGATGGGGCACAGGCATTTGGACCTGGACCATGTGTCCTGGCTAACAAGCCTAGGCTTAAGCGCCATTGATCGCTCTCTGAAACGATAAGAAACATGTTATGTGGACGGGAAAGGATAGTAGGGAAAGGATAACTATTTATCGAGATGCCAGCGACTCACCGACGCCCTCGAAAATAGAAATGATTTTGGTACAGGAATGGTCAGGAATTCAGTATGATAATAGCGAAATATAATATGTATGGTTGAAATATATTTTAAAAGTGCATTGAATGTTATGCAGTATATATTGGAAAGGTCTCACCCATTTGGTTTGTAGTTCGATGTGGAGCTTCCGTTGATGTACTATTTTCTTCATGCGAGGAGTTATAGATATATCTCTCCTAATGTTATTTTTCGTTAACGATTAATCCACGCCAACATATCTTGCCAAATTGAGCACTAACAAGCTGCATTCACAAATTCTCGATTACACTGATCTCGTATGCTCTCAGAAAAATTGCATCCCTTTCGATTCCCTCGCAATACATACGACACACTTGAGATACAGCTCATTTGCGGCGGGGGATCTCGGCCCGAAAAATGAAAGAAACCACTTTAATGCCAGTTTTGAACGACATGTTTACGGGTTAGAAAATATGCACGGTTCTCCACTGGATTCCGCGATGGATGACGATAGCTTTAGTCCTCGTTAGAACTCGATCACAATGGATTTCACGACAAACTTTGGCACCTCTCGAACCGCGCGTGACTGAACTTTTGCATGTTGTACACAAATCATGGTTTAAAACTGTGGTTACATGTTACACTTTTTGTAGCACTAAATAAGTTCACGAAATCACAATACATTTTCTATAAATATTATATAGTTTAAAAAGGATCGAACAAATCAAAAATTAAAAGGTACAAAAAAAATGACAGCAGAAAAATTTGATGCGTCCGCGCGCGTTCACAGACTGCTGCGATCCTCCCAAAAAGCGCAAAAAGCAAATGAAAAAAAAACTAAATCGGGATACCGAAGGCAACGCGCGCGCAAATCTGGCCTCCAGCTGCCAAGCCGTCACTACACACACTGACTGAAGCCGGGTCTTTCTTCTCTGCCATCAATCGGACCAAATAGCGCAAAAAGCAAATGGAAAAAAACTAAATCGGGGTACCGAAGGCAACGCGCGCGCAGATCTGGCCTCCAGCTGCCAAGCCGTCACTACACACACTGACTGAAGCCGGGTCTTCTTCCTCTGCCATCAACCGTACCGAAAAGCGCAAAAAGCAAATGAAAAACAAAAAACTAAATCGGAGCACCGAAGGCAACGCGCGCGCAAATCTGGCCTCCAGCTGCCGAGCCGTCACTACACACTCATTTATAAATAATTCTACTTCAGTATATTTACTTTACCTATTAATATAAAGGCTGTATATATATCAAATCTATTTTCGCTAGTTGATAGCTGGGGCCCAAATATACATGAAAAAAAAAATCTTTTTTTTTCATGGTAAAATTCTTATAAAAAAAATGAAAGGTTTGTGCAGTCTCACTTTTCATTAGGCTCATATGATGGGAGAGAATTCACCTATCCGTTGGCAATCCAATAAGGCTGGCACAAATTTAGATTTTCAGCACATAAGGGGGAGGGGTGTGTGGTTGTGTCCAACTAATCTTCCTTTCCCATCCCTCAGCTGTCGCAAGGACGTGGCCAGGACAGCACTCGACCGTTGGAGGATTGCGTCAATCTTGTCTAAGAGTCAGAGATTATCAAATGCGATGAGTTATACGATTGTAATTGTCTGGATGTTTTTGCCTTTCTCGTACACTAAAGTGTAGTGAACATAAACACTCAAAAAACAAATTTCGATAGAAGGATCGGATGGTCATGTCATATCAATCAACTCAGTTCGACGAATTGATACGATATCTGTATATGTGTTTGTATGTATGGCTGTGCGCAAAAAGAGTTCAGTCACTTTTGAAGCACTTCCCATTGGCTAATTCAGATTTTAGATCCGACCGAAATTTTCCCGCATTGTTTGCTATTAAGAATGCTCCGCATCGTTCCGATTTTTGTAACCTTCATCATTTTTGACGAATTTTGTGCGAAAATCAACACTGGAGACCAGAAATTCCTCGATGCCGGCCTAACACTCAAGATACTTACTTACTGTCAGTCCTGGGCACCCACAGTGGTGCAGAGGGCCGAATTGAAAGATTTCCATCTTGTGCGATTGCCAGCCATCGCCTTCACTCAAGATAGCGGCCTAATATTCAAAATGGCGGATAAAAACTCAAGATGGCGGCTGTTCGATTGAGTTTTAGGCGTATCAACTATGCAATATGGGCTTATTTGGCATGGCAAGATATCTGGAGTTCAAAAATGGCACCCAGAATATCCAAGATGACGGTATAAATCCAAGATGGCGGCTCCAAATGCAATATGCAGGCTGTTCAATGGAGTTTTATGCTCTAAAACCATGCAATATGAGTAGGGTAAGCGTTCCAGTTATGGCCATAGTACCAATTATTCGCCATAGTTGATTCTCACCCTTTAACAATGTAAATCAACAAGAAAAATTTTGTGAACAACAGATCACGTGAACAAAAGATGATTGCAATCATTCAAACTTCACAATTTGCTGAAATTATGATAGAAATAAACCATTTTCCTTAAAGTTTTGGCCTCCTTGCACCCTTTGTCGCCATAGTGTACCAATTATGGCTAACCCCATAAGGAATGCATGCAAATAGTGCAAAAAGGAACCGAAGATAAAAAATGTATCCATAACTGGTACGGGGTTCCCATCATTGGCACACGCTGTAATAAATACTCAAAGTTGTTCCTGTAATGTATGGATACTTAGCTATCTTTTAACATATTGATGACATTCGTTGGTCTTCTTGATATTTTCGTACAAATAGTTTTCCTTAGATAGTGCCATAATTAGTACAGGCACCCTATATTTTGTATGGGAAAGATGTCCGGAGTCTAAAAATGACGATCAGAATATCCAAGATGGTGGCCAAGAACCCAAGATGGTGGCTCCAAAGTCAAGATGACGGCTGTTTATCGGGGTTTTAGGATCTAAAACCATGCAATATGGATATATTTTGCATGAGGAAGATGTTCGTAGTCTAAAATGGCGACCAGAAAAGCCAAGATGACGGTATAAAATCCAAGATGACGACTCCAAATTCAAGATGGGGGATGTTTAATGGAGTTGTTTGTTCCAACATCATGCAATAAGGGTATATTTGGTGAGGGGAAGATGTCAGAAATCCAAAAACGACGACCAGAATACCCAAGATGGTGGTCTAAAAACCAAGATGGCGGCTCAAAAATCAATATTCCGGCTGTTTAATCAAGTTTCAGGCCCAAAAACCATGCGGTTTGGGTATATTTGGTATGAAGAAGACATCCGGAGTCCAAAAATGTCGACCGGAATACCCTAGATGGCGGTCTAAAATTCAATATGGCGGCTCCAAATTCAACATAGCAGTTTTTTAACGGATTTTAGGCTCTAAAACTATGCAATATGGGTATATTTGGTGTGGGGATGAAGTATGGAGTCAGCCCAAAAATGACGATCACAATATCCAAGATGTCGGTCAACAACCCAATATGGCGGCTCCAGATTTAAGATGGCAGTTGTTCAATGGATTTTTATGCTTTAAAACCATGCAATATCGGTATATTTTGTATGGAGATGTCCGAAAATGGCGACCAGAATATTCAAGATAGAGATCTGTAATCTAGAATGGCTGTTCAATGTTTAGGGCTAATAAGTCATTCAACATGGGTACATTTGGTATGGGGAAGAAGAATGGAGTCCAAAAATGGCAACCATAATTTCCAAGATGGCGGACTTGAATCGAAAATGGTGGCTCAAAATTCACGATAGCGGCTTTTCTTAAAGAGTTCAAGGCTCAAGCATCAAAAGTTACATAAATGATATTATTTGATTTCTGGTACTATGAGATGTTTTTTTTTGTTAAACGTATAAAAGTGCGATATTCATCAACATGTCAGTTGAGTTTTCGAAGGCACGAGAAAGACGCCATTACCACTGGGAGGCAAATACGTGGTATGTCATACTTACAAGATTTCCCTACCATGCCAAAAGTTCTCTGTTGTTGTTGAACCACGTCTCAGGAAGATTATTGGAAACGTTCATCGTACCGGTATCTCAGCTTAGGTAGGATTTGCAAAAATATAAATTCTTCCATAAATGGTTGAGCTTTGTCTATACCCATCCTCATGTAATTAATTATCAACCATACCTAACTACGAGAAAATAATGTTTCCTCCAGCATTGGAGTAGGTAATAGCTCAAATTTCTACAAACGGATTGTGCTTCCTATGACAATGTGGTGGCTGGTTTGCAACATTGAAAATCTACCTGACACATTCTACCGTGACGTTACAATGTTTTGACGCCTTTTCGATCAAATGTTTCACTACAATTCGTAAATACAACGGTAAACCTTAAATAGGGTATTGGTTCCCTTATTAAGCATGTGGCTCCCATTTTCATCCTACGAAAAACAAAGGATTGAGGCGCTGTTTGTTTTGTTTCTTAATTTTGTATTTTTTGTTAGAAGTGAGCACCCATGAAAACAAAAAGAACGGAATCAAACGGTGCCGCAATCGCTTGTTTTCGAATAGGATGAATATGGGAGCGTGAGATTACTGATGGAACACATACCCTATGTTTGTATTTTCAGATTACTTGTAAAATTTGCAATAAATATGACCTGTTGAACAGTTTGTTTTCATTTGAAAAGTGAAATGGGAATAAATAGAGTGACGTTACAACGTTGTAACGTCACGCTATGCTTTCTCATTTTTAATCAGCTTTTCCAATGAAAACTATATGGTCATCTGATTATACTTACTGCAAATTTTACAAGGAATCCAAATATGCAAAAAAAAATATTTGAGGTTCACGGTTGTATTTATGAGTTATAGGGGAAAATGTGATCGAAAGGGCGTGAAAACGTTGTAACGTCACGAAAGAATGTGTCACCTAGATTTATACGGAAAATTTAGAACATGCAAATTAGCATACTTGCTCTTTTATTATTTTAACAGTTAAAAATTCGCATATTGTAGATATTACTGTTACTGAACCATATTTAAAATCTGGCCTTTCCTCCAATCGAAATTCAAACTATTATGTTCACGGAAATAATCACATAGAAGGTGCATTTTTTACCATCATTCACAGGCACATCAAGCATCAATTTTCTTATCATTTGAAACCAACTTTTAAAAACTTTGGGTTTTTCTATGGTAATAGTTATTTATGTGACAAGTTTCAAAAAGTTGATTTTTTTTTAGCACGAGTCGAACACTTATCCAACGAGACTTGCCGAGTGGGATAAGTATGCAAATTCGAGTTACAACGAGTAACATACAACATTTTATGCAATGGGTTTTATATTATTCAACTCATTTGAGTTGCATAATGTTCATAATAAACATGATGCAACTATTTTTCATTATGCAGCTCATTTCAGTTGCATAATGAACCAGTTCGGAAAAAATGACCATTATGATGTGGAGTGGATCTGGTGCGAGTACGAATCCCACTCCTGACAAACTCATCAAGCATGGGTTCTTCCTTTGGAAGAGAAGTAAAGCGTGGGTCCCGAGATGAACTAGCCCCTGGTTAAAAATCTCGTTAATATAGATAAAAAAAACATGATATCGAAATGAGTTAAATAAAATGGAAATTATGATACTGAATACTTTCGTTGCTCACTTCGCTTTTCATTGTACTGTGCATAGAGTTATAAAGTCCGACGATAACCTAAAATTTGTGATCTGTCTTAAAACAGGAATAAACAACAAACACAATTAAACAATTTAAAACTACTCAGAAGACACAAAAGTTAGCCAGACTATTTTAAATAGCATTAGTTTTATAGAGCAATCTGAGGTACTGCTATGAACACTGGCTATCTACTTAGGTCTCCCTGTAGTCAGAGCCGTAGTGCGGCTCAACAATGCCCTTGTTGGACGGACCCCCAATTCGCACCCCCACAGCACGCTCAGATTCTCGTCGGTCATGGTTGTCGTCATTCGTTAATATACGTTCATGACGGAGAGTGCAAAAATGAATCTGGTAAATTAACAAGTTTCTACGAAAGAATACTCGTTATTCGAGCCAGCCTTCATAAAGTTCTCTCACTCTACGATTTGGCTATAATGGGAAAACTTATTTATATGTTTAACTAATCCTCATATGAGCGGGACACGGAAACCGTGTGCTCGGCGTCCACAATAAGCAAACATGACGAATTCTTAATTAATCATCCAACAGAAATGGGATGTCCTGGTGTGTTGTTCCGAAATAGTAAACTATATATTAATATCATAATAACTATATATGCGAGTTTAAGCTTCACACTTAAGATCATTACATAATCGAACCAGGAACGCTTCCCAATCACTGCGGGACGTCGATAACGTTCGTCGCAAATTTCTGACAGGACCGAGATTTAATGAAAATCCCTCCTCCAATCTGGTGGACAAATCAAATACTGCGAGTACTGACTGCTTTACGACCATCAGTAAACCGATTTCGCTAAGCACAAAGCATCGAGCGCGAAATTCGCATGATGGATAGTATATTCGATCTTGTGCCTCTACAGGATTCATCATTCGATGCCCGTACCTATACGGAAGTTTTACTTTATCATGCCGCTCTGTCCAAATGGCGATGTCAGCGCCAGCAGCGCCAGCTCACAGGGCTCAGGGGCAGTGCGAGTGGCTTCAGGACAAAAGAACCGCCATAAAATTAATGCACCGTCATCTCGATGACGGCGAATGGCGGCGTAGGTACGTATCCTGCGGCACAGGATAAGTTTCTGACCGTTACAATGGCATCTGGTCCGGTGGCAATACGCACGCGGTGGACGACGAAAAAGATGAAAAACTCGATTTATCTTCCCGAAAGAGGCCGGTTTTCCTTCGGGGCCTGCTAGAACAGACGGATCAACGATTGACAGCCAGCTAGCTACCGGCGTTCGTAAGTGAACGAATAAATTTTCCATCGTGAAAGTGAATAGAATTAGATTGAATTTCCTATTGCTCCGGGCTGATGCCATTGAAATGAAATCGAGTAATCTACATATATTTGTCTTGCGAACATTCAAGAGATGGAAGTCATTGACTTGTTGACTTACCAGATTGACAAATCAACGATTGACGGTGTACAAAACAGCATAAGGATTTTCGGTGAACTATGTATTTCATTCAAATCTCGACGAGCGCTGCGACAAGGTGATGGACTACCCTGCCTACTAATGTGGCGAGTTGGACTCATCAGCCGTGTACGATCTTTACGAAATCCGGCCAATTTGTCTGTATTGCGGACGACATGAACATTATCGCCAGAATATTTGGAACGGTGGCAGAATTATACACCCGCCTGAAACGTGAGGCAGCAAAAGTCCGACCGGTGGTGTATACGGTTAAAAAAGTGTATGCTGGTACAGGAAATGTGTGTACATATTTTACAAGAGCTCTTGATATAGTCAACCAATTCTAGTGACAAAAAATTACCTGAACGATCGGGTGAAGGATTGATTATTCAGCAGGTAAATTTGACTATAACAAGTTAAGTCATAACTTGAAGCACACATTTTTCAAGAAATGTTGTTCAAAATGTTTACGATTTTCTTTTATTGTCAGACAAGATCATAAGAAAACAATAAATAATATGTGTCATTAGCCTTTATTTTTAAAAAATAATACAAACCTGAGTTACTATTAAAAATATAATTTTAAAACCGTCCAAAAATATGTTAATTCATATAGTTAATTTCTTCTTCTCAAATAACTTGTAAAATGATAAAACTGTTTGTTGCATTTTTAAACTTATTCTCTATGGGGTCGTTCATACACCTCTTAAACTCAACACCCCCTCGTAGACTTTAGTATCTGCATACACGAGTTTTTATTTTTTTATGGAACGTAAATTTCGATCAGACAACCTTCCTCCCTCTCCACCCAAAAAGTCTATGTAGTTTATGAACGGTCGCTATACATGTATCAAAAGTCATCCACTTATCTTACTGTACCAGATTTTCATCGAAATCTGGCAACGACGATACAAGTACGTCGTCCAGCGTCCACGAAGCATTTGTATTCGCAGTGTCACTCTGACCTCCGCTGGATTCCACCCCTACAGGCAAGTTGTCAAATCGTGTAATTTTTCGCTCGTCATCTTTTTCCAATGTTCCACCCATCCTGGACGGCTCGCCAACTATCATCACATCCGGTTGGTCCACTACCACCGGTAGAACGTTCGCCAACTCCTGTGTGCGTTTTTTCCTCGAATTGGCAGGTGGTTTTCTCTC
Organism: Aedes albopictus; assembly: GCF_035046485.1. NCBI lineage: Eukaryota > Metazoa > Arthropoda > Insecta > Diptera > Culicidae > Aedes > Aedes albopictus. The sequence continues at coordinate 201,417,191 of NC_085137.1, read as the reverse complement.
AGCGGTAGTTTTGCGTTTCTTGCGTTGCTTGGGTGCTGGGCACGCCACCGCTCCTCCAGGAATAGCTGCGCTCGCTGTGCCAGGTTGTTCTGCCACTCCGTGCCCATTTTGTATCATTTTTTGCATGCATTCTCTAGGGTCGGCTCCGGAATATTTGTGTATTGACATTAGCCGTTGCATCGGTTGTAAGATACAGCACATCCTCAAAAAGTTCAATGTTGTGGTCGGGAATCCTTGGCGGGTGATGTTCGTGCTCCACTCTTGCATCAATGCTGGATTAGGCTGCTGGGCTTGGATAGACAAAACCTCTCTAGGGATTTGCTCTTGCCATTGACGTGCCGTGTAATACCACGATTTTATTCGCATTCTTGCATCCGGTACAAATTCCAGCGTCAGCTTGCCTTCGCTAAGAACTTTGGTGTAAATCGGACTGATGTAGATTGTTTCCATGGCACATTGCTCGCTTTCAACGAAGACGGAAGAATTATGAAACCATTCTTTTGAGTGGCGAAGATTAAAAAATAACTCAACTGTTCCGCCCTCGAAAAAACTTTTGAAATATTTAGGTATTAAAACACGGTTGATTGTGAAGTTTTTAGGAGTATCACCTTGAAATAGTGTTAGTGATAGGGTAGCGCTATCATCGAAGAATTCACTGGCAAAGCAATCCCACCATCCACTTTCATACTGTGAGTGATGTTCTTGTAGTCTTCTGTTCATTTCGAAGATTTTGTACGAAGGACTCTTTGGTGACTGTAATCCTGGAACGTTCATGTTATTTGCAGGTAGCAAACCCCTAGACGGTGGTAACTGTTTTGGCACTGGCATCGTTGGGACTTTTCCGTTACTCGGTCGTACAGGACGCGTTGGTTGCACGGTTGGAGATCGTTTTGTTGGTGGGGTTACTCCTCTGATTATTTGAGCGGGTACACGATGCATCGGAGAAGGGGTCTGCGACACTACCATTGGCTGCGATTGAAACATAGCCGGGATCGCTCCTTGACTGCCGTACGGCACCTGGGTTACTCCAACTGGGGATGTCATTGGACTCATTGGAGAAACTGTATGGCCACCCATTGAAGGCGGCGTCACAAGAGCCATCGATGGATGATGATGTGCAAGAATCTGGGGGCTTATATTTGGCTGACAGTACGGCGACGTTGGTTGCAGCCCCATAGATGAATTGTTACTGCCTGGACGGCTCTGCTGAGGTGATGTAATTGGCAATCCTATCATAGGACTGTTCCTTGGACTCGAAGTGTAGTTCGCCGGTGAAAACTGCGCTGTAACATTTCCTGGATTCACTCCCGAAGTACTTCCTCCCGATTGCACTGGAGATGCAGCATAATGTAGTGATGATATACTGCTGGATCCTTCTTGGCTTGGCATTCCAGGAATGGCGAAATCTTCGATATTCATATTTCCAAATGCAATGTTGCTTTTGGAAATTTCGGGAACACCATTATTTACACTGTTTTCACTTGATGCCATCATACTACTCGAGTATTACTGCTTGCCTTGGTAGAAACCGTCTCACTGTGTTTTCAGAAAATGCTCTGCATTTATATTTTTTTATTGCTAACAGGTACTATCTCATATCATCAAGGGGTATACCTATATCTGCCTCAAGTAATCCGTAAGCATAGGTAGAATATTTATTCACTCTCCATGTACTTTTTCTTATTGGAATATAATGACTGGTATCACCCTGTATGCGCTTTTTGATTCGCTCTCTCTCTAAAGTCGATAATAACAGAAAATACTGAATTCCACACACATCATCCGTCATCCACCACTGCAGTCATTATCCCACCATCGCCCTGGCATGAATATGATTGTCATGACTCTATCCTTTACCCCTTGTTGCAAGAAGCAGAGGCATGTACAAAGGTATACGAAACGATTTATATGTAAAGGGCGAACAAGAAATTATTGCAACGCCTTCCATTGTCTTTAAAATTTCATGCATTCATCGGATGAAAACCATAATTGCAGGGCAGTTTTATACATATATTTACCTCAGTTGACATATACTGGAGCAGTAATTGGGGTTAAAATTTCGTATGATAAAATTTTTGACACTTTCGTTTAACGTCATCCATAAGAGCTTGAAAATTTTGGTATCCCTCATCTTTTCAATATTTTTTGATTTGTTTAACTTGTCCGCGCTTGTGCTTCAAAGTCAACCAATCTTTGGACTTTTTTTTTAATTTTCATTGAATATTTTGTTTCAAACCAAGATGGTACAGCTCTGGATCTTGCTTGGAGTGTAAAACATTTTTACACCCATTTTCTTTTTAATCATTTCCATCTTTACCGCAACAAACTAAGCAATTTAAGCAATTTACAGGACATAAACAATATACTTCAAAGAGTAACTGTACAAAATTTGATCAATTTCTGTCCATCGGGAAAAAAGTAACAGCAATTTGTAAGTGTTGCAATAATTTCGTGTTCGCCCTTTTATTATACAGAGGTAGACACGCACCATTTTTGAACATTTGCCATTATATCATATTAATAACAAGGAGTTATAAAAAAAAATATTCAGATGATAGTTAGCTCCCGAAATTTTTGTATTCCGAAAATGTTTTTTTTTTAGATTTTCCCTCTGTCCTTAAATAAATACTCACAAGTTTGTATAAAAGCTTTTTTTTCCTTTATTAACGAGATTTTTAGCCCGCGGGTAGAAATTTTGCGGTAGAAGAAGGGCATTTTTTTATTACCGTACGGGATTGGGCCGAAGGGTTCCAGATTTTCATGAAACTTTTTCCACAGGCAGGGCTCATGGATATTTGAACAAAAAAATGAGAAAAATTCAGGGTCGCCTATTTTTCCGGAAAACTCAGGTGGAATTTCTTTGTTTTCCCCTGACACAACTTACTTTGAAAAATCATATCTCAAGAACGAAGCATCATAGAAACACATTTCTTTTATGAGAATAAAAGCAAATTTTCTCAGAAATCAATAAAAATATGAAAAGGAGAGAGTTTTCCGCAAAATTTTCCACCGTTGAGGAAATTCATAAAGAAAAGCCGGAAAAACTATGCACGAACTCGCGAGAAATTTTCAAAAAAAATGTTTGAGAAGGTAGTTTCATAAGCTTTGATGGTTGCAATTTTTGGAATGCACTTGTTTTTCGTTCTTGAGTTATGGCCAATTATGTGAAAAATGACCATATAAATATATGCGTACATGGTTATTTATATAGTTATAAGAAAGAAAAAAAATCCATTCCAAAAATTTCAGCGATTAAAGCTTATAAAATTACCTTTTCAAAAATATTTTTTTGGAAATTTTCCGCGAGTTCGGGAAAAGTTTTTCCGGCTTTTCATTTTGAATCTTCTTAACGGTGGAAAATTTTGTGGTAAACTTTGTCCACTTTATATATTTTTTTTATTCCTGAGAAAATTTGCTTTTATTTTCATTAAAAAACTTTGTTTCTACGATGCTTCGTTCTTGAGTTATAATTTTTCAAAGAATAGGCTTATATGGTACATTTGGACGTTTTTCAACAAAATTGGCCATAACTCAAAAACGAAAAAAAAGTGCATTCCAAACATTTTAGCTATTAAAGCTTATGGAATGACCATCTCAAAAATATTTTTTTGAAAATTTTCCACGAGTTCGGGCATTGTTTTTCCGGCTTTTCTTTACGAATCTTCTGAATTGTGGAAAATTTTGTGGAAAACTTTTTCCAGTTCATATTTTTTTTATTGGATTTCTGAAAATTTGAATTTGAATTTGTTTCTATGATGCTTCGTTCTTGAGTTATGATTTTTCAAAGTAAGTAGTGTTAGGGGAAACAAAGAATTTCGACCTGAGTTTTCCGGGAAAATAGGCAACCTTGATTTTTTCTATTTTTTTTGAGCCCAGCCCGTGGGAAAATTTTCATGAAAATCTGAGAGCCTTCGGCCCAATTTTTACAATAGTAATAAAAAGCCCAGTCACATATTGTGAGTTTGTCGAGAGTGGGATTCGATCCCAGGTCCGCTTCATAAAACACAAAAAAGTTTTATCAATCAGACTTTAGTTATCTGTAAGTTTCCCAAAATAATCTTATAACCATTTCTTTGAATTTGTTGCATCGGTTGTTTATGAAATAATTGAAAATTCACTTCTTCTACTACCATAAGTTTCGTAATAATCTACTTCAGATCTTCGTGGAAAATAATTCAATTCGAAAACGTCAGAATTGTTAGAGTTAATGAAATATACGTAAAATCTGAATGTGCTTAATGTAGTTTTTAAAAGGTTTTACCTAACACAGGAAAAATATACTAAAAAAATAACTAAGCTTTGGTAAGCACTTATTGAAAAGTTCTGTAAAAGTTGAATGTGCTAATGGAGAAAGAAGAAAAACACAAATAATTGAAGCTTCTAAGAGAAATCCTGGATAATGCTGAAACCCAAAGTTTTAGAATCAACTCTTAGCTAAGTTAAGAATTCCTCTGTAAATCTCTGTCCTTTACAATAGTGTGACAGAAAAATAAAAATCTTCATGACTTTCTTGTGGAGTTCATGAACCTTGGTAAATAATTACTACTAGAGATGTGACCATAACATTCAGTCAGAAACTGCTGCACATTTCGATTAAGAATTCTGTGAATAAATCCGCCTAATTTAAAACAAATTGTTATAACCAGTTAAGAAAGAAACTCTCTTTCCCACACAATTTTGATGAAATCTAACATAAAATGTTCTCCAGAAGTCTTGTTGGAAATTTCCTCATCCATTATAAACATTTTACCAGTTTTCTGAATTTCGCGATTCTCAAGAAATTCTCGAACTCCTGCTGCATCAAATTAGAAAAAAGTAGAAGTTCAGCACTAGAAGTTCAGCAGAAAGAACCTTAAACCGGTTTTTTTTTCGAAGCTCCTAGAATCCGTATAGCGGGATGGTAAAATAAGGCTGAAATTCAGAAGGCTGAATGTACAAAAGGCTGAAAACGAAAGGTTGAAATTGAGCAACTGTAACATAAGGCTGAAATAACAAAAGGCTGAAAATTGAAAAGGCTGAAAATATTAAAATGCATATACAAGTTATAGCACTTCCTCATTTTCTTGGAGTTACGCCCCAACTGAGATAAAGCCTGCTTCTATGCTTGGTATATCGTGTAAAGGGCACGAATATGCTCAATGCCAAAGGGAGTCAAAAACATTTCATAATGAAAAGTTCTTGGCCCGAACACGTAACCCTAAGCATGAGCTTTAGTTTGGAAGCTGAGCTTAGTCGAGAGGCTAATGATGCATATCAACAAACACAGAAAGGAACTGATCATATTTATATTGTTAATTTTTCCTTTTTTAAACATGAGCTGTTCTTTCTAGTCATGTTGTTTCGGAGATTGTTGTCGTTACGGATAATAATAATTTCATACAAGATTTTACCTTCTTTGAAATGTATGCTATTCTTTTGAAACATATTGTCTTAGGGATTTAGACGTTCAATAATGCATAGCAGTATGACCAGTCGTAAAACTTTTCGATTCAGAACATAGTAAGTGAAGCATGTTGGCTTAGACCAACCATGAACTAGGAGACGGCAGGACAGCCAAACGTCAAGCTCAAGCTAAACCAATGCGAGTGCCACGGCTGGGTAATCGACAAACAAGCAAATTTTCAAATAGACCGTTAAATCAGTGTATGTATGTAATCATTCCCAATTAGAGTGATACGTCTTTTTGTCGACTAAAATATAAACGACCCATAAGAAAATGATCATTCTTCATAAATAATTTGAAAAGTCCCAGTGAAGAAACAGGGGTGTAAGCAGTAATAAATAACAAAAGTACCATAAACAAATAAAGAAATGCATAAATAAATCAAAAGTTTCTATAAATAATTGATTTTTGAGCAATTAAAAACGTCGAAAATGCAATGAATAATTCAACTGTTGCAATAAAAAAAGCCAATTTTCCCACCAAAAAACTTCGAATTTTCCATAAATAAATTTGATTTTTCCATAATAAATTAGAAAATTCACAATAAAAAAATATCGAAAAAGCAATAAATAATTCAAAAAGTGCAATAAACAAAAAAATAAATTATCAAGAAATGTCAAAAAACGAGCAATAAACGTAAATGCATTTTGAGCCAAAAAATCATGCAGAACATGCGGCGAAGCCGCATAGAGGGTTGAGGAACTGAGGCGGCAGAAGGCCGCCGATGTTTCCGATATCCGATGCACCGCAACTGCATCGATTCAGTTCTAGGAAAACCACAGATCCAAGAATTTGCCCGGTATAATGCAAACATAGATGTTATCCCTTTTTCAGGTCCGACGAGCGATAGCGAGTTCGGACAGCAAGCAATTGCTCGGTAAATTGCAATCATAGTTTCGCAAGCTTTTCAGTCGTTTCAATCATATAAGTGCGATTCAGCATTTCACTGTCTTATACTTTCCTGAATTTGTTTTTCATGGGTAATTTCGTCATTTTTTATTGCATTTTTTGAATTCTTTATTGCTTTTTCGATATTTTTTGATTGTGAATTTTCTAATTTATTATGGAAAAATCGGATTTATTTATGGAAAATTCGAAGTAATTTGGTGTGAAAAATGGCTTTTTTTATTGCAACAGTTGATTTATTCATTGCATTTTTGACGTTTTTAATTGCTCAAAAATCAATTATTTATAGAAATTATTGATTTATTTATTTTATTGATTTATTTTGTTATTTTTTACTGCGTACACCCCTGTTTCTTCACTGGGACTTTTTGAATTATTTATGGGAAATTTTGTATTTATTATGGAACGTTTAACTGTCTGCCCTTTTTGTCTAAGTTGTTAGTTTTAAGGTTAGTCTTTTAGGTAGTGTGTTTGAAAACTAGTCGAATCACTGTTTCTGCCTTATGTTATTTCAGTCTTTTGATGCATTCAGCCTTTTGTAGTTTCAGCCTTTTGTGATTCAGCTTTATGTTATTTCAGTCTTTCGTAATTCAGTCTTTTGTACGTAACCCCGTATAGCCTAGAGCCTGGGTTACCTACAAAATGCTGAAACACAAAAGGCTGAAAGATCAAAAGGCTGAAAACATCAAAAGGTTGCGATGATAATTCGACGTCATCAATCCAAAAGCAGTTATTCTTAAGATTCTATCAAGTCCAGTGTCTGCTTTCTTCATCAGCCACATGATTATGGAAATATTTCTCAATAGAATAGCCACCATTCAAAAGAAAATCTCTAATGATATTATTGGCAACTATGATGCCCACTATTACTAAAACAAGTCTCGGAAGAAATGAAGGAGAAATTACTGATTGAAATATCATCATCACATTTTATGTTATTGTGTGAGTCATACAGCCGAAGTGGTAACTGCGAGGGGATTCAGAAATACCATACTGAGAGTGACCGGTTCTATTCCCGTCAGTTCCTGAACTTTTCGTGACAAAATTTTTCTTGGCTTCGTTGAGCATAGTGTCGTTTTGCCCGCCACAAAAATGCAAAATAATCATTGGCAAAGGAAGCTCTCAGTTGATAACTGTGGAAGTGATCATAGAACACTGATTTGAGAAGTGGGCTTTGTTCTAGTTGAGACGTAACGCCAAGAAGGAGATGATTTGTATTTTCGGTATACATCATTATTCTTTTGATTAAACCCAAACTTATAATCCATTACATGGTTTATGTACTTTCAGCCTTTTTTGTTTTCAGCCTTTTGTGATTTTTTGTTACGCTTCTTCAGCCTGAACACGATAACTTTTGTGCATTCAGCCTAATAATGGTATTTCAGTCAACAAGCTGTTTTCAGATTGATTGATGAACTCGCTCCATATTTTGTGCCAATAGGACACGTTCGGTGTAGTACTAGAATTGTAATGAGCTGATTTTTTGTATGATGAGATGGTGAACTTTTCGTTTCTGCAATGAAATGGTGCAATAAACGTGGGTATTATGATTCCTTGCCCAATTTAATGCTGTTAGAGCAAAACTTCAATAAATTGTGTTGTTGAAGAGACGAGAAGTGGCTAATTGAAGGCCTCTAAAGGATCAACTTAACAATATAAAATTCACAATGTCGGCTACTCTGTATGATACCCAAAACTAGCATTCCGTAATATAACGCCTTACTTTCAACGCAACATCCACCAGGTATGTAAATTCTTTTAAATAACTTATTTAGCACAGAAAATTTCATTAGACGGAGAAAAATCCTACTGGTAGCACCCGCACCAGCAGCAACTGAAACTAATTTTCCACCCCCAGAGAGCGCGGCACATAATCAGTTAAACGAAATCTCCATTCAAGGTAAAACTAGTTAAAAGTACAAATAGACGTGAAATTGCTATCTTACCGTCAGCTTGTCGTACACGGGAATCACATTGTGTGCACCGCAGTTTCTCTTCATCATCCGGACGGAATGTCGTCGTACAGCTTCATCGTGCCTACAAGGATCCATTCCGAGGCATTCCACGGGGAATGTACATGATGAAAAATGGCAGGAGAAAATGTTCAAAATATGGAAATGGTGAACGAAAGATGTTGAGAACACTTTGAGAATTGAACTTTAATGCAAACTTTTAAAATATCCTTCTTATTTAGCTATGAATTGGTATCTAAAATAATGTGAAATGAAACAATTGTATATCCTCCATCGATCATTTTACGGCGTGCACACTTATTACGTTACATACCGTGCGTTCTACGGAGAGCATCGGTTCTGTTGGGCCTCCAATCGCTGTCACCAGCTATTTCTCATGGCGGCAGCAGAAGCAGTTGGCTGCAGAAAGACTGAAGTTGGATGATGAAGGCCAGAGACATTGAATTCAAGTCACCACCACAAGAGTGTAGTAGCCAATCTAATAGTGTGGGCTGCTAAATATAGGAACGAGCTAAAACAAATTTTGATGTACATTCAATTGAATGAATTGTATTGAGAGCCACATCATGTTACAAACGACTTAGTAATTGCATTCGCGTTAGATTGCTCGCGAATATAGTGAAGATAAAGTGAACCGACGCAACGAGAATCAAATCTGTGAAGCTTGCATATATTGCGCATTTTATTTATAATTTCCGAATTTTCTCAGCGCTTTTGAATAGGATGATGCCGCGAAGTCTATTGCAAAATAATAACTTTCAAACTTTGCACAAACCCAAGGTGATTGAAAGGTGGAAGCAGCACTTCGATGTCCACAATTATGTAGCAATGGGCTTCATGCATGATATTCATCACTGCACCAGAAAGGGTGACGTGGTGAGAGAAGTTTCAGTAGATACAACCAGTTTGTTTACTTAGCTGATAGTATTAACATTATCAATACAATAAAACTTCCAACCAGGAACATGGCGCAGAAAATTCACAAAGGTTTCTTCGAAACTAGAACTTTGCAACGTTTTTGGTATGTAATAGTTTTCCACCGGGTCATTCACCATGACAAAAAACTCAAAACAGAAAACAAGCTGGAAAGTTTTAGAAATCCTTAATGTTTCATTCGCATTTTCATGATTCATTCAAATAAGTAGAAAATCATAACTTACGCAGCGATTGACAATGTTCAGTAGATCCCCCATTTTTTTGCTATACTCTTCACTTGTTTTTGGTCAGTATCTCTTTTCTACTAGTACTATACAAACTGATAGAGGGGTATGTGGTAAACGCACATATTTTATTGAGATGTTTGGCTGAAATGCTGAAAAAATATCATTCACTTTTCTTACTCTCTTCGTCTTGATTTGGTTATATTTTTCATTGAATGGGTTGAACTGTATTCGACAGTAAATTTTCTGGTTTATCACTTATCATGAACACCGCACATCCGCTTTTTTTACAATGCACGTTGTAAAGCTCAGATTGTAAAAGATGATCAATCTTCATTGCCAAAGAGACGCCTTCGGGCGGCAGCAATGCTTCCATGCTCATTGTCGCAGCTTAGTACAGTTACCAACCGCCATGTTAACCGCAGTCTCAATCATCGTGAAGTGACAAACGTCTCCCAAATCTAATCTTTCTCCCCAGTACCAGTCGGGCAGCCAATTTTACCACCAGCAGCGTGGCACCAAACAAGGACCAATTCATGTTTGGAAAATGGCATTCTCCTTTCGTTTGTTGGATAAGATCCAAGATAAATTGTTCCCCGGGGGGCGTGAGCCAACGAAACGATCCACCCACCGGTGGCGCTGGCAGTCTACAGACAGATATGTACGCAGCCACTAGAGTGGATCATCTTTCATAATAAATCAGATGGATAAAATTTAATGTTTTCTGTTTCATCACCCGGATTCCAAACGATGATAAAAAAAAACGTCGATATCACTTTAAAATTTATGGATTTGAAGTTTCCTTATGAACAATCAGTCATTATACCTCAACACTTGGTACTGATCTTTTTAGGATTGGAAGCCAAACCTCTTATATACTTGAAGTATCTACTTGGTCAAACCTATACGAACCAAAATTGAAAATCCATTTCATCAATCACCAACAGTGTGAGAATGATGGTAAATCTGATCTCGAAAACAACATTGTCAAGATTGTTCTCTTACAAGTATATGTAATGCATAGATTCCATTGCAGAGAGCTGATATATAAAATGCCATTTCACTTGATTGATCTTCGCTTATTTCGACACATATAATGCAAGTGAGGAAAAAACATATCTTGTTAGTTACGGATGGCATAAGATTTATTGCCCTCGAAATGATGCCCAATCTGTGTGCTGTTGTACATCAATCAACCAGTTACTTTTGATCGAATCCCAAGTGATGGACATTTCGAGATTTTCCACGTACTGATTAAATGATGCATTTTGTGTTTTTACTTTCCATGAAATTAAGATTCTTATGAATAAAGAATGAAAAAAATAATAATTATGGCACATTCAAGCTGTCATTAACCTTCGCATACCCGACCCCCAACATCTCATTTTCAAAATGCTGGCATTTTGTCAATTTTCATCCATTTTTTTGAAGTCGCTCTCAATCGATCATAAATTGGTGCAAGTTCATTACACCCAAGTGTCCACGCAATATCCGGAACCATTTCGGAGATATTCCGGATTGTTCTGGGGTCAGGGAGGGCGCCGAAATGGCTAAAAATGATTATTTCGTGTGTTATTGTGTTTGAACCATCGATTTTCAGTTGAATTTTCATTGCGAACAATAAAACACAACTGCGATAATCAGATTCGAAAAAGTTGACCCATCCTGATCACCGTGACAGGTTCCGCGGGGGCCTCATTGGGCACATTTCTGGTTTTTATTTATTTATTTATTTGATTACAATCAACAGGCTTGAAAAAGCCCCAATGATCTTGTTTACTTATAATCTATATTACAAACTAACATAAAAATTTACAAATCAATGAACAGTTACTATTGACGATGTTTACAACATTCAAAATCAACAAGCAACACGACAAACTCAAACAAATTCACAGTATTGACCTTTAAAAAGGCTGACGATTCACGGCTCCCAGTAGTCGGATTTACGGCTCACGAACTCTCGAAACAGCAATCCCGTAGGCCATGTAGATTGCATTTTGGCTTTTTCCTTGAGCATCCAATCAACGCCAATTTTGAAGGAAATGTAGCGTAAATTTTCGTAATTGCACCATCTGGGCACCAGTTTGACAACATCGGGTAGATGATGCGTTTGCAATGCATTCGATACCATTTCGCGCATGGCATCAACGGAAACATGTTTTGCAATTCTTGTAAAGAAGATCCAATATTTACGATCACCACTAGACTTTGGTTTTGCTCTGGAACCCATTTGCAACTCAGTTGATTCATTTAAAATCGGCGACAAAATTCTTCCCTGATTGAGGTTTGCTTGAGGTGTAGACGACATAATGATGCTGCTATCTGTTCGTTGGAAACCACTGGCACAGGAAACCTGCAGTTCAGTCAAACATTGTCTGATTGAAGCAACATCAGACTGTAGTTGGCTGACGGTGTTTTCAATATTGAGCTTTTGCTTCGTTTCTTCATTTCTTTGAACGTTTAACCCATTGTTCGTAGTTACGTTTTTGCGGAACGCAGAGAGGCAATCGTCACACAGCCAAAGGGCATTTTTCAAATCAATACACACTCTCATTTGGTACTGGTTCATCTGTACACAGTTGAGATGGTTGATTGATTGATTGATTTGTCTTTATTAGAGAGACTTTCAGCCCTTGGCTGGTTCGTCTCTAGTTGAGATGGTATTCTTTGCGGCATCCATCACAAGTTATTCGCTCAACCAGACCGCCGATAGGCATAGAGCATTTACCGCAACCGTACGACAGGCCCATTGTAGAGTGGAACTGAGTAGACGATAACACAGGCAGATCGCTTCCAATAACAATAAGCGAATGAATAATCACAACCAATCGTCAATACTTTCTAATTTTTAATGTTATGCAGTAGCGTAAACACTTTATAAACTATGTTTCCAGATGCAGATTAGAGTTCTCTTCAACCACAAGGTTAATCACAAAATTATATTGATCTGTTTGCAACAATTAACGCGAAAAAACATTCGGCAATTGTACACGACACGCACATTCGATCGAGCCAGCTTGCCTGTAACACCCAAAACATGTCGTGCGACATATCAAACTTCATTATTTTGAATGACTGAGGCAGAAACGATACCCTGAAGTCTGTATCAACTAATATGGCCACCCCGGAACATCTAGCATCCATGGGGTGACATTGGGGACATTTCTGGTTTGCGACCAAAACATGCCGTGCGACATATCAAACTTCATGATTTCAAGAGATTCGGGCAGAAAAAATTGACTGAAGTGTGTAGCAACTAATTTGGCCGCTCCGGAACACCTCAAACAGGTTCCGCGGGAGCCTCTCAAACACAATAACACACGAAATAATCCCTTTCAGCCATTTGACAAAACAGACCCCTCACCCACCCCCTGACCCCAGTACAATCCGGAATATCTCCGGAATGGTTCCGAATATTACATGACCACTTGAGTGTAATAAACTTGCACCAATTTATGATCGATTAAGGGCGACTTCAAAAAAATCGGAAGAAAATTGACGAAATGCCAGCATTTTCAAAATAAGTTGTCGAGGGGCGGGTATGTGAAGGATAAACGAGTTAAACCAAAAGTTGGCGTCAAATCTTTCCCAACCAAGTTGGACTGTACGATGAATTTTCAATTCAATCAATTTGGACTACAAAAAAAACCTATGACGAACATTTCCAGATGTTTCGATAGGCTAAAAATTTGTAACCTGAGCCGTTCTTGGAGTAGAATTTGTCGGAAATGCCGTCTGGAGAACTTAAGCATATTTTTGTGTTACTCCAGATATGAAATTCTAATTGAATGACTCAAACAATTTAGCCAGAAATTCATGTTAGAATGCAGTCTCAAATTCACCTACAATTTTGATGACGATGATGATGATAATGATTATATTCCTTTCAAAGCAAATACTACCTAGCTATGGCTGTAGAACCATACTGGATGGGAATGTTCTACCTAATGGTATGCTGTGATAGAATGTTAAATTTATTGAAGGCCTTCGGAAGGCAATACATTCTATGTTGATTTATAAATTACTCCACCTACACGTATGTGTACATGTTGATGAATTACCTATGCGTAAAATAATTAAAAAAACACAGTCCACGAGCCTTATTTATATGCTTTGCCAACTTAGCTACCGACACGGCATCTTTGTTGTTACAAGAAATTTCAAACCCCATCGATCAAGCTTCCTCAACCTAATGAAATAAGTAAAATTTCACATTGCCATCAGCTTAATTTAGTGATTTATTTGCTTATTAATTGGGTTTTCATCTAATTCCCATCTGTTTGAGAACTGGCCAACAATGTTCGGTTTTATTCTTGCACCTCGCCTAACGCCTCATTCATGGCCAATTTGGTGTCAATTACTAATTTATAAATTAGCTTCCATACCTTGCGAAAAAAATATTGTAAAAGAACTACAATTTACAGAATATAATAAGATTGAATAATTGTCTCTCGAATTCTGTTTCCATCAAGTCCACGTCTTTTTCGGGTACAACCTGAATTCAATTCCCAGCAAACCTTCTTCGTGACACTATGGTCAGAAATTATGCTTTTAACTATTGGTGTTTATTCAAAAAGTCGATCAAATTCTTCACAATCCAAATCAAATCATGTGTTCAAAGTATGATTAAGCAGGAACTTTTACATTGAGATTAGTAAAGTGTCATTAAAATCCTAGTGTCATATAAAATCCCATAGTTGTCTGCCCTTCCGTCACGCTTTGAAATGTTTTATTGAAATGTTTCACATAATAAAAGCTACAATAATCATTGCACTGGAGCATTGCACCTGTGTTGAATTGGTGCATTATTGCAATGGTGCATCGTTGCATAGGTACATTATTGCATACACGATAATACCGCTCAGCACCTAAATTGAGTAAGCCCTACTCATAAGTGCATAATTTCCAGACTACACCAAAAATGTGTAGCAGCTACACATTCACAAAAACAGCTCGTACGCTCTTCTAGATGCGAAATATCGATATTTTTTTTTGTTTACTAAGGTCACTAGTAAACCTAGCTAGATTGACGTACAAAAATTTTTGCGAATTTCACAATTTTGCGGACGCAGGAGCTGATTTTGTGGATTTGTAAAGGTTACACATTTTTGGTGTAGTCTGGAAATTACGCACTTCAGTGCTGAGCGTTTTGAGCGTGTAGGTGCATCGTTGCATTTGAGCATCATTTCATTGATACATCGATAGGTACATACATCGATGCATTGGTACATCTATGAATAGGAGCCTCGTTATAGTGGTGCATCATTGCATTAGTGCATCGTTCCATAGGTGCATCGTTGCTTTGGTGCATCGTTGCATTAATAAATCGTTGCATAAGTGCATCGTTGCATTGGTACATCTTTGAATTGGTGCATCATTGTATTAGTGCATCCTTCCATAGGTGCATCGTTAAATTGGTGCATCATCGCATTGGTGCAACTGTGCATCGTTGCATTGGTACATCTTTGTATTTGTGCATCACTGCATTAGAATATCGTTGCATAGGTGCATCGTTGCATTGTTGCGTCGTTGCATCTTCGCCCAAGTAACACAGAAAGCATCTTTGAAAATGAAATTTGAAAAAGATGTTGTAATACAGTACTATAATCGTATCTGTACACATCTTATGTTGAAATCAAGTTTAAGCTATGTTTGGCATTAACAAGCCACTGCAAAAACTTATCAACCTCACCACATGTTACAGAAACGTAAATATAACGTTGCTTAAACTTGATTGGGGTGCCATTGTTTTCTATCAATTCAAGATGATATGTTAAACCTCAGCAGCACATAGTTATAACTTTTGAGCTCAAATAAGTTACGAATACGTTATTTTTACGTATTCAATGCGTTAATGTATAAGTTTATCAGACCTCTGCTTTCTCTCACTCACTTGAATTTATAAAACATCCCATGCACGGAAATTTTACTATAAAGGCACCCGAAACTCATATTTTATGTTTTGCGGTCACTTTGAGTACTTACGTGGCGAATAAAACTCACCTTGAAACACAATTATTTACTCCCGCAAAATTTGAGAAGAATTTATTCAGATTCGTCCCAGGAGCTGCACTCTAACTTTGTTATTGTTATAATTATGTTCAAAACAAGTATCCAAAACCAAAAATCCCATCCTGTATGCTATTTGTCAATGGTTGTTGAAAACATGTTGATAAAATGATTTTTTTTTTCAATGTATTTTAATCGGTTCAGGTGGTACTCGGCAAACATGTTATTAAGCTGTACAAAAATTGTAATTTGAACGTATTTTTAATATTTTGATTTTTCCTATCAGGCCAGATAAATTACAGTGCCTACTAAAAGATTTGACTCAATTGCTTTTATAGATGTATAGCCGCTTGTTCATCTACAAGTTTTTCTATCAATAATTATTTATCTGGGAAAATTTAAGCATTCAATGGAATTATATAATTTTCTTATTAATAACGAATTCAAATTCTACAGCACATAATTAATAGAATATAATTGAAAATAGCTTTCCAAAACTTTCTGACGGTACTGTGTCAAGAACCCACCATGTTGAATATCTGAAAATGTGCTCGAAAATCTTACAAACACTAGAAAGATGACAAAACTACCCTCCTTGTTTTCAGTCCGATGGAAGGCGAAATAATTTATGAAGAGCAAATGTGTTTATTTTACCAAAAATTTCGAATGGCACATGAATTTAGGTCACTGCGACCAAACATCGAGATGGTAAATTACAAATGAAATATAAGGCTTGACAATTATTTTGATTACCAAATATCATGTAATAGGTGTCACATTTATTTGCACAGTGTGAGATTGATAAAGAATACTTTCCTGCTAGCAACAAGTAAGTTCTTACGATGTTGCCGAGAACATATTCGATACTTAATTTTAAGTTATAAGAATGTATTGAAATACATCTTTAGTAACATCAAAGATGTTTTTTAAGCCGCCATGCATGCGCTTTTTCGGTGATATAAGTGTACGAAAATAAGTTTCCCATATTCGGAACGAAACATTGACGTTTGTATGAATCATGTATTATACAGGGTGCGTGCGGTAATTTTGCACTAACCTTCAAACAGGAATATTTTATCAAAGGGTAGCAATAAAAATATAAATCCCATATCATCAAATGCACCATATTTCTAGTGAACTGTGAAAAATATAAAACCATTAATAATCAAAGACGTGGTGGTATGAGAAAATATTTTCAGATCCTATGTTTTACACTAGCGCTCCCAATAACATTTCGGGTTCTACTATTTGTTGTGTAAATAAGACGAAATCAGTAAAATGTAATGTGTAAAAGCCCGATAATGATACACGAGACGTAATGATACAGATATGCTTCAAAAATTATAATTTAATTGGTGATTTTAACACATTATCGAATAGCATCAATAAAAACTGGTTGTTTTTTCGATACACTAAGTCTAGGGTACAACTTTTTTTTAGCAAGCATCGGATAACTTAGCGGTCTTCAACATAGAATTCCCTATAATAATACTAAAAATAGCTGTTTTGATTATCGGCAACGCAGTCTTTTTAATTTGTAAAACGAGTTTTATTATTTAACCCGACGTTTCGGCGCAGGTATGGCGCCCTCTTCAGGGGAAACTGTAATTATTATTGGTTTCATTACAATATTTCAAGTATACTACACATTTTTAACTTACAATAAAGTATTCGTTTTTGGTTTGGGGTTACGGCGTTAAATAATAAAACTCGTTTTACAAATTAAAAAGACTGCGTTGCCGATAATCAAAACAGCTATAATAGTACAGTCGAACTCTCATCCAATTAATACTAAAAATAAGGGTTATTGAACGCTTCCAGTGCCATCTAGTGGCAGAAAACTAAAACTATTCCATTCCTGCACATATTTGTACCAGTTTTACCATATAAACTTCAGACTAGTCGAGCGATACCTAAGACCTTATCAATTCAGCTCAAATTTGTGCTGTAGCTTATGGGAATTCAAAACAGCAAATTGAGGTGGTCAGACTTAGGATATTTTAGTTTTAAATTTTCTCATAAATGTTTGAGCATCCCTAATAAAATACCATTGCTCAAATTAGAATTTCTGACTTCTTCCAGTTTTTTCTCCGCAATCTTCCATTCCAGCGATGTATTTTTTTGTAGGCAACAAGCCTATGGAATCCCCCAACTACACTGAAAAGCTTCATAGCGTTCTTGACAGCTGAGAAAATGCAGATAGTATGCAGCTGCTCTATATATTTATACTCAAGTTGTTCGCATTTTCGTCTTCTAGAAACCTCTTTTTCAAATTTATGGGATATTTTTTGAACGGCACACATAACGATGAAACCATTGGAGCTCCTCGTACAAAAAAATATTCTAGTTTTACGTAAAATAACACAATTGTTGATTAAAATATAGAGAACAACACTAAAACGGACTTGCAGCGGTTCTTAGGATCGTTCAAAAAAGGTTATCGATATTAGGACCATTTTTTTTCTTCCTAAATCATTGAAATAATCACAATTGTTTGCTAAAAAAATCATTTGGTATATATCTATTGTCGAATTATTTTTAAAACGTGTTTTATGATTACGATATGATTTAGTGCAAAAATATCGCACGCACCCTGTATACAGTATTGTAACAAGTTGTGTTACTTGGGTGCATTGGTGCATCGTTGAATTGGTGCATCATTACATTGGTGCATCGTTCCATTGATGCATTGTTGCATTGGCACATCGTACCATAGATGCATCGTTGCATTGCTCGTTCATCAATGCATTGTAGCATTTGTAAAGCATTGTTTTTCTAAATCAATTCAGCAGTTTCTATATTTTTCTTTCCATTCTATGGATCAGAACACTACAACAGTCATTATCAGTCAAAAGGTGGATACATGAAAGTATACCCTCTGGCACTTTTTTATCTGTATTAACAAGATTTTTAGCCTTAGGCTAGTTCATCTCGGGACCCACTGTCCTTCCGAAGAAAGAACTCACATTTTGTGAGTTTGTCGGGAGTGGGTTTCGATCCCAGGTCCTCGGCGTGATAGTCACGTGCTTTAACCACCACACCAGGTCTGCTCCACTTCTGGCACTTCTCAATTAGATGCCCAATGCTTCACATATGCATTGATGTAGTAGCTTTCGTGGAATCTTATAAAAGGTTCCTTCTGGAAGATTCTGTGAATAAAAATCATAGATGTGAAATCCTAGAGTTGTCTGTCTTTCCGTCCCGCTTTGAAATATTTCGTTGAATTGTTTCACAAGATATTACAGATATACAAGTATTATCTTTGCATTGTTTTGTCGTGCATTGGTGTATCGCTGCATTGTTGCATCATTTCATATATGCATCGCTGCATTTTTGCATTGGTGCATCAATCCTGTAGAAAGGTCTAGACGTTTCTTTCATACCATGAATAAGAACCCTACAACAGTCATATACTAACCAAGGTTGGATACATAATAGTATACCTTCTGGCTGAGTGAGTTATTTCACATATGCATTGACATATTAGCCTTCAAGGAAGCTTCTAGAAATTTTCCTTCCAGAAGATTCTAGGATTTTCTTGATTGGATAAAAAAAACTCCTTTTTAATTAATATTTTTGCCCACCAGATCATTGCACCATCCCAGTGCAACGAAGAAATCTTTCTCTGTGGTTGTGAAATAAGATGTTTCCAACGCAGAAAATCTACGCACACATCCCAAGCAACATACATGTTTACACTGTGACTTACTGCGCAACCCCTACATACGCTGCGTGACTGTTCGGTTACCTAACCATGTGTGTTGCTTGGGATTTGCTTGCATCCTCCTTATTGAAAATTGAACGGTGTTGAAGTACAATTTTCTTTCCACTGCTTTGGTGCGGTTGCCATCGGTAAACGCTAAACGAGAAAAATCATAAATGTAATAGTCGTAAGTGTAGTGAAATTGAAACATGAAATTTTGCGTAATTATGCGATTTCCAGTGCTTCTTGCATCCATGTAATGAGAAACCGGCAAAGGTAAGTGGAATATCTGAAATAATTGACTATTTTCCATCTATTGTGACGGGAATAAGTGCATATGACGAAGTAATTTTTTATCCTACTTAGACCCCACTTGCAGTTTGGCACTTTGAACGTATGATTTTATACTCTTGATACTATCCGATTCTATCGATTGCATTCAGCACTGTTTATGATCTGAAACGACTTTTTGATTGGGCATGATATACAGGGTGTTAGGTTCATGAGTGCAAACTTTTTAAAGGGCGACAGAGGATCATAAATGGTGAAAAAAACTGTTCTACGCATATGGTCAAATCTCAACCGTTACGTAGTTATTGAACTCCCCATGTTTTTGACTCTTATTCCCTTAACTGGCTATAACTTTAAAATGGTCAAACATATCGCAATTTTTTTACCCTTATTCGAAAGATTATTGATGTTTCTATCAAATGACATCTTAGAATTGATTGGTTTAGTTAAAGAACTAAGTTTTCTAGAGCAAAATAGCTAAAAATAGTGTGTTTTATTTGTTAATGTCAATTATCTTCGAAACATGCGTAATAAATTAAAATTCTTTCTTTGGCAAAGTTGTGGCCCCTGTTCCACTCTACAATTCATTCTTTGACGTCAAACTTCTAACTCTTATCGTTTTCTTGCAATTTTGATTTAAATGTGCGGCACAGTGCGCAAAAAACTGCTTACCATGACGATTGCAAACTTTTGATCTGAAATGCGACGTTTAAATCAAAATTGCAAGAAAACGATAAGAGATAGAAGTTTGATGTCAAAGAACGAATTGTAGAGTGGAATAGGGGCCACAACTTTGCCAAAGAAAGAATTTTAATTTATTACGCATTTTTCAAAGATAATTGACAAAAACAAATTAAAACACACTACATTTGAGCTATTTGCTCTAGGAAACTTAGTTATTTAACTAAACCAATCGGTTCAAAGATGCCATTTGCTAGAAAATTCAATAATCTTTCGAATAAAGGTCAAAAAACTGCAATAAGTTCGACCATTTTCAAGTTATAGCCAGTTAAGGCAATAAGTGTCAAAAACATGGGGAGTTCAATAACTACGTAACGGTTGAGATTGGACCATATGCGTAGAACAATTTCTTTCACCATTTATGGTCCTCTATCACCCTTTAAAAAGTTTGCACTCAGGAACCTAACACCCTGTATGTTATTTTACTCAATCATTATCAACAATTATACATATATTTATTCAATTCTGATTCAATGTATCAAATTATACGATTTTGTCCGCACAATGATTTACGATATGACACATTCCAGCGTAACGGGACACCGCGAGGAACTAACTTTCGTGAACAAATGACGTCTGCAATCAAATATAATGTTCATGACCATATAGTTTAACAGGTTTTATAACAAGCTTATTAGATGTACTTCCTGATGCAATACTTGTTCTATGGGGTTTTGGTTCCAATTTACTTTATATAACATGTTGCATTTCGTAACGGGACACCATCGCAGAAATCTTCTTTTTAAAATTTTCAAACTGAAATGCATATATCAGCTCTGCTATGAGGTTTTGAATAATAGAGTCTTCTAGACATTTCTTCTTTGGATTGATGTGAACAAGATTGCCGAAGTGAGTTTTACTGAGAAATGTATAGTTTAGGATATATTCTTGATTTAGTTTTGGGAGCGCAGCGTTACGCTCGCGTGAAAACAGTGTTTTGCAAATGGTGTCCTGTTACGGCGAAAGTCATTTGGTTGTAGATCAAATGCTTTGTTAGATAGAATGTTGGTGTCTTCGGCAATGTTTTTCAGACAGATGGTAGCTGTCCAGTAGGACACAAATAGGCCTTCAAACCCGCTCTGGCCCTATGGTGACCATCGGAATGGGCCCTGGGGAACCTGTTTCGAGTTTTATTTAGCCTTCACGTACCCGACCCCCGACAACTCATTTTCAAAATGCTGGCATTTCGTCAATTTTCATCCGATTTTTTAGAAGACCGCCCTCAATTAATCATAAATTGGTGCTAGTTTATTATACTCAAGTGGCCATGCAATATCCGGAACCATTCCGGCGATATTCCGGATTGTACTGAGGTCAGGAGGTTGCCAAAATGGCTAAAAGTGATTATTTCGTGTGTTGTTGTGTTCGAACCATCGATTTTCAACGAAATTTTTGTTGCGAACAGTGAAACACAACTGCGATAACCAGATTTGAATTAGTTGGCCCATCCCGATCCCCGTGACAGGTTCCGCGAGGCCTCATTGGGGACACTTCTGGTTTTCAACCTTAACATGCCCTGCGACATATCAATATTCATGATTTCGAATGACTAAGTCAGAAACGATAGACTGAAGTATGTATCATATAGCACAGGTTCCACGGGGGTGCCATCGGGGACATTTCTGGTTTGCTACCAAAACATGCCAAGCGACGTATCAATCTTCATGATTTCAAAAAAATGGGATAGAAAAAAATGACTTAAGTATGCATCAAATGATATGGCCGCTCCGTAACACCTGAAACAGGTTCCGCGGGGGCCTCTCAGACACAATAACACACACGAAATAATCACGTTTAGCCATTTGGCAAAACAGGCATCAATTGCACAAGATACTCAGAAACAGTTTTATTGACAGCATCATCCTACTGAATAAATAAGTATAAAGCGAGAACTCTTATTTAGTAGTCCAGTCTACACATCCTGCCAAATATTTAACTTTTATATCGTTTATTTATCTAACTGATTCTATCGATTGCAAAACTTCTTATCATTTTTTTTTATTTAATCATTTATTTGAAGGCTCATGCGCCATGCGCCGGGGAATAAAGGAGCCAATTTCATTTGAAATAAATATTACATTTTTAAGGGGATTTTTCTTTTATTCTATGTTAGTTTTGAACTATGAACTTGCCGTTTGGTCGAGGTTAGAGAGAACAAAGTTTTTTTTGGAGGGGATGTGGTTATGGGGACTTTCTGTTGATATTAAGCTAACCAATAACGATACAAACAAACGGATTTCGAGAAGAAAAAGAGGTTGACAACCAAAACGACAAGAGGGAGGACATTAGACCTTCAATCAATGGTTACTAATTTATGTTGTCAGAAAAAGTAATGCAACGCCATTTTCGTGATGCATTTTACACTTTTCTGTTTTCAATAAGAATATAAGCTTCAAAATATGTTTGTCGTCTTAAAAGTGAATTATACGGTGATGAATGGAGTAAAGTTGGAATGCCAACCATCACTTCGGGATCTTCAAGTTTTGTACGCTGTGTGATTCTAGAAACCTTTTTATACATCATGGTGGTAATTCATTGGACATGTTGAAAAGGTTATAGCATTTAAAGAGTATGCTACCGTCGTTGGGGGTGAGAATGGGTCAAAAAAGGATACTCAAAGATTGTTTGTTAAATAACAAATGCAATTGAAGTCGAAATAACTTTTTATTTGGTATGTATACTCTTCTAAGTGGTATTGATAGTTTAGCAAGAAAGTATTACATTATACGAATTGCTTACTAAACTACAAATGTTTGAAAATTGACCCAATCTCACCCCTTAGAGGGGGTGAGAATGGGTCAAAGTATTCGAAATCGCCTATTTATGAATATAAGTTAATTTTATTGATCATATCTAGTAAGCCTATTTAAAGAACAATATAACCATGACTAATAAAACTTTTGTAATTTTAAAAGATGATTAATCCACCTAAAAGGGTTAATACAACCGAAGAAAATGTTGAAATTTGATAAAATAACGTTTGAATGTTGTATCGACATTTTTAGCCACCATTATCATCCTCATTTAAAGTTTCAACCTCCACGAGAGGAGGGACGATTACAATGAGGGAAGCATTGCACGTGAAATGTTTATCAAACCAAAATTCGACGTTCATTCACTTTCCGACATTGTACTATGTCACCGGTTTTATAGCCACTGTATTTCCTAAATCCCACTACTGTCTGGTAGTTTCAGGATATTTCCTTAAAATTTCAAAAATGAGTGGAGAAGAAGAACGTTTTTAAGTCTATTTTATGAGCTTACGATATTGCAGTACACTAAACGTTAGATGATGATTAGAGGAGCTGTCAATGTCTATGTTTATTGTTATAAATGATTTTAGGCACTAAACGTATGAACACACTCGCTTGACACTTCTGCGACATATTTTCGAAAAAAAAAGTGCTTTTATGAATATACCGTAAACATGGCACCACTCTAACATCAAATGGGGACTGGATAACAAGTTGAATTTTTAGTTAAGGTAATGTGCACTCGATAACTTGCTTGACCCAATCTCACCCCCATTTTTAATATTTAGACATAGGGTCGAAAATAGTGAATTTTTATACAAAAAGTTCATTGACAACCCACTTTTTTCGTTGCATCAACCAGGTAATACCTACAGCTAACTACTTATAAGAAAATTTATGATTAGGTGCTTGTGTGAAACATTGCCAAGGAGAATTTTTTTCAGAGTGATTTACTAGTAGTTTCATCATATAAGTTTAGCCAAAATTTGAACAAAAAACGATTATTGCTAAACATCTTTTTCTGCATCATGACGTGTAAAAACATCTCCTCTTTAAAATAATATAAAGTTTTCAATATAAATTAGCCATAGTTGATGAGCTATTTCAAATTTTTTGTTTCTCCGTTTTGACCCAATCTCACCCCCAGACCCATTGTCACCCCCATCGACGGTATCACCACAAAACTTAATAAAATATCACTTTTTATACTAATCCACCAGAATCCCTGCCCTTTGTTTACGTGATTTTGGTGGAGAGCTGAGAAGTGGGCTTTGTTCGAGTAGGAGCGGTACACCAAGAAGGATAATGAAAATATATACACCCTATAATATCATTTCATTATGGTTACAGATTTTTGGTTAAATATTTGATCAAACCAAACTTATTTATCCACTTATGAATGTTTTTAAAATTTTCGTAGCGGGACACCATATCTACGCACCCAGTGTACGCCTAAGATAACGCGTCGATCAAGGTAACCCATATGTTGGAAGAAAGGTCTCCACGAGTAATAAGAGAATCCTGAAAATCATTTTTCTAAAGTTCATAATAAATTCGTTATTACAACAAATATACTATTTTCGTAACAGGACACCATTAAACTGCGGCTATTGCAAAAAGTGCTTAAAACATATCAAAACCCATTTTTAGTAAAAGTTTCCTTTTGATGTATAAAATATACGGTTTTATACTATATTGAAAAAAATAGGTTTAATGTTTTCGAACTTAAACATGCAAGCAGGCATATTTGAAAATTATCAATGAAAAATTACATTTTTCTTACATAAAATGCTATTACTTCACCTAGCTATTTAAATACGCTACCAGTCAAATTTTAAGTAAAACAAGTGGTTTTCCTAAGATTGAATCTACCCTTTTTCATATGCTGGAAAGCTTGGGGCAAAACAATCACTTTGAAATTTCACACCTTTGGCGTAGAAGTGCGTGGAATGTGTCATATATAGATTTCAATGGGAGCTATCAACACTATATTCATTTCAGATTTTCCAGCAGTGATCTAAACGGCAACTTTTTTTTTCGAGTCTTTGGCAGCCTGGCCGCGTTGTTCAACGATCGAAAAATAATAATACCTAACAATTTAAAAATCATCCTGCAGTCCAGCTTGGGGCAAAACAATCACTTTGAAATTTCACACCTTTGGCGTAGAAGTGCGTGGAATGTGTCATATATAGATTTCAATGGGAGCTATCAACACTATATTCATTTCAGATTTTCCAGCAGTGATCTAAACGGCAACTTTTTTTTTCGAGTCTTTGGCAGCCTGGCCGCGTTGTTCAACGATCGAAAAATAATAATACCTAACAATTTAAAAATCATCCTGCAGTCATTTTTTTTTATTTTTGAAGCAGATTGAAATCATTTTTTTGTAGCATTATCTTTCTTACGACTTTGCGGATTTTCAATATAAGCATATTGCAATTCTGCTTGTGCTTTTTGCACAGAATAGAAACATAAAGTATTGTACCATTTGGGCAGGTGTACCTATTTTGGGCACTTGCCGCTTTAACTAAGTCAATTTCGAACCGATTGATTTGAAATTTTGTATAGAGTTAGGCACGTACAGTACCTAACTCTGTACAAAAATTCAAATCAATCGGTTTGAAATTGACTTAGTTATAACCGCAAGTGCCTAAAATAGGTACACCTGCCCAAATGGTACAATACCCTAATTACTTATTTATAAAGTAATTAGAACGAATTTCTCCACCCCCGTTTTTTACAACCGACTATCAAAAAATTAGGCTTAAACCCAAACAATAAACGCCCAGGTTCCACCGTTAACTTTTTTAGCGAATCTTCAACCTTACATTTCTTCCAACCTGCAAGGCGTAGTACTGAGTCTGTTATTGCAGGAGTGTGGAGTGAGCAGTGCACAAAATGTAGTGAGCAATAAAGGGTGAGAATTTGGAAATAAGTAAGATATAGGAGTAAACAGTTTAAAAGGAAGAATGTTTGACAGCTGTGAATAATGAAGAGTGAGAAATAAGAAGTGTGAAACAGTGATGAGTGAGAATAATAAATTAAGAGTGAGCAGAAGGAATGAGCAGTCATTTGTGAATATTCAGCAGGAAATAGTAAGAAACTTGTGAGAAACAAGCAGTGTAGAGTATGAAGTGAGCAGCCAGGAATGAACAGAAAAAAGTGCGGAGCAATGAGACATGAGTAGTGGTAATTTATTACAGTGGTTTTTCGGTTTTATCACGACCAAAAAAAATTACCGTGAAATAAACGAAACCGTGAATTTGTCGAAACGGAAAATAAATATAATTTTTAATTTAAAATCCATCATCAGCAAAATTAACGAACCGTAGTTCACATTTTCAAACTGTTTTAGTGGGCTGAGCTATGTTATATTGATTTTATATTGATTTCGGAATGTTTTTTAACAGGTGTGATAAAAACGAAATGGAAATCGTGATAAAATCGTAACAAAAACTGTGAATTTGGGCGAGTAGTGATTAAAACGACTAGTGATAAAACCGAAACGCTACTGTACAGGGGATACTCAAAATAACTGGGACAGGTAAAATTATTACTTTTCAAAAAATGTTCAGCCCGCTGTAACTTTTCGAAAAGGGCATCAAATATTCTCAAATTTTTACTGAAAGTTCTTCAACTAGTTGTGTATCAGTGGTCAAAATTTGGAAAAGATCGGGCCATTCTAAACGAAGCTATAAAGGTTCTAGAAAAGATATAATTATCCGATAGCCAACTTTGAGCTGTTATATCTCCGGATTCTATAAACCGAATGCAATGAAATTTTGATCATTTATGACTTATATCAGGGGTTCCCAACCTTTTCGAGGTGGCGGCCCTATTTAAGAATTGTGAAAGCATCTGGGGCCCAATGAAATTTTTTAGAAAATATATGAATTAAATGAACGATACGAAGGGTACAGTGACGTAGTAATTTACTGTGGGAGGATTTTCGACGATCAATAATACTTTTTTTTTATTCGACACTCACATTTCGTAAACAATAATGTCATATACATTCAATTTAAGTCGTAGCTGAAAAATGGCGGCGCAGCCGAAAATTTTTTCTTCTGAAGACGTTTTATACTGAAAATTCGTTCCTCAAATTGTGGCTTTTGGGGTTGGCGGTATACAAAATTAAAAATTAGTATAATTTGAACAAAATGGAATAAAAATTTAACATTTGTTTTGGAACCATCGCGGCCCTCCGGACTGGCTTCACGGCCCCCCAGGGGGCCGCGGACCACCGGTTGGAAACCCGTGACTTATATAATGAGCTATTAAAAACTTTTGACTTAACTTAAAACTCTTCAAACGAAAGAAAATTATTACGATTAGATTATTTTTCTAATATAACACCAATTTATCCATAACTTCATCATCGTTTCAAAATTCGAGATAGTAATTATAGTTCATTTAAATTCCTTCTAATTGAAATAAATATATTTATTTTTCAAAGAGAAGCAACCAAATAGCCGGCATTAAATTGAAAAAGTAATGGGGCACATATGAAAAATATATAAATTCACTGAAAAAACATTGAATAATGATGATTAACCTGGGCTTGTTAGGGGAATATCTGTAAATAAAAAGAAAATCGTGTTATGTACTGTTCCTTTGAATTCCACTTAGACTTTGCATCCTTTGACAGATACGTATTTCGACCTCAACTGTAAGGTCGTCTTCAGTGTCTTGTACTTGACTCGACTTAGTCGAGTCGAGTCAAGTACAAGACACTGAAGCCGACCTTACAGTTGAGGTCAAAATACGTATCTGTCAAAGGATGCAAATTCTTAATGGAATTCAAAGGAACAGTACTTAACGCGATTTTCTTTTTATTTACATTGAATAAATTAAATCGCCATATTTTTTTTCTTATTAATAATTTCAAATGAAGTCAACTGTTTTTCAAAGTTCATTATATACGTCATAAATGATCAAAATTTCATTGCATTTGGTTCATTGAATCCGGAGATATAAACGCTCAAAGTTGGCTATCGGATGATTATACCTTTTACTAGAATCTTTATAACTTCGTGTAGAATGGCCCGATCTTTTCCAAATTTGAAACACTGATACACAACTAGTTGATGAACTTACAGTAAAAAATTAGAATATTTGATGCCCTTTTCGAAAAGTTACAGCGAGTTGAACATTTTTTGAAAAGTGAAAATTTTACCTGTCCCAGTTATTTTGAGTATGGGTAATTCTCGCTGAGACCGGCCCACTATTTACACCTTGTCTTCAAAAATGTATAAGGTGCCGATTTTCTGAAAGCCCTCGCTAAAAAAGTAAGAAAAATGCATTTGGTTACTCTAATTGATGGACCCCCCGTTAGTTAGAGCCACAACAGTTTTTGCAGACTCCTCGATTTTGGTCGAATGGTGGCTCACTTAAACCGTTATAACTGGAAAGTTTCTCAGAAAACCACCTCAAATCGAATTGTTGTTGAAAAGAGGAAAGATAGAGCTACTATTCACCATAATAAAAAGTTGGGTCGGCCATATTGATTTTGGCCGCCATCTTGGATTTTTATGCTTATTTTCACCATGAGGGTAACCACCGATTTTCAAAATTTTCGCATCAATTGAAAGCTGAGGCATTTATACGTAACATATCTAAAAATTAGTGATGTCTTTTTTTTCCTATCAAAAGTTATCTGCAGTTTTGTAAATTAAGCCACGTTTTCTCCATACATTTCCATGCGCACCGGCAACGACATACAACAGCATCCGAGTTTACGCCTGCATGTATACACAAAGGCGCGTGCCGCAAAATTGGGCCAAATCAGAGGTTCGTTTCCGTTTTTGACTGTTTCTCAATGATGCGGGCATTGTTTTCATAACTTTTATAGTGTTTTGAAAAACTTAAACCTTCAGCTTTCCATTAGTGGACTCAGAATTTAAATTCGTGTTCGTGAACACTGCGAAATAACGCTTACTTACCTTACCGGTCAGGCTAAGGCCGGGGTGGCCTCTGCTGTACATAGTAGCCGCCTCCATTCCACTCGGTCCACGGCAGTTTGTCTCCAGTTCCGCACTCTGCGTAGGGTCCGCAGATCGTCCTCCACTTGGTCGACACACCTAGCTCGCTGCGCTCCACGTCTTCTTGTACCGGTCGGATGACTCTCGAGAACCATTTTAGTCGGGTTGCTATCCGACATCCTGATGACGTGACCCGCCCACCGTAGCCTCCCGATTTTCGCGGTATGGACGATGGTTGGTTCTCCCAGCAGCTGATGCAGCTCGTGGTTCATTCGCCTTCTCCAAGTCCCGTCTTCCATCTGCACTCCGCCGTAGATGGTACGCAGCACCTTCCGTTCGAAAACTCCAAGGGCGCGTTGGTCCTCTGCACGTAGGGTCCATGTTTCGTGCCCATAGAGGACGACCGGTCTAATCAACGTTTTGTAGATGGTTAACTTCGTGTTACGGCGAACTTTATTCGATCGTAGAGTTCTGCGGAGTCCAAAGTAGGCACGATTTCCTGCCACAATGCGCCTCTGAATTTCTCTGCTGGTGTCGTTGTCGTCGGTCACCAGTGAGCCCAAGTACACGATTTCTTCAACCGCCTCGATTTCATCACCGTCGATATGAATTCGGGGTGGCGGGCGCGGTGATTCCTCTCTGGAGCCCTTTGCCATCATGTACTTTGTCTTCGACACATTAATGACTAATCCGATTCGCCTGGCTTAACTCTTTAGTCGGATGTACGTTTCCGCCATCGTCTCAAATTTACGAGCAATAATATCAATATCATCGGCGAAACCAAGCAGCTGAACGGACTTCGTGAAAATCGTCCCACTCGTGTTTATCCCCGCTCTTCTTATTACACCCTCCAAAGCAATGTTGAACAGCAAGCACGAAAGACCACTCGAACTACGCACATCACTCGATCCATCGTCGCCTTGATCAACCGTATCAGTTTATCCGGGAATCCGTATTCGTGCATAATCTGCCATAGCTGTTCTCGATCGATTGTATCATACGCCGATTTGAAATCGATGAACAAGTGATGTGTGGGCACGTTGTATTCGCGGCATTTCTGCAACACCTGGCGGATGGCGAACATCTGGTCCGTTGTAGCGCGTTCACCCATGAATCCAGCCTGATATTGCCCCACGAACTCTCTTGCAATCGGTGATAGACGGCGTGAAACTTCTGCCGTGCGACCTGTGCTTTTAAACAGATCGGCTTGGTTGGTAGTTTTCATACCACCTTACCAAGACTGGCAAAAGTTTCAGGCACCCGACTGCCTAATGTATTGTTCTGTTTTCATCACAAATTCTATCGATCGGTAGCTTTTTCGGAATTCGCACTCCGTTCATAGGGGTATGCCTATATCGCGGCGTGTTCTTCCTATTAGCTTTTTCCAGTCTTGGTAAGGTGGTATTTTGCCAGTCTTGGTAAGGTGGTATGAAAACTACCAACCAAGCCGATCTGTTTAAAAGCACAGGTCGCACGGCAGAAGTTTCACGCATTCGATGTATTCGTTCAATACATGGCCTACTTGCCTAATTTCACCTTCTATAAAAAATTTCACACTTGTTCGCTACCTAGCGAATTCTATCATATCTATCATTTCATTATCCACTTTGATCTCTACTCCCTTATACTATGAGTAGAAAGAGACCGATATAGCCACAAAATCATCAAGTTATTAATAGAATACGGTCGATAAATCAGCATATGATATGAAAAGTTTGGCTCAAAAAGAAAAGTGTTCTATCCTATAAGATCGAAAAAGCTAATAGGAAGAACACGCCGCGATATAGGCATACCCCTATGAACGGAGTGCGAATTCCGAAAAAGCTACCGATCGATAGAATTTGTGATGAAAACAGAACAATACATTAGGCAGTCGGGTGCCTGAAACTTTTGCCAGTCTTGGTAAGGTGGTATGAAAACTACCAACCAAGCCGATCTGTTTAAAAGCACAGGTCGCACGGCAGAAGTTTCACGCATTCGATGTATTCGTTCAATACATGGCCTACTTGCCTAATTTCACCTTCTATAAAAAATTTCACACTTGTTCGCTACCTAGCGAATTCTATCATATCTATCATTTCATTATCCACTTTGATCTCTACTCCCTTATACTATGAGTAGAAAGAGACCGATATAGCCACAAAATCATCAAGTTACTAGTGATTTTAAACAAATATCTATAATCACTGTAACTACCGCCTTTTAACGGGCCAGACATTATAATTCGAAGCCACAGCGTATCATAATCATTACTCTTAGCACGACACACATCATTACAGATGTAGATCATTCAAAGGTTAACCAAGAAAAAAAATCGAAGGTTACCAATCGACAAAGTTTCCTTATGGAGTCACTTTTATCAGCCCGATGGTCTCTTGTCCGCACGTGTGCTCCAACCTTATTGTTACTAAAACAAGAACGCTGCTCGGCTGTTAAAACACACAAGAATTCTTCAGAACGGGTGGGTAGTGCCATGAAGGATACTGCTGGAAAACGGAAGTGCGATGTATTAGTGTGTGTAGGTGGGAGCTTTAGTAGACAGACAAGTGTAATTGTACAACAACACGTATCGTGATCGAAGCTAATTAACCAGGATAGCACCGTCATGCAATATGACGAGTAGACGGAAGAGGGGAGCCGTGAGGGCGGACGTAATGTATGGGCTCGGGAGATTGAGAAGTGCTGTTCAACTTTGGTGCACGTGATGTAGGTTTGGACGTGATGTATGAAGGATATTCAAGCAGGTTACTGTGCCGAGCCACAAGGATGAACATTGAATGTCAAGTGCTGACATTGATGATGCTCTATATCTTATACTGTGTACCAATAATTGAACGTTGTTTTTTTAGTCATCCCTTTTTGATCATTTCGGATATCTACTTGACATAAATTTCGATAAGTTATTTATATATTTACGTATTTGACCGAGCGAATTATGGCGCAGCACATCATCAAGCAATATTAATTCGTTGGATGCAGAGTTCGCAATAAATCCGTAGCAAGTATCATTAAAATCTCCATAACCATTCCGGCTGATGAACAGCGATTAAAATTAATACTGTGATCCCCATCGTGGCTCGGGGCTCCGATTTATTCTTCAACGACCATTAGTTGCTCACCGAACCCAGTTCCTCGCCGAGATACTATTGTGTGCAGCGCACCAAGATCAAACTGTTAAGTGGAAAAGTTACAGTCAACTACCATCACAGCAATGGTCGGGGGTTTCATACGGTACGGAATAAGCAGGATAAACGCAGCTCATACTATCTGTGTTTCTCGAAGGGAAAGGCAAAAGAGCTCCGTTGAAATGTAATCATTTAATGTCAAGAGAGTTTGCATTATTCCAGTTGAGCTGGCTATGCTCGGACGGGGAAGAAGGCTGTTGTTATCGTTATAATTATACGTTGGGAAATTGTTTCCATTCTATTACTGCCAGGAAGGGTATCTTGGGGGGCGAAAAGTATGAAAATTAATTGATCTCACTAGGTTGATACAAAAGGGTACTAAAATGCATAAAACGCAGGAAAAACGCACCAATTGTAAAGGTGCAGTTTCACACTTTGTATGAAATATTCACAATGTAAAAGTGCAAACAGTGAACATGTTGTTGAATCAGGTATTTTTTTTCTCAAATGTAATACTTGAATGTAAAAAACTTTATGACAAATGATTCAAAAAATCTCTTATTATCCCTCTAATACCCAATCCCGCTTTTAGACGGGGTATAGTTTGAGCATTTTTTTAATTTTTGTTTCGTGGACAGTCAAAATTTTTATATTTTTTGGCTGACATTTAGGACTGTTCTGTATATCTCAAAATGGTTTTTGATGCCTTTTAAAGCGTATTTACATTTTTTAAAAATCATTGAAAAAATGATGTTTTAGTCACCTTTCAGAAGTCATTGTTTATTTTGTATTGAATCGTTACAAATCACATATTTTATTTTTTTCCCAAATCATTCTATCATAGTAAAATAGTTTAAGGGAGTCGAATACACTCTAAAAATATTTTCCTTAAAATTATACGGAAAATAAAATTTTCCATGAAAAAAAATTTTTTTTTTTTTTTTGCTAGGTTTCTAGCTGCACTCTGAATAGAGTTGAAACCTCTACACTAGACCCGAAGATAGAAAAGAGTACGTAATCTTTCAGAAGCAGTTTGCCAGCCGTACGCGGAAAATGATATCCATTAAGACACTGTTGCCTACTGACTCAGAAAGTTACGGTAGAAGGTTGGAAAGTTTTCAATTGGTCAGTCAGTCAGGATATGCCTATGTAGTGTTATGGTCACACGGTTTGTGTTTGTCGTCTTGTTCGATTTTGTAGTATGGTTCAATATGTTTTTCTTCTCGTTAAACCAGTTGTCATATGTTTGTTTTTTTTTTTCATCGAATCAATCAAACCCTGTATGTTAAAATATAGTCGATCCTGTGTCAAATTGTTTTCTTGATTTCGCTAATCGTTTTCTACTTCTCTGTGTTCATCTCTTGTGTCCTTAAATTGCCATCGGTCCAAAACCCACAGAAACATGCAACTTAACTTCTGATATTTTTCTGTTGGTGTCAAAATACCATCTAAGAGATAAACAAAAATACGTCAAGTTAGTCAGTTGATAGCAATAAAATTTTAAAATAATAAAGATTGCTTGTCAACTATTATGTATTCGTCCCCCTACAAATACTATGAAAAATGTTCAAATTCGTTCAATTGTCCTATCGGTCCTACCTATAAAAACCATGTCATTTTCTCAAGCGTAGCCTAGAAATGTCAACCTAGTCATACACAAGTAACGTTGTTCAGTTAATAAAAAGCAGTCAGTTTTTGTCCAAAATGTCACGTCGAACGCATTGACGTCAACAATGCGTTTAAGTGTTCGCACGTTAGCTTCGAATCTATCAGCACAATTAAGTGCTGCAAATCTCCTTCCCACTATTAGTTCTTCGGTCGATTTTAATTGCTTTATTTAAAGAAAATATGACCAACTAATATTGTAAACATTCGAAAAAGCGATTATGACATCAATAAATTACTAATCAAAATCAACCGAGAAACGTGGGAAATAGAGCCAAAACAACATTTTGAAGTCAGCTGGCTGTAAAAGGTTCCAAAACCTGTCACAAATCCTACAATACTTTTATTAGGATTTGTAACGATCATCAAAACCTTCTTAAATCCAACCGACTTGGAACTATTGCTTGGGAATAGATTCTAATGAGCCCTAGCGGATCCTCCATGTTTATCGAGCATGTCTGATGCATATGATCAGCCATACTCCATCTGCAGCAGCCGGTTCGTGATGAACCGTTGGAGGCGCATTAAAGTGTCAAATAGGTGATATGTTTCACTAAAGAACACTACATTACAATAATCAAAATGAAACTCCTTCACTTTAATACCGTCAACCCCTGCGAACTTGGCCATGAAAAAAAAATTAAAATATTAATATTTCAACAATAGTCATAAAATCTTCAAATGTTTTCATCTCAAAAAATCCACATCCCAAAAAGGCTTCCAGGAAAAATATAAAAGTGGGGGGATGTTCAAAAATAAAAATTAGGAAAATCAAAAACCGAAATTTACAAAATCGAGAATTTAAAAAAATCATCTTCCAAAACATGCTTAAATCGATTTTAGAAGACGAAAATGATATTTAGATCAAAATAAAAAATTTGGGAATTAGAGGGTTAATGCACACGTTATTATTTTATTTTAATCCCCTGTTGGGGGAATTTAAGCCACACGTATATTTTATCTAAAACATCATGTTAATTTTCAAATTATTTTTTTTTCAGCATTTTCACAAAAATAGCACGAAACGAACTCACCAATTTATGTGCATAGGACTGGGTCAGCATGGTGGATTATTTGAAACAAATCTCTTTGGATGCCATTGACCATTTCAATTTGGATTTGGATGCGATTGATTGCGTTCCCGTATCCCGCCATTCTCATGGAATTTAGTAAGGGAAAACGTACATTTTTCTTATAAGATGATATTTTATGTCTAAAACCATTTCTCATAAGTGACGTATTTTTTTCATAAACATACTAACGTACAGCTGTCGGGGTTGCAAAATGGTGAGTCGAAAAGGAGAGCGTCCAACATAGCTCTGGTCCTTACAAGTTCCTACCTCATGCTTCCACGGGTCAAGTAATGACAAAGACCGCCAGCTAAGAGTTGTGTGCTTAGCTGGTAGTGCAGCCTGGGAACTGCTGTCCTTCTGACTTTAGCTAGATTAAGGAGGTACGTCTGGAGCGGAGTAGTGTGCGGTAGTTCTAGTTCGGCAGCAGCAAAGCATCGCGCGCTGGCTTTGCTAGATTTTTGCGATTTTTTCTCTTTTCTCTGCGAGTTCCGACGACGGGACGCCAAGCAGTCAGTAGTGTGCGGTAGTTCTAGTTCGGCAGCAGCAAAGCATCGCGCGCTGGCTTTGCTAGATTTTTGCGATTTTTTCTCTTTTCTCTGCGAGTTCCGACGACGGGACGCCAAGCAGTCAGTAGTGTGCGGTAGTTCTAGTTCGGCAGCAGCAAAGCATCGCGCGCTGGCTTTGCTAGATTTTTGCGATTTTTTCTCTTTTCTTCGTGAGCTCCGACGACGGGACGCCAAGCAGTCAGTAGTGTGCGGTAGTTCTAGTTCGGCAGCAGCAAAGCATCGCGCGCTGGCTTTGCTAGATTTTTGCGATTTTTTCTCTTTTCTCTGCGAGTTCCGACGACGGGACGCCAAGCAGTCAGTAGTGTGCGGTAGTTCGGCAGCAGCAAAGCATCGCGCGCTGGCTTTGCTAGATTTTTGCGATTTTTTCTCTTTTCTCTGCGGGCTCCGACGACGGGACGCCAAGCAGTCAGTAGTGTGCGGTAGTTCTAGTTCGGCAGCAGCAAAGCATCGCGCGCTGGCTTTGCTAGATTTTTGCGATTTTTTCTCTTTTCTTCGTGAGCTCCGACGACGGGACGCCAAGCAGTCAGTAGTGTGCGGTAGTTCGGCAGCAGCAAAGCATCGCGCGCTGGCTTTGCTAGATTTTTGCGATTTTTTCTCTTTTCTCTGCGGGCTCCGACGACGGGACGCCAAGCAGTCAGTAGTGTGCGGTAGTTCTAGTTCGGCAGCAGCAAAGCATCGCGCGCTGGCTTTGCTAGATTTTTGCGATTTTTTCTCTTTTCTTCGTGAGCTCCGACGACGGAACGCCAAGCAGTCAGTAGTGTGCGGTAGTTCTAGTTCGGCAGCAGCAAAGCATCGCGCGCTGGCTTTGCTAGATTTTTGCGATTTTTTCTCTTTTCTCTGCGGGCTCCGACGACGGGACGCCAAGCAGTCAGTAGTGTGCGGTAGTTCTAGTTCGGCAGCAGCAAAGCATCGCGCGCTGGCTTTGCTAGATTTTTGCGATTTTTTCTCTTTTCTCTGCGAGTTCCGACGACGGGACGCCAAGCAGTCAGTAGTGTGCGGTAGTTCTAGTTCGGCAGCAGCAAAGCATCGCGCGCTGGCTTTGCTAGATTTTTGCGATTTTTTCTCTTTTCTTCGTGAGCTCCGACGACGGGACGCCAAGCAGTCAGTAGTGTGCGGTAGTTCGGCAGCAGCAAAGCATCGCGCGCTGGCTTTGCTAGATTTTTGCGATTTTTTCTCTTTTCTCTGCGGGCTCCGACGACGGGACGCCAAGCAGTCAGTAGTGTGCGGTAGTTCTAGTTCGGCAGCAGCAAAGCATCGCGCGCTGGCTTTGCTAGATTTTTGCGATTTTTTCTCTTTTCTTCGTGAGCTCCGACGACGGAACGCCAAGCAGTCAGTAGTGTGCGGTAGTTCTAGTTCGGCAGCAGCAAAGCATCGCGCGCTGGCTTTGCTAGATTTTTGCGATTTTTTCTCTTTTCTCTGCGGGCTCCGACGACGGGACGCCAAGCAGTCAGTAGTGTGCGGTAGTTCTAGTTCGGCAGCAGCAAAGCATCGCGCGCTGGCTTTGCTAGATTTTTGCGATTTTTTCTCTTTTCTCTGCGAGTTCCGACGACGGGACGCCAAGCAGTCAGTAGTGTGCGGTAGTTCTAGTTCGGCAGCAGCAAAGCATCGCGCGCTGGCTTTGCTAGATTTTTGCGATTTTTTCTCTTTTCTCTGCGAGTTCCGACGACGGGACGCCAAGCAGTCAGTAGTGTGCGGTAGTTCTAGTTCGGCAGCAGCAAAGCATCGCGCGCTGGCTTTGAAAAGTGTACAGGCCGCGTTTTCATTCGGTCGTCGTCGTCGTCTATTTGACTGCTCATCTTCGTACGGGGCGATTTAGTGAGTTTTTGGAGGCAAAGTGTACAGGCCGCGTTTTCATTCGGATCGTCCGCGTGCACGTCGGCGTCGTCGTCGTCGTCGTCGTCTCTGCTCATCTTCGTACGGGGCGATTTATGATACGATAAATGCAACATCAACATTTTTTGCGATTTTAGTCAACAGACATTGAAATGTTCGTCACGTCAAGTGTCGGCCCAAGTTTCAAAGCCACGTTGGGTCAAATCACTTTATTTTCTCTTTCGTTAATTTTCGCACTTCGAAAACTATCTGAATGGTTCGTCATCTTCGATGTCGGCATGTGTTTTGTTTTAGTCCAAATGAAAATAAGTGGTTTGATATTAATAGGGTTGCATGAATCACTCCACTTACCAAAGTGAACTCATATCATGCGCCCTTTCCCCTCCCCACTAACAAAAAGTCCTTCCCATGACAGACGTGGAGACGCAGAGGTGATCTCGGTCTTTAGTAAGCAACGCACGTCATAATAACATTCCTTTCCTTCCTCGATGACCGTAAGGACGTGGCCGGCGCCGTTATTGACCTAATAAAGTTTGGAATTCTCGAAGATGCACATTGAGGACGGTAAGCTACTCCCAAGCTCCGTCTGTTGGTTCCTTGTGCAACTTCGATTGTTCTGGTCAATCACGGAGTAGCAACTACGAATAGTACGGTCATCTATGCTCATGCTCATGCTCATTAAGGAGGTACGTCTGGAGCGTCTGTTCACCAAGGAGATGCGGCTCGAACAGCGTCTGTTTTGGCATCCTGTGACTGAGTATGAAATGCTCCTCCACCGGAAGCTATACCTAAGGTGGCAGCCCCACCACGGTGGATAGGGGACCTTAAGTCAACAACAACAACCTACTGTTTCCGAAATCCAAAAACCGTTACAGATACCGGAAATGGAAGATTGCGAACTGATTCAACCGCAACGACTTTTAGCGCGAAACAACGGACAAGAATTGAAACTTGGTATGTATTAACCCTAGCCCCGCAGGGTGAACTGGCACAACTATTCAATGAGGTATGTCATATGAAGCTTGAGATCCTAGGACTGAGCGAAGTCCGTTGTCCGAACTTTGGAGAACACAGATTGGCGTCGAGTCAAATTCTGCTATACTCTGGGCTACGAGGTGAACACGCTCCTCACCACCGCGGAGTTGGTTTCCTGCTCAGTGCTCACGCCCACGCTGGCTGCGGGAACCTATTAATGAGAGGATAATAGTAGCCAGATTTAGAACACGGGTTCGAAACCTTACAATGATCCAATGTTACGCGCAATTGATGCTGCCGAAGACACAAAAAGAACTTTTACAGTCAACTGAATGCTGTAGTCAAAAAGATTCCGAAAGGTGATACATATTTAGATATTTGGACGGTGAAGTAATCTTGAAAAGATTACAGAAATTTCTTCCCATCTGGTTGACTTCTCAAAAAAAGGTGTTTCGATTATGATGCACGAGGCATTCCTATGACTGTGTTTCCTCTTGATGGAACGTGCTCGGTTTCGCCTCTGCTACAAGGTGTATACGGAAGTTTGGGCTCCAGTGATTCCATTTGGTGCGTAAAATTTGCCTTTGTTAGACGAAGCCAACGACGATGACGACGGGCCCGATAGAAGAGTCCCATTTTTCAAACTGATTAATGACAGCCTTTCATTCACGGACCTAGAATGAACAATGAACATGTTTTCCCTTTCGTGATAAGTGGCACACGGCATTTGTAAAATGTAACATTCTCAGAGAAGGCTCTCGGGCGAGTTGTATTTGAAGAATGTATGATTGAAACGTCTCCAAGATATTCAATCAGCACCAAGCATCCAGTATACGAATAGATAAAATAGTGGAAATAATTGTTGTTCAGCCTTTAAAACTTTGAGACATTGAACCTAGAAATGTGAAGAATATGTCATTGTAACATGCGCGTTATTTTCATGGTTATGTATAGTAGGGTGCCAATGGAATGTATGGGAAAAATTTGACCATCGAATTTCAAAAACGGGTAGTGCTCAAAAGTTTCGTCTCCTCAAAAAAAGTCCCCATGCAAAATTTCAGCTCAATCGGACTTCGCTAAGGGGTGGCCCAAAGCGGTCAAAGTTTGGCTGTTTTGAAACACGAAAAATATCCCAAGGTAGGGGTACATGAAAATTTCGAAATCGAAAATTTTTTTTTGATGCCAAATGCCTTAAAAGTGCATGAAACGTCGAGATCTGGTGTTATCTCAAAAATTTTTTTTTTGAAAAAATTTGACTTTTTGGACTTACAAATTTTTTGAGTTGGGGGAGTGAAATGAATTTGAAATGGAGTATTTGAATTTAGTTGCTGAAATATTCATAGCAATAGTACTGGAACATGTCTTATATCATCGTTGGCAACTGCTAGCATATTATATATCATATATCGTTAGGGTGGTTCACTTATTTTGCATTAGGGTGGTCTTTTTTGTAGAAAATTTTAAAAAATAAGATAATAGTATTAAAAAATCACTTATATACCTGTAAGTCATTTTCAATGTTGAATATATATAATATTTCATTAGGGTGGCTCATTTATTTTTAATTAGGGTGGTTCATTGAGATGGAAATTAAGAACAAGAAAATATTTCCAGAAAACTTACCAGTCATATTTTTGTATAGTTTAAAACCATGGTCCTTTATTGGCATGTAACACTTTGTTAAGATATTCCTAGACCAACATGTGGAAAGGGCGTAACAACCATTGCGATTTTCTGCTTTTCCTGTCCCTCCCGGGCATATCCCCAATTATTCATAAAATCTTTTATTTTCTTTTTTAAAGTTTGAATCTTTTTTTTTTTTGAGTGCTTCACTTATTTTGCAAAAGGGTGGTCCATTTTGTAGAAAATTAAATTAAAAACGATAATAGTAGGGTCTTGCACCATTTGGGCACTTGCCGCTATAACTAAGTCAATTACAAACCGATTGATTTGAATTTTTGTACAGAGTTAGATACTGTACGTGCCTAACTCTATACAAATTTTCGAATCTATCGGTTAGAAATTGACTTAGTTATAGCGGCAAGTGCCCAAAATAGGTACACCTGCCCAAATGGTACAAGACCCTATTTGTATTGTATTTTCCGTTAGGGTTGTTTTTTTTTGGAAATTAAGATCAAAAAATACTTCGAGAAAATTCAACTAGGTAATCTTTTTCGTATAGCTTCAAGCCATGATTTCCTACAAATCTTTCGGTGACTTATCTATAATGAGATATTCTCTAATTATTACCTCTCCTCTCGTTCTATTTCATTAATCACGGCATCAATATAGTGATTAAAACCGATTTACAGAATTAAATATTGTGGTACGGACTACCAAAGAGATTTATTTACTAGAGAGGTTCATCTCATTGTAAGATTTTGAAAAGTTTTGTGAGACTAAATTAAAAAAATCGAGTAAACATTTATTCAGCTGTTTCTATGAGGAAGAAGAGTTTAGTTTGAAGAGTAAACTGTTTTTTGTTTTTTCATTAATGCGGTATTTGCAGATATAATTTACTTTTGCAATGGTCATGACCAAGCATGTCCGTACTGAGTGGATGAAATTTATGCTCGCAGTTCCGCACGGAGCGTTAAAATTCACCCGAGTGAAATTCTCCCCGTGTGCTCAGTGTGGTACTGCGGTGCGGTTTTTTGACAGTTCGAAAAGACATTTAAATTATTTCAACATCCTTTTATCAGTTAAGATAGGAAGATTTCATAAATACGATGATTTCGGTGGTGTAAATCAATAGAGCATAATTTTCATATGCTCAGTGCGAACAAGCCTGGTCGTAGTAAAAGGGACGTAACGGAAGAGTGGGAACGTTTTTGTGATATTTACTAAACTCATGCTGATAGGTTTTTGGTACATTACATTAAATTACATCTGATTTTTTGAACTTTTATTTTCCTTTTCTTTTTTGCTATTCCTCTGCGTAATATCAGTTTCCAACAAGGATTCCGGACAAGAGAGAGCACATAAGACGGCGAAACAAAAATTAAATTTTGGTCTGTCTCAAAAGCAAACTTATGTGTCTCTGACAGTTTTTGGGTCGCTGAATCCGAATCCGGGCTCAGATTTGCTCCAGCACGTCACAATTTTGAGCTATACCCCGATTTATAGGGCAAAATATGCGATTTTGGGCTTTTGGCTCAGTGTGGTACTGCGGTGCGGTTTTTTGACAGTTCGAAAACACATTTTAATTATTGCAACATCCTTCTATCAGTTAAGATACACTGAGAGGAAAATACATTTTAGTTTCACTGGAAAAACACAAGTAACCGTTCAAAAATGATGTTTTCAGTGAGTTCAAATGAATTAAGTAAAATTCGCTTGAAAACTTAGTGAAACTCCAAAGAAAAGCTATTGAAAATTTGGTACTGTATTGTATTGTAAAATGTATATGGTTTTCTAGTGGGTTTTACTGAAGTCGAATGTATGAAAAATGAAGCGAATTATTGTCAGCCATCACTAACGAACCAAGCATGAGTGTGATGATGGCAATATGTTCTGTGATTTTTATGTTTCCATCCTTACTAGGGAACCGTTTGGGGGTCTCCGATAAAACGGAGACAAACCATTTTTTTTTAATAATCTCGAAATAGACAAAACAAAAACAAAAATGGCCAAAAGTTGTTCCAAATATACTGAAAATTTACTTAAATTTTATTAAATTTTGTAGTGAAAAATTTCACTTAAATGCTATTGGATTTTTCCAGTGGAATATTTTTACTAACCAATCATGTAAGTTTCAAATGTTTAGTTAGATGGAAAAAATCTACTTATGATTTCCAGTGGAATTGAAGTGAATTTTTCGCTCAGTGTAGGAAGATTGCATGAATACGATAATTTTGGTGGTGTAAATCAAAAGAGCATAAATTTCATCCGCTCAGTACGGACATGCATGGCCTTGACCATTGCAAAAGTAAACTATATCTGCTAATACCGCATTAATGAAAAACTTCCCCATCTTAGGGGTTCAAGAAACAGTTCTACTCTTCAAACTTAACTCTTCTTCCTCATAGAAACAGCTGAATAAATATTTACCCGAATATTTGAATTTAGTCTCACAAAACTTTTCAAAATCTTACAATGAGATGAACCTCTCTAGTAAATAAATCCCTTTGGTATTGTCAAACCACAATATTTAATTCTGTAGATAGAAATCGGTTTTAATCACTATATTGATGCCGTGATTATAGAACGTGAAATAGAACGAGAGGAGAGATAATAATTAGAGAATATCTCATTATTGATAAGTCACCGAAAGATTTGTAAGAAATCATGACTTGAAGCTATACGAAAAAGATTACCTGGTTGAATTTTCTGGAAGTATTTCTTGATCTTAATTTCCAAAAAAAAACAACCCTAACGGAAAATACAATACAAATACTATTATGTTTTTTTTATTTATTCTTCTAAGGAACTAAGGATCACCCTTATGCAAAATAAGTGAAGCACCCAAAAAAAAAAAAGATTCAAAATTTAAAAAGAAAATAAAAGATTTCATGAATAATTGTGGATATGCCCGGGAGGGACAGGAGAAGCAGAAATTCGCAATGGTTGTTACGCCCTTTCCACATGTTGGTCTAGGGATATCTTAACAAAGTGTTACATGCCAATAAAGGATCATGGTTTTAAACTATACAAAAATATGACTGGTAAGTTTTCTGGAAATATTTTTTTTGTTCTTAATTTCCATCTCAAAGAACCACCCTAAATAAAAATAAATGAGCCACCCTAATGAAATATTATATTTATTCAACATTGAAAATGACTTACAGTTATATGAGATTTTTTAATACTATTATCTTTTTTTTAAATTTTTCTTCAAGAAGGACCACCCTAATGCAAAATAAGTGAACCACCCTAACGATATATGATATATAATATGCTAGTAGTTGCCAACGATGATATAAGACATGTTCCAGTACTATTGCTATGAATATTTCAGCAACTAAATTCAAATCCTCCATTTCAAATTCATTTCACTTCCCCAACTCAAAAAATTTCTAAGTCAAAGTCAAATTTTTTCAAAAAAAAATTTTTTGAGATAACACCAGATCTCGACGTTTCATGCACTTTTAAGGCATTTGGCATCAAAAAAAAATTTTCGATTTCGAAATTTTCGAAATTTCGAAATTACCTTGGGATATTTTTCGTGTTTCAAAACAGCCAAACTTTGACCGCTTTGGGCCACCCCTTAGCGAAGTCCGATTGAGCTGAAATTTTGCATGGGGACTTTTTTGAGGAGACGAAACTTTTGAGCACTACCCGTTTTTGAAATTCGAAAATTCGATTTTCATTGGCACCCTAATGTATAGTATACAAAACAGCGTCATTTATTTGAAACATACTATTTATCAGTTGATAGAAAAAATGATTGAAATAGAAAAAAATATCAAGATTCCTTAATATTGCTGATACCATCTGGGAGAATTTTCCCCTCCTGATAACGCTTCCAGTCACTATTGTGGAAAACTTCCTCTTACATAATCCCAGCAAGATTGACGTATCAATCGATATCCACACTCATGGATTGCTGAATGGTGGATGGTCCAAATCAAATTGGTAGCACGTTTTCTTTTTGTAGAATATACCTATGTGTATAACTTTCGGTCATGGATATCAATTTCATTTGCAGCATGCAATATCTTTTCGAGGTTAACTTCTCCATGTGGAGGATACTCTCAAGACAAAAGTACAATGGCATCATCATACGGACTTTTAATGAAGGCGAGTGGGAGAATATACGGGAAAGTCACATTACCCCACAATTGAGAAAGAAAACACAAAAGAAGAAAAATTAAGAACCCTACACCGACGTTGATGCTATTTTCATGTACATACGTGAACACAAGT
The DNA here is from genome assembly GCF_035046485.1 of Aedes albopictus. Lineage (NCBI taxonomy): Eukaryota > Metazoa > Arthropoda > Insecta > Diptera > Culicidae > Aedes > Aedes albopictus. The sequence goes on along the minus strand of NC_085137.1, from coordinate 201,373,126 downwards.
CAGATATGTACATACAAACGAGAATTATAAATATCCCTGAAGGTGATCTCTAGTGGGAAAACGACATTGCCTGAAGCGATACAAAATAACCCTTCTGGTCTAGATGTACTCATTTGTTGCTGTAAGGACTTGGGAAGCTCCCTAATAAGAGTATTTGATTAGCCAAGCGAAAAGGAATAACTTTTTTGTCTGTGAAGGCAGTGAAAACGGTGGAAAATAGAAGCTTGAAGTATATGGAAAGGCTTTTTCCATACACATTTTGAGGAAATGTACACAGTTAGTGACATTCGGCAATTTCTACCGAAACCTAAACTACTGAGCGTTCGGTTATTAGATTTTAACGGAATTCTGTATTTCTGATGCGGTACGTACGCGAATATCCACGGACATTTCCTTGACTTCCTTGTAGTGTATATTCGTTCCTGTCACACGATATCAAAGCCCAAAATGCCAAATTTTGGGATAAGATGGCCCAACTCATAAATTCATTCCTGAATGTGATTTCATCATTGCTATAGGTGCATGGTGTCAAAGAGATGCCAGATGTACAGATATTTGACCTTTTATACAGACAAGATACAGAATAAAGAAAAATACAGATTTTCAAAATTTGATGAAATCGTGATTCGGCTCGTGGCGCTATGTTATCCGGAGAAGTTTTTTTTTTGTGAAATGTGCATCCTAGTTTTGTGAAAATATTTTTCAATTGTGGTGAATGTTTTTCCAGATATGAAGTTTTTAATGGTGAAAGTCAGAACTTTAGATTGCCGGCACAGTGTCCGTACGTGTTTCCGCCTTGAAAATCTGTTAGGACGATGGACCTCCTTAGTGGCTGTAGTAAATTGATATTTGCATACAGAAGTCCTCAAGTGAACTATGGTGTGATCCAGTTGTACTGGACCATTTTCGTGTCCAATTAATGACGATAAGAAGAAAATAAAGAAGAAGGAGAAGAAAGTTCCGTGTGCTGCGTTCGTCGGAAATTACAGGTGATGCGGTTCAAGGAGGAAAAGCTGATGAGTAATGAAGAACTCGAACTGATCGTCATGGTAGATCGAGCGGGTGTACGTCGACGGCTCAACGTGGTGCTTCCGGGGCATTGATCCCGACCCAGTTCTTCCCGGAATTCATTCGAAAAGGCGAGCTGTTCCCAAAGTGATGCGACAGGAAGGTTAAGACCGAGGAAATCATATTGGATCTGGATTTTGATTGCTTTCGGGAGAAAATTCCTGCCCCGGCATTTGCAGGCATACCAAGAATGAAGGTGCATGCCACTATTGCCCCGTTTTCCACCGTAGACGACGAAGCTGTTTTGAAATTGGTGAGATTGCTCCTTTTTTATCTACTACTAGCTGTCCCGGCAAACGTCGTTCTGCCTGCCTACTGTGTTTATTTTTTTTGACATGCAGCTCTTTAAAAAATGCCCCGCAAAATGTATTTTCAAACTTTCTCGTTTTCGGTGCGTTCACTGTTGATTATCTCATTTGTTTCCTCGAGCCTATTCGTCACATACAAACACTATTCCTTTTTTATTTATATAGATTTTTACAATGATTTTTCGTTGGGGTTTCTTCATTCGGGGAAGGGATCATTATACTTTTTTTCTCGTTTCAGAGAGCGAGTAATGGCGCTTAAGCCTAGGCTTTGAAGCCAGGACACATGGAGAAATGCCTGTGCCCCATCCCAGGAGAAGAGACGCCAACGGAGTGTGCATTAACCTTCTTAGCAGCACCACTCCCAACAATTTTATGTTCAAACACCATTCCCCTAAAACGAAACGGTTGGTACGGTTGTCCCCGTTTCTTCCTTCATTCAATTCAAAAAAGTTTGCCAATCATGTTATTCATAAGTGGATAACCTGATTGCCTTAAGTTTTTGAATTATCTTCGAACCCATTAGTCTGCACAGTGGGCCTGGCCGTTTTAATATTTGTGTCACATCATCTCTGATATGCTGCAAATATTAATGCTGACAAGAAAATATCGGAAGAAATTTTGATATTTCCAGGATGCTTTTCAATACTGGCTGTGCAAGCACTAGATTAGATTAGATTAGAAATACAGATTTTCAAAATTTGATACAGAATTTCTCAGAAAGCATAGAATGTTCCAAAGCTATTTTCAATAAATTTAATAAAAACCTTCTAAATTGCTGGTTAAATTTAATGGAATTTATGAAAATTTGTGCATTTTCACACACTTCTTAGGGAGCGTCCATAAATGACGTAGTTTTTTTGGGAGAGAGGGAGGTGTTTGTGATTTTGTAACGAGGGTAGGAGTTTATGATATGCGTAGCTTTCTATTAAGCCTATTGATAAAGAGTATTTCATAATCACATTTTTACTTGCAGTAAATCAAAATGCAATAATATTTTATTTTCATTCACATTAGTGTAAATATTTTGCATTGCAAGAAAAATTATCGCGCAAAGTTGTGCAAAAATGCTATTAGATATGCGCGGTTGCATATAATCGTTTCGGTGTCTTCTGTGCGGTCAATCTTTTGCTCATTTCCGCACCGCACTTATTGCAGAAGACATGAACATGATATGATGAACTGGCGACGATCTATGAGCGATTTTTGACATTTTTGCGCGACATTCTACTACAAAACGCGCAATAACAAATAATGGAAGTATATGCCGGCTTTCTTTCATAAGACATATGTAGCTATCGGACGCATCAACTGGATCTGAGAAAATTATTTTAAAATCCAGCGTAAAGAGTAATGTATTGTGTATGCATACAAACATTAATTACACTCAAGTTCATCACACGACAAATAGTTCGCTGCTTGTTACAGGGCACTCGCACATTTCTAAGGAAAATTTGTCTGAGTATTTGATGTTTCGTGGCCTTGTGTTTGCGATTCGGATCTTCTTTCAGAATTTCATCGGCTTTCCTTGAGTAATGAGTTAATGAGTTCTTGTCGAGATATTTGGTGAGTTCCAGCGAGTTTCCGAATAGGATGATGAATAGAGATTTTTGTGATACGTTAATCTCAAGAGGGGATGCTATGAGACTCTAAAAGAGTTTATGGTGCAAGTCCTATGCGGTTGGGGGCTGGAATCTGGTGAAATTGGGGGTTTTCCAGAAAACCTTACGGGAAACCTCCAGGCATTCCTTGCAGGATTTTTGCAGAAATTCCTTTTGGCATTCATTTTGGAATTCTTTCAGACGTTTTCAATGGAAATCTTCCAAAAATTTTATTCCTCAAGGATTTCTTATGGAATTCCATATGTTATTATTTATTATTATTTTATTTATATAATTTATACAGGGCTTCCTTGAAGAATTCATCCAACAATTTCTTAAATTACCGAAGGAAACATTTTTTAAGGAATTTCTCATGGTGTTTTTTTTCTGAATTTCCTTAATCAGTTCCTAACAGGAGATGGATAACATTTCTGCAGGGAAGTCCCAGGGAAAAAAACGTTTGAACACATTCCTAAAGGAGCCGGAGGAATCTCGGAAGGAATCCCTGAAGGGACTTGCTGAGGAATTTCAGAAGGAGCTCCTGGAGGAAACTTGAAAGGAAATCATAGAGAAATCTTGTGAGCAGTTGCTGGAGTAATTCTAGAGAGGTGTTCCTTGACCAATTCTAGATAGGAGTTCCTAGACCAATTCTAGATGGAATTTTCCAAGAAATCTAGAACTAACTCCTGGAAGAATCTCAGGAGAAGCTATTGTAGAGTCTGAGAAGGAACTCTTTCAATTTCTGAAGAAAAAACGGAAGATTTTTTTGGGATGATAACTTTTGGGGAATCCTAGAAGATGTCCAGCTAACACTTCTGGTTGAATCTCAGAAAAATAATTCTGGAGGAGTTCCTGAAAACAAACCATGGGAAGGGAGGGATTGATCGCGGAATTCTAGGAGATCCTGGAGGAATCCTGATAGAAGAAAAGGGAGAGATGCCGGAATAAATTCCTGGGGAAGTCATGGGGAAAAATCCTGAATAAGTCCCAGAAGCAACTCCTCGAGGAATCCCAGAAGAAACTCCTAGAAAAATTCAAGAAGGAATTCCTGAAGGAATCCGAAAAAAAACTCCTGGGTGAATCTCACAAGCAGCTCCCAGAAGAAGCTCCTGGATTATTCGAGGAGGAAACTTTTTTAGGAAACCAAGGAAGAAGTTCTGATGAAATCTCAAAAGAAATTCCAGTTGAAATCCCTGGAGAGATGTCCGACGAAACTCCTGGGGAAAAAGAGGAGAAGAATATCTTGAAAAGTACTCCTAAAGGAAACTATGGATTAACTCATAGAAATCCATAGAAAAACCTTAGAAAAAACTCCTGGAAAAATCACAGACGAAACTTTTGGAAGAGTCTTAGAAAGAACTCTCCAGAAGAAATTCTCAGAGGGATCTCTAAAGGAACCCTTGAAGAAATACAAAAAGGAGAAATTCTTTAATGGAATGCTAAAAGGAATTCTTGGAAAAATCCCAAATGTGAAGGAATTCAAAAAATGGAGGGATTTTCAAACATGGACTCAAAAAAGGAACTTTTTGGGGAATCCTAGAATTAACTGCTGCAAGAATTTCAAAACAAACTCCTGCAGGGTCCTCCAAATGTCATGGTGAGTTTTATTCAAATGAAACCAATTTGATATTCTTAAACGGTGGAAAGAAACGGCATACCTAGGAAAGTGGAACCATCGTTGAACATATTAGTCATCAAAACTTTATTTATTTTTGGCTTTTGACATGTAAATTTTTTTGAAGGGGGGGGATATTTATCAAGCTACGTTATATATGGGAGGGGTATCCGAATTTGTGAAAGAATGCTACGAGGGGGAAAGGGGGTGTTGGAAATCGTTTAAAAAATCTACATCATTTATGGACGTCCCCTTATAGAGATGAATACCAGTAAAAATTAAAAACCGTCAAAAGTAGCACAATTTTATTAGTTTCTATCGAATTCAATGGTGTCTGCTGTACCCTCAAATATGGCGATACAGAAAAATCTGTATTGATACAGATTATTGATTAAAAAAAATTTGGCATCTCTGGATCCAGATATGTTTGCATAAAACATTCTTCTAGAACATATTTGTCAACAACAACAAAAAGACAACAAATGAGGGAATTTCTATGGTGGGTCGCCAAAAGCACGTCTACTGGCAAATGGAGGTCGCGCACCCAAAAAGTTTGAGAACCTATGTTGTAGAAGTTAGCCGTCAGATCCACGGAAAATCTATGGATTTGCCAATGAAAAATGGCAACTTTCGTTTTTTCGGGCTTGCAATTAAGATTTTCTTGTGATTTTATTACCAGCTATATGTTTCCAAGGAGAGCGCATGGTTGTTGATGTCAACGCTATCCATGTTAAGGGTCATACAAATATAAGGTACCCCGGGGCAAGTGGGACCTAAAAAAATGCTAATTTGGATTTGTCATGCCAAAAATTTCAGAACACATTCTTTTTTAATAATTCCAATGAACCCAAAAGACGTTGTTGGTATATTTGTACTTATTAACGTGCATTAAAACTGTTTCAACATTTTAAAATTCCATATATTATGCATTTAATGAAAAGTGTAGCAGATCTTCATTTACTGCGTTTCACGGGGCAAGTGGGACCTATTCAGAATTTTTGTTCAAAGGACTTAATATAAGTTGCAACAAATAAGGTAACATAAATCATAAATCTCTTATATGAATGACTATCTTTAGAGATTAAAATAGGAAGAGGTTTATGGTATCGTGCATAAATTACGTGACACATAAAAACTCGCTGGGGAAAAAAAATACTTGAATCAACTCTAGCAGCTCATGCAAAATGAATTGATTTTTTTTATACAAAAAGCGCCGTAAAGTGAAGAGACAAAAGATTTCGAAACTTGGTCTTTATATTATATAGGTAGTTGATGAATCTCGCCAAAAGTAAATCTGGGGTTTCGAGATTTTCAGTAATATCTTCCCCTTTATATAATCTTACGATCATTAAATAATGATTTTTTTTAAATCATGAATTTAATTTTTTATGGACGGTTCCTGAATGCTCAAAAGAATTCATTATGCAGCGTTAAGTGAAAAAAATAATGGAAGATATTTAGAGAAAAACATAAAAAATACATGCTTTTGATTTTTTTTTGTTTTACCAAAGGTTTTACCATTTTTAACAAGAATTTCATCATCTAAATGGAGGTAATATAGTATAATTCAACAGTAGATTACTTAACGCGTCATTTTTTATGGACATTTCATCTTCAGTTCCTAACAGGAGATGGATAACATTTCTGCAGGGAAGTCCCAGGGAAAAAAACGTTTGAACACATTCCTAAAGGAGCCGGAGGAATCTCGGAAGGAATCCCTGAAGGGACTTGCTGAGGAATTTCAGAAGGAGCTCCTGGAGGAAACTTGAAAGGAAATCATAGAGAAATCTTGTGAGCAGTTGCTGGAGTAATTCTAGAGAGGTGTTCCTTGACCAATTCTAGATAGGAGTTCCTAGACCAATTCTAGATGGAATTTTCCAAGAAATCTAGAACTAACTCCTGGAAGAATCTCAGGAGAAGCTATTGTAGAGTCTGAGAAGGAACTCTTTCAATTTCTGAAGAAAAAACGGAAGATTTTTTTGGGATGATAACTTTTGGGGAATCCTAGAAGATGTCCAGCTAACACTTCTGGTTGAATCTCAGAAAAATAATTCTGGAGGAGTTCCTGAAAACAAACCATGGGAAGGGAGGGATTGATCGCGGAATTCTAGGAGATCCTGGAGGAATCCTGATAGAAGAAAAGGGAGAGATGCCGGAATAAATTCCTGGGGAAGTCATGGGGAAAAATCCTGAATAAGTCCCAGAAGCAACTCCTCGAGGAATCCCAGAAGAAACTCCTAGAAAAATTCAAGAAGGAATTCCTGAAGGAATCCGAAAAAAAAACTCCTGGGTGAATCTCACAAGCAGCTCCCAGAAGAAGCTCCTGGATTATTCGAGGAGGAAACTTTTTTAGGAAACCAAGGAAGAAGTTCTGATGAAATCTCAAAAGAAATTCCAGTTGAAATCCCTGGAGAGATGTCCGACGAAACTCCTGGGGAAAAAGAGGAGAAGAATATCTTGAAAAGTACTCCTAAAGGAAACTATGGATTAACTCATAGAAATCCATAGAAAAACCTTAGAAAAAACTCCTGGAAAAATCACAGACGAAACTTTTGGAAGAGTCTTAGAAAGAACTCTCCAGAAGAAATTCTCAGAGGGATCTCTAAAGGAACCCTTGAAGAAATACAAAAAGGAGAAATTCTTTAATGGAATGCTAAAAGGAATTCTTGGAAAAATCCCAAATGTGAAGGAATTCAAAAAATGGAGGGATTTTCAAACATGGACTCAAAAAAGGAACTTTTTGGGGAATCCTAGAATTAACTGCTGCAAGAATTTCAAAACAAACTCCTGCAGGGTCCTCCAAATGTCATGGTGAGTTTTATTCAAATGAAACCAATTTGATATTCTTAAACGGTGGAAAGAAACGGCATACCTAGGAAAGTGGAACCATCGTTGAACATATTAGTCATCAAAACTTTATTTATTTTTGGCTTTTGACATGTAATTTTTTTTGAAGGGGGGGGATATTTATCAAGCTACGTTATATATGGGAGGGGTATCCGAATTTGTGAAAGAATGCTACGAGGGGGAAAGGGGGTGTTGGAAATCGTTTAAAAAATCTACATCATTTATGGACGTCCCCTTATAGAGATGAATACCAGTAAAAATTAAAAACCGTCAAAAGTAGCACAATTTTATTAGTTTCTATCGAATTCAATGGTGTCTGCTGTACCCTCAAATATGGCGATACAGAAAAATCTGTATTGATACAGATTATTGATAAAAAAAAATCTGGCATCTCTGGATCCAGATATGTTTGCATAAAACATTCTTCTAGAACATATTTGTCAACAACAACAAAAAGACAACAAATGAGGGAATTTCTATGGTGGGTCGCCAAAAGCACGTCTACTGGCAAATGGAGGTCGCGCACCCAAAAAGTTTGAGAACCTATGTTGTAGAAGTTAGCCGTCAGATCCACGGAAAATCTATGGATTTGCCAATGAAAAATGGCAACTTTCGTTTTTTCGGGCTTGCAATTAAGATTTTCTTGTGATTTTATTACCAGCTATATGTTTCCAAGGAGAGCGCATGGTTGTTGATGTCAACGCTATCCATGTTAAGGACAAACTTCTTGACATCCCGCTTCAACAGTGCATGAGAACTTCAGACGCACAAATCTCAAGAAGCAAGCTTCAAACACCAATGCATATTATTATTCTGTTCTTGCTCACTTGTAACAAGCTTAAAATGAGAAGCTCAGGTGCGCTAGTTATGTTTACGAAAAGATTTGTGCCTTCAAAATCTTGAGTAGGTGTCGAAGTCGGCCATTGTGGCGGCCATTTTGGGATTCTAACAAGTCTGTCCTTAAGGGTCATACAAATATAAGGTACCCCGGGGCAAGTGGGACCTAAAAAAATGCTAATTTGGATTTGTCATGCCAAAAATTTCAGAACACATTCTTTTTTAATAATTCCAATGAACCCAAAAGACGTTGTTGGTATATTTGTACTTATTAACGTGCATTAAAACTGTTTCAACATTTTAAAATTCCATATATTATGCATTTAATGAAAAGTGTAGCAGATCTTCATTTACTGCGTTTCACGGGGCAAGTGGGACCTATTCAGAATTTTTGTTCAAAGGACTTAATATAAGTTGCAACAAATAAGGTAACATAAATCATAAATCTCTTATATGAATGACTATCTTTAGAGATTAAAATAGGAAGAGGTTTATGGTATCGTGCATAAATTACGTGACACATAAAAACTCGCTGGGGAAAAAAAATACTTGAATCAACTCTAGCAGCTCATGCAAAATGAATTGATTTTTTTTATACAAAAAGCGCCGTAAAGTGAAGAGACAAAAGATTTCGAAACTTGGTCTTTATATTATATAGGTAGTTGATGAATCTCGCCAAAAGTAAATCTGGGGTTTCGAGATTTTCAGTAATATCTTCCCCTTTATATAATCTTACGATCATTAAATAATGATTTTTTTTAAATCATGAATTTAATTTTTTATGGACGGTTCCTGAATGCTCAAAAGAATTCATTATGCAGCGTTAAGTGAAAAAAATAATGGAAGATATTTAGAGAAAAACATAAAAAATACATGCTTTTGATTTTTTTTTGTTTTACCAAAGGTTTTACCATTTTTAACAAGAATTTCATCATCTAAATGGAGGTAATATAGTATAATTCAACAGTAGATTACTTAACGCGTCATTTTTTATGGACATTTCATCTTAGGCTGGACAAGGCGAGATGAACCCATAAAATTGTGTTTGTTTATTCTCATAGGTCCTACTTATCCCAGATAGCGAAATGCACTGGGGCAAGTGACAGCAGTAAACTTAGGGCCGATTTCTTCACCTCGGCTTAACTGGTAAGCCAGGCTTACCCGTATAGTTAAACCTGGTTTAACGCTTAAGCCAGGGTGAAGAAATCGCCCCTTAAGGTAATAAATAGAAATAAAATACAGCTTTTTTGCTTGAAATCATTTGCAAGAACTCCAAATGCTATCCTGAAACCGAAAAAGTATTTGTATAATGACAAATCTATTTTTAAACGACGAATGTAGTAGAGCACGTCAATCTCACCTAGTGAATTGAAAATAACATATGAACTACAATTAAGTATATGGTCTCTTTATGGTTGAAACAATAACATTTTTTGTATTCAAAGTATCCGTAGGTGTGATACCTATGTTTTCCATGAAGAATGTTAGTCTTAAAAATAAATAATAATAAAAATACTAGCTATAGGTCTCACTTGCCCCCGATTCTCACTTGCCCCGGGGTACCTTAATGACTATTGTTGAGTTGGAAGGGGGTGACACTCCATGTATTAAGTATACGAAAAAGCGGGACAGAGGGGGGTAAGGGAGTCGAAAATGCTCGAAAAATGATGGGCGTAATTTAATTATGTTTTTATGAAGTGGCATCTTACCCCATGGCAGAAGGCTTTTTTTACGCCACTTCCGTTTAACGAACCAACTTTTAAAATCCCTTAAAATCGATGAAAACGCATCAGTATCGTGAATATTTCTGCTGATGTATCAAGCAAATATTGTCTAGTAGCTATTAACACTTTGAAAGCCTAACAAATGAGGCTATTTGTCATTGAAAACGACACTTTTCCGAAAGATAAAGTATGAGTAAGAATATAGAACTGATGTACCTTTCTTAAATACGTGGAAACTTTAGGTGTTTAACATAACCGGCAAAAAGCTGCGTGCTGCAAGTCAGAATATGCAGGAATAACCGCAGGCAAATCTTGAAAAACAAACATTAGGTTATCGAAAGGTAAAAGTAGCACTTCGCTGAACACGTCAATTGGATAGAAAATTCAAGCACCAAGGCAGGGGTTTTAATAATCCGGTCAATTTGATTGCTTCGCAGATGACATGGACATCATCTGCAAAACATTTGAAACGGAAAAAAGCTGGGGGTACACTGACTGAAACGCAAAACAGCAAAAGTACGTGGGAACAAGGGTGGAACTTGGTAAGGTCCAGGTGTTTGAGGAATCAGTCTAGTTTGGTTCCTTGCGCTTCATCGATATGGAAGCCCTGTCTGTGAATTTCAGAGATAGATTTTAAAAGGATGATAGACAGTTGCTCCTGAGCAACTGCAATCCGTGTTTTGTTACAAACAACGGTTAACTCAGCTAAATCTGAGAAATGCTGTTGAACCAAATAATTGAAACGAATAAAATAATGATATCTATTAAACATTGCACTCATGATTTAAATTTTGAATTTAAAACTGTAATAAGACATCAACTACCTATATCACTTACGCCAATACTGTTTGCTAGGTACAGTCAGGTCTTTTTTTACGCGGTTTTCATTTACGCGGCCGCGTAAATGAAAACTCCATATAAAAAAAATTTCATCGTCTTACTTTTGCATGATTCGTCGAGAAATGGTGAGACTTTTTTTACGCGGTTTTTCGAATTTTGAACTGAGTTTTTTTTTTACGCGGTACGTATCCCCCGCGTAAAAAAATACCTGACTGTATGTACATTAGCATCCTCTGATGTACTTCTACAGATGAACCAATCATTCTGTTTACATCCATCCATGCTCTTTAACCTCTTCAAACACAAGTGCATTCGCAAATAAACTTCACGGTTTCATTTCCAAGTTTTGGCACCGATCATCATCCATATTAAAGGTAAGCTCTTGTCGGCAGGTTTAGCTTCGTTCCAGCACACAACCGGGACAAAAAGCTTTAGCAAAGAGATTTTCGGAATGTGATTTATGGTAACCCATTCGCCGGTCGGCACCAACCCGCAGAGCTGATCCAAACCATTTGGCAGACGTTGATGACAAAGGAAATGCCATAGGAACACATGCACATGCATTGCATATAGCCAGCGGCAGCCGGTGGCGGCGGCGATAGGTGTTTGGCCGTTGGCATGTTTGGCTATCTTCCAAGAGCATCTGTCACCTTGGTGCATCCGAATTGTGTTTCCACCGCACCGGAACCGGCCGGCAGCGTCGACGACTGACTAGCTTTTGCAGCACCGACATGGGCAGCATGGATTGTTCCTACCGATAGACAAAGGTGCAAAAAGCTGATAAAACATTCAGTCAGCGAAAATTGCATTCGAAATTTGTGATGATGGAGAGGGGAGGGGGTGGTAATGCATACGGGGAGCTACTACCTTTCACATCCTTGTGCAGATTAGGGTGTATCGATATTGCTTTATTGTTTTTGTAATGATCGTTTCAGTACAAGTAACGCATTGGAAGTCATGGTTGTAATTTTACGATTATTGGCATTCTTTTAGAAAAAACTAATCCGATCAGAGGAAAAAATCTATATAATAGCATATTTTGAAATAGAGATCATTTCAGCTGCCTTTCTAAAATAATTTTCAAAGTGATCTCAACTGAATGCATCCTATACCGTGTGCTAATGTTAAACTCATGATATAGAAGATCGGTAACGGAAAGTGTAATTCCCACCGGACTTCTCAGATGAATCCCTTATGGAGCTCTCCTATAAATCACTCGAGGAATTCCTAATCCTCGAATACACTAGCAGACTCCTAGAGAACTCTCCAGAGGAATTCTCGGAGTAATGCGTGGAGTTATTTCCGGAAGAATCTTTGGAGAGATCTCTAGAGGAATCCCTGGTGGAAACCCCATAGGCATTACTTCGAGGAATTCCTACACAAATCCTTGGTGGAATCCCCAAAAACATCCAATAAGGAATTTCCAGAGAAAACCCTTCTTAAAGTTCTTGGAGGAATCTCAGGAAGATCCTCTTGAGAAATCACTATGGCAAATTCTTGGAAGGATATTGGTGGAGTCTTTACAGAAATCCACGTAGAAACATTTTCAAGCTTTGACAAAATTCTTGGATGAATCTGTGGATGAATTCCCACAGGTATTCTGAAACAAACCGATAGAGATATCTTTATAGGAATCCATTCATAGATATTTCCCTTGCAGGATTTCTAGAGGTTTCACTGGCGAAATTTTTGGAGGAGTCTTTGGATTAATCACTGGAAAAATCGCTACATAAGTTTCAGAATAAATCCCTTAAGAAATCCCTTGAGAAATTACCGGGTAAATCTCTGATGGGATTCCTGGAGGAATCCCTGATGAAGTTTCTACCGCAGACTCTTAAGAAATTGCGGTATAATTTCCTGGAGGAATTTCCAGGCGAATCCCTTGCTGATATTCTTTGAGGAATCTCTTGAATAACAAACGCGTAACAAATATTGGGTTATGGCCTATTCCAGAGAAAGCAAAGAAGTAAAGTATTGAAATAGACTAATTACAAAGGTTGAATAGCAGTGGGCGCTAGAGGTGTATAAAAAAGGTGTTCATCCTTTTCAAATAAAATTCAAGATTTGTGGAGCGGACCTGGTGTGATGATTAGAACACTTGACTATCACGCCGAGGACCTGGGATCGAATCCCACTCCTGACAAAATCGCAAAATGTGAGTTCTTCCTTCGGCAGGGAAATAAAGCGTGGGTCCCGAGATGAACTAGCCTAGGGCTAAAATTACATTAATACAAATAACGTTAATACAATATAGTATAGTCGGTACTAGCATTATGCAAGCCGCACAAATTCGTAGGTGGTACAGTCCTAGACCATTATATTAGGGTTACTTTCTTCCCGCCTGTTATAGTTATAGACTCCAAACCCATGTAACAGAACCAGCTGAATAACAGCTTCTTGAGCTAAAGTTAGCTTAAGAGTGATTTGTTCTACTCTTGTACAGCAAAAATGTTTGTTGGGAATCCACGCCAAATAAAACAATTGATATGCATTTGGAGTACTTTTAATGCATTATGATAGAAAATGTCGCATTCTTAAATGTTGCTTTAAAGCCACCCTAGAGATGGCAAAAAAACACCGATTTGATGATGCCTGAATGATTTTCTTTCGAGTGATACAGTGGCCCAGCAGCTAGCTATAACGAAAAATGGAGGAAAATGATTGGAAAACTGGCCTCGATGTGCAGAAGCCAGGTACCTACTAGGTAGGTATTTGTTCAGCGCTCTCTAGGAGGAAAGCATCTTGAGGTGAGTGTTTCTCTTACTACTTTGAAGTTTTTTTTTGTTCTGCATTTTTATTCGTTTGTGTCTCTATGGAGCGCAGAACTATATCAGGTGTTGAAGCATGAAGAAAAACAACTTTAATGCAGCCGTATTGCGGCAAGAGTAGCGTGAGGCAACATGACAGGAGCATGGAAATGAAGGTATGCGGTACAGTTGTTATGCTTTACCATTTCATACATTCTTTTTTGCGACACTTGTGAAGATGCGGTATATTTGTGATAATGGGTCGAATAAATGAAACGGAATAAAAAGGTAAAAAAAAACAAAAAGTAAAATAACGGAACTTGAGTTTACTAAATTTTTAGAGTAAATATACTACCCGTGGAACATATTCGTATGAATAAATCAAGATTCCAACACAACAACTTTTGAACATACTTCAAACAGCGTGTTGGGTATGAATAAAACAAGTTTTCTCTATAGTTCCTCAGTAGCTATCACCAGAGCTTTCTACTGGTGTTGTAGTAAAGTTGAGATTATAATTAAAATTCTGATACTTAGTTTTTTTTCGATCGATGCTGCTGAACACTGAAGATGCAATTAGGGATCAATTTGGAACACTATCATTGGAAAATGATTTTGCTCGAGATTTACCTTCAACCCATGCAATTCATCTGTAGTTTCGCAAAAAGTTCTTTCAGGAAATCCTCCCAGTGTTTCATCCGGAGTTCGTGAAATTAGGCAAGGATTTATCACGGATTCTGTTTTGCAACTTCTATCAAGATTCCTTCCATATCTTCCCATGAATTTTCCAACAATCCACTAAGAACTTCATTTCTCGTAGGAACTTTTCAAAAGCTCCTCTGGTATGTATTATTTAAAAGACCCTACCCTACTAACCAAAGTAGCTGCATAAGAGCTTATGGAGTGAACGCATTCGAAAAAAAGCTCTTTTAAGCTCTTATCCAATAAGAGGCTGTAAAGAATGAAGATAACTTACACTAAACAACGGACAAACTATACGAAACCCAGTGGCTCAATGAAGAATTTTCCGTTAGACGAAAAGTTTTCTCCGATTGGAGTGGGAATCAAACCCGGATTCCATGGCTTACAATACGCCTAAATGGCTGGCGTAGCAAACCGCACGGCCACAAAATTTACGCAAAATACCGGCAAATCCTGCGAGGAACTCTGGAAATATTCGAAAGGAGCTATTAGAAAAATACCTTCTTAATCATTCTTCTAAAAAAAAAATATTTATAAATCACGAGAGAGCGGTAGAAATTCCGATAAGAACTATGACAGAAATCCTCTCAACAAACATATTTGCTGTAGATTGAGAAATTGTCATTCACTCATTTCTGTTTATTGGTCCTGAAATAAATTTACTAGAAACTTGCTAGATCCCGGAAGAAACTTCTGAAAAAAAAAACTCGAGAAAAAGTATCTGACAATATCTGGAAAAAAAAAACAGGAGAAATCCCCGGAGCACATATTGGAGAACTTCCGATAAAATTTTCTATAGGAATCTTTCGTACGTATTACACAAGAACAGCTTGACGGAAATCTAGAAAACCGATTCAAGTAAGAAATGCCGGGATAACTTCAGGAAGAAATCCAAGAGAACCTCCGTAAAGAATCGCAAGAAAACACCGGAAGAGATTCCAAGACAACTTCTGGAAAAAAAAAATCCGTCTAATCTCCGGTAGGAATCAAGAAAAATACCTGGGACATGTTTCGAGAGAAAATGCTGGAAAAAATCTCGTGAGAAAATGGTAGATATACTGCGATGAACTTTGAAAGAATTTTGGTGAATACTTCCTCAAGTAACACGCTTGTCACAGAAGAGTCATGGCGGCGCATGTTACTTCTAACAAAAAAATACTTACTTGCTAGAAGTAAGACACAGTGACTTCTGCGCAGCAAAAACCTGCGCCGCCGTGACTCTTCTGTGACATGTGTTATGGGTTACTTGGGTCTTAATGGATTGCAGGGGAATCTCGGAAAAAGAGCACCGAGAGAAATGTCACAAGACAATTAAAAGGTCTAGGACTAACGTGTGCAGAAATTTTGGGAACAAGGAATTTTTACGTCTATTTCAAAACCAAAATTTTGCAGTTAATAACCTAAAATGGTTGAGGGGGAAACTCCTGTAGGAATTGAGATAAAAACATCTAAAGAAATACTGGTTCTAGACCCAGAAAGAACTATCCTCTGCCATAAATTAAAGGAGAAAACTTTTAAGAAATTACAGAAGGGACATACATATATAAAAATCTTAATCGGAGAAGCGCTTCAGAGTGTTGAATAAATTTTTGCCTTTCTTGGTTCACCAGTTTCAGCTATTACTTCTGTACACATTCTTTTATACTTAGCTTGCTTCCCCAATAAACACCCAGAAGAATCTACAGTTTCGCGAAAGCATCTGAAAGAATCAACAGCATTACGCAGAAATGATATGTTTTGTCAATTTTGCAATACATTTTTTTCATTTCAAAATTTTAGTAAACACTGATTTGTCTTCTCAGTAGATACCATAAATAACAAAGTTAAATTTCTCATTTATATTCTCTGTAAGGACTGTAGGGTAAGTAGAGATGCACAAAGATCTTTCAATTAGTGAAAGATATATCAACCCCAAAACAACTTTCCTAGAATGGTGAAAAAACTATAGGAGATTGATTCATGTTCCTTATTATTTGAATGGCATTGTTATTTATTGGTTTTTACAAGAACAAATAATAAAAATCAATTTAGTGTACACGAGAAAAATAGATCACGATTTTTCATTTCGATTATACCGGAATTCAACTGCCACATTGACCATGATGGGCATTTACTGGCCAGCAATTGTGATTAAATCAAGCCAGAAGCATTTTTGATCTCTGACACTTGTCTCATAATTCTACGTTTCATATTACATGCACCGCACTGCACCATGGCCTCACGTCTCTATCTATTTATTGGGAAACGTTGAGAAGACAGTTCAGCACCATGTCACGTTGCAATCTCAAGGGCATCATTCCCCCGGGAGATCTCTGGGCTGCGTAGCGGCAATGTTTGTAGCGAAGTCTGGAGGTAGTACGGCACATGTTGGATGCCACTGCATGGCATGTGTGTACACCATCGTGTATCTATTCATCTCTCCCAGCTGACCCCTCCGAAACCCTTCGGCTTTGCTACCGTGGATGATGGTTGACAGCAGGTACAACGTATAAACATATCCACTTATGCATTGCTTAATGGATCTAGAGCAGTTCCGTATGCCAGTTCTTGCAAGTGCTGGATAGCGAAAACATGTTCCGTAAATGATGAACATTGTGGGTTGGTGGATGCAGTATAATGCCACAGTTACCATCCGTAACCTTCTTAGTGAAGAATAATGTCTAGAGGTTGACCCCATCACTATATGCAAACTTCCCAATCGAACGGGAATGCATATGACCGAATACTCGAGTAGCTTTGAAAGTAAAGTTGGTTTTAGACATTGTATATGTTGTGGTGATATGGCATGTTGGGATGTTAACATAAGGCTGAATTTCGAAAGGCTGAATTTCAGAAGGCTGAATACACATAAAGCTGAACACAATATTCTGAAACTATAGAATCGTAACAAAAGGCTGAAATCACAATAGGCTGAGAACATAAAAGGCTGAAAGCTCTTAAAAGCATGATATGAGAAATTTGGTTGGGTAGACATGAAAATAATTAGGTAAAGTTACAAATCTTCTTCTTTTTTCGGCGTAACGTCCCACTTCTCAGCTTTCTATGCAGTTCTATGAGTACTTTATTTATTAACTAAGAGATTCCTTTCTCAATGGCCACTTTCATATTCTGTGACGTTCATCACAAAAAGTTCTTAGGCTGATTAGGAATGGAATCGGTTACTCTCAGCATACTCTTGCTAAATGCCTGCGCCATAGCTATGGCTATTTACACAAAATGTGGCTGGTATTATTTCAATCTGTAATTACTCCTCCTTTAACCCTTTGGAGCCGGAGGGGTCATATATGACCCCGGTGATGAAACCGAGCATAACAAACGTGTTCGACACCAGCGAGGTTGCGTCGACAGCGGCGAAAAAAATCGGCTCCAAAAGGTTAAGCGAGGGCTTTTCTTTCGAGTTATGCTATTATGGCAATTGCTAACATTATCATCAGAGATTTTCTCTACTTTTAGGCAAAGGATTTTCTTTCGGAATATATTTACATAATTATGAGGCTGATCAATAAAGTAGAGCATGGAATTGCAGTTTGTGGTGAGAGCAGCTGCTTATGAATGGACAGCGTTTGAAAATTAGTTGAATTATTGCTTCAGCCTTTTGTAATTTCATCCTTTTGATATTTTTAGCCTGTTGATATTTTCAGCCTTTTGTTTTTCAGTCTTATGTGATTCAGCCTTTTTTATGTAACATGGCAAGTTTATGCAACTAACAACAATGGTGCATATACTTCTAAAATGTTGGTAAAGGATTCACATTGCACAAAGTGAGATACCAAATTGTATGTATAAAAACTCCCCAGTAGCATACATGTTCACAATTTATTTGTTATCATTATATCGCATCATCAACCAAGTCACAATCAGTGCCGCAAAACGTCACAGTACTAGTCACATCAATACTGATAAAAAAAAACTTATATCACTCTGTGTTTGCTACCAGGAAGGACTAAGTTCCTCTCAAGTCGCCCGCTACCCTAGTTTTGAGATCATCGCCACTGACATGGATATGATTGTCATGATTCTCCCGTTCATATTTTGTTTTAGGAAGCAAAGGTAACAACGACGATACACAAAACGTTGTAGACGTTTCCCTTCACCACCTCGAAGGTATCACCGAATACATATCGTAACATTATTTCCCATACGAACCTTGTCATGCTCGGATTCGACTGCTTGATACAATCATCACCAATCCGACCTTTGCTGTCTTACGTTTCATAAGGGTGTTCTCTGCCACCGTTTCGAATGTCCTGGTGATAACGTTCACGTTATTCGCGAAGCAGACAAATTGATCGCATTTCTTGAAACCTCTGCAACAGCTTTCAGCTAGGCTCGTCATATCTTCCAGAGCGACGTTGAAAAGTAGGCATGCGTGTCCGTCACCCCCGAGCAGAAGGGAATATCAACAGTATAATAAAATATGTTATTTTGGCAAAATAACTGAGTTGCGGAAAGAGTTATTTTCATGTTATTAACATAACATATCATGTTATAAACTTGTCTGTCATAAGCGGCAAAATAACAAAAATCATAACAAAAAAATGTTCCTTGAATACCAGTTAAATAACACGTTTTGTTGGTTTTAATAACAACTTAATAATAGCGATTTTTTTTAAATATTTCAATAACAAATTTTGATATGAAAAAGTTATTGATAACAATCAAAAAACAAAAAAGGGTCTTGTACCATTTGGGCAAGGGTACCTATCTTGGGCACTTGCCGCTATAACTAAATCAATTTCAAACCGATTGATTTGAATTTTTGTACAGAGTTAGATACTATACGTGCCTAACTCTACACAAAATTTCATATCAATCGGTTTGAAATTGACTTAGTTATAACGGCAAGTGCCCAAAATAGGTACATCCCAAGTAACAATTTTACTTTTGTGGCAATCCTGAAGTAATTTCTAAGATAGAATCATAAAACTTAGCAATAAAGCTCTTTGTTCTGCAAATCTGAGATAAAATAGGTATAAAACATCCATAAGACTAATCTGGCCCACTCTTCAGGAGATCTTCAAAGCTGCTTTTGAAGACTGCTTTGAAACAAGTTGTATTTATGTACATGCGCTGATGATTGATTATAAGAACTTCATGAAACTTTGACAAGAATATCTTTAGGCATGTTGATCTTTTAGCTGTCTTTCTCAAAAGTGTCAACAGTGCATAATAAATGAAATCTTTTACCTGAGCATTATGCAGATGCAAACAAGTTTTGTTTCATGGATGAAATATTAATTGAACTGCGAATTAATTTTCATCGAATTGAAATGGATAAAACATTTAAATTGTCTGACAGGGAATCGAAATTTTCCATGCCATACCCACTTTTTCGTTGATATGCCACCCAAAACATACGAAAATTACAAAGCGCCTCAAACATAATATTAATCATTAATATACGAAGACATAAATTTCCTTTAAAAACAAAAGGCTATGCCACTTTTTCAATTCTTTCTAAGCATGGCTGCCGTTCCAAGCGAACAAAACTCATGCAGCCGCCATCAATTGTTATTACCTTTAATCCAAACCCCTTCAAAACAATGATGGAACCAAGTCACCTTCCATGAACGCTACAGCCTTTATTGAAGATTGTTTTTACTAGTTATAATCTTAAGGCAGATTTGTTCGTCATAAATGAAACTTATTCGTTTTATACAAGAGTAACAGCCTTTGACAATTGTTTGTTTACATTTTCGATGCTAGAAAGTTGTCTCGGTATATTTCGCGGTGTTTCGCGTCAAGATGTGCCAATTATATTTTGTTTCCCTGTATTTTTGCTATTAATAATGAAGTGCAACTTACTACAATTACACTATTTGGCATAAGCTTGAGCAGAGTCACAGTAAGTACCCATTTTATTTCCGATTCGCATAGCTATGGCCTTTGTGAGAAACTGATTGAAGGCAGGACGACAGCAGCCAGCTACTCGCATTTTTGATTGGCCGTAAAATCATTATTTCGTTGACATGATTACTTTTTAGCACAAGAATGGCTAAATTATCAGTGAGCAAACATGTTTTTGTGTTTATATTTGCATGAGAACGCGGTTTTTTAACAAATTTGTAACATTCATTATTTGGATTGAAAAATAGTTCGTTGTCTTATCATTATTTCGCATAGTTCTTGTTCCAGAGTAATGGCTCTAGCTCAAGAATAGAAGACTTCAAGAAGTTTTTAAAGGAGGATTAGCCAGATGAAATGCACTTGAATAAACGAAGCATAAACTTTCAATAAAATATGTTGATGTTATGTGTTGAAAATAACTTCAAATACGCCTTAAAACTTATAATAAGACTTAATGCTCTTGTAAATTCAGTTGTTTTATGCGCGAATTTCAAAATTAACTTGAAGACAACTTAAAAACCGCAAATGAACGAAGATTGTTTTCTCTTGATAAAAACAACTATAAATGTTTCATGAATTGGTCATGCTGTGATAAAGCTTCCATAAAAATAATCAAATCAAAAAGGAATTGAAATTGTTACTTGGGATCTGCCCAAATGGTACAAGACCCTTAGTTATAATATAATATCAAAATCAAAGTGGCCTCGATGCAGTGAAAAAGAATTCTTTTTTGACATTTTTGTCCGAAATGTGTAGTTCATCCTGGATCCAGCTGATCCAAAACATAAAATAGCTAACACTCTATTACACTTTCTATATACGCAATCATACCCAACTGAAACTGAAAAAAAAAAACAAGTATTCTTATCAAAGGGCTTCTGTTACAGTTAGAATGTAATGTCAAAAAGAAGAGGAAGGGAAACTGATGAGAACAAAATATTTTCTTATCAGTCCCTCGCGAAGTGCTGTGGACAACGTCAATATTGAATGGTTTAGTTTTGATAGCAAAGCTTGTTATTGTTGTGCTAACAATGATCAAATATTTGTACAGTCACAATAACACAATAATAACTGAACTTATACTACCACAAAACATGTTATTGAAATGTAGTTTAAAGAAAATATACCAATGGCACGATCATAACAAAATAAAATTGTCCAACAAAACATGTTATGGAACGGTAATACCTCAATAAGTTAATAATAACAAACTAAGATATAAAAACAGATTTTGTGACTCCATTGTTATTATTTTGATATTCTCCTCTGCTCGGGCCTGATCGCAGTCTCCGGGGACATTCAAATTCACTAAGCAGTATGTAGGGGAACAAAGCCCAAAATGCCAAGATGGGGTAAAATGGCCCAACTCATAAAATCATTCCTGAATGTGATTTGATCATTACTATAGGTGAATGGTGTCAAGATATGTTGTCATAAAACATTTTTCTAGAAGTCTGGCCGCCAAACCCACGGAAAATCTTTTGATTTCCCAATGAAAATTGGCAACTTCCGGTTTTTCATGCTTGCAATTAAGGTATTTTGGTGAATTTATTACCTGCCATGTGTTTCCAAGGAGTTGGAGACACACATGGAGACGCATGGTTGTTGATGTCTACGCTATCCATGTTAGAGGTCATTCAAATATGACGACCATCGTTCCGCGGGTGTCACTCCATGTATTTAGTATACGATGAAAGTACACAACAAAAAAATTTGTAATATCCAGGCGCGTAATTTCTGGCGATGTATCCATTTTTGAACGCAATTTCATTCGATTACATCGTTTTCCCACATTTATTACACTCACTATGTACACCCTGGTTGGAACTGGAAAGTGTCAACAAACCCATTCTAGCAAACACTCAGAAGCAGTATTATATTTATCATCTACCTCCCAACTCGGTGAAATAGCCGAGAGGTAAGGGATAGGCCTCACAATCAGCGGATCAATGTACGATTCCATGCCAATATTTTACTTATATATGATTCATCAATCGTTCCGGTTCTAGCGATTGCTAGACCCACTTTCAAGCAGCGGCGGCTGATTTGCTGCGTAGAACGGATGTAATTTGTACATCAATTTTAAGACGCGACTGATGTGCATCGAAAATGATGTGATATTACAAGATTTTTTTTGCTGTGTAGACAGAGGGGAAAAGGAGTCGGAAATGCCCGAAAAATGTTAGACGTAATTTTTGAATGTTTTCATGAAGTGGCATCTTACCCCACGGCAGGCGGCCTTTTTGCACCACTTCCGTTTAACGATCCAGTTTTTCAAAAGGTTAAAAATCGATGAAAATGCATTAGTTTAGTGAATATTTTTGCTTAAATATAAATCAAATTTGTCTAGTTGCTGTTACCACTTTGAATGCCTACGAAATGAGGCTATTTGTCATTGAAAACGATGAAAGTTTGAAAAATGGCAGATTGCCCCACTTTCCCCTATTCACCTGGAACCTTTAAGCAGGTTCGCACATCGCAAATCGTCGTTTTGAGTTTTAAGTTTCGCGCTTTTCCGTGCTCGTATATGTTTTTTTCTATAGCTTTTGATTGTTCGTCACACTGTAGCATTAACCCTTTGAAGCCGGAGGGGTCATATATGACCCCAACATAGAAACGACTGTAAAAATGCACCCATTCGATAAAACACAATACTGGCTTCGGCAAAGTTGTTGCAAATTGAGTCCTCCATCAGGGAAAAATGGGAATATTTGTATTTGGGACTTTATTGATAACATAGAACATCCTGAACACCATGAAATTTGGAAAAACGAAATATTTGACATATCAGCTGAACTTCGATGTGGGCTACGTTTATATGCATTCATTTATCCTTCTGGGATGTTCTAGGTGTTCCAAACTGTTCTATAGTGAAGTCCTTCAAATCTACAAAGATAATTTTATGTGTTTTCGCCACAAATAATAGCATTGCATAACCTACTGGGACCTGTGAAGCTCTTGACATCTACAATGTCATTTATAGACACTATAGTGATATTCCTGGTCAGTCAAACTTCCTTGGAGTTCAGGATTTCAAGTCTACACTTGTAACAGTATCCATATCTTTTATACTGAGTAACGCTGCATAATCAACCGCAGCTACTGGGGTAAGATGAATACTACTAGCTTATTATAAACCTTTGCGATACTCAGGGTCGTCCAAACTGTTCTATAATGAAGTCCTTAAAATCTACAAGAATAACTTTATGTGTTTTCGCCATAAAGAATAGTATTGCATAATCTACTGGGATCCACGAAGCTCTTGAAATCTCAAATGCCATTAAGAGATACCACAGGGATATTCCAGGTCACCCAAACTACCTTGGAGTTCAGGTCTTTAGGTCTACACTCGTAACACTCGTAATATCTACTACACTGAGTAACGTTGCATATTTATTCATGGTTACTGGACCAATCTAAAGTCTTCTTTTTTATTTATTATAAACCTTTGGGACATTCAGGGTTACCCAAACTGCTCTATAATAAAGTCCTTCAATTCTACAAGGAAAACTTCTTGATTTCACATTAAATAATAGCAATGCATAATGTGCTGAGATCCGTGAAGCTCTTGAAATCTCAAATGTCATTTAAGGACTGTTCATTTTATAAAGAGGACAACTTTGCAAGGCTATAAAAAGAAAACGCGTAGTTCAAATTTGAGCAGCCTTGGTTGGTTGTTTAGTACATTATATTAGCAGATAATAACTATAATTAAATTGGGTTAAAATTGTTGGACTTCATAGAAATGTGGCAAAGTGTTAGGAGAGGTAAATTTTTCGATCCCTAAAAACTAAAGATAAACACAAAATTACTGTAAAACATCGGTGTATCGTTTTTAATTTCATAAAAGTGTTTGCCATACTGCAGCAGTATGAGTGATACATATTCTGGCAAAATATAGACCTAATCGGAATATTAGTTGTTGAGATATTAAAATTACAAGTTGGTCTCGATTTTCAGAACAAAATTTATTTGTTAAACAAAAAATATGAGAATACTAAATTTTGAATGTTTTCAATGGATCAAGCCGAAAGTACTAATAATGCAATTTCAAATGCAGAAAACCGCTTCTTGATAGCATTGTTGGCTTGGTTACTGTGCTTCATGGCAGTTACCGGAGGAAAACAGCTTCGTTCTTTGAAGGTTATTCTAAGTAACGATGTAACCCATTGCAAATACAACATAACAATGATGTCGAAAATAAAACTTTACATGTAGTTATTTTCAAATAAGGTATATAATCACATAGGATCAAGACTTGCTGAAAATAATTAATAAAAAGCTTCTCTAGAATCGAAAACTTGCATTTATGGGGCAAAAAAATATGAAATTTTTCACTATGGCCATAATTAAGGATTAAATTTATGATGAAGAATGTACTTTAAAGCATATTTTTCTTCGGTATAATTTAGAATGCGAATCTCTTCTATACTGGACAAATTTTGAACTGAATCCGTAGTGTTATTGCATCACTGGACTTAAATAAGTATGTTTTATCAATTTCATTGATAACAAGGCAACTTACTATATCAAGCTGTATAATGCTTGGTGCATTATTATTGACCAACTATTACGTTCTACCTTTAGTAGAATAGTATTAGATCCCAACACATTGAAAAGTTCATAAAAAATTAAAAGTTATGTATGTGGAAATTTATGTAGAATTTTGAGAAATTGGTTTTTACTGAGTTTTAACGAAAACCGCTCCAGTTCCATCACTAAGGACAATTTGTATAATGTTATATTTTTCCTACACTGTAGAATAGCTATGGAAGTTTATGCAAAAAACTGGTAATGATTTTATTGAAAAATAAAAAAGATATCACACAAATAAGGTGTCCTCTTTATAAAATGAACAGTCCTTAGAGACACTGTGGGAATGTTCCACCTCAGCCGAACTATCTTTGAGCATAGAACTTCAGGTTTACACTCGTAACATCAGCAAAATCTGACATACTGAGTAACGTTTCATAATCAATCATGATTACTGGACCAACCTGAAGTCTAATATATATTATTTAAGCCATTGGGACATTGGGTGTCGTGAAAATTAACCTAAAGTTCAGTTCTTGATAGTAATAGTAGTTATTCTCACAATGAACTATAAACTGTAACCTGTAATTCCCCTGGCATATCATAAGTCATTTCAAGATAGTTGTGAGATATTCCAGAACAACAAAACTACTCTGGAAACCATAGCTTCAGGTCTACACTTGTGATAATAGCTTTTCCCAAGCAGCACACTTTGTTACAACTAAGTCACGGTAATTGCTACGCGACAAATTCAAAAATCGATTTTAAATGACGGCAACGTCGATTTCTACAGCTATGTCACCAAAAAAGCGCAGGAGGTGGAGCCTTTGTGCAACATGTCGTTCGTCGCATAAGAGATTAGATGGTAACCAATGTGTAATATAGTTTGTTTACACATCAGAAGAAAAATAAACTCAAAGTTACATTGCTTGTTTCGTCATAACAATTATGGAAAATGATAAACGGTGAATCAAAAACATGGCAATGACGATTGGAAAAAGTATCTCTCAAGGGAAATGGTAATGTGTTTCGTCGGTGCACCGTCCTAAAATTGACTGGCAATTATATTTTTCTGGTGAAATTGTAAATTTTACTAGCGGAAAACACGTGCGCTTGCGAAATTCGAGAATTTCAGCATATACATTTGCACATCGCACTGATTCGTTGTACGATTTTTGAACGGGAAAAAAGTTACTAGGTTTGTAAGGCGAATTTATTCGTCAATTCTGATGAGTTTTCTTTTCTATTCTGTTTGCTTACGACTCCATAATCATAATTGAAAGATATATTAGGTCAGTTTTCTTGTAACTGGTACAACAAATCGCCATTGTGATGATTGCGCAGAGCCTACATTGCCGGTTGGATGTCTGAAGATATCAATATCCACATCAAACATTACTTCATACAGAACTATAAGTTTGAAAGCATTTTTTGTAATTCACGGGACCGTCATACTTCAGTTTTTTTTTAACGTAAACCCGTATTTCGACCCAATAAGATAACTTTAAGTTAATCGCACTAGATAAATTGCCTTTCCTCCATCAAAAAAATATACTCTAGAGTAGGCAAATCCAACCCAAGACCCCCACTCCCCTTAAGCAAACAACTCAAATTTGAGTAAAACTACATTTTCCCGAAATTGACTTATTTGGCACAAGATATCCCCTTGGGTCGATGCATCTTAATTTGTTTTTTTTTTTTGGGAAACTAGTTTATTCGATATACTCTATTTTTTGGTAAAATTCACCCAAAATATAGGTAGTTCGGATTTTCCGTGAGCTACTTTAACATAATAAGTTCTAAACATCATATTTGTTAAGTTCTAGCATACAAACATATCTAATAACTAAATACTTTTGACATGCAGTGTTCATCTTCACCTACTAGTAGCAGCTAGGTTGCACATTTGTGACCAAGTAGTCGTTTGTTTTTGTGCGTCTCATATGCGCTCACAATGAAACAACAAAAAGTTACACTGTCGTCATTTGGAAACGACTTTCGGTAACATGATACATGGCAACTAAACGTTGACTTTCGCAGCAACTGGTCTGGTCATTTGTTTTGGTTTTTGGTTTCGATGTAACAAGATAAAGTCAAGAATGTAACTTTCTGCGTTTGACAGTTCACGAGCATATTACATGAAAACTACCATGTGACATTAATGTAGCTTCTGCAAACTTAAGGTTGCATTGCGATGTCTGAGCAACCAAGGTGTATACAGCAAATATAGAACAGTTACGAGTAGTCTGAAGTGAAACGGCTATGTAATCTTTATTATTTCTCTAAAATATTCCGTAAGTTACAAGTGCTACTTGGGTTGCCACTACGTTAAGTAGTGTTACATAATCCACTGTACTTACCAAAGTAGTTAGAGGAACAATAAGCGTTGTTATATATATTTTTGAGATATCATGGGCTTCCATACTGTTATGAAGCTAAGTTGATAAAAACAACCACTGTAACTTTCAGAAGACTTACTGGCCATAGATTACAAATCGTAGTTTTTAATTAAAGAAGTTTTCTTTACATACGTAGATTTAAGGATCTCAAGAACAGTTTGGATGACCTATTTAGGATATCCCGACTGATCTGATACTGTCTATTAACCTGTCAGAAGACTTACTGGACATGATAGA
Organism: Aedes albopictus; assembly: GCF_035046485.1. Taxonomy (NCBI): domain Eukaryota; kingdom Metazoa; phylum Arthropoda; class Insecta; order Diptera; family Culicidae; genus Aedes; species Aedes albopictus. The sequence continues at coordinate 201,345,824 of NC_085137.1, read as the reverse complement.
TTACAAAGTTAGACCCGTAGACTTTCGGATCTAAACTCAAGAACAGTTTGGATGAACTAGGATATCCCGACTGATCTGATATTGTCTATTGAACTTTCAGAAGACTTACTAGACATGATGAATTACAAAACATAGCTTTGTCTTAACCTAGGGTCTCCAGTTAGCTTAGTGGTTAAGGCTATGGATCGCCAATCCGGAGACGGCGGGTTCGATTCCCGTTCCGGTCGGGAAAATTTTCTCGACTCCCTGGGCATAGTGTATCATTGTACTTGCCTCACAATATACAAATTCATGCAATGGCAGGCAAAGGAAGCCCTTCAATTAATAACTGTGGAAGTGCTCAAAGAACACTAAGTTGAAGCGAGGCAGGCAAAGTCCCAGTGGAGACGTAGAGCCATAAAAGAAGAAGAAAGAAGAAGAAGAAGCTTTGTCTAATGAAAGAGTTTACCGGTACACTCGTAGACTTTAGAATCTAAACTCAAGAACAGTTTGGATGACCTAGGATATCCCGACTGACCAGATACTGTCTATTGAACTTTCAGAAGACGTACTGATCATGAGAGATTACACATCGCAGCTTTGTATAGTGAAAGAAGTTACCGTTACATCCGTAGACTTAAGGGTCTAAACTCAGGAATAGTTTGGATGACCCAGGATATCCAGAACAAATATTCTGCATAATATTCTACCGTTTTTATGCTATTGCGCACCAAAACTACAGAAAAAACGTAGAAAAAACTCTGTAATAACGCTTGGAAAAAAAATCCGGCTTCAAAGGGTTAAAGACGATTTATCAGGTGACTATTAACGATAATTATCGTTATACAATTATAATTCTCGAGGATAACAATAAACGTTGACGAACTGATCCATTGTCAAACATCCCAACGATCGTTATAATTTAACGTTTTTTAACGTTAATACCAACACCGTTAATTGTTTGGGGTAATTCGCTAATTGTTGAACACTACCCAAATGTTGAACAGTTTCTGAAAATTTTATTATAAATCTTACTTAAGTAATTTTAGCTCAACGTAAACGTATGATGTAGATGCATATACATGTGGGTCACGATATTGCTTCAATTAAGTTACTAAATTAAACATATTTTACGTCAAAAATATTGATTGAAAATTTTGTACCGCTGATGACACGAAAACTGCACAATTCTTAAGATTTATTTTAAGAAATTGCTGTTACGAAATAAGCTTTGCGGGCAAATCGACCACAAATATCAAAGTCACACCATAGTTACAAGAACTGGAAGGATGTCCTTAACAGTTTAACATTGTTTAAAATCATATTTTCATCGTAATTTAATTTGAAAAAAATATTTTTCTTATCACACTATCATTATGCATCCATGATCCAATTGTTGAACACTGGCATAACCTACGATGTTAGCGTGACTGCTACAATTTTTTTCACTTTACCTAACCGTGCATTTCATGGGGTTTCAAGGACGTTCCAGGGATGTTCTAGGGGTGTACCAGTGGGCTTCAGAAAGATTCCAGTGGTTTTCAATGGGTTTCAAGGGCGTTCCAGAGGTGTTCAAGAGGAATTTAGAGTGTTAAGGGGCTCCCAGGAGTATTTTAAGGCGTTCCAGGAGGCTCAGGAGCAACCCATGGGTTTTCAAGGGATTTCAGGGTCGTCCCATGAGTGTTCTTGGGGGTTGAGTGGGTCCCATGGGTTTCTAGGAGAGTTTCAGGGGCTTTTAAAGGCCTACTTTTCTTCTATCGTTTTCGCTTCTAATCAAATCTTCTCTGCCATTTTTGCATCTAGTCATGTTTAAAACAATTTCAGTCCAGTAGAGCTCTCTTCAAATCAGCGATCCCTTGTCATTTAAATGAATTGTCACTAGCTCGGACTAGCTGGGCACAGAACACGAAAAACCTGAAAAAAAATCCGCCAGAGTGAAAAAATATCGGATGTCGGGTCAAAGTCGGGTCAAATTTTCTCAAATGTTGGACCACTGTTGGACTCACATCGGATAACTGCTGGGTCTATGTTGGGTTTGGTGCCCAAAATAAAAACAGGTGAATGATAGGTTGATGTCGGGTTATACGTCATCAATTACGAACAAAGCTTCAACCGTTCAACAATTGGCGAGAACCGTCCAACATTAGGATGAGCTAGCTTAAGGAAGCGTTCAACATTTGGGTTACAGACTTCCCATACAAATGTTCTATTTTCTCTTAGAAAATGGAATTTAAGGGAATACAAATTCAATGGGCAGTATAAGGGATAAGTAGATCTAGACGTTCACTGGATATGTTTCAACTAAAGTGGAATTTTGCACGGAAAAACAAATAAAAACCAAAATGCCGGTACTAACCGTTCAACAATTGGCGAATTACCCTAATCGATGTTCACAAAAAGATGGAAATCCACATGCACTGTACTGTACGGTAACTTCTGTCACATTGTTCAGCTTTTGTTGTGATTTCAGGCATCCCCGGTGTAGCGCAAAGAGAGCATTGCATCCTTGTATGCACGTTGCACAATGGCACCGGCTCAAGCTACGACGGCAATGGCGACGGTATGTAATGTGCTGTATTAATTCCAGTACATCCAACGCAACGGCGTTGTGAGGAAAAATCCCGCCACTGAATATCATACATTCATACGTAGTTTTATAACGAACGAATAAACATATGTTGCGCACATACGACTAAATATATCGCTTATGTGTTATCTGTATATTTATAAATGTAAAAATCATTGCAATTTTTCGAAGAAGAAACTTGCATGTCGTTCATGCAAAATTACAGTAAGAAAATAATTATCATGATAGAGAAACAGCTTCGCTTTATTGAAATCTTGTTAAAAAGAAAAGCTGACAAATTCGGATCATCACTGTAGCGCTTTTTGCCATCGTTTGAAGACTGTCAAGCTCCAAAACACCACCTCTGCCGGTTGAAACTCCAATAGTCGTAACAAAACATCAGATTAGGCAAAGGAACATAAAATATCTGATACGCATGCTTGTTTGGGTTAAACCCTCCTTGTGCATTAGGGTCATTTTTGGCCCAAACCGTACACTACGTCAGCGAGCTGTTTCCAAAGTGATGAATTAGCAAAGGAACCTATCAGTTAAACGCAGACAAGACTCAGGTAAACCCCGAGTAAGGTAAGCCGAGTCACATATTTGATAATGTATGTACGTCATAACTTGCCCATAGGTAGTATTTAACTATAAATTCGAGTTACTCCCTTGAGAAAACAGTCAGCTGAACTAGTGCTTCCCAATGTGTCAGCACTGTCAGCAGTCAAACCAACAGAAATAAAAAAACAATCCGTCAACTGACCGTGACGCACACCCGTTCGTGAAGAGATGACATTATCGTCATCACTTTGACATATCTTAGCTTCTGCTTCTTAATCGGTAGCGATCGATTTTTCCTAAAATATTCGTAACTTTCCATTATTGGCTTCGCCCAACTTGAACCTAGAGCCGAAAAAACAACCATTCTGCCTACATACCTACACATATGTGTTCCACCTCCTCAACTTCCAAATCCATTCGACGATAAAGCGAAAGGATTTGGGTTGAACCAACCCCTTTTTCACATTTGTGACTTCACACGGGTATCGGTACACACGCAAAAAAAAAAGAAAATAGCCTGCCTTATTACCGCGGATTTTGGTTTAATAGCTCACGTAAACGGAATAAATCGTACAGAACTCGTTGTCGTTCGTTCATTGCCCCCTTTGCCTATTGATATCGTCACTGCGTGGGTTGCCAAGTTCAAGATTCCTAGCATGCAGGGAATCCAACTTTAACGATCGAGCCTCAACGACCGACATTGTGATAAATTTAAATTTTCGGGATTCAATCCATCACCATGAGTGGCGCGCGAAGGGACGCCTTCGTGACCAATAGAGCGCGTCCATTTCCAATCCACGGCGGGTGTGAGTGGGGAGATGAATGGAAAAAGGGTAGTATAGCTACTACATATCGATGGTAGAATTACACTGTTCTCCTGACCCGCGCTTCTCGTGAACAGAAAGCGGTCGTAAAGCATGGTTGCTCTACCATGATTTAGTATGCTAATTTGACGTCAACTGGCAATTCTTACAATCATATAGATTTGAGTTTTGATACGGGTATCGTAGTAATAGGGTGGTCCAAATAGGTATGCCAAATTTTTCCCTCTCAGTCTGTCATTTTGGATTTCCTGAAATTAGAGTATGTATGAATTTGAGCAAAATGTCATTTCGACAGCGCATTTTAGAAGCTGAACCTGAGACTGTGGTAGGCTCAGTGTACTAGTTATGGCTATAGTACCTCAAATTCGCCATAGTTGATTTTTAACCTTTAATGATGCAAATCAACAAGAAAAAAATTGTGAACAACAGATCACGTTCACAAAAGATGATTGCAATCATTTAAACTTCACAATTTGTTCAAATTAAGATAGAAATAAATCAAATTAAATAATTTTTCGGCTTCCTTGCACCCTATATAGTGTACCAGTTATGGCTTATCCCATAAGGAATGCATGTAAATAGTGCGAAGTGGAACCCAAATTAACAAATATGCCATAACTGGTACAGGGCTCCTATCATTGGCACACGCCGTAATAAATACTAAAAGTAGTTTTGGTTCATTTTTATATTTTTCCTGTAAAATATGAAAATTAATCAATCATTTGACATATCGATGATATTCGACGGTCTTCTTCTTATTTTTGTAGAAATAGTTCTTCTTAGGTAGTGCGATAACTGGTACAGGCACCCTATATGAAAAACTTGTGCGGCTAGACCAATTATACAAGAAAGTCACGGAAAAAACAGTTCTTTTTCGAAAATTTAAGGTAATGAATCCGATCGGCTACAGAAGAATTGGAAGGGATAGGTAATATGCACCATCCACAAGAAACGTTATGCTTTTTACAAAGTGCTATTCCAGATTATCTTACACTTCTTCTTTTTCTTCTTTATGGCTCTACGTCCCCACTGGGACTTGGCTTGCCTCGCTTCAACTTAGTGTTCTTTGAGCACTTCCACAGTTATTAATTGAAGGACTTTCTTTGCCTGCCATTGCATGAATTTGTATATTGTGAGGCAAGTACAATGATATATTATGCCCAGGGAGTCGAGAAAATTTTCCCGACCGGAACGGGCATCGAACCCGCCGTCTCCGGATTGGCGATCCATAGCCTTAACCACTGGGCAAACTGGGGACCCCAGATTATCTTTCACCTTAAACGAATAAGATCGTGGGAAATTATAAAGCTCTTAAGGAGAAACTTCAGAGAATACAAACATGGCTGCCACAATGGCCGACTTGGTCCCCTACTCACGTTTTCAAGAGCACCAATCATGAAAATTCGTAAACAAATGCTCTCGATTTGTAAAAGCTACCTCTTTTTGCAAGTGAGCAAAGCCAGGAAAAACAAGTGCGGCTTGGCTCGATGCTTTGTTCGTCGGATTTGTGCCTCTAAAGTTCGTATAGAAAATTGCAATGGGATTTCTTGATGTTTCACCTTAAGCAACACGCATGTTATATGAGAGTTACGGCAGCGCAAATTTTAGTTGTATAAAAGTAAATTCAACGTAACATTGTGTTAGAATTACGTCAAATTAGCTTCTATACAACCAAAATTTGCGCTGCCATGTGTGTTGCTTGGGCCGGCTTCATTGACGACCGATCAATGGACCAGATGTTCATGGTACGGCAAATCATTGAAAAAAAAATGACGTGAATACCAAGTACTAACGCCCCACCGGTTTATCGACTTCAAAGTGGCGTACAACAGTATCGACCGCAGAGAGCTATGGAAAATCATGGACGAGAACGGCTTCTTCGGGAGGCTGACCAGACTAATCAAAGAAACGATGGACGATGTGCTAAACTGCGTAAGGATTTCGGATGAACTATGCAGTTCATTCGGTTCTGGTGGGGGACCGCGGCATTGTCACTCCTATATGACCAAATTTAGTCATATAAGAGTTACATTAACTGTTTAGGACATGTGCGCTACTCCAGAAGTGTAATGAAACAGCCTGGATACAGTTTTCGCGAAACCCGGTCAATGTATGTGGTCAGCGGATGACATATTATCCCCACAGCATTTGGAATGGAGTTAATCCCAAGCATATACCTCATTGATTCCTTGTGTGAGTTGGTCTGGCAATACTGGAACTGCATCTACGGGCAGAAAATCAAGCGTCAGCTCATAAATGTGTGTTCGTGAAAATTACTCTAGTAATCTAAAAAAAAGTTTCATTTTGTCGGTGGTCAATTTTGCCAATCCATTGTTGAGTTACAGACTGAGATGGGAAATTTCATGGAGTTAAATGAAAAAAGTCATTACATTTTCCAATATCCAAATTACTGAACGTGAGTATGATCAATCCGTAATGCATTTTAGTTAGTATTTAAACATTTCTTGCCAGGTACAGTGAATTTAGCAATTAACATTTTTATGACTTTTCAAATCTCTGATTAAAGATGTATTATTTTTTTGTGCACAATCATTAGAAAAATATTAGAATTTAATATTTGGTAGGTATGCATCATTTTCGAATAAATGCCTAAAAAGCACAAAACATATTAGTGGCCCGTCAAGCGCCCTCGTTACTCCACATTCGCAAATATATGCACAAACGATGGTCAACAACAGAAGCCATATAGTGAAATGCAAAAATTAGAGCACTACTGTTTCGGTGGCACACAACGGGAATACAAACAGCAATTAGCAATCCTGCTTGGTGTGCATGCAATCCGAATGGATCCATACATCCATACATGCATGTACTACTAGGACGTGTCTTGTGCTGCCCAAGTTTGGTTCGTCCTGCCATTCATCTGCTCGTCCATATAGGCACTAGGAAGTTGGCAAACATTCAGCTGATTGGATTTGTTTTAGAATTGTGCTGTGTGCTCCAATGGAAGACGCAATCGGGCAGCGCTCACTGAACTATTCTGCTTTAAGTTTTTCATCCGTGAAGAGAAGACTTGTTTGTCGTGGAAGATAAACATTTGATTGCATTCTAGCACGCTTAGTCAGTTTATGTTAAACCACTCGCACCATCAATATGTGTTTCATGGCAGCATAGAAAAATATACAGCAACTATCTATTTTATTGATCTTTACCATCGAAAAGTTCGATTTCCCCTTTGGGCACCCTGGGGGCAACTGGATGGGACCGGGTGTTTCTAATCTGCCTTTTATCAATGGATTATGTACTTAGAAGCCTCTGTCCTACTAAAACTTTCTCGTTTTGGTTCCGATTCAACGAGCGGCTAAGGCACAAAGCTCTCAACTTCCAGCGTTATGCCTAGAGAGCATCCGCCACGGACCTCACACCCATTTGGCATGTATGGTTGAATGTTGCTACTCTGTATGCTGCTCATCCACCTCCGTTCCCACCCGGCATTGACACGCGATATTGATAAGGCCAACCCAATACATAAATTGGCTCCACAAGGTTCGTAAAAGTTTGGTATGTGCTAGTTTAAATCCACCACCGGATAAATGGATATCGATCGGAAATACTTTCTTTGGTTTGCAGTTACACACTACGGTTTTTCAGTAAAATTTTCCAGTTTGAAAATTGAGGCGTATGTCTGTTAAGTTCTTTAGACTCAACCTACACATCATGTGTATTCTACAGAATCATCCGTAGGGGAGACTGAGGGAACTTGATCCCTGGGGAGACTTGTTCCCCCCATATTTTCTCGGAATCAAAACAGTTTTCTTCTAGCATATTTTTTCCAAAACTATATCTGGACAGACGACGATGTTTTGGTTACAATTGACTTTGATTATGCATTGCATTATAATGGCTGTTGGAGGACAAAGGATACGGTTTTCATTGGAATGTTGTTTGTGGGTCAAGGAGAGAGTAGTCCTGGCTTTCAAGCCTTCAGTACATGCTTTGTCAAGTGTGCAAATTTTCCGCACGCATAATCCAACATGCCAACAGCAGTCTCAACATTGACAAAACATCAGAAATGTCAAGCGTATGCTTTGCAGTTGGTTGATGCGTGCGGAAAAAATTTCACACTTGGCAAAGCGTGTACTGAATGCTATAGGGTAATTCGTTAATTGTTGAACGATTAGTACCGGCATTTTGGTTTTCGTTTGTTTTTCCGTGTATAATTCCACTTTAGTTGAAAAATATCCCAGTGAACGTCTAGATCTACTTATCTCTTATACTGCCCATTGAATTTGTATTCCCTTAAATTCCATTTTCTAAGAGAAAATAGAACATTTGTATGGGAAGTCTGTAACCCAAATGTTGAACGCTTCCTTAAGCTAGCTCATCCTAATGTTGGACGGTTCTCGCCAATTGTTGAACGGTTGAAGCTTTGTTCGTAATTGATTATGTATAACCCGACATCAACCAATCATTCACTTGTTTTTATTTTGGCCATCAAACCCAACATAGACACGATAGTTACCCGATGTGGGTCCAACAGTGGTCCAACATTTGATAAAATTTGACCCGACTTTGACCCGACATCCGATATTTTTTCATCCTGGCGGATTTTTTTCCGGTTTTTTCGTGTTTTGTGCCCAGATAGATCGAGCTAGTGACAATTCATTTAAATGACAAGGAATCGCACATTTGAAGAGAGCTCTAGTGGACTGAAATCGTTTTAAACATGACTAGATGCAAAAATGGCTGAAAAGATTTGATTAGAAGCGAAAACGACAGAAGAAAAGTACGCCTTTAAAGGCCCCTGAAACTCTCCTGGAAACCCATGCGACCCACTCAACCCCCAAGAACACACATGGAACGACCCTGAAATCCCTTGAAAACCCGTGGGTTGCTCCTGAGCCTCCTGGAACGTCTTGAAATACTCCTTGGACCCCCTTAATACTCTGAATTCCTCTTGAACACCTCTGGAACGCCCTTGACACCCATTGAAAACCACTGGAATCTTTCTGAAGCCCACTGGAACACCCCTAGAACATCCCTGGAACGCCTTTGAAAGCCCATGCAATGCACGGTTAGGTAAAGTGAAAAAAAAATTCTAGCAGTCATGCTAACATCGTAGGTTATGCCAGTGTTCAACAATTGGATCATGGATGCATAATGATAGTGTGATAAGAAAAATATTTTTTCAAATGAAATTACAATAAAAATGTGATTTTAAACAATGTTAAACTGTTAATGACATCCTTCCATGTCTTGTAACTATGGTGTGCCTTTGATATTTGTGGTTAATTTGCCCTCAAAGCTTATTTCGTAACAGCAATTTCTTAAAATTAATCATAAGAATTGTGCAGTTTTCGTGTCATCAGCGGTACAAAATTTTCAATATTTTTTTTGACGTAAAATATGTATAATTATGTAACTTAATTAGAGCAATATCGTGACCCACATGTATATGCATCTACATCATAAGTTTACGTTGGATGAAAATTACTTAAGTAAGGTTTTTAATAAAATATTCAGAAACTGTTCAACATTTGGGTAGTGTTCAACAATTAGCGAATTACCCTACTTTTGTTGTAGAGCAGATTAATGGTTTAGAATAAAAAATTAAGACTGAATTATCCGTCATATTGGGGAACAAAATCAAAACATGGTTGCAAACCCCAAATAACATGCAAAACTTGGACACCAGTTACCCCGAGCAGAAGATAATAACTGAAGAATGTCAAACTCAGATATGGAATACCGAATACCTACAATTTGACAGAGGCATTAAAAAGACCTGCATAAGAGGGAAAATATATCACATTTAGTTCACCACTGGACTGCGCACTCAGTCTTCACAAGTGCGAAAACGTTAATAAAAGTGCGCGATTGCATCAAATCAAGTTGATGTCTGCGGCGCACTATTTCTTCGATCAATGCTGAATAAGTGCTCTGAAGACACCGAGATGATTTGATGCAATCGCGCACTTTTATTTGCGTTTTCGCACTCGTGAAAACTAATGCGATAGTCCAGGGGCGAACTAAATGCGCTATACATAGAATAATAACTGGTGTGTATTCTGTGCATAACACGTGAATAATGGCATCAGGTATGGCAATACCTAAATAATAATCAGCGATTTTTTCATACAAATAGTGATTTTTCCATAATTGAATAATACCTCAACACCAAACCAATAACTTGTCGAGGTATTCTATCAATACCTAGAAAATACCATATCAAGATATTTTCAATATCTGGGTAACCGACCAAAACCTCGTTTGGTATGACATTGGTATGCTGCAGTTATGTGTCAGTTATTCGTTCCTGCTCGGGTTGCAATTAAAATCGTTTTTTTTTCTAGTCAAATTAAACATACAAAATCATCCAACGAGCCATTTTGAGTGTCCATAGTATTGTGAGTCAAACATTCTGAATCTCACAGTTTCCAACACAATTCAACTGTGCCATAATTGCACCTGGTGGCATTTCTGAAGGACAGATCCAGTAAAATAAAAAGTACATCTATCATTCATCTCTAGGGGTACCCACCCACAGTTTGAACTTCCGTTTCCTTCCAGTTAACCAGCTTAGGCACACCGGTCGGTGCGGTCGCGGTGGGTGCAAGGCGAAAAATGCCCATGAAGGCAGAAATAAATTACACAATAAATTTACCTTTTTGATTATGGCGGTGGGGGTAGTGGTGGATAGCACCTTGGTGCCAGTGAGTGGTACGTTTCTCTTCGTTAACGGGCGCTACTGGCTAACCGACCGTTGAGCGCGATGGCGGTTTTGTTGGTTACCGCTAAGGAAGAACGACGACACGAGGTGTTACCGTGATGAGTACGGATGGGAAAAGGTCATTATGGTTGTAAGTATCTTCGGGTACCTAAAACTTTTTTGTTGGCACTCGATGCACCTCGGAACGGAGCCAACTCCGATAAGAGAGCAACTTTGTCGAAAGCATCAGCGTTGTCGTTGACAGAGTTTAGGGGGAAAGTTCTAGTATTCAACTTTCGCTACTAACCGAGTTGATTGGTTCGGTCTGTGACCATAGCTGTGAATCTTTTTTTTTATATAATCTAACCAATTACGCTCATTTCCTTTGTTGTCCAAGAAAATTTACATCGAAACTTATGTTAAAAACTAGGAGTGATCACTTGCAATATGATTAAAGTTTGTTATTTAGTTGTTTATCTGGATTTTTTTTTTGAATAGCGACTTACTAAGCACAGGGTTGCTACAATGCAAATTTTGACAACTCTCATTCCACTAAATTTTTCTCGATTACAAATCTGCAGATCTATCAAACAACATGATATGGAAATGTAACTCTTGCTTACTCGCAGTGAATACTGAGTTGTATTTCAGACCGATGCTAATGCCGGATATTATTACCAAAGTTGATGATCCACAGCCGGAGCTTATTACCAAAGTTGATGATCCACACTAATTTTCAAATATTTATGTAGACAAAAGTACGAGAGTATTAGCAGAGTGAGGAAGAACAAAATCTGCCGTGATTCCTTTAGAGAAAATCTCCATTAGTTATTTTACCCGATATCGGAGTCAAAGCAAACGAACTAAAAATCTCGCCGCCAGACATTTTCTTAAAATTATTCAGTAATTTCTGTTCGAATACTTCCTATTCCTCTGGGAGTTCTCGCTGGGATCCAGAAATTCTGCTAGGATTTATTCCGATTTTTTTGATAGAAAGTTTTGCGGGATTCCTTAGGCAATTCCTGCTTGGGAGAAGCCTCTGAAACAATCCCTTCTAGAATTTTTAGAGAAACCCCATCAGGCATTTGTAGAGAAATTCTAGGAGGGTTTCTCCAAATATTTCCTTAAAATGCCTCCAGAAATGCCTGCTGGGATTCCTATAAATTCCTGCTGAAATTGCAGAAGAAATATTTTCAAAGATTCCACCACAAATTTATCCTGGATTCCCTCAAGAGAGTTCACTTGAAGTTCCTCCAGAAATTTCTCCTGTGATTTGTCCAAGGGTTTCTCCAAGAATTACTTCATGAATTTATCCGGGGATTCTTCCAAAAACTACCGCAATAATTTCTCCAATTAATTTTTAAGGATACATTCAGATCCAAGGATACCATCGGAAATCCTCCAGAAATGCCTGCTGGGATTCCTCCAGAAATACTTTTTGACCCACCTCAGGGGATTTATCCATGGATTCCTGCAGAAATCCCTCCTGTGGTTCCTTCAGAGATTTTTGGAAGGATTTCTAAAACGAATTCCTCTTGGGATTCCTCCTTGGGGAAATTTCTGCATGGATTTGTCTACGAATCTTCTGGCATCACCACTAGACATTCTTGCTGGGATTCCTTCTGCAAATCCTGCTGTAATTTATTTATGGGTTTCTTGAAATTATTCGTATTCGTACCGCTTGAGATTATTTTAGAAACTACTGCAGAGATTTCTCCAAGACTGCTGCTGGGAATTGGGATTCCTCTAAAAAAAATTGATGGGAATCCTCCAGATTTTTTTCTGGGTTTCCCATACTATACCCGGAGGAAATCCTCCAGGTATTCCTGAAGGTCTCTCAAAAGTAATAATTGAAGATATTCCTGCGGAAAACGCTAGGGAAATCTCAGTACTAATTCATGAAGAAATGCTAGTAGGAATCTTTGGAGGAATACCAGCAGTAATTACTGGATGAATTCCAACAGGTATTCCTAGACAAATCCTTCAACATATCACTGAAGAAAACTTATCAAGAATATCTGGAAGAGATTCAAGAGGGTTCTCTTGAAGAATCCCTGAAGGAATCCTAGGAGGAATTTCCCGAGAAAAAAAAACCTAGCATACATCCTTAGAGGAATTTCAAGAGAAATTACTGGATAAATCTTTCAAGAAATCCTCCAGGAATGCCTGATGGGTTACATCTAGAAATTTATGTAAAGAATCCTACATGGATTTCCACCAGAAATTGCTCCGATGATTCCTTCGGAAATTTTTGCAAAGGCTGCTCTGTGAATTCCTCCTGGAATCCTCCAGAAACTTCAACCAGGATTTCTTCAAACATGAGAATTCTCGAGCATTTCCAGGTGGTGCTTCTGCAGTTATTGCTCTTAGGTGTTTTCCAGTAATTCCTGGAACAGCTTCAGAAGGAATTTGCTTGAGGAATCCCTTGGACTTCTTGAGAGATTCCTAGCACTAATTCCTGGAGAAATCCTAGCTGCATTCTAGGAGCAACTTCAACAGATATTTTCACAGGTATCTGAAGAAGATTTTCAGTAAAAATATGAAGAGCAATTCCTAAAAGAAACCTTTAAATAATTCTAGAGAAATTCCTGGAAAAACATCCCAGGGTTATTCATAGAAAATTCTCTGGAGGATCCATAGAGAAATTCCAGTACGGATTGTTGGATGAATCCCAAAAAACTCTTGGATAAATTCCAAAAGGAATTTCTAGAGGAATCTTTGGGAATATGTCTGAAAAAAACACATAAGGAGTTCCTGAAAAAAATCCATGAGATATATGTGAAAGAATCTTTTGAAAACCCCCTGTAGAAATCACAAAAGTAATTTCTGCAGAAATCCCATTGGGAATTTCTAGAGGATTTCGTAGAAAGTGACACTTCATCTAACTTGCCATCTAATAGGTAAAGGTATGCAGCATGCCACCTAATAGGTAAAAAGCATGCCAGAGGGGGGAGGGGTGATAGATGTCAAATTTTTAAAGGGAAATAGGTTAAATTTAATTGGGGACAACAGGGACCATTTCCACGTTTTCAGTCCACTTTTATAAACTGATCATGTGTACGAATGTACTGTAAAAATAAATATTCAAACCCGTGAAGTATTTACTGAACGGCGAGAGTTAAAATTTCTTCGCTCTGACTGAAGACGATACGGTTAAACTTTGCTTGAATTGCATGTTTTCAATAAATTGTTCGATATATTCTTCCGTATAAAATGTCAATATTCAGCCATTCCATAGGAAAACGATATATGTAGTGCAATTCTGATTGTCGTGAAAATAATTAAACCCGTATTTTTTACCGTAATAGGGTGACCAATTTTCAGAATGGGTGGTCCCAAAAATCAAGGTTTTCTAAAACTATTTTTTTTTAATCATAACTTTTGAACTAGTTGACCGATTTTAAACTACTTTTTTGTTTGAAAGCTATTGAATTCTAGTTTTTAGAAAAAATACGTTGAATGGGCCAAACTGCATTTTTGTGTAAGAAATATGCAAATTTATTAGTTTTTTTTTACGTTTTCATGGTCTCGGGACCAAAGAGGTACCCTGTTCAACCAAAGGTTGCACAAACGATCACAAACATGAGACAAGGGGCAATACACGAAAATCCCAGTGTTTCAATGGAGAATTTTTCGTTTGACGAAAAGTTTTCCCCGACTGGAGTGGAAATTGAACCCACACCCCGAAGCTTACGAAACGCCAAGACGACTGGCACCGCTAACCGCACGGCTACGAAGCTCGAAGCGGAATCCGAAACGTGCGACTATTTTCGTTGGTCGATCGGTCGGTTTCCCGGTAGTGATGGAGACGCTATAGTGTTGAATGCGAAATCAGAATTGCTCGAGACTTTTCAGGCAAGAGTGATGAAGACATAAGTGTTAAATGTGGAATCAGAAGCGCGCGATTATGTTCGTGGGTAGGTTGGTTTTCACGGTTAAGTAAACGATCAATGCGCTGACGCGTTTAATATTGAGCAACCATTGACGTATTTGCATTACCCTTACTATTCATAATCGTGATGAAGACCGCGAAATGTATTTTTATAAACTAGTGGATCATATAACCTACCAAAGGTGGCTCCAAGATCCACACCTTACCCTGCACAACTAACAAATACTCCTTCCCGAGACAACTGTGAGAATGCTGTGGATTCCACGGTTTCTAGTAACAACGTTTGTCGAACTAACATACCTTCCCTTTCCCGATGACCGTAAGGACGTTGCCGACGCCGTTATTGACTTTCAAATATTGAACTCTCGAATTATGCACATTGAGAGTGTGTAGCTAGTCCCAAGCACTATACATTGTGCAACTTCGATTGTTCTGGTCAATCATGGAGTAGCATCACGATGTGTACGGTTATCTTTGCTTTGCTTTACCAACGAAAATTCCCTACTTTTATATCCTATATAGAATTACCAGAGAATTTCAGGTGTTTTTCAGGTGAAATAAAATTGTCTTATGATTCCAGGTTTTCCAGCTTTGTAGACACTCGCTATTAGTGCATAGCAGCATTTTAAGTAAAGAAAAGCTCCTTTTCCAGCATTATTTTGTGCTATACTATACTATAAATATTAATTTTTCATTGATCACTTCAAAGTGTATCTTTTCAGAACAAATTCTGAAAAACGTATGCTTTTAATTGAATTGAATATACGTACGTTGCATTGATAGTACAGCCAGATCATCGTACTATCCGATAATTCTGCCCTCCGCGGAAATGTGTAGGTACCGAGAGCCCCCAGAACCACGTACGTTTTTTTGGAAACGGCACCGGATGTACTTCATGTCGAAAAAAGAGAGGGAAACCCATGGCGTAGCGGGCGTCAGAGAGAGAAAGAAACAACAACAGTATCGATTGATAATATTTTTCCGGCACATGCGTAGTGGTGTGTTCTCTTTTTTGCTCCTGCTCCAGAGAATGGATGGCTATTCGAGCATGGTTCGCAACGACGACCGGGAGAAATTCCTAGACTATGCTAGTGGTGTGCAATGCCAGTCAGTAGTGTAGTGCTAGGAGGATACGCGAGGATGAAAAGCACACCACGCTCAGCCAGATTTTCTGGTAGGTAGGTTAGGTAGCATCCATCGCCGGTGTGGGTTATGGGCCGTGGAAAAAGCTTTACTCCGATTTTTGTTTGTTTCGCTTCTCGGTCTTTTCTGGTGCTCTTCGAGTAGTGAGGGGATGGGGTTATGGCATGTGTGTGCCATACCGAGGGGAATTGAACCAAGAGCATCCTTGATATCTTGAAAGTTCATGGTGCTCACTTCAATATGCATTAGTGAATATTACATAGCTCGGCAAATAACATGGATTTCGGGTGGGAGCTTCGGTATCGTATTTATCTGGAGATCGACAAGATGATTGTAGAGGAAAAAATGCTGAGAATTCGAATTTGTTCCGTGTGCATTTATTCAAATGAAATAGGATGGAATCAAATTGTAGCGACTAGTGAAATCGGCTTTAAAATCCAAAAGAAGTTCTATCAAATTGAATCGTTGGATTCAGTGGCAAAAATTTACGCTCGCTTAACTCACTCTTGTATTATCTTAAAACTGCCACAAGAACGCTGCTTTCTTATCGCGATTTGAGAAAAGTTAAAATTCGAAGCATGATTTGATTGTATGAGCTAATTCAAGCCACTTCGTTTTTTATCTGTGTTAACGAGATTTTTAGCCATAGCACATTGGTCGGGCTCCATACAAAGGGGCGGCCAAAACTCACAAAAAGCGAAATTGATATTTTTAAACTTTAATTCACCTTATAACAAAGATAATGTATTGTAGTTTTATGATTCTTAATTAAAAGCATACCAGCTTTTGTATTTCAATGACATTTTCACTGCCAAAGTGACCTAAGTCATAAAATTGAAAAATGAATTATTCGAAAAAAGTAAAATAATAATATTTTGAGAATGGAATATATGTTTTTTGTTATCCAGCATATGAAAGCTTGTTATTGGACTGCTTGAAAACACGTATGGTGTAAAATTAATATGTCACAAAACTTTTCAATTTTTCATATATTGTCCCTTAGGAATTTTGGCAATTTTTAAGTTAAAAAACGGTTCGTGTCGTCACGTGTCGCCGCAATTTCGAATAGTACATCTTAAACATCATGCTTAGGGCTGCATAAAAACGTTTAAATATTTTGCAGAAATTTGCAGTTTTTTAAATTAGAGCTATTTAAAAAAGTCATGTTTTTTCATATATTTTACGTTAATTTTCCATTTTTGACTGAAATAAAATTTATCTTCCCACATTTTTTACACGTTTTGAACACACTTGATTGGATTTGATCGAAAGATGATCATTTAATTAAATTCAAATTGATTTTCTAACAAAAAACGCAAAAAATGTGGGGTTTACCGATTTTTACCGTTTTTGAAATTATTGAAGTTACGTAATTTTTGAATACCCCTTTTTAAACACTAAAAATACTATATAACATATCTAGACAACCTATAACTTCGATAAAACACATAAAAAGAGTTTTGGCCGAACTTTATCTTTTTCCGACCATTGTGCATAGGCTAGTTCAATCTCGGGACCCATGCTTTACTTCCCTTCCGAAGGAAGAACTCACATTTGTGTTTGTCGGGAGTGGGATTCGATCCCAGGTCCATGGCGTGATAGTCACGTGCTTTAACCACCACACCAGGTCCACTTCTCTAGCAACTTCTTCTTCTTCTTCCACTTCCTCACTGAAACAGAGCCTGATTCTCGCAGACCGCCCGGGAATCGAACCCAGACATCCTCAGCATGATCTTTTTGAATATCCGTGCGTTTATCACTTTGGCTGAGGATGCCCTCGAATCGACTGGAGTTAAACATTAAAGACCTAGCAGATATTTGCATAAAAAGTAAACAGTATCAATTTATGTCACATTATATTCACCCATAATCAAATTACGACATAAATATTTCGACAACCAGAGTTCCCTAATACCATTAAAGCACATTTATGGTCTGAAGCTTATATTTCACCGCACTCAAGCACATGAAAACGACGGCTACGAAGAGCGCAGCGGGTGGAACGAGCAAGTCGATCACTGATGCTGACTCAACTTTTTGACCGCTCACAGAAAATTTTCGTTTAATTTGGATCCTTAAATGAAAGTACGTCATCGAGTCACCGAGCAGGAGAAATCGTATTTCCGTTACTGCTGCTGTAAGCTACCAGCAGCCGGCGGCTTGCTACACCATCCAGAGACCATGGAAATATTCTAATTAGAAATGGAATTAATGATGTGAAAAATTTCCTCGGCAGGCTACTTCCTCTCGGAATTCTTTATTCTTTTTCGAGTTTTCATTCCAGTCCAGTCGCTCTGCATTAGCATAGCTTCCGACTATATGTTGCTGTAGATATTTGCAACGTAGTTTTACCTAATTGCAGTGATTGGAGCAGTTTAACTGGTGGAGTGTGGTAAGCGATGGTGTGCTAGTTTGTTTTTTTTTATATTGAACTGAATAGAGGTTCTTTCTTTTGCAACTTTCTAAGGATTATTTTGAAAAGGATACTGCAGTTTCTTGCACCATTCCAACCTCTTTCTTCGCTTTCGTAGGATTTCGTTAAAGTTCTACGTTAAAAAATAAACAGCTTTGAGCAACTGAGACCCGGCCGTAATTATCACTAATTTTCTTGTCAACAATGTTGAGACAAAAGTTTTTCAAAGTGCAAGTTGTAAGGCATGAATGCTGTGAATGCTCAATGTTTCTTTTCATACGGCTGAATATATCCGAAGATATAACAGTTTTACTTAGCTCACAGATAAATAAGCATTTTACATGAATCGCTCTAACTTCATGAAGAATAATCAAATTGAGCTCAAAATAGGGTAGTGAACCACTTGGGCAGCTGCCGGTATTTTGGGCAGTCTTCGCTACAACTCAGTCTATTCCAAACCAATTGACTTGACATTTTTTTACACGGCTAGATACTATACGTATCTCATCGCGTTCCAAAAATTGTGTCAATTGGTTCAGAAATGGCTGACTTATAGCAGAAAAGTGCCCAAAATAGGACCCCTGCCGAGATGGTTTCACTTCCCTATATTGTATGAACAACTAGTTACCAACAGTAAAAATTTGCGAATTTCTGATGCATTTTTCAAAAAGTTACAGCACAGGTCAGTGGATGAAAAAGATCGCTAGCTAAGAGCTGTGTGCTTAGTTAATAATGAAATCTGGGTACTGTTGTCCTTCTGACTTCAACTAGATTGAGAAGGTACATCCTGAACGTTTACCAAGGAGGTTCGGTTCAAACTGTGTCTGGCCATTTGGCCGAATGTGAAGAACAGTGGCATGATCACTTAAGTTCATCATTCGGCTCAACGATATTTTGCCAAATGATCCTTTCGGTCAAATGGCATTCAGTCAAATTGCCCTCAACCGTTGAAACAACGTATGTGCTGGCATTCAGCAGTAGAGTACGAAATGATGTATCACATCAGCTATACCTAAGAAGGCAGCCCCTTCAGCGCGATGTAGACAACCCAGCCCCAATAAGATACCTAATAATCTTCAATCACAAAGAAAAGCAAAAGTAGAGAAAATGGATTGATTCAACGGCTACAGATCAGCCAACGAGTTAAGGACAACGATTGGAAAGTCGGATCTTGGAACATAAACGCATCGAGCCAAATTCTCAAAGTACAGCCTAATCAGCATTTAAGAGCCAACGAACGATAAGTCCGATGATTGAAATGATGAGTTTTAACTATGAGGACCTTGATAAGGCCTACGAAGAGAACACAAATCAAGAAGTCAAAATAGTTATCGGAGATATGAATGTGCAGTGTCTACCTCGTGTTTGAGCTTGGACGGAGGTGGATGGTCTTTCGAATTTGTAATTTATCATCGTACTCGAAAGAGCGATTAGGAGATCTTTCGTGCAGAAGAAGTGCAGACATCATATGGCTGTACATGCTACTCGGCTTTGTGGACGGTATTGATCTCATCGGCATCAATCGTAAGGCAGTGGAAGACATGCATTTCTGAAGAAGGAGACAGCGGGGATAGACTTGACGATAAACTCAACCAAGACGAAGTACATGATTGCGGGTAGAGACAGAGACAAGCCTAGAACACCCCCCCCCCCCCCTGAGCCAGAATTTGTTGAACAAATTTTCAGTATAAAGTGATCTGTGACGAAAAAATATGTGCCGCTATTTTCAATAAATTATTACTCATTACTGTTTACAAAATTTAAGTGTCAATTCAAAAAAGGTATCATTGACCGTTGAAAACCCCTCCCAGAGCCAACTTCTGGCTACGCCACTGGGTCGGGGGGAGGGGTTGTTATGATGTCGTTTTTTAAACTTCCCTTGTTTCTGATGATAACGGTCTTATTAGGCAACTAAACGATATTTACACTGGAAACATTCTCAAAAATAATGTATTTCACTCGATTTTAAGCGATTTTAGAAGTTGACTCGTAGAACTGAAGTGGCGCAAATGCCATTGGGTAATATGTCACTCAACATGCATATCATAGGTATCAACAACCAAGCACCTCCATGTTTTTCTCAATCTTCTTAGAAAAGCATAGTTCATAACCAAATCTTTAGAAAACCTTAAGGTTGAAGGATTCGTCATTGACATAATCATCATCATTGAAAATTCAAAAGCAGTTTTCTCGCTCAAAACTCAAATGTTTGCATTGAAAATGCATTCACTGCACTACATTCTCTATCTGCAATACAGTGAATACATTTTCACTGCGAAAATATCAGTTTTGAACGAAAAAACTGCTTCCAAATTTTCAATGATGACGATTATATCAATGACGAATCCTTCAACCTTAATTGCAAGCACGTGAAACCGGAAGCTGCTAATTTGCATCGGGAAATCAATAGAATTGTCATGTGTAAACAAATCTTGGCACCGTTGACGTATAGTAATGAGCAGATCACATTCAAAATCAGGAGTGTTTTAATGAGTTGGGCCTTTAACTTACTACATGGCGACCGTGACAATAAGGCCAAATACAGTTTGTCCATGCAAATTCCGTGATCAGGCCCAATGTGCGAGCACTGGCAGGGTTAGTAATTATCAATTACACCCTAGATCAATGAAGAAAAGTGGGAAAACATTATCAGCAAATAAAACTTCGTCATTCATGTGATCATCAGCGAACAGCATAGAATAAGCCTACATTTTTAGTGTTATTCATTAACATCTTATATTTCAAATATTAGCATCCCTAGGAATAAGCTAGTATAGTTTGCACTCTATCAAATTCAATACAAATCGATTTAAATGTTGGCAGGATAACGTCAAAAACAGCATTGTTTAAGTGCAGCGCCTCACCCTGCACATAGCACCTTTCTTTTAACAGACCTTCCAAGAATGTTTAATTTGTTTTTTCCTTTAATAAACAAATGCTTATTAATTCACGGAACTATTATTTTGCCATACAACCAAGCAGCAACTACGAGAAAAAAATACGAATTAGATTCCTTTTCTACTCCAGTTCTAGGTACGGAACGGAATGCTTTGAAAACCTTTTTTTACGACCAGCAACGACTGTAACGACTCGAAACGACACAATCATCTCCGCAGTAGGAAAATCTCAACCAAGAGATCGAAATGGAGGAAAAAACTGCTCCGTAAGATTGCACAAATTGCTATACTGGAGATGTCATTTGAAGCAGCATAGCAATTGGAAAGCAGGACAGCACGCGGTGCGAAACTTCTGCCCGCAGAACACGGGTGCATCGTTGCGTACAGCAGCAGTTGCTGACTTTAATTGCTTTAATTGTCGGTATTACCTTGAACGGGCTCTGGTACCAATATGAGATGAGGGATGAGAGGGCGCACGTGGCAAATGGATTTCAAAGCGTGTTCACGGTGAATTATGGACACTGTAAAAGTATTTGCACGTTGAAAATTTAAAAAATATATAATAGTGTTGGTAAGCATGGGTATGCTGACTCACAATTGGTGAGCTCGTTTCATGCACATTTTGTTTGTAATTTTCCCATTAGAATTTTGTTATCGTTAGTCCTTGCAAAAACTTAGACTTTTGAGGATGAGACCGTGTTTGATAGGTTCAAAAAATCTTTAAAATTGATCTACGTAGTTGAGGTATAACTGGCAGTTTTATGGCCAAGATTATTTATCGTCCTGATTATTTCGTTAACATGCTTTCACTGGTATCAGGTCACACTGTTATTGATGAAACGGGAATAAATTCCAGCATTGCTATTGAAATTCTCTTTTCTGATCGAGTGGCATTAATCAATATGCAAAATTATGTATGATGAAATGCTTCAAGTACACTCCTGTCAATAAAAATGGAGCCACTAACGATCAACGTATAAGTTTTAATGTTTTAAATATCAATATCCCAACTAACAATCGCAAGCCGCAAACCAGCATGCATGCTGAATTGTTTCTTTATAATAGTAATGATAGCTGAATTAAAATTATGCTGTACACATTACTGTACAAATGTTTTTTCAATTGAAAAAGTAGCCAATGTTCAACCTTTCGTATCGGTATCAGCAATTATAAATTTAAACACTTTTCAAGCGTTTAATAATATTTTTATTCGACTTGCAATTATTTCTTTACAAAATAGTTTAACAAGACCTTTTTCTGCTTCTTGTCAAGTACATGCAAAAATTAGAACATGTATCTGTACAAAATGTTTTCCACAAGTCAAATAAGCGCTTTTGTTTCATCATACTTCGACTCAGTGTACATGATGAAAAACACGTGTTTTTTTTACTGAACAGCAGCTGAATTAACGTGTTTTTCAGTTGTTAACCATAAACAGAACATTATTCACCACTGCTGAATAGGAGTCAAAGTGTAATCATTATACAACCACGGGAAGTTTATGTTTTGATTTGAGCGCGTCAATTCATCATCTGTAGGATGGCGCAGATAGGAAGGCAAGCGGCTGGCAATCGATGGGTCTCGAGTTCGAATCTTGATTTAGGTAAATGTATTTGTAGTTATTATTTCACAATAGTTGTTCACAGCATAAAGTGTCAATCCGAAACTCTCGTAGAAATTGAAAAATTTTGCATTTTTTTTTTAAATCATTTTTGCAGTAGCTGAATAATAGCTTTACTATCAGTTTGTAAAATGTTTTAAACAACAAACAGTTCAGTTGGTACACAACACTATGCTTTATTGTTTCTCCAAATTTGTGTGAACAAAACCCGAACAAAGGTTGTGCCTGAAAATTATCCAAATGTTATTCAGCACCATGCTGAATTAATTCGTCGTAAAGGTGCTTGTAAAAAGAGTAATTGTTAATTGGGATGTTTTAAAGCCTCGGAAAAAAACTATATAAAAAATATTAATACTTTCAAAAAAAAAAAAATTTTTTTTTTGAAAGCTTGACTGACTGTTTACGATTGAAATTGACGAGTATTTCGCTAATTTTATGGCACTTTTAGTCTAAAAAGCTAAAACGTCTTTTTCATCTACTGTCCTTCGTTTCAGTGTGGTGAAACACAGAAGTTGTTTACCTTCAACGTGTTTACACAACGAAACGTAGGACAGTTAATGCAAAAGCCATATTAGATGTTCAACAAAGACTAAAAGAGTCGTAAAATTAATGAAACATAAAAACTCACTCAATGGGAAAACAAGTCTAACTATTAGTAGAAAAAGTAATCTTGAATGAATTGAAACAAGCTAGGGTTGAGGAGATCAAATTTTGTTCCGACTTCAACAACAGTAACCCTGGAATTGGAACTCAACTTCTGATTGTCAAATCTTGCTCACAAATTTGAGACTTTTTAAGCTCATACTTATGAAGTGCATACCCAAATTTATGAGAATACTTGGTAGGTATCGAATCCACTACCACTAGTACATATTACTAGTCTGGTGCATTATTCCTTTTGGTATTAACTTTTGGCAGTGCGTTATTTAATTATGCATAAAATGTTCTCTAAATCTGAAATCTGTGCCTGTCGCGTGTAATTCAGAAGAGATTATTATGAACACTGCTGTGTTAGAGGCCACAAACGAATGCCATCACTTCCCGTTCCGACAAGGTGGGAGGTTACCACACAAATAGTCCACTATCTCAGACCGTCGACACTGCAGAGTGATGTTCATAGCTGCAACTCAAACAAGGCCCTAATGAAACCAGACCGAACAGACAGCTTTTGTACTAATTTATGCACAATAACCTATAAGCAAGTGTCCAATTTAATTAAGTTAATATATTTGTCCACTCCAGATCACCTCCGACCGTACAAACTCATCGCAACTCGCTGACCTTATTGTGCAAAGTGCAAACTACGGAAGAGACGCCATTTTAATTGTGCCGTCGATTATTGTCCCATAAATGGATGACAAATCGCTAACGAACCCGACACGACGACGTGGGGAAATCGTCTTTTTTTTCGCTACACCATGGGGCGATGCGTTCGGAAGGAAACGTTCGCTTCACGGGATAAGACCTTGTGGTGGATGGCCAAACCCCGGCGGGGAAGTAGGTGGGTACTAGTGGTAGTGCTCACATTGTTTGCACAATGCACACAAACAGCCAGATAATGGGAACAAAGTGGAAAGACAGTCATAATCCCGTGTGCTGCTTCACGCGCGCTCGCTCGCAAGGAAGCAGTTATTTTTATTATAAAATTGCAATAAAATGTGGGTCTCTGGCATTGCAACAACGGATTGGAACAGCACAGGGGCGAGCGACAACATATATCACACTTTCCTGGATGCGCCCAGCAGCTACAGGGTGATACTCTAATCTTCTAATCTAATACAAACGCAGCCAGTACGAGAAAGCATCCTGGAAAGTAATCGGGTTAGATCATGCCCGATTACTTTTCTTGTCAATATTGAGGCTTGCAGCATATCAAAGATATGACACAAGCGTCAAAGCGGCCAGGCCTACTGCGTTGTATTTGCCGCAAAGATGATTCTTTGAAGTACCTCGAGTTTTGAACGGTTGTTCTTTCGTCGAAGTAATTCTCAAATCTACAGGGGAGGAAGGATGCGTGGACATACCGTACCAAACGCTCCAGATTGTATAAGGTTAATATGGTTAAAATATATGTAAATGTGTCATATTGGATGATATATAATGTAAATTGGAAAGGTCTCACCCATTTATTGAGCAGCTTCGTAATACAACGTCGATCCTAGAATTCGTTCAATCAGGAATCCGCTGCGACACTGCTGTCACTATAGAAACATTCAAAAAGTAACTACAACTCACACAATTTGTCATCGACAGACCATATTCCGTTTGCGTTCACTTTCAAACTTAACTTATTTGAATACAAGGTTTTCTTTATTCAAAACACGCGAACTTTTCATCTAGTTCACATTATGAATGACACTTGCTTTGGCGTAATATGTGAAAGCCAATAGGAAAACAAATTGTGCAGCATCACCGCAGGGGGAAACTGATTTTCGTCAGCCAAAACTGTTACAGCTCGAGTATCACGATATAGAAGCGCCAGCCAAACCCAAAGAAATCAATCATATCTTTTGAGGCGCTAAAACATTTCTTCATAAGTTTTGTAATTTTTTCAATAAGATCTTGCACTTTTCATTATTTCACCAGAGGAATCCAAACTCAAACATATTCTTCAAACGTTCTTGCACACTAAAACTTCCCGGCTGCTCACGGGTAGACGACGCACTAACAAACCGACGGTACCGCGATCAAACCGACATGAAAAAGGTGGCCTCCGGCTACTGATTCGCGCCCAGCAGCTACAGGGTGATACAGCATGAAATTTGCAAAGCCCTTTTATGTCGGAATACTCAACCACTATGACATTTTTTTCAACCAATTTAAGCCCTCACAAATTCGATTCAGTTTCTATAAAAAAAAAAAACTACCAAGCACGCTTCTTTCAGTTATCTTTTTTAGGCACTTAACCTAATTTACAGCTCTTTTGTCCACTACGGCACTGCGTGAACGATTTCAATTGGCTGCTGCACTTACACTTTGTACAGCGCCTAAATGTATTCTATTCTAATTCTGCTAAAGGTTGCCTTTGCGCTGCTGTCACATTTCTACCCTGTCCATGGTAGAATGATGAGCACGAGGCTGTTGATGTGTGGCAGTTGTTCCTTTTCCAGTTCGAATGGGGGTCCATTAAGAGTTTCCGTTAGCCGATATCCAAGTTTCCGGGTCCGGTAGAGCATATGTTCAGAAGGAGTCAGGTGTCAGCCGCTCTCGGGGGAAGAGCCGGGGCTGGGATCGACCCCATGACCATCCACTTATGAAGTGAACGTGTAGCCATTATGCCACGGGCCCCGGCTTCCAGAGTTCTCTTATCTCATTTGATTTACATGATGATTGAACAGTTCGAGACGATGGCGGAAACGTACATCCGAATCGTATGTGTAGAAGACAAAGTACTTGATGGTAAAGAGCTACAGGGAGGATTTAACGCGCCACCAACCCTGAATCTCTATCGACGGTGAAGAAATCGAGGCGGTTGAAGAATTCGTGTACTACTATGTGTCCGCCCACTGCACTGTGGTGTTTGCCTACAACGACACCAGCAGAGAAATTCAGAGACGCATTGTGGCAGGAAATCGAGCTTACCTCTGACTCCGCAGAACTCTACGATCGAACAAAGTTCACCGTCACACGAAGTTGAGCATCTACAAAACGCTGATTAGACCGGTAGCCCTCTATGGGAATGAGACATAGGCTACACGTGGAGAGGGCCAACGCGCCTTTGGAGTTTTCGGACGAAAGGTGTTGCGTACCATCTACTCCGGAGTGCAGATGAGAGACGGAACTTGGAGAAGACGAATGAACCACGAGCTGCATCAGCTGGTGAGGGAAACAACCATCGTCCACACCGCGAAAACCTACGGAAGACTACGGTTAACGCGACACGTCATCAGACTGTCGAATAGCAACTCGATTGAAATAATTCCCGAGAGCCATCCGACGAATGATTAAATAGGCTGTATGGCGAAGGCACAAATGTCCCAAATGGAGGATAACGTGCCTCTACAGCCGGTCTTCTGATACCATCCGACCGGTACAAGAAGGTGGGTCGATTGGACTCGTTTTTCAATTAGTACAATGGAATCTCTTTATGCACATGGCTGGGGGTGAATAAATGTGCATTAAAAGAGGGAAATTTTTGGATAAATTGAGTTTGGGTTTGAGGAAATCTAATCCGCGAGAACAGGTCTTGCTCCTGGGAATTTGATATGAGGCTAAGGGGTTTCCAGAAAGTTCCCAGATAGCCAATAAAAGCGTTTCCAAGGGGCTTCAAGGGCGTTCCACGGGGTTGTTTCAAGGGTTTTCAAGAGCTTTTTAAGGACGTCCTGCAAGTTTTTTGGCGTTGTAATTGGGTTACGGGGAGTTCAGCAGCGTTTCAATAATGTAAGGGGGTTTCAGGGACATTTCAAGGGGCTTTGAGGGCAATTCAGAGGATCATGAGCCTTTAAAGCGCGTTCAGGGGAGTTCCTAAAGGTTTAAGGGGCGTTTGATAGCATTTCAGGAGCGCTTTAAAGGTTTTCAGGTGCGTTTCAGCGGATTGGAGCCTATTAAAGGCGTCCAAAGGGGTTTCAGAGGCATTTCAAATTGAGTTTGATGATTTCAAAGGAGTTTCAATGGGACTAGAGAAGTATCGAGTATCGAGGCATTTTAGGTCAGGACCGTATAAGGGGGTTTCAAGAACACACTTAAATCATAAGGCATTTCAGGGGCATTTCAAAATATATTGTGATGGGGTCTCTGAAAATCCTCTGAAACTTCCTGAAATGCCTGATACAGCTACACTAGAACCATGTAACGCACCTGAGATACTCCGAAACCGTCAAAAACGCCTCCGTAAACCCTCTGAAACCCACAAAAAAGCTCTGAAACTCCCTGAAAGGACTCCAAAACTCCCCTAAAACCCCCTCGACCCCATGTAACGCACCGAGACCCCCGAAAACGCCTTCGAAACTTCCTGAAATTCCTCTGAAATCCCCGAATGACCGCCTTAGAAAACATGTAACGCACCTGAGAGGCTCCAGAACCCTCGAAAATGCCTCCGTAACGTCTCTGAATCCCACCAAAATGCTCTGGAACTTCCTGAAATGCCTCAAAAATCCCCCTGAAACCCCCTCGGCCTCTCGGCGGATCAACAGTTGAAGTGTTAAAGGTTTGTATCACTCAACTGAAAGCGTATACAATACGCTTTTAACCTTCATCGGGCATTAAAAAAAAAGTTATGAATTGGGGTCATTATGACCCAGAAAATCAAACTCTTATAGAATGATGATTTTTTCACCAATTCAAATGATCAAAGTCTTATTTGATAGATAATTTCGTCAAGAATGTGTTGATATGTTGAAATAGTGGTTCCGGAAACATTGGCCACCGGGAATCTGCTACACAGGGCACCATGTCAGACATGTGGGATATCACTACATTTTGCCAGTAGTTGTGGAATATCTCGCGTTATGGACAACTTAGAAGGATATTGTCTTCGGCAAAGCTGCTCAGAACACTTAAAGCTTTCGCATAGAAAACAAATTAGTTCGAGAATTACTCACTGCGTGGCGCTAGTGCTTCCAGTTCAGTCTGAACGTCGTATATCTCGCGTTCTGGACCACCTTGAAGGATACTGTCTTCGGCAAAGTTGCTCAGAAGACTAAGAGATAGAAAACAATTTAGTCCGAAAATGTTCTTAGGAGCTTCCAGTTCAATCTGAATGTCGTTTATCTCGCGTTCTTGACCACCTAGAAGGATACTGTCTTCGGCAAAGTTACTCAGAAGACTAAAAGCTTTCACATAGGAAACAATTTAGTTCAAGAATCATTCACTGCGCTAGTGTTCTTAGGAGCTTCCAATTCAATCTGAACGTCGTATGTCTCGCGTTCTGGACCACCTAGAAGAATACTGTCTTCGGAAAAGTCACTCAGAAGACTAGAATCTTTCGCATGGAAAACAATTTAGTTCGAAAATCACTCACTGCGTGGCGCTAGTGTTCTTAGGAGCTTCCAGTTCAGTCTGAACGTCGTATATCTCGTGATCTTGACCACTTTAGAAGGATACTGTCTTCGGCAAAGTTACACAGAAGACTGAAAGCTTTTACATAGAAAACAATTTAGTTCGAGAATCACTCACTGCGTGGCGCTAGTGTTCTTAGGAGCTTCCAGTTCAGTCTGAACGTCGTATATCTCGTGATCTTGACCACTTTAGAAGGATACTGTCTTCGGCAAAGTTACTCAGAAGACTAAAAGCTTTTACATAGAAAACAATTTAGTTCAAGAATCACTCACTGCGTGGCGCTAGTGTCCTTAGGATCTTCCAGTTCAGTCTGAACGTCGTATATCTCGTGTTCTGGACCCCCTAGCAGAATACTGTCTTCGGCAAAGTTGCTCAGAAGACTAAGAGCTTTCGCATAGAAAACAATTTAGTTCGAAAATCACTCACTGCGTGGCGCTAGTGTTCTTAGGGGCTTCCAGTTCAGTCTGAACGTCGTATATCTCGTGCTCTGGACCACCTAGAAGGATACTGTCTTCGGCAAAGAGTCACTTCCCCGCAGAAGCGAATTCCCCTCCTCTTAGGCTCGAGTGCTTTCCCGGCGGTTTTTGTAACCGACAAGATAGCGTCTACGGTGGACCTCCCCTTCCGGAAGCCATACTGGTTGCTCGAAAGACCATTTACGCCCTCAGTGAACCTCAACATTCTATTGAGGATGATCTTTTCGAGCACCTTCCCCGCCGTGTCAATCAAGCATATTGGTCTATATGCCGACGGGTCTCCGGGTGGTTTCCCCGCCTTTGGCAATAGTACCAGGCTCTGCCTCTTCCAAGCTTCTGGAACAACTCCCCCGCCCAGGCATATCTGCATAGCAGACCTGAACATCTCGGGAGCCTCGACAATAGCTACTTTTAAGGCAAGGTTCGGAACTACGTCCGGACCTGGGGCCTTACCTACGCTAAGGGACTTAGCTATCCCCGCAAGTTCCACATCGGTGACGCTCTCCTCATCGCCAGCCCCAGTTCCCGGCTGTCCTACGAAAGGAGGCCAAGGACTAGGATCATGACGCGGAAAAAGTCCTCCAATGATCCTATCCAACATCTCTGGAGATTGCTCTGTAGGAGCCATCACACCTCTCGTCTTGGCCATAACGATCCTGTAGGCGTCACCCCACGGGTTCGTATTGGCACTCTGACAGAGACCCTCAAAGCAGGCCTTTTTGCTTGCTCTTATCTCGGTCTTGAGCGCGGCTTTTGCAGCGGCGAACACCACCCGCCGTTCGTTTCGCTCTTCCTCTGATTGTGCTCGCTGCATCCGCCGCCTAGCCCGTAGGCAGGCGCGGCGCAGGTCCGCAATCGCGTCGGTCCACCAGTAAGCCGGTGGCCTCCCATTTCTAGGGGGGACTCGCCTAGGCATGGTCGCATCACACGCACGTGAGAGCACCACTACCAGCTCGTCGCCGTCTAAACCGATTAAGTTTCGCTCACGGCGGAGCGCTTCCCTAAATACCTCTTCGTCGAAGTATGATGTCATCCACCTGCGATATCCGTCTCCCACTCAGAAACCGCCTGACAAAGCAGTTGCTGAGCCGCATCATAGTGGTTCAGGTTCAGCTGCGTTACCTGCACTGTGATTTGTTGTTCACTGCGGCTTTCTTGAAGGCCGGGTACCCTGGACCAGCCATCGGATGTCTGTTTTTCGAGGATTTCCCGGTACAGATCATGCAGATGGGCGGACTCGTGCAGCTTTGGGCCTTATGACCTTCAGGGCCCATATAGTCGAGGCGGTAAACGCACGGGTATTCAGCATGACCATGCTGAGGGTGACGGGTTCGATTCCCGGTCGGTCCAGGATCTTTTCGTAAAGGAAATTTCCTTGACTTCCTTGGGCATGAGTATCTTCGTGCCTGCCACACGATATACACATGCAAAATGGTCATTGGCAGAGGAAGCTCTCAGTTAATAACTGTGGAAGTGCTCATAGAACACTAAGCTGAGAAGCAGGCTTTGTCCCAGTGAGGACGTTACGCCAAGAAGAAGAAGAAGAAGACCTTCAGCGCCGCATCGCCTACACAGTTTGCGCCGATCAGGGCCTTTGCAGTCCCACGACTTGTGTCCTGGTTCCAGATACCTGAAGCAAACCTCTGGTGGCTCGTGGAATGTCAGGTGACATACACACCAGCCCACCTTTATACTTCCTACTTTAACGGACTTTTTAACATCCGCCACCGGTAGCTGAACCAAAATTATCTGTGTCCCTGCTGGCCCTCTCCGTAGCTTAACGGCTGCGGCGGCCACCTGCACATCGCACTGTTGCCGCAGTGCCGTGACGAGCTCTTCCACTTCGGTGATCTCGTCAATGTCCTTGACCTTCAGAGTCGCCTCATGTGTCAGAGCCCACACCTGCACACCCTCACCAAGGACTTCTTCTGCCAGCCTCTTATAGGCGGCGCCCTTGTGTTCCTTCTGGCGCTTCAGCTCCAGGATCATCTCGCCCGTATGAGTACGTCTAATACTGCGTATGTCGGCTCGTCCAAGGGGAGTCCTCCCCTTGGATCGCCCTGCTCTGTGGCTGTTGAGGGCCCACTAGCGGTTCCCATCGTTCCGAGACGGGTCAGCCTTTTCAGGCCCACTCTTCCCAGCTTTCCGGGAACCCTGGCTGGGGTCCGACTTTCCGGCATTATTACCGACTTTCGGGGTAATGATTCGCTTGGCCTTGCGGGCACCGCCAGACAGCTCCTCGCCTGACGGCTGCCTCGCCTGCTTCTGCGATTGATTGCTCCGTTTGTCGCGAGCAGTCGCTTCCACCTTGTTCGGACTTCCTGCGAAGGAGAAGGCCTCCGTTTGGGTAAACTTTGGCACTTTCTCAATTGCAGGCTCCGCTGCTTTAGCAGTCAGCAACGCGAGTGCCGCGTGCTCCTGCTTGGCATCGTCGATCGACACCCTAAGTCGAAGCAAGGCCGTTTTCAGGTCCTTGCTTATGTTCGACTTAGTGGACGCAAAGTCGATGATTTTGCCAAGCTACTGCTCAGCCACCTTTATTGCGGGCCGTCCGTTGGATTCTTGGTTGACGGCCCTCAACAACCACGCTCCGTCCATAACCTCAACCGCTGGCTTGCTGGGAAGTGGACTGGAGCCCCCACGCTTGAGCTGCGTACGCAACTCCCAGCGCCTATCTCCTCACTTCTCCTTGTCGAAGATCTCATCAACCCGCTTCTTGCGAAGGGGTTGATCGCACCACTACTTCCACCTGTGTTTTGATTTTGATTTTTATTAGATTTCATGTTTACATCCCACGTGTCGCACGGGAAAGAATGTCCACCACGCCAAACCCTGCATTAACGCGGTAAGGGGGCATCCATAAAGTACGTCACGCTTAGAGGGGAGGGGGGGATGAAAAGTGTGACAAGCAATGTATTAAGTATAGGAAAAACCCGTACGAAGGAGGGGAGGGGGGGTTGAAAATTCCCATTTTTAGCGTGACGTAATAAATGGATGCCCCCTAAGGGACAGCTTACTGTGGGGGATGCCCAGTAGCGTGGGACACAAAAAGACATTTCACTCCTGTACACTTTTTGAGTTCCATTTTGGTCCCATATCACCTGTGCAAAATTTCAGATCGATCTGAGAAACTATATTTTAGCGCCGGCCATTTTAAGTTTTCATACGATTTAGTATGGGGAAAAGCACTTTTTCAGGCCTTATAACTTTTTCCACGAACGTCGCATCGGTTTGCTGTCTTCGGAGGTCTGATTCTTGGTGAAGTTTTCTACAGAAATCATTCGTCGACTTATTTTTAGGGATCTAGAGGAGACTCCTGGTGATTTTTCTTTGCAGGAGTAAAATTTCCCCATAGTAAATCGTATTAAAAACTAAGATTGGCGGGCGCTAAAATATAGTTTTTCTGATCGATCTGAAATTTTACACAGTTGATATGGGACCAAAGTGGAACTCAAGTATACAGGAGCATGAGTTTTTTTCATTTTTTGTATTTTCCCATATAAACCGTGTACCAGGCTAATGCCCAGGTACCCCACAGGCTCCGTTAAAGATCGAGCATCTTTTTCACCCCTCGATCACTCATTCCTCAGCACGGGTCGCTTGAATTGGGGTTAGTAGTCCTATTTTTAGCCGGCGACTACGCGGCTGACTCGCAAGCGGGGGGCCCCAGGACTTGCGTCCCTGCTGCACGGGTAATCAGCATGGCTGTATCGAATGCCACACGGACACGATATGTTCGTGCAAAATGGTCAGGTATCAGAAGGCCGGCTCCAGAGGTACGTTATCCTCCATTTGGGACATTTGTGCCATCGAGTTAGTATATTGATAGCTTATTATTCGGAAGTCTTGTTGAGTAAGTTATACAGTTGAAAAATAAATGGAGACGCTTGGTTGTTGAACACTGAGTATTGTTTGTTGATTTGAAACCCAGCGCTTCTTTTTCTGGCGCATTCTGTAGCTCTACATTTTGAAGTTCCACTCAGATGCAATCCATTGTGTGTACCATTCACACTACGAGTAAAAGTTGCATCCGCGAGCTGCATTCTGCGCCTAGCAGCGATTCTGTTGATAGAAAAATAACTAAACAAAAGCGGAAATACAGCAGCGCGCAACAACGTTTCAGTGAATGTGTTAATATCTAGGATGCTTGGTAGGACACGTTTGTGTGTGCAGCGCTGCTGAAACTTGGCTGCCCAGCACAGTCTATGTGTAAGCTCCGCACTCACAACAGTTGTTCCCGTTGGGGCCATTATCATTACCCCTTGCACAGAGACCTGGTGCTTGGTGAGCACACAAACAGTCAGTGCGACCGGAGCCCAATCCGCAGCCCATCAGCAGCCATCACGCCACGATCCGTGTCATAAATGGTAGCCGTTTCACAGGACAACTATGTAACATGCTATGATTGGATTTTGGTTTACATTGCTTGAATAATTAAATTAATTTCCACTAGCGCCGCAATGGTGTGTGGGTAGTTCTCGCGGTGTCACTCCATAGCATTTGAATTGCTCGAATTGTAATCCGTTATGAGGGAGTTTTAAATGCCTAAGTGCGTTGATTTCAATAATGTAGAATTTTCATTCTAACTGATGCAGTTTACGGATTAGTCGTATCACTTCTGGTGACTGGGTTGTGTTTGGGTTCAGCTCTGTCTGATACATATTTAGGCAATACAAAGAATTTTTAAACTATGGAATGTTTGACAGCTGTGTACACAAAGAACACGTGTCGGGCTCAGATTTCAGCAGTTTCTAAATCAGTGCTATCAGGTAAGCGCAAGTATTTGCACACTTTTGTGGGAAATGGGTATTAATTAACAATTTACCGTATAGGTATCGAAACAGATTATTTTAGGTATTTTGTGATTAACTGTTTTGACAGCATATGTTCAAAATTCAACTCAGATGTTGTCTGCAACATCAATTCCTGATCCTGAAGGGTCAAGCAAGTTCGCAGTGCACATTCACTCAACGAGAACTGTCGCTCATGAAGTTTGCATATTACAAGACAATTTCATTTCAATTTCGGTTTGACCCTTCATCCCATCCAGCACACAAAAGGTAATGACACTTCTGCTTCCGTGAAGTCGGTCGTCGTCCATGTTATTAAATAATGAAAATTAGATCTCCGCCTCTAATGACAATGACACATCCGGTGGTAGCCACCGCAGGCAACAGCAGTTCAACAGTAGCTGCAGCGTTTGTTGTAGTGCTCAACGACAACAACGGACACACTCTCTTTCTCTCTACCTCTCCCCGTTTGTATAGGGTAAGATGGGGTGAAAGTTTGACCATAAGGGGTTATACAGGATGTTAGGTTCCTGAGTAGCTGGGGAGTTGCATAATGAAAAATAAAGTTGCATAATGTTCATTATGCAACTCATTCGAGTTGCATTATAAAAATTATGCAACTCAAATGAATTTTATAATTAAAAAAATCATTGCATAAAATTTCGTATGGAACTCGTGGCAAAGCTTGATTTTTTCAGCACTTCGTATTTATCCAACTCGGCAAGCCTCGTTTAATAATTGTACGACTCGTGCTGGAAAAAAACAACTTTTTGCAACTCGTTACATAAATAACTGTTCTTTAAACTTTTTACACCTAAAATGACTTTTTCGTTCAACATGGATTTTATAGTGGTTTCGTTCAGTACCTCAAAATTTAAAATAAGAACAATTTATTTAAAGCAAAAGTTTGCAAGTAGGTCAACTAGTTTTTAAGTTATCGTGATCACCATAACGGCACTTTTTAAAAGGCAATTTCGAGATAACGGCGTTTAAAAATTCTTGCTTTGCCTTGTGTTTGTTTCCACTTTGATTACAGCGCAACCTGTTTTAAGAAATTTCTATCAGTAAGAAACTGATTGCATGTAGAAAAGTCGGAGTTCCTATAAGAATCTTAAGAAATGTGCTCTCAGTTTTCTTTACTTAGGAGTTCTTTTGAAGATTATTTCTTGGGTACTACTATAGATACGTAAAAATCTCAAAAAGTTCCTAATAAATAATAAAATAGCTTCGAAAATTTCATCTCGAACTAGAATTCTCGTGGACTAGATTCCTTATAATAGTTTAAAAGTTTCAGGAGAATTTCAACTATCGTTTTTTGGTCTCTGTCATTCCAAGGTTTTTCAAAAAAAAAAAGCTCCGCAATATAATGTTTCTCATTGGCGAAAAAAATAAATCCAGGGATTTGCTGAAATTTTGGGGTTCCGGATTCAGCTTATTTGAGTAGTAATTCTGTCAGAATGATACATTATGCCCAGGGAGTCGAGAAAAGTTTCCCGGGAATCGAGAACCCGCCGTCTCCGGATTGGCGATCCATAGCCTTAACCACTAGGCTAACTGCCCAAGAATAACTGCCCAAGTAACACACATGTTATATAAAAGTTACGACAGCGCAAGTTTTGGTTGTATAGAAGTTTATTTTACGTTATTTCAACACAATGTTAGGATTACGTAAAATAAACTTCTATACAACCAAAACTTGCGCTGTCGTAACTTTATTATAACATGTGTGTTGCTTGGGGGAGACCCTACTGGGGGACAATATTGTGAAGTTATAAGGCTTTTATCAAATTGACAACGTACTTCAATAATTGTTAACTTATACTCTGACGCACACAACTTTTGTTTGTTATCACGACACTGGACTTCAATAGGAGACAATCAGTGAAGTACTAGATTGAAAGTAGTGAGCTGGATTTTTGTATGGTGAGATGATCGATTCTCCATTTCTGCAATGAAATGGTGCAAACAGCGTGGGTTATATGATTTCTTGCCTAATTTAATGCTGTTTGAGCAAAAGTTTGGGTAACTGTGTGGTTGAAGTTGCAAGAAATAAATAATACAACAACACAGTTACCCAAACTTTTGCTCAACCAGCATCAAATTAGGCAAGAAATCATATAACCCACGCTGTTTGCACCATTTCATTGCAGAAATGGAGAATCGATCATCTCACCATACAAAAATCCAGCTCACTACTTTCAATCTAGTACTTCACTGATTTCCTCCTATTCTGAAAAACTTGAGGTTATTGCCTCCTTTTCCTATTCCTGCTAGTATCTGAAAATAGGTAATTTCGCATACATCCAGCTTGTACGTTCAACTATACCGTATAGTTCCACCAGTATTGATAACATTTATATTTTGAATTATATATTAAATCAATTAGAAATGCTGCCAACAAAATTGCGGCAACATTTCCATTTTTACTCTATAATACCCTAATGCCTTTCCCATTCTGTGTTGCATCAACAGCACCCAAATGTTGATTCAATGATTTCACCATCTTCATCGTTATCACCTGGCCACATCAACGCAGATGCAGATGCTAGAAGGCGAAACACCTGCCGCCCGTTCATGTGTCAGTGAAATTAAAACCGGTAATGGTTTAATTAATTTAATTGAATCTGTGAAGCAATTCGTTATGGAAATGAAACGAGATGAGCAATGAGCGTGAGAACTTGTGATGATGATGATGATGATGATGATTCGAATGACTTCAAACCAAAAAGACAAACAACGAAAAACAATAACGTGTCCTCTAATTACATGCATCCTCAACTACTTACTGCAGGCATAAGTTGATCAGTGCTTCGAACTCTGGTCACCTTATTTTTATAGATAATCTTCTTCACACATCTCTCCACTGTCTGGTTAAACTTCATAAACACTGCGTACGCGATATAGATTATGAACAGCACTAGCGCCTCCCACCACTCGATCGAGTTATCACGAAAAAAATAGATCAACGTAAGCAAACTAACACTGTAGAACGTACAATCGCGAAACAACGGCCACCAGGTCAGTGTTAGTAGGGTTTTGGAGAACAACGCACACATACCGATAACGAACAGGATGTTGAACACGGCCGAACCGACAATTGTACCGATACCGACATCGTCGAACGAAACGAACACGCCGATCACGCTGGTGAACAGTTCCGGGGCACTGCCTCCGGCCGCCATGAAGGTCGCACCGGCCACATCGTCCGTAATGCCCAGTTTCTCAATGATCACGTCTAAAGAAGGCACAAAGAACTCGTCGCATACAATTGCCAGCGCGACAAACATATAGATTACGCCAAGGATGTGTAACACAACAGCACCATTACGACGTTGTTCTAGCGTGAATAAGTCTTCGGGAAACAGGGGGTCCTTGTGCGTTGATATTGATGAGTTGGTGCCTGCGGAAATAGAAAAGAGGGCAATTAGATGTTTTTTTTTTGTTTGACGAAAAGTTCAAGTAAACATTGAATTTGAAAATATCAAACATATTCAACATTTCGAGAAAAGTTGTTTGAATCACTTTTTGGATTGGACTCTAGGATAATGGAGTGGAGTGGGAGAATCTAGATAAATGGACGTGAAGTGATTAAAAGGTGAAATTAGAACTTTGGCAAGCACTTAAGCTCAAGTATCACAAAATTGTAAATTGTGATCTACATATTTTTTAGTCAAGGAGAAATGACTATGTGGGTATAGTAAGATATGAAAATACCAACTTCTTCCTTGAGTATGTCTTAACAGCTATTATAAGTGTAAGAATGTCAATGTCAAATTTGGTGCTTAGATTTGCATCCTATTTTTAATATAAACTTATGTAAAATAAAATAAGAAAGATGTTTAAGGTCATCCAATGACTTGCCCAAGAATGTATTAATAAAACAAATTGGTATAATAAGTATCTTTCAGCTAAATACACGTTCAATCTGTTTATTACTTGAAACCTTATTGAATAAAATAACCAAAATCCAAGTGAAACACTCGAGACCGTTCATTACTCATCCCGAAGAATATATTAATACTTCACACTAATGAGTTCATCTAATCCTCAAAATTGCATACTCCATCTTAGGTGCCTCTTACATGGTCGCGTCTTCATTAAACGTTCAGCCGAAAGAAAATAAGACTACCAAATTGCGTTCGGTGAACGCTATGGGCAACCCATCCCCTTCTTTTTTTGCTCGCCATTAGCGTGAGATGAAATTCAATATCAAAATTACTAGATCGATTGAATGGTCTGCTAATGGAAAATTGTGTAAATATAGGCTACACAAGGCTGGCTGTAATTGCGCTGAGTTTCTTCTTCGCTCAAATAGGATAAAATTGAAATATGTTCCTCCAAATAATTTAGGCTTTCTTCACAATGCTAACGGTTTGTGATAGATTTTTTTAATAATATTTGTGTACGAAGTTTCTCACATTATTTTTCAAAAAAATAATTATTCAACAGAGCTGATAATAGATGAGTCTTAATAATTGTCTTAAAGCAAAACTGGACTCATTTCCACATTTTTCGGTATTGAACTTTTCAATTGCTTTTTTTATTTTCAATTTTAAATTTTCTCCGCAAACCAATTTTTTGAATTTTTTTTTTTTGTAAATTATTTTTGTAAAACAGAAAAACATTTTTCACCTGGAAAAATTCAGAAAATACCTTGATCCACATTTAGAAAAATGTGTCAAGAAAACCCGAGCAGAAGGACATACCTTACAAATACGATTCTATAACATTTATTCGAAAACCATTTACCCGAAAGACATTTACCCGAAAACCATTTCCCCGAATGTAACATATACCCGAATGTCAAATACCCGAATGCGACATTTACCCGAACGCGACATTTACCCGAATGCGACATTTACCCGAATAGTGTATTACTCTGCATAAATTATGATTTTGTGAGTAAAGTTCGTTTGTTTTGTTCAATGCAAAAAGTACATGTAGTATTTTGTATTGCGGCTCAGACAAATATTTTCAATGTCGAATTCCTCAAAAACACATTTTATTAAATTTTCTCTGAAATGATCCGCGATAGGAATTCACAGGACAAACACCTGAATAAAACTAATCACTGCAGCTTGATATTTTTTGTGTTTGCTGTTGGCATTCCCTCTAGAGATTTACTCTTCTTTGATTCATAAGCTGTTCTTTCGATAAGCATAGAACTGTTTATGATTTAAAGAAGAGAAAAACTCTATTTGTAGACCGAATGGTCATTAAATCGAATCGATTATAGAACAGCCCTCGGCAAGTCAACATATCATTAGAAAAAAAACTTTGATTAAAAAGTTTGCAATTTGTTCACGATATAAAACATCCTGTTATTAAAAGAAGGGAAAATTCTTAGGTGAACACTTGGAATCCATCACTCAATCCTGTAAAAATGTAATTTAGAGCAACATCCTATGATCGAAAGAAGAAAAAAACTCATATACAGTAAGTAGTTCGAACGCTAATAAATTATGCAGCAGTACAACTCAGAAAGAACAGCCTTGAAGAGAAGAAGGAAAAATCTCCGAAGGATAGGAATAGTTTGGCCACCAAACAACTTAGTGAGGTTAACACTATTTCTGTAAAAGAAACTCTACCAAATTACCCTTAATGCCACGGCCCGAACTCCATAACCCCGAATAGGCCTTTATTCCAAAAGCCATTACCCCGAATGGGTCATTACCCCGTTATAGGTAGATAAATGGATAGTAAGCCCAGCATATTAACCGAGTGGTCATTAGGCCGAAAAAATGATAGATCGCAAGCCTCGAAAGAACAGTCTATTCCAAAAAAAGGAAAATATCTGATCAAGTTGCTAATTTGGCCACCAGTCAATTGTGTAAATCTTAACTTGAAAGAACAGCTTATTATTCAGAGAAGGACAAATCTTTCAAGGAGTTAGAAGTTCGTCTGCAAATAAACAATATAACATTCCAACTCGAAAAATAGCCTCTATTTCCAGTTTGGTCGACCAAGTCAGCTACAGTACACAGTTGGACTCTGCAAATTCAAAAGAACAGCCTATTTTAAAAAGAAGGCAAATATTAGAAGAAGTGGAGAATACTTGCAGTATGACTGCTAAATTGTGACCGAGTATATAAGTAGCTCAAAGCAGCCTGTGTTGTTAAAATGTTATAGCTTGGTAATGAAAAAGCCATTACATTCGAATGTTCAGTTGTGCTTAAAACAGTTCAATTTATCTTAAATCGCCAAGAACAATTTAGCATTCATCCTCATGACTTTCGGCATGAATGATTTTTTGCCGAATAGCTCGATGTCTTTTCGGGAATTCTCACTTATCAGAAAGCTAGCCATTTGACAAGGTCTGGGGCAAGAATTCAATACCAAATGAATTATAATAAAAACGAACTTCGTTGTGGTATGGCTATAAGATCTTCAATTTGAAAGAACATTCAACATTTAAAAGAAGGAAACATTTCAGATTAAAATACTTATAGTTTTCAAAGGAATAGCTATAACTTCGAAAGAACAGTCATAGCTTGAAATAAAAAGAATTCTCAAATAAAAACTTCAACAACAATATTGTAACAGCATTTTATCCCGAGCAGAGGAGAATATCAAAATTATAACAACGAAATCCTAAAACCTGTTTTTATATCTTGGTTTGTTATTATTAACTTATTGAGGTATTACCGTTCCATAACATGTTTTGATGGACCATCTTATTTTGTTATGATCGTGCTATTGGTATATTTTCTTTACATTGCATTTCAATAACATGTTTTGAATTACAGTCAAACCTCCATGAGTCGATGTTCCTTGACTAGATATCGACTCATGGAGGTATTTTTTTCCATAGTGAAAAGTAATTTCTATGTTATCATGATGGTCCCTCGAAAATGCTCACCAAAAGACTCCTATTCTACTACTCGATATTTCCATGAGTCAATGGTTACTTCAATATCTACTCATGGAGGTTTTACTGTAGCATAAGTTCAGTTATAAGTACTTTGATAAGTAGGGTCTGGGACTATTTGGGCAGGAGCACCTATTGACTTGATTTTTGAGACACGATCAGATACGCACAGTATCTAGCCACATTCCAAAATTCAAGTCAGTCGATTTGACATTGACTGAGTTATAGTAGCAAGTGCCCAAAATAGGTGCTCCTGCCCAAATGGTCCCAGACCCTATACCTGTTTTTTTTCAGTTTCAGTCGGGTACGAGTATGTACCTATATAGAAATTGCAACCAGACGCGCCAACTTGGTCAAATTATTGGGGGGGGCAAAGCCTGGTTTTTCTGATTTTTTGTATGGGAAAATAGAAAAATCATCAAATATTGGGGGTGGGGGGGGCAAAACCATGCTTGCCCCCCCCCCCCTAAGTTGGCGCCTATGATTGCAACAGAGTGTTAGCCATATAACGTTTTGGATCAGCTGGTGGAATTCCAGGATGAACTACACATTTCGGACAAAAATGTCCATGAAGAAACCAGTCAACAAGAAGAAGTCACCAAGAAAAAGAACTTGATTATTTTTAGACATTTTATTTTTATTGCTTTTATTGCATAGAGGCCACTTTGATTTTGATATAACTCATTTTGTTTTCTGATTGTTTTCAATAACTTATTTATTCCAAAATTTGTTATTGAATATTTTTTAAATTCGATATTATTAAGTTGTTATTGAAACTAACAAAACGTGTTATTTAACTTGTCTTACAGGAACATTTTTTGTTATGATTTTTGTTATTTTGCCGCTTATGACAGACAAGTTTATAACATGACATGTTATGTTAATAACATAAAAATAACTCTTTCTGTTACTCAGTTGTTTTGCCAAAATAACATATTTTATTATACTCTTGCTATTTCCTTCTGCTCGGGATAGTTCCAGCCAATAATAAAAAGAAGGGAGAATTATTTCTAAAAATATGATTCGGAATTAGCACCAATAGCAAAAGTTTAAGCATATTTTAAGAGAACACAATAGTTTCAAAAAAGGCCTGTTAGAAGCATACTGAGCTCCTCAGGATCCATTTTTGAATAGACAAGTACATCGCCTTCGGCCATCGGATATGCACGCTGAATATCAGGAAAAATGTTTGAATCAGCAACCTCTCCCTTCGTCGCAGTTTTCCTAAATGCATTGCATTTGCTTCTTACGTTTCCGTACACCCTTAATTTTTTTTATTTCTTCTTTTTAGGTAATTTTAACTTATGCTAATTCTCCCCTCTAGGTAAACCTTCATGAATCACAACGTTGCTAAAGATTGCCCAAAGGTTACCCTTTTCTAACTGATTAAGTTTTATCAACTTCTAATAAATTGTCCACAGTGAACACTTTTTGGGCGACCTCCTGAATGATTTCGGGTTGGCGTTCGGGCTTGTGATGTGGAGACGTTAAAAAAAAACAAAACATTAAAAAATCCTCAAATGATAATTGCTTTTTGACCGCCAGTTAGTCCTGTACTAGAGTGCTTGATGATCACTTGGCCTGATGATTATTAGGTCTAAAGAAAGCTGGCTGTATAACACTGGGCCATAACATATTTATTATTGACAAATCATATGGGGATCAAGTCCACGTTTTTTTTTTGCATTTTTCGGGTAAGTGTCGCATTCGGGTAAATGTCGTATTCGGGTAAATGTCGTATTCTGGTGAATGCCGCATTCGGGTAAATGTCGCGTTCGGGTAAATGTCGCGCTCGGGTATTTGTCGCATTCGGGTAAGTGACGTTCGGGTGAATGTCATTCGGGTGAATGTGTTTCGGGTAAATGGTTTTCGGGTAAATGTTATAGAACCTACAAATACCATGCGAAGAGCAACATGTGCTCTAATACCTAAAATTGTTATTGCTGCGTTATTCTACGAAATGTTATGAGAACATCACAATAACAGTTGGAGGTATTCGAGCAGAATTTGGTATTGATGTAGTATTTGTTAGTTTAGCAGTGAAAATAACCGAAGAACAAGATTTGCTATTACATCATGAATTCATCGAACATGAAACATTTAATAACAAGAAATGTTATTAGTTTGTTATTCAATAACTTTGGAATAACAAATACAGCAATTGAATTTTTTGGTATGCATTCATTATTGAAATAACAAGACTTGTTATTTGGGTATTCGTTTTTGTTATTTTGCCTCTTATTACCACCTAATGAAAGGCATATCAAGGTATGGTAGTATTTGTTATTCACTTGTTATTTTCTTCTGCTCGGGAACTAATATGAAAATATTGCTCCTTTATTTAGCGCCTTAAACCAAAACATTAAAATCAAAGAAAAATGTTGCATTCCTCTAATGCCATCTTGTGATGCATTTTCGAATTATTTAACTAGAAACCGAGCATCACATCATAGTAAACCTATTGACAGAACCAGATTTCCATTACCACATTATATATATGAGAGTATGCTTGATGATTCATAAATTAGTGCTAAAATGAAGAATGCCATTTAAACTTGGGGCTACTTTTTTGAATAGATCAGAAATAACCATCATATAAATCTGGTGTTATTGTTTTGTCACATCGTATATCTGTAACTTTTAAAGTAGTGAATAGAACTCAATCGATTTTATACAAATCAAAATTTCACGTAATTCCATGCCAAAATTTAAGCTAAATCGGTTTACTAGGAACCTAGTACCATATCGCCAAACTTGTGGCCATTTTGTATGAAATAGGACCGGTTGTTTTGTTTTGTCCGTCACTGTATGTCCCCCCCCCCATCCCCCCTGTGAATCAAAATTCAACCATCGCGCAACAATAACGACAATGTCGCAACCTGAATTTGTTGCTACATTCTACCCAATGCGACATAGGTTTGTCCCAACTTGAACAAAAAAGGATAAAGATCAAGCTCTAGGAGTTTAGAGATTTTCAAGCCTTGCATTGTGATTTTCGAGCGGTAAC
Source organism: Aedes albopictus (assembly GCF_035046485.1). NCBI lineage: Eukaryota > Metazoa > Arthropoda > Insecta > Diptera > Culicidae > Aedes > Aedes albopictus. Next base: position 201,302,120 of record NC_085137.1, on the reverse strand, counting down.
TTCGAGTCGGTCACCAGTGTCAATACTGCAACGCTGCTGAAGATGTATCATCAAAAATTATCGATTTTGCATTGGTAATACCCAAGTAACACACTTGTCACGGAAGAGTTACGGCGGCGCAGGTTTTTGTTGCGCAGAAGTCACTGTGACTTACTTCTAACAAATAAATGCTCACTTGCTAGAAGTACGTCACAGTGACTTCTGCGCAACAAAAACCTGCGCCGTCCTAACTCTTCGGTGACAAGTGTGTTACTTGGGTAATTGATTATTCACGAGTTAAAAAGTATGCAACAAATTCAGTTTTGTCTGCAACAAAAATTTTCGAGATCATGTCAGTATCTGTAACTAGTTGGAATAAAGAGTAATCACTGCGCCTTCTTTGTTGCTTGTTTTGTGCCTCTTTTGTCTGACAATTCTCTTCACTGTCCCCCTCGTATCGGCACCTTTTAAAAACATCATATCGAGATAATCGCGTTTAACCCTAGTCGTGCATTGGAGTAGTTATGACCCCTAAACGCCTATTGCACGTTTGGGGCAGGTTCGGGATTTCCGGTGGAATTTCACAGATGGAAAATCGGATTCTGGCTGTAGAGTAACTCTATGCTGTGCGGGTGGTGGTGGTATAGGATTTTGAGCTACTTCGCGTTCCACAATGCTCACGCAGTTTCGGCTAACTGCCACTAGGAGAACTTCTTCTTCGAAATGGAAACTTCTGGCACTCTAGCAATAACTTTATTCACTTTGAACTTAAATTTAGACACAATTTAGGGAGTAGTTTATTTCTTGCGAGTTCAACGCCTGTTGCACGTTTATGGGTCATAACGACCCAAATGCACGACTAGTGTTAAACGCGATTATCTCGAAATGATGCGAGGTGAGCGCAAGCTAATGCACGAAGAAAGTTAAAGTTTCGCGCTTGACTTGTCCTTATGGACGGTGCGCGTTATACTAATGTGCTGTCTGTAACTTTGGTTCTAGTGATCTAATCTTTATGAAATTTGGAATGTGTATTGTCTAGCTCAAAGGTTCCCAAACTTTCAGGTCGCGCGACCCCCTTTTGCCAGCAGACGTAGTTTTCGCGACCCCCCATAGAAATTCCTTCATTTGTTATCTATTGCAGTAAAACGTTTTACTGTCCCTCGCGACCCCCTGGATGAAGGCCAGCGACCCCCCTGGGGGGTCGCGACCCACAGTTTGGGAAACCATGGTCTAGCTAGTATACTTTCAGATAATGCCACAAAAAAAGTTCGATTTTTTTATCCCCGCAAGGTATGTACCCCTTAGGCAGCATCCATTTATTACGTAACGCTAAAATCGTCACTTTTTACGTAATGCTTTTTGTGTGAAAATCTTAAAATTTTTGTATGGATCGTAACGCTTGGCCATACTCCCCCTCTCCCTAGAGCGTTACTTAATTTGTGGGCGGCGCCTTAATAGCTGTGGAAGTTCTACGCTGAGAAGCAAGCTTTGTCTCAGTGGGGACGTTACGTCAAGATGAAAAAGGAATAGCTATCAAATCATTTCAATGAGTGGGAAAAATATATTGGACGGAGCAGGATTAGCTGAAAGAGAAACCAACATCTGACAGCTGAATAGCTCATAGCAAATCCAATCAACAAGAGATCAGTAGCAAACCTTGGGATGCATAACTTTTTCCGAACGAAAACCATTAGTTACTAGTTGAAGTGTAGTGAAGCATGCACAATTGTTATCGTTCTGTGGCATCTCATGCAGCAGTAGCAGCACATTCAAATCCAATTTTATTGTAACCTGCTGTAAACGTATAGCGCAGTGCATCGTCTCGAATAGCAAAGTGCAATTCTGTGTGACCCATAAAATTGCATTTCAGCACTGATACCAACTGGTAGGTAGGCGTGCACTTCGACTCCATTCCATATATAAGGAAACCCATTTAATGCCGGTCCGATGGAATCAAAGTTGTAAATTCTATCGTTGCACGTTCTTGTTATGCAGCTGGCTGAAGGTCACACTGCCATTAAAAACACGTACACAATGTTTGCGCAAAACCATTCGTCCATTTCTAACTAATGCTGATTAAATTAAATTCATTGGCCCAGCCAACGCCTCAAACAATACGTCCTGGACAGGACACCCCACGTGCATCCCACTCGCCTTGAGGTCACATCCGTTTGTGATACAACTGTGTGTAGAAGTTCCCAAGTTGAACCATGTGTGATAACGAGTAGACCGAACTCGTAGCTTTTCACATCAGTTATGTCGCCTTTCCACACCCCTCCACGAATAAAACAATAATTAACGTACGAAAAATGTTGCCCCCCAATGCAATGCTTTCTGGGTCACACTGAATGGTCCAACACAGCATCTCTGCCAGCAGCAGCTCCCTACACTACTGGTGTGTGGGACAACGCAAAAAGCACTATACATACAATTTCGATGCAGTTTTGCGGATAATTTATTGCATTGCCTTCGAAACATGACAAACTTTTCCGTTCTTCCTCGCTTCCGGACCTCGTTCGGAGCTGCATTCTGCTAGCCTAGCACTCCAATCGCTCGACATCGTTGTCAGACGATCGGCCCCCGCCACACAGACTGTTCCGCAAATCGCTTTGTCGAGTGTATGCCACTCCACCCACATAAGAATAAAAAGGAAAATGGATGTTTGAGAGTCCTCGATTGTCCATTAAAGATGTTTGGAAAAAAAAGTGCAGAGCACATCCGCAAATGAAAATCAAGGGAATGAATTGGTACTGTAAATCGTGGTGAAGTTGATCACTTTTGAAACAATGTCTTTGAAAAATCAGAAAGGAATAACAAAATCATAATCGGCAGATAGGGGAAATTACCTATTCTCGGCCGTTTTGTTCTCTTCGTTTTTGGGAGTTTTTTGAAACCTGTTGAACTCAGAGTTGGTCTCAAATCCTTCCCAGCTAAGCTGAATTATATGGCCAAGTTTCAGGCAATTTGACTGACAAAACCCCCCATGACGAAGAGAACAAACCTGCCGATAATACCCATTGTCACCCTATGTTATTTCAAAAATAATTTAAAAATAGAATATGTTATCCTTTTAGATGCCAATATAGGCAAACATTCAACAAACATTTGGTTAACCGTATTACATATATCCAAATATAATAAGAACTAGAGTTGTACACACTTATATGGAAAACAAACAATTCGAGCAATACCAAGTCTTACCTCATGAATAAGTTGTTTTGGATTCCCAGAAGCTACGTTCAAAATTTGTGCGAAATAGGTCAAGCCGAAGGGGGTGCTCAACAGGCTTGAAATTTGTAAGGAAAAACTCGGCCAAATGTTTTAGCTCGTTATATCAAAGCATACTATAGTTATTGCCTTGGCATCTTAAAGTTGACAATTTTGTATGAAAATCAGTGTTTGTTCGATCAATTTCTTGTTCTTCTTGGCGTAACGTCCCAACTGGAACAAAACTTGCTTTTTAGTTTGGTGTTCTATGAGCACTTTCACAGTTATCAATCTGTGCAAATGACCATTGTATATGTCTTGCGGCATGTACGAAGATACTCTATGCTCAGGAAAGTTAAGACGAATTTTATTTACGAAAATTTCCTAGGCCGACCGGGAATCAATCCCGGCACACACCCCATGAAATTGCACTGATACGAGGAACCTTAAAGAACTTAGAAAATATCGAGGGAACAAAACCCGGTTCGTTGAATGTGAATACTTGCAAAACATATTTAATACATGTAGAAATAATATTAAGTCGATTAATTAACAATTAAGTGAGATTTATGCAACGTACCTAAGAGATTTCTCTAAAGAAACATAATTTCAACTAATTCTCTTATATGACACGAATTAGTTCAACTAAGTCAAATATTATCGAGATACGTTGAATGTGAATACTTGCAAAACATATTTAATTCATGTAGTAATAATAAAAAGTTGATTTATAATGAGATTAATGCAAAGTATCTAAGAGATTTCTCAAAAGAAACATAATTTTCATTTATTCTCTTATACGACACGAATTAGTTCAACTAAATCAAATATTATCGAGGTACGTTAAATGTGAATACTTGCAAAACATTGGTTATACATCTAGTAACCGTACCTAAGAGATTTCTCCAAAGAAACATAATTTTCAATTATTCTCTTATATGACACGAATTAGTTCAACTAAGTCAAATATTATCGAGGTACGTTGAATGTGAATACTTGCAAAACATATTGAATACATGTAGTAATAATATAAAGTCGATTAATTAACAATTAAGTGAGATTTTTGCAACGTACCTAAGAGATTTCTTTAAAGAAACATAATTTAAACTAATTCTCTTATATATATTTTTTTTTATCCATTTATTTATTTTGTAGGCACCCTGTGCACTTAGGCCTCTACTGTGCCGATTACCATACCCAAGTAGCACCTGCAACTTAATTTGAAATAATCGTCGTTGCAAACAAGTTGCAAACGAGTTTTCATGAAACAATGAGTTATTAAATAGTTATAATGTGATTCCGGATGTTTTCATTCGGATTCTGAAAATTAAAAAATGTGAAACTACATTAAAACCTATTAAAAACCTGTCGTTCATGCCTGTTTGTAACTGCTAATGAGATCAATATAAACGTCATCGATAGTCGAAACTTACCGAACCAATATCTGCTTGTTGCAACCAATCTCAGTTACAACCAGTTAAAACCCAAAAAGTTTATGTTGACTGTTGTAATCTTGTTACACTTGGAACTAACTTAGAACATAACGAAGACTTTTGACAGGAGGGGCGCAAACTGCGAAAAGTATGAGAAAAAAATTTCGACCATAAATGCTGCCAAAAAAACAAAACTTCTGAAGGTAAGTGCGAACAATCCATTATAGATCTCTAAATCTAAATTCTATGTATTGAACTTTGTACTTTTTGCTTGCAGTGAAACACACAACGAATGTTGGTCATCCGGTGATTAGAAAGAGTTCCTCCGAGGAGCACCATTTGCTGCATCTGGAAGCGAAGTAATCCGGTGGCCATCCTAGTGCTTATGTGACCCAGATGAAGCCGCTAGGTGACGTTCCATCATCGATGACGATCATGAGATGTTGTATTTTCTGAACGCGTTAGGATGTGCATCAGCAGCAACAAGAAATGCAACATTAGAAATACAATGCCAGCCAGAAGGCACCGCCAAGACCAACGGAGAAATGAGAACGGGTTTACCAGTTTATTTGAACATTCCGTCATACGACAACTTTACCCACTATGAAGATGACGACGGCCTGGATGATGTGGCCAAGGCTGTGGCTTTGTTTGTATCGGTCAACTTTAATATCGCCGCCCAACAAGACGACGCGGAACGACCGTAGCTTCGAGACAAACGGGCACAAAATCCTTTGAAATTATTGATCATCGATTCATTGCAATCGGAACAATACCCGAAGATTGGGCCTACCTGCATGTCAGTAATCGTTCTATTATTATTTCAATAAAAATAATAAATTACTTATTTCATTGATTTGAGTGTTATATTTTTTCCTTTGTCATCTGCGAACTGCTCAAGTAAGTTTGATGCGAATCATTGCTTGACCATTAATACTTGTTCTATCTTTTTGCACTGTACGCAGTGGAAACTAGGCCTAGGGTCAACCAGAAGAAAATGACTTAGTGTCGTATTTATATTATTTGGTTTAGATTTTTCTTAGAGTCTAAATACTATGTTGTCTAGGTTAACCTTAAAGCACATGAAAATTTACCATGTTATTTTATTTTATTTTGGCATAATTGTTGAAAATTTAAAATTAATTAATTTTTATACATTATATTTTGATTTATTTATTGAGGAAGCCGTGCTCAAATAACTTCTTCGATGTGGAGGATTTTCAATTTCAAATAGTACATTTTCAGCTTTCTATGAGAGCATTGAATAGGCTGCCAAAATGTACTCAGTCAAAGCAACATGGCGTACATTTGCATCACAAATTGCATACATTTGCACTCCCAACATGACATGTACAATAAGGGGCGTGAGAAATATGGAATCATAAAGCATACTTTCACATTAAATCAGAAGCCGCATACAAATTTAACATTCTTTTTCAGTCAGAATTTCAATATATTTGTGCACTTAAATATTGAGTACAGAAACGAAGCCACTGATGCAACGATGCATGCTTACTAGCAATGACGAATGCGATGACTAGCTGATTAGTTATCGAATCGGTCACCAATTTTTAAGTTGACTGTTAGTTGTATCTCAGTTATAAAATGATTGCAAACTAGAACCGCTCATAACAAGAACAAATGTTTTATATTGACTCCACCTCTTGCGCTTTTTTCGTTGCAATTCAGTCGTTATTAAGACGATTGGTTCAAACGGCATAACTTTCAATATAGTTGTAAACAAATTATAGAAACTTGTTAATGCCCTCGTGTGTTGCTTGGGTAGTTTATCTATACCTTTCCTAAGCTCCTACACTTTGATACAGAGTCTATTTTTAGTCCTATTGACAATTACATGTATCTCTATATCTACCGTCCTCGCAGTAGGTAGGAGAGAGATCTCATGCCGTACCTGTCGCTACTGTTGTGCTACAGCAGCGTGTGGTTCCAATACATTTCCATCCAGTCCATTGTGTGTGCCGCGGGTTCGTTTGCCGTGAATCGTATATCAGGCTTGTTGCCGTCGAAGAGGGTCAGTTGTCTCAGTCACCATCCAATGCTGACGGAGGATGGATGTGCCCAGAGAAGTTGTTATAGAGATGCGCGATGACTGAAACCAAAGGTTCCAATTGAACCGTCAAACGCGGTCCCAATCGAGCAAATTCAAGGAAATAGAAAAACATGGGAAACAAAGCGCAACATGAAAGCACATGAAAGTGGGTTAGTGCAAAGCATGACGTCACTTGTATGCTTGACATCTTTATGGGCAGATCAAACTAACACGCACGCGAAAATATAATTTTGTTCACCGCAAAAATTGACTGTTATTGGGCGCGATGTAAATAAACATAACCTAAATCCTCTTCGCGCATCTCTATAACAACTTCTCTGGATGTGCCCTCCCAATGCACTGTCCTCCGTGCGGCGTCTTTTGGTAGCTGGACAAAGTGTTTTTTGAAGGGGATGGGAATTTCACCCATGACGATCCGCTTTACTAAGCTAAACTGTACCTCAAAGCTACAGGCCCCGACAATTCTCTTATATGACACGAATTAGTTCAACTAAGTCAAATATTATCGTTCAATGTAGATACTTGTAGAACATGTTTTGTTCATCCGTTAATAATAATAATTCAAGACATTATTTATTAAGTCAGTTTCTTTTCAAATTACTTGAAACTTTGTACGAAACTATTGATTTTTGAAATATTTTCTTATATAATTTTGATTAACCAATTTGTTATGTTATATTCGGTCAGTTCTCTTTTTGAGCTGTTTTTGTGTTTTTTTTCTGTTGCATACATTTAGGCGGCGTTTATTTGCAATGATACATGGTAAGCATACTTTTAGGAGTTTATCAAGTATATTGCTTAAACCTATTAAAAATACGTTTTTAGCCTTAAATTAGTCAAATTTCAACTTAAGTATAAACTTTTTTAGGTCAAACATGCCTAGAATTTTACAAGGAATGCAATGACGCTGTTTTATCAAACATATAATGTTATTGAAAATGTTTTATGTAAGAAAGTATGGGAAATTTTAAGGCACGTTAAAAAAAAAGGTCGGATTCAGAAGGTACGTTGTTGGTACATGCAGAAAATCTTAACTTCGGAAAGATTCACGAAGATTTTCGAAAAAACCACCATCTATCCAGCAGGACACCTTTTTTCCAAGAATTCGTCAGGTACGTTCAAAATCCCGTTAGGTACGCTATGGTACGCACGTGGTACACTCACTTAAAGGTCTTTATTTTTAATTTTATTAAAAAGGACACAGCTAGATGGACATCTCTGCGAAGGGTCCGCAAATCGTCTTCCACTTGACAGGCTTGTCCGCACTGAACGCATGAAAATTCTGCTCTTTTGATTTACACCATCAAAGCCATCGTAATCGTGCAATCTTCCTATGTTACCCGATAGAAGGATGTTGAAATAACCTAAATGTCATTTTGAACTGTCAAAAAACCGCACCGCAGTTCCACACTGTGCGCGCAAAGAGAATTTCACCCGGGTGAATTCACCCCAGTGAATTTCTCTTTGCAAGCTCAGTGCGGCACTGCGTTGCGATATTTTGACAGTTCGAAATGTCATTATGAATATTCAAACATCCTTCCATCAGGTCGGAAAAGAAGATGGCATAAACACTATGGTTTTTGTGGTGTAAATCAAAAGAGCAGAATTTTCGTGCGCTCAGTGTGGACAAGCCTGCCACTTGATCGACCCACCTAGCTCGCTGCGAACCATTTTAGTCGAGTTACTATCCGACATCCTGATGACGTGACCCGCCCACCATAGCCTACCGATTTTTGCGGTGTGGACTATTGTTGGTTCTCTCAGGAGCTGATGCAGTTCATGGTTCATTTGCCTTTTCCAAATCTCGTCTTCCATCTGCACTCCGCTGTAGATGGTTCGCAACACCTTCCGTTCGAAAACTCCAAGGGCGCGTTGGTCCTCTGCACGTAGAGTACATATTTCGTGCCCATAGAGGACAACCGGTTTAATCAGCGTTTTGTAGACAGTTTACTTCGTGTGACGGCGAACTTAGGCCGATCGTAGAGTTCTGCGGAGTCCAAAGTAAGCTCGATTTCCTGCCACAATGCGTTTCTGAATTTATCTGATGGTGTCGTTGTCGGTGGACACCAGTGAGCCCAAGCACACGAATTCTTCAACCGCCTGGATTTCATTACCAGCGATAGAAATTCGGTGTGGCGGGCGCGATGATTCCTTCATGGAGCCCTTTGCCATCATGTACTTTGTCTTCGATACATTAATGACTAATCTGATTTGCCTGGCTTCATTCTTTAGTCGGATGTACGTTTCCGCCATTGTCTCATATTTGCAAACTATAATATCAATATCGATCCATCGTCGCCACGATCAATCGTGTCAGTTTATTCGGGAATCTGTATTTTTGCATAATCTGACATAGCTGGTCTCGATCGATTGTATCATACGCCGATATAAATTCGATGAGTGCCAGTCCAAGTGACAGTGAAGGACGTTAGGCAGAATTGTGCACGTACGGGGATAGACGCTATGCCCTGCGAACCAGTCATACAAAACAATTGCAACGAAGAGTTAAGAAAAGCATGCGTGAAAAGCGGTTTGGCGCCCTAAGCTTTAAAGTCGTGCACGCTGGCTGTAGTGCATAACAAGCGCTCTCGGTATTGAAGCTAAGAGGCCAAATTTACTGTATGAACAAGGGATAACGAAGTGAACACAGTGCTGATGATCCAAGTAACAAAAATGGACATGTGACTGGAAGATTTGGAATATGATGAGATATAACTGCTGCGCCCGGATAAACTGATACGGTTGATCAAGGCGACGATTAATCGAGTGATGTGCGTAGTTCGAGTATCAGGGACACTCTCGAGTCCCTTCGAATCTCGCCGAGGGTTACGGCAGGGTGATGGTCTTTCGTGCTTGCTGTTCAACATTGCTTTAGAGGGTGTAATTAGGAGAGCGGGGATAAACACGAGTGGAACGATTTTCACGAAGTCCATTCAACTGCTTGGTTTCGCTGATGATATTGATATTATTGCTCGTAAATTTGAGACGATGGCGGAAACGTACATCCGACTAAAGTGTGAAGCCAGACGAATCGGATTAGTCATTAATGTGTCGAAGACAAAGTACATGATGGCAAAGGGCTCCAGGGAGGAATCAGCGCGCCCGCCACCCCGAATTTATATCGACGGTGATGAAATCGAGGCGGTTGAAGAATTCGTGTACTTGGGCTCACTGGTGACCGCCGACAACGACACCAGCAGAGAAATTCAGAGGCGCATTGTGGCAGGAAATCGAGCTTACTTGGGACTCCGCAGAACTCTACGATCGAATAAAGTTCGCCGTAACACGAAGTTAACTATCTACAAAACGCTGATTAGACCGGTCGTCCTCTATGGGCACGAAACATGGACCCTACGTGCAGAGGACCAACGCGCTCTTGGAGTTTTCGAACGGAAGGTGTTGCGTACCATCTACGGCGGAGGGCAGATGGAAGACGGGACTTGGAGAAGGCGAATGAACCACGAGCTGCATCAGCTGCTGAGAGAACCAACCATCGTCCATATCGCGAAAATCGGGAGACTACGGTGGGCGGGTCACGTCATCAGGATGTCGGATAGAAACCCGACTAAAATGGTTCTCGAGAGTCATCCAACCGGTACAAGAAGACGTGGAGCGCAGCGAGCTAGGTGAGTCGACAGAGTGGAGGGCGATCTGCGGACGCAACGCAGAGTGCGGAACTGGAGACAAACAGCCATGGACCGAGTGGAATGGAGACGACTACTATGTACAGCAGAGGCCATCCCGGCCTTAGCCTGATCAGTAAGTAAGTAAGTCTCTCAGGATGCTGGTGTGACCATTTTCAGCATTTTGAAGGAATCTCTCACAAAGTTTTAGAGGAATCCTCATAGTTATGGAAGAGTCCCTTTAACAATTTTGGAGGAATTATTCTCAGCAATATTGTATGGAAATTCCTATCAGTATTCTTGATTCTAAGAGAATTCATTTCACGATTTTGGGGTATTTCCTACCAGGGTTCCCTACCAAGGGTGAAATCGCTTTCAGGATTCTAAGAAATTTCTGGATGATGTGGGTTGATACCTCTAAGGATTCTGGAAGACCTTCACTTAGATTCCCACTCATAATTCTGAGGAAATTTTTCTCAGCATTCTCAGGAACTTCTCTTGTATTTCTTTGAGAATGATACTCAGAATTCTCCGAATTGTGGTGAAATTCCTCTCAGAATTCTGGGAAAATATTTCTTAGGATTCTAGTGGTATTCTTAGGATTCTAGGGCAGTGGTGCTCATCCTGCGGCCCGCGGGCCGCATGCGGCCCTCCAAGCCTTAAGATGCGGCCCGCGGAGTACTTTAAGACGAATCGAAATTTTTGAACGATTATTTGATATAATTCGTTAAATTTATTAAGAAATCAAACAAACTAAAAATTGCTGATCAATTTTTATAGTGTTGAACACAAATTAAATGATAAATAAACAAAAAGAACAATCCGTTCTGGTAAGATTCGAAATCGCAACTCTGAAATATTTCGGCATTTCAGCTAAGTCACGAAGCCAGCTTATAGTTATTTATAAGTGGTACGAAACAAAATTTCAAAATGAAAGTTTGTTAAAAATGTAATCTTGAATCATTCAAAAATAAGTTGCAGTTTTTATGCGCAGTCAATGTAACGCTGAGCAAATATTTCACATTTCGCCTTTCCGAAGAACATAATAACACAAAGCACGAAGTTTTTGACAAAATTCTCAACAAATCTCAACTTGGTTGCCAATATTATTTAATTTTCACTGTTTGTTTAAATTTCTATAATAAAATTCACATATTTTTCGAAACAAAACATACGAATCCAATTTGAATTGTCCAAGTGAAACATCTGAACGAACTTAAAGAAAAAACTTCAGGCGAGATTCATAAAGCGTCTCCTGTGCCCTTTTGGAGAAACTTTTGGATACATTTTTGGAGAAAAAAATTAAGTAACTCTAAGTGAAATATATGGAGAAACTCAAATCATTCTGGAGAAAATAAACCTGAAGAAACTCAATGAGAAAGTTGTGGCGATACTGCATGGAAATTATAGGAGCATGTCCTAGAAAAATGTTCTGGTGCCACTCTAACAGAAATTTCTTAAACAACTTTAGAATAAATTCCTTGAGTAGCACAAAGAGAATTTTCAGGAGTAGCTACAAACAAGATTCCAGGACCAACTGCATCAAGACACAAAAGATGCCTGAGGAAAATTTGAACAATAAATTTGAAGCAACTTATGCAGCAAATTTAGAAGATAATGTTGAAGAAAGTTCCGAAAACAGTTATTAAAAATCTAATTTTTGAAGAAATTTAATGATGAAGTATTTCATCAACTTTAGAAGAGACTTATGGAAAGAATTTCCTAAAATCTTCAAGAAACTCCTGGAAATTTTTCGGAAAAATCCGGAAGCAATTCTAGGAGAAATTCTTGGAAATGATTAATGAGGAATTTCTGAAGTAACTTCAGGGCAGTTCCAGAGGCAAATCTAAGAGGAGTTCTTGGAAGTGTTCCAAGAGAATTTGAGAAAAACCAAAAGAAACTTCAAGAAATTTCTCGAAAACCTTCTGGAGCAACTCTACAAGAAATTTCAGGAGAAAATCCAGCAAACCTTTTTGGAGCGAATCAAAAGATATTCTTGTAAAAGCTGCTTGACAAGTTCTTGAAGTGGCTTCAAGGCAATTCTTGGGGCAAGTTCTAAATTGTTTGTTTGAATTTCATTTGAAGCTCGAACGTTTTTCTCAACCAAACTTATGAATCTAAATTGAACAGTTAAGATTTTTAATAAATATGCTTTAGAATTGTTCTTTTGGTTGTTTTTGTGCATCGATGTTTTATGCGGCCCGCATGTCGGTCCCGAATTGCAAATTTGGCCCGCGATATCCTCCAGCCTGAGCACCACTGTTCTAGGGGTATCTTTCCCAGGATTCAGCGTTAGATCGTTTTAAGATTCTGGGGGAATATCACTATGTATTCTGCGGGTACTTCTCCCAAGATTCTATAATTTGGATGAAATCCTTCTCAGCATTCTACGAGAATCTCAGTAGAATTCTGTTTTCAGTATTCTGGAGCAGCTGCTTCCATAAATCCCTTCCAGATTTCTGGGAGAGTCCTTCTTAGTATGGAAAATCCCTGATAAGATAATGGGAAGATTTTCTTGAGATTCTGGTGTAACACTTTAAAGTATTCTAGAGGAATCACTCTCAGATATCTGGGACAATCCCTTTCAGGAGCTTAGGGAAGTCCTTTCAATGATTCTGGGGGAATGTCTTTTAGGAATCTGCGGTAATCTTTCTAGGAATTTCCTCAGAATTTTCTCAGAATTTTCTCCGAATTCCAGAGAAACCTTCTCAGGATGCTAGGCAAGTCTATTCTAGAAGTTTTCGTAATCCCTTTCAGGGAGAAACCTTATTGGATTTTCGGAAAATCCTTCTTAGTTTTTTAGATGCATTTCTCTTAAGAATCTGAAAGAACCTCTCTTATGATCCCTCTCAGAATGCTGGGGGAATCACTCGTAGAGTTCTGGGGCATACCTTTCGGGATTCTGGCAGAATTATTTTCACCATTTTAAAGGATTCCACCCAGGGTATAGAGAAATTCTGGGAGAATGCTTAAAAGGATTCTGGAGGAATTCTTCTCAGGGAATCCTATCTCCCAGATTTCTGAGAGAGTATATCTCAGGTTCCTTTGGCAATCCCGTCCAGTATTTTGAGGGAACCTTTCTCATGATTCTGTAGTAATGCTTCTTAGGTCCTTAGCTACCCTTTTCAGAATTCTGGGTCATATTTTTTAAGTTTCTTGGGAAATCCAGCTTAGAATTCTGAAATGTTTTAGTAGAATCTCTCTTAGTATTCTAGATGAATTTATCTTAAGAATGTGAAAGAACCGCTCTTCGAATTCCTCACAGGGTGCTGGGAGAATTCATCTTAGGATTCTGGGATAATCCTTCTTAAGATTCTGGAACATTTTGGTAGAATACCATGGGAAAGCTTCTCTTAGGATTCTGTGACAAGCTGTCACAGGTTTTGGGAAAATTCTTGTCGGGATTCAGAGACAACCCGTCTCATAGATATGGAGTAATCTTTCTCAGGATTTTAGAAGAATCCATTTCTGAGACGACGATTTCGATTTGTATTCCAATAGTGGAAATTCTCTCGACTTTGGAAGCATTATGTATCGTTGTGCTAGCGTCACAATATACTAAAATCATGCAATAATAATAGGCAGTGAAAAGCCCTTCAATTAATAACTGTGGGAGTTCTCAAAGACATTGTAGATCCAGAAGAAAGAGGAACAAAATTCATCGGAGTAGAGACTAAAATAACATTCCAATCTGTGTAATTGTTCTGCCAATCATGAGCTTGTGACCACCCATTTGTGTGATTAGCATAGTAATGGAATGAACCAATTTGCTGTGGTGGCATAACGAGGTGCGAACTAGCCTTTTTCGCAACTTAAATGAAGAAAAATTGTACGCAGCCGAAAGAAGCTTATTGTTATTCAACTCGGGAAAGTTTGCCAAAAGCTATTCTTGCCCCCGGGACCGGCCGGCCAGCCAAACCCTTTTTTCCTCGCCCTATGAAGGTAAACACGGTAGCCTACAGCAATGCCGAGGGTGGCAAAAGTTTGCTGCCTGCGCACTCCGGCATGTGTAGCATAGTGAGAAAAGACTACCACCAGCTGAAGAAAATTTAATGCAGCAGTAGTGCTGTCCTCCCACCGACAGTACCAGTCAGTGTCAGTGAGGGTGTGTTCGACTTCAACGGGGGGGGGGTGCCCTAGTTTTAAATTTGCCGCAATCTTACTTTTCCGCTCTAGTTGGAGCATTTGGTACATGCACTTTCTGCCGACCGTAACCAATTTTGATTGGAGTCTAATCGATATAATTGACTAGTTCGGCTTACAAATTGCTAAATCTCTAGACGCTTTCTTTACAAGTACGGGCTGATGGAGTAATTTTGACCCCAACAATGTGTATCGAAAAACATTGGGAAACAAATGGAGACGCGTGGTTGTTAATGATTACATATGAAGCTCATGTAAAATAAAATTCCTTGCCCTCAGTTAACAAAACATCACTACGATGCTTGCATCACATCCTTGCTCAGAAGGCCAATTGGTTGAAACAAAGGAATATAAATATGTATGCTCGCTCAGCAATAATCCATTTTGGGTCCCGAAGCAGTACCGCTATCGAAGAAAACGAGCGCCTTCTGACATGGACCCCAACATAAATCGTGTTGAGCCTGTGACGAAGACAAGGGCAAACATCTGAAGAACCCCGACCGTTTCGCCACCGGCAAAAAAAAATATGCGCACTGGGGTAATTTAGCAGGAAGCCCTCCAGCAGATATACCATCACCAAACAGACACAAGCCTCTTCCAATTTCCCTGCTGGCGCATTTTCCACTCTTTCTCCGTTTGTCATATGCATTTAATTTCCGAATTGGAATTTTAAATAATCACACCGCCTTTGAATCCAGCATCGCTGTTGGCCTGACATCCGGGAGCTGACGAGGAATCCGAATAGCAGTGATAAAACAGAAAAAAAACAACACCCGAGTAAATTCAAAGAATAATCACAATAATGAAGAAGAAAGATCGAGCAACACCATTGCCACCCACCAGCTTCCTAACGCCATGCTTGATGGGAGTAGAACAAAAAAAAAACTGCTACCTTACGAAGGCTTTGTGTATTCTCCTGAGTGTTTTTTATCTCGCTGTTGGATTGTCTTGCTTAATTCGCAAATTCATTCTTATGCATGAGGGAATCAAGAATGAGAGATATAGGGGCACGTAGTTCAAAATACCTTCTTCGCTGTTATTGAGGATCAGCTATATTTTGAAGGCTTTTCAATAATATTTCCTTGACATATCAGGTGGAAACATGTTCAAAAGCTGCGATGGTTAAAATGTCATTTTCATTGAAATACGTAGAGTAACAATGTTAAAGAGCATAGGCATCAACAACCAAGCGTCTCCATTTGTTTCTCGATCTCCTTGCATAGGATTTCCTATCAGTATACATTATCTTGATATCCTTCACCGTTAACAATGATCTTCAACAAGACATTATTGGGAACGTTCTACGTGTAGCGTCATCTTGCCCCTTCAGTGCATTTTAGACCATGTTCACCATACTGTACATCCTTTAAAAAAAAGTCGAGGTGGTTTCGAGCTCCGTTGTATCATAACCGATGGGACCGAGAAGAATAGAAAGTCTGAAAAAAAGTGAAATATAAATTCATCGCAGAAGAAAAAAATATCAAATGAGAAAATGATTCTTCCCTTTGAAGTTTTGCAGTGCTCATAGCACACAAGAAGCTATTAAATATTCCAACTGGGAGCCGAACTACGTAGTAGATAAATTAAAAAAGCACCATTTATTTATTTTTCAACCGCATTTTTAATTCACATTTTTTTTCTATCTCCGGTTTTTTTTTTCAAGCTATTTTTTTTTTTCAACATGATACCACCGAATCCTATAATTCTTATTTCCAATATTTAAAGCCATTGCTGAAAGTTTCGTTTTTGTTTTTTTTTTTAATTTCGCTACTTTAAGATGGTTTGCACTACTGATGCAACTGCACTCAAATGTTCACTAGCACAATTTTGAAGATTTGGATAAAAGAAGTTCGCTTATTTCCGTGAACGAAGTAGCCGGTAAGTGAGCGCGAACGTTTTAAGGAGACACGCTACATCAGCGCAATCATCCGCCATTGCTTAGCTGGTATCAAGATAAAAAAAAACTCAGATTCTACTACATTTCATGAACTAGGAATTCGATCATTTGCTTGCTCATTTGTCGTGCATAGTGGACCAAGTTTCAGCTACGTTACTGCACTAGAAACCGAAATTTATACCTTCAAAATCTGAGACAAATCGTGGGACAGAAAGGCCGCCATAGGGAAAATAGCACGGCGTGGCGTGCCCCTTTAAAATCCGGTGTTGTCATTTTTTATCTCGTGTTCGCGTTTTTCTATTTCGTGTTTGTGTGAGGTTTTCAAAATAATTGCGAATGAAAAATGATTGCAGGCTAGTAAAAAGCAAACGAAAATGCATTGAATTCATTCAATGGACAAATACATAAGCTATATTATGCGTAGAAATTGTCCAGATGTTGGTTGATGTTCGATCGTCTTGATTGCAACTTCTTCAAAATTTTACAGAATATAGCTTATAATATTTCCACCCAAAAATATTTTTATTTAGAATTTTTCTAGACTTCCTAAATAGTTTTTCCCGACTTTTCCAACCGATTTTCCTTAACAGTGAAAAATGTTGTGGAAAACAAATTTCATTCTGATTTTTTTTTTCAATTGCTGAGAAAATTTGCTCATGATTTCACAAAAAAAAATGTGTCCACGATGCTTAGTTCTTGAGTTATGATTTTTCAAAGTATGTAGGTGGTGTCTGTGAGAAATATTCGTTTTCCACTGAAGTTTTCAGAAAATTAGGCGAACCTGATTTTTTTTTCAATTTAGTTTTTATTCCTATTCCTAACCCTATTCCTAACCCTACCTGTGAACTTTTTTTTATTAAATTCTGGGAACATTCGTACTAATTTGTACGATATCGTCAGTGGAGTTGTCATTGGTCTAAAATGGCGTAGTCCATCTCTTTGTAAGTCGTTACAACAATAAAGGGTGATACGGTCGAAATTTGGTCACAATTTTTTTTTTCATAACTTTAGACTGCGTAGACCAAAACAGCTGATTTTTGGATCAGTAATGGTACATTATATGTAGCTTGTACTATAAAATTTTCATCAAAATCGGTTTAGTATTTGCGGAGGTATTGTTGAACCCTGAGATCTGCAATTTTAAAATTTTGTGCAAAGAGGATTCACAAATTAGAACACATTTTTACTGTTTTATTTGTAGAGCCAGAGATACTTCGCCGATTTCAATGAAAATTTTTCTGTATGTGAAGTATGCATATCAAAATGTTGTGTAGAAATTTCATTTAATTTGATCCAGCCGTTACAAAGTTATATTTGCTTAAGTGGCACCCGGTCAGTTTTTTTTTTCATATTCAAACTGCTACAACTATGAAAATATTCATACAAAATGGCTCAAAATTTTACTAAGAACATATTTTCATAATAGTATTATACTGTAAAATTTTGATAAAAATCGGAGCAGTATTGGTAGTTCTATAATCAAAATTGTGCATTATTGACCTTAAATTTCCGAAAATTTACTTTGGAACGCCTTTGTACAAAATTTTGAAAAGGTAGGTCGATGGTTTTATCTATATATCAACCAATACTTAATCGATTTTGATGAAAATTGTATGGTATAAGCTACATATAATGTAGAATAACTGGTCCAAAAATCAGCTGTTTCGGTGTACGCAGTCTAAAGTTATGAAAAAAATTGTGTGACCAAGTTTTGACCGTATGACCAATTTATTTTAGCTCTAAATCAATGTTGAATTCGGTAGACACGTTCATTTTTTATTATTTAGGATTGTTAGAAGTATAAATTCTTCAACTTTAATTTTGGCAATGATATAGCTAAATTGAAAATTGGCCAAAACTTCACTTCTTATAGGGAGTGACATTGGCCCAAACACTAAAATTCGAATAAAACAGTTCAATGTGAAAAAATATCGCTTGCAAATCAACACTATTGAATATATAGATACTTGCACACAACCTATCAGTGTTCAGTCACTTTCAAATAACATCACAGACAAACAAACGTGAAAGTTTGGCCATAATCCTTGTAAACTATCAACAATACATCCGCTATTCTAGAATATAACTCCAACTAGCATTCTCAAAAGATGGAAGTATTATTTATTTATCATCTACCTAGAACCTGATATGCGTGCATTTTTCATTTTGCATGAATCTAACATTTATACTCAGTTGTTTTAATGCACATATGTGTAGGGTAGTATGGGACAAACATCAAATTCTCGCTCCAGTCGACTTTTTAGATCTCATTTAGGTCCCATAAGAACTGTGCAAAATTTTAGCGCAATCGGTGCAACCATAATTTAGCGCAAGCAGTTCAAAGTTTTCATTGGATTTACTATGGGAAAAGTTACACTTTCAGATAAAAAATCCTAGAGGTCGCCCCTTGTCTCTTTAATTCAAATCAATCAACGCTTCTTGTAGAAAAATCATTTATGAAACTTTCCTTCGAAGACCGCAAAACGATTGAATGCTTTTTCGTTGGATCACTAATCAGTAATAAAGCTATAACTTTTCCCTCAAGCATCCAATCGTGTTTTTGTTTGAAAGTGTAACTTTTCCCATAGTAAATCCTATGCAAACTTTGAACCGCTTGCGCTAAATTACAGTTTCACCGATTGCGCTGAAATTTTGTACAGTTCATATGGGACCTAAATGGGATCTAAAGTCAACTGGAGCGAGGATTTATTTTTTCCATACAAGCGTGTCCCATACTAGTAGGGTAGTAGAGTGGTAACTCTCACTCCTATCGACTTTTTAGATCCCATCTAGGTCCCATATGAACTGTGCAAAATTTCAGCGCAATCGATAAAACTATAATTTAGCGCAAGCAGTGCAAAGTTTTCATAGCATTTACTATGGGAAAAGTTACACTGTAGGGTTCTCGTACTGGTTGAATTGATTTAATATGGCTCAAAGTCACCCCCAAAATGAATTATTTGTACTACAGCTCGAATAAATAAGACTTTCATGTAAAATAGCATACAAAACCATAAAACTCATATTACTTTTCAAAACAACTGCCAATGCACCGAGAAAACAGCAATTCACTACATGCTCGGTGTTCAGCTGTTTTTTTCTTTTTACTCACAGGTTACAAGCCCATGTTCATCATCATCATCATAAAATTCACATCTCGTTTTTTTAATGGAAAATTAACCAAATGTGACTTTTATCTACATCGGATGGTCAACGCAAGTTATATTTGCCGTATACTATCCACTTTTTGATGCACCCTCGAAAACATGACGAATTTTGTGAATTCATCCTGATTTGAACTATGTAGTTGTACATGTCACAATCACCATTGTTATGTCCATTTCTTTTAGGATATTTTCTATATTGTACACTCTCATTACTACTTGGAGAAGAAATCACTCTACTTTTAATTGTTTCAGAGAGCGATTAATGGCGCTTAAGCCAGAGCTTTCGATTCAAGACATAATCTTCTTGCCGTAACGTCCCAACTGGGGTAAAATCTGCTTATCAGCTCTGTTCTATGAGCACTTCCACATTTATTAATTGAGGGGGTTAGAAGCAAAGGGGTATAAGTGACAAAAACCCACTTTCAAGTAAATGAGGTTTAAAGTTTTTGGTCAATTTTTCATCCCATACAAAATATATGGAGTTTCAAAATCAACTCAATCTTCTCTGATTTATTGTAATTTTTCCAATCATCGTAGAAACAATCTTAAAAAATTCCTGAAAGATTGAAATCTGAAGAATTTTATGATATGCTCAGCTCAAAATCGACAAAATGGTCACTTACACCTTTTGATTCTGGGCCCCAATCTGGGCCCCTCAATTAACATTTTCTACATTATCAATTATTTGATTTGAGACAATTTAGAACCCTTCATGAGAAAAATGCTAAAATCGTTTTCCCCATACAAACTTCAAATTTTGTGAAAACTTCTTCAAGATTTAGTTCAGTAATTCCTCAAGGAGGTTCTTTAAAAATGCCTTCAGGGATTATCAGAAACTTCTCCAGGATTTTGTTGGGAAAATTAAACCACTGCGTCCAATTAACTGAACTTTTGTGGTGTATCTCAAGAGCTCCTCCAGGGATTTTTCCAGGAGCTCCTCCAACGATTGTTTCTGAAATTGTTTCAATGAAATTAAATCTCACCAGGAACTTTTTGAACATATCTACACAAAAAAATATGAAATTATAATTCAGCGAGAAATCATGCACATTAAGGGAATGCTGGAGTTAGTGCATATTTACATGAGATATCATGTAAAATTACGTTACGCTCGTGTAAATTTCCGCCAATAGTCGCGTAACCGATTGGAGTCTATGACGGTTTACGCTATGGTTAGCGGAAATTTACACGATGGTAATGTATTTTTACATTTTATCTCATGTAAAAGTGCACTAACTCTAGCATTCACTTTATGTGCATGATTTATCGCTGAATTTTAATTACATATTTTTTCCGTGTATAGAAATTCTTACAGATAACCCTCGAAGAATAACACCTACATGTTTTATGTAATTTCATAAAATACTTCTGTAAATATATGTGGAGTAATATCTCAAAGAATACCCGGAGGAATCTCTAAAGATATCCCAGGAAATATTTCTTCGGTCACCCCTGACGATATTGTCCAAAGTGATTCCTTCGAAAAATTTCCAAAGGAATTCCTGAAAATTCTCTGAAAATCCTGGAAATGAAATAACAAATCATGGAAAAATGTTTGAGGTAATCCCTTACTGACAGTCCCGTAAAATTCCTAAACCACTGAAGGAGTCTTGAGTGATATTTCAGATGAAATTCTTTAGTAAGCTTAAGATGGAATCCATATGAGGAATACACTGAAGTTTTTTTACGACGGTAATGGTACCGCGTAATAAAACACGTTATTTCAAAAAACGTTTTTACGACGTCAAGGTCAAGTCACGTTAGATATGATCCTGACTATTTTGCGCGTGTTTTTGAAAAAACTCGGTTTTTTACGACGGGTTTTTAAACAACTCGTTTTTTACGATGTTTTTTTTTTTGCAATAACACGGTTTTTTTACGCGGTATCGCGTTAAAAAAAAACCGCGTAAAAAAACCGCGTAAAAGAACCGCATAAAAAAACTTCAGTGTATCTAAAAGAATCCTTGGAGGAATTTTTGAATAAATTGTTTATCTAATTCTTGAAGATTTTGTGAAAGAATCCCAAGAAGTTTTTGAAAATAATTCTAGTAAGAGTTGCTAAAGATATTTCTGGAAACTCTCCCTCAGAAACCCATGGTGGGATTCCTACAAGGATCTTCTTCTTCTTTATGGCTCTACGTCCCCACTGGGACTTGGCCTGCATCGTTTCAACTTAGTGTTCTTTGAGCATTTCCACAGTTATTAATTGAAGGGCTTTCTTTGCCTGTCATTGCATGAATTTGTATATTGTGAGGCAAGCACAATGATACACTAGTGGAGCGAACCTGGTGTGATGGTTAGAACACTTGACTATCACGCCGAGGACCTGGGATCGAATCCCACTCCCGACAAACTCGCAAAATGTGAGTTCTTCCTTCGGAAGGGAAGTAAAGCGTGAGTCCGGAGATGAACTAGCCTAGGGCTAAAAATCTCGTTAATGCAGATAAAAAAAATGATACACTATGCCCAGGGAATCGAGAAAATTTTCCCGACCGGAACGTGAATCGAACCCGCCGTCTCCGGATTGGCGATGCACAGTCTTAACCACTAGGTTAACTGGAGACCCAAGGATATATTAATAAATATTTCGAATAATTTCAAGAGAAATCTTTTAACAAAATTCGTAGAGAATTTTCGGAAAGAATTCCCGGAGGAATTCATGAACATATTCTTAAAGGAATCCCTGGGAGAATGTCCGGAGAAAAACTCTAACTTCTGTTAAGGTTCCTATAAATATCCAAAGGAATACCTATATGTAAAACTTTTTAAGAATTGTTACTGAAGAAAAAATCCTAATGGTATCCTTGGAAGAATTTCAGAAGGAATTACTGGTGAAATACGCGGAGGAATACCCGGAGGAACTCATATGATTTATGATTTTTGTCAGAACTCAGTGAACGAATATCTAATGGAATTACTAAAAAAATCCTGGAAGAACTTCTGAAGAATGCCCTGGAGAAATTTATAAAAGAAGCCCTAAAAGAATTTTCGTAGTATCCGATGGAACCCTGAAAGAACCCTGGGATATCTGTGTAAATATAATTCCTGGAGTTATTTCTGAAGGACGAACGTCCATAAGTTACGCCACGCTTTAAAAAGGGAGGGGTTCTGAAGAGTATGGTAATTCCAGAGGAGTCCTATACAAAAAGTGTGCCATATGGACATTTTTGCGTGACCTTATTTATGTAATTTCTAATCAATGAAGCCAATTCAGGAGGTTCTCCATAGGAATTCTTTGGAAAAATTATGGAGGAACTTAAAACATCCCTAAAAAAATATTTCTGAAGGAACATTCGTTTTTTTATTTTTTTTTTAAGAATCCTTGATGAAATTTCTGAAAGTATTCTGAACTCTTCATTTTCTAAAAATAAAACACTGTTAGAATCATCGTAGAAATTTCTGAAACAATCCATGAAGGGTTTTCTTAAGCATGAAGTTTGTTTTTAGAAGAATTCATTGTAAAATTTCTGGAGGGTCTTCTATAGGAATTTCTGAAGATTGCATGGAATACATGCCTTCAAAAATGTCATTCGTAAATTGTCATGAAAATCTTCCAAGAGATATACAAAGAATATGTAGCAGGGTGTGTCTGTGAACCTAATTAGAACACCGCCAAGGATTTTGTTGATAATTCGTTATGGTTTACAAAAGAGGCTCGCTTAGTACTTAAAATAGAATAAGTGAGGATCTTCAAAGTATTCCTGTAAGAAATCACTAAAGTAAATCACTTAAAAATGTTACAAAAGATTTACAAGAGGAACTTCAGAAAAATATGAATAATGTGCGCAAGATAAAACAATTGAATTGGCAGCGACGGCGTGGAAAAATCTCCGCACACATCTTTTTGTGACAGATGAGTGAGTTTATGTTATTAGTTGGTAGTTATTAGTTGGTTATAATCAAACTCATAGCATATTCATGCTATGCTAGCTTCAGGTTTTAATGCGAGCTTCAGGTTTTAATGATACATACCTACTATGTATTATTCGATGGTCGAATACGACGACAATAACGATTGTCATTTGATGAACTACTAGTAAATAACCAATTCAAATATGTGCAAGCCATTTCAGCAGAATAGAACAGAAAATGCTTTCAAATAGCAAAACATTCACCAGACAGTCCACCAAATGTAAATATTGTGAGATGAGCTTTGATTTGACACAGGAGTAACAAATAAATAAGAGCACCCGGTGAGGACGAAAGCTGTCACAATAGATTTTGCCATCTTGCCGTATGGTAACCGAATGATCTTCGAAGCTTCTATTCATATTTTGGGCAACGGAATACACAAGCCATTAAACATACAAAAGAGAGGACAAAAAACGATGCGTCATATTGAGTTGACTGTTGGTTGGTGGACTCCGAAAACATTCCTGCTGCCGCGTTTTTCGCCTTCCCAGCTTTTTCTCAACCAACAACCGGTCGGATGTGGCTTTATGATGATATTTACATAAGCAAAGTTAGCATAAAACAGCAATAGTGCCAGAAGGAGCGAAGAATATCAAAAGAATATTTCAGCACAGAGTGTTACCGGCGACGTTGAAACATTCGGAATTCTGGTCCTCTTTATTTGAATTTTTTCGCCTTATATTTCTGTGATGTTTCTACCAAAGCCACAATTTTCTTTCCTGTCTAGGTAGTTGCTTCGAAAGGGCATCCACTACTAGCGCATAAAACCTCAACGGGTCAATGCTTCCAGGCTTGCGTTCAGAATGTGATTTTGTGACCCTAATCATAGTTAAAGACTTTTCATATGGACTGGGATTTTGCTGTGATTATTGGGTGTCCCAGAATGTTTGGGTACGACTTTGTTTTGCAAATGGAGCCGACAGCAAATTCCATTTTCACATGTTTTGAAAAATCGCTATGTTTTTGAACAATATTGTTTAACAAATACAGGTACTCTTCGATATAACGTACAAAAAAGTTTTCTCTTTGTACGTTATATCGAAGTGTACGTTATATCGAAGCAGAGAAAAATTTAATATTTTTCATGCTATGCTAGTATTGATGTGTTCGACGTGAAATTAATCCCAAACAATAATTTCGGTGAAATTCACTAAACCAATAATGACAAACTTGAGTTTTGACGAAAAAGTCATTTCGTTTTTTGTGCTTCGATATAACGTACATTTTGCTTCGATATAACGTACACTAAATTTTTCCCCAAATTGCGCTAATTCTAGGTAACAAGGCTAATGCTACAACAAAACATTGATTTGAGTGATTTCGTAGTTTATCTAAGGATTATTCGCGGGAAAAACAAAAAATTTCAATGTTGTACGTTATATCGAAGCAAAATGTACGTTATATCGAATTCGCTATATCGAGGGTACGCTATATCGAGGGTACGTTATATCGAAGAATACCTGTAATTCCACAAGCAAAAATCACACTTGATAATCATTTTAAAAGATTATTTTATGAACATGACAGTTTTCTGAAAATAAAATTTTAATTTTGATTGACACTTGCCAAATGAAAGCCATGCTACATAAAAATTCAAATCAATCGAGAGCCTTGTACCATGAAGAAGAAGTGTCCTCGTTCTTGCATAAGTATCAAAATATGCAATTGAGTCATACTTATCCATGACATTAACCTCGTTGAAGCAAGCTTTGCCATCCGATTTAGCTATTAATGACGACTTGAAAACTGTAGTAGCCCAAATATAGCTATATTTGCTCTCAGCCAATAATACTTTTCCATTCCGATGAAGCCTTTGATAGCATCTAGTCTTGGCATTAACAGGGGAAACGGTTTAAACTGCTCATTGTATTATTTTTATAAGGTTTTCCATATTTATTGGTAAATATAGAAACCTTAAAAATAGGCTTTCGTTCATGGCTACAGTATACTAGCTCGGCTTCAAACCTTATAAAGAAAGCTTCGTTAGCGTTTACATTCGCATTGTATGTTAGTTGGGTACATTGTAGCAAATCACCCCACATATCCCCAACGATTTTAATGAGTATAGTGTTCTGATGCAGCCATCATTACGTAACTGTCTAAGATAGAACGGTAGCCGTAGACCCCACAATAACCGATACTATTTTTTATTTGACTGCACCGTTTTAGGTGCAGCATAAATGCAAAACTGCTCTAGGTATGCCTATAGTTGGATCTAGGAAGGAACACATATACGTTGCCCCATTATTCGGCAGTAAATGGGGTTAGCCAAAGTGAGGAAAATTCTCTTGCGGATTTTCCGCTCCCTAGCCGGCGAGTGAACCCGGTATCCACGGACAAACGGTAGCAACGAGAGAGTTTGGCTTTTATGCGGAGCTATGCACCGTTCAGAATCGTAAACTTGCTGATGATGTTACGGTGTATAAACTATTCATCTGAATCGGTTTGGAAGTGGTTTAACACGCACAATTTCAAAGGCACAGGTGGAATTCGAAACTTGCTAAATGTGAACAAGGTAAGGTTATTAGGGTGGAGCTTGTTTTGCAAAATCTATCCGGGATATGATCATGGAAACTATCTCGATTACGCCTTGATATAGGCATACCCCTATGAACGGAAGTGTAAATTCCAAAAAAGCTACTGATCGATAGAACCAGGATTGAAAACAGATCAATACAGGCAGTCGGGTGCCTGAGTCTTTTGCCAGTCTTGGTATGGTGGTATGAACTACCAACCAAGCCGATCTGTTTAAAAGTACAGGTCATACGGCAGAAGTTTCACGCATTCGATGTATTCGTTCAATACATGGCCTTCATTCCTAATCTCACCTTCTTTAAAAAATGTTCACACTTGTTCGCAACCTAGCGAATACTATCATATCTATCATTTCATTATCCACTTTAATCTCTACTCCCATACACTCTGAGTAGGAAATGCCCGAAAAAGCCATAAAATAATTAACTATTTGTACAAAAATAACGAGAAGACCAACGAATGTCATCAATATGTTAGAAGATAGGTAAGTTTCCATACTTTACAGGAAAAAATATAGAAAAGGAACCAAAACTACTTTTAGCATTTATTACAGCGTGTGCCAATGATAGGAACCCTGTACCAGTTATGGATACATTTTTAACTTCGGTTCCATTATGCACTATTTGCATGCATTCCTTATGGGATTAGCCATAACTGGAACAGTAAGGCGAAAAAGGGTGCGAGGAAGCCGAAAATTTAAGGAAAATGATTTATTTCTACCATAATTTGAACAAAATGTGGAGTTTACATGAGTGCTACCATCTTTTGTAAACGTGATCCGTTGTTCACGAAATTTTTCTTGTTGATTAAATAACATCGTTAAAGGATGAAAACCCGGGTAGAGGCTAATGGCAAACAAAGGACAAAATAATAACTGGTTTTGCCATCATATCTCGTTTTGCCATTCTTCTGTTATTATGAAAAACTTAAAATGGCAAATCAATAGCAAAATATACAATCATAGCAAATCTTGTCATTGATATTTATGTTATTCATGAATAATTCTAAATAACACATCAATAACAAAAATTACTATCATGGTAAAACTTGCAATTTAGAACCTTTTATAATGAATTGTATAAAATATCAAAACAATAACATAATTTACATTCCTAGCTAAATTTGCCATTATTTTGATATTGTAAGAAATTATTTATAAACATTAGGCACCATAACATATTTTACTCTTAATATACCATTAACTATTATATTGCATATTTCAAGCATAACTTTTCAATTTGACGTATCTCGCAAAAGTAAACAAATCCGGATTCTCAGCTGTGTGTTTGATTCGCAATGGATACTATTTCCAGTATTCGGTAAAAGTTACCGTTCATGTAGATCCAAGAATCGTCATATTTATACGTCTGACATTTTCTTTGAGTACACAGATTTAAACCCTCAATATGTGTCTTACTATGAGCGCTGAAACATCGTGCAACTACATCTTCGTCGAACACCAGATTATTATTCAAAACGTATAACATCTTTGGATCGAATCGAGCTATAACTTGTTGTTTCGACCATAGTGCATGAACCCATTCTTCAACACGTTCGTTGACATTGTGGTTGATAGATTGGTAGAGCTTGTTCATATAATACTTTCTTTCAATTTGCAATATTGGTTTCATGGTCCCAGTGCGAAAACCTTGGAGCATGCCGTTTCCTGAGGGGAAAAAAATATTAGTGGTTATTTAACCTGAGGTTGAATTTGAACAACTAAACCTACCATTATTTTGATCGCCACATAAACAGCTAAATTTGTTCTTATTCTGTTATCATTAACTCAAGAATGTCATATTTTGTTATTCACCGATAACAGTTAATTTGGGTCTTTATTTGTTATAAATATCTCAATAATAACTTATTTTGTTCTTCAATTTAATCCGCATGCTTTACCATTACTTTGTTATTACAATGGCAAAATAAGTTATTTTTAAGTTTTCCTGCTACCAAAATTTTGTTATTATTTTTGTTATTTTAACTCTTATTTCAAACAAACAAATAACACATTTTGCCATTCAAACATTCTGTTTTAATGGTAAGATTTGCCATTCTTTTGCCATTAAGATCTACCCGGGAATCAACTATGGCGAGTAATAACCAAAATTGGAACACTTACCCTATTATTTCTCAACAGTTATCAGAAAGTCTCCAAAATTTTTGGCTCAAAAAACGATAAACCAAATAGGCCTTGAGGAAAAATATTAAAGTGTATGGATGTTAAAAAATAAAATTTAAAATATCTACAACAAAAAATCACAAAACCGCACATAAAAAAGAATTGTCTTCCATAACAAGTTTAAACCAATTTTAGATGACGAAAACTGATATGTAGATCAAAATTTATAAAAATGGGTACTAGAGGGTTAAAAAGTAAAAAAAAAAAGAAAACCATCGCACCAGTTCCGTTTTATATATAAATTGATTTGTATCGTTTTATATATAATGTGTATGCTAAAGTTAAGTTTCTTGCTTAAGTTAGGGCAACTGATAATCTCATACACAACAATTAACCAAAAAATCCCTTAAAAGTAGACTTCTCTCCACTGGGATAATTTGTAGGTTACTAATTATACATTTACTTATTTTGTTATATTGTAGTTATGTTAATTTTCATTAGTCTCAGTCTTCAAATATTTTTTTTGATAGTGTTGCGTCCACTACCAGGAAGCTCTACCCACACCGTTTGGTGTGATGAGCTTTTTGGTGTGGGGGTGAGTGAAGGGTCGCATTGAAAAAAAAAAAAAGAAAAAAATACAAATAGATGACTGATAGAAACTCTACACAAATCAAAATTCGGTTTGGAAAATCGTTGAAATTCACTATTTTTGTATTGCGCATTTAGTTCACCACTGGACTGCCCACTCAGTCTTCATAAGTGCGAAAACGTTAATAGAAGTGCGCGGTTGCATCAAATCCAGTTGATGTCTTCGGCGCACTATTTCTTCGATTTATGCTGAATAAGAGCTTTGAACACACCGGGTGGATGTGTTGCAATCGCGCTCTTTTATTTACGTTTTCGCAATCTTGAAAACTCGTGCGATAGTCCAGTGGCGAACAAAATGCGCTATATAATAAATGTTATGAAGCTAACAGATGAACACTCCGGCAATATGTACAAATTCTAAAAACAAATTTGACAAAAACTTGATGAAAATCAATCGTCAATTTACAGAGAACTAATTCAAACAGAAAAGCATGTGTTCAATGATAAAAGCACTCGACTGCAGCAATTTCTATTGCTATTATTTTTAAAAAATCGAAGCAAAATCCTGGAGAATTTTCCTAGTGGACTTTAGGAACAAAAGTCTTGAAATCCCACTTTAACAGTGCATCAGAACTTTAGAAACACAAATCTCAAGAAGCAAGCGTCAAACAACAGTGCATTTAATTATTCTGTTGTTGCTCATTTGTAAAAAGCTTAAAATAAGAAGATCTTGTGCGCTGGTTTTGTTCGCTCGAAATCGTGAGTTGGTGCCAAAGTCGGCCATTTTTGGAATTGTAACAACCCAGACATCCAGGAATCGCATAAGGATGCACGCTGTACATCGTATAAAGTACTATTTTAAGTCACTATCGCATATATGTACGGCTGAGGGACAATTTTCATCGCATATGATGTTATTTTTGAACTTACTGCGATGTATCTGGTAAAATCATATAAGAGTGCAAATTAACTTTTATAAAGCATGACTACATCGTAGTAGATGACATTCCGATGTTTTGTTGCGACGAACTTTGCTTATTCGCAAAAGCGTTCGCGTGAACTCGCAAAGTGTCAATTGAATTCGCATAATTGCGTACTGCGATGATTATACGACTTCGTTTGGTGCTTTTCTAATTATGTCAGTTTAACTCGCATTGGTGTACAAACTAAATCGCATAAAAGTGAAAATAAACTCGTTCAAATGTACATGCAAACTCGCATAAGCTAGAATCGTTAACGTTGGCATATCGCGATGTGATATGTGATAACAATGAAAGAGGTGCTGTTGGAGTGCCAAAAAGTTAAAAGAAAGTGAAAGGTCATAATTGTGGTTACAAAACAAGTTACAAAGTCATCACTTTTGTTTTGTTGACCTTATAATTAACAATGAATGGTGCTAGCAAGAGAGGAGTAGTGGTAACTGTGCGGGAAATCATGCTACATCATTTTGATTTCCAAAGAGCTTGCCGAACACGCACAGCGCACGGAAACCAAGTGCATTTCAACAAGCACTGAGGTTAGAATATCATGACATTTAATCAGTGTGTTTCATAAGTTACAGTGTTTGGTGCTAAATGTGAAGTTCGGCTCGATAATCCAAAGGTTATTAGTTCGATACTTAGGTGACAAGATTTTTTTATTTCAAATATTTTAAGTCGCATAAGGTGCTATATTACGTCGCAATAGTGCATACCGTACATCGCATAAGATATCGCTTCAAGTCATATAGCGTCATTATTTTCCCTGTAACCGTTGGTTCCAAATTGGACTTGTAGCTCCGCCACAAGATTTATTGATATTTCCAATTTCCTTTCCCGAATTCCCGGTTATGACTAATACGCCCTTTGCGAAGTAAGATCCCATTAATACCAGTATGGAACGGGTGGCTTCACTCAGTTGGCTTGATGAGTGCAAGAGCTCTGTTCCACTTTTACTGTACCCACTGTTTGACGGGCCGTCTGACAGTATAACATTGTAAAGAGACTGGGTAAAGTACTTCTTGGTCTTTAGTTTGACAGACAGATGGAGCCAGCAAAAATCGGGTATATGACCAAATTATGAGCGCAAAAGATTAAACAATAGATGTATGTTGAATGTTGCATGTTTAATCTAGCTCTGTTCCACAGATGGCCGTTGATTATAAAAGCCAGAAATGCCAATGATCAATCTCTTTTTCCGATCAAGATCACCAGAACAGACAGTAGTGCGCGCGTGTAAATAGTGTACATATTGTAAAAGGTTAAAATTAATTTATAGTTTTTGATAAAATCGTTAATAACTAAGTGTTGTTTTGTTCTTATCCTAGGTCTTCAAAATTGTGCAAGTTATGCTTAAAATACACCACAAAAAATATTGAAAATTAGTATTAACGTCCACGAAGATAGTACGGTTAGTGTTTTTGGATTAGTGTTATGTAAAAAGGACCTAACTAATATGTGTTATTTCCAACAGTTCTGATGCTAAATAGTAGTGCGAAGATACAAAAAGTAGAAAGTTAAACAGAAAACCCATAAGAAAAAGGTAATTTCTATTGTGAATTATTGTATTGTATTGCTCATGGCAAATTGTAAGAGGCTTGTGCTAGTGACGTCACGGGGTATTCAAATTTGTGGTTAGGTCCAGCAATTGGGCCTTTTTCTTTCTATTTGTGTACCACTGCCTAGGAGTGATCCCGGAAGCATCTGTAGTGGTCAAGTGCGCTCTCCAGTGATCGGAAATCGAATCTCCGTGGCGGCCTCGACAGACAAAAGCCGTGAACCCCCCCCCCTCTACGAAGTGAGGGTTACCGCAGCAACGGCCATTGCGATCTGCCGGTCGAACGAAACCACGATCGGTCGCCATTGCGTCCTCCGAATGCCTCCAGCTGCAGCCCAAGAATTCGCCATCTTCATTTGGCCAACCATAGCCCCGACAACCGTCGCCAATGTGGCCGCCGGTTACCTACCTGCGAAACAACAATCTACCACAGTTCGGGGATCCGGATCCCGAAGTTCAATCAGCATGCAAGTACCCCTAGTTAAGTGTGACGTCACAAAATAAATTATGTAAATTGTAACTAGCCTCAGAGTAGCCACTTTATTAAGGACACAGCCCTGGTTCTAGCGATTTTACCATTTCTGGCCCTTTGTTGAACGGTTCCGAACTCGGAAGGAGTTACCATCCCTCGCTGGTCTGATGATCTGTTCTAATTCCCGTTAGTATATTTATTTAGAGCGTTTGTGAATGTTGTTGGTCGGTCTCAGATTTTCTATGGTGTTCATATGTGCTTCAAATGTTCAATGTTACTGTTGATAGACTGCCTTTAAAACCGTGGAGACAGGAAAGTTCAAGCCATCCTCTATAGACGACCCTGTTGATCCCTTAATCCCTGAGCTACAAGGTTACAAATTGGCGCCCAACTAAAATGATTTTGAATTTTCATTTCTCCTGGTGGGGGAGAGAAAAAACTACTGTTTTTAGGTAATTTTCTTCGTTCTTCTAACGAAGGTTTTGTAGGACCGTTTAGTGACCAGAAACAGAACTAACAAAAGTCATCGTCTGCTAACGCGCACTCTAGGTTACCCTAGGACAACAAATTAGTTTTTTTAAGTGATCGATTCCAATCAGACTTGGAACTCAACTTAGAATAACCAATTAGAATCCAACCGGAATAAAAACGCGATGAACTACGAATCCAATAACGTCGAAATGAAACCCCGAAAAGAAAGCAATGAGACGCACAATCGGTGTGCTTCGCGGCGGAACAACATTCGATTTTCAATACAACCAGCATTGATCGCCATTCATGCTCAGGTGTGTGATGACGTTAAGAAGAAGCAGTATGCAGAATTTTGGGTTCGACGGAGAGAACAATTCGTGTTCTCTCAACCCCTAATTCACCGAAAGGATCAGATAAATCATAGCAACCAATCGCCGGGAATGGTTGTCTGGGATCACCTCGTTTTGCACTCGTAAATCCTACCCGAAAAACATGTAAGCAAGAAACCGCGGCGCGTGAATAATGATCAATTCGTCTTCCGATCATTCGACGCGACTGAACGAAAACTTCATTTTTGCCACAAATCCGATGAGTGAAATTGTGAATTGCATTTCGTAAGAACATGATTTGTAAACATGGTGGCACAACGATAAACTTTCTTATATTCTCTCCAAAGAATAAAAACACCCAAAATCGACAACGTTTTATTTGTTTTCTCCTGACGAGTTCAGTGAGGTATTTAAAGTACATCTTCTGCTCGGGTCGGCCACCCGAGATTAAAGATCATCAATTTGTTGAAGCGGACACACTCAGATCCGTCGGGATGGAGTTGTTGCTCTGCGGATTAGTTTATACCCTCGATTAGGACCAGCTTCTGTGGAAAAGCTGGCGTTCTTATTTATCCTATCGCAGGCCATATTCGGTGAATGATCAGCAAACGATTCTGAAACCGAAACTGATCAATGAAAATAATCTTCAGATCAGTCGTTCAATTGAGTATACTCACCATTCAGTCGTCCGGACGCGGGCATCAATGAAGCACGAATGTTGCTAAAGATAGTAAATAGAAGAACCAATCAATAGTCATCTCTAATGTTTACCATATATTACCCTTACGTGGAAACCCCCATAATCGCCTCCGTAGGAAGAAGATCGCTATCGGACAGATTCCCAGAACAGATGGATGGAAGTTGACCGGTTAATGAATAGTTGAATCGCGGGTCCGAATATAGCTGGAACTTTGCTGACGGATACCTTTTTGGACGGGATTTCGTCGTGTAAATCGCGGGTAAACGTTGTAAACTCGGTTTCGCGGACCGTTGTTTTCGCGTCGATCGTAAACATTAGCAGAAGTGACAAGTGGATAATTTTGCATACGTATGAGTATGAGTACCAAGTACCCCTTGATGAGAACCTTTGCTTCATCTCGTGAGCGATGAAGATTAACAAGTGTTTAAAAAGGGCCTATTCCCAGCATTAATTATGCGTGAACCGATACTAGAATGTTTAAACAAAATGAAAATTCTTCATTTTTTTTAGGAGGGACAACGGGGTATTGTAACCGTTGGTTCCAAATTGGACTTGTAGCTCCGCCACAAGATTTATTGATATTTCCAATTTCCTTTCCCGAATTCCCGGTTATGACTAATACGCCCTTTGCGAAGTAAGATCCCATTAATACCAGTATGGAACGGGTGGCTTCACTCAGTTGGCTTGATGAGTGCAAGAGCTCTGTTCCACTTTTACTGTACCCACTGTTTGACGGGCCGTCTGACAGTATAACATTGTAAAGAGACTGGGTAAAGTACTTCTTGGTCTTTAGTTTGACAGACAGATGGAGCCAGCAAAAATCGGGTATATGACCAAATTATGAGCGCAAAAGATTAAACAATAGATGTATGTTGAATGTTGCATGTTTAATCTAGCTCTGTTCCACAGATGGCCGTTGATTATAAAAGCCAGAAATGCCAATGATCAATCTCTTTTTCCGATCAAGATCACCAGAACAGACAGTAGTGCGCGCGTGTAAATAGTGTACATATTGTAAAAGGTTAAAATTAATTTATAGTTTTTGATAAAATCGTTAATAACTAAGTGTTGTTTTGTTCTTATCCTAGGTCTTCAAAATTGTGCAAGTTATGCTTAAAATACACCACAAAAAATATTGAAAATTAGTATTAACGTCCACGAAGATAGTACGGTTAGTGTTTTTGGATTAGTGTTATGTAAAAAGGACCTAACTAATATGTGTTATTTCCAACAGTTCTGATGCTAAATAGTAGTGCGAAGATACAAAAAGTAGAAAGTTAAACAGAAAACCCATAAGAAAAAGGTAATTTCTATTGTGAATTATTGTATTGTATTGCTCATGGCAAATTGTAAGAGGCTTGTGCTAGTGACGTCACGGGGTATTCAAATTTGTGGTTAGGTCCAGCAATTGGGCCTTTTTCTTTCTATTTGTGTACCACTGCCTAGGAGTGATCCCGGAAGCATCTGTAGTGGTCAAGTGCGCTCTCCAGTGATCGGAAATCGAATCTCCGTGGCGGCCTCGACAGACAAAAGCCGTGAACCCCCCCCCCCTCTACGAAGTGAGGGTTACCGCAGCAACGGCCATTGCGATCTGCCGGTCGAACGAAACCACGATCGGTCGCCATTGCGTCCTCCGAATGCCTCCAGCTGCAGCCCAAGAATTCGCCATCTTCATTTGGCCAACCATAGCCCCGACAACCGTCGCCAATGTGGCCGCCGGTTACCTACCTGCGAAACAACAATCTACCACAGTTCGGGGATCCGGATCCCGAAGTTCAATCAGCATGCAAGTACCCCTAGTTAAGTGTGACGTCACAAAATAAATTATGTAAATTGTAACTAGCCTCAGAGTAGCCACTTTATTAAGGACACAGCCCTGGTTCTAGCGATTTTACCATTTCTGGCCCTTTGTTGAACGGTTCCGAACTCGGAAGGAGTTACCATCCCTCGCTGGTCTGATGATCTGTTCTAATTCCCGTTAGTATATTTATTTAGAGCGTTTGTGAATGTTGTTGGTCGGTCTCAGATTTTCTATGGTGTTCATATGTGCTTCAAATGTTCAATGTTACTGTTGATAGACTGCCTTTAAAACCGTGGAGACAGGAAAGTTCAAGCCATCCTCTATAGACGACCCTGTTGATCCCTTAATCCCTGAGCTACAAGGTTACATCCCGTCAATGCACGTATAGCGCCTCCACTTTTGTACGCATAAGGCATTTTTACTGCATCTTATGCGATGTAACTTTACCGTATAAAAATACGTATAACATGAACATAAGCTTCATTATACGTGCAAATTGGTTGTCTGGGAAGTCTGTCCTTAAGCATTAATTATAAAAGTTCTTGAGCAAAAACAGGTTTATTCCTTTTACCTGTTTTAAATCAATTATAATAAACATACCAAATACCAAATATATTACTAATTCCTAATCAGAAAGCAACTATGTAGTAATGAAAGGTAAAAACATACCAAAAACAATACAACAATTATGTTCCGAAATAGGAAATCCGCATATTCCAATACTAATTTAATTACAAATAAATATTCCGTTCGTTAAATAACAGAAGTTTGTATGCTCTCTTTATGTTACATACTCATTTTTAATATTTGATTTTGGTATTTTACCTTTTATTACTGCATTATTAAACACCTTTCGGTACCCAGGTTATCTCTTTTGATGAGGGAGGGTTTTTAAATATTTCGGGATTTTCGCCAGAAATTGTCTCGAAAAGTTAATTATAAAATACATTTAAATCGTCAGAATAACCCATTCCTTCTATTCTTCAAATAGCTTCAATTTTAAAAACCTCTGACACAACGGCATTTATCAACGACTTGCGCTAGTGTAGTCCTTAAATTTACGAAACATTGCACAGAATTTTGTACAAGGCGCTCCCCTAAAAACAATTCGACAATATTCTATGTAACAAGGAACGGCTGAAAGTTGAATTCGATGATATTTTTTTCCTGTGTTTGCCTGTGTTTCTATCCTATTAAAAAGATAGAAAAAAAAATCCTTACGAAAAATTCTTGAAACGAATTTGAATTTTTCCCCTCTCCTCAGCATGGACAAGCTCAAACCCATCGTCTTAACAGCTGTGGGCATATGTGGAGAACGTATACACTGTTAAATAAAGTTTTTAAAATTGTATTTTTAACATTAATTTCAAAATCAATTATCCCATAAACAATATTTATATTTTTTAATGATGGTAGTTGACATGTAATGCAATTTATTGAACTGAGAGTAAAGATGGAAACATGATAGACTAAAAAAATATGTTTGTTTAAAACAGTTGGATTTAAGAAAATTCAAATGGTTTTGAAAGAAAGTACGCGAAATTTGCAATAAGAATAGGTACACGGGAAAAGGTCCTGCTCTTGCTAAAGCAGCTGTTTCCGAGATTCAGCGATTTTACTACAAAATTTACTGAAAATATCCAGCCTTCACTCGTTTTCGAATGTTTTTCAAATTATTATTTTTTTTTTCATGGTGATCCAATATTATTGATTGCACCGTAGAAAAAATCATAAAAAATATGAACATAAATATTAAAGTTCACAAAATAAAATAAAACGAATTTAAAGGTATGAATTTCTTGAAATGTTTATACATCAACTCTTTGAGTTAATCAATATTTTGCAGTTTTTTGGTCGGAGTTGCGCAAAGAATGAAAGTCTAAGTTCTTGTGCCGACTTTACCGAGAAGATAAATGACCACTGCAAGGGGTAGTCGAAATACGCTTATCTGTCAAAGGATAAGCAAGTCAAATCAAGGATTTCCATTTACGAAAGGATCCTGGACCGACTGGTGGTTGAATCCGTCACCCTCAGCAAGGCCTTGCTTATGCCTTTACCGCATCGGCTACATATTTGGTTTTTTTTTCACCTATGCAGACCTAGTGTTAATAACACAGATCGAAAAAAGAGTGTAAAATTCTGTGACATATGATGCACAGCGTGGAAGATCACATTGGATTGGAGCGTGGAAGATCACAGAAGTTTACATGACATATCATGTAAAAGTAATAAAATATCATGTAAACTTCCATTATATGTCATGTAATTCAGCATGACTCTGTGTGTTTACATGACATATAACACATATTTACATCATATATCATGTAAACCATCATAACACTAAGTTTACATGACTAAACTGAAGTTTACATGACGTGTAAATCTCATAATTTTTATCTGTGAATGTTTTACATTATTCAGTTCGGGAAACCGTGGGGAAATTAAAACTAATGATTCTATTTGGTACATTCGTAGCTCAAACTGTTTGGTTTATTTGGCCATTTAAGCGCGTCACCTGGCTACCAGAGCAGACACGAGTACAAAACGTTTTTTTTTTTAATAATAACCATTCACGATAAGTACCCGACCTGAGAATGAACAAAAAAAAAATCAATGCCACCCACTCCGCAGCCAATGTTTTGTCAAGTCACATACAGCCCCACGAGTCGCAGTTGTCCAGGTAATATTTCCTCAATGTCAAAGCTGTTCAGGTGATAGACACTTGACCCCGCCGGCCTCCACAAACCATCCTCTCCTCTCTTTCTCTCTTCCTATCCCACCGGAGAAAATCTTCCTTTTGATATGCCCCTCGCTCGTCGCTCGCGAGCTCTGTGAAATTAATTCCGGGTGATAATCAATATTCCTTGGCGAAAAAGAGTTTTCCTCGCGAGAGTAGGAGGACCACCTGGTGGCGGTTTATGATGTTTTCTTCATCGTCACTACTGGTTGGACTGAGCTGCACGCAGCTCAGGCCAGAGTGTATACGTACCGACAAGCTAGCAAGCGCCATTCCTTTGGGCTATAATTTCGTTTGTCGGTTGGAGGAAAATACGTCAGAAGAAGTCCATTGACCGCTGCAGGAATCCCTATACCGAACGTTCCGCGTAAGAACATAACCCAAGCAAGCACAAACACTTGAGCCTGAGCCATCGTTGCCTGGTTAGGATATTTGGAGGCTAATGGTTGGTTTGGTAGGGTGCAGCGGTGCCAGTTTTTTTTAATCAAAATATCTCGATGAATGCTTTTGTTGAGGCAAACCTAATTCAATAAAGCTTCCATGTCAACAATGCATTTTCTACTTTAATAATGCAGGTGTAGGGGAAAAGCACTAGACTTCACCAGTCTTCGTGCCCTCCATACAAATTTTATTTTTCTAGTATAAGTGGCAAAGATTACCACAGAATTCGGGGGGCGTAGTCGAGTGTTTACCGTACTCATTATAAGCAAAGTTTGTTTTAATTTGGGGGGTTAAAAATAATAAAGCATTTAATCTGGAAAATATTAAAACACACATCGGATTTGTTGAAGAACTTTTGGCAAGACCCGATATTTTGAAAAATATTTTTTTATATGCCCCCTCAAAATGCAAAATCCAGCCAAAAATTTTTGAAGGGGGGGGGGGGAGACAAAAAGTCAAAATTAAATTTGTATCAGCCTTATAAGAAAAAAAAGTTAAAGCGGTTTTATTTATTTGATGGTTTTTAGTAAAATGGTCATTTTTCATATGCATACCATTACTTTTTTCAATTTATTGTCGGCTATTTTGTTACTTTTCTTCTAAACATATTTTTATTCATGTCAATTAGAGGGGATTAAAATGAGCTTAAATTGCTATCTCGAATTTTGAAACGATGTTGAAATTTTGGGTAATTTGGTATTATATTAGAAATACAATCTCATCGTTATAATTTTCTTCCATGTTAAGAATTTTCAGCTAAGTCAAAAGTTTTTCAGAGCTCATTGTATTAGTCATAAATGCTTGATATTTTATTGCATTCGGTTCATTGAATCCAGAGATATAACAGATCTTTCAAACTTCGTGTAGAATAGCCTGATCTTTTCTGAATTCGGACCACTGATACACAACTAGTTGATCAACTAACAGTGAAACTTTGAGATTGTTTGAACAGAGGAACAGATAGCGCCCATTGTGTTTTTGACATAACTCCACAGTTGTCACAATACTAATATCCATACACGGTAACGTCTTTGTTTACATGCGGTGAACGCTAGAAACGCTAACTGGAAGATTCTAACAATAATACAACATAATTATAACATAATATTCATAACTCATTGTTACATAATCATGTGCAACATGGTTGGTGATTGTACGATATTATAACTCATAGGTATAATATTGTACAATATTATACAATTTGATACAAACTTTTTATCTTGATGCTAAAGTTTATATCACATTTTGATCTGATTATAATAGAGTATGTTATTATGTATCTTGATTAGACTGATGTTCTTTTTGTCACAATTTGAGTTATGTTAACATCATCCTGCATCTAGGGGTGGATTAATCCTTATGATAAAATATTGGAGAACAGTCCACGTAAGATTTGAACTCACGACTATTATACGATAGACCAGTGCTTCACCGACTAAGCTACCGAGACAATTAAAGGCACAGTATTTGAGTTGTAAAGTGCTGGAGATCGAAGTAAGCATCGCCGCGATCGGACGCTTTTTTTTTTTTGCTTGACGCGATTTTTTTCGCGTTCTGTCTTGAACGGTTCCCGAAATTTTCAGGATCAGCGGGAGTGGGTCAAGTGCGACCACGCCGAGCGCGTTGCGGTTAAAAAGTGACATTTTGTTGATGATTGGGCTATTTAAATGCTTGCAAGGACTTGGCCAGGTGTGTGGAGCTGAGTAGGTCTATGGCATTGTAATAGTAGCGACATCAGCTATGTCAATGGATATATTCAGCTGTGCAACTCCATCCATGATTTGTGGAAGTATTCATGCTATGCTATGCTAGTATTTTAGTTGTAAAGTGCTGCGAACAATACTCGGTGGTAAACGGGAGGATGGCATTTGGCGGTATCGCATGAACTACGAATTGTACCAAATATGGATATAGCAAAGCGAATAAAACGCGGCAGGCTGCGGTGGGCTGGGCACGTAGCTCGTTTGCCGGAGGAACGACAAGCTAGAGTCGTATTCCGCAGAGAACCAGGAAGAGGTCGTGAGCTTCGTCGAAGACCATGCACACGTTGGCTTTTTGCAATTGAGGAAGATCTAAGGACCCTCAATGTTCAGGGCGACTGGAAGCGATTAGCCAAGGGTTGAGACCAGCGGAGGTGGATACTTCATTCGGCGTTGACTCACCGCTAGAAGTTGTAGCCCTTCAAGTATATTAGTTGTTATAAGTTATTCCTCTAATCGAAAATATACCCATCTCAATTGTACATTTGTACATAAAGCGAGCACCATTTATTTATTGTTGGAACTGCAAAGCAGCATAATACTTCATTTAGCAGACATTCTGGAAACA
Organism: Aedes albopictus; assembly: GCF_035046485.1. Taxonomy (NCBI): domain Eukaryota; kingdom Metazoa; phylum Arthropoda; class Insecta; order Diptera; family Culicidae; genus Aedes; species Aedes albopictus. The sequence continues at coordinate 201,261,629 of NC_085137.1, read as the reverse complement.
GTTGAAGAAATGTTGGCGGAAACCCATGTTCACTATAGGAATTTCTGATTAAGTATCTTATTGTAAAAGTATATAAACCAATTTTCTTAACAAATCAATGGATATTGCCAGGAATTCTGCCATAAATTGTCCTTATTTCTTCAGTATACACACTCAAGCCTGAATTGCCTGTTCGGTATTTTTTGATAAAAAAAAGAACAGCAACACTTTTTCGGTAGTTTTGGTAATCGATTTCACTGACGCTCAGTACGCTAACCGTCACAAACGTGAGCACAATCCATTTTTGCTTTGTTCAGTTGTTCTGATTTCGTCAAAAAAAATTCTGTACACGGTAATTGAAATTAAGTGTGTACAATCATATTTCTCTAGAGAAAATCAGACCGAGATTCTTAAAAATACTTTTGCTCCAATAATCCTGGTGTTGAGTAGGTCATAGGTATGCTAAATCAAATCAAATTATAGAATTCAAAAACATCACTATTTCACTTGGCGTTATCCCCTACCACGAATTTAGCGGAAAATTCATTCAAATATCCTAATGAATTTCCGGAAAAAAATGAACGAAAATTGAATACTCAGACAAGTTTCAACTCTTCATTCTACAGAGCTTTGTATTCCGTAATTATATCCGGAGTTCCTCCGAAATTTCATCGCCTGGTGCTAGAATCTAATCTTTATCGAAGAGCATGTGATCAGATTCTTTATTAGAGCCACCGCACGTCTAACAGACTTAACCAAATAACGGATATTCACGATTTTGAAGATTAATACTAATGCTATTCAGCTTAGAATTCGGATAAATCTTATCTTCGGGGCCCGTGGCGTAGTTGGTCACACGTTCGCTTCATATGCGGATGGTCATGGGTTTGATTCCCAGCCCCGGCACTTGCAATTTTTCGTCAGTTGCTTTTCCTCCGAGAGCAACTGACACTGACCCTCTTCTGAGCCCCATGGCTCAAACGGACTCGGATACCTGGACATCGGCGAACTGCTACTCATAATGGACCCCCAATCGGACTGGAAAGGAACAACGGCCATCCATCATCATCCTTGTGCTCATCATTCTACTAGGTATAAAAGTAGAAAAAGTGAAAGCAGCAGAAAGGCAACCAGTTCGATAAAGTAGAATAGAATCTAGGCGCTGTACAAAATGTAAGTGCAGCTGTCAATTGAAATTACTCACGTAGTGCCCCAGAGGACAATAGAGCTGTAAATTAGGTTAAGTGATTAAGAATAAAAATAGTAGTTTACGCAACAAGGTGCAGAATGGCGATTTTTACAGCACGAGTTGTACATTTATCCAACGAGGCTTGCCGAGTTGGATAATTACGACGAGTGCTGTAAAAATCGAGTTCTGCACCGAGTTGCGTACAACGTTTTTTGCAAGTTCATAAATTACCGCTTGAACAAAATTTTTCATCAAACTGCATACTGATGCTCAAAGCCATGTTTAAGAAAATCTGATCATAGCAGGTTATACTGTGCAGTTGTCACAATTTTTCGAAACTGCATCCAGAAAGCATCAAGAAGTTGGTCAAAACTGAAAACAGTGCTGTAATGGTTCATTACGCAACGCAAATCAGTGCTGTAATGAACCATTACAGCACTGTTAATTTGGTGTAGAAAAGTAGGCCTTTTCCTGTCAGATTTGCATGAGGTAAAACAGCCTATTACGATGAGGAATTGCAAAAAAAAATCTTATCTTATTCAGACGATTTGCATCTTCCAGATTCGATGAATTTGAATTTGAACCATTTGTCTACATTTGGAACAAATTCAAAAATTTACATGAAGTATAAAATTTCATGTGATTCAAAGACCACCGTTAGTTTACCAAAGTTCAGAACAGAAGCCAGATAGTATCGTTGTATCGGCACTGAACATCACGATCGGTTTTCCGACCATTTACCCATTCCGAAACATATTTTAACAGGTATTTCTATTTTTTTAGGATTCTCCGAAACCTGTTTTCATATTTTTCAGGTTTTCCAGAAACATATTTATGCTACAAAAAACAAAGGATTGAAGCGCTGTTCATTTTGTTTCTTATTTATGTATATATTTTTTAGAAGTTAGCACGCATGAAAACAGAAAGAACGGAATCAATCCGTGCCGTAATCGCTTATTTTCAAATCGGATGAATTTGGGAGCGTGAGATTACTTATGGAACTCAGACCCTATTTCGAACGAGACGGCTTTAACGCTTCCGTTGACCATTCTAAAAAAAATAATAAATAAATAAACAACCATGCGTCTCCATCGCGTTTCGATGATGTGCTGAATAAACAAATGTATTATACTAGTTTACAGCATTTTTGAACTCGGTAAGCTGATGATCGTTTTTGGCGTAGAATCATGCCCTGAGTTCGAAAACGCGAAGGAAAAAAAATACAGTAGAGCGGAAATTTTTCCGAATTTCCATACAAGGTTGATGATTTGAAATCGATTTTTGTTCTATTTTTAAGCAAAGTCGCTCACTTTACACATCTCATTAATCATAATCAATGCTCCGATTGAGCTGAATTTTTTTACTGTAACTCGCCTAAATATACATTGAGAAAGAATTTTTAAATTGTTTTTTTCTAATTGAAAAAATATATTTCTTCATATATTTTTGGAAAATTTGCTAAAATTTAAGGAGATCGTCCCCAAAACTCGCCAATATCTTGAATTTATCAATCTGACACAAAACCTGCATTCAGATGATCGAATGGTATTGTATTCAGCTTTTAATTTATGTAAAAAGATTTAAAATTGGTTGAACAAAACGCAAGATATTTGAATGTTATTAAATTTCATATTTTAAAAAGTTGTAAAACTCAATATTGAGCTTAAACTCAAAAACTGTTCTACTTTATTTTTTTAAAGCACGGTTTCGAAATCAGCGCTAAATTATGCTTCAAAAATTTTGGTCGTTGACAGAAGTTCACGACTTTCGTTTTATTTTGTAAATTAGAGTTATTAAACTAGGACTTTTACAATATTTCATCATAAGTATCACGTTTTTCACGAAAAATACCAAAGAAAGCATAAACAAAAATCAATAAAACAGGTGACTTTGAAAATATGCATAGAATGCATGGGTCTTCCTACTGCATTTAATCTATTTAAGTATATTCTTCTATTAGCTAATTTCCATGACTCAATCGTAACAAATTATGCCAAATCTATCGCCTACAAGTTTCAAATTACTACGCACATACTGGCATCACTGGGCAGGGGCTGCTTTGCGTGGCCTTGATTTTCCCTCCTCTGCTCGTGATCTTCCAACACTCTCGCTCTCGCTCAATGGCTTTCCACACAATCTCTTGCCTCACTTCTACGGTTATGTAATCGAATTGTTTTGAGTATCGCATAGGCCAGCACCCAGTGGGGAAATTCAAACATATTAACCATTTTCCGTTGCGGTATAAGGCAGGTTCCTTGAGAATCTCATATTTTGTTGTAAGGCCCAACTAGCCGAGAATGCATGGCGCCTGCTTTTACCTATTTCCACCCCGTTCAAGCATCCGTTAGACGGAAACTGGCGTTTTGATTAACGATGGGAGTGAACACTTTCACATGCAAAACATCGGAGAGTATGCGTACGCTTCGAGCTATTCAACGGCATCCCTTGATTCAAGCCCAGGCAGATGCAATGTGGCAGCTCAGTTTAATCAGACTACTTAATCCGCTTCAAAATTCTCACGGTTTACATATTTAATTGAAGTACATATTAGCAGTACAGGTTTGTTTGATGGTTTTTCACCTAGAGGAATGTCGATTTTTCATAAATGTAGCAAAAACATCGAAGGTGAAATCACTAACAAATTCTATTCAACCATATCGTTGTCACTAAGAGGCAAACGAAAAAACGTAAAAGCAATTACTGTCTGAAGTGGCATCGTTGCTATGACGAGGAACAAAGCATCAGCAGGGTCATAGTGATGAGGCATGTACTTTATATAATTGTTCTTTGATTCATCATGATAAGTAGATTAATGCAAAGATCTGATAAAAAATGACTCATTCATTCACAATAGAACTCTTATTTTAAGGTACAGTTTAGTAATATAAATCAAATTACCATTTATTATTATAACACTTGTTTCGGTAGAATAGTATTGGTCATAGTATGAAACATCCATTAAATCAGCAGCGTTAACTAGGTTCGATGGCAGCCAAAAGGAGGCGATCAAAAGCCCCATCAATGCGAATGGGAGCATCCGGCCATAGCGGTGGTAGCCGAGTTTTGCAGCTCGGCCGGAGGTACTGCTACTGCCACCGTTGACGACTGCCGCCCTAGCGATGGTGCTGCTCATGGCTCTTCTCCTGGATGTGATAGTAATAGTAGTAATAGTGCTACGGTAGCAGGACTCCCTCATGATGGCTGGCTGCAATGGCTTCATCACGCGTCCTTTTTTTAAAAAGTCACCTTTTTAAAAAAGGAGCGGTTTCTTCTATCAAGGATAACGTCTGGATGACATTTTATTCGCTCTCTTGCGTCTATCGGGGCGCTGCTCGAATGTGAGCTAGCTGGCCTGCTTTTTCACTTCTCTTCTGCGTATGTCCTATCAAGGGTTCAACTAGGATCTAAATTTTCCTTTTTCTACCCTTCAGCACTAGCACTCCCAATATCAAGGTACGGCTTTTCACATTTCACTTTATTCCACAATTATTTGCACCTCAACAGCCCTCCATTCACTTTTGTCATCGAATTCAAATGCACCAATTTTCCAGCTAGTAGAAAACTCTGCAGCTATAATCTTCTTCTTCCACTTTTCCAGCCAAAAATTGTGTTATTGTTAAAAACCGTACTAGAGTAGTTATGTACAGGGATAACCGAGGTATTGTTATCGCAATGGACGCGCACGAACTGCCGTGCGGTGCAGCAGAGCAACGATGAAAGCTCCAGTCACAGTCTACGTACTACCACCAGAAGCACCTCACATTCAAACACGCGAGCTAGATTCTCCCCTCAGCACATTTCGAGCCTGCACGGAAATTCCGTTCCAAAAAAAAACGTGACCAAACGTATCCTTTTTCTAGTATGGCCAAGCTTTTCAGCTCACAGCCCTCTATCTCTCTTGGTTTTAATTCTCATGCATCCTAGAGCTCCTCTCAGCTTGCGCAAAACGTCCGGTCCTGAGCTTTTCACGACAACACTCTCCCTTCCGTTCCATTGTTACTCGATCATCTGCCGGTGGCTTTTGGTGCCAAAAGACAACCGATGAGCAGCATGTGTAGATAGTGGAAGTTGGGGTAAAATGCACCCGTAGGGTATGCATGCTGCCCAATTGCATTAAAACGTTCGTAGAAACATTTTAATTTGCTATCGCTAACCTTCCAGTTTTACGTGCATATCAAACTTTATGGAAGATTCACTACAAACGAATGGAGGCGCATGGTTGTCCATTATTTCCATGAGACTGCTTTCTATTCTATACAAACTCTAAAAACAAATGCGAAAATTTTAACAACCCGAGCAGAAGGGAATACCTTACAAATGCCATGCAAAGAGCTTATCGAGGTATGCTGGTATTTAAGATTAATACCTTAATATGTTTCTGTTCGGGCACTATTGCACTAAGGGGATTCAGGCGGCTAAAAATCGGAAATCGACTTAAATCAATTTGAGATTTAGGTTCGGTAGTTGAAAACCCAAGTAACACAGAAAACATCTTTCAAATTCAAAACTCCAAAAGATGTTCTATAGATGTAATATAAGCGTGACATCATACATCTTGTATTATTGTCAAGTTATAATTCTGTTGGCAGAATACACACAGCAGAAATATATTTATTTTTGCGCATCGCCTTTGTCATCTGGAAAAAAAATCATTACGCAAACATACAACAGTAGTAGAGCATCTAACGTACAACTGAACCGCATCCAATGACAATGTTTCCACAACTCAATATTTTATGACTTTGCGTGGCGTCTAATTTTTTCAATTCGTTTTATTAGGGAATTTTAACTTATGCTAAATCTTCTCTCACATGGCGCCTGAGCAATTCAAGGACCAACGAAATACAATTTATCTGTGGACCAACATTCGCAATAACCGCTGCACTCAGCGCTTCACTTTATAGTAAACACCAAACAGTCAGAACTCAACGTCGTTGCCTAAATTTAGTTACCTTCAAGTTGTGCCAGCCAACCTGCATTACAAGCTACTGTATATTTACCAACATGCCACTGCCGTTCAAACCAATTTCTAGGACATTCTAATAGCAGAGAATTTTATATTCAAATACCTTCCTTCAATATAATTATTTCTCTGACCAGCTGCTGGAGGTGGATCGTAGCACAAAATCAATCGCTGGTGATTGTGTGCTCCACCAAGAATCCGTCTGACGTAATACCACTATCTGTCATAATTAACACTATCTAATTTTAATAAAACACGTACTTGTGAACTGTTCGCGTACTACTTCGAATACGCTACCAGATAAGTTACCAACGAAATTTATAAAACCGGAATATTTCGACGATGCTCTGGACAGAACGACAAGCGCAGCCGGTCATAACAAATATTTTGACATTTTGACAGATTCTGCCATACCAAAGAAACAAACAGAAACTAATGTTATAATAAAGTTTTTTTTTGGCGATACTGTTATGTCGTAAAACAACAATAGAATTCATGAATGAGTAAGTTGGAAATATGCTGTTTTAGAGTATTATGAGAGTAATACTGAAAAAAAACTGTCAAAATGTATTAAGATTACAGTACCGAATAAAATTATGAATACAATAATAAAAAAATGGAAAAATTAAAAAAAAATCAGTTTAGACGAAATGTTGCTAAACTGGAACTCTTGATTTTACTTGAGGCAGAATAACAATAAGCAAGCGATAGATTCAATTATAACTATATCCAATGCTTCAGTTTTCTTAATATTTTTTACCAGAACTGTCAGGTTCACGAAGCTTCTGCCATGTTGTTTTTTTGTCATGAGACTTTAAAAAAAAAAAAATCTCAAGAGACACAGTTTTTGGTAGATCTTGTTGCAATATCTCTTCCATCTTTAAGGCGCTTGAAATATGTAAATCCGAAGTTCCACCACAAATCTCGAACCGCAAGTAACTCATGCCTACCATGTCATTCAGGAAGTGTCATTTAAAAAAATTAATCCTAGAAGGTAATACACTAAATTCTGTTTTTACGCGATTTTTTGTTCCGCGTAAAAAAAATCGTGTAAAAAAAGTTTTCAAAACTTTTTTTATCGGATCATCCTAAAATTTTGACAGGGTATCAAGGATGATAAGAGAGATCTCTGGTAGAAATTTGAGCCCCATCGGAAGTAAATTGCGACCAGGAGAGAAGAATCTTTCCAAAAACACATCGCGTAATTTCGAGAAAATCGTGTAAAAAAAATCGTGTAAAATAAAACCGCGTAAAAAAAGATCGTGTAAAAAAAGAATTTAGTGTAATTAACTTTATCCCTTGGAAACCCATTTTTAAGTCTGACCAGCTGAGTGTGAATAAACACACTTTATTTATTTATTTTATTTGAAAATTTTGTAGTTCCTGTTATGAGCCTTCCATTTATTTGTTAATCCGTAATGCTTAACCCTCTCATATGACTCAATACCAACCAAAGCTCATACTGTGTATTATTAGTGTTTTCTATGAGTCATATCATTTTGAAATTACTTGATTACAACCAATGATTTTGATCACATTATATAAGAATTTTGAAAGTTCATGAGATTGATTAAAAACTTGAATAGAACTAATGTTCATTTGAAAGTAGGTTGGAACCAGCTATGCTCCAAAATATTCGTACTATAAGTGTATTAGAAAGCTTCTTATACAACTTAAAAAATGTTGTATAAACCGTCATTTTTTTTGCGCTGTTTTGAAGTTATAGGTGTACATTTTTGTATAAAAATTACAAGAGAAATACTAGGGATTATGTATTACACCTGCAATTTTAACTCTTACCGTCAAATGGGGTAACTTGCAACACTTTTCGACTTTGAAACAATATCATTGAAAATCTTTGAAACATCCTGTGAAGCATCGTGTACGCTAATTACCCCGAGTAGAATACTATGCAACACTTGGTTTACCAAAATACGTTGCCACATAAACAGGAGGTGCGAAATACATGCTTGTTGCAAGTTTCCCCATCTGTGGGGTAACTTGCAACATAGGAAATGAAGCTAAGTTAGCTATCATTAAACAGCACTAACATTCTAGTATTTAGTCGTATTGTTAATTTTTGATGTTATGCATGAAACATACCATGAAAAGATGTACACTAACCAATTGACATATCATTTTTCATGAAAGGATTGATATTAATTGCAAGCGAAAGTACATCGTTTAGCAACAGGTCTCACGTCCCTCAAACACAATATATATATATATATATATATATATATATATATATATATATATATATATATATATATATATATATATATATGATTCTCGTAACTTAGCACTCATTACAAAATGTCAACAATGATTATTGTCATTTCTTGAAAAGGTAGAGTGAGTCATCTTCAAGTAGTTTTCAGTTTGAAGTGGTGTTTGGCCATTTCAGATAAATTAACATGATTGAAACGCACCTATTCTACTTTGTAAATGTCAAACTCGGTAATTTGGGTATTAAACTGAAATAATTTACTCCATCCATTCAGAATTGATGTTGGTGATTGCTTTACAGCGTTCATAAACAAAAATTGAACTTTTAACATGATGAAACATGAATGAAACTTCAAAATGTGGTATTTCCTAACAATGTTTGAAGGTCACGTGTAAAAAAAAATTAAAAATGAATTGTCATTTGAAAATGAACGCGTTACGTAATCAATAAATGATCCATTTTGATTATTTCTGTCAAATATATCGTGAAATGAAGATAAATAATAGAAGGTTTCGTCAAATTCAACTGTTGCAAGTTACCCCATAGTGGTTGTCGAATATAATAATGATTTTTTGCATTATTTAGTCGATAAGTTTATCAAACTTTTATCGTTTAGCTAAGCTTACTATTAGGGACCTTAACTGCAAGCAAGGTCATCAGACTTATCGCACTTACCATAAGGGAGAGGTCAAGCACGATTTTCATACTTGTTTTTATGGCATAAAATGAGCAATCCGTTTTAACAGTGTAGCTAAACCATAAATAATGAAACAAAGCTAATGTTTATACTAAATCGATCTTTGATACACATAATCTCTAAAACCAAAATAGTAGGGCATACTAGTTTCATTAATATTAGAAAATGCTTCACATTTAGTGAATGCCATCGTGTTGCAAGTTACACCGCTGTTGCAAGTAACCCCGTTTGACGGTATATAACAAGTTGTGTTACTTGGGAAAGGATCACATGGACCAGTAAACTCCAGAATATTAGTTTGCTAATTCCTATACTTATCGAGATATTGACAGCAGAATTAGACCATTGGCAACTTTTGGTAAAATCAATGAAATGTTCAACTTTACGTATCTTCGGCTTAAATGAAAAATGTTGAACTTTTAAAGGGAACTTTGTTTATAAACCATTCGAATGATATATCAGACGTAGAAGAGATAATTGTTCAACCATTGAATGATACATTAAAAATCAAAATAATCACATTTTCCCCCAAACAAACCTTTCCATAAAAAAAGTTTCGCTTCGGGACTTATTTCATGTCTTTGTTTAGGATCCCTGGGAGACATTGAAATCAAATTTGACTGCTACTAAGCTGCTATTCTGCAATTTCAATTAAGTTGTCGGTGATGATTGAGATATTGCAACATGAAATCACCCTATTGGTCATTAAAAACCTCTGAGGAAACATTTGGTCGGCATGGCCGCTTTTCTCTGTAGATCAATCATAGTAGAGTCTAAATATGGTCTTATGGCTAAGATCTCTTAGCGAAGCGTGGTTTTACAAAATGGAAATCATTTTGTAAATTTGAGTTGCAATCCTTATACATAGATAAAACGCCCTTAAGTATACAATGCCCTTGTAATTTCATGATGTTGAAACTGTCGTGTTATAAAATTGTTTTTTATTTTTTTTATTTTATAAACCTTTCAATTAATAAGAGCATACCATACACGGCATAACCAAAAGGCCTTGAATAATATTCAAAGACCATTGTTCATCTTTTTGAACCTCTATATCACGGGCTCCCAACCGGTGGTCGGCGGCCCCCTGGGGGGCTGCGGTGTTACCAAAAAAAAATTGTTAAATTATCATTCTGTTTTGTTACTTTGTTTTGCGTCTTTGTGTCTACATCGGTAATCATGGGTATGAACCAGTGATTCCCAGAGTACGTGGAAATCGGGTCGAAGGGGGCGAAAATACGGCAGAAGCAGCGATTTTTTCAATAGTTTCAAGAAACATGTCCAGATGGTTATTGATTCATAAACATTACCATCCCTTATATTTTTAGATATTTTTTTTCTTCAGGATTAAAAAAATACCTGTTTAAACCATTTCAGAAATCTACATAATTATGCAGAATTTCAAAGTTGGTATGGTAAGTGGGGGCAGGATGGATCACCTAAGAAATGGATCCCTATAACATTCTGAATATAAATAGCATTTCTCTGTTTTCTATCACGACTTCCAGATACACTAGTCACCTATGATATAAGGGTATAGAAAGGTCATACAGTTTGAAACCTGCTTCTTGACAAACAATTGTCAAAACATGACCCATCTTGCCCCACCTCATTTCTACGGGGGCAAGATGGGTCAGATATCAGAAATTCGATTTTTCTCCAACAAAAAATACTAGATCTTCTATTTTTTCTCTATACATCTAAGCTTCACATACGTACAGATTACATGAAAGAAGTGTTGAAACATATCGGTAGATTATTCTCAGAAATAGAATATTTTTATTCAGGTAGCCATAAAAAACTTTGAAAACTTATATTTTTTGTAGAAAAATATTAAAAATATGTTCACAAATTTTCAGCGCTCTAGTCGCTTCGATAATGTAGGTCACATAATAGCCTTTCTATGAAAAATAAAACATTTTCAAAAACTATGCAAACATACCGAAAAATTAGGGTGACCCATCTTGCCCCGTCTACACATTACACGTAGTTATATGGAATGTATAGCATAAGGAGTATAACGAAAAAATATTTTATTTTTTTTCTGCGTAAGGAACGTAAAGAATTTTAAAAACAATATATCACTTTTTTGTGTATCCACGTCGTTCATCTGGGAAAATTATAGAAAGATTCAAAAAATAAATAGTACGGTTGAAAACGCTACTGACCCATCTTGCCCCCTGACCCATCTTGCCCCCACATACCATACATGTATACAAACAGTTTTTGTAAGTGTTTCTGGAAACTAAAAACATATTGAAATTCTACAATCTAAAAATCTATTAATAAGCTTTCAATTGGTTACATTTCAAAGTATTTTTAGTTAATATTTAAGATTCAGTTTTACACAAATTATAAAAGATGGTCTTTGTTCTGACTTAATAAGAAAATGTTGTTTTTTACTTATAAGCGGTTCTTTTTTCAGAACAAATTTATGGTAGTATTGGCTAAAGCCAACGGAAACCAGTTCGATATAGTACAATTAAAATAGAATACATTTAGGCGCTGTACAAAGTGTATGTACAGCTTCCAATTGGAATCGCTCACGCAGTGCCCTAGTGGACAATAGAGCTGTAAATTAGGTTAAGTGATTGAAGAATAAAAAAATAATTCAGGAAAATTACGAATTTTGCTTATCTCTAGGAGTGGTTTGGAAAACACGGGAATTTAGCGAGACATTCGTTAAACCGCTTTCCATTATTTTACGGTTAACCACTACCAAACCTCCAACAGCCACCCGGAATCGGTTCAAATTTTCAGTATAAAACGCTTTCGGAAGAAAAGAAATTTGGCTGCGCCGCTATTTCTAGCCTCACTCAAATTGAATGTACAATATGGCTCCGTTGTTTATGAAATGTGTGTGTCAAATAAAAAAAGTATCATTGATAGTCGAAAATCCCTCCTACAGTAAATTTCTGGCTTCACCACTGTACCTAAACAACTCGGTTTTGTTTATTCAATGTATATTTTTTTCTAAAAATTTAATTGGGCCGCAGAAGTTTTCAAAATTCTTAAAGGGGGTCGCCACCTCAAAAAGGTTGGGAACCCCTGCTCTATATTCCTTCGTAGACCTTCACAGAGTAGGAGTTTGACGACCTTAGAAGAATTCATGACTTTTTTTTCATATATTTAAGGCATAAACTCTACGAATAGGGACCAGACATTATAAAATTGACACGAAAATATTTTTAGCCATATTTTTGGAGCCGCCCCATAGTGCATTGGCGTATTTAAAGGAAAGAAAAAATGCTAAGTACTCTTAAGATATCCATTGCTTCTTTGAACGAGGGCTTTGTTAAAGAAAACCCCCGGAGAGTTGATTCATTAAACATGTTTGAAATGAGGTTCGAAACTCTTCAAAGATTTTCAAAGATATTCGATTTCATAAGAACATAAGGGCCACTATAGGTGTAAATGCGTGGATATTCAGCATGTAGCGTGGGTCATCGGAACCGTTTTCTCAGATCAAAGCTTTTTTGGTTCAGTTTCGGGTTCTGAGTATCTGTGCAAAATTTGAGCACGATCGGTTGCGTTTACACTTTGCGCATTGCAATTGAAATTTGTATGGGATTTTATACAGGAAAACATACTTTTTTGCATTTTTGTCATAAATTGAAAAAAGTTTATCTGAAACATTTTAACCGATACTGTAAAATGATAGCCTAGAATGTTCTGAAAAACTTTGTTAAAGACCGCAAAGCGATCCGATGCTTGTAAAAATAGTTAAATATAACCCACGAACCGCATGTATGTGTTTATGTTTTAACATGTAAAGAAATAACAATAGCAACAAAATCTTGTTGTTTCGGCAAGCAATGCTAACGCTATAACTTTTTTCATTAGCATCAAATCACTTCGCGGTCTTCGACAAAGTTTTTCAGGACACCCTAGGCTATGTTTTCTCTTTATCGGTTACATGGTTTTAGAAAAAATCGAGCTTGTCATGAGAGAAATGCAAAAAAGTGTGTTTTCCCATGTAAAATCCCATACAAACTTCAAATGCGATGCGCAAAACGTAGACACATGCCATAATTTGGAACACTTATTTGGGTCCTGAAATGGGATCAAAAAAACTTTGATCTGATGGGATACCACTGTATTTTTCGTTTTTCCATATAAACGATGACCCACTCTAATGATCTGATCATGCTTAAGAAGACGAATTCGATTCCCACCCAGTCGAACCAAAAACTTTTCATGATGAGAATTTCCTTGACTTCATTGAGCATAGAGTATCTTCGTGCCAGCCACACGATATACAGTATCAGACAATAAAAAATACACCAAAGCCGTTTTCCCATACAAACTAGTAAACTTTAGATTGCCATTGCTCAATTATTTCTCAACCCATAGTTTTTTTTCTGCGACGTACTACAAAACATTTCAATTTTTAAAAATTATTGAAAACAGTTCGGGGATAACTATTGATACAAAAGTTACATATAGGTTGAATTTTGACAATAAAAATGCATCTAGACAAAATAATGTATGGCAAAAAAAGGTTACATCATATCATAATGGTGTCTTAGGCAAATATATTTCTTGTGTGATGACGAATAATTTTACTCAAGTGACCAACATGATTCGACTTCATCATTTTTTGCTGTACAATGTTTTGCTTTGGTGAATTTTTATTGTCAAAATCTGTCTGTAACTTTTGTTTAAAGAACTTTTTTAATTGTCCCTTAAAATTGAAATGTGTTGTGATTGTAGTTCGTCACAGAAAAAATAAAAACAATCGGTTTTGAAATAACTGAGATATGGCAATCTAAAGTTGACTAGTTTGTATGGGAAAACAAACTTCGATGCATTTTTTGTCCGATACTGTATACATACAAAATGGTCATTGACAGAGGAAGCACTTGGTTAATAAGTGCTGCCTGGGAAACATAAATACTAGAAAGATCCAAGAAACAATTGACGGTAATTGTATGTAATTTTGTCTAATTGATTTAATAAATAATCTTTTAAAGTCCTAGAAAAAGGACCCAAACGGACCGAAACGTCGGACAAGATAAAGTAGCAGTATTATTATTTTGGTCAAGATTGGAAAGCCATCCTCTTAGGGCACGCCAAACTTTGCAAGGAAATCGGGTGAACTATCTAGTGAAGCGACTACCTCCAGGTGACGGACTCTCATGCCTACTTTTCAACATCACCACCCTGGAAAATCCCGAAAGTGCATAGATTTCTTAACTGGCAGGTGAACACATAGGGTATTGGTTCCCTTATTAAGCATGTGGCTCCCATTTTCATCCTACGAAAAACAAAGGATTGAAGTGCTGTTTGTTCTGTTTCTTATTTTTGTATTTTTTGTTAGAAGTGAGCACCCATGAAAACAAAAAGAACGGAATCAATCGGTGCCGTAATCGCTTGTTTTCGAATAGGATGAAAAAGGGAGCGTGAGATTACTGATGGAACACATACCCTAGATTGTGATTTGTAATTGTGATTTTGTTCTTAATTTCTGTTTTTTTTGTCACACTATTTCATCCCTTTTATGCAATCCACATCCTCCGTCACATAGTGGTTGTAAATTGTGTTTAAGGGATTAAATGCGATCCACAACTGAAAGAAAGTGTTGTTTTAAAAGGCAGATATGCCCTTTTGAAATGTTGATCCCAAAATTCTAAATACCGATACGCGATACGCGAGTCATATCCTACGAGAGAAAAAAACACAAACATAGCTCCGCGGCGGACCACTATCGTCGAATAAGAACGCGAGACTGAAGGTGAAGATCAATGCGCATTGCCAATTCAATTCATTTGGCGCATGGCGAATTAAACTATTCATGACATCATAGTGTCGCACACTTACCGGTCACATACAGTATTGAGCATGGTTTTAAGCCATTTTTTTCTCATGTAGTTAACACTATTAAACTTCATTCAAACTGTGGACTCATGGTATGCCACTTATCAATGATATGCCAGAAATCAAAGCTTGTACATATATTTCTTTTATCAACATTAAGAATATTAGGGTTTCAACAATTTATAGCTATCACATCTTAGTAATTCATCACAACCAGCTTCTTGGGCAAATGTGCTATATGAGTATTACCCAGCAGCATTATCATCTTCGCCTGTTATTACACTTTTCTATGTTACGATAAGGGATTTTTTCATATCTTGAGTTCAATTTATATTGCATTCATTTATACATATTTTGAAGATAATCTATGCCAAAGGCAATTTCTATTACAAAAAATTGAAGCCAGACAACCTCAACATGGTATTGCTCAATACCCGCGCTTTCAGCGCTTCGTGCACGGGTCCCAAGCATAAAATTCATTCAAATCAATCGCATAATAATTAGTACAATTGATAACAATTATGATTAGTACTGAAGTTGTAAATAGATTAACATCCATGGAATCACCCAACTATTGAAGTACGTTGTGGAAACAAAAAAAACAATACAAAAAAAAAAACAAAAAAACACATCTCCTAATTGAACCATTCAAAATCAGCCCATGTGACTGCTCTGCAATGTAAAGCTTTTGATTGTCCTTGCCAAGTACACATTGAAGCCGAAGTTTGTAGAGTGCGAAAGCAAATTTACCAACGCGATGTGCATAGAGAGCTGCTGCTACGTTCCCCGTACAAACGAAGTCTGTCTTGTGGCGTTGCCAATAGTGATCCCATAGCTTCAATTCTAGGGCAACAAAAGCGCAAAAACGATTACCGAGACGAATAAAAAATAAGATGGGACATCGTAAAGCTCCGCTCCCTAGTTGCGTTGCAAGTTGCGCATGCCCGCGATTGTCGCCTTCACGACCACTGATAACAACAACATTCGACCCGAGACGACGGAAACTCATAGGAAACCCGAGAATGCAGAAAAGCTTGCGCATTTCGAAAACTCCCAAAAGAGCTCACAAAAAAGCTCTCGTGTCGTGGACTGTGCTAGATCGCCGAGCAAAGAGAGCAGTCTATGGAACAGGAGAACCTTTCGTGGGCTTTCGCACTAGTGGATAGAGTCATCAATCTAAAGTGGAGCAGTGAGACTTACGCTTAGAGGTAGAATATTTACAATGCTCTCAGGAGGTATTTAAATAATAGGAAAAAAAAAAACAAAAAGTACAATGGAACAAATGTCATGCGATGGTTATGGGGCATATGTTTCAACATGTCTAGCTGACGTCACTTCAGTGATATGGAAGATAAGAAATGTATTCCTTGTTGTTTTGTTACTTGAAAACTTTACTTCTAAGTACTGCAAAAATATCATACATTATTTGTATATTTGTTTATTTATTTATGCCTCATCTGACTTTACTCTAAATGAGGATTAAGATGGAGAAAAGCCCCTTTGAAAGAACCAAGTTCAATCAAAAGGGCATAAAAATCCCATATCTTTTAAGAATTGTCAAATGTCCAAAAAATACTAAAAATAACTTAACAACAAAAATACTAATCAGCCAATTATAAGGTACAACACTGGGGCAAGTTTTGAAAAAATAATAATTACAGGTTAAAAAATTAACCTTTAGTAAAAATATGTTTGAATTTGAAGGAATATTTGTGTGACTCTTAACAACTACCCAGGTAACCAATAAGCATTTGAATAAGCCGTATTTCTGTTCTATATCTGCATTTGACCTGCTTACTGCCGTATGATAGCGACTGCTACATACAGGGTGTTAGGTTCATGAGTGCAAACTTTTTAAATGGTGATAGAGGACCATAAATGGTGAAAAAAATTGTTCTACGCATAAGGTCAAATCTCAACCGTTACATAGTTATTGAACTCCCCATGTTTTTGGCTCTTATTGCCTTAACTGGCTATAACTTTAAAATGGTCATACTTATAGCAGTTTTTTACCCTTATTCGAAAGATTATTGAATTTTCTACCAAATAGCATCTTTGAATCGATTGGTTTAATTAAATAACTAAGTTTTCTAGAGCAAATAGCTTAAAAGTTATGTGTTTATATTTGTTTTTGTAAATTATCTTTGAAAAATGCGTGATAATTTAAAATTCTTTCTTTGGCAAAGTTGTGGCCCCTGTTCCACTCTACAATTCGTTCTTTGACATCAAACTTCTATCTCGTATCGTTTTCTTGCAATTTCGTTTTAAACGTCGCATTTTAGATCATAAATTTGCAATCGTCATGGTAAGCACTTTTTTGCGCACTGTGCCGCACATTTAAATTGCAAGAAAATGATAAGAGTTAGAAGTTTGGCGTCAAAGAACGAATTGTAGAGTGGAACAGGGGCCACAACTTTGCCAAAGAAAGAATTTTAGTTTATTACGCATGTTTCAAAGATAACACTAGTTTACAAAATAAAACGAAAGTCGTGAACTTCTGTCAACGACCAAAATTTTTGAAGCGCAATTTAGCACTGATTTCGAAACCGTGCTTCAAAAAATTTAAAGTAGAGCAGTTTTTGAGTTTTAGCTCAATATCGAGTTTTACAATTTTTAAAAATATGGAATTTACTAAAATTCAAATATCTTAAGTTTTGTTCTACCAATTTCAAATCTTTTTCCATAAATTAAAAGCTGAATACAATACCATTCGATCATCTGAAGGCAGGTTTTGCGTCAGATTGATGAAATTCAAGATATTGGCGAGTTTAAGGGACGATCTCCTTAAATTTTAGCCAAATTTCTAAAAATATATGAAGAAATGTATTTTTTTCAATAAGGAAAAAACAATTTAAAAATTCTTTCTCAACGATTATTTGGAATATCATATGTAGGCGAGTTACAGTAAAAAATTCAGCTCAATCGGAGTATTGATTACGGAGAATGAGATGTGTGAAGTGAGCGACGTTGCTTAAAAATAGAACAAAAATCGATTTCAAATCATCAACCTTGTATGGAAAGTCGAAAAAATTACCGTTCTACTGTAATTTTTTTCCTTCGCGTTTTTTAACTGAGGGCATGATTCTACACCAAAAACGATCATCAGCTTACCGAGTTCAAAAATGCTGTAAACTAGTGTAATTGACATAAACAAATTAAAACACGCTATTTTTAGCTATTTTGCCTAGAAAACATAGTTATTTAACTAAACCAATCGGTTCAAAGATGCCATTTGATAGAAAATTCAATAATCTTTCGAATAAGCGTAAAAAAAACTGCGGTAAGTATGACCATTTTAAAGTTATAGCCAGTTAAGGCAATAAGAGAAAAAAACATGGGGAGTTCAATAACTACGTAACGGTTGAGATTTGACCATATGCGTAGAACAATTTTTTCACCATTTATGGTCCTCTATCACCCTTTAAAAAGTTTGCACTCATTTACCTAACACCCTGTATATAATACTTCAAAGTCTACTACAGTTCGGCCATCTTGACAATACACACCGTCCTCGATGTGACGACCACTCCAACAAATCCAACGATATCCGGCTTAGCTCCAACTCGATGATAAGTAATCAATGTTGTAATGTTGCTTCTCCAGTAATTATGACAGCTATACTCTTCTTCTATTACGTAACCTCTTTCGCAGACCTACAGCTCGAAAGTAATGCTTCGTCTCCTCCAGTTTTCTTCGTTAAATTTAACGTTCATATTCAAATATGTTTCAGCAGTATTCTTTCCAAGAGTTTCAGATCTTATTGATTGCAGTATTCTCAACCAATTACTTTAAATTTGCGGCGAATGGTTTCGAAATTTGAGTTATCCATCCCACTTCTTAATTGAAGGAATATGCGTGTGACTCTGAACAACTACTTCTTTATTATGACATATTACTTAATAATACTTCAAAGCCTACTACAAGCCATAAACTATGTGGTATGACATTCAAATTTTTTATCAAGATTAGATAGCACAAATTAACCCGCTGTTTCATATTACCATATTACCCCACCTGTTTCAACTTGCCCCGGTGTGCCTTACCTAGACGAGCATTTTAAATTTAGAACCTATGCAGCGGTGTTCATTAGCATGGGACAAAAATCTAATTCCCGCTCCGGTCGACTTTTTGGATCCATTTAGATATATAATTTCGCACAAGTGGTTCAAAATTTGCATAGGATTTAAATACTTTGATAAAAATTACACTAGTGCTAGTGGCTGGTCCTCCCTTAACAAAGATCGAAAACAGGAACAGAAGCAGAAACGAATCTACCGTAGCAAGAAACGGCAACACTGAAACGTAGGAAAGCATGGATCGGAACGATATGCGGAGACTTTATGCTACAGGACTGCATCAGTGCCCGCTAATTGATGATGGTTAAGCAGAGGAACTTCTGTAGTAGAGTAATGCGGGGCAAAAGTTCGCACCTAACAGACTTCACAAAATAACTAATAAACGAAAAGAAAACAATATAATTTTTCTTCGTTTAACGGGTCCCTATCATGTTGCCTTCTAAATGTAGTACTAGATTTTTTCGCGTTCCTTTTGTAGTTTTAGTAAAACAATTTTTAAAACAAGTACTCCAATGCGAACTTTTGTCCCACTTGAGAATGCGTACACCAAAACAGCTGATTTTTGGGCCAGTAATGGTACATTATATGTAGCTTATACCATAAAATTTTCATCAAAATCGGTTTAGTATTTGCGGAGATATTGTGAATCCTAAAAACTGCAATTTTAAAATGTTGTACAAAGAGGATTAAAAAATAAGAACACATTTTTACTGTTTTATTTATAGAGCCAGAGATACTTAACCAATTTCAATGAAAATTTTTCTGTTTGTGAAGTATGCATATCAAAATGTTTCGTAAAAAATTCATTAAATTAGATCTAGCCGATACAAAGTTATATTTGCTTAAGTGGCACCCGATCAGTTTTTTCATATTCAAACTGCTACAACTTTGAAAGAATTCATACAAAATGGCTCAAAATTTTACTAAGAACATATTATCATAATAGTATTATACTGTAAAATTTTGATAAAAATCGGAGCAGTATTGGTAGTTCTATAATCAAAATTGTGCTTTACTGACTTTAAATTTCCGAAAATTTACTATGGAGCACCTTTGTACAAAATTTTAAAAAGGTAGGTCGATGGTTTTATCTATACATCAACCAATACTTAATCGATTTTGATGATTTTTTTTTTGCTATAAGCAAGGATGTTTTCGATCATCTGGCAATCATTTGACTCAAAACTATGCATTTGCTGCGTCTGTGCCTAAAGGGCAATTAAATGCTTTAGGTTAGCTAACTTCTGAATAAAGAAAATTCCGCTTTATCTGTAGTAAAGACATTCACATTAATATTGATTTTTCTCATTACTGATAGTGCATCTAAATTACTTATCTGGAATTGCATCCAGAAGAGAAGCGTAATTTGGAGGCAAATTGATCACTACGCTCTTCAACCGAGGATAACTACAATTCTGTTTCAATGAAAGAACTATTACCGTAAATCAATTATTTGATTATTGTTGAAAACTCTGATAATTTACATGCCAATTTCGAAAAATTTACAAAGCTTTATTTGAATATTAACATGCGATGTACCTAAAATATCTTATCTTATCTTATTTATGGCTCTACGTTTCCACTGCAACTTGGCCCATCTCTCTTCAACTTAGTGTTCCTTGAGCACTTCCACAGTTATTAATTGAAGGGCTTTCATTGCTTGCCATTGCATATTTGTTGTGAGGTAAGTACAATGATACACAATGCCCAGGAAGTCGAGAAAATTTTCCCGACTGAAACGGGAATCGAGCCGTCTCCGGAATTGCGATTCGTAGCCTTAACCACTAGGCTAACTGGAGGCCCATTCTTGTAATATAAGAAATTTTAAATATGTATGATTAAGACTCAGTACCACCAAATTGAATTTGCATATTTTTTTAAATCACTTTTAACAATCTGTCAGTGAAAGTCAATTCCTTGTTTTTCTTTTTTTTTTTTGCTTTGGCTGACCAAGCCAAGTGGGAATTAAAGTGTTGAAAATGCTTTAACTTCCTCGTGCACAACAGAACATGTGCTCGATGAATACATAAATTGTGACTTGAATTATGGAAAGAAATTCACGTACTCCGGTGGGAATAGAACCCACGACTAACAATTCGATGTAGTGTTGGAAATTGCCATGTTGAAATTTGCATAATTCAAAACTTACCACAAATAACCCAAGTAACAATCAGCATGCCTTGAAGGTTTATTCATGTTTTATCCTGGTTTTATGCGAGCATGTGAAAAAGCTAGTTGTTCTATATTAGTTTTATGTGGTAGTTTTTTACTTTGCACCTTTGGCATTCCATAAAACTATCATATAACTTCTGCTATAAACATCTTCAGTTAAAGACTAGCAAATAGTCATGGATTGGTTTTATCGCTTATTATATACCATTTCAATAAAACTTTCATATGCGGTTGTTGTCGGAGAGATTTTATTTTGTCTAGTCTAGTCTAGTCTAGTCTAGTCTACGTGCATGTGTAGCCATCTCTTGGAAGAATCCCGGAAAATGATAAAATCGACTAGTTTTATCATTTTTCTTGTCATTATCAATAATTGCAGTGCATCGGAGATACATTACAATATTGACGCGGGCAGGCCTACTGTGCAGCGTTATTGAATACATTTAAAATAAATAATAGAACGACGACATCTCGTCAGCCGCTCCGTATAGTATGGGTTATAATGCGATACAAAAACGTTGGAAGTGACGATGCTAAAAAGGTTATTGTCACTCCGTTGAAGCTTTCCTTCCTGAGATGGGACATAGGAATTTACCCCTCATGTCCTGGCTCGAAAGCCTAGGCTTAAGCGCCATTACTCGCTCTCTGAAATGAGAAGAAATGTGTTGGCCCGCTCCCCGATTATATTAAATAACCTATGTTTCGTCCAGTGGAAAATAAGGCTCCACGAAGTGTTGTTTCTCCCGGGGAATGGACACATGGAATAATGAATTACTTCTACGATTAATAACGTCAAATTGTAAATCGGAACAGTAATTAACCAAAAGCATAGTAGTAGTTCGTAGTCACCTTTTCCCCGGGAGAATGATCCCATCGGATTTTCAAGTAACTTGGTAATTAGTTTGATCTCACCATAACTTAGAGTTCGCACATCTCTTCCGGGTACCACTAACATTGTTTGGGCGGCAGAATTCCTCGTAACATCCTAGTTGTCTCAGTGTTCAGAAAAAGGGGTACAACGCCAATCAGTCTGCAGTTAGGATTCCCCATTCGATAGTCTGGATCATCCGGCTTTTGCATCCATCGCGTACAGTTGAAGTGTTTCTAATTTTTATTCCATTTCTCACGGAATCTAAGAATCCACCAAATACGAAATTGCTTCACAGATCATGCCTTTAACCCGTAAACACCCGGGACGATCTACTTTTGGTAGAAATGCAATATCTTCTTTGTTTTAAAACATTTTACCCCGGATTTTTTTTTATAGTCAAGGGGAATAGTTGTGCTAAGAAATGCATGGTACCTCCCCCCTTTGCACCCTCCCCCCTTTTGCGGGGAGCCGAAAATACGTGGCTTTTTTGTATTTTTTATAAATTCTGCATGTTTTTGCTCAAATTTCATCGTTTTGCTAATCATCAATAGTTTTCACTGATTCTAGATATTCAATGTATTACTTCCCATCATAGTCTGTTGAAGTTTTGATCCCAGAGCTATTCTAAGGCCTCCAAAATACTCCGAAGTTTGTGACACAAATGTAACATTCTCAACCAAATTTTATGCACGATGAATGATCACAGAACATAGGATCCTCTCCTCCTCTTCTTGGCGTAACGTCCTCACTGGGACAAAGCCTGCTTCTCAGCTTAGTGTTCTATGAGCACTTCCACAGTTATTAACTGAGAGCTTCCTCTGCCAATGACCATTTTGCATGCGTATATCGTGTGGCAGGCACGAAGATACTCTATGCTCAAGGAAGTCAAGGAAATTTCCTTTACGAAAAGATCCTGGACCGACCGGGAATCGAACCCGTCACCCTCAGCATGGTCATGCTGAATACCCGTGCGTTTACCGCCTCGGCTATATGGGCCCCATATATGCTCATAGCATAGTGAGGTCTAATGGACATCAACGTGACTAAATTTCTTGAACAGAGTGAACACAAACGATGATAGATGTTTCAGATCTTCAGAAAATGAATTCCAGAGTAGTTTGGATGACCTAGATCATCCAAGTCATGTACCGTGAATTTTCTAGGGGTTCTTTGAGGCTTTTTGAGTACCGTAGACTATGTTCTGTGATCATTCATCGTGCATAAAATTTGGTTGAGAATGTTACATTTGTGTCACAAACTTCGGAGTATTTTGGAGGCCTTAGAATAGCTCTGGGATCAAAACTTCAACAGACTATGATGGGTAGTAATACATTGCATGTCTAGGATCAGTGAAAACTATTGATGATTAGCAAAACGATGAAATTTGAGCAAAAACATGCAGAATTTATAAAAAATACAAAAAAAGCCACGTGTTTTCGGCTCCCCGCAAAAGGGGGGAGGGTGCAAAGGGAGGAGGTACCATGCATTTCTTAGCACAACTATTCCCCTTGACTATAAAAAAAAATTCCGGGGTAAAATGTTTTAAAACAAAGAAGATATTGCATTTCTACCAAAAGTAGATCGTCCCGGGTGTTTACGGGTTAATGTTTTGCAGTTGCTTGAAGAACGGATCATGTGAATCCTGGATAAAGTTTCTCATTTTCCACTTTTTAGCACAATCTCCCGTGATTCACTTTGAAAAAATAGCCGAAAAGCAGCAGCAAAAATGACACGCACAGCAAATCACAAAACACGTTCGTGCCCGGCAAAGTCTGTCGGAGAGATTTTATTTTGTAAACAAATACACAAAACTGTGAGGCAATGCATAAAACCAACAAAAGATTTCGTGGCCGTAACATAGACCAAAAAATGCTGTGATAAAACCGCTAGTTCTGTCATGAGCTCAGATATGACCACCTTAGGAGGGTTAGTCCTATTGAAGAAATCATCAGGAACACAGAGTGTTATCAGAAAAATATGTCGCCTAGCCGGGATAATATATGTAAATACAGAAAAATCATTACTAAATATTATGATTTTACGTACAGCTTGAGATCAAACGATTCAACACGTTCCCGTCATGCTTTAATTCAGAAAAATTACATAATGTCTTTGAAACTGCGCTATGTTGAAAACCCCGTTTAAGCACCCAATTCCATCGAGTAAATTAAATGCATTTAACTTCCAATTAATGCACAGTTTGTGTGGCGCACTTATTTTCTTGTCATTATCACAGTCACATTCACCACAAATTTCCCGTGGCATGTCTCTCCTAACACGTATTAAATAGGAAAACAAATCTGAATTTCAGATCGACATCTTTCCAATTGATGGCTGTATAAAAAAAAGCATAATTTATTCTGAAGATCGAACATTAGTGAGAAATAAACAAAACGAATGTTTGACAAGTCAGAAGATGCGGTTTTATTAAGAAGGTTGTATCGGGGATACGATAAAACTATGATACAACCCGAAATCCTAAGCCGGTTTGCATACGAAAGTCCTGTAGTTCGTAATAAGAATGGGCCAACTAGTCAGAACGTGGGCTTATGGAGGCATATTAGAACTCGAGATGACTGTAAAGTCGGCATCAATGGTTTTATCACAGACCAGACGTAACACTTGCGAAATTTCCATCGACCACGCTTTTAACGATCATTTTAAATGTTCATAGTTGTGGCTTTCACAACCATAGGCGCGCGCATCGTTTTTCTATGCGTTTGACGTTTCACACTAGCGCCTTCTGTTGACGATATTGCACAATACAGTGATTCGTGCAACTTTTCCACCAGGTGATGGTAGTGTGAAATTCCATGAAAATCGTTCAATGTGTTACGTCTGTTTGTCTGTGGTTGTATGTTTAGGGTTTTTGAATCGCTAAAAAACTTCGATAAAATCAAAATTGGACTTGGGAAAGTCAATCCTTTTTTCGAGCTTCAAAAATACAACGCAAAGTTAAAAACTTTTCCTTGACATGTTTGAAAGTTGTGTATTTTGATGTCACTAACACTCTGCCAGAAGAGGACGTTTAGAAATCCCTAGTATTTCACAAGTCATAATCATTTGAGACCAAATTTTACGCTTGAAAGTGGAATAAATTAAAATTTCAAATCAAACATGTGCTATGCTAGTTTATTATTCTTCTTTTTTTCTGAGTCTACGACTCCACTGCAACTTCTAAGATGTATAGGATACAGGGGATGGCCAAAGTGTTTGGGATAGGCACCTTTTCCCTCCCACAAAAAAAATCAACATGCTGTAACTTTTCATAGAATGCATCAAAAAATCTCAAATTTTGACTGTTTGACAACCTATTATATGTGCATCATTGGTACAATTGATGATTTTTTCGCAAAGTGAGAACCGTTCGGGTAAAACACTAATTTTTGAACTTTCATATCTCGAAAACCAGTGAACCAAATTGAATGAATTTTTTAACGTTTATCAACAATATATTGATGCTTAATACGACGTTATAAAATGTAATATTTTCTCATGGTGAATTAAGTTATACCGGGTTGATTTTTTTACCCATATAGAGGAAAATAAATTAAATTTACAATACCACACAAAAATACTAAATGTGTTCTTCCTTCAATCTAAATAGGCTCTAATATATCTGATGAAGATAAATCAATCAATCAATTAAGGTTTTCTGGTGATTTTATTACCAGCCAAGTGTTTCCAACGAGATTGAGGCACGCATGGAGACGCATGGTTGTTGATGTCTACGCTTTTCATGTTAGGGGTCATTCAAATACTACGATCATCGTTTTGCGGGGAGGGGGGTAACACTCCATTTATTGAGTATTCGAAAAAAGCGGGACAGAGGGGGGAAAAGGAGACGGAAATGCTCGAAAACTGATGGACGTAATTTTTGAATGTTTTTATGAAGTGGCATCTTACCCCATGGCAGATGGTCTTTTTGCACCACTTCCGTTTTACGAATCGGTTTTTAAAATCGCTAAAAATCGATGAAAATGCAATAATTTAGTGAATATTTTTGCTCAAGTATCGAGCAAATATTGTCTAGTTGCTGTTACCACTTTGAAAGCCTAACAAATGAGGCTAATTATCATTGAAAACGATGAAAGTTTGAAAAATGGCATTTTACCCTTGTGTGAGCATAACTGATCTGGCGAGACTAGATTGGAGGAGCATCTACGAGCGGCCAATCAAGCTTAGCTCCTTGGGTATAATGCACCATTATTGTGCTTGTCACACAATAAATCTACAAATTAATGTAATGACAGACAAAGAGAGCTTTTCAATTAATATCTGTAGAACGACTCAAAGAATACTAAGTTATCGAAAGACAGGTCAAGTTTCAGTAGGAACGTAGAGCCATAAAGAAGAATAAGAAGATATTTTCAATTAGTTAAGGTGTTTGATAGTGAAATACATACAGTGCTTAAAGGTTCTAAGACTTTTTAGAGTATTTCACAGCTTTTGGAACAGCCTCCTTTTAGGATACTATTGTTCTCCTTTGCAAAAGCTGTGAGTTCAAGGATGTGCAGAAATCGACGAAACAGTTGATTTGTACAAATTCCAGCTAGCAGCACATATGTGTAAAAGCACGATATCGTGCTATATAGCACATCACCACGAACGGAGCACGTGCCCACAAAAAGAAACCACAAATCCTCCGTTGTCGGTAAAGACAACCGTGGAATGAATGATTGATAAAAGTAAAGGAAGGATACATAAGGAAGATTGCTTTTTCTCGTGCATGTCGACAGTTTTCTATGGACCGACGACCCATGGTCAATTTGGTTACGTTTTTTTTCCTGTCTCCGATCGTTCGTGTGGTACATAAATACCTATATGTCGAAGATCCTATATCGTGCTCATCATCATGCCTTGTGACAATGAATGCCAACTCCAGCTTCGGTCAATGAATGGGAGGCGTAACTTTCAAGGTTAACGGCTATTTACCTACGGTGTCATCTTCGTTCGTCATTGTTACAAAAAAGGACCATTGACCACCGACAGCCTGTTTTATAGCATAGATACAGTGCCACCCACATTTGGGAAACGGCACCGCTGCCAGGCGTGGTGGAAATCGAATGCAAGGCAAGCAATGATTTGATTCCCTATTACGAGACACATTCCAGCGTAACGTGATACAATCATGAGGAACCAACTTTCATTTACAGGTTACATTAAGCATGCTGATTTGGTTCAAATATAGTTAATGTGTCAATAAACGCCTTCAAACTAAATCTTCAAACTTACATGTCACTACTACTGTCAGTTCTGTACGCCTAGGACGGTACCAAGGGCCAACGTGAAAAATCTCCATTCTTCGAATTTCCATGGACGAATCGAATAGGAATATTATTGCATTCACAGGGAAAAATTTCTACTCAGTGGCTGAGTTGGTCTTACTCAGAAATCGAAAAATCCTTTGTTTTCTTACACAGTTACCGTTAAAAGTGGGCCAACCCATAGCCACTAGAAAACAAAGGATTTCTCGATTTCTGAGTAAGGCCAACTCAGTCATTGAGTAGAAATTTTTCTCGGTGTTGTTAGCTATTATCCTTTAACCTTCACGTCCCGACCCCTGGCAATTCATTTTCAAATTGCTGACATTTCGTCAATTTTCATCCGATTTTTTTTATTCCGGAGATATTCCGGATTGTGCTGGGGTCAGTGGTTACCAAAATGGCTAAAAGTGATTATTTCGTGTGTTATTGTGTTTGAATCATCGATTTTCAGCGATATTTTTGGTGCAAACAATGAAACTCAACTGCGAAAACCAGATTTGTATTAGTTGACTTATACGGATCCTCGTGACAGGTTCCGCGGGGCCTCATTGGTGACACTTCTGGTTTTCAACCTAAACACGCCGTGCGACATATCCATCTTCATGATTTCGAACAGCTGAGTCAGAAACGATAGACTGAAGTCTGTATCAACTAATATGGCCACCCCGGAACATCTAGCACTGGTTCCACGGGGGTGTCATTGGGGACATTTTTGGTTTGCAAGCAAAACATGCCGTGCGACGTATCAATCTTCATGATTTCGAGAGAATGGTGCAGAAAAAAATGGACTGAAGTATGTTTCAACTGATGTGGCCGCTCCGGAACACCTGCCTGGGGGCCTCTCGATCACAATAACACACGAAATAGTCACTTTTAGCCATTTGGCAAAATTTATACAAACGTCATGCTAAGAGTAAAATACCAAGGATTTCTTTATGAGTTTTCCAAGGGCACCTTCAGAAATTCTTTCAGATATTTCTTCAGGAACTTCTCCAGGATTTTCTCCTTCGCGAATTCTTCCATGGGCATTTTGCGGGGTTCCGATAGTGATTGTTTCAGGGTTTGATCCAATAAATGCTTCAGGAATTCGTCCCACGATTCCTTCAGAAGTTTTCACAGATACTTCTGCAAGGATGCAACGACGAATTCCTTCAGGATTTTTGCATAGCTTCCTTCAGTGATTTCATCATGGATTGCTCTACAGATTTTCTCAAGAATTTCTGCAAATGTTCCTACAGAGATCTCTTCAGGAATTTCTCCATATATTCCTTCAAGAATTCCACTAGGGATTGCTCCAATAATTCAAACTAGAATAATTCAAAGTATTTTAGTAGGAATATCTTCCAGAATCCCTTTCAGAAAGTTTTACCACAGATTATCTAAAAAAAATCCAGGAATTTCATCAGAGGTAGAGGTCGTGGATATATGATTATATTATGAAGTTCAAAAAAATCATAGTTGGCTATATTCCCGGAAAACGCATACTTCAAAAAATCATATCTCAAAAACTATGCATCGTAGAACAAACTTTTTAGTGAAATCGACGCCAATTCAATAAAAATACATTGAGAAAAAATTTTCTTTAAACAATTTTCACCATGGACAAAAAATGTCTAAAAATGCTGATAACAGTACCGTCTGTATCATAGGGATTATTTTCAACAAAACATTTCTAAGTTCAAAAACTAATGCTCTTTCTTTAGTTCTTTGACGACAAAATGGAATCTCTTACCGTTTTAGAGATATAGTCGGAAAACCAACGGCCAGTCGCTATATGTTCATAGGAAATCATCTACAGCGGCCGTTCGCTCGTTGCAGCATCTTTACATTGCAACGAGCGAATGATATTTGTTAACTACAGCGTAATTTTGGCAGTAAAGTGTACTAACAACACATCTGTGACATTGCTTTTTTATGCTGTGATTGCTTTTAAAATGCATCAACCAGTCATGTTTTGCATTGAGCGGGTTTGTTACTAAAATGTGTTGCAAATAACAGGTTTACAACGAGCGAACGTCCGATGTACACACATAATCCTAGCAAATAATTTTTTAATATCCAGGCGCGTAATTTCTGACGATGTATCCATTTTCGAACGTAATCTCACTCGAATACATCGTTTTCCAACAATTATCACAATCACCTTCAGTAACTATTGAATTATGTTATTTTGTATAGTCATATTTTATAGTGTTTTTTTCCTTCTTACTTACAAATTAACTTATTTTTAGAACAAGGTAGGATTTGTGACAGTAAAATGTGTTATAAACTGCAATTCATATCGTTTCTTTCTTTAGTGTCCTATCATTCTTTATAACTTGCTACACACTGAATGCTTTTAATTCGAGACGGAGACAAACACTTAATCTCAGAATTCAATAACCCGAAATGAATTCAGTAGCAAATGTGCAGCTCTTCTCTCCCTGTCCAAGATCGAGCTTTGTTTGTATTCTAAGCATTCCAACAGACCAGACGACGCGCAATACTGAAACTATCTTATGCAAGCTAGACCACTACTCTTATCATAATTGAGAAATCAATAAGAATAAATCTTACCCCCCAAGTGGCTCCTTCATAAAAATGGTGCTCTTTGAACATGCTAGTTCAGGGTTGCGATTCTGATCCAATAGTGGTTAGAGGTTCTATCACATCATCTGTAATGGTTGGTGGCAAGGGTGGTGCCTTCTTTCATTTGGTCTTTGTCTTTTGGCTTTATTTCACTATAACCGAGGACTATTACATGTCGTGGAAGAATTTTTATAGTGGCTCTCGTCATTGGCACCGTAGGGCTCTTTTTTATTGGAGCTTCGCCCGAAGCGCTTTCTTTTGTGCTTTCGGTGGTGTATCCATTCGCCAAAATTATATATCTGTCCGTTACATGTAGGGTAGGTAATCAAACTTTGAACCAAATTGCGGCTTTCTGAAGCAGTGCAAATTTTAAGTGATTTTTTCTCCCACATGGAAATAATTTACTACGGCAAAATCGTATGTACATGAAAGCCACGGGTATAAGCTTTCTGTTAAATGGTAAAAAGTTTGCATTTGCTCCGAATTTCATTGAAATATTCGATTTTTCATCAACAATGATTTTAATCTTAATTTGAACCATCGTAATCATAATTTGAACCAATTTTAATTTTAATTTGAACTACTGGCGGCAGCAGCTCGAGCAACTCACAAAACAGCCAATTCCATGCTAAACAATTAAAAATCACATGAATCTGCTAATTCTCATACCTATTTTTCATTAGGCAGTGGAATCTCACCTCAGAATGTTCGAAATTCTTTAGGAATTTGGAAACTAAATTTGGAATTTTTCATCCCCCAAGAGTAAACAAAGCAACCACTAGCGCAATCTACAGGCCAACACTAGAAGCTCACCCCCGTTTACTAGTTCAAATTTAGATTACAAATGGTTCAACTTAAGATAACATTCTCCAAGTAAGAATCACTTAAATTTGATAATTTTATGACAAACAATGCGGAATATTATTCGGTTGGTCGATTCTAAGATAAATAAGCTTTCATTTGACGTATTCACTTATAGCGTGTGATGCAATGCATGAGCTGTACGGGTGCACCGAAAATGGGCTTTCTCTGGGGGAAATAGGTGAAATCACAGTGATTTTTCAATTGCCTGTTTTCCATGACAAAAACACTTTTTTCAATGCTTTAAAAGTCCATGTTATCAGGTTATATTACAGAAAGCTGTTTAACATCTTTTTCGGGACAATATTTGCCTAAAAAGTACGTCGTTTTAATGAATTTCGAAATGGTTCAAATTAAGATTACAATTTGACTAGTTCAAAGTTTGATTTCTTACCCTAAGGAATCATCGGCCACTCTCCTTATCCGTTCATGCATATGTTTTACTGTAATAGTTATGTGTATAGTCGCTACTTATGCACAAAATAAATAAGATCAGTGGAATATTGATTGGGTGTTAAATTCTATTATTATGTTTTACACTGGATCTATACATTTGTGGTGCATATTACACTCTGAGAGGGCCCAAATTAATTACCACTAGCTCTGGGTGTCCAGTTAACCTAGTGGACAAGGCTTTGGTTCGCCAATCCCAGAAATTTGCTTGACTTTTCTGGGTAAAGTGTATCATCATTTTGCTTGTCACAAAATAACCGAGTTCATGCCACACAAAGTCCTGAAGTGCTCAAATAATACTCAGTTGTTGCTGTAGGATAGATATAGCACAGACAAACAGACGTAACACTCTGATATTTTGCATCGTACACCGATTTAACGGTCTATTTTAAAATTTGATAGTTGGCCAACTGATCACCCGTGGCGCTCGCATAGTTTTTGCTCGAGTTTGACGTTTGCCCACTACCGCCACCTAGTTGATGGTCGGCCAAACTCAGTCCTTTTAGCATTGGACGAACATGTTTCCGTGACTATGATTTAATTCGAAAAATGTTCGAAGTGTTACGTCTGTTTGTCTGTGGATATAGCTTGATATTTAATCTGATTCTGAATATTTTAATTTATCAAGCTATATCTACAGGGGATGGCCAAAATGTTTGGGATAGGCAACTTCTCTCACAAAAACTTCAACATGCTATAACTTTTCACTGAGTGCATAAAAAAATCTCAAATTTTGACTGTTTGTCAACCTGTGCATCATTGGTACAAATTTGGGCTCGATTGAATAAGGTTTCGCAAAGTAAGAACCGTTCGGGTAAAACACTACTTTTTAGACAACTTCACAAACGTGTGACCCGAATTGAATGAAATTTTGAACGTACACTAACAATAAACAAACTGACGAATTTCGCGCCAACTCGACCAGTGGTTGGCAACACCCTCTCAGAATCGAATGAAACTTGGTGGGCATAAAGACTAGGTTTTTATAAGCAACTTTGCATACTTAAATTTTCGAAAATTTTCAAGAGTAACATTTGAAGAGGGCCTAACTTTTTTTCGAAGAATTTTTTAAAATCGATGTAACTCAAAAATGACAAGACCTATAGAAAAGTGTTGTATGGGGGACTTTTAGAGAATTGTCCAAGCTTTCATGAAAAAATATTTTAAAAATTCTAAATACATTTTTACACGCTAAAAATATATTTTTAAAATTAAAAGTCAATTTACAGAAAATGCCCACTTTTTTATGTTTTGAAATTTTTTCTAAGAAAGTCAATATTGTTGCCTAACTTTCCTCCATACATCACAAGATGGGCACTTTTAAGGAAAAAAAGTTTTTCTAACAAAAACTTTTTCATGTTATTTTTTTTAGCGTGTTGCGCATTAACTCGTACAGGATGTATCAAGAATCATTATACCCGTTTAATAACACTCAAT
Source organism: Aedes albopictus (assembly GCF_035046485.1). Classification (NCBI taxonomy): domain Eukaryota; kingdom Metazoa; phylum Arthropoda; class Insecta; order Diptera; family Culicidae; genus Aedes; species Aedes albopictus. The sequence continues at coordinate 201,229,052 of NC_085137.1, read as the reverse complement.
GGGCATTACAACTTTGTTTGATTGGGTGCCTTCTTTTTCTTGGCGTTACATCCCAACTGAACCTGTTTCTCAGCTTGTTTTGATATCTGAATGCTTAAAACAGCATTCTGTTTGCTGAAATTGTATTATTGTGTGCCTAGAACCAGTGAACTAACATCATTATTAGAAGCGAATGATAAAGAATCGGTTTTATTTCAACAATGGCTAACCACTGATCGATGCAATTTGGAAACTATTACTAAGACTATAGACGAGTTTGTTCCGTATTTTGTAGAAAAAGTTGATAAGCTTATAACTCATGATTTCATTTATAAAGAACAATCCTCATTTTTGCGGGATAAAAAAGAATCTCTTAAACAGGGTGAAGTATTAACAATTTGTGACTTTTCAGAAAATTATTCATTTATCATTCAAAATTCAGCTCAAGGTTACCATTGGAATAATTCTCAAGCTACCATTCACCCCTTTGAAGTGTACTACAGAAAAGAAAATAAGTTGGAAAACTTGAGCTTTATAATAATATCTGAAGTACTTACACACGATACAACAGCAGTTCAGTTATTTATATCAAAACTGCTGGATTTCATTAAACAATCGATTGATTTCTCAAAAATTACTTTCATGTCAGATGGAGCAGCAGCTCATTATAAGAACAAAAAAAAATTGCCAGTTTGTGCAGTTTTCGGTCCAATTATGGATTGGAAATAGAATGGCACTTCTTCGCAACTTCACATGGCAAAGGTCCATGTGACGCTATTGGAGGTACTCTCAAGCGAATGGCAAAACGAGCAAGTCTTGCTCGAGATTATGGAAACACAATCACAACTCCTCGAGAACTGTGTGACTGGGCAGTTAAACAGTCAGATATACATATAACATATCTGACCCATATAGCCGAGGCGGTAAACGCACGGGTATTCAGCATGACCATGCTGAGGGTGACGGGTTCGATTCCCGGTCGGTCCAGGATCTTTTCGTAAAGGAAATTTCCTTGACTTCCTTGGGCATAGAGTATCTTCGTGCCTGCCACACGATATACACATGCAAAATGGTCATTGGCAGAGGAAGCTCTCAGTTAAAAACTGTGGAAGTGCTCATTGAACACTAAGCTGAGAAGCAGGCTTTGTCCCAGTGAGAGGACGTTACGCCAAGAAGAAGAAGAAGAAGCGCCACCTAGCGTAAAATTCGAAAACTTAAAATTTTTGCATACATTTGGCCAAGTTTTCCCATACAAACTTCAAGCGTTTTGAGCGCCCCCTTAGGCTCAACCGATTTTGCTCACATTTTAAACGTAGCTGGGAGTCCAAAACAACTGATTTAGGAGGTAAGACTGGGCATTTTTCGAAATTATGGTTTTTCATATGAGTGTGGGCCACCCTAATCTACAACTTTCCCGAAGATTGTATATAGTTATTCTTGCAAATAAAAAAGTTTGGTTCCCAATTTCTTTGAAAATACGGACTACCCTTATTTTCATGTATATTAAAAAAGGGCCTTATTTTTAGGAACAACTTTGTAGAAGATACTATTAATCTAGAAAATCATTTGAAGGCGCTGAATGCATCTTTCTTTGTAGATCTGGTTCGTGGACCATTGTGCAGTGCTTCCGGTGTGTGGGCTGTGCACGTTTATTATGCTGAAGTTGAAGAATCGGCCCTTGATCTTCAACCTGCACATTCTTTCGTCGATCGATAAATCTTAAAGCAAAAATTGTTTTTTACTTGTTTGATACTTGTTGCTATAATTCAGAAAATGTTTATCCAATTGACTTTAGTGGTTGTATACCATTTCACCGAAAACCATTTCGCGGAATTTTTTTTCGCGGTGTAACATTTCGCGGAATGAACCATTTCGCCGAAAACCATTTCGCGGAATGACTTTTCGCGGAATGTACTGTTTCGCGGAATACTATTTCGCGGAATTTAATATTTTCCATATAATTATGAAACAACACATTCTTTTCTCTGCTAAACTTTACTAGCGCAATCATAATCACCTTAGCTCTACGATTGTATTGATTGATGCTAAATCTGATAATTTTATGAAAAAAAAATGTTTGCCTTCTTTGTTTCGTAAACTATTCTTAAAAATTCTGAACGTCAGGCTAAAGAACTTTAGGCCGAGTGTCATTAAGTCGAATGGAAATTAAAGCGAATGCACATTAGGCGTAATGACCAACAAGACATCTTTGTCACATAGATTGAACTTTCAAGCGCTTATATTGCTAGAAACTTCAGAGATTTTTCAATCTTTAAAAACAGACTGTTCTATTCAGTAACATTGTTGTTTGGCGAACGAATTGCTAGATGTTTCATCATTTACCTTCTTTTTATCAAAAGCTGTTCATGTGTTGCGCAGTTTGCGGCGAACTAATTGATAACTCTATAGAATATTTGACCTTCTTTCGATAATAGGCTGTTCTTTCAAGTTACACTGTTGAAAATTTTGGCTGACGATCAAACTGGTAACTTCATCTGAGTGAGTTTTTTGGTAGCTGACCCTACTGTTTTTATCCTTCTTCAAATTAAAATTGTTCTTTTGAGTTGCATTGTCATGTTATTTATTGGCAGTTTCACTGCTCACTCCGTAGGAGATTTGTTCTTCTTCTTTAAATAGGCTGTTCTTTCAAATAACACTTGCTGGTTAACAAACTGATATCTACATCTAAGATTGTTCCTTCTTTTAAGAAAAGGTTGTTTATATAAATTGCAGTGCTACAGTGTTGATTGGTGACCCAGCAACTAACTAATTCCTGTAAGATATTTTTTGCCATTACGTTGTGAAAAATAGGACAATTCAATTGGCTGAAGTATATTGAAATGGCCTACTTTTCACCGCTGATGCAAGTGTGCCGAAAAGTACTACTTTTCGGCACTCTTAAGAGTGCTGAAAAGTAGCAATTTTCGGCACCTTTGGCCTAACGTACTTTTCACTTGCTGCCGCGCCTCCCGTAGATTCAGCTACTACCTCTGCATCCATGATCTGCTGGAATCCGGATCGAGACGATTTCAATCCCGATTCAAATTGCAAACCAGGTGTAAAGGCTCTTGCTGAATCGACTTTTTCTTGCGCCTCCACACAACTGTTTGACGCCGGGAGCTCGAACATTGTTGACAACTACTACATCACAGCCTACCTGATCGAACAAAACCCTACGCTGGCAAGCATGGATACTCGCACGTGATTCCTTCTGATACATGTTTGTGCAGCTAGAAAAGGTCATATTGAATGGGTATTTTTCGTAATGGCAAAAAATTTTGTATGTAACTCGTTGCAAAACTCGCTTTTTTCAGCACTCGTCGTATTTATCCAACTCGGCAAGCCTCGTTGGATAAATGTACGACTCGTGCTGAAAAAATCATCATTTTGCAACTTGTTGCATAAATAACTATTCTGCGTCTAATAATAGACAGATCATTCAAGGCCTATTATCCAATTGGTTTAACATCTATTCAGCCCAATGTTTATTCGACATAATGTCCATTCAGCCTAATATTATTCGGCCTAATGACCCAGCATCATAATGCTGGATCTAAACTTGCTTCTTAGCCTCCACACTTTCACCCTTATTGATTGAAAGCATTATATATCAAAATGTTGCTATTTGTAAACCGGGTGACAATGTAACCCTCAAGTCAAGTAGCACTCCTCAGTGATAACTTTACCAGCCTTCTTTGTTTTGATATATCTAGCTAGCTTATACTTGTATAATAGATATAAGAATGGTTCTCAGGTTTTCCCATCTTTCGAACGTATGCTGTTATTTTTAAAGGAAGCATTTCCTTCTTTTGATGAAAGGCTGCTCTTTCATAAATGTTATGCATTATTATTTTTGTTGTATAAAAACTGCCAAATTTTTATAACTAGTGAATTTCCCTTCTTTCGTAAATAGGCTGTTTTTTTTAAGTTTACTGTTACAAAACTTGATTTATTGCTGATTAATTTTGAGTCTTATCATGATGTCGTTTCTCGGTCAATTATTTTTTTTCTCTCTCATTAACGTTTTTCCGCGGAATGGTACATTCCGCCAAATGGTTTTCGGCGAAACGGTGCATTCCGCGAAATGGTACATTCCGCCAAATGTCATTCCGCGAAATGGTACACTGCGAAAAGGAATTCCGCGAAATGGTTTTCGGTGAAATGTTATACAATCGACTTTAGTTCATGGGCCTGTATGTATCTCACCGTGTCCCAAAAATCAAGTCAATCGATTCAAAATTGACTGAGTTACAGCAGCAAGTGCTCAAAATACAGGGTATGGCCAAAATGTTTGGGATAGGCAACTTTTTTTCTCCCACAAAAAAAAAAATCAACATGCTGTAACTATTCATAGAGTGCATCAAAAATTCTCAAATTTTTACTATTTGTCAACCTATTATATGTGCATCATTTGTACAAATTTGGGCTCGATTGATTAATTTTTCGCTAAGTTAGAACCGTTCGGGTAAAACACTATTTTTTAGACAACTATTTTTTGAACTGTCATATCTCGGAAACCAGTGATCCGAATTGAATGAATTTTTTTACCGTTTATCAACAATATATTGATACTTATTACGACGTTATAATAGTTATTTATGTGACGAGTTGCAAAAAGTTGATTTTTTCAGCACGAGTCGTACATTTATCCAACGAGGCTTGCCGAGTGAGTGCTGAAAAAATCGAGTTTTGCAACGAGTTCCATACAAAATTTTATGCAATGATTTTTTCATAATGCAACTCATTTGAGTTGCATAATGTTCATAATGCAACTCAAATGAGTTGCATTATGAACATTATGCAACTATTTTTCATTATGCAACTCATTTCAGTTGCATTATGAACCGGTACGGAAAAGTTGGTCATTATGACACTAAAATGAGTAGCATAAAATATAAATTATGACACTGAATTGCATAAAATGTAATATTTTCTCACGGCGAATTAAGTTATGCCGGGTTGAAATTTTTACCCATATAGAGGAAAATAAGTAAAATTGACAATACCACACAAAAATTATTAAATGTGTTCTTCCTTCAATCTCAATAGGCTCTAATATATCTGATAAGAGATAATTTGAGAACAGAAGTAGAAAATCTTTGGATATCAACACTAAAATTTATTGACATTGATGAAAAAAAATACATTTTTTTCGAGAAAAATCCAAAAAATGTCAATCCATGGTAACTTTTTTCAACGTTTAAAAAGTACCAATGTTTTAATAATTTGTAAAGCATTTACATATTGTTAGTGTACGTTCAAAATTTCATTCAATTCGGTTCACTGGTTTCCGAGATATGACAGCTCAAAAATGTGTTGTCTAAAAAAAGGTGTTTTACCCGAACGGTTCTAACTTTGCGAAATATTAATCAATCGAGCCCAACTTTGTACCAATGATGCACATATAATAGGTTGACAAACAGTCAAAATTTGAGATTTTTTGATGCGCTCTATGAAAAGTTATAGCATGTTGAACTTTTTTGTGAGAAAAAAAAGTTGCCTATCCCAAACATTTTGGCCATCCTCTGTGATCTCAGAGACAAATAGACCACCCAAGTAACCACGAAGCCGTATATAAATGCATCAATTTTGCCATATATTGATAATTAAAATTGTGCATATACACCAGCGAGGTTGCGTCGAGAGCGGCGAAACAAATCGGCTCCAAAAGGTTAAACCCCCCATTGAAGCAATATTAAAGTCGAAGAGGGCCCCACTAAAAGCAAATTAGAGCCACATATTGCAGCACGCTGACAGCCATTGCTGAAGTAACATAAATGCATGTGCTGTACATTTGCATTTGCACATGCTTAATACGTGCAACACGAAAAACCAAAACAAAAATCTATTTTTAGCACCATTTCGTTATCGACGGTACTATTGCTCCCCAGTGGGGAGTCCCCCCCACACATGACTGTTTTAACCATTATTTTTTGTCGCCGGGTCGGGAGTCGAACCAGAAGTGTTGAAGACCGCTAGATGAGTTCCATCGCGCTGGCACCTTGGACCGTTTCTGCTGCAGTGATAACAACAGATTTTTCATTAACTAAAAGGAAACTGATCTTCTGTCTCAATCATTGCAGTAGAAGGCAAAACGACTATGTCATGTGTAATAGAATACAGTAATTTATCACATTCTGATAAATTACTGATAAATACATAATGCATTTTAGAAGATATTCAATCATTAAGAAAATTAAAACGTCGATTAAAACACCCTTCGCACACTGCTCATATGCTAATTGTGATTTCCATCATTATTGGCATGTGATAGCAGCCTACAGAAAAGAGAAAAGGTCATCTCTAAAAATGTTTTGCTGTCGTCGATCGGTGGCTCAAATGGGGATTAAGTTGGTCGGGAGTCGAACCAGAAATGTTGAATACTGATGGAGTTGACCGTAAAGTTGTTCAATCTTCTTGATTTGATTTGTTTACCATTAGATTCAAGCTTTTATAATTGTATTGTTAGAGCAAACTTTGCTAGTTTGTACATTGCATTTATTCAGTTTTTGCAGTGTTGAATTATTGAATTATCTTATATCACCTTTTAATGGACCCTAATGTAAAGAAAAATGCAATGCGTCATTACATTGATAATGCCAATCTAAAGGATTATTGCATGACAAGTGTGGAATTACTGCATTTCGCATTGCAAATGTTGATATTCAGTCTAATTCGTGCAATGATATAATGCTTGTGGTTACTTGGGCAAACACTGACAAAAAATCTATTCTATATATTTCAGGATCTCAATTACTTAGAGAGTTGGTGTCTTTGGCAAAATTGTTTGATAAGTCAAAAACTTACAGCTGATTTACCATTGTACAGTGGTAGACATTCGTTTAGCCGAGGCGTATTTTTTATATTTTTTTCACAACTGTAATAATTTTATGTTTTTTTTTATTTTTGGAGGATCTTCTAGATAATTTGCATGAGCCAATGGGATAAAACACTATATTATTCATTTTTTGGCCGTAAAATACAAGAAAAATGGAAAATTTGCCTAGACATTCGTTTAGCCGAATTGCACAATTTTTGAAATTCCTCAATAAAAACTAACAAATTTTTAAAAATATCCAACGCAATCATTTAGTATGGTTACCTGTATTATAGATCGACTTGTAAATCATGAATTTGATAGTTTTTGGAAGTGTTGCCAAGCCATAATAATTTTACATGCATCTCATATAAATATGATTTAATATTGAATATGTTTCCAAATTGAGATTTGTTGTAGTTATTTTCTTCGGAAGTGTTTTAAAAAAATCCAATAAAAGTATCATAAAGTTGAAAATCTACGGAAAACAAAGTTTTTAACGTAAAAGAAAATGCCGCCAGCCATAAAAAAATCACACACTCAAGTATTGTTTTGATGAAATATCATAGTTTAACTTGCATAAATCACAGCGTTTACTACTATTACACAGATCGAAAAAAGAGTGTAAAATTCTGTGACATATGATGCACATAATTGGAGCGTGGGATATCGCAGAAGTTTACATGACATATCATGTAAAGTTCATGAAATATCATGTAAACTTCCATTATATGTCATGTAATTCAGCATGACTCTGAGAGTTTACATGACATATAACACAAATTTACATGATATATCATGTAAACCATCATAACACTAAGTTTACATGACTAAAATGAAGTTTACATGACGTGTAAACCTCATTATTTTTATCTGTGTACGTCTTCTAATAGCTCCCAATATCTGCTAGACTGTATTCTGGCTGAAATAACAAACATTGGACGCCTCACATTTTGAGAAATTGCACCCAAAGTATTTGAATTTCTAGCATGAACTGCTTGTTTTACATATAATTTAGACGTTCTTTTCAGATAAATTATGTTAAAAATAAATGTGGTTCAAATCTAAGGCTCATTTATAATACAGGGTGTTAGGTTCCTGAGTGCAAACTTTTCAAAGGGTGATAGAGGACCATAAATGGTGAAAAAAAATTGTTCTACGCATATGGTCAAATCTCAACCGTTACGTAGTTATTGAACTTTCCATGTTTTTGACTCCTATTGCCTTAACCCGTTCCGGTCCTAGTTGGGAATTTAATTTCAAAAAATCACTGTGACTTCATTTTCCAACCGATTTTTACGAAATTTTGTACGAAGATCGCGCTACATCTCTAGTTGTATGGAAAAATATTAAAATGGTATTTTGGTCCTTGGGGTCTGAGTTATTGAAGGGGTTATATGGGTCAAATCGGGTCAAAAATGAACCAACTTCCTTTTAACCACTGATTACATGTAAAAAACACATGCAATATGATTGCAAACATGTTCAATTATCTTTATATTATTACAGACGCATAGTTTGAGTAAATTGGGATTGTCTGGTTTTGGTTCCGGATGTTCCGGGTCGCGTTTGGGGTGCGTTCGGAGGACACTTCTCAAACGTTCCCTACACATGACATTTTTTCTCGCATAATTCTAAAAACAGGCTTGTCATGATTCATTCTTCATAATTTTGTATATTAAGTATATTGAAGGAATATTCAAAGGTTTTTTTGACATATTGGCCGCCATCCCGGATGTTCCGGGAACTTGGGACCATCCGGGGAAGTAGCCATTTTCTAAACAGTTATGAAACATGGCTTGCGACATATCAATCTTCATGTTTTTCCCAAACAAGTATGTTAGAGTAGAGTTCAGAGGTTTTTAGACATATTGGCCGCCATCCCGGATGTTCCGGGAACCTGGAACCACCCGGGAAGTGGCCATTTTCCAAATTGTTATGAAACATGGATTGCGACACATCAATCTTCATAATTTTGCAAAACAAGTGTGCTAGAGTAGAATTCAGAGGTTTTTGGACATATTGGCCACCATTCCGGATGTTCCGGGAACCTGGGACCATCCGGGGAAGAGGCCATTTTCCAAACAGTTATAAAACAAGGCTTGCGACATATCAATCTTCATGTTTTTTGCAAAACTAGTATGTTAGAGGAGAATTTAGACGTTTTTGGGCATATTGGCCACAATTCCGGATGTTCTGGGAACCTGGAACCACTCGGGGAAGTGGCCATTTTTCAAATTGTTATCGCCATTTTTCAAAACAAGTATGTTAGAGGAGACTTCATAGGTTTTTGGACATATTGGTCATAATTACGGATGTTACGGGAACTTGGAACCACCTGGGGAAGTGGCCATTTTCCAAACAATTATGAAACATGGCTTGCGATATATCAATCTTCATGATTTTGCAAAACAAGTATGTTAGAGTGTAATTCAGAGGTTTTTGGACATATTGGCTACGATCCCGGATAATCCGGGAACCTGGAACCACCCGGGGAAGTGGCCATTTTCCAAACAGTTATGAAACATGGCTTACGACATATCAATCTTCATGATTTTGCAAAACAAGTATGTTAGAGTAGAATTCAGAGGCTTTTGGACATATTGGCCTCAATTTCAGATGTTCCGGGAACGTGGAACCACCCGAGGAAGTGGCCATTTTCCAAACAGTTATGAAACAAGGCTTGTGACATATCAATCTTCATGATATTGCAATACAAGTATGTTAGAGGAGAATTCAGAGGTTTTGGACATATTGGTCACAATTTCGGATGTTCCGGGAACTTGGAACCACCTGGGGAAGTGGCCATTTTCCAAACAATTATGAACATGGCTTACGACATATCAATCTTCATGATTTTGCAAAACAAGTAAGTTAGATCGAAACTCAGAGATTGTTAAATATATTGGCTGCCATCCCGGATGTTCCGGGAACCTGGAACCAGCCGGGGAAGTTGCCATTTTCCAAAATGTTATATAACATGGCTTGCGACATATCAATCTTCATGAATTTGCAAATGAAGTATGTTAGAGGAGAATTCCGCGGGTTTTGGACATATTGGCTACCATCTTGAATACTCTGGTAACCGGGGACCACCGAGGAAGTGACCATGCCCCAATAAATTATGCAACATGGCTTGCGACATATCAATCTACATAATTTTGCAAATTAGGTTGGTTATAGACCTGTGCGCCGACTTTATTTTGCTCGGCGGCGGCGTGAGGGCCATTTTTGGCCGGCGGCGGCGGCGTAATCGGCGTCACGCCGGTGGCAGCTTTCGGCGGCGGCGGCGGCGGTGCGAATCGGCGTGACCAAAATTTGACCGTAATGTCAACATTGGCGAAACAAAGAAGTTGTTTCTACGCTGTAGAATTTGTAGTTCAGTTTTTGCTTTTTCATGACCATTTATGACATGAATTATTTTTATGTCAGTACACAGGATGAAGTATTTGACCAAAAAGAAACCAATGCTCAAACATCTTGTTTGTTTCATTAGTGTCAAACAGATGTTTTTTTCTTGAGTTCATTTGTCAAATATTTGACCCTGTGTATTATAACCTTACGTCTGAATGAACACTTTTTTTTCATTCCTGTTCCATACCTATTGTGAAATTAGCAGTATCCGTATTAGTGCATGTTGCATTACTCCATTGCGAACCAAGGGCAAAAATATAGATTTTGCTACCGTTTTTATTTTGTTTTCTTAGAACCTTCAGAAGCTATCACATTTGATAATTGTGCTCATTCCACGAGTGGAGTGAGAGCAATCGAGAATTCTCACTTAGCTCTCGAATGAACTCTTTGTTTTGATTCCGATAGTCGACTCGAATGAGGTGAGAAGTTCATTTTCGTTGCGAGTGAGGCAAATGAACCAAAACATATGCGATGTTTTCCGCAGAGCTGTCAAGCCGGTGGTGCAATAAGAAAGCGCTTTGATTATGGCGTATTCAACAAGCGCAATTTTCATATTTTTTCTGATATCGTCAATTTTTAACAATTTGACGTAATATATACGAAGCATTAACCAAACAAAACAAAAGTTTTATAGGTTTTAACAATTAGATGATATGCTATGGCTGTAAAAAATGTGTATTTCTTATGATTTTTGTGACTCAAACGTTTCCAACGTTTGGCCCTTATTTAAAGTTGCTCGACTTGCCTTGTTTTGATTAGTCTCCCGAAAATTGAATAAAGTTCCTCCTTCAAAAGTTTTAATTTTTTGATCGTGATTACGTGAAATTTTTACCCCGGAATTTAGGAGTCAACCCGGAGATGGCAGCCGCTGATTGTAGTACAAGTTTCTCGATTAGTTAGTTAGTTTTTGAGGTAAGTTTTTCAAGGTGCTTTGAAAAAATGGAATTTGGTCAACTTTTCTATGCAAGTTTTTTTTTTGTTTCAGATTATCAATCTGACGGTGCAGCATAAGGTTTCAACGGTATCCTGTGTGATAGTTTTACTCCATGGATTTTGACGACATCCTGCTTTGCTACGATCCGGTCATATCGATGACAAAAAATCCATCTTTTCCAACTGATGCTTGTGCTTTTTTCGTCTCGTTAAGCTCGCCACCAGGTGCGGATCGCTAAAAAACCGTAATGCTCACGCAATCTAGTCGTCGGAAATCCACGGTGGCAGAGTTAATTGAACATTCAGTGCGCGTACACTCGATCCGATGGAAAATGGTGCTGCGACTGAGACGCTCAAAACAGAAGCGGAAAAGGCCAAATTGGCCAAATGGCAAGAAACAATGAACAAGAAACAGCAGCCGGTGGAAAAGGCCGCCGTCAAGCCCAAGGCCGAGAGAAAAGTCAAGGAGTCAGCGGCGAAAATGGCGATTGTGTACAAAGACAACATTCAAGAGGATGAGAAGAAAGATTATTCGGAATGTTCCCGCATGCCTACAGTCCGCAGTGGAAGCTGCCTGGTACAGCAAGTGGGAAAAGGAAGGATTCTTCAAGCCGAAGAGTGTATACGTGCAAGGAGAACAACCCCAAGTTTGTGAAGATGATTCCGCCTCGGAACGCTACCGGTTCATTGCATTTGTGTCACGTGCTAACGAATGCCATCGAGGATCATGCGCTGGAACCGTTATGAGTTCTGGGATGTGATCACGCCGGAATTGTCACCCAGGTCGTGATGGAGAAGAAGCTTTGGCGTGAGCAAAAGCAAACCCGGCACATGTTGGGCCGCAAGATGTTCATCGAGAAGATATGGCAGCGGTTCCTGGCCGGCCGGAAGGCTAAGATGGAGGATGTTAGCTGCGAATTGCATTTTTTAAGAGTTTAAATTGGATTCCAAGTAGAATTTGAACTGCCCGCTCAACAGGGCTTAGCGACTAATAAGCCCAGAACCAGAACATATGTTAATATCAATGTTTAATAAAGGCACTAAATAGTATTGCAAATACCTGTTTGTCTTGAATGCTTACACTTCTTTTCTCCGGTGACTGCATTGAAAAATTATGTATGTACAATCTTCACTGTATGTTGGCAACTGGGTGCTGCGAATAGAATCAAAACGGTTGTCCAGGTATCTTCATTTACCGCTGTCAAAATTCCAAAGAATGACCTGAAGGAATTTATTAAAGTTCCCGAAAAATTATCTAAAGGAGTTTTTTGGGCAAAACTGAAGTAGTGCAGGGTGCTGTAGGTTCACACTTTGCCTCCGGGTAGATGGGCTGACAGTTGTCGGATAGGGTGTGGCCTGAGCAATTAAAATTACAATAACTGAAGTAGTACTGGGTGTTATCCCTGAAGGTAAACTTTGAAGAGCCCCTAAAGTAGTTTCAATATCAGAAGGTCGGCGCCAAAGGCACGTTATCCGCTATTTGCAACATTTGTGACATTTCATCCAACCAGGGACTTTTCGTAATAGAAATTACCTTGACTTCCTTGAGCACAGAGTATCTTCGTGCCTGCCACGCCATATTTATTATTGTTGTATTATGTATTTGTATTTAACATATTTATTTTGTGTGATTGACCAAAAGTTCTAGAAAATATTGTGGAATTGGCATCTAGTGGATTGGTTTCCAAAATAGCATCATGGACCATGGACTAAACTACCAGAAATGCCAGACACCTCCTAGAATCTTGAATGGAATGTTAAAAAAAGCTTACAGATTCTGGAATATTGTATCTTTTGTTAACTGCCAAAAGATCTTGAGGATCTCCAGGAATTCCTTCAGGTAGATTCCTCCAGAAATTCCATCAAGGATTCCTCCATGAATTTCTTCCAGGATTCCTCCAGGAATTTCCTTCAAGCATTCCTCCAGGAATTCCTTCAGGTAGATTCCTCCATGAATTCCTTCAGGGATTCCTCCAATGATTTCTCCAGGAATTCCTTCAAGGATTTCTCCAGGAATTTCTTCAAGGATTCCTCCAGGAATTTCTTCAAAGATTCCTCCAGGAATTTCTTCAAGGATTCCTCCAGGAATTTCTTCAAGGATTCCTCAGAGAATTTCTTCAAGGATTCCTCCAAGAATTCCATCAAGCATCCCTCCAGGAATTCATTCAAGGATTTCTCCAGGAATTCTTTCAAGGATTCCCCCCGAAATTCATTCAAGGATTCCTCCAGAAAATTCCTTCAAGGACTCCTCCAGGAATTTCTTCAAGGATTCCTCCAGGGATTTCTCGTCGGATTCTTTCAGGAATTCCTTAAGGGATCCCTCGAGAAATTCCTTCAAAGATTCCTCTAGAAATTCCTTCAAGGATTTCTTCAGGAATTCCTTCATGGATTCTTCCAGGAATTCCTTCAAGGATTCCTCCAGGGATTCCTTCAGAAATTCCTCGAGGAATTCCGTCAGGAGTTCTTTTATGTATTATTTCAGAGTCCTCAAAAAATCGTCTATGGATTTGTACAGCTGTTTCTTCACAGATTCCACCAGGAATTGTTCCATGAATTCCTCTAGAGGTTCGTTCAGAAATTTCTTCGAGATTTCCTGAAGACATTGCTGGAGGAATCCTTGAAGGAATGTCTGTAGGAATCCTTGGAGGTATTCCTGGTTGAATCTCTGGAGAAAATTGTGGAAACGACCGACTGATAAGTAGAATTTATCCCTCTACAATTGGCTTTTCGGTCCGGAAAATTATGAGCGGGGTGATTCTATTACATCCGACGTTTCGGCCCTTGGTTTGGGCCTTCTTCAGGGCAAAGGTACCCCTATAACCTCCCTGAAGAAGGGCCAAACCAAGGGCCGAAACGTCGGATGTAATAGAATCACCCCGCTCATAATTTTCCGGACCGAAAAGCCAATTGTAGAGGGATAAATTCTCTGGAGAAATTTCCGGAGGAAACTCTGGAGCAATCTCTGGAGGTAAACCTGGAGGAATTCCTGGAGGATTTCTTAAAGAATTTCCTGAAGGAATCCTTAGCGGAATACTGAATGAATCCCTGGAGGATTTCTTGGAGGATTCTCTGGAGGAATTCTTGGAGGACTTTCTGCAGGAATTCTTGGAGGAATTCGTGAAGAAATATCTAAGAAATTCTTTGGAGAAATTGCTGGAGGAATCCCGAAGGAATTCCTGGAGGAATCCTTGGAAGAACATCTGAAAGAATTCCTGGGGAAATCCCTGAAGAAGTTCCTGGACAAATCCCTGAACGAATTCCTGGAGGAATCCTTGGAAAAATATCTGTAAGAATTCCTGGAGGAATCCGTTGAGGAATTTTTGAAGGAATCTCTGGAGGAATTCCTAAAGGAAATCCTGGAGTAATTCCTAAAGGAAACCCTGGAGGATTTCCTCAAGGAATCCTTGGAGAAATTTCTGAAAGAATCCCTGGAGGAATCCTAGGAGGTATCTCTGGTAAAATCTCTGGAGGATTTCCTGGAGGAATTCTTGGAGGAATCTCTGGAGGAATCCCTGGAAAAAATCCTGGAGAAATTCCTGGAGGAATTCCTGGACGAATTCCTGGGGAAATCCCTGAAAGAATCCTTAGATGAATTCCTGTGTAGATCCCTGGAGGAATTCCTGGAGGAATTTCTGGAGAAATTCCAGGAGGAAGTCCTGGAGAATTCCTGCAAGAATCACAGGAGGAATCCTTTCAAAGCCAATTGTAGAGGGATAAATTCTCTGGAGAAATTTCCGGAGGAAACTCTGGAGCAATCTCTGGAGGTAAACCTGGAGGAATTCCTGGAGGATTTCTTAAAGAATTTCCTGAAGGAATCCTTAGCGGAATACTGAATGAATCCCTGGAGGATTTCTTGGAGGATTCTCTGGAGGAATTCTTGGAGGACTTTCTGCAGGAATTCTTGGAGGAATTCGTGAAGAAATATCTAAGAAATTCTTTGGAGAAATTGCTGGAGGAATCCCGAAGGAATTCCTGGAGGAATCCTTGGAAGAACATCTGAAAGAATTCCTGGGGAAATCCCTGAAGAAGTTCCTGGACAAATCCCTGAACGAATTCCTGGAGGAATCCTTGGAAAAATATCTGTAAGAATTCCTGGAGGAATCCGTTGAGGAATTTTTGAAGGAATCTCTGGAGGAATTCCTAAAGGAAATCCTGGAGTAATTCCTAAAGGAAACCCTGGAGGATTTCCTCAAGGAATCCTTGGAGAAATTTCTGAAAGAATCCCTGGAGGAATCCTAGGAGGTATCTCTGGTAAAATCTCTGGAGGATTTCCTGGAGGAATTCTTGGAGGAATCTCTGGAGGAATCCCTGGAAAAAATCCTGGAGAAATTCCTGGAGGAATCCCTGGAGGAATTCCTGGACGAATTCCTGGGGAAATCCCTGAAAGAATCCTTAGATGAATTCCTGTGTAGATCCCTGGAGGAATTCCTGGAGGAATTTCTGGAGAAATTCCAGGAGGAAGTCCTGGAGAATTCCTGCAAGAATCACAGGAGGAATCCTTTCATGAAGTCCTAAAATAATCCCTGGAGGAATTTCTGGAGAAATCTCTCAAGACAATTTTGAACAAATTCCTGGAGCCATTATTGGAGGCAATCCTGCAGGAATCCCTGGAGGAAATTCTAAAGGAACCACCGTAGGATTTCTTGGAGGAATCTCTGGATGATTTCTGGGACGTACTCTTGGGAAATTCCTGGAAGAATACTTGGAGGAATTCCTGAAAAATTTAGGAGGAATCCCTGGAGGAATTTTCGGAGAAATCTCTTCAGGAATCTCTGAAGGAATCCCTGGATGAATTCTTGGAGGAATTTGTGAAGGAATTTCTAAAGCAATCCATGGAGAAATTCTTGCATGAATCTCTGGAGGAATCTCTGTAAAAACGTCTTGAAGAATTCCTGGAGGAATCACTGGAGAAATTCCGGGAGGAATTTCTGAAGTATCCCTGGAGGAATTCCTGGAGGCATCCGTTGAATAATCCATGGAAAACTTATTGGAGGAATATCTGGAAAAATTCCTGACGGAATCCCTGGGGGATTTCTTGGAGGAATCCCTTGTGGAATTCCTGGAAAAATTCTTGGAGGAATCCCTGGAGAAACTTTTGAAGAAATTCTTGAAAGTTTCCTTGGAGTTTTTCTGGGAGGTACTCTGAAGAAATTCCTGGAAGAATTCTTGGAGGAATTCCTGAAGGAATCCTTGGAAAAATTCCTGGAGGATTTTTTGGAGGAATCTTTGCAGAAATCTCTGAAAGAATTCTTGGAGGAATTCGTGAATGAATTCCTGAAGGAATCCTTGAAGAAATTTCTGGAGGCATCTCTGGAGGAACTTCTGGAAGAATTCCTGGAGAAATCCCTGGAGGAATACCTGGAGAAATCTCTGGAGGAATCCCTGAAGGAATTCCTGGAGGAATCCCTGGAAGAATGTCTGTGAAAATTCCTGTGGGTATTTTTGGAGGAACTCCTGGAGAAATCCCTGGAGGAATTCCCTGGAAGAATTTTAGGAGGAATCTCTGGAGGAATTCCTGATGGAATCCCTTTCTGAATTTCTGAAGGATGTTCGAAAACCCACATGATCGCGGCCGGATTATTGGTTCTGGCGTTCTGATCCGCCGTTCCGCAAAGAAGTTTTCTCCAATAGTACCTTAAACAGTGACAAAGTTAAAACATGATTAAATTTATTCAAGATTATAATTTTGAAATTCATTTGCTGAAATTACACTCCGCGTAAACATCGCGGCATCATATCCATTGAGATTTGTGATGCGCATAAGCAGCTTCCACAAGCAGACGTTCACGAACTTCTAGATACCGATTTTACGGCCTTTCCTGCTGGTCCGATCATCCTCATGATTCATTTGAGTTACTTCACCGGGCATATACCGCCACCTGAATGCCCTTCCGGTACAGCAAGCTTTGGTATCGGGATGATTTTGATAAGATGAGAACTTTTCGTTACGTCGTCATCGTCGTCATTGGACGACATGTTTTATACGCACCCCATCGGTGGCAACCGAATCGCTACTCGGGTCGTTGCTCAGAACACAGGTGGTCCGCAGCCGTCACGGCGCAACGTGCTGCCAGTAGGTAATGTGCCGGATGCCAGTTCGCAGGATGACAACAATTCTCGAAGATCCTGGGCCAACTCGGCGTGGTTGTTGCGAAAGTGGGCCACCGACCATAGCCGCTGGTTCTGATGGATCAACGGTGTGGCCTCTTCAACAGTAACCGTAGTTCATCGATGTTAGGCCACAAGTGTCGTTTGATATTTTCGTTAGCAAGTTCTGTCGAGTGCCGAAGGACGTTGGTAGGAAAACGGCCGGGATCGATCTATTTTCCAGTTTGAGGCTTGATTGTTGAAGGCTGATTTTCAGATAGTTCACGACGTATTGTTTAGCTTATGGGCCTTTTCGGTTAGCTAATCTTTACCGGCTCTTTTGTGGGTAATCCGTTGTCATCCTCGATCTGCGTTATCTCATAGCGATCCAACCATTTGAAATTTTGGACCTTCTGGAACTGCACAACCTACCAGACCTACCATGTTGATTTGGAGACTTGATCCCATCCGGCAATCGACCGAGATCCCGTTTCTGGAGGTTCCACTGTGATTTGTTGTGCTCATTTACTGTTTGGGTGCGCCAGGTTGTCCTCGTTGATTACTTGATGCTGCAGATTTGGTACCGCAGCCGGCGCTTGTTCTATAAAATAGATAAAATATCCTAAATTAATAAAAAAACAAGTTTAAAACAATTTTTTTTCTTATTGACACATATATTTTAATTATTAGAGAGTTTACTTACCAAAAAACTTGTATTGCAATTTGTTTTCAACAACACTCGATCTCTCTCGACACCTCTGGAGGTTGCGACTCTTCTCACCCGCAAACGTCACTTGAAAGCGACGTTTGTCGATCAAAATCGACTATGAGAATGCGGTGAGAGTTCATTGGTGTTCACTCACATCGACTCTTCTCACCGCATTCGACTACGGGAATCGGGTGACACATTCGACTCGACTTTCGTCACCTCATTCGAAGTGCAGAATGAGCACAAATAAGGTCGCACTATTTTCAAGGAATCCTCGAATGATTTCCAAAAGAATTCCAGGAGGAGCCTTAAAGAATCTCCTGGATGAATCCATGAATAAACTACTGGAATAATCTTTTCAAGAGCTGCCGTACCCTTAAGAAACTTCTGCTGAAATCACTGATATTTAGTTCAAGAATCTCTCTTAGAGACATCACTGGAAAAAAACTTATGAAGAATTCCCGAAGGAATTCCTAGAGGATTCCCCAAAAGAATTAAAGCAGGAATCCCCGGAGGAATTTCAGAAGGAATCCCCAGTGGAATTTTAGGAGTAAGGAGTAAGGAAATCCCGAAAGAATTCCAGGAGTAATCCCCAAAGGATTTCCAGAAAGAATCATCGGAAGTATTCCAATGGGAATTTCAAAGTGAATTCGAAAAAGAATCCCTTAAGGATATCTAAGAGTAATCAACGAAAAATATCTAAGAGGAATCTCTGAAGGAATTCCAGGAGAAATCCCTGAGGGATTTCTAAGAGGAATTGCCGAAAGAATTCCAAGAGGAAACCTCGAAGAACTTCTAGGAGAAATCTCCGAAGAAATTTGAAATGAAACCCCAAAAGGAATTCTAGGAGCAAACCTCAAAGGAATTCCAGGAGAAATCTCTGGAAAAAACAGGAGGAATCCTCGTTAAAGTCCAGGAGCAATCCCTGAAAAAAGTGCAGGAGGAATCCCCGGAGAAATTTTAGGAGGAATCCTCGAAGGAAATTCAGGAGAAATCCTCGAAGGAAATCCAGAATGAATGCCAGGAGAAATCCCCAAACGAAGTCCAGGAGGTATACCCGACAGAATTCCAGAAGAAATGTTGATAGGATGACTGATTTTGGTGGAACTTCTAATGGTTTCGGCTTGCAGTCACAGAAATAAGCGTTGATTATTTTAATTCATCGCCGACGTTTCGATCCTCGGGTTTGGATCTTCTTCAGGGCTCGAAGTTAAACAACTTGTGAAGTGCCGTTTTTACACGGATGTATGTCGGGATTTTGGTGAAATGGCCTCATTAACAATTTTTGTACCCCTGCTAGGTTAACGGGAAAGTTAATTAATGGGGATTTTACACACTGTTCGACGTCCGGAATTTTGTTACGCTTTGAACCTTTTTCGGATGTTTCACCGTCGAAGAAAGGGAGATTACGCTTATTTCTGTGACTGCAAGCCGAAACCATCAGAAGTTCCAGAAGAAATTCCTGCAAGAATCCCAGGGGAACCCCCTTAAGGAATTCCGGGAGGAATCTCCGAAGGAACTTCAAGCGGAATCCTCGAAGGAGTTTCAAGAGGAAACCCCGAAGGAAGTACAGGAGGAATCCCTGAAGAAATCTTTTTTTTATTTCTTTTTATTCGTGAATTTTAACTTAGGCTAATTCTTCACAACCCTGAAGAAATCCCCGAAAGAACTCTGTGAGGAATTCCCGCAGGAATTCCAAAAGAAAATTCAGAAAGAATACCTACGCGTATCTCAAAGGAATTCAAGCAGTACATCAAGGAAATTCCAGCAAAAATCCTTAAAATAATTTCAGTGGGAATTTCAAGGAGGATTCAAGAAATAATCCCCGAAAAATTGTGAGGACGAACCAACGAAACATACCCAAGAGTTTGGGTTTGGCTCCATACAAAAATATTTGGAGTTTCATACCAAAAATCTAACAAGGGGGGGAGGTGTGCAGGTGTAAAAAATTCGAGAAAATTGCCTTACGTAATAAGGCGCTGTCCATAAACTACGTAGACTCATTTTGGTCCATCTCAGACCCCCCTCCCCCTCCGTAGACTTTTGTTCATACAAAATTTTCGAAATTTGTATGGAGCTTAGACTTTGACCAGACCCCCCCGTCCCCCCCTAAGAGTCTACGTAGTTTATGGACAGACCCTAAATGGATAATAATAAATAAATTCCGGGAGAAAACCCTAAAAAAATCTAAGAGGGCCGAAGGAATTCCAAGATGAATCCCCGAAAAAATCCAGGAGAACTCAGAAAGGAGGAATCCCCGAAGGAATTCTAGGAGGACTCACCGAAGGTAACCCCGAAGAAATTCTAGGTGGAATTCCATGAGGAATGTCCGAAGCAGAGATGCCAGAATATTTTTATCAAAAATCTGTATCAATACAGTACTACTTTTTGACGGGTTTTAATTTTTGCTGATATTTTTTTCTAAAACTTGTGTGAAAATGTACAAATTTTCATAAATTCTTTAATGTTTAAGCAGCTATTTATAAAGTTTTCATTAAATTTATGGAAAATAACTTCAAATTCTGTGCTTTCTGGAGAAATCTGTATCACATTTTAAAAATCTGTATTTTCCTGTACTCTGTATCTTGTATGTAAAGAAGGTCAAAAATCTGTGTATCAACTCCAAAGGAATTCCAAGAGGAAACTCTGAAGAAATTACAGGAGGAATCCCAGAAGCAACTCTAGGAGGAATCTCTAAAGGAATTCTAAATGAAATATCCGAAGAAATTCAAGAAAGGATTATAGGAAGAATCTCCGAAGGAGCTCCAGGAGAAATCCCCGGAGGAATTTAAGGAGGAATCCCTGAAAGAAGTTCAGGAGGAATTTCCGAAGGGTTTCAAACCGAAATCCTCGTTTGATTTCCAAGCGGAATCCCCATAGGAACTCCAGGAGTAATTTCTGAAGGAAATCCCGAAGGAATTCCGAAGGAACTTTAATTCCATGAGGAAATCCAGGAGGAATCCAGAAGGAATTCTAAGAGAAATTATTAAAGAAATTCCAGGAGGAAACCCTGAAGAAATTCCAGGGTAACTCCACGATGGAGTATCAAATGAAAACTCTGAAAGAATTTCTGATGGAATCCATGATATAAGTCTAGGACGAATCTTCGAAGGAATTCCAGAAGAAATCTCCAAAAGAATTTTAGGAAGATTTCCCGAAGGAACTCTAGGAGAGACCCCCGAAGAAATTATACGAGAAACCCCAGGAAGAATTCCAAGAAGGATGTTTAAGTTGTATCTTCGAAGGAATTGCAGGAGGAATCCCTAAAGGCAGTTCATGAGGAATCCACGACGGAATATTAGGATGAATCCTTGAAAGAATTTCAGAAGAAATTCTAGGAAAAACCATGAAGCAAATCTAGGAAGAATCCCCGTAGGAATTCCAAGAGGAATCTTCGAAATAATTCCAGGAGGAATTTCCGAATGATTTCTTTGAAGAATCTCCAAAAAAAAATCCTGAAGGAATTTCCGTAGGAATTTCAGGAGGAATGCTCGGAGGAAGGCCATGAGGAATCCCCGAAGAAATTGCAGGGGAAATTGCTGCAGGAATACCAGGGGGAATCCCCGAAAGAATTCCGGTAGCAATCTCCGAAGGATTTCCAGGTGGAATTCTTGATATGATTTTCAGCGGAATCTCCCGAGGGAATCTTTCTGGGTGGGAGGATCCCTGCAGGATTTGTAGGAGGAATCCCCGAAAGATTGTCAGGAGGAGTCCCCGAAAGAATTCCTGGAGGAATTCCGGAACGAAATGCTTGAGGAATTCTCCATGAGAGATCCCACAATAATATCCTGATTATATTCCTAAGGTTATTCTCGAAGGAACTTTAACAAGATTCCCTGAAAGAACTCCTGTAAGAAATCTCTGATATAACTCCTGGTGCATCCGTAAGTCCACCTGGTAAAATCTCAGAAAGAACCCCAAGAGCGATCCCTTGAAAAACTCATGGATTCCTAAATGAATTTCTCGAGGAATCCCCTAAAGTTATCCTAAAGGAATCTGAATGAACTTCTGAAGAATCCCTGAAGAAATTCAGGAGAAACCTCTGAAGAAACATCTTCATGAATGCCGGAAACTCCTGGTGGAATCTATGAAGGAACTCTTGGACTTATTTCTGTAAGAACTCCTGTATGAATGTCTAAAAAAACTTAATAAAATAGCTGTATTCGAATTTTGTCAAGTCTAGATTTCGAACGTCAAGACTAGATAAGCCATTTCAAAGTTAAATTCTATCGCAGTCGAATCCAAAAATCGTTAACTGCTGTTCGCACACTAAGATCAGCTCGGTATTTTCCCCACCTTTTTACTGAGTTCTCAACAGCAGATTTAACTCGGTACGCTCGGTTATTTATTTTGCGGATATTCTGTAAATGAGTTACCGAGCTCAGCTCACAAACTGTCAAAAGTTACTGAAGCACGGTAAATATCGTTACTGGTGAACGGTAAATACGATTACCGAGTGTACCGAAATAAATCTGCTGTTGAAAACTCAGTAAAAAGATGGAAAAAATACTGAACTCAGTGAAAAAATTACTGAGCTGGAACATCTGAATCTTAGTGTGCGACAGAACAACACTGGACGAAAAATCGGCAATAATTGAGTCCTGAGGAAGGTACCAAATGTAACCGAAACGTCGGATAAGATATAATAGTAGCTGTATTTTAAATGTATCAAATTTAGAAAAGCCATTACAAAGTAAATTTTTTAAAGGAACTTCAAAAGGAATCCCTGCAGGAACTCCTAGACTAATTTCTAGGACCTTCTTCCTGAAAGAACTTCTAACGGAACTTTTGATGGATCTCCAGGAGGCATCTATGAATCCTCCTGAAAAAATCTCTGAAGGGACTTCTGAAAGAATACCCGAGCGAATTTCTGTTGAAATAGCTTAAAGAACCTCTGAAGGAATTCCTAATGAACACCTGGAGGCATTCCTGAATCCTCCTGGAATTGTTGAGGGGATCCCTGAAGGAACTCCTGAAGAGGTCACCAAAGGAACTTTTGGAGCATTTCTTGAAAGAACTACTATACTGCATGAATCCTTGAAAATGTTCATGACTTAATCTATGGAGAAACTTCTGTAGGAATATCTGAAGGAACTCCTAGATAAATCCCTAAAAGAACTCCTGAAAGGGTTTCTGAAAAATTTCCATGAGGCATACCGATAGGAAATTCAGGAGGGATTGTTGAAAAAATTCCAGGAAGGATTTCCTGAAGGAACCCTTGATGGAACTCCTGCACAGATAAAAATAATGAGATTTACACGTCATGTAAACTTCATTTTACTCATGTAAACTTAATGTTGTGATGGTTTACATGATATATCATGTAAATTTGTGTTATATGTCATGTAAACTCTCAGAGTCATGCTGAATTACATGACATATAATGGAAGATTACATGATATTTCATGAACTTTATATGATATGTCATGTAAACTTCTGTGATATCCCACGCTCCAATTATGTGCATCATATGTCACAGAATTTTACACTCTTTTTTCGATCTGTGTGGAGTGATTTCTGAAGAATAAAGAACGCCAGGAGAAACCCGTTGTTGGAATTCTAGAGGAATTCCTGAGAGATCTCCTAGAGGAATCTCTGAAGAAACTTCTGGACTAATTCCTAAAGAAACTCCTGTATGAATTCCTGAAGGAATTTCCGAAGAAATCTCTGGAGAAACCCTCTGACTAATCTCTGAAGGGCCTCCTATTGGAGCCTCTGATGAATCATCTGGATGAATCTCGGATGTATTTCTAGGAAGAATCCCTGAAACCACCTGAAAAAAATCTGATCGTACTCCTGTCGAGACCTTCGTGAGAGATCTTCTGAAAAAAAAATGCGTGTTGAAACTCCTAGAGGCATCCCTGAATCTCTGAAGGAACTACTGGAGACATCTTTGAAGAAACTCCTGAAGGAATCTCTTAAGGAACTTCTGAAAAAAATTATTTGATTGGAATTTTAGAGAAATCTTCGAAAGAGTTTTAGTATTTTATCTCAACTTAATGTTAACAAAATTTTGTTCGCACCCTGATCACCGGCGTGAAAAATGAAAATCGTCGGCGTGACAAACATCAGCGTATGGCGCGCCGCCGATATCGGCGTCGGCGTCGGCGTGGGGCAAAAACTGTCGGCGGCGGCGGCGTGGCGCGGCGGCGTGGCGCGGCGGCGCACAGGTCTAGTTGGTTAGAGGAGAATCCAGATGGTTGTGGACATATTGAATAATACTCCGAATAAAAAAACCTGGTTCCAGGTTTCCGGAACATCCGAAATTGTAGCCAATATGTCCAAAACTTCGAATTCTACTCTAATATACTTGTTTTGCAAAATCATGAAGACTGATATGTCGCAAACCGTGTTGCATAACTGTTTGGGGAAATGGCCACTTCCCTGGATGGTTCCAGATTCCCGGAACATCCGAAATTGTGGCCAATACGTCCAAAAAGCTCTGAATTCTACTCTAACATATTTGTTTTGCAAAATCATGAAGATTGATATGTCGCAAGCCATGTTTCATAACAATTTGGAAAATGGCCACTTCCCCGGGTGGTTCCAGGTTCCCGGAACATACGGAATTGTGGCCAATATGTCCAAAAACCTCCAAATTCTCCTCTAACATACTTGTTTTGCAAAATCATGAAGATTGATATGTCGCATGCCTTGTTTCATAACTGTTTGAGAAATGGCCACTTCCTCGGGTGGTTCCAGGTTCCCGGAACATACAGAATTGTGGCCAATATATCCAAAAACCTCTAAATTTTCTTCTAACATACTTCATTTACAAAATCATGAAGATTGATGTGTCGCAAGCCATGTTTCATAACTGTTTGGAAAATGGCCACTTCCCCGGGTGGTTCCAGGTTCCCGGAACATCCGGAATTGTGACCAATATTTCCAAAAACCTCTAAATTCTTCTCTAACATACTTGTTTTGCAAAATCATGAAGATTGATATGTCGCATGCCATGTTTCAAAACTGTTTGGAAAATGGCCACTTCCTCGGGTGGTTCCAGGTTCCCGGAACATCCGGAATTGTGACCAATATTTCCAAAAACATTTAAATTCTCCTCTAACAAACTTGTTTTGCAAAATCATGAAGATTGATATGTCGCATGCCATGTTTCAAAACTGTTTGGAAAATGGCCACTTCCTCGGGTGATTCCAGGTTCCCGGAACATACAGAATAGTGGCCAATATATCCAAAAACCTCTAAATTCTCTTCTAACATACTTTATTTACAAAATCATGAAGATTGATGTGTCGCAAGCCTTGTTTCATAACAATTTGGAAAATGGCCACTTCCCCGGGTGGTTCCAGGTTCCCGAAACATACGGAATTGTGGCCAATATGCCCAAAAACCTCCAATTTCTCCTCTAACATACTTGTTTTGCAAAATCATGAAGATTGATATGTCGCATGCCTTGTTTCATAATTGTTTGGAAAATGGCCACTTCCCCGAATGGTCCCAGGTTCCCGGAACATCCGGAATGGTGGCGAATATGTCCAAAATCATCTAAATTCTCCTCTGCCATACTTGTTTTGCAAAATCATGAAGGTTGATATGTCGCAAGCCTTGTTTCATAACTGTTTGAGAAATGGCCACTTCCTCGGGTGGTTCCAGGTTCCCGGAACATACGGAATTGTGGCCAATATATCCAAAAACCTCTAAATTCTCCTCTAACATACTTCATTTGCAAAATCATGAAGATTGATATGTCGCAAGCCATGATTCATAACTGTTTGGAAAATGGCCACTTCCCCGGGTGGTTCCAGGTTCCCGGAACATCCAGGATGGCGGCCAATATGTCTAAAAACCTCTGAATTCTACTCTAACATACTTTTTTGGCAAAAACATGAAGATTGATATGTCGCAAGCCATGTTTCATAACTGTTTGGAAAATGGCCTTTTCCCCGGATGGTCTCACGTTCCCGGAACATCCGGAATGACGGCCAATATGTCGAAAAAACCTTTGAATATTCCTTCAATATACTTAGTATACAAAATTATGAAGAATGAATCATGACAAGCCTGTTTTTAGAATTATGCGAGAAAAAATGTCATGTGTAGGGAACGTTTAAGAAGTGTCCTCCGAACGCACCCCAAACGCGACCCGGAACATCCGGAACCAAAACCAGACAATCCCAATGTACTCAAACTATGCGTCTGTAATAATATAAAGATAATTGAACATGTTTGCAATCATATTGCATGTGTTTTTTACAAGTAATCAGTGGTTAAAAGGAAGTTGGTCCATTTTTGACCCGATTTGACCCATATAACCCCTTCAATAACTCAGACCCCAAGGACCAAAATACCATTTTAATATTTTTCCATACAACTAGAGATGTAGCGCGATCTTCGTACAAAATCTCGTAAAAATCGGTTGGAAAATGAAGTCACAGTGATTTTTTGAAATTAAATTCCCAACTAGGACCGAAACGGGTTAACTCGATATAACTTTAAAATTGTCAAACTTATCGCAGTTTTTTCGAAAGATTATTGAATTTTCTATCAAATGGCATCTTTGAATCGATTGGTTTTGTTAAACAACTAAGTTTTCTAGATCAAAAGAGCTCAAAATAGTGTAATTTAATTTGTTTTTGTAAATTATCTAATCTAATCTAATCTAATACAAACGCAGCCAGTACGAGAAAGCATCCTGGAAAGTAATCGGGTTAGATCATGCCCGATTACTTTTCTTGTCAATATTGAGGCTTGCAGCATATCAAAGATATGACACAAGCGTCAAAGCGGCCAGGCCTACTGCGTTGTATTTGCCGCAAAGATGATTCTTTGAAGTACCTCGAGTTTTGAACGGTTGTTCTTTCGTCGAAGTAATTCTCAAATCTACAGGGGAGGAAGGATGCGTGGACATACCGTACCAAACGCTCCAGATTGTATAAGGTTAATATGGTTAAAATATATGTAAATGTGTCATATTGGATGATATATAATGTAAATTGGAAAGGTCTCACCCATTTATTGAGCAGCTTCGTAATACAACGTCGATCCTAGAATTCGTTCAATCAGGAATCCGCTGCGACACTGCTGTCACTATAGAAACATTCAAAAAGTAACTACAACTCACACAATTTGTCATCGACAGACCATATTCCGTTTGCGTTCACTTTCAAACTTAACTTATTTGAATACAAGGTTTTCTTTATTCAAAACACGCGAACTTTTCATCTAGTTCACATTATGAATGACACTTGCTTTGGCGTAATATGTGAAAGCCAATAGGAAAACAAATTGTGCAGCATCACCGCAGGGGGAAACTGATTTTCGTCAGCCAAAACTGTTACAGCTCGAGTATCACGATATAGAAGCGCCAGCCAAACCCAAAGAAATCAATCATATCTTTTGAGGCGCTAAAACATTTCTTCATAAGTTTTGTAATTTTTTCAATAAGATCTTGCACTTTTCATTATTTCACCAGAGGAATCCAAACTCAAACATATTCTTCAAACGTTCTTGCACACTAAAACTTCCCGGCTGCTCACGGGTAGACGACGCACTAACAAACCGACGGTACCGCGATCAAACCGACATGAAAAAGGTGGCCTCCGGCTACTGATTAGTAGCATCGTCACTGCAAATCACACTCCAATCACTTTGCAAACGCTTCTCAATGGGAAACTATCCGGAAGGCATAGCGCCACTATTAACGATTCGGCCGGCTAATTAAAAACAACGCGGAGGCGAAAAACGCGTGACAGAAAATTTTAAAGCACCCGCCCGCGCGCACGGCTTCTAATTTGTTTTTGTAAATTATCTTTGAAAAAATGCGTAATAATTTGAAATTCTTTCTTTGACAAAGTTGTGGTTCCTGTTTCACTCTACAATTCGTACTTTGACGTCAAACTTCTATCTCTTATCGTTTTCTTGCAATTTTGATTTAAACATCGAATTTCAGATCATAAATTTGCAACTGTCAAAGGTAAGCACTTTTTCGCGCACTGTGCCTCACATTTAAATCGAATTTGCAAGAAAACGACAAGAGCTAGAAGTTTAGTATCCCCTTTCAAAGTTTTTGACATTTAAAAATAGATAAAATGATTTCTAAAAAAAATCACCAGAACAAAATATCGTTAGGAATGAAAAATTTGATTTTTTGGGTGGATCATTGGAAAGATGGATGCACTGAAGGCAATATATAAATTTTGTTTTTTATTTGTACACACTGCAGTTCTTACGCGGTCCGTCCTAAAAAAACGCGTTATTTCAAAAACCGTCGTAAAAAAATCTGCTTTTTTTTCAAAAACACGCGTAAAATATTTTTTTTTTTATCTGTATTAACGAGATTTTTAACCCTAGGCTAGTTCATCTCGGGACCCACGCTTTACTTCCCTTCCGAAGGAAGAACCCACATTTTGTGAGTATATCGGGAGTGGGATTCGATCCCAGGTCCTCGGCGAACCATCACACCAGGTCCGCTCCACGCGTAAAATGGTTAGGACCACATCTAACGTGACTTGATTTTTTTACGACGTTTTTTTTTTTAAATAACGCGGTTTTTTACGACGGTTTTTGAAATAGAGCGATTCCAAGCAACAGCATCAAAATTTAGGACTTTTTTTAATTCATGATTTTCTATTGAGCTGAAACTTTGCACAGTTTTTCAGTTCCATCTAAATCACCATTTTTCGATATCATATCTTCATGTTGAGTCACGACTAACTTTTCAAAAGGGTGTATATGAAAATGGTTGAAAAATATTCAAAAAGCTGCACAGCAAAAACGGTTCGTTCGATTGTTATGATTTTTTCAGCAAAATTAGATAACTAAATGGTGATTACTAAAAAAACAAACACTGTAAAAAAATATTTTTTTGCATTAAAAAATATAATTTTTGTCACAAAAACTTAAATATCTCAAAACCCTATCTTTTTACCAACGTCATTTTTTTAGGGAAAATGGTCCGTTATATTAGCTATCTACCATAAAAATTTGGTGATGGTAAACTAATAAACAAAAAAGTTATGACATTTCAAACATTTCACAATTTTTTACATTTAGCAGGGTTCGTAATTTTCGTTTCAGCGATACGAAATATGGCTATTCTCACGGCGGCGGGAGAGCTTATTTTCACTATTTTGCTTGAGGAACACTTTTCCCCTCCAGCACATCTTTCTAGAGTAGCGATTCATGATAACTGAAAATCGCTTCAACCTGCAGATAATTTCTTTTCGTTCTGTTAAATTTTCTCTCACCCAATTTTCACGAAAATCTTTTCAAAGCAGATTAACAAAAATTGTGCCCGCGACGGGATTCGAACCTGGAACATTACTAAAAACATACGCGACACGCGCACTCTATCCACACCACCACGCCAACCACACAAAGGTTGTAGAAAATATAATGCATAAAACCAATCATCGTCGGCGTCATATGAGTCAAGGAAAGACAACATAATCGGCCGACAAAGGGCAAACGAAATTCTCGCACCTTTGGGAGTGAGTGAAAAAATGTTTTCGCTCTGCTCTTTGTGCGGGAGATTTCTCAAGCCAGATTTTCGCTGAAAATTGGCGTGAGGGAGAAATCTGTTTTCGTGAGAATGAGCGAAAATTCCGACCGCTGACATTTAGTAGAAAAAAATTTTTTTACCGTGTAAATTATTTCGAGAATCACAGTTTGGTGCTGTTTTTTTTGTTAAGGGTCTTGCGGGAGTTAAACAAGTTGTTTTTACGATATTCAATATTTGTGTATTCATTTGTATTATGTATATTATATGTATAAATATTATATGTATTTATATTATATGTATATACATGTAATATATATACATATAATATATATACATATAATATTTATACATATAAATGAATTCTCAAATTACACAACAATAATCATAGATTTGACACAATAGGGGTAAGAGAGGGCTAAGAGTTTTGGGTTTGGATTTTATTATGGGTTATGAGATCATGAAAACAGTTTTACTTATTTTTTATTTGATTTTATTTATTTTTTTACAATATCGAACACTTTGGCATTATTGTCAGAACAGTTTGAGTATAGTTTTGCTTTAATTTTATTTTCTGACAATGGAATGAAACAATGGAATTTTTGGGTTCCTTGGATCGTTTTCGCGTTATTATATTGCTCGCTGAGCTCTGAAGCCTTTATTTCGTACTCTTCCGTAGTAGTAAAACAAAAT
Source organism: Aedes albopictus (assembly GCF_035046485.1). Taxonomy (NCBI): domain Eukaryota; kingdom Metazoa; phylum Arthropoda; class Insecta; order Diptera; family Culicidae; genus Aedes; species Aedes albopictus. Next base: position 201,198,962 of record NC_085137.1, on the reverse strand, counting down.
GATAATTTGGTTAAATCTTCTTCTTTTCTACGATTCGCCCATTCAAAAAGTTCTTTCGCAGTTTTAATTGGATACTCACGTTCTTTGGCTAAACTTGCTCTTGTGGCCATGCGCTTTATTGTTCCTCCAATAGCATCACAAGGACCTTTGCCATGTGACGTAGCAAAAAAATGCCATTCTGCATCAATTCCGTACATTCATTTAAATTGACATAGGCTCGAAAAATTCTTACGGTTTTTGTACTGCGACGCTGCTCCATCAGACATAAAATATATCTTTTTGACTTCTTTATGTTTATCAACGCGTAAAAAGTTAATCATTTTGGCAATGAACAAGTTTACGGATATTGAATCGTGCCTTAAATCTTCGGAAATTACAATGAAACTAAAGTGTTCAATTTGCGAACTTCCATTAAAATAAATAACGAATGGATGAATTGTAGCTTGTTGCACGTTCCAGTGATGGGACTGAACTTCATCTTGCAATACAAAACTGTAATTTTCAGAAAAATCACAAATGACTAAAAATTCACCATTTTGTAACGTATTTTTCGTATTTTTTAAAAAGCTGGATTGCTCTGTTTTAATGAAATCGTGAGGGATTAAACTTTCTAATTTCAAGCAAAAATATGACACAAACTCATCTACAGGTTTTACAATTGTTTCTAGGTCACACCTATCCGTGGTTACCCATTGCTCAAATGATAACTGATCAATATATTTTTCTTCAAACTCACCGAATAAAGTATTTTCCAATAATGAAGAATCTGGACAATCCGAACAAGATCGTAGATAGCAATTTGATGTTGTATTTTCACACAAAAGACTACCAGTTAACATTTTAATATCCTTTGTTAAATTTATTCTTTTCAAACTATGTAAAATAAGGTTAATATTCTCATGGGTTGTGCACACACAAACATTATGTGTTCCTGAATTGGAAAGAAGCTTGCATTGCCTTGGCCGAAGGCTTGCAAATGAGGAAAAACCTACTTTAATATTATTGTGAATTTCCTTGAAGCGTGTGTAAGCTTCTTTCAATGTCGTCATCATTAATTGTTTTTGGATTGCTTGACGCTTTCCATCTTGTTTTACTGATACATAATCTTTCTGGCCAGGCATAGCTCGACTTACTTCATCATCTTCAAAATATTGAACTACTATTTATTTTGCCTCGTCTGTTAACGCATTACTAGACCTAGTATTTTTGGTTGAAAGACAGTTATTCTTAAATAGTTTTGCCTCTTTTACTGTATATCTATTGGTTTCGAACTCATCAATGGCATCTTGAATAGACCACGAACTTGGCAGCATCGACAAAATCAATAATTTTTCTTTCCTTGTCGTGGCTGGATTCGAGAACCTTTCCTTCATATTCATAATTACCTCATCGTAGTCTGTATTTTCCACATCCTCAGGTCCTAATTTGAAGAGGTTTCTACGTACAGCTTCGTTTATTTCACGGTATTTTTTCTCTGATCGTACTCCTGTCGAGACCTTCGTGAGAGATCTTCTGAAAAAAAAAATGCGTGTTGAAACTCCTAGAGGCATCCCCGAATCTCTGAAGGAACTACTGGAGACATCTTTGAAGAAACTCCTGAAGGAATCTCTTAAGGAACTTCTGAAAAAATTATTTGATTGGAATTTTAGAGAAATCTTCGAAAGAGTTTTAGTATTTTATCTCAACTTAATGTTAACAAAATTTTGTTCGCACCCTGATCACCGGCGTGAAAAATGAAAATCGTCGGCGTGACAAACATCAGCGTATGGCGCGCCGCCGATATCGGCGTCGGCGTCGGCGTGGGGCAAAAACTGTCGGCGGCGGCGGCGTGGCGCGGCGGCGCACAGGTCTAGTTGGTTAGAGGAGAATCCAGATGGTTGTGGACATATTGAATAATACTCCGAATAAAAAAACCTGGTTCCAGGTTTCCGGAACATCCGAAATTGTAGCCAATATGTCCAAAACTTCGAATTCTACTCTAATATACTTGTTTTGCAAAATCATGAAGACTGATATGTCGCAAACCGTGTTGCATAACTGTTTGGGGAAATGGCCACTTCCCTGGATGGTTCCAGATTCCCGGAACATCCGAAATTGTGGCCAATACGTCCAAAAAGCTCTGAATTCTACTCTAACATATTTGTTTTGCAAAATCATGAAGATTGATATGTCGCAAGCCATGTTTCATAACAATTTGGAAAATGGCCACTTCCCCGGGTGGTTCCAGGTTCCCGGAACATACGGAATTGTGGCCAATATGTCCAAAAACCTCCAAATTCTCCTCTAACATACTTGTTTTGCAAAATCATGAAGATTGATATGTCGCATGCCTTGTTTCATAACTGTTTGAGAAATGGCCACTTCCTCGGGTGGTTCCAGGTTCCCGGAACATACAGAATTGTGGCCAATATATCCAAAAACCTCTAAATTTTCTTCTAACATACTTCATTTACAAAATCATGAAGATTGATGTGTCGCAAGCCATGTTTCATAACTGTTTGGAAAATGGCCACTTCCCCGGGTGGTTCCAGGTTCCCGGAACATCCGGAATTGTGACCAATATTTCCAAAAACCTCTAAATTCTTCTCTAACATACTTGTTTTGCAAAATCATGAAGATTGATATGTCGCATGCCATGTTTCAAAACTGTTTGGAAAATGGCCACTTCCTCGGGTGGTTCCAGGTTCCCGGAACATCCGGAATTGTGACCAATATTTCCAAAAACATTTAAATTCTCCTCTAACAAACTTGTTTTGCAAAATCATGAAGATTGATATGTCGCATGCCATGTTTCAAAACTGTTTGGAAAATGGCCACTTCCTCGGGTGATTCCAGGTTCCCGGAACATACAGAATAGTGGCCAATATATCCAAAAACCTCTAAATTCTCTTCTAACATACTTTATTTACAAAATCATGAAGATTGATGTGTCGCAAGCCTTGTTTCATAACAATTTGGAAAATGGCCACTTCCCCGGGTGGTTCCAGGTTCCCGAAACATACGGAATTGTGGCCAATATGCCCAAAAACCTCCAATTTCTCCTCTAACATACTTGTTTTGCAAAATCATGAAGATTGATATGTCGCATGCCTTGTTTCATAATTGTTTGGAAAATGGCCACTTCCCCAAATGGTCCCAGGTTCCCGGAACATCCGGAATGGTGGCGAATATGTCCAAAATCATCTAAATTCTCCTCTGCCATACTTGTTTTGCAAAATCATGAAGGTTGATATGTCGCAAGCCTTGTTTCATAACTGTTTGAGAAATGGCCACTTCCTCGGGTGGTTCCAGGTTCCCGGAACATACGGAATTGTGGCCAATATATCCAAAAACCTCTAAATTCTCCTCTAACATACTTCATTTGCAAAATCATGAAGATTGATATGTCGCAAGCCATGATTCATAACTGTTTGGAAAATGGCCACTTCCCCGGGTGGTTCCAGGTTCCCGGAACATCCAGGATGGCGGCCAATATGTCTAAAAACCTCTGAATTCTACTCTAACATACTTTTTTGGCAAAAACATGAAGATTGATATGTCGCAAGCCATGTTTCATAACTGTTTGGAAAATGGCCTTTTCCCCGGATGGTCTCACGTTCCCGGAACATCCGGAATGACGGCCAATATGTCGAAAAAACCTTTGAATATTCCTTCAATATACTTAGTATACAAAATTATGAAGAATGAATCATGACAAGCCTGTTTTTAGAATTATGCGAGAAAAAATGTCATGTGTAGGGAACGTTTAAGAAGTGTCCTCCGAACGCACCCCAAACGCGACCCGGAACATCCGGAACCAAAACCAGACAATCCCAATGTACTCAAACTATGCGTCTGTAATAATATAAAGATAATTGAACATGTTTGCAATCATATTGCATGTGTTTTTTACAAGTAATCAGTGGTTAAAAGGAAGTTGGTCCATTTTTGACCCGATTTGACCCATATAACCCCTTCAATAACTCAGACCCCAAGGACCAAAATACCATTTTAATATTTTTCCATACAACTAGAGATGTAGCGCGATCTTCGTACAAAATCTCGTAAAAATCGGTTGGAAAATGAAGTCACAGTGATTTTTTGAAATTAAATTCCCAACTAGGACCGAAACGGGTTAACTCGATATAACTTTAAAATTGTCAAACTTATCGCAGTTTTTTCGAAAGATTATTGAATTTTCTATCAAATGGCATCTTTGAATCGATTGGTTTTGTTAAACAACTAAGTTTTCTAGATCAAAAGAGCTCAAAATAGTGTAATTTAATTTGTTTTTGTAAATTATCTAATCTAATCTAATCTAATACAAACGCAGCCAGTACGAGAAAGCATCCTGGAAAGTAATCGGGTTAGATCATGCCCGATTACTTTTCTTGTCAATATTGAGGCTTGCAGCATATCAAAGATATGACACAAGCGTCAAAGCGGCCAGGCCTACTGCGTTGTATTTGCCGCAAAGATGATTCTTTGAAGTACCTCGAGTTTTGAACGGTTGTTCTTTCGTCGAAGTAATTCTCAAATCTACAGGGGAGGAAGGATGCGTGGACATACCGTACCAAACGCTCCAGATTGTATAAGGTTAATATGGTTAAAATATATGTAAATGTGTCATATTGGATGATATATAATGTAAATTGGAAAGGTCTCACCCATTTATTGAGCAGCTTCGTAATACAACGTCGATCCTAGAATTCGTTCAATCAGGAATCCGCTGCGACACTGCTGTCACTATAGAAACATTCAAAAAGTAACTACAACTCACACAATTTGTCATCGACAGACCATATTCCGTTTGCGTTCACTTTCAAACTTAACCCTCTAATACCCAAATTTTTGATTTTGATCTAAATATCATTTTTCGTCATCTAAAATCGATTTAAGCATGTTTTGGAAGATGATTCTTTTTAATTCTCGATTTCGTGAATTTCGGTTTTTGATTTTTCTTATTTTTATTTTTGAACATCCCCACACTTTTATATTTTTCCCGGAAGCCTATTTGGGGTACGGATTTTTTTAGACGAAAACATTTTAAGATTTTATGATAATAGTTGAAATATTTTTATTTTAAATTTTTTTCATGGAAAATTTTATTTTCCGAGTAATTTTAAGGAAAATAATTTTAGAGTGTATTCGACTCCCTTAAGCTATTGAACTAAGATAGAATGATTAGGGAAAAATTTAAAATCTGTTAATTGTGGCGATTCAATACAAAATAAACAATGACTTCTAAAAGGTGACCAAAACATATTTTTTTCAATGATTTTTAAAAAATGTAAATGCGCTTTAAAATACACCAAAAACCATTTTGAGATATACAGAACAGTCCTTTATATCAGCCAAAAATATAAAAATTTTGATTTTCCACGAAACAAAAATTACAAAAATGCTCAAACTATACCCCGTCTAAAGGCGGGGTTGGGTATTAGAGGGTTAACTTATTTGAATACAAGGTTTTCTTTATTCAAAACACGCGAACTTTTCATCTAGTTCACATTATGAATGACACTTGCTTTGGCGTAATATGTGAAAGCCAATAGGAAAACAAATTGTGCAGCATCACCGCAGGGGGAAACTGATTTTCGTCAGCCAAAACTGTTACAGCTCGAGTATCACGATATAGAAGCGCCAGCCAAACCCAAAGAAATCAATCATATCTTTTGAGGCGCTAAAACATTTCTTCATAAGTTTTGTAATTTTTTCAATAAGATCTTGCACTTTTCATTATTTCACCAGAGGAATCCAAACTCAAACATATTCTTCAAACGTTCTTGCACACTAAAACTTCCCGGCTGCTCACGGGTAGACGACGCACTAACAAACCGACGGTACCGCGATCAAACCGACATGAAAAAGGTGGCCTCCGGCTACTGATTAGTAGCATCGTCACTGCAAATCACACTCCAATCACTTTGCAAACGCTTCTCAATGGGAAACTATCCGGAAGGCATAGCGCCACTATTAACGATTCGGCCGGCTAATTAAAAACAACGCGGAGGCGAAAAACGCGTGACAGAAAATTTTAAAGCACCCGCCCGCGCGCACGGCTTCTAATTTGTTTTTGTAAATTATCTTTGAAAAAATGCGTAATAATTTGAAATTCTTTCTTTGACAAAGTTGTGGTTCCTGTTTCACTCTACAATTCGTACTTTGACGTCAAACTTCTATCTCTTATCGTTTTCTTGCAATTTTGATTTAAACATCGAATTTCAGATCATAAATTTGCAACTGTCAAAGGTAAGCACTTTTTCGCGCACTGTGCCTCACATTTAAATCGAATTTGCAAGAAAACGACAAGAGCTAGAAGTTTAGTATCCCCTTTCTTTCCCACAAAGTTTTTGACATTTAAAAATAGATAAAATGATTTCTAAAAAAATCACCAGAACAAAATATCGTTAGGAATGAAAAATTTGATTTTTTGGGTGGATCATTGGAAAGATGGATGCACTGAAGGCAATATATACATTTTGTTTTTTATTTGTACACACTGCAGTTTTTACGCGGTCCGTCCTAAAAAAAACGCGTTATTTCAAAAACCGTCGTAAAAAAATCTGCTTTTTTTTTCAAAAACACGCGTAAAATATTTTTTTCTTTTTTTTATCTGTATTAACGAGATTTTTAACCCTACACACCAAAATTTTTGAAATGCTTCCAGCACGCCAAAAATCAGCAAAAGAATTTGCTGAATTTCAGCAACATTTTTGCTGAATTTCAGCACAACTTTGCTGATCAACTGTCAAAACTGCTGGATGGTTCAGCAAGTTGAAAAATAATTGCTGATACTACAAGTTTACAAAATAAAACGAAAGTCGTGAACTTCTGTCCACGACCAAAATTTTTTAAGCACAATTTAGTGCTGATTTCGAAACCGACCTTCAAAAAATTTAAAGTAGAACAGTTTTTGAGTTTAAGCTCAATATCGAGTTTTGTAACTTTTCAAAATATGTAATTTACTAAAATTCAAATATATTGCGTTTTGTTCAACCAATTTTTAATCTTTTTCCATAAATTAAAAGCTGAATACAATACCATTCGATCATCTGAATGCAGGTTTTGCGTCAGATTGATGAAATTCAAGATATTGGCGAGTTTTAGGGACGATCTTCTTAAATTTTAGCAAAATTCCCAAAATTTTTTGAAGAAATGTATTTTTTTCAATGAGAAAATCCAACTAAAAAATTCTTTCTCGAGGTTTATTTGACATATCATATGTAGGCGAGTTACAGTAAAAATTTCAGCTCAATCGGAGCATTGATTACGGAGAATGAGATGTTTGAAGTGAGCGACTCTGCTTAAAAATAGAACAAAAATCGATTTCAAATCATCAGCCTTGTATGGAAAGTCGAAAAAATCTCCGCTCTACTGTAATTTTTTTCCTTCGCGTTTTCGAACTCAGGGCATGATTATACACCAAAAATGATCATCAGCTTACCGAGTTCAAAAATGCTGTAAACTAGTGTACTCAGTAATTTGTATTGCTGAATGCAATCAGCACGCCAAAAATCAGCAAAGTTTGCTGATTACCAGCAAAAATATTTTGCAGTGTAGGCTAGTTCATCTCGGGACCCACGCTTTACTTCCCTTCCGAAGGAAGAACCCACATTTTGTGAGTATATCGGGAGTGGGATTCGATCCCAGGTCCTCGGCGAACCATCACACCAGGTTACCGCTCCACGCGTAAAATGGTTAGGACCACATCTAACGTGACTTGATTTTTTTACGACGTTTTTTTTTAAATAACGCGGTTTTTTACGACGGTTTTTGAAATAACATGTTTTTTTTACGCGGGACCATTACCATTATCTCGAGATTCTTATCTAGCCCTTCTGTAAAACTTAATGAAACTTGTCGGACTTCTTGCAGTTATCATAAGGGGCTGTTCATAAACCACGTGGACCAAATTTTGGCCAGAGAGGGTTAACACTGCAAAAATATCCATCATGGGTCTTGATTATTTAAAAAATGGTGTCTTCGGCAAAGTTGTTTGGCAGGTCATTTGATGCGAGATTCCACTACGAGACGGTGCTTGCAACGACATTTTGAATAGCAATTTTTCCAAAAGTATTCTAAGCTGTCACTTTTTTCTTCCCAAACATGTTATAGTCGAGAAAAACGTTTTTCATCGCCAAAACAACCTCACCAATTTCTAAGGCCAGTGTTTTTCCAGATTTCAGTTTGAATGCTTTACATTTTCTTTCCAAAACAAAATACTAATCGAAATAATAGAATTGGTTATTTTATTACAATTCCTTTCTTATACAAAACTAACAAACTAATGTAATATTATATCATACATTAATCTACGACCTCATACTTCGGAAAAGGAATCACATAACCCTCGGGCAGCTCATGGTAGCCTTCCGGGCCTGAAACGCGCGAAACATTCGGTACCATCCCGCACGTGTCCTTGTGGGACCGTTTGTGGGCTTGCAGATTCGACACACAGGTAAACCGTTGTGCACATCCGGAGCACATGAAACGTTTGATCCCCGTGTGGGAAGAACGATGCGTTGACAGGGACTCACGATGGGCAAAGGATTTGGGACAGAATTCACAGTGGAATGGTTTCTCACCTGTATGTTGCCGCTCGTGAACCTTTACCTGTCCTTTGGTACGATAGGATTTACCGCAATATTGACAAGAGTAGGGAAGTTCATCGGTGTGCAAAGTGTAATGGTTCTTCAGCGACGAAGCAGTGTGGAAATTTTTCAAGCAAACCTCGCATTGATATAACGGGTTGCGTCCACAATTTGAACGCTCATGGTCAGAAACTGCTGCCCTAGAGGAGAAACTTTTACCACATGTTGGGCAAACGTAATGATACTTTTTAACGATTTTTGTTCCCACGTGCTGTTGGTTGCGATGTCTAACGAGCTTCTCGTGCTCGCGGAATACGATGTCGCACTCGTAGCATAGCAACCGCTCCGGATGTTCCATCCTCCCATGATACAGCACTTCCTCCTCGGTTTCAAAATGGATCGCACAACATTGACACTTGTGTATGAGTCGCCCGTCTGGGCCGTGCAGTTCCACATGCTTCTCGAGAGCCTTCTCGTTGGCGTACATGCGCTCGCAGAACCGACACTGGTACTTCCTTTCCCGAGTGTAGTCCCTATCGTATTGCAAGGTCTTCAGCAACTCTTTCAGCACAATACCATGGTCTCGCTCCAGATGCTTACCGGCGAGGTACGGACTAACGTACTGGATCGGACAGTGGTTACAGCGATAGCAATCGACAGAGATTGTCGTAACACTTTCCTCGTAGATGGCTCGTTGCGATTCGATTTCACGTTTCTGGTGATCAAGATCTAGTACAACTCTGAAAATATCGAAAAAGAGAGAAAACCATTTTTTAGCATGTAGTAACACACAATAGAGAAAAATCTCGTTTTAAGCCTTCCTTTAAGACGACCGTGAATTATATCAACAGACTTTGTAATTGTTTTTGTCAAAACGTGCCAAAATATAAAATATACAAGGATAAGGACGGGAGCCTCTTGAGGTGATCAAAAGGTGGAAGAAGTATTTCGATGAACACCTGAATAATGTGGGGAGTCCCGACATGGAGCCCGGAAAAGTTGTATGTAATATTTAGTCTTGTTCTATCATGTACCCTAAATCCTTTTTTAAACATACCAAGAAATTAAGCAATGATTAACCAAGTTGCCTCATGCATGATTTTTCCATTCCATTTTACTTACACTTTGTCTGGATCGAACGGCGGCGGTGGCGGTTTCTTGGGGCGGCCGCGACGTCTTTTTTCGGTTATCACCGGTGGTTTTTCCGAAAATGTACGTCTTATACCCTTCGAATCGTAAACAGGCTTCGGCTCGTCTTCCTCCAGGTCTAGATATTCATCTGCCTCTATAACGGTCTCATACAAAATTTCTTGAGCTACGTCTTCAACGACTTTGTACGCATCCTGATCATCATCTTCTTCGACTTTGACCTCGACAACATCGATCACTTCAGATGCCTATTAGAGGGAAAAGAATACATGACGATTATGCTACAATTCAAAAGTGTCGTACGCCAATCGCTGCTTACCTCAGGTCTAGAGTTGCTGGAGTCGTCGAACATGTCATCTTCATTACTGCTGTATTCAACTTTCATGTTAACCAATTTCTGTTGCGGTTCAGATGTTTTCCGCACCTTGGGTGTAGTAACTTTAGCATGTGATGGCTCAGCTTTAGGCTTGACTTCGTAGTATGCAGAATCACTGTTTTCGTGTTTTTCAACTGCAAGCTTCCGTTTTTTGATCACTGGCTTCACGTCCTCACTGTCCTCTGCGGTATTTGAACGATTACGTGGTCTGGGTGGTCCCGAACGTTGAAGAACCTTGCTGACGTACACCTGACGATCAGTAAGATTTGGCATGGCTGTAAAAAATAGGACATTTGTAATGAATTTGGTTCTGAAGCTTGTAGGAAGTATTTACTCTTGATGTTCGGTCTCGGTACAATTTTGTTTGTCAGGCAATGTTGTGGTAATCCACACGTATCCGGTCTAGCTCGTCGATGTTTGAGAAGGTTACCTATCGAGTTATTGTGGAAAAATTAGTAAAATGAAAAACAAGTGATAATGTTTTGTATATTACCAATGCATGAAAAGCGACTTTCACAGTAGCTGCAGTGATAGGGCTTAATACCGCTGTGTGTCGTAGAGTGCGTGATCAAACTCTCTCTATGGGCGAACGCTTTGTCGCATTGCTAGATACAAATGAAAACAATTATCAAATTCGTATTTTCTGATAAGTATGAATACTTACATTACACTTGTATGGTTTCTCTCCGGTATGCATTCTTTCGTGCACTTTAAGTTGACCCTTATTCAGGAAGCTCGCACCACAATAGTTGCACAGATGGCTCTTCTCTCCCGCGTGCTTGATCATGTGGGCATTTAGCGATGCTAGGGTCAGATAGAGTAAATTACATTCGCTGCATTTGTGCTTCTTTTCCGTTCCACATTTCGATTCGATGTGAACTCTGAAAAAAAAACGAAACAAAAATGATTACCTATAGGTACCTATAATAGCCTGTGCAGCCTTTTATGCTGTCTTGTTCTCTCCTATAGGAAATTTGACGTTAATTGAGGTCCCCGTCTTCAAAAATTACGAAGGAGTGAAAAAGATAGCACAAACTGGTGCACAGGCTAATTATATTCAGATCTCTGCGTTTATCGTGAACTCTTATACCTAAATATTGTGCTTTCACAAATATCCATCTCCGAACATGTTTATACCGACTAAGGGCCGATTTCTTCACCTATCTGGCTTAACGACGCAAGCCTGGTTTATCTTAAACCACACTTAAAGTTAAGCCAAATTATTAAGCCAGGTTTAAATATTTGAATTTCTTCACACCGGCTTAGCAAATGAAGGCGATGGCTTACGCTAAGCCAAGCTTAACGAAATTTCCCATATCATTCCAGTGACTTTCCAATGGAAACGTCAAATTAAGCCGCCGATATTTTGAAATGCCCGTTATATGCAGTATGGAATAACAACAACAAAACATTCGCTGAAATTTTAGCAGGAAAAGCAGAATCGCTCGGTAAATTGTTCGGATGCAGAAGAAAATTAACAATGATGAGCTACCTAGACTATTTTACCCAACGCTAGTATCGAAGATCTTCGATTTAGTACCTACTCCATATGATCGTTCCACGACATTTGGTGTTCGAATTTGCCTTTTATTGTACAAAGTTAGAGTGCCACATTGCAGAAAAGGCGTTGCAATGTTGATTTTATGTTTTGATATCCATTATCGACCTGTTAGAGTTGCATTTCGATCAAGATTTCGATTGTGAGCTTTTGAAAATGTGTTGGTCGTGAGATCCTCTAGAGTCCAAACCATTTTTCGAATATGATTAACATTTAAAACTGTGTACATTCAATGAAAGTTTAAGTTCAACTAGAAACTGAAATCCTTTTATAGAAACAATAGGAAACAGTTGATTCCACTTTTGTTCCGTTCGTTGTTATTTTTTAATACTTTGTTTTAAAAATGTTTAGATTCCGTTTATAAATTACGTAACGCTCTAAAGAAAAGGAAAATTTGATCGTACGTTACGGCTCATACAAAAGATTTAGGATTTTAATATACAATGCGTTAATACGATGCACGCCGCCTTGTATTAAAATATAAAACGGAACGTTTTTTGCAGTGCTGAAAAGGTAATTTCGACCTATCTAGATTCAATGTCATCGAATATCTTCGAAAAAGGCAATTAATATTCATCATGAAAAAATGGGATTACATGTGTGGTGTAAAAATGTAGTATTGCAACGAGTTGCAAAACATTTTTGCAATGAAAAACAAACCAATTTTCATCAGTATTGCTAATTTAGAGATAAATTTCCGTTTTACGGAAGAATTAAAAAGCTACCGCAGCTGTCAGATACTGATTTTCACTGAGTTATCATCAAACGGCTCAAAGATGCCTTGGATACGACGCCGATGATCATTGTTTGTTGTTGCTTCCCAGAGCAATTCACATTGCAAGCATACTTTGATTAGACCATCTGTTTCAATGATATGATGATTTTCAGGGCTGCGGTAGGACTTTGACAGCTGCGGTAGAACTCGGCGGCTACCGCAAAGTGGAAATTTTTCAAAAAATCCGCAATACCATCGTGCTTTGCGTTGTTTCGGTGGGAACGGTCATGTGTTCCATCATACCTGCCACTAAATTTTAATCAAGCAAGCTGCAACCGAAATCAGTTGCATTACGAATCATATTGTGAAGACGAAGCAACCCGGCGCAACCGTTTGCGTCAACAAGGCAACCGCCTTAGGCTTCCCTAGCTACCCTTAGTTACTAAGATTGTTATTTTTTCCTAACAATTAGTCTGAAACTGTTCTTCAAATAAACTAGACGTAATATTCGAAGCTCTGCCTACCTTCACTTATAAAATATTGCAATTGTTTGATATAGTACGAAAAACTAGTCCGTTGTGATACATCAACTATACATCAAATTTCATAGTGCTGAGTTGCAAAAGGATATTTAAAATCCTTTTGCGTCATTTTTAAATAGGGAAACTTACGTATTTTCGGCAGTTTTGTTTTCTTCGTCATGGGAGGTTTGTTGAAACCTATTGAACTCAAAGCTAACCTTAAATCCTTCCAAAGTAAGCTGAATGATATGACCATGGCGCCCATGACGAACACGAAAACAAAGCTGCCGATAATATCCAACGTCGCCCTATTAGGTATTCAAAATAAGTCACGTTTAGAAGTACACCACGAATAATACTTTTTATTTTTAGAATTATAAGTCTAACTGTTCAATAATCGATGGGCTAAACGTGCTTTGAACTAAGTTTTTATAAGAAATCAGTGTATAATTCTTAGAAGTATATTTTAGGGTCATACTAAGTTTGTTCGTTAAAAAAATAATATCTCTTAAACCATAAGAGACAAAAATATGTTTATTTTGACCTGAAATTATGAAAGGACTGGATTAAAATAAAAAGAAACTTCAATGCTAACGAATGTACTTTCGACTTTCTCATCAGGAAGAAAAATTTCCAAAACTGTCAATACGGTGCCTTTTTGAAGACTTTCAATCTTATGTAAAAGCTTGATTGTCCCCAAAAACCGATGTCGAATATTTTATATTAACGACGCGCCAGCTGTAGATAATTATTTTCTTTATTACCGCTCCCATCCGTATCCAAACGTTTTACAATTCCTAAGTGAACATGTTTTTTTTCTTTAATATTTTCTGCTGTTCAAAAATTTATCCATGAAGCAAGTGAAAAAAACCCAAACTCTACAATTTGCCGCTTAAGCCTGGCTTAGCGCTGCTAAGCCACCTCAGAGCACCGCTTAAAATAAGCCACACTTAACGTAAACCGTAGCTTTATTAAACCTGGTTTAGTGGTTAAGCCGAGGTGAAGAAATCGAAAAAAAGTTAAGCCCGGCTTAAAATTTTGCTAAGCCTGGTTTAAAATTTAAGCCCGGATGAAGAAATCGGCCCTAATAAACATTATTTTTATGACGGTGAGCGGCTACTAGTACACTGACGGAAATTTGTTAGGTTTTTCTTTAAGTTGTCAGTTATTGGTCGCCAGACTATTCCTCAAAGCTTTCTAACAAACTTTTTTTCAACATGTCTTATGACTTCCTCACCGAGAATTGTAATGTATCTTGACGTGTACTCAGCTGATTGAATTCCAAAATGTGTAGCGAATTCCATAAAAAGGTTATTGTAATGCGTCGGCATTTGTGTGATAAATTATTTCCAGTTTTGTCATGGTAAAATCAGAACTAGTAAGCCAAGGTTCTCCGATTTCAGTGCCCCTTCACAATTACATTCTCATAGATGGATTCCTGGAGGAATTGATTGATTGATTTGTCTTTATTTCAGAGACTTTCAGCCCTTGGCTGATTCGTTTCTTAACCTGGAGGAATCTCTGAGGGAATCGCAATTGTAATTGAGCAATTCCTGAAGGAAGTTTCAGCAGTTTCTTCTGAAAGATTCCAAGTAACAAACTTTATAAGAAATCCCTGTTGAAATTTCTGAAGCAATTCTATGAATATTGAAGAAGTCTGAAAAATATAATTTTTTTTTTATCTTTATTACGACTTTCAGCCCAAGGCTGGTTCGTCTCCAGAGGGTTATGATGAGTCAAAACAGATACAGAGTGTGGAGACTACTTGTTCTTACTAAGTAACCGTTTAATCTTTTTTGCTTGTTTACGGGACATTCGTTCTCTTTTGTCATTCCAAGCTTTAATTGCTTCGAAAGCATCGCTTAAGAATTTCAGAAGGAAATAACACAAATCTGAAGAAAATTCTGAATGAATTCCTGAAAGAATTTCTGAAAAACAGGAATATTTTAAGAATCATTGGTGGATTTTGAAAATAAATCCTGGAGAAAATCTTCAATAAAAATCCTAAACCCTTTTTTATGAATTCTTGGAGGAATTCATAGAGAAATTCCTAGAGGTATGCTTGGAAGAATCTGCATAAAAATTTCTGAAGAAAACCTTGGAGAATTGTATAAGCCATTGTTAAGAGATCCATGGAACAATTTCTGGAAAAAAAATGCCTTGAAGGAATATCTAAAGGAATGTGAAGAAATAATGGGAATTTCCTTAATAATCTATTGTAGAGTTTCTAAAACAATCTTTGAAGAACATTCTATAGAAAGCTTCTGAGCAAATTTTGAAGGAGTTCTGAATGTTTGATTCTCAATGTATCTGTGAATCATTTTCTAAAAAAAATTCATGGAAGATTTTTCAGATGAATGCTTGGCAAAAAAATCTGGAGGAATGTATATGAAAAAAATTGGAAGAAATGAACATTCTAAAGTTTAAAGGAATCACTAGAAGATTTTGTGAAGCATTTTCTGACTGAATTTCTTTAGGCTTTCCTGTATGATTGATTGATTGATTTGTCTTTATTAAAGAGACTCCTGTTTGATTGTTTGAAGTAAATCTACGAAGAGTTTTCAAAAGAGTCCATGAAAGTATTTTTTTAAGAACCCATGGGATATTTTTTTTTTCATAAACTCGTTCAAATAACTATCGAAAAATCTGTGGAAGTTCAGTGTTGCCCCATTATTATATTTTATGGGACTTTTTGGCGCTATATCGGGCTTCGGGTTTCTTTGAAAAACAACCGGTTAGGATAAAAGCCGACGTTTCGAATGTTTATTCATTCAAGCTAAAATGTAAAAGATAAGACGCCACAGGTGGAGCAACGGAATGTGATTTATCGCATCCCCTGCATCGACTGCGACGCTTCCTACATTGGCTTGACGACACAGCAGCTAAAAAATTGCCTCTTTGGACACTGATCACTCATTAATCGGTATACAGAGCTGAAGTCTTCTGATCCACTCGGGGCAATGAGAGGGAGAATTCAAAGGCGGAACTGTCGAAAACAAAGATCGTAGAACAGGACAACCGGTTAGCTTCAAATACTCGAAATGTGTCACATCTGCCTTCTGTGACAACACAACGTTAAATTTTAGAACCGACGAGGGCAATTTAAATGGGAGCGGGACATTTGGCATAACGGTCATTCGGCATAATCGAAATGCATCCTTCTTTATTATGCCAAGTGTCCATTATGTTGAACGACCGTTATGCCAAATGTTTTTATGCCAAGTGACCTTATGCCAAATGACACAGACCCAATTTAATGTATATTAGGGTTTTCTGTACTCAATCGCGGACGAAGGGCGATAATAGACAATGATTTTATGTTCTCTGTTATCTCTTCTTCTCTGTTCCATATTAGTTTTGATATCTCTCATTAAACATTTTGATTCATAACTGTTTGAATATGCGCGGGTGAAAGCTGTGTAAGTTTGTGCTACGTGTTTGACCCATTCAATTGAAATTAGTCACTATGTCCGAATTTTGTTTTATTATTGCATTGTAATTTTGTCAGCCATTCTTAATTCCATGTTCCAAAACTACTTGACATAGAAGTCACTGTTTGGTGTAAGTTATTTATGTAATCTGTATGTTTTATGTTAATTAGTAACTAAAAATGTAAAATTTGTATTATTATTATTTATTTAAGAGGTTTTAACAAAAAGTCATTTGCCTCCGGTGAGATTTGTAGTTTGCCCTGAGGATGAATGAATAAACACTCGAAACGTCAACTTTTAACCTAACCGGTTGTTTTTTTTTTTAAGAAACCAGAAGACCGATATAGCGCCTAAATCCCTAAATCTGATTCTGCCTATGATTTGCTAGGTTTTTCATATGGGACACTTATTTTTTTTTTTTTTTTTTGCTAGGTTTCTAGCTGCACTCTGAATAGAGTTGAAACCTCTACACTAGACCCGAAGATAGAAAAGAGTACGTGATCTTTCAGAAGCAGTTTGCCAGCCGTACGCGGAAAATGATATCCATTAAGACACTGTTGCAACTGACTCAGAAAGTTACGGTAGAAGATTGGAAAGTTTTCAATTGGTCAGTCAGTCAGGATTTGCCTATGTAGTGTTATGGTCACACGGTTTGTGTTTGTCTCCTTGTTTAATTTTGTGGTATGGTTAAATATGTTTTTCTCCTCGTTAAGTCAGTTGTCGTATGTTGTTTTTTTTTTCATCGAATCAATCGAACCCTGTATGTTAAAATATAGTCGATCCTGTGTCAAATTGTTTTCTTGATTTGGCTAATCGTTTTCTACTTGTGTTCATCTCTTGTGTCCTTAAATTGTCATCGGTCCAAAATCCACAGAAACATGTAACTGAACTTCTGAACATCTAAGAGATAATCAAAAATACGCCAAGTTGGTCAGTTGATTGCAATAAAATTTTAAAAAAATAAAGATTTCATGTCAACTTTCATCCTGCTACAAATACTATGAAAAATATTCAAATTCGTTCAATTGTCCTATCGGTCCTACCTAGATAAACCATGTCATTTTCTCAAGCGTAGCCTAGAAATGTCAACCTAGTCATACAAAAGTAACGTTGTTCAGTTAATAAAAAGCAGTCAGCTTTTGTCCAAAATGTCACGTCGAACGCATTGACGTCAACAATGCGTTTAAGTGTTCGCACGTTAGCTTCGAATCTATCAGCACAATTAAGTGCTGCAAATCTCCTTCCCACTATTAATTCTTCGGTCGATTTTTATTGCTTTATTTAAAGAAAATATGACCAACTAACATTCTAAAAATTCGAAAAAGCGACTATGACATTAATAAATTACTAATCAAAATCAACCGAGAAACGTGGGAAATAGAGCCCAAACAACATTTTGAAGTCAGATGGCTGTAAAAGGTTCCAAAACCTGTCACAAATCCTATAATACTTTTATTAGGATTTGTAACGATCATCAAAACCTTCTCAAATCCAACCGACTTGGAACTATTGCTTGGGAATAGACTCTACTGAGCCCCGGCGGTTCCTCCTGTTTATCGAGCATGTCTGATGCATATGATCAGCCATACTCCATCTGCAGCAGCCGGTTCGTGATGAACCGTTGGAGGCGCATTAAAGTGTTAAAAAGGTGATATGTTTCACTAAAGAACACTACATTACAATAATCAAAATGAAACTCCTTCACTTTAATACCGTCAACCCCTGCGAACTTGGCCAGGGAGGTTTTTCATATGGGACACTTATGTGATCATATGCAGTATTAGTTAGCGAAATTTGGAAAGGCATGAAATTAGGTCACCCCACGGTAAATACTACATCGAAATGTTCAAAAGTAGTATCTGCTACAATGTTGAAAAATGATTTTATTCAACCCAAGGCTACTACGTTAGAGTGGATCATATTCCAAAGTAGTAGGGTGGGGCGGGGCAAGATGGGTCGCGGGGCAAGATGGGTCAGTGCCATTTTCAGGCGCATTACTCATGTTTTGATTATGTTAATAATTTTGTTAGATGACCAGCATGAATATACAAAAGTTTAGGGCATTGATAGAAAAAATATTCACTCTCATTGGAAATAAAAAATAAAATAGTTTTTAGCCATTTTTCTTATGCGATACATTTCATATAATCTCTATATAAACGGCCGCGAGGCAAGATGGGTCACCTTCAATTTTGAACGTATTTTTGAAGCATTCAAAAGATAATTATTTTTTATTACAAGACTATCTAATAAATGACTTCAACCAAGCGGAATGAACGCTCAAAATTATAACATAAAATTATGATAATTTTTTAGTGAAAACATCGATTTTCAAGTCGCCTTAGGACCACTCAAATCGTTAAGTTTTTTATATTCCAAATAAATGTATAAAATGTTTACTAGTAGCTCTTGTTTACTCAGTATTGATATGGAGCATATATGAATGCGGAACAAATCTTATATTTTGACGTTTTTCGTTAAGAAAATGTGAATTACTTAAAAGGTGACCCATCTTGCCCCGCCCTTTTTTCACGGCGCAAAATCGATCACTTTTTAAAACTGCTTGTTTAACATCATATTTTGTACCTAATGAACTTTTTATCGACTTTTAGCAAAGCTAACTAGTGTATTAAAGAGTAGCGGACGAATACAAACCAATACGATTAGTATTTACAAAGTTACGGTGATCCATCCTTAGGTGACCCATCTTGCCCCGCCCCACCCTAACTATAAATCACGGTTAGTTACTTTTTATACATGCCAATAGCCCATATGAATAAAGTTGAATAATATGAAACAAACAAAAAGGTTTCAGCAAAATCGTTCTTGATGAAAGGGGAAAAAGGACATCCGGAGAAAAGTAGCTCAATCAGACCGAAAGGGTCAACAAGATTCCATCACAAAATCTAATACTTACTTGAGCTGCGATGTTGACTTGAACTGCTGTCCACAGGTCGGGCATATGTCGTAATCGCAGTCACGTCCTTCGTGCTCCTGCTGGATGTGATCCTTGAAGTCCGTCTCGACGGGAAATTCCGCATGGCATATGCGGCACCTGTAGACGCTGTGTTCGTCGCGCTTGTGTCGACTGCGATCCCACTCGGTGGTAAACGTCTGATAGCACAAGGTGCAAACGAACCCTCCCGGGGGCTCATGGCGCTGCGTATGGCGTAAATAATTTGACTTGTGGAGGAAAACCTGGTCGCATATCTGTTGGTAATGGAAACAGTAAATGGATGGGTAAAGGGGTCCAAAACACGAAAAACTGACTTACCTCACAAGCATAATGTTTACCGTCCAGATCGTCGTCCGAATTCTTCGGCTTTCGAGGCGACTCTTCCGATTTCGACGGTCGACCGCGCTTTTTTATCTGGGGACTGTGCTCCTCCTCTCCGGAACTCATTGTGAATTGTGAACCAACCCTATTTTTCACCCTTGTGTAGCAAAGCAAGCGTCACTTTTAACCTTTTAGAATGCCCACTACAACAATCTTGCCAAAATCAAAGATTTTCACTGCTTTTCAGTTGATTTTTCAACTTTCCCGAACTTTCCCGTATCCGGCAGGTTTTAGTTTACTTTTGGCTGCTGACAAACAACGATTTTTAGGAAGTAATGAGCCAAAATTAATAACACTGTACATTGTGAAAATTTTCAGAATCCATGTTGGCTTGCACACGCGAAGAAAAAGGAGCGAAAGAGCTGGGGCAACACGCGAGCAAGAAAACATCAGCAGCAGCATCAGAAACGATTTCACGCACACTGATGCGCGTAGGTATGTAAACAAGCAAAGGGGGTTCGGTACCGCTCAGTCGAAACACTATCGAAATTGAGCAGTCTCTTTAAAATATTTCCCTTTTTTCTGCCAGGGTTCATTCAAATATTACGTAACGCAAAATTTGACGATTTTAGACCCCCTCTCTCCCCCACGTAACAACTTTTGTATGGGAAATTTTAAAATTTTGTATGAGGCGTAACACAGCGCTAGACCCCCTCCCTTCCTTATTAGCGTTACGTAATATTTGAACGAACCCCAAGCTCTCTGCTCTGCCCACATGAGCCCACATGGACCGCAGCTGATTTAGATTGTCCAAGGTATTTTTAAGGAAGGTACAAGAATATCGGCAATCACAGGATGCGGGGTGAGGTAATCAGCGGGGGGCAAGAGGGTGACAGCTGGCGAGCCAGCGAGCTAGCTGGTTTGTTTACGTGATTTCCCCTCAACTCGTTTCTATAGGGATGTTTATATTAATTGTTGCAAATTAGTGTGTGAAGCTCAAGAACAAGGCAAGTGAACCCGAGAGTGAACCTAAATGTTTATCTCCAGGTACCTTCGTTGTGTACGGTGGAGGGTTGTGATAACACGACTTAAGAAGCATCCAAGGGGGAGTCGCTGAGCACATCTTTACTTGCGCCAATTATTTTCAGTGTGCCACCGGGTATTGAATTGTGCCTCAGTGTGCCCCGAAGTGCCACTGCTTGATGATTCAGATTTTGCTTGGCAACTACCAAGACAACCAACTGTTTGTTTTCATTTTGCAGGTCAAATGCACATGGTTGCCTAGTTTTTTCACCCAAACTCAAGTGTCAAAATTGTGCCTCAGGGTGCCTCGGTGTGCCACACACCGTATAAGACGGTGTGCTTGGCACCTCTTGGCACAATGTTCCAAGCGATAGCCCCTTGGCTGACCCTGACTCGCAATAAACGAACGAAAATGGATCCAGATCCGACCCGAGTCGAGTTAACATGTAAACATTGTGAAAATGAATTAAACTGTCAGTTGCGCATTTTCATTAAATTGATCTTTTTAGCGCACTATTCAATGCTGAAATGCTGTTTAGTGCACTAATTTAATAAAAAAAAACCATCTATGAAAGTTTTGAATCTTCTATTTGCTTAAATGAATAGCAATTGGCTTCTTTAGTGGTGTTGAGATAATTCCATATTCAGAATCTGCATGTAAAACTGAGCCGAAATCCAAATTTTCATGAATTTTGGTGCCCGGGAACCTATTTAAAAATCAGTTTGAAGTTTGTATGGGAGCAATTCGTCGAATCACCCCTCGTCGCATTTTGTACTGGGCGAAGCTGTCAAGCAGTTGTCCAGCTGTCAAAAGGTGATTTCAAAAAATCTCTTCGAAAGCGATTTTAGTTACCAAAATGAAGTTCTAAAAATCTGGAAAAAATCATGGTGGTTCAGAAAAAAGATGCTCTTTCGTATAAAATAAAAAAATCAATACATTTTTCTTAATTTAAAAACCCAATTTTTATTTAAATGTTTTGTTTTGTTGATTTGTTTACATCCATGAACCCCGCTCGTGTTGGATCGAAAAAAAACAGCAGAGCGAACCTGACTCTGTTTGGGTCGGATCTCGGGCGGATCCAGATCCGACTCGATTGAATAACCGAACGTTTTGACAGCAGTTAGGGCGGATTCAATGGCGGATCCAGGGCGAAACTAGGTTCGCTCTAGGAATAAACGTAAACGACAGTTTCACTCTTTGCCGGACTTCGATACATACTGTATACAGTAACCCAACAGTATGGTATAACGTATAACAACCAAAGGAACAATAAATCCATAGTGCCATAAACCCCATAAACGGTTTTAGCAGTTTGATAAACGCAAACGGTTCTCGAGCTAAATGAACACGACGAATCTCCATTAGCAATGAAATGGTGCAAACAGCGTGAGTATTATGATTTCTTGCTTCTTGCCTCTTGATTTCTCGCACTCTTAAAAACTAGTGCGATAGTCCAGTGGTGAACTAAATGCGCTATATTTTATTCTCGATTTTATTCACTAAACAACCGAGTATTAACCCTTATGTGGCCGGCAGGGTACCCGGGTACCCAGCACCCATTTAAAATACACGGTGTAGAAAAAAGCAAAAAGTTTGCCGGCCACATATTGCCCGTTGTGAAGATTTATAGATTCCGACACAAATAAATGATTAGGCTCATTTTCAGCGTAGGTGCGTTATAAATGTTTGTTTACAATGCAAAGCTATCACCAAATGGGTATTGCTGTGTGCATTCAACATGCAAATATCAAATGCGGGAGCACCAAATGCGGTAAGATTTTCTAACAAGTAACCCGATGTCAGTGGGAGCTTTCGAATCCTAGGTTGGCGGTGATATTGGCTATGGTTGCTACGTTGCCTTTGGTAACATGTGTTACCGCGTTTGAAGCGCATTTGGGCACCGTTTGCATCTTGAACGCACACAGCACGGTGTGTCTGGTATAAGAAATTTATTACAAAAAAATAGGCATCGCTAATTTTTACGTTACGTGAAAGTTGACGCTACTAGCTTTCATTCAAGCCCAACATCGAAATATTCCATCGGGGGAACTTTTTCATACAAAAATTGGGTATGTTTGTTAAGTAGAAATAGGGATTAATTTGGAACCGTTCATTTTGTATGGGGAAAAACAGTATTCTGAAAAAGTTGTTCGAGATCCCTCGGTGGATTTTTTTGAGGGACCGTGCAAATGAAAGCTGGAAGTCTCTATTTTTGAATAGCGAAAAATTTGGCGATGCCCAATTTTTTGTTATAAACCTTTCCCATACACACGCCGTGACAGCAATACCTAACAACACTTTTTTTTTTTTTTTCTTCTTTATTAGGGTGATTTTTAGCGTCGATGGCTAGTTCATCACCATAGTCAGGTAGGAAAAATGTTATCCTACCGAGCCCAACCTAGTGGCTCGCAAATTTCGTTACAATTATGACACAAATACAGAACAACCAAAAATGAACTAACACTAGGGTAAAAACAGAATTAGATCTGACTATAAAGCCCAGAATCTTGCAAAAAACGGATGACGCTGGCTAGGATCGATGTATTGTTGCACAGGATGTCACGAATGCTGCCAGTCAGACCATTACTTGCGCGGTGCACTTCATATTGGGGGCAGACACACAGAAAGTGCTCAGCCGTTTTATGGGTGTTGCATATGAGACATGTCCGGTGAAAGGGGGGACCTCCCATGCTATGTGAAAGGCGTGTATGGCCGGTCCGCAAACGGGATACAACCCGCTGTTCTCTCAGCGAGCCCAGGTCCGTCCATGGTCCGGTATCCGGCTTAATCTTGTGTAGATAGGCTGTGTTGTCCCTTTGGGACCACTCGGTTTCCCATTGTTCGCGGAAAATCTTGGTAATCCATCTTTTGACGTCATGAAGGGGGACCTTGTCGGTGTACATCGGTGCAGCATGACCCGCCCCAGCGAGACGGTCAGCTGTGGTGTTACCCGGAACGCCGCAATGCCCTGGGATCCAAGCGATAGTTGTGTTTGGTGGGGCAAGCCGGATAATATCCTGAAACCATGGATGCACAGGAGACTCGGCCTGGAGAGCCGATACCACGCTAGCTGAGTCGGTAAGAGCAACATTAACGGCGGCTACTATTCGAGCAACCCGCGCAGCGCTACCATTTTGACTTAACCACCCTTTTCCACACCGGTAGCAATCAAATTAGTCACCCTGATTCGTATCGGGAGAGCTGTCATATTTCCATAGAATTTTTAGCAGCGCAACTGTCCCGCTACTATATTTGGTCACCCACCCATAGCGCTACTATTTTGCGAGCGCATCTAGCAGCGACCGGTAAAGTTTGCTGCAATGATGGAGGGCTGCCAAACGGGGTATAGAAGCGCACCGTTAAAGGTGCTCTAAGTACGAGGATGGGCTGATCTGCTGGAATGGTGATCGCGATGAGAATGGCGGCAGCTTCGGCCGAGAAGATGGAGCACAAATGGGACATGCTGAGGCTTGTGTTGATATTGGACCCGGAGACACCGATGCCAACACCTCGGCTCGACAGTGAACCGTCTGTATATCTGTGGAGGTGGTTTGGATATTTGTTTCGAAGCCAGTCGAGTACTGATGCCCGTAGTACGACTGAATTATCACCGGCTCGAAAACGGTTCTTAATTGTGCTATCAATTCTTGGTGTTCTTGAATGCCAACTCCTGTCTCCGTGCCAGTGGATCTTGGCCACCAGGGGGAGATCTACGTTGGCTACCGTGCGGAGGATTCTGCACCCCTCTGAGAGGAGGAAGATCCTTTCACTTCCTGAGGCTTTCTCGGCGAAAGCAGCGGCTTTTCTACAGATGGATGCGGATATAAGGTGGCGAAAGGGTAGTACACCTGCTTCTGAGCACGCAGAATCCGCCGGAGTTGACGGTAGCAGACCTGATATGATTCTTACATAGTTGTTGTACACGGGTGTGAGGACTTGGAGGAGTTTTTCGGTGGCTATGCAGGTCAATTCTAATCCATAGGTCAGACGACTGTCGATTATAGAGCGGGCTACTCGAAAACGAGTACGACAACTGGCCTTAACGGAAGCGAAATGTTGCTTGAATGAAAGCCTTCTATCGATTAAAACCCCAAGGGTTTTGACAGTTTCTTTCAGTGGAATGGGCTGACCTTGAATCGTGATAGGGGGACCTCGGATTCGATGACCAGTGTTGCAGATATGACAACGTACGCTTTTAGGTGCAGATAGGGTGAACCCGACTGAGGATGTCCATTTAACTACGGCGTTGACAGCGGCTTGAGCTTTTATTCTGGTGCGAATGGGGGTTCGTCCAGGAATCACCAGCAGGATATCATCAGCATACACAAAAATGTAGATACCACTGGGAAGATTAGAGAAGACTCCGTTCATCGCTACCAGGAATAGGGTGACGGCGATAACGGTTCCTTGAGGTACACCTGTCTCTTCGGCGAAGGACTTGGATGAGCTGTCGCCAATTACAACTCTGAAGGAGCGATTCGACAGAAAGTTTTTAACGAAATGGAGTACGTGCCCGGACATACCCCAATCTGCAAGTTGCTTCAGTACCAGAGGGGTCCAAGTGCGATTGAAAGCCTTGGAGAGATCTAACGATATAATTTCGGTGTGCAGTCCTTTGGAGTAGGCGTCATGGAGAACATCACCCAAGGTGGTAAAATAGCTGTTCGTACCAAAGCCGGTCCTGAAGGTGTGTTGACGGTGGTCAAGATGACCATCGGCTTCGAGTTGTTGCTTCAATCGTCTGTTGACCATTCTTTCCATCACCTTGGAGAGACAGCATGTGAGGGCAATCGGGCGGAAGTGCGATGGTCCGCGTGTGGGGTCGTTGATTTTGGGAATGGGAACGACGAGGCTTTCTTGCCATTCGGGGGGGAAAGAATCCGATAGCCAAAGTTTGTTAAAAAGGTCCAACAGTTTCATTTTTCCGGGGAGAGGTAATTTTTTAAGCAGCGGGTATCCGACTCCATCGGGCCCAGTTGATTTACCTTTACAGCTGCTGAGGGCAAATTGTAGTTCTTGGAATGAGAAAGGTTGGTTGATCGCTGTTCCTCTGAAGTCAAACGGTACGTGGAAATTACTAACGGAAGATGTCGAGGGATTTAGGCGGCGCTTGAAGATGTCATCATAGGTGTCTATAGCCGACAGGCCTGAGACACTGCGTAAAATAGAATAACGGTTAACCTAACAACACTGCGTAAAATAGAATAACGGTTAAATAAACTACCTTTGAATGATAAAGACCTGAGACATAAAGGCGTGTTCGACCATCACAGTACGAATCCCCAATGCATCATATTATGACGTTTATGTTGCTCATGTGCCCTACACGCTAAGGTCAGTTTACCCATAAATAGGTAGATTATTTACCCATATTTGGGTTTCGTATCCATTACCAATAATATGGGTAAAGTTTACCAATAAATATTGGTAAAATTCACCCATATTCTTGATGAAGTGACTTTACTCATATATGAGTAAAGACTGTTTACCCATATTTGGATGAAAAAAATAATATTTTCTAGAGGCAGCACCGAAATCGGCCATTCGCTCGGTTCATCAAAAATAAAACAATTGTTTTAGTTAACTATTCTCGGAATTATTGGAGAACGTTGAGGCAAATTTGCAAATTACACAACGCCTAGGTGAAGAGGAAGCAGGTGACCTGTAAGTATCCTCAAAAATTCGTAAACGATTCGATAAACCAAAAATATACATACTTGTTTCCGTCACTTTCAGCTGAACAGAAAAAAAATTCCTTCGAGGTGGATTACGGTTGGAACCAGTTGAATCAGCAGGATTCTCTGCAAGTGCTCTCGTGTTGGATTTAGCACCGCTCGATGAGCTGAATTTGAGCGTCTTAGTGGAACACGCCCAGCAATCCACCGGAGTGCAAATAAACCGGAGACGCACGTTGACCGTGAACGAATCGTCTAGGACTCCGCTCCCCCTGATGCCAAATTTGAATAGGCCGGCCGGATGATGCAAACCGCCCGTAGAAGAAGGAAGTGGCATTCTCGTTGTAGAAGTGTTCTGTCTATGCCTCGGCTCCCCCGAGAGCAGTTGAAACCCACCCGAACCAGAGTGGGAGTGGGAAGTAAACCGACACAAGTGGCTCAAGTCCGGACATTATTAGAACCAGGGAGGAGTTTGCATCAATATCTGAGTAAGTTATGCTGTTATTTATCACCAAAAATAGTATCTAATCTTTTGCTTCTTCCAGTTTGTGCATCTCACTCCCGGTCCTACTCATCCTGGTCGAGATCCTGGCCTCAAACGCCCATACGAGCAGGCGCAAGAGTCGACAAACTGCATCAGCTGGCGGACCCTCCGGAGCGCATTGTCCGGAAGAAAGCAGGCGAGCTCCACCATCAGGAAGCTATTCGCGATCCTTTCACCATTGATGTTGCTGCACGATCCAGTCTTTTCCTATGTAAAACGAAACGCCGACCCAATCGTTAAAATCAATCACCAAAACCCTGCATGTATTTTTTTATTAATATTTTTCTGTTTTATAATAATATTCGAATAAACTTTTTATTAACTATTTTAATTTTATTTGTTTTCTTTTCGAAATTTATGGCATTTTATTTATAAGTAAAATAAATAAATACAAATCATTTACTCAAATATGAGTACTATGTACCCAAATTCAAAGAACTCATATATGGGTAAATTCAACCTATATTGCCCGTAGATCCAACATACCCAAATATGAGTAAAGTGTCTTTACCCATAAAATGAGGTTGTGCACTTTTCGGCGATTATGGGTAAAGTTTACTCATATTTGGGTAAACTGACCTTAGCGTGGGCAGCATAACTGGCAAAACTCGTGTTCGTTCACTGTTCACATAAGTTATCTTACTTTTAGAATTTTCAAGCTAACTTTACATTTAATATCCATGTCACCATTGTAAAATGGTTCTTCTACAATCTTTTCTCCTAGGGGCGGCTAAAAAAGTATGTATTTTACGTTTTTAAGAATAATTGCAATATGTACGTAAATGATTGTAATATAAAGCAATGAGAGTATATTATTAGACTCTCATTGAATATAAAGTATCCCAATCTTACCCTTGCAGCCTATAAGGAGTCATTTGCGAGGAAAGTTCCTAGACAGCTTGCGACTCGCCGTCCGTGGTGGTCACGGTGGCAATGGCTTGCCGAAGTACGGCGGCGTCGGAGGCCAAGGTGGGGCAGTATATTTCGTGGCCAAAGAAGGCAAAACCTTGAAGGATGTCGTGCACAAGTATCGTGCCAAAAAGGTCACCGCTGGGAATGGCGAGGAAAGTAGCAAAGCCCGAATACTGGGCCGGCGAGGATTGGACGAGCAAGTGGAAGTGCCTGTGGGAATACGGGTTCTGGAGAATGATGGGGCATTCATTGCCGAACTGGATGAAGAGGGGAAGACTTGCCTGGCTGCCGGGGGCGGCAGCGGAGGCTGTGCTGGAAATTCTTTTCTCGGAAAGGCTGGACAGACGAGAACGTTGAAGTTGGACCTCAAGTTGATTGCCGATGTAGGTTTGGTCGGCTTTCCGAATGCGGGTAAAAGTACCCTCGTTATGGCACTTTCCAACGCTACGCCCAAAATCGCTTCATATCCGTGTAAGTATGCGAAGGTGTATTCCTCTTTGGAAGTAAGGTATGACTTTCCTTCTCACCCACAGTCACAACAATTCGACCTCAGATTGGTACAATCGAGTATGAAGATTACCGACAAATAACGATAGCCGATCTGCCCGGACTTATCGAGGGAGCGCATGCCAACTTCGGCATGGGTCACAAGTTTCTGAAACACGTGGAAAGGACGCGGCTGTTGTTGATCATAGTGGATGTTTTCGGTTTCCAGTTGAGCCAAAGCCACCGAAGGCGAAACTGTTTGGAAAACATTTACGCTTTGAACAAGGAACTCGAGCTCTACGATAAGACATTGTTGGAAAAGCCTTGCGTGCTCTTGGTGAACAAAATGGACAAAGATGGTGCAATAGAGGAGATCTGCAAGTATGACAAATACTTTGGGAAACTGGAAGGTAGGTTTTGAATTTCCTATTTTCTCATCTGATGCCAGCATTGATTTCTCATTTTTCTAATGTTAGACGGTCTTCAACATTGCCCTGAAGAGTTGATACCAAAGCAAATTATCAACTTTGAACGGATAATACCCATATCGGCCAAAAGTGTAACCGAAATCGACAAAGTTAAAGTTGCAGTGCGGGAAGTTTTGGACGCAAAAGCGGAAGAACGGTTACGTAGTGATGCCAAAGAGGGTGACAATTTAGAAATGCTTCGGGGGAAACTGCATGAACGGGGACCAAAAGTTGGATGAAATGCAGAAGTTTTCATTGTAGATAAAAGAAGCGTATGTCTTCTGTAATTTTAAATTACAAATAAATGCCCCGTTGTGAGCTGCCATTGTTAAAAAAAAAGAACTTTTGTTTCTTACTAGTGATGCGAATAAAATATCTTAAAACACCTCAAATAAATTCTGGGACCACAACTTGAAGAATCTCCTTCTGTTGATTGTGATTGGTTTCAATTCTATGGAATGATTGAGTGGTGGTAAATAACTACTAAACTAGTAAGTGTGCTAACACGTGTTCTTACAAGGCCGAGAAAACAAAAATCTAGGTGGCAATATAGTTGCCACTGCCCGTTTAGGCCACCAGCGCTGGTGGCAATATTTTTGCCACTGCCCGTTTAGGGTACCGTAAAACGGGGTATCTTTGATAATGCGGGTAACTTTGGTAGTGCGGCAGGCATTGTGTAATTTATCTTATAACTATGATTCCTTCAACCAGTTAAGAAAAAGGTAAACGTAAATCAATTTTATACATATGAAAGTTCATCTTAGACGTATTTTCATTAAAATCTAGTTTATATACAACTTTTTGGACTAAAAATAAAAATTGTTGATATTTTTGTCATTTATCAACCCCTTCAAACAATCTGCTATACGACTTCGTTACAACTATTTTTTCAATGAATGGACGCTTAGGGGCTGTCCATAAACCACGTGGTCATTTTTTTGGGACTTTTCAAACCCCCCCGCGTGGTCATTAGTCCATACAAAATTTTTTATTCGTCCATACAAAATGGTCATTGGCCGACCCCCCCCTAATGACCACGAGGTTTATGGATGTCCCCTTATTCTCGATAGATTCATCATGGTAGATTCCAAATCTGGCCTTGAATCTTTTAACGAAGTGTGTTTTAACAGAAAAGAAAGCAATTTTGTAAATTGGGATATTAATCTCCATACATTGATAAACGCCTAAAAGTATGCAATGCCCTTGTAATTTCATTTAGATAAATATGTGTTGTTAAAAATTTGTTAATAAAACATTAGAAAACTACCAAAAAAAAACTAACCATGAATAACATGTTATCATATGTTGATGTACCGTTAAGCATTTATTATCACAAAGATAATGATTTTTGATAGCTAAATTTATTGTGTTTTGCACTCAATACTCCACAAACTCATTTTTATATGTAGAATTTAGTAAAAATCAATGTTTTGATATAAAAATTCTATCTAATATATTCCACAAGCTAATATATTCTCTCATCATGTCCATACTCCTAAGATTTCAATGTGTGATTATTTTTTGAGATTTGTTGTGTTTAGGGCATTATCAAAGTTACCCCAAAATGAAAATCTGATTTTCGGTTATATGAAAAACTAAAATTTATCCAAAATATTTCAGATTATCCAATCTTTTAATTGCAATTGATAACTAATACCCCAGTACTTGTTTTAAAAATATAAAACTCGGGGAAATACTGTTACATGTAAAAATATTGAGAAAATTCGCTGAAAAACTATCAAAGTTACCCCATTTTACGGTATTTTTCTTCTTTTGACTTCGACAAAAAGCCGGAAAACAGATTTTAGAGTGGATTAGGGCTTAACCCATTATATAAACTGTGTAGTTCAGCTCATGTCAACCCATGATTTGATTATTTCTTAAAATATTTACCAAATTTTTAATTTAACAGTAAGTTTGAGCTAATTTTCTTCACGCGGTCAAATTTAGCCAATTTTGAGACTGCAAATGGCTCCCAAATTGTTGTTAAAGCTTTGTTTAGTACCAAAAAAAAATACCAGGCGTTGTTAGCAATCCCAATTTTACGTGCACCAAAAAAAAGTTTGAAATAAGTGGTTATAAAACAGAAAAAAATACATACAGTAGGTGGCAATATAGTTGCCACTGCCTTATAAAGGGTTAATTTTAGTTTGATTGAGGTTCTACCAGTAAAATTCCAAGAAACAGATCTGGATGAGCAACAGATTCTCAAGCTAAAGTTTGCTTTAAAGTGGTTTGTTCCAGTCTTATACAGTAAAAACATTTGTTGGGATGTGACGCTTATGCGTTCATCGTTTGGAGTACATATAGTAAATCGTCGTTGCATTTAGTTTTTTTTTTGTAAGAACGAACAGCTAAGTACAGGTACTCTTCGATATAACGTACAAAAAAGTTTTCTCTTTGTACGTTATATCGAAGTGTACGTTATATCGAAGCAGAGAAAAATTGAATATTTTTTATGCTAGTGTTGATGTATTCGACGTGAAATTAATCCCAAATAATAATTTCAGTAAAATTCACAAAACCAATAATGAAAATCTTGAATTTTAACGAAAAAGTCATTTCATTTTGTGTGCTTCGATATAACGTACACTGCATTTTTCCACAAATTGCGCTAATTCTGGGTAACAAGGCTAATGCTGCAATAAAACATTGATTTGACTGATTTCGTTGTTTATCTAAGGGTTATTCGTAGGAAAAATCAATTTTTCCAATGTTGTACGTTATATCGAAGCAAAATGTACGTTATATCGAATTCGCTATATCGAGGGTACGTTATATCTGAGAATACCTGTATTTCCTTGACTTTCCTGGGTCCAGTTTCAAAGTTTAACACGAACACATTAAGACGCATTTTGAGAAAAAAAAAGTCATGTTTCCCCTTTTATTTCCGTTTCATCTAACACTAGAAATCTTTATAAAAATAATCAAGGTGCACCTAAATCGAATCTTACACAAACTAGAAAGCCTTACAAGCTCTGCAGCAAACCGAGAATGTAGCTACCCAAGTCTTCATCCTGGTTGACCCACGAAACGCTACAAATTTTGTTCGGCGTTGCGGCATTCGGTGGCGGTGGAGGTACGGAAGCCGATCCCGGTGGTCCGGCGATTGATTCGTCCCCTTCGATCGTGATGTTAACCGATTCCACGTTGATCGAGCCGTTTTCGTTCATCGTTACAGTCCAACCGGACAGCCGCTCGTTCAGCAGGTTGTACAACTTCTCAATTGTCCGCAGGGTAGGGCCGGGGTCATCAATTTTCACTTTGGAAATGAATCTAAAAAGAACGGGAACGTTTTAGTTACAATACAATGTTTTATTATGCAGCAAACAGTTACAGTGTAAAGAATATAATCTGACTTCAGGCACATTTTTCCCTGGTGTCAAAGGCAACTACTAGGCATACATCCCACAGAAGCTTTTGAAGAACTTATTGTAAAAAATCCTGATGGAATCCCTGAGTAAATTACTGAAGAAACTGCTAGCTTCTGGAGGAATCCCTGGAAAATGTTTGGGCAACTTGAAGAAATACCAAGAGAAATGGCTGGAAAAATCTCAAACACACAAAACTCGGAAGAAGATCCCTTGTAAAATTTATGAAGGTGTTACACTATAAAAAGTGGATTACATTATAATACACTTTTTATAAAGTACTTACTCAACCCTGATTAGGACCGTTAATATAATAGGGTATCTTTCACGTAATATCTAAGGAAAGTGAAGATTGAATTTGGCTCCGTCTGAATGAACGGCTTACGCTCGAATGAGCCTTTTTTATTCCGTTTAGTACCGTGCGAGCACCATATTATAGACAGCTCCATATTCTGAACAGTCGGCTAACGCAAAATAGATTTTCCTTTTATGAAGCATATATTGAATCGAGAGTTGAGATGTTAATTTTATTAAGCCCCTCTATTATCCAATCGTTACAAAACATATCGTTTTTGACTGAACTGCGAACGTAGAGAATGTGTTTGTACATAGTTAGTAACACTATGTGTTCAGAATTAGGACCACGGCTTCTTATGGTGTCCATAATTAGGAACACGTTGTCCACAAACAAAAATATGCCTAGATCAGAGACTGGAAATAATTATGAGATTTGATTTATTTTATACATTTAGCTAGACATCAAACACACTTGATGGTAATGTGAAGCATTATCTCTAGCAACAAGAACTTCCATTTATTTTAGTGTTTGTTGTGAGATTCCCTTAACCGTTCAGAATATGGATACCGCACGGTATATCAACTCTTTGTATTTGTTGAACATCGAATACACCGCTAAGGATAGGGTGGTCATTACAGAAGGAACCCTAGAATAAATCTTAGAACGACCGTTGGAGGAAACCCTTAAGGCATTCCCGAGGGAATTTTTGAAAGGATTTTTTTTTTTGACTATTTTTTGGAAGAATTTATGAAACATTTTCTAAAGGAACAGCCGCAAAACATCCCTGGAAAATTTTCATGGAGGATTTCTTGGAGAAAAAAGAATCTCATGACGAAAATTTGAAGGAAGGATGAATTCTTGGGGTCTCCAGTTAGCCTAGTAATTAAGGCTATGGATCGCCAATCCGAAGACGACGGGTTCAATTCCCGTTCCGCTCGGGAAAATTTTCTCGACCGCCTGGGTATAGTGTATCATTGTACTCGCCTCACAATATACAAATTCATGCAATGGCAGGCAAAGAAAGCCCTTCAATTAATAACTGTGGATTTGATCAAAGAACACTAAGTTGAAGCGAGGCAGGCCAAGTCCCAGTGGGGACGTAGAGCCATAAAGAAGAAGAAGAAGAAGAAGATAAATTCTTGGAGAATTTCCTGGCTCCTGTTTGCATCCCTCTAAAACTATCTTAACCTTCCTTTTGTATCACGTTGGGAGCAACTCGCTGACGTACACTAGGTTTGGGTCAAAAATGATCCTAATGCCAAAGGAGAGTTAATTAAAGAATCTAATACAAATCACTGGAGAAATCCGTCTAGAAATCCTTTAAGCAATTCAAAACAATCTGCAGGTAATCCTGGAGAAAATCTTGGGAGAAGTTAATGGAAGAATGGAAGGATTTATGACATTTCTAAAGGAACCCCTGAATAAAAAAAATCGTGGCATAGAAAGGGACTGAAATAGCCCAAATCTATCATAGACAACCATTTTAATGCAGTTCAAAGTCCAATGCTCAGCATAAAATATAACATAATTTTCCATGTTTAAGTTTGCTGTACAAACGGACTAATAAGATAGGCAAATTATACAAACCTGATAACGTGACGGTTGATTCCACATTCGTTGAAAATTTCGTCGATGCTCATCAGTGAGATTTTGTTGTCTTTCATTATCAGAAGTCCGTGGATGACCCGTCTTCGCTTCGGATCCGGTGGTTCTGCGTTGTACTTTTTGGCTTCGTCCTTCAAGATGGACAGCGATGCTTCGACTGGGATCTTAATCGGTGTGCTTATCACGCAGGTTTCTCCGTTGGCCGGTGTGTAACACTCGATGTGAAATTCTTCCTTGATCTTTTCCTTCAAGAATTCCATTTTAACGGCTTCGCCATGAACCAGCATCACATTTTTGGGCTCACAGTACTGAATGAGCTGCATGATGCCTTTGGCATCGGCATGGGCGCTGAAGCTCATATATTCAACGGACATTTTCACTTCCACCACCTGACGGTTCTCGAACTCGACCTTCTTGGCACCTCCGAGGATTTTGTGCCCGACTGTCCCTTGGACGCAATATCCAGGCATGATGACCATGTTATTCTCGTTGGGAGCCCATTTCTTGAAAATCTGAAGAGATAATCCAGCGTGAAGCATTCCGGGCGTCGCGAAGACCACCATCGCTCCTGGATTATCAATGTAACCCTTGTCGAACGGTTTGATGTGCTTGAAATCGAACATGTTACGCTGCACGAACGTTTTGCGGATCTTCTGGTTGGTCCAGGTAATGAACATTTTGTAATAGTTGTTGGCCTTTTCGGTCAATCCCACGGCAAAATAGATCGGGTATTTGAGGTTCATTCGTTCCCAGTAGGTTTCGAGTAAAATGCAGAGCTCTTGTGCGCGGCCCAGAGCAAACACTGGAATTAGCACTTTTCCTCCTTTGGCGACACATTCGTGAACCTGGGCATTATTGAAACAAAAGTTAGTCGTTATATTATAGATACTGTATTACAGAGACTCGATAACGCGGTAGAGTAGGGTAAGTCTGAGTTCGTATCACACTCTTTGTGAATTGTAGACTACAAAACAGCCACATTACACGCACTTCAACATTACGGTTTCGCAGATTCATTGAATATTACGTATTTCCGTGCTGATGTTGTTAGTTCTAAATCTTTATAGGTACATACTCCACAATAAAGATAATTAAAATAATGTTTTGATAATCTGATTGGCATGCATATTTGAGCAACATAACAAGCAAAAGTAGGCGCAAGCGACTTAAGTTTAAAGTAATTGTTTTATTTAATGACGATTTAAGTCGAGATTTTCCGCTCTGACCAGACCAACCAGGCATTTGTTTACGTGAACAGTACCCTTATCCACTTATCGCGCCTCGGTTTCTTGAATAAACTTACCTTTTTCAAAAAGTCGCGCTCTCGGCATCGTTTCGAATCCCGAATCGTAGTCGCATAGGTACTCTCCGTTATCAGCAGGTCCGGTTTGCACTTGTCAATCCACGCCGCGCCCAGATGTCGATCCGGCGTCATATTATAGTCCCCGGTGTACACAACCGACTGGGACCCGACCCGGATCCAGAACATTGCCGCTCCCAGCACATGACCCGCGTAGTATGCCTTAATTTCCAGCTCGCTGTCTACCATGACGCTCTGATGCAATGTCACAGCAATCACCTTCTTCATGCAGTCCTTGATCATTTGCGTGGTGAAGAAATTGCTCTCGCCTTTCCGTTCAACAGCAACCTTTCGCATATCTTCCAGCAATATCGGGGCAATCGCCTTGGTCGGATGGGTCATGTAGATCGGTCCGGTGTAGCCTATCATCTCCGTCATGTAGGGTAACGCTCCACAATGGTCCAGATGGAAGTGCGATATGATGACGCAGTCGATGTGGTTCGTGATTGGACCCTCCGGAACAATGAAGGAGAAATCCGGAAATCTCCTCTCATCGTTGTAGCCCATATGCATGCCACAGTCGAGCATAATGTTCTTACCACCCATCGACAGCAAAATGCAACTCCGGCCCACATCCTGGCCTGCCCCTAAGGGCGTAATCTTGATGTCGGGCATACCGAATCACATCCAACTAGCGATCCACTGCCGGACCGGCTTTGTACCTAATGGAAAATCCCCAAACACACTAAACAGGTTTTTGCTTCAAGCAAGTCCTTCTCCAGGGTGCATCAATTAACAAATATTTGATTGAATATTATCAACGCTATCGCCAGAACTTCAAGCAATCGAGAAATGCTTCTGGAGATGGGCACCAAACTAAACGTTTTCTTCACCATGAACTGCAGAAGCACAGCAGAGGATTGAATCTGAAGCAACAGAGATTGTGCGATCCGAACGAGAATCTACGACGAAGACGACAGTGACTGACTGACGACGACTGACGTTTTAAAAAAGTAGCGGGAGCAAAGTATTTAGAAGAAATGGTAAACATTTTATTGTACCCACTGCACTATGGATTCGAAAGAATACGAAATGGCAAAAAAAACTGCACAGAACAGTCCACTAGTCCAGTTTTTATGAATGAAATTTTTACAGGAGGTGGCGTCCGAACACGTGAAAATCAATATCATCATCAACAATGTGTCGCAACTCGATTCGGATGAGTGCAGATTGTATTGTAGTAGCTGAATGATGCGCAATGCCAACAATCGGTTCAATTTTACTTCACTTCTGTAACTTCATGTGTCGCGCGAGTCGCGACTTCGATTTGGTTCTGCGACGATAATATGTATCAATGAGCCATTTTACGAAGTGACAACAATGTTGATGATGATATGTATTGAGGACGCATGCTCCTGCCAAATTTTTAAATCATAAAATCGGCTCGTAAAATGGACTATTATGTTTAAATTTCAACAGCTTCCACTATAAGCGAATCCAACTGATTAAATTGAATATCGATGAAAGCTAGCACATATATTACAAGGGAACGTTCAGAAATTACGTCCAACATTTGGGGGAGGGGGGGGGGGTCTAGAAAAGTGTGACAGTACGTGTGTTGGGTATAGGAAAATTGCGTGACAGAGGGGGGAGGGGGGGGTCTGGAAAACCCGAAAAACGATGGACGTAATATTTGAATTTTCCCCAACCATTACAGTGACGATTCGCTCGTTGAGAGCTCGTTAGATGGGCTGTCTCGATGGTTGAATGTTCACTGGTTGGGGCAAAACCCAACTAAAAAGCACTGTCAATATCAAAATAGATGTCAAAACAAGTTTGACGTCTGAGCGCCGTCGCATCACAGCTCCTGTATACAGAACGTTTGCGCAAATATGTGAGTGTTTCTTGACGTATTTCTCGTCACTTGCGTGTGTCTAGAGCATTTTGATCAGTTGTCAGTTGCCCCAACGAACGAACACGATTCGCTAATCGGGGCGCAGTCGTGACCCAACCAGCGAATCGGGACTGTACAACCTATTCAGATCGAGCTCCATGGAGTCTATTTTCGTTAAATAGACTATTGGAAGAAATCCATAAAACTGCAGCTTTATTCTTCCGCGTATTATGGATTTCTTCCAATAGGTGAATTTGGATGACCCTCAATTGTAGAGGCGCTAAGTGAGATAAGGTGAAAATCGTTTGTTTACATCAAAAATTCAATTTTTCGTTTTCAATATTAACTCATATTTTGCCTTGGTGGTTGCTATTTTCCATTGGTAATGGCTTCTATTATCATCAATCTCGACGCCCATGGCGACAGACACCGGATTGACCAGCTAACAAAAAATCCGGAAGATTGGCATCTTTAGCGGTATTGAGATAATTCCATATTCTGAATCTGCATGTCAAACTGAGCCGAAATCCAAATTTTCATGAATTTTGGTGCCCGGGAATCTATTTAAAAATCAATTTGAAGTTTGTATGGGAGCGATTTGATGAATCACCCCTCGTCTGATTTTGTACTGGGCGTAGCTGTCAAACAGTTGCCCAGCTGTCAAAAGGTGATTTGGAAAAATCTCTTTGAAAGTGATTTTAGGTATCAAAATAAAGCTCTAAAAATCTGAAAAAAATCATAGTGGCCCAGAAAAAAGTGCTCTTTCGTTTAAAAATATAAAATCGTTGAGTTTTTCTTAATTTATAAACCCAATTGCCCGCCGGAGGCATAGCAAGAGCTCCTCAAATTAATCACATAAGTTGTTCGTAAGTACCTACCGGATCTAAGCGCATCTGAAAGAGAATTAGATTTTCTTTTCAAAAAGTGCTCGTTTGTTTCTCTACGATAGGGAATTCGATATGAAAAAGTGAAAAAAGTGCACTTTGCCTATGCTACGGCATGTGAAATTTTGGAGGAGCCCCGTTTTTCATAAGGTTCTCATTCCTGCCACCAGATGCGGAGGGATCGTTAGCTTCCGTTGGAATTACCTATAGTCTATTTTACGATACGACAACATTGTTGATATGTTAACACTCAAAGGCTACGACACGACCTTCTGTCCAATTTTCATTCATGAAATGAGTGATCATCTATGAAACGTCTCGTAAAACGGCTCATAAGTTTCATGAAGTTTTTTAGTAGAACTCAATGGAAACGTGCTCTGTGTAGCACGCAATGATGGAGTTTGTTTCCTGATTGGCATCAGCTAGGATGAAGCTGCGCGTAAGTTTATAAACTCTAGATTGAGTTTAAATAAGGGCGAAAGTAACATGAGCGAGTTCTCTTCATTGACTCTCTCTTCTTCAAATTAAAGTGACAAGATGCAAGTTTGGTTGCATTTTTTGGTCATAAATCGCTAGGTTGCGATGCAATCTAGCGTCTAAGTGTAAAAAAGTTCGATTGAATTTGCATCTTGTCACTTCAGGCCAAACATTTCAATAGGTCCTATCTGCATTTGAGAGGCTCTCTTTGTTCACTTTCTCTTTCAATTATTGCAATGTAATGGTACACTTTTCAACTATTTTTGCAGTTCAAATCCAAAGACGATTGTTTTGATCATCGTTCAATGCAAGGAGACAATCATAATACAAATAAACAGCTGAGATATTAACGAAAGAGAGGGAAACCAAAGAGAGCCTCTCTTCTGCAGATTGGACCTTTAGACATGTTTGGCCTGACTTTAATTTGCAGAAGAGAGAGTCGATGAAGAGAAATCGCCATGTTACTTTCGCCCTTATTTCAACTCAATCTAGAACTGCATGCGACGAAAGCAAAACTTTAATATGAAAAATATTTAATGTTGACCAGTTAGATTACAGAAACGTCCTTTACACTGAGAAACCAAAGTACTCTTTAAAGGGTGAAAAAGTACCCTCTTTGAGAGTAACTACACGGTAAAAAATCTGCACTGTGATATAAACTGATTGGCACTTGAATTCGCACTACTGTTCAATCAGTTTGTTATCAATTACATATCATTTAACAAAGAACATCCAATGCCTCTTCAATTTTAATGTAACTTCACATCAATTCGTTGTTGGCAATGTTTTGATTTCAAAACTAAAATTTAAAAAAACGTGTACAGCCGCACCCAGATTCGATACCAGGACCTTTAGAGTCACGATCAACTATTTTACCACTACACTGCATCACATCTGTTAGAGAGGTGCGAATCGAAGCGAAGCACTTTCTACCGCCTGTCATCTATATTTACTTTCATGTCCAAAACAATCATTACCAAATCAACAACTTTTCACTTTGGATCGTATTGCTTTTTACAGTAGTGCAAATCGAAGGGATTTTCTGTTGATTTCTCTGGTGGGTTTGTTTTGGTCCTCAAATCAACACTGACAGCATTGCGATCTCAAAGGAAAAGCACTTCTGATCATGTTGATTACGACATTGAATAGTTAAGGGATTTTTCCCTTACATCTAGCGTGCAGAGTTTTTACCGTGTAGGTGAACTCTTAAAAAGAGTAAACGGCCTTTGCTCTTTAAAGAGTAAAGCGCTCGTACGTCAATTCAGCGAGTAAATTTTACCCATTATCCATAATCATTTCGCGTGAAAAAATGGGTAAATTTAACTCTTTTTAATTTTTATTATTTTTATAAATGAATGAATTAATGAAAAATGAAAACTGCAAGCATTGAAATCTAGTAAGCATAATAACAACTTTATT
The DNA here is from genome assembly GCF_035046485.1 of Aedes albopictus. Classification (NCBI taxonomy): domain Eukaryota; kingdom Metazoa; phylum Arthropoda; class Insecta; order Diptera; family Culicidae; genus Aedes; species Aedes albopictus. The sequence goes on along the minus strand of NC_085137.1, from coordinate 201,159,006 downwards.
TCAAAATAAAAATAAGCACTTATTTTGGAAGAAATTTGAATTTTATGCGCTGCCGCTACGCCAAGGCTACCGGGAGTGAAGCAATCCTTTGGTGACAACCTGTTTCCGACGAAAAACCATCTTTGAGTGTATCCTGTAAATAAATCATGATATTCTTTACGATCATAGAATCACAAACAGAATGTACAACGAAATGGATTATTATACTTACTTGTTATTTCTGGTTTTGAAAATGATCTCTAAATTATTGAATTTGAAGATCCGGGACCACTTTAGTCCAGCAGACGGGAGGACACTAGTAATACCGACGTAACAATCGTAAGGCCAAACCAACGTTATTAATTAATAATCACTTGGGGGGTTTCTACGGGTGTTAAATAAATTACTTGTTGTACGCTTGATTGCTGTTTACAGAAGAGAGCGTCCAGGCTCTTGTTTATTGTTTTTATAACATTGATCGCGCAGTTGCGCGTACGCTTGCGCGTCCTTGCGCGCAAGCGGCTAATGATTGTTAATGATCATTTGATAGCACTCTAAGATACATTAACATAAAGTAAGTGCAATACACATTAGTCCTTCCCCCTTCGGGAAGAACAAACTATCGATTGAACAGTTATTCAAAATCCAACTATTTCTAACTCTTGGTACACTAACTATTCTCGAAAGCTTGGGTAGGCCAGTAAGCCTAACCATATTTGATATACATTTTCTTTTTCTTGTTTGGTTGAATATGTTCGAATGCCAATATAGGCGATTAAGCTTTAGCATTATGAATTTTCTTTTCTTATTCCTACGCACTACTATATCACCACTATTGCCTCTCATTTCTTCGTTATTACTCCGATCTGGTAATTGCCAGACATCGTTTCCTTCTGCGATTACTCCTCCAGGTTCCTCAACAGTCAGCATCGACCGACCAGTTTTGAACGCTTGAATCGATAGCCTCGGTTGCTTCGGCCCTCGTCGTTCAACGAACCAGTCTCGGGTTGGATGTGCGATAGAGGTCGCCTCTTGGGTCGCCCTATTTATAGTCTGTAATAATATTGTTGTAAAGCATTTTAAAAAACACGTAGAAACACTAAAATGTGGGAAATCATGCTTATAACCAAATTGCTTTATGGAAGGAAAATAAACCTCCAACGTCACGTAATTGATTTTAAAACCAATAAAAATTAAAAATATCTGGATTTCAGCACTCAAACCAATCATTTCTAAAATCAAGGAAAAATTCCCAAACACTTGTTTTACCTTTTCTACTAGTCTTTCTCTCCAGCCATTTTCAGCAGTATTGTATGAAGTATTGTTCAGCGTTCGTGTTTGTATACATGTGTAAATTGAATATGTGTTGAAAGAGAATCCATCGTCCGACATTAAGTCTGGCAATCCAAAACAATCAATAAGTTTTAATGAAGTTTTCACTACACACTTTACCTCTACCCATTTAGAGAAACTCCTTACCAACAATAAGAAGGCTATGTACATGAATGGAAAATCAATTGTATGTTTCTCATCAAATGGTGTCTCAGCAGGTTTACATTTTGTAATAGTTTTCAGTTTTGGAAGTATTGCCAAACTAGTACAAGCAACAACAAACATTTCAATGTCGGCGTACCAATAATGGTGTAAAAGGTTTAGAAGCTGATGAAACAACGTATAACGCCTTGTCCGCTTTGCAATATCTAGTAAAATTACCAGTAAGTTGTTCTCAAACTTCAAGCTTTTCTCAAATTCTTGATCGTTCTCCAAAGCAACAGACACTATCGAATGAAGTCGTAAGCAAACATCAGCATTACCCATTACGGCAGCACTGTTGTTCAAGGTTTGCACAGCGTTCAACAAAACAAGCGTTGAAATTATCGGTTCCTTAACTTTGTCCAAAATACTAGCAGTTGCTTGGGCTTTTGTTTCAATAGTAATAATTGACATCTCTGTATTAAACCTATTATCACATTTGAAAATAATCTCCCGAAAATAAAAGGGAACGTCATAAAAATGTTTTAAAACAGGCACTTCACGAGTTAAAATCAAGTCGGATTCAAAATATTTTTCAGTTTTTGTCGAATTCTTGACAACCATGTCAGAAAATTTTGTATTATTATTAGCAATTAGTGCTTTGTTTTGAGTTTTCAAAATATTGTTCTCTGGCATCAAATCACCAAAAAAATTTCTCCAGTTGGGACTAAATTCATCCAACCACGGTCTACCCAGTAAAGGAATGAACTGGTAATCACAATCAATCACTAAAAGATGTAAATTTGCTATTTTGTCATTATGTTCAACTTTAACTTCCACTTCTCCAGACACCTTTAATCTGGAACCATTGACCACTACAAGTTGTTTTGTGCTTTTTGATAAAGGGATGTTAAATTTAGAAGAAAATAAACTTTTGTCCATCACTGTAACTGAAGAACCACTGTCAACCTCCATTTGTACAGGATTGCCCTCAATAGTGACATTCAACAGACAGGGATCACTTTTTCCAATAGAAGAAACATGCATACACTCTAGTTCAACTGAATCACTACCGTCCGAACCACAATCGATGGTCATTAGCCTGTCAACTTCCTCGGACAGCCTGTTTGCGTCATCGGTAACCGCCTCAGGAATGTGGTTGACTTCTTCATCGCTTAAATTGTCCTTCACTTTGTAGCACTTACTTCGTAGGTGTCCTCTTCGTCCGCAGTAGTCACAGATAGGTTGATCCATTGCCCATTGTGTGTCATCCATTTTTCTTCTTTGACGAAAAGTACCAGCTGGTGAATCTCGACGCCTAGGTGGCTGGAATTTGTATGCTGCTGTGCGATAGCGATCTTTCGCAGATCGAAAACCATAACTACTATTTACCTCACCACGAAAACCATGGGAACTTTCTCTTACCTCTCGTTCAGCAAATTGTCTTCCATTAGAAAAAGAATATCTGTTAAAAATTGAAGCCACTAAGTCATCATTGTCTTTGTTCTTTAAAGTTTTTGTGTGAATATCCGCCATTTCCCAAGAAGTGATAATGTTTTCAATCTGCTCTAATGTCATTTTGGAACTATCTTCAGTAAAAAGTTTATGCCTAAGGGAATTATCAGTTAAACCAACAAGAATACGATCAACTATAAGTCGATTCTTTTGGTCACCAAATTCACAATGTTCCGCCAAAGCTTTAAGCGAAAAAACAAAATCACTAGAATTTTCTCCAGGTTGTTGCACTTTCTTACTAAAATTATACCTTTGTAGTAAAACTGAATCAGTTTTATCAAGTTTTTCCTTCAGCTTTTGAACTAAAATTTCGTAAGACACCTCGTCTAACATAGCTTCGGTCGGATACAATTTGTCCACAACACTAAAAAGGTAATCTCCACCTAAAAGAAACATTTGATCTTTCTTTTGTTCCTCATTGACTTTGTTGACTCGAAAATAAAAAGTTAAACGACGATTCCATGAAGCAAAAGATTGACCTTTTCGGTAGGCTTCAATATTGGGATTTATCACATAGGACATACTTGCCAAAATAAGCAATAACACTAATTTGGTGTTTAAAAATACACTTCACAGTTTTACAACACTAATTGCAATCAAATTTCAAAATATTAAAAAGTTTTAACCACGAATTTTTTCTAGCGTAGTCCTACGTCAAAATTTCTGCAACAGTGCCATTCAATCAAAGTAAAGGCAACAATTTGAAATACTATTCTTCAAACACAAGTCGCACTAAAATGTTCGTTACTCACCCGATCTATATATGTCACTCTTACCACGGTGCCAAGGACCAGCACCACCCGCCACCCAGCGGTGAAGAAGAAGGTAGGCCAAACCCCCAACAAACTGTCCGGCAGTATCAGCTAAGCGATCCGCGTTATTCCTGCTGCTGCTGCGAAGATGCCTGATTTCTCAAAACAAAGAAAAGACACACTTAAAAGTTTATCAAACAATAAAATGTTACCTTTCACTAAATGAGTTGAGCAGCTGTGAAAAAGGACACTGCCAATAGCAATTGTTCTATTGCGCTTGACCAAAACAAATGGTGATGGCACCGAAAATTACCCGCCGAAAATCACTCCCACAGTAACTTTTCACTTACGGTTTTAAATCACTATAGGGCAGTGCATGAAATTATCTCCTTCTCTTTCACTCTTACAGAAATTTTGTAAACAACAAGGCCACGAAACGTCAAAATCTCATACAAAATCAAAACAGTGCAGTGCCCTATTGCCTCACTTTTTTTTTTGTTGCCCGTCGGGATCATCCTCTCCCTAATTGCATCCAATTAACTCCGCCGGTCCTTCCGATGCAATTCCAGTCGCGGAAGGTAAATTGCCCGGAGTAATAAAAATTGTGTTCGGGTGCGCCGAATAATGCTCCGCCGCTCCGCTTTCTTCACGCACTAGAAATAACTCCGGTGCGCCGTTTTCCCTCGTCGCCACTATTGAATTTGAAGATCCGGGACCACTTTAGTCCAGCAGACGGGAGGACACTAGTAATACCGACGTAACAATCGTAAGGCCAAACCAACGTTATTAATTAATAATCACTTGGGGGGTTTCTACGGGTGTTAAATAAATTACTTGTTGTACGCTTGATTGCTGTTTACAGAAGAGAGCGTCCAGGCTCTTGTTTATTGTTTTTATAACATTGATCGCGCAGTTGCGCGTACGCTTGCGCGTCCTTGCGCGCAAGCGGCTAATGATTGTTAATGATCATTTGATAGCACTCTAAGATACATTAACATAAAGTAAGTGCAATACACATTATAAATAACAGCTCCTGTTGTGCATCCTCGCAAGCGTAAACCTAAACACATTTTTCACTCTTTAGAGAGTTAACACTTGAAACTTGAAAAAGAGCAAAAATTACTCTTTATTCAAAAATTTTAAGTACTCTTTATTTTGACAGCTCCATACATCTGCAAAAAAAGGGTACTTTTCACTCTTTAAAGAGTAATGCCGGGTTCGCAGTGTAGTGCATCAGTGGGTAAAATTGCGCGAGTGGGTGTTTCCAAACGTCAAAACAAATCAGAGAAAATATTGACGTGTAAGTTTTCCTGATGCAGGACTTTTTAAATTGCTTCCCAACTTGTTAGTTTTAACGTGAAATTGCTGCTTATTTCAACAAAATTATCTACCACCAGATAGCTGCGGCTGAAGACGATTAATGAACTTTCTGAAAAGTGGCCTCCAAACGGTGCTGGGTTCGCAAGAGCCCGGCACCCTTCCAACGGGAGCTGAAACCGTAAGTATTGAGAGAGCTTCGCTTGGTGGACTTATCGCAGTATGTTTCATTGCTCTGTCTTATCACTCTCTCGTCGTACTAGGTGGAACGATTAGTGGAGCGTGTCAGCTCGTCGACGTTGTTGGAAGACCGGCGGGATGCTTGCCGAGCGCTGAGGGCCCTCTCGAAGAAGTATCGTGTGGAGGTGGGTGTTCAGGGATTTCCAGCGCTGTTGCAAGTGATGGAAATGGACCGTGCCGATCCGGAGATTATAGGGTACTGCTTGGACACACTGTGTCACGTTACATCGAGGGAACCATTTGAAGAGGAAGCTGATAATCCAAATATAACCGTGCACATTGGAGAGCAATTTACGGAAATATTCATAAAGTCGGTTGAAAATGTTACTCTGGTGTTGAACTGCTTAGAGGAGTATGACTTTCGAGTACGATGGTCAGCAATTAAGCTGTTGACCGAGCTGTTGGCGAACAAGCCCAAGGAGATTCAGGAAATTGTTCTGGTCAGCCCGATGGGCGTTTCGAAACTGATGGACCTACTGATTGACAGTCGGGAGGTGATCAGAAACGATGCTCTACTGCTGTTAATTCAGCTAACAAAAGGGAATGCCAACATCCAGAAGATTGTGGCTTTCGAGAATGCTTTCGACAGGTTGTTTGATGTGATCAAAGAGGAAGGAAACTTAGATGGTGGAATCGTCGTAGAGGATTGCTTGCTGTTGATGTTGAATTTACTGAAGAACAACCCAAGCAATCAACAATTTTTCAAGGAAGGATCTTATATTCAACGGCTGGCGCCAATGTTTGTTATTCCACCGGAACAGGAAGAAATCGGTATGACCCCGCAGAAGATATCGAATATGTTACGCATGCTGCAGATTGTAAGAGCATTGGTCAGTCCTAATAATTCCCAGCATGTCGTCACATCTTGTCAGAAAGCCATGCGAAGTTCAGGACTTTTGGAAGGTTTGTGTAACATCATCATGGGTAGTGGAGTATCGCCAGATATTCTCACGGAAACGATCAACACAGTGGCGGAAGTTATCCGCGGAGATGTGAATAACCAGGAATATTTCAATTCCGTAATGGCTCCCAGTAATCCGCCACGACCTGCACTGATTGTTCTACTGATGTCGATGGTCAACGAGAAACAGCCTCTACCGTTACGCTGTGCTGTACTGTATTGCTTCCAGAGTTATTTATACAAAAATGAAGCGGGTCAAAATGCGCTCGTTCAAACACTGCTGCCCTCGACTGCGCAAATTTCGTCCCTCACTTCAGGTCAACTGTTATGCGGTGGTCTCTTCAGTACCGATCCGCTCTCCAATTGGTTTTCAGCTATTTCCTTGGCACATGCCCTACTCGAAAACCCAACACAAAAGGAACAACTGCTTCGAGTGCTACTGGCCACTTCGGTGGGAAGTACTCCAGTTTCTCTCCTCCAGCAGTGCACACAACTTCTACAGCAAGCTAACTGTAAATTCCAAAGCAAGGTGGCTCTGCTCATGCTCCTAGCCGTTTGGCTAAGTCACTGTCAGCTGGCCGTCAAAACATTCCTATCCTCGCCGGGAAGTGTAGCCTATCTCATCGCACAAATAGCTGCCAACGAGCATGATGATAACGAGTATCTTATTCAAGGACTCTGCGCCTTTTTGATGGGAATCTGCATCCAATTCAATGACAACAGCGTCCAGAGTAACAAGCGGGACGATCTTTGCCAACTGTTGGTCAAACGCATCGGACTGGAAACGTACAGTGCCAAGTTAGGCGAAGTGTCCAAACACGAGAACTACAGCCGCTCGGCCAAGCAGCCACAGATTAGAATACGATCCAGCTCGGATCTACTGTTGGACTACGAGTTCTGCAAACTGTTCAAGGCACTGGAATGTGAGAGTTCAATTGAAAGAAAATTTCTTAGTTACTGATTAAGTTTCTAATACTTTTTCTTGCTTTTAGCCGCCATAACAATAACGGTAAATGGCTTTGGTAGCGGAGCAGACAACATCAACGAGCTGACGCTTAGTCAAGAAGCTTCCGGTTTGGTTGGTCAGTACAAGGACATCATACGGGATCAAGATAGCCGTTTGCAGAAACTTCAGGAGCAAATGAGAAACTTTGAAACGGAAAATATGCTATTAAAGGTATGTTTAACATAGTAAATCATTACCTGAAAACTAACACCTTTAGGTCTGCCCAATGATGTAATATTTTGTATTGGTCGAGTTTATTGTCAAACCTATTTTAGCTGTCTCCCTCTGTGAACGGGAAAAGCTTCCTCCCTTGCCTTATGGGCCGTAGGATACAGCATTGCACGTATCATCCTATTTTATAGTTAAAACACTTTCCGGAAAACTTGGTTTATCATTAATACTAAAATATCGTTAATAAATAATTTAATTATCCTTAGGCACAACTTGAACAAGCGCAAAACACCAACGCTCAGTTGTCGGATCAAAATATACTGCTCAAGGCACAGCTACAGGCTGCATCGGATCTGCAGAAAAGCCAACAGCAGCAGTCTCCATTCCATTTGCTTCCCACTCAAGGCGAAAACGTAAACCATCAGGTGGAAGCCCTCGAAAGCAAGCTGGCGGCGGTTACCATTCAGCAGCAGGATCAGCAATCCCGTGCTAGCTATTTCGAGGCAGAGAATAGACGGCTTTTGAACGAGATAGAACAGCTCAGACAGCGGGTCACCGAGGCGGAAAAGTCAGCTGAAGAGGGCAAAAGTGATCTGGAAAAGCTGCAGAAGGATCAGGAGGATTTGATGGAATTGCTAACCGATCAAGAGAACAAAATGAGGAGCTACCGACACACTTTGAAGAATCTGGGACACAAAGTTGAAGACGACAGTGAGGAAGACGAACCAGATGTCGACGGTACTAAAAATGTGTAATTTTTACAATGAGTATTCCAAACAGTTCGATTTTGTTGTTCAGCTTGTTATTTTTTTATTTTTTGTTTATACATTTATGTTGTGAAATTCTTGCATGCTCGACCTTGGTAGCCACGAAACAGTCAAGTTGCATAATTAGTAAATAATATTTACTATTCGCCTATTAGAATAAAATAATTCAATCCATTATTCCACTGACTCCACGATCTTATTGTGAAAATCCATCTTAAAATAGGCTTTCTTTTCCTCTACCTCGAATAATTGTTCGTTTTACAATAAGGAAACTTAATGATTATTTCTTACCTTACCATATTGATTTAGGAAAATGTCAGATAAATCCTTCTGGCTGATTCAAGCACGCTGGTTGACAACTGGCATAATTACGTTGAGCATCTGTAAATATCAGACATCAAAAACAGTTAAAATATTACAACGTGTATCTAATGGTTTCAGAACATCTTTTCTATACCTACTGCTTTTCAAAACTATATGACTATTTTTTTGTAAACACAGAAATAATCAACTGAATACACATACATGTGGATAAATTGATTGATTGATTGATTTGTCTTTATTAAAGAGACTTTCAGCCCTTGGCTGGTTCGTCTCTCGGATCAATTGAGCTTGAGCTTGAGTATGATTGACCGTCCGTGTAGATGCTACTCTAGTATTGCCAGACCAGCTATACTCACACAAGGAACCAATGAGATACCTATCTGCCGGGGATTAGCAGGCATCTTCAGTGTTTGAGCGTTGGTAATCTTTTATTTTAGGCTACATGGCGCCTGCCACGTGAGGTTGCAGGTCAATGTGGGGAAGGGGAAGGAAGTGATGATCGCAATCGTTTGTATCAACATCAGATCGAATATACCTCTGCGTCTGCACAAATTCATGCGGATGTCGGAGTGTTGGTGGGATATGGTTGGCAGAAGGTCTCACATTGGTGCGTGGATGGGTGTAAGGTGAAAGAACTGTGTGTTTTATTATTCTGGAGGTGTGCGGCACAGTTCGCTTGATTGCATAACTCGAAGGCGTTATCTGATACATAGATGTGCGGGTCTGTGTCATTTGGCATAAAGTCATTTGGCATAAGGCCGTTTGGCATAAATACATTTCGCATAATGGACACTTGGCATAATAAAGAAGGGTGCATTTCGGTTATGCCAAATGTCCATTATGCCAAATGACCGTTATGCCAAATGTATTTATGCCAACTAACCTTATGCCAAACGACCTAATGCCAAATGATTTTATGCCAAATGTCCCGCTCCCGAACGAACATATGAATATACATGAGTTGTATTAATAGAGATGACGGAGAAAGTACATAGAAAGATACAAAGTAGAAGGAAAGGGACAGACCAGGGATTGAGCCCAGGACCTTCTGCATACGAATTAGAAACGGTAGCCATTAGATCACTAAGCCCGCATTCACACATTTGTTTCAATTGAACAAACGAAAATACAATTTAAAACAATGTTTAATGCCTCTTTTATTTTTTGGTCATAAAATATACATTTGGTAATGAATGCTTTTAGAGCCTGTTATCAGCATCTACTATTCTTGAAGAGTCAAATTACTTCATCCGAGATCAGATTCAGCTGGGCTTTCTATATTCCCCAGAATCAGTTTAAACCTGCTCTGTGGCGTGGTATCCCATGTAACCACTAAGCATTTGAATAAGCCGTATATCAGCCCGTATTACGCATTTAAACTGCTTGCTGCCCTACATAAGCAGTTCGAATGCATAGCTGCCTTGAGTTAGCATAAGCTGAGCTGCTCAAAAGCTTTCGGCTGTTAATTAGCATTTCAACTGCTTGAAGTGGTTTCACTTGGGAGCATACAGAATGCTTTTCAACTGCTCTTCAAATGCTAGGAGCAAAAAGGTTGGGAGATATGTTACGCATTTGGTAACACATTTTGTCTCTCTCTTACAGAGCCTATGCTTCTGTTTACAAATTTGTGCATCTTATTTGTTTCTTCATTTTCCCCTACTCATCCAAAAGCACAAAAGAAAACATTACTGCAGCTGGATTGGATTGGGAACTTGACCATCAAAAAATTGCCAATTATTTATCATTTCGTCGGAAAATATGTGCCGAATAGGTGGATGCTTTGGTGGATCATAGGATTGTTTGAAAGAGGGAAGAAACAATCATATTCCACAGATATTTAAAAGAAGGGATCGTAATGCTCTACCACAATGAAATATCTCAATGAAAACAAGTTTTGGATGTTGAATCTGAAGCTGTTAATCGAATCATTCTTTATATTGGCGATTAAATCAACGCACGCCACCGGGACAGCTTTAGCATCGTGGATCAGGAGCAGCAGAATCCGAAGCAGATATGATTAATCAATCTCCGGATCGTAAGTTCAAACCTACATCACTACAAAAATCCGCAAAAAAAGTACTACCTAGCACCGGCTGGAATATGGAAGGACGATGAAGCGGGGAAGCAGGCTGAGATAACGAGAAGCAGACGTCAATCTATTTTTGTTTTTTTTTTTGCTCGACGATGCGTTACGCTTCTTTGACATTTCGTCACGACGTTCCTGAAGGGATAGCACTAAGACAGCCCGTTATTTTGCCAAAACCTGCTGTGAGGTAGCACTATAGACGCATATACGGCTAATTAGCATTAAACGCCTTGTCGTAGAGGCTACTATAATGCTGAAGGAATGCTATTTTAAATGCTTACTATGGTTACTTGGGATGTTAAAGCACCGGTATAGTGAATACGAAGTTGCGGGTTCAACTCCCACCATTCATTAACAACATACTGTTCTTTCTACCATCAGTATGATACGTCGGTTCTTGTTGATATTTTTAATGTTCCTCGGGCCTAAGTTTTGTTTCATTTGTGGATCGGTTGCAAGGGTAACTCTTGCAGGTCTATAACGTATTAGCAGGGAGTGAAACGTACAGTCACTATATATACAATCTGGCGTATAGAAAATCCTAAGAACTGGCTACTGGAGTTGCTAACCAAAAATACCAGCAACACTAGAAAAAGTTCAAGCTCTCAACAGACTTCGTGTTTTGTTTATTATCTTTACGGATACAATACTCCCTCATATTCAATCTCTCTCGAAATGTCAAGTTCAATTGGCTCCGATCCAATTGGCTCCGATCCAATTGGCTCCGATAGTTCTATCCGCCAGACTGTGTATATAAAGACTGTAGTGAAACGAACCGTTTACTTCGAGAAGCAAACTATTTTTGTCGTATACCAACTTAGGTATTCAAACATGGGGTCGTTTTGAAAAATTCGATTCAGGCTTCAGTCTCCTGGTTGCTTGCAAGATTCCTATGACAACATACAATTATAAACTGTTATACTATGGCATTTCTTAAATATGCACTCCAACTGCTCGAAAACATTAAGTTATATTTTTAAATATATATATAGAACTAAAAGCTAGCATATTGTCTTTGAAAGCAGTACGTTTGCGATGATGAATTCAACAAAAACATAATCCAAAATCTTACCTTTGTTTCGGTATTGAATTGGGCGCTTACACGACCTCCATCAATCTGGTAGTCTACAAATGCGTCCAGCAGGTAACCTTTCTTCCTGGCTTCCAGAAGGATTCTGTCCTCTCCAATATCCAAGGTGATTTCTTTGACCGAAGTCTGTAAAAATTTCATATCATCAATAGTGTAACTTTCAACTACAAGACCAACTTACGCATTCTGGCAAGTAGAACTCCCCAATCAGTGTCTTCACCCGACCACTCGCTGGCTGACGGAACAGTCGACAGTCCGGTTTCTTGGAAGCAGCTTGTGAAATAGCCACCTTCGTGGGATCCGGCACGTACTCATCCTTGCCGGAGAGCTTATTTCTGACGTCTTTCATCGTTTTGATTGTGACCGGATCAATCTCTTCAATTAGCTTCTTTTTCGGCTTTTCGCTACCCAGCAGCGATGGCGTTTCCAGTTCCTTTATCTTATGCAGATCGCTTTCCGTTGGATGCTTGTAGCTTTCCAGGACCGTTTTTACGTCTCGGTTTTGGATGTTGTGGGCAGTCAGTTTGTCAACGAACTTTTTGTTCTTCAGCAAGCGCCAATCGGTCTCGTCGAGGACGATATTATACTTCGAATCGATTCCCTCCAACACGATCGTAATCAGAAAATCTCGCATCAACCCACCGGACTCAATTTTCTTGAAAAACTTCGAATTTACTGCAATGTCACACACTTGGCACTGTTTATCCACGTGGTCTTTCATAAATCGCGGCTGGGTGATGCTCATGGGAATTTTAAATGAACTGGGGCTGCCATCGTTCAGAATGGCCATCAGTTGGTCCTCGGTAATGTCCTCCGGTGCCGGAATACCATCGGTTTGACACACGTTAATGAAAAACTTTTCGCGCGTGTCCTTCCGGAATGCCTTGATACAGAACCCTATGAACAAGATTAGAAACAAACTTAATTTTAAACAGGTGAAGAGTGATGAAATAGTAATGCATTTTAAGACAACAAATTCATTCAAGATAAGTCCGAAAAAATGACAATTCTTGCCAAATGTTTACATACAAACATTCATCAATCATATCTTTCCAACGATTCTACAAATTTGTCCCAATACCATTCCTCAGGAAACCCTTAATTAAGAATGGTCCACCCCAAGTAACAATCAGCATGCCGTGAAGGTTTATTCATGTTTTATTCTGGTTTTATACGAGCATGTGAAAAAGCTAGTTGTTCTATATTAGTTTTATGTGGTAGTTTTTTTTACTTTGCACCTTTGGTATTCCATAAAACTATCATATAACTTCTGCTATAAACATCTTCAGTTAAAGACTAGCAATTAGTCATGGATTGGTTTTAGCACTTATTCTATACCTTTCCAATAAAACTTTCGTTTACGGTTGATGTCGGAGAGATTTTTTTGTAAACAAATACACAAAACTGTGAGGCAATGCATAAAACCAACAAAAGATTTCGTGGCCGTAACATAGACCAAAAAATGCTGTGATAAAACCGCTGTCATGAGCTCAGATATGACCACCTCAGGAGGGTTGGTCCTATTGGAGTAATCATCAGAAACACAGAGTTTTATCAGAAAAATATGTCGCCTAGCCGGGATAATTTATGTAAATACAGAAAAAATCATTACTAAATGATTTTACGTACAGCTTGAGATCAAACTTAACGATTCAATACATTTCCGTCATGCTTATTTTCAGAAAAAAATACATAATGTCTTTGAAACTCCGCTATGTTGAAAAACCCTTTTAACCTAATTCCATCGAGAAAATTAAATGCATTTAACTTCCAATTAATGCACACTTTGTGTGAAGCACTTATTTTTTGTCATTATCACAGTCATATTCATCACAAATATCCCGTGGCATGTCTCCTAACAAGTATTAAATAGGAAAACAAATCTGAATTCCAGATCGACTGATCGACATCTTTCCAATTGATTGCTGTATAGAAAACCAAACATATTATATAATTTATTCTGAAGATCGAACATTAGTGAGAAATAAACAAAACAAATGTTTGACAAGTCAGAAAATGGTTTTATTTAGAAGGTTGTATCGGGGATACGATAAAACTATGATACAACCCGAAATCTTTAGCCGGTTTGCATACGAAAGTTCTTTAGATCGTCAGACTGGGCCAACTAGCCAGAACGTGGGCTTATGGAGGCATATTAGAACTCGAGATGATTTTAAAGTTGGCATCAATGGTTTTATGTTTGGGGTTTTTGAATCGCTAAAAAACTTCGATAAAATCAAAATTGTTACTTGAGACATTTTGCCTTGACTCAAATAATCAGAAAAAAATTAGTTGAAATAAATACAATAAAAAAAATGTATGCACATGTTGATTGCCTGCAGCGTTAACTTTGACGTAAAACGCTAACGAACCTGTTTCGAATGATAAAAATAAAATTTATTTCGTTTGGCTAAAGTAATGATATTTTTTTATTGAAAACGGTAGCCTGTCAGTACATAACTTTTGATTAGATCAAGGAAGGTGGATATGCTCAAAACAAGCAATACCCAGGTAACCACTAAGCATTTGAACAAGCCGAACAACAGACCGTTTTTAGCATTTCAACTGCTTGCAGCCTTACATAAGTAGTTCGAATGCATAACTGCCTTGAATTAGCATTAGCTGTGCTGCTCAAAAGCTTTCGGCTTTTAATTAGCATTTGGACTGCCTGAGATGTTTTCGCTCCGAAGCATTGAAAAGGAAGGGAAAAGGAATATGGCATAGAACGAATATGAAAGGAAAATGCATATACAAAGGGAATAACTCTTAGAAAATAATTTGTTTTGGGGTTTGGAATTGAAGCCGCATTCTAATCATTCTTTATATGGGGGATAAAATCAGCGCACACCACCGCAACAGCTATAGCATTTTTTTTTTATCCTCCCCTGTTGGGGAATTTAAGCCACTGCGTCCAATAAGCTGAACTTTTGTGGCATGTCCCGTTTTGATATTCGCATCTAGCCAGCTAATTACCATGTGTCAAGTAATCAGCTTCTGCCACGACGCGTCGTCTCCCAGTCAGGTGCAATGGAATTAATAAACCCCAAGACCTTCCCAGGTTCTGCAGACCAGATCTCACTGGGTTGCAAGCAACCACTATTTAGAAATCTTTGCCTGCGCATGCATAAAGCACCACAACTGCAAAGCAGATGTTCCGAGGTTTCACGTTCCGTATTACAGAAACGACAGATATCACTCTGAATCTGGCCAATATTTTTCAAGTGATACCTGCTCGGACAGTGTCCAGTTACTAGGCCAGTGTATGTACATAGAGCTCTCTTGTTGAGCTCTAAGAGTTTTTTGGTTTTATAAGCATTTGGTGTTATAAATCGTTTTGACTGATTGCAATTTTTGACATCCATCCAATTGGATATCACCCTCTGCTCAGCCCAGCATTTCAGATCCATTTTAATTGTACAGTTTGATATTCCGCAGAATGGTTCTGGACCAACAAATTGTAAATTGGAACCACTTTTAGCAAGCTCGTCTGCCATTTCATTCCCTTCAATGCCGCAGTGACCTGGAACCCAGTATAAGTTTACTGAGTTCCCTTGGCACAGCCTGCGCAGTGAAAGAATGCATTCCCAGACAAGCTTTGAATAACATTTGTAAGCGCACAATGCTTTTAGTGCAGCTTGACTATCTGAGAAAATACAAATATTTGCATATCTGTATTTTCTCTCAAGGCAGATATTGGCGCATTTCAAAATAGCAAGAATCTCTGCTTGAAACACCGTAGGATAGTGTCCCATCGCCACTGATGTTTGTATTCCAGGGCCGTAGATTCCTGCTCCCGTTCTTATTCCAACTTTTGAGCCATCTGTATAGAATTTGATTGATCCTTGACGAACAGTGGGACCTCCGACTTCCCAATCTGCACCAGTTGTTTCGTGCAACTTGTAAGGAACAACATGGTTCTCCACAGGTTTCATCCAGTCTTTAATCATTTTCATTACTGGCCTATTTTGGAAGTATTGTAAAATGCTCAGGTGACCTACAAGATCACCTGGCATAAACTTTTCAATTCGTTTAAGTCGCAGCAATTCCTTTTCTGCTTCTAATTGCACGTACTCGTGCAAAGGTAGCAGATTGAGAATCGCATCTAAAGCTTTTGATGAAGTGCTACGCATCGCTCCTGTAACAGCAATGGACGCAAGACGTTGGATTTTCGCAAGCTTTGATTGCGTGGTAGCCTCTTTTGTTTTTGGCCACCAAACAAACGAAGCATACGTCACTTTTGGGCGGATTATGGCAGTATAAATCCACATTATCATTTTTGGTTTCAAGCCCCACTTCCTGCCAATAGTTTTGGAGCATAACCAGAACGCACTTGTTGCCTTACCGATCACGGACTCAATTTGAGCATTCCAGTTCAGTTTGGCATCCAGAATCAAACCTATCAGGTATCAGAAGGCCGGCTCCAGAGGCACGTTATCCTCCATTTGGGACATTTGTGCCATCGCCAAAATAACAGCCTATTTCATCATCTACCTGAGGGAAAAGGAAGGAAAAAGGATTTGGATGGGGATAGGGACAGGTAGGGAAATAGGAAAAATACCCTGGAAGAGGGTACTAACGCACAAGCGTACCACAATGGGTTCAAACAGCGCCCTGAAAAGGGCACTGTAATAACGCATAAAGCGAAAGAGAGCCTATAGCTCTTTACCACAGCGGGTTAAGAACAACAGAATATCCTGAAGATTCAGGTTTCTGAAGTCAGTTTCACTTAATAAGTGCTTACCGAATACTCGGAAACGCAGTTGCGCGAAAACTGGACAGTTACATATCAAATGATACGAAGTTCCATAATCGGATTCACAGCTATCACAGGCAAATGAATCAGCTTGCTGAATATTCGCCATGTGATAGCTGAGTCAGCAGTGGCCAGTCAATGCTTTGACCAGCATGCTGCAATTCTGCTTAGACAGATTAGTTAGATACTTCGCCACCCGTAGAGATGGCTCAGCACTATACAATTTGGTTTGACGACATGACTCCAAACTATTCCAATATTGTCTGTGTTGAGTGACAGCCCAGGTGTGAATCTGAAGCTTAATCCAACACTTCGATATCGGAATAGCTGGCTCAGGGCCAATGAAGTCATGTGATGCTCCAGAGCGAGCTAACTCATCAGCCAATTCATTTCCAGCGATGGAAGAATGACCAGGTACCCATAGAAGGTGAACAGCGTTTGCTGAATTCAGCTCCTCGATTTGAGTTCGACAAGCGATAACTATCTTCGACCTGGAGTTGGCCGAAGCAAGTGCTTTAATAGCAGCCTGGCTATCTGAACAGAAGTATATTACTTTGCCCATTACGTGCTGCTGAAGTGCTGATTGCACTCCGCACATAAGAGCAAAGATTTCGGCCTGAAAAACGGTACAGTGTCTACCTAGTGAATAAGACTGATACAGCTCACGAGAATAAACACCAGCACCTGCTCGACCTTCGAGAAGGGAGCCATCAGTGTAACATACGATGCCGTCTGAAATACTTCTTTCCAGATAACCAGATGTCCACTCTTCCCGGGAAGGGAATTTCGTGGAAAATGTCCTATATGGAAAATTACAAGCAATTGTAAGATCACTTGGAGCAAGGACAATTTTGTCCCAATTCACTAAAAGTGGAAACAACGAGGTGTGTGTTGAACTGCGGTTCACAGGAGTTTCCTCTAGTAGACCGAGTACCCGTAACCGGTAAGTGCAAGAAAGGGCTTCTTGTTTGAGATGAATGTGTAGTGGGGCAACGTCAAAGAGAACTTCTAGCGCTGCCGTAGGAGTTGAAGAGAACGCTCCAGACATCGCCATTAAGCACATCCTTTGGAGATGGCCTAATTTTGATTGGACCGTTCTCACTTCACCCTTTTGCCCCCACACAAGACATCCATAAGCCAATATTGGCCGAACCACAGTTGTGTAATGCCATTTGATATACTTGGGTTTTAGACCCCAAGTTGTACCAAAAGTACGCCGGCATTGCCCGAAGGCCATACAAGCTTTCTTGATTCTGAACTCAATGTGAGGTGTCCAGGAAAGCTTGGAATCAAGAATGACTCCAACGTACTTTACCTGTTCAGTCACATCGATTTCAGAATCAAAGAGACGCAAAGGTCGAACGCCATTACGGTTTCGCCTTTCCGTGAAAAGAACAATAGATGTTTTACTCGGATTAACCGAAAGGCCATATTGGCGACACCAACCCTCAACTACCTGAAGGGCGTTTTGCATCAGGTCGAAAAGGGTGCTGATGCACATACCAACTAACAATGTTAGGTAGTCGTCGGCAAAACCATAAGTAGGAAAACCGCTATTATTGAGTTGCCTCAATAGCGTATCTGCTACAAGATTCCACAAAAGCGGTGATAAGACTCCCCCTTGGGGGCATCCACAAACACTCAATTTCCTAATCCCTGCTAGACGCAATGTCGAGAAGAGATATCGGTTTTTGAGCATTTGGTGAATCCAATTGGAAATCATTGGAGATATACCATGACTCCGTGCGGCTTCCAATATGGCATCGAAAGGCACGTTGTCAAAGGCACCCTCGATATCTAAGAAAACACCCAAACAAGATTGCTTTTGAGCGAATGCTTTCTCGATATCGTAAACAACCTTGTGTAAAAGAGTCACAGTGGACTTACCAGATTGGTAGGCATGTTGGTTCACATGAAGAGGCACGTTAGCCAGATGAACATCACGGATATGATGATCCACAATGCGTTCTAAGCATTTCAGAAGAAAAGAGGTCAAACTGATAGGTCTGAAACTCTTTGCTTCTTCATACGACGCACGACCCACTTTCGGAATAAACTTTACAGTAATATCCCTCCAGGATTTGGGAATATACCCTGTAGCAAAACTGCAAACAAGTAGTTTTTTCAAAACATGTTTGAAATAATCAAATCCCTTCTGAAGCAAAATAGGATAAATCCCATCTGCCCCAGGAGATTTGAAAGGAGCAAAGCTATTAAGAGCCCACTCAATCGATTCTATAGTTACAATACTCCGAGCCGAAGCTAAAGAATCATAATTACAAGAAAAGACATCAGGATCATCCGAAGATGTAATATCCATACATCCAGGGAAGTGTGTGCTGAATAAGCATTCCAGAACTTCCTCATCAGAGGAAGTCAGATCGCCATTTGGCAAACGAAGTTCGTTCACCCGGAAATCCTTAGATTTCGCAAGGATTTTGTTTAACCGACTGACTTCACTCAAGCTGGAAACATTTGTACAAAGGTTTTTCCAGCCGGATCGTTCAGCAGACCGGAGAGCTTTCCTGTAGGCCTTGCGAGCCGACCTGAAAGCCTCCGAACCAGCCGAACGTCGTCTGTTCCAACTCTTTCTACATTGTTTCCTGAGTTTCGCCAGATCAGAGTTCCACCAAGGGGTTCCTCTTGTGATCTTCACAGACCGTAGAGGGCATGCTTCTTCAAAAGCTTCCATGATGAAGGTCGTTGTAGTATCAACGGCATCATCTAAATCACTTGGAGTGTCAATGGATGGTGAATATCCATGAAATTTGGCTGCAACCAAATCAGTATAAAGATCCCAGTTTGTTGACCGAGGATTCCTGAAACGCAATGTTTGCGAAGTAACATTTAAATGTTCAAAAAAGATATAGCGATGGTCAGATAAAGATTCTTCATCTGACACATGCCAATTGGTCAGCTCGTGACTAATTCTGCTAGAGCAAAGCGTTATATCTAACACTTCCTCTCTAGCAGATACCATGAAGGTTGGGCGGTTGCCTATGTTAAGTAATGCAAGATCTGTACTACTTAAGTACTCCATCAAACTGGAGCCTCTCAAGTTAATGTCTGAGCTGCCCCAGATGATATGGTGAGCATTAGCATCACTGCCAACAATTAGCGGAAGGCCTTTTGAAGTGCAGTATGCGATGACTTGTTTGAAAGCATCCGTAGGGGATGGTTCATCATGTGGTAAATACACAGAACAATAGACGTATTTCCTGTTGAGGTTTCCAACAGATACATCAATTGTGATAGCACATACATCTCTGGTGGTTAGTTCAGAGATGAGTGTAGCAACTATTGCGTTGTTGACAAGCACACAGGCTCGAGGCATGACACGCGAGTTTGCCATTTCATGTTTACTGAAAGTGGCAAACACCGGGTTCACAAGGTTTCCTAGATAGAAATTTCCCTTACGAAAGTAAGGTTCTTGTACCAAGGCCACTTGGGCTGTACCATTTTGCATAAGTCTGCAAAGATTGATCGTTGCTGTTCTTTTATGCTGAAGATTGATCTGAGCTATCCTAACCGTAGCCACTACCCAAACTAGGTAAGATTAAACTCTTCGCAACAGCAGCACAACAAAGAACAGCAACAATAAAACCAAATCGGTATCGATTGGAAAACGCCAAAGGCGAGGATACACAGAATACACTGTGTAAATCGCATAATGCGAAACCATATAGGTGAAAATTTAAACTAATTAACAACATCTTCATAATCCCGCCCTTATTTAGCCTCAAGTGAGACTAAAGAAGGGCAGCTGATTGTCTCGGAGAAACACAAGGTCCACTGCACCATTGCTCCGGTTAGCGCAGTAAGGGCTACATACTGTGGAGGGCGCCCTGGTACTCCACAGGCTCCGTTAGCGGTTAGGTTTTTATTAGACCCCCCTAGCCATTCATTCCTAGGCACGGTAAGCATAAAGCCGCATCACACCATGAATTAGGGGTCACCTGTTGGTGGATTCTTACCACCGGAACAGGCGGTCCGTAGTGTTATTCTTAGCCAATTGAGACAATCGCTACCGACACTACACAGCTATCTAGGCTGATCGAGAAAAGAAGTTAATATTGATGATCAACTTCATACGGACTCGAACAGCCATCAAAATCCACATTATCATCACACATCATGGCAGTATAAATCCACATTATCATTTTTGGTTTCAAGCCCCACTTCCTGCCAATAGTTTTGGAGCATAACCAGAACGCACTTGTTGCCTTACCGATCACGGACTCAATTTGAGCATTCCAGTTCAGTTTGGCATCCAGAATCAAACCTAAGTATTTGACTCGATCACTAGGATGAATTTGTATCTCTCCAAGCCGAAAAGCTTTTAGGTTGATCTTCCTTCTCCTAGTGAAAGGGACAATTACGACTTTTGACGGGTTGATGCTAAGGCCCTCCTTAATACACCATGAATGTGTATAGTTTAGGGCCCTTTGCATTCTCTCCGAAACAGTTTCGTCATACTTTCCTCTCACTATTATGACTATATCGTCTGCAAAGCCCACAACTTCGAAACCTCTTTCCTTCAAGCTTTTTAGAAGATCGTCTACAACTAAGGACCACATTAGTGGTGAGAGGACTCCTCCTTGAGGGCAACCCTTTGTTGCCCTTACTGTTATAGAAGAACTTCCCAGCTCAGAGGTGATTTCTCTTTTTGCAAGCACAGTATGAATCCAATGTATGATACATTGGTCGAAGTTTTTATTCTCCATGGCACGCTTCATAGATGAATAGGAGGCATTATCAAATGCTCCTTCTATATCTAAAAAGGCGCATAGAGCTATTTCTTTTGCTGAAAACGTTTTTTCCACCTTTGTTACTAGCGAATGAAGTGCTGTAACCGTTGACTTACCAGATTGATAAGCAAACTGGAAGTCAGATAGGGGATGCTCTTTTATGTAAGAAGAATTGATAAAATCCTTCAAAACCTTTTCCATAGTCTTCAACAAAACTGAAGAAAGACTAATTGGTCTATATGCTTTCGGATGCGTTTTATCTCGTTTCCCCTTTTTCGGGATAAAGATAACTTTTACAAGTCTCCATTTTGATGGAACGAAATTCAATCTCAAACTAGCCTTGAACATCTCAATTAGTGATGGAACCAACACCGCTTCTCCGTTTTGAATCAGTGCTGGAAATATCCCATCAACTCCTGCAGATTTAAAAGGCTGAAAAGATCTTATCGCATTTTCCACTCTGGCCTTCGTGAAGATTTCATCAGCTAAATCTGAGGCGGTGTTTACTGTACTATTTGACTCCATTGAGTTTATACTAGGACATCCTTCACCTTCCAGAGATATAGTATCATTGGAATCCACACTTAGAACCGAACCTGGAAAATGGGTTTCCATCATTAAATCCAAAGTTTCACGAGGAGTTTTGGTAAAAGCTCCATCGTCACGCTTCAGATTTCCCAATTCATTTGCATGATCTTTTGCAAGCGTTTTTTGTAGTCTAGCAACTACAGGAGTACTGTTTATGTTTTCACATGTCAGCACCCAAGATTTTCTTTTAGATTTTCGTATTTCGTTGTTGTACTCAGTCAGGGCTTTCCTATACTGAGTCCAATCTCCCGTTTGTTTCGCTCTATTGAACATTTTACGAGAAAATTTTCTTAGGCGATCCAGTTTAAAGTTCCACCATGGCACGTCTCTAGTAGAAGACGATTGTATGGTGGGACAACTGCTGTTAAAGGAATTAATGATACTTTCATTTACTCTTTGAGAAAATGATTCCAACTTTTGGGTTGAATCGATAGTTTCCCCCATTGTAAATGAATGCGAATTCAACAATTCTACATAATGATCCCAGTTTGTCTTCCTGGGATTTCTAAATACAGTTCTAGAATAATCTCCACCGCTCCAATTGAAGATTATGTGTTTATGATCAGATAGAGAAATCTCATCTGACACGTGCCAGTTTGTGATCTTGTCAAAGATTGCAGCGTTGCACAGTGTTAGATCCAAGACCTCTTGTCTGATTGCATTTAAGAAAGTAGGTTTATCACCATTATTACAAATATCTATATTGTTCGAAGACAGATACTCTAATAGTGACTCACCTCGACTGTTAATATCCGTACTACCTACTACCCCAAACCGTGTGATGCGCATTGGCGTCACAGCCAATGATGAACGATTTGTTGTTTTCTTTACAGAATTGAACAAATGATGCGATCTCAGGAGGAGGTACCTCAGGAACATCACCAGGAAAGTAAGCTGAAGCCACAGCGATCTCAGTTTTACCCCTAGTGGTTGGTACCTCTACCATGACCGCAACAATGTCCCTTCTGATAAACTCTGTAATAGGATAACATTTTAACGTTTTACGTACTAGGACAGCAGTTCTGGGAGAATCTTGTTGCTCATCATAAAATAGTTTACTATTTTGTGTCAGAACACCAAGAATCTTTCGTTTATTGGACCATGGCTCTTGAATAAGCGCCACTTCCAGTCCTTTTTTTTTAAAAAAACCTTCGACTCAACACAGCAGAAGCACCTTTTGCGTGATGAAGGTTTAACTGTACAAACTTGATTCCAGTCATGAAAATATACATTTACCCACTTTTGTTAAGCCTCGGAATTGAGACTTAAGAAAAGTAGCCGATTATCCCGGAGACAAATTAGGTCCACTGCGTCATTGCTCCGTTTAACACAAAGCCATCTCCGTTTCTGGCCAAAGTCTACGCTCCATACAAATTTTGAAAATTTTGTATGAACAAAAGTCTACGAGGAGGGAGGGGGGGGGGTCTGAGATGACCGAAAAAAAAGTCTACGTAGTTTATGGACAGCGCCAAACAGGTGTAAATCTATTTTTGATTTGTTTTGCTCAACGACGAGGTGTTACCGTGGGCGTTACGCTTCTTTGACATCTTGAAACGACGTTCCTGAAGGGGTAGCACTAAGACAGCCCGTTATTTTGCCAAAACCTGCTGTGGAGCAGCACTTAAGGCGTATATACGGCTAATTTGCATTAAAAGCGTTGCCGTAAAGACTACTATAATGCTGAAGGAATTCTATTTTAAGTGCTTGCTGGTTACTTGGGTAGGGACCGACAGGGAATCGAACCCATCACTTTCAGCATGGTAATGCTGAATACACACACCGTTACAGCTGTGGCTATATGGGCCCAATTTCTAGATTATATTACCACTTTACATGTGGCTCGGTAAAACAAATGTATATTACCGCATTTCCGCTGGAAACAACCTAAATGCTTAGGTTGTCCACTTTACTCCCACAATCCCTATCTTGTGTATTAATATCAAAGTTAATGAGTAGGGAATCGCGCCACTTGGGCGGTGGCTTCTATATTCGTCTGTTTTCCACTATAACTCAGTCAAATTTGAACCAATTGACAAAACTTTTGGAATGTGGTGAGATAGGTATAGTATCTACCCGTGTACAACATTTCAAGTCAATTGGTTCAAAATTGACTGAGTTATAGTGGAAAACAGACGAATATAGAAGCCACCGCCCAAGTGGCGCGATACCCTATAAGAAGTGTGAATTATTGCGTGCATTTTAAGATAGCTTTTCCTTAATGATGACAAACAATCCATCACTTAAAATTATTCAAGAAGAACATTTACCACATATTGACACTGCCCGGATAGACGAGAATATCTAAATCATATCTCAAATCGAACATTTTTTGCTGTCATAGTTCGATGTGATTTTGATGTGTTGTTCAAAATTCTAATGAATATCGCCCGAATAGCTCAAAGTAATATGATATCAGTTTTCGTTCTTGTCGAAATAGCTGAAAATTTCAACATAAGAACAAGTTTAGCTGTTCTGCACGAAATGGAACAAAAACAAAGTGATGGCTCAATGTTAGTGAAATACCATGTACCACCTTTCTGAGCTGTGGAAACGAAGAACCGCATGCTCTTATTCCCATGTTAACTACAACAGTGTGCCGCAGTTGAGTGGTAAGCATCACCGCCTGTGAAGACTGAGGTCGTAGGTTCGATGCTGGATGCTGACATTTTTTTTATTTTTTTTTCTAAAAAAATGACAAATCTTGTCTGCTATTGTTTTGATCTTGTAATATCTTAACGAGCTATTGGCGATTAAAAGTTGAGGTTATGTCGTGAAAATTTGGAAGTTTGAAAGGGAAATACCAGTTCCCCATCAGTTTAATCATTAATTTTTTGATAAATTTATCGATAAAATGAATTTTTCTACCCCGATCCCACATTAAATTTTATCTGAAACGACTCAATCACTAAAATACGAAATGGGATTTCACAAAACTTAACCTCACTTTAGGAGGCCAATTAGTGAGTAGTTCACCATATTAGATTTTGCTATTATTTCTGATTTTTTACCTCCTATATCAATCAAACCAATATCAGTTTTTGATCTTCAGTAATTCTATCAATAATAACTAAATATGCTATTCATCAGATTTTTCCACCTACTCGGGTGAAGATGACGCAACATTCAAATTATTTCATAAATAGAAAAAAAAGTATTATTAGCAAAATAATACATGAAAAAATGATGTATTTCTATACAATGTACTGCTAGTTATTTTAATAATATGGAACTCACCGACGAAAATCCTTACAAGTGTCCAGTGATTATGTGAACTTCTAACAGATTTATAGTAAAACCAGAGAAGAATTAAAAAAAAAGACACTACACCGTCTTCAACCAGAGGTTGCACAGACTGAACAATCACTAACATTAGGCAACGGACAACACGGAACACCCAGTGGACCAGTGGAGGATTTTTCGTTTGACGAAAAGTTTCCTCCGGCTGGAGCGGGAATCGAACCCTCACTCCGTGGCACAATACGCCTAAACGACTGACGCCGCTAACCGCACGGCCACGAAGCCCACAGTATGAAATCTATTAATTAGGAATTTGAAAAAAAAAATGGAAAATAACTTTTAGCTTGTGATTCAACACAGGTTCTGTAATATTTTCAACATTGAACTTTTTCATGAATGTCTTTGTATTTTTTAAAATGTAATCAGACATAAAATATTCAGTCTCACTTGTATAGTTATAACCATCAATGAAACCTATTAACATCTTAAACGATATCGTATTTCAAGCGGCAATGGGGCGTCATTCATGTAGAATCAACACTTACGTACACTCACTTGTACCTACTGGTTTGTTTTGACTTGATACATATCATTCATCACCAACCGAGTATCGACTTCATTCAAACCAATCGAATTTAGGGGATAACAGTCAGTCATCATTGCATCTGCAGTGCAGTCTGAGGTACATTATTCAACATGGTTGTAAAAAAAACTGTTATTAAAAGACTGATCATATTAAGGACAAACGTCTTGAAATCCCGCTTCAACAGTGCATCAGAATTTCAAACGCACAAATCTCAAGAAGCAAGATTCAAACAACACTGCATTTTATTATTCCATTCTTGCTCACTTGTAATAAGCTTAAAATAAGAAGATCAGATGCGCTGGCTTTGTTTACGAAAAGATATGTGCTCTCAAAATCTTGAGTAGGTGCCAAAGTCGGCCATTGTGGGATTCTAACAAGTCTGTCCTTAATGCAGCTTTTCTGGTGAAAAACTTTCACGTGATATTTCGACAATGATTTTTCATAAGGGCCTAACTGACTTGATCGATTTCTCTTCGTCGACTCTCTCTTTCGCTAATAACTTGATCGAAACGAATAAATTCATTATTCTTTTTGTTTCTATAGCAAGATGTAGATTTAGAATTAAGTATATTGTTCAATTAGATCACTAAGATCCGTTGAATGTAATAAATAAACAACAACAATAGTCATGTCCTTCGCATTTCAATCAAAAAATTTTGGGAAAACTCAATACACATTCTGTAATAACACAAAGAGAGGATCGATGAAGAGAAATCGAAAATGTCAGTTGGGCCCTAATGAAGGATCAGTGTCGATTTATGTGACAAAAGTGTTAGTGTTTTCGTATCTTTCTTGACGTAGCATCCGTATTATAAGTGGCATACTGACGTATCTCTGACAGATTTTGGGTCGCTGAGCTCGAATCAGAGCTCAGATATGCTCCACTCGTCAAAATTTTGAGGTATACCAGAAATTATATGAAAAAAAAAGAATTTTGCTGCGTATTGACCATCAGGCATTGAACATGTAAATATATTTTTGAAGCAATCAGTAGTTGACCATCTTGACTTGCTTCTAAACTAACGATTTACGATTTTTTTTGCGTATTTCCGAACTTTGTCTCTTTTTCGGCTGCTTTCCGCTAGAAAGTCCACTCACACATGCTTTACCGGCTTCTCATTGACCGGACGAAAGCAACGGAAGACTGATCATAGCGTTGACACGGTGAACCGCTACAAGCATAGCGTCGTAATTACTCCGTCATCATTACGTTGTAATTCGTCATCGGCCTCGTCACTCATCAGATACCTACGTCTCGTACATTAGACTAGTCTTCATGCTAATCAATACTGTAACCAGAGCTTCATCGCTACGTTTTACCTGACAGATAATATACATAATCGAGGGCATTCAGCAAGACCATGCTGGGAGTGACGGATTCGATTCTCAGTCTGTCCAAGATTTTTTTAAATATTGATAAATCTTCTAATATAGCGCATTTAGTTCACCACTGGACTATCGCACTAGCTTTCACGAGTGCGAAAACGCAAATAAAAGTGCGCGATTGCATTCAATCAACCTGGTGTCTTCAGAGCACTTGTTCAGCATACATCGAAGAAATAGTGCGCCGAAGACATCAATTTGATTTGATGCAATCGCGCAGTTTTATTTACGTTTTCGCGTTTATGAAGACTGAACAAAATGCGGTATATTTGATTTGGGAATCTCAGCTAAAGTATTGAAATCGATCTAAATAAGTTTTAACATTTACATATTTCATTTCACTTCCGATGTTTTATTTAGTGACTAGTTACTCTTAATACATGTTCCCGTCGAAAAAACCACGTAACCCTTGAAACCTTCCTACATATGAAAGTTTCCCATGACACCCGTAGAGATGCAGAGCAAACTAGTAAAAACAAATGTCACCCTGACTTTTCTTATCCTTTCTCGATTTCTGTAAGAACGTGACAGCCACCGTTATTGGCACCACCAAGCTTAGAAGCCTTGAAAATGTATATACGTACACCGAGAGTGATAAGCCACCCATACACTATTACAAGTTTTATTTTTGTGTTAAATGTACTATTTTAACTTGTAAATTTTCCCCTAGTATTAATGCACATTTCTAGGGCTCTGGCAGAATAGAGGCCTGCAATTATATTTTGTAAACCTTTCCCTGGTACAGACTTCAAGTCATAGAACTCTATTCATGTAACCAGAATAGGGATGCCCGATTAAGATTAGTTTTCCTACACAAAACCAAGCTATGAACACAGCATCAAATGCTGTGAACTAAAAGGCAAACTGCCAACTAAAATACAATTTTAGGATGACTGATGGACCCAAACCAATACATGAAACCTCGTCATCCTGTGATCGGAAGATGTTATCCATCTGGATAACAGGGCACATTTATGTTCTGTGTTGTACATGTCCATATGTTTTGTCCTAGTTTATTACGCATTTGTAAGGTTCCACTACAAGATGTTATACTTTAATGCGCATTTGTTGTGCTTCATTATATTTCCGTAATAACACACGGTTAGTTCTTTATGTTATTTCGATTATTCTGTTTTTTTTTTGTATTAGAAGACAAATTATATTTTTGATTGAATATATAGTAAGCGTTGCACCGGTCTACCACACCGCAGGGGACTGCACAAGGGACTATATCAGCAATCAACGATCAACCACCCATTTCGTCATATTACGCGATAGCCAATCCACAAACATCGAGCTGCCACGCCGGTTAGTCTTATACTAGGATAGAATATATGTGTATCACAAGTAACGTGCACGCACTCAGAGAGAACCAAATCCACAAGCTAAGCGAGAGCAAAGCATACCCCGGCAGCGTTCAGTTATTCGCTGGAACTTGCCGCGAACGGTTCGATCCTCGATTGGACGATAGGGCCCTCTTCCCCCAGAAGTGTAAGTACAATTTAGGTATCATTCTGCCAGATTCTTCATTCATGCCATAGCCGGGTGACCCAGAGGAAGCAATAAACCACTAGAGGAAATTCAAATTTCAAAGTTCGAAAACGCGGCATAGGGTTTTCGATGGGGCCATTAATTGGCAGTATCGCCGCAAGAAGATAGACGCTGTAATATTTACGCTGAAGGCGGTTAAGCGGATGATTCTCGGCGGCATCTAGGTTTGATTGATTCGCGGAATTACGTAATCGGTCAATTGCATTGCCGGCGAGTGTAAATATAGAACCCCGATAGTGTTTTGCTTGGCTGATTGAAGTGATTCGCAGTGATTATTACTTCTAATTAGTGGCGACCCTTAGTGGAATCACCGTTGTACGGGTACGGGAATTTAATAGAGCATACCATAAATTGTGTTCTATTCAGCATGTTCATAAAAGTGTGACCCTGGCGGTTGAAGATACCAAGTTGAATGCGCGGAAGCAGAGGTAAATACGAGCTGAAACAGGTTGTTTAGTGGCAGTTTTTTATATTTTTTGGGAAGAAGAGACCAATAAAATGAGAATGAGTTGAACTTCGAGGTGTGGTGACGTGATGCTGTGGATTTGACCAAAACCGGATTCTCTCATTTTGGTGCAAGCCGAAAACCGCGCGTATTCTCGGCACGGGTGTGTAATTTTGAAGAGGTGTACTCGGCTTACAATGTGCGTAATGAGAGGATAATTATGTGAATGAAAAGACACGAAATGGATTGAATAGACCTGTTGAGTCTTGAAACCTACATAGATATGTAAATGACTCATAAAAAGAATGACAGTGCAAACTCTCTTATTCCTATTCGTGTGAACTTGTTTCCAAGAACAAATATTGACTCTATATCTGAGAAGCTCAGGGGAATGGATGAAAATGTTGCGGATCGTTTGTTTGTTTTGCTAATATGTGTAAAGTGATTTGAATCGCTTGGTCCGATTCTCTGTGCAATATTGAAGGGCGTATATCGACGATTTGGATTGTTCCAGCAATGTATTCAAGGGCGTATGAGCGCGGCGCGCACCGAAAGAATAACAATACAGCAGCAGTGCGGATTGATAATGCAGCACTCGGTATTTGCTCACAATCAGTCATGATGAGACTCACACTTAATGGCACGTGCTGTGAGGCTGGCTGGTGCGAGATCGTCGCCAATGGTCAAAAGTTTTTTTTTATCAGTGATGGGTGATCATTCATAGAACGATGACTTGCAAAACTGAATAGGTCTGAGTTCGAGAGAACTCAAGAACGATTGCTCGTTATTGTGAAATTACATTTCCTCTAGCTCTTGTTTTTCAAATAACTTAAAAGAAAATACCTCTTTCGGCCATTTTTCATGGCGTACACTCAAATATGTCATATATAAAACTCTAACTACATTCTTCAACATTGAGAGGACCTACACTTATATGAAACATAAAATTTGAAACATTCTTGAATCAGTTGTTTTGAACTCCTAGAAGGTATGGGAGCTCTACGATCTTGAAGTTGGTAGAGGAATTGTGTGTAAAGACTGAACTCAAAAAAAGTAAGATACACAAAATAATGTATAATTCTTGATTGCGTGCACAGAAATAGCTGATTTTGTGATCAGGAATAGTATGTTATGTGTACCATAAAAATTTCATCAAGATCAGCTAAATGTTGGCGAAGATATCGTAAAAACAAGAGGACTTATCATTTGAGAACCTTGGGCAAACACTTAAAAAAATATCACCTACACTCCCGATCAAAACTTTGGGGTCACCCCCTCAAAAACATATATTTTTTTTAGGCCCATATCTTCGCCAATTTGCGTCCGATTTCAAAACTCTAGGTCTCATTCAAAAGATAATAAGTCAAAGAAACTTTGAACATGATTTAAAAGAAACTTTTCCAAAAAAAAATCGTATGTAAACTCAACCCTAAGTTGCCAAATTTTCTAAAAAAATGAATATAAACTTCCGGCAGTGTCGCTGGAAATTGGGTGACCAAATTTTAAGATGAGAGCGGTAATATAACCCATTTTCTATTTTGCTTTCAATTGCTTTTTACAGAAGTTAGCTAAAAAATCTAGAAAAAAAGTTATTAAGTAAATTAATCCTTGGTGTCATCGACGAAAAGTTTGGAGTCACTATCGTAAAACATGGAAAAGTGATTTGTTGACACCTTTGTCATCTTTCATTCAATTTTAATTCTTCTTCGCTTATTTGAAACATAATGAATGATACTTACTGCATAGACATTGAACCACACATATTTGTTGAAATTTACATACTAAAACTTAACGTAAAGTTGCCTCATTTTTTGAAATGTGGCGAAATGTGTTAACTTTACATAACATTTTTATATACAAAAATCGTTAAATACGTCAAATTAAAGACATCAAACGTAAATTTAGATAATTATCTTTTATATGAGCCAAAAAGAATTAAAATTGAACTATAGATGACGAAGATATCTTCAAATCATTTTTCCATGTTTTACGAAAGTGACCCCAAACTTTTGGCTGATACATCATATTGATGGGTGACCCCAAACTTTTGGTCGATGACATGAAGAGTTAATTTACTTAAATAATCACTTTTTTTTTCTAGATTTTTGAGCTAGTTTCTGTAAAAAGCAGTTGAAAGCTAATAGAAAATGGATTATATTAACACTCTCATCTTAAAATTTGGTCGACCCAATTTCCAGCGACACTGCCGTAAGTTTATATTCACTTTTTAGAAAATTTGGCAACTTTGGGTTAAGTTTACATACAATTTTTTTTGAAAAAGTTTCTTTTAAATTATGTTCAAAGTTTCTTTGACTTATTATCTTTTGAATGAAACCTAGGGTTCTAAAATCGGACGCAAATTGGCGGAGATATGGGCATAAAAAAATGGCATGTTTTTGAGAGGGTGACCCCTCAAAGGAGTGTATTTACCTAAAACTGTAGAGCCAAAACTGTGGCACGGTAAAGGTTGGATAATTCGCGCAATTCAGATCCCATTGAAATCACTAGCCTCTGCTCAGCAACTATGACTATGGTACTCCGGAAAGTAGGAAGTTGGTGTCATGCCCTACGAGCCAGCCGTTAAAAACAATTGTAACGGAAAATCAGCAACAGAATAATACGAATCGAGACAAACAGGAAACAACCCCAGCCAACAAAAAGGGCTTGCGATTGAAAACTCGGTACGTGGAACTGCCGATTTCGCAACTTAATTGGAAGCACCCGTATACTTGCCGATCTACTGAAGGACCGCGGGTAAGGCATCGTAGCGCTGCAGGAGGGGTGTCGTACAGGATCCATGGTACGAACGTTTAGAGGTAATCATACCATCTACCAGAGTTGCGGCAACAAACGTGAGCTGGGATCAGCTTTTATCGTGATGAGTGACATGCAAAGGCGCTTGATGGGTTGGTGGCCGATCGACGAAATTATGTGCAGTTTGAGGATTAAGCCCTCTTAGCTCGAACGCGAGTACGACCGCTGCCCAAGCCACGACGTCAAGATTATCATAGGAAACCTAAACGCTCAGGTAGGCCAGGAGGTGGAATTCCAACCGACGATTGGAAAGTTCAGCACCCACCAGCTAACGGACAAAAACGGTGTACGATTCATTGATTTCGTCACCTCAAAAAATATGGCCATACGTAGCACCTTTATCCAGCACGCCTTCCTTATCGTTACACCAGGGATCACCACAGCAGACGGAATCGCAAATCGACCACGTTCTGATTGACGGACCGCACTTCTCCGACATTATCGACGTCAGAACTTATCGTGGTGCCAAACTGCGCCCAAAACTTCCCGTTATCAATAATGTACGATACCGGCGGCCGCCACGGTTCAACCTTGAGCGACTGAAGCAACCGGATGTCACCTCAGCATACGCGCAAAATCTCGGGGCAGCGTTGCCAAACGAGGGCGAGCTCGACGTGACCCCTCTAGAGGACTGCTAGACAACAGTTAAAGCAGCCATCAACGAGCAGTCAGCCGAGAGCACAATCGGATACGTGTAAAGGAGTCAACGAAACAAATGGTTCGACGAGGAGTAGTGCAAGAAACTCGGCAGAACGTGAACCGTTACAAACAAAAGCGGAAGCAGCAGACCCGCCTCTTTTGGGGGAAAAAGCGCTGCTTGGAAGAAGCGGAGTGCGAGGAAATGGAGCTGAAGTGCCTTTCCCATAAACACGGACGTTCTACGAGAAGCTCAACGCATCCCGCAACGGCTTCATGCCGCGAGCCGAAATATGCAGGACGTGCAGGACGTAGGCACGGAAGACAACGACAACGGAGGGAACGACTACGCCAATGCAGCAGAGGACGGAAATGAATCAACTCCCACGCCGAAGGAAATTAAGGATGTCATTCACCAGCTCAAAACCAGCAAAGCAGCTGACAAGGATGGTATCGCAGCTGAACTCATCAAGATGGGCCCTGAAAAGCTGGCCACCTGTCTGCAGCACAAGGAAGGCGACCATTTGGAACGTAAGAACTTCGGAGCTGCCTGCACAGTTCTATCCCAGATCATCTTCCGTCGTCGGTGACCTAAAACGAATGAGTTCGTGGGAAGTCATCAAGCCGGCTTCATCGATGGCCGGTCGACAACGGACCAGATCTTCACTGTACGGCAAATCCTCCAGAAATGCCGTGTATACCAGGTCCACTTCAAGGCGGCATACAACAATATCGACCGCGCAGAGCTATGGAGAATCATGGACGAAAACGGCTTTCCTGGGAAGCTGACTAGACTGATTAAAGCAACGATGGACGGTTTGCAAAACTGCGTAAGGGTTTTGGGTGAACTATCCAGTTCATTCAAATCTCGCCGGGAACTGCGACAAGGTGATGGACTCTCATGCCTACTCTTCAATATCGCTTCAGAAGGTGTGATGCCACGAGCCGGGCTCAACAGCCGGGGAACGATCAATTTATGTGCTTTGCGGACGACATGGACATTATCGCCAGAATATTTGGAACAATCGCAAAACTGTACACCCGCCTGAAGCAGCAAAGGCCGGGCTGTTGGTGAATCCGTCCAAAACAAAGTACATGCTGACATGCGGAACTGAACACGACCGAGTTCGTCTAGGAAATAATGTGACGATAGACGGGGATACCTTAGAGGTGGTGGAGGATTTCATCTACCTCGGAACCTTACTGACGGCTGACAGCAATGCTAGCCGTGAAATACGAAGGCGCATCATCAGTGGAAGTTGAAGCTCCAGAAGAAGCTGCGGACTAAAAAGACCGGTGGCCCTCTACAGACACGAGGCATAGACCATTCTCGAGGAGGATCTACAAGCACTCAGAGTTCTCGAGCGACGCGTGCTAAGGATGATCTTCGGCGGTGTGCAGGAGAACGGTGTGTGGCGGAGAAGGATGAACCGCTGCACTTTACGGCGAACCCAGCATCCAGAAGGTGACCAGAGCCGGAAGGATACGATGGGCAGGACATGTTACAAGAATGCCGGACAACAAACCTACTAAGTTGGTATTCGCGACAGATCCACGAAACGATATGGGAACGTCTAAAGTTGTTAAAACATGTTCATAATAAACTAGTTTCAAAGCATTTTTTGTAGCAAATCTACATCACCTTTTTCTTAAAAAAAACGCTTTCATTAATGATTTAGGAAGTACTGGCGCGCAATAACTGTAGTTTGATTTTTTATTCGAATATACTGAACACTAGTGTGGGTCATCGGAACCGTTTTCTCAGATCAAAGCTTTTTTAGTTCCGTTTTGGGTCCTGAGTATCTGTGCAAAATTTGAACACGATCGGTTGCGTCTACACTTTGCGCATTGCAATTGAAATTTGTATGGGATTTTGTATGGGAAAACATACTTTTTTGCATTTTTGTCATAAGTTGAAAAAGTTAGTCTGAAACTTTTTAACCGATAGTGTAAAATGATAGCCTAGGATGTTCTGAAAAACTTTGTTGAAGACCGCAAAGCGATCCGATGCTTGTAAAAATAGTCATAACCAACGAACCGCATGCATGTGTTTATGTTTTAACATGTAAAGGAATAACAATAGCAACAAAATCATACTTTTTCGCCAAGCATTGTCAACACTATAACTTTTTTCATAAGCATCAGATCACTTCGCGGTCTTCGACTAAGTTTTTCAGGACACCCTAGGCTATGTTTTCACTTTATCGGTTACATGGTTTTAGAAAAATTCGAGCTTGTTATAAGAGAAATGCAAAAAAATGTGTTTCCCATGTAAAACCCCATACAAACTTCAAACGCGATGCGCAAAACGTAGACTTAACCGATCGTGCCCAAATTTTGCACACTTATGTGGGTCCTTAAATGGGATCAAAGAAGCTTTGATCTAATGGGATACCATTGAATTTTTCATTTTTCCATATAAACGATGACCCACTCTACTGAACACCCTGTATATAGAATTGATCACAATCTGAGAATTTCAAAAAGGATGTTAAGATTTCAACAACAGCTCAAATAATTTCCTAGTTCAAATTGTTGAGTCTCGCTATAACATTGACCCACTTATCTCCATACATACATTAGTGTATGACCTTGAAGGTTTTTTTTTTGATACATTTTTGTCATTTATTCACGAAGGCATTGTAGGAGATAATGAATCGTTAATGAGAGAGTAAATATAGATAACTTGAATTCGGTAGGTGAACAATAAAAAAATAGATAAATAGAATCCGCGGAAACAATTGGCTTCTTTAGCGGTGTTGATATAATTTCATATTCTGAATCTGCATGCCAAACTGAGCCGAAATCCAAATTTTCATGAATTTTGGCGACCGGGAACCTATTTAAAAATCAATTTGAAGTTTGTATGGGAGTGATTTGTCGAATCACCCCTCGTCGCGTTTTGTACTGGGCGGAGCTGTCAAGCAGTTGCCCAGCTGTCAAAAGGTGATTTCAAAAAATCTCTTTGAAATTGATTTTGTGTACCAAAATAAAGTTCTAAAAATCTGAAAAAAAATCATAGTGGCCCAGAAAAAGGTGCTCTTTCGTATAAAATCAAAAAATCGAAACATTTTTCAAAATTTAAAAACCCAATTGTTCATAACTTGTATCGTATTGGTCGATCTGGTATAGACGCTGAATAAAAATCTATCAGCACTAATTATCATACTTGTCACACTTTATATACGAATTGCAACATTATTTTAATTTACTGGGTAATCGCTTGTAAAACAATAAGTACTTGTTGGATTGTCAAGAAGAAGGAAATCCAGAGCAAGAGAAACTGAAGAACTGAGATCTACTATAAGATTCAAAGTACTTAGGTATTAACATTAAAGATTATGACTCGGAAAAAAAATATTGTGGCAAGCTGCATATTAGAGCTCGTAGCATACGACTGGAAATGATATCTTCCTTTTGAAAATAAACAAAGCTTGCCAGTAGAAGCCTTTGCAGTTTCTCTGACCCATTTTGTCACCGTGTACGTTGCTTACACTTCACTTGGATGAACATGATGATAAAACATAGCTTTATCGCGATTCCTAGTATAAACAAAGATAGCGGTCATATATGCATGCGTGCTATACCTAAGAAATAGGATATCAACAACACCCGGGACTTTTGCCAGTCATCGTATCTTCTGCCAATCAGCTGATGGTAGTATGGCATTCTGGTTCGGTGAATGCCTAGATAAGGCAGTACTTTACCACCATTATTCCCTCAAATAAAGTGGCAGTTATCATTGGCGAGTTAGATAAGACCAGCTTCGATTCAACAATGTTCGATTTGAAGGCTACCGATTAAATTCAACTGATAATTCAATACCCCCAAGTAACAAAAAGTGATAGACCAACACATTTTTATGGTTTGTAGAGATTCAACATCTACTATGCGATACTGTGTTGCTGGAAAATTCATTATAGCATTAAACTACAATTCCAAATTTTCTCCGATATGCACTGCATCCTCCGGAATCTTCGTTTGCAAAAGTAGTTTGAAAACAGTATGATTATTCACCTGTTTCATCTTAGTACAATGTCTTAACTTGGAAGATGCCTGCCTTTCAGCTTAGTGTTCATTTCAATACTCAACCGTTGTTAACTGCGAGCTTTTATTTGCCAATAATGAATCGTTTTGCATTTATATATCGTGTGGTATAGGAACGAAGATATTCTATGCCCAAGGAAGTCAAGTTAATTTCAAAATTGAAAAGTCACTCACAATTAAATTTGTATCAGCCTAAGTGAAAGAAAATTGGGTCAAGTAATGTTCCTTTTAAATCCAACTAAGTATTTGCATCCCATGACAGATGCGTATTTCGACCTCAACTGTAAGGTCGACATTAGTGTCTCGTACTTGCCGAGTCAAGTGTGAGACACTGAAGACGACCTTACAGTTGATGTTGTAATGAGTATCTGTCATGGGATGCAAACACTTAGTTGGAATTAAGGAACAGCCCGATTTTCTTTCTAATAATAGTTTTCCTGTTGAAAAACTTTTCTCGAAATTTTTGCGAGATTCTTGCAGAAGTTCTTCCAGATATTTCTTCTAGTGATTTTTCCTATATTTCTTTTAGATTTCCTCGCGGGATTTCGCTTGTAGTTCCTCCCGGGATTTCTCTTAGAGGTATTGCGCATTTCCCACCCAACTGGACCTGTGAAGAATTAGCAATAAGTTAAAATTCACAAATACAAAGAAATTAAAAAAAAAAAAAACCCAACTGGACCCCTTTCGCAGATGTATAAGTGCGGGATCGTGATAAAAACTGCGATTTTGAATCGAATCGTGTTAGTGTCTTCTACGCACTTATGCATTACAAATTGCATTACAAACAACAGTGCGCAGAAGACACCAAATCGACTGGATGTAAAATCGCAGTTTTATTCACGATCCCGCACTCATACTAACTGCAGAAGGGGTCCAGTGGGGTAAGAAATGCGCAATATCTAAAGTACCTCCTTAAATTTCCTTAATATTTCCTTCTGGAAGAACTCCCTGATCTTTTTTTTATCATGTCTCAGTTTTCCCCCCTCTGTGGAATCACTCTAACTGGTCGTTGCGGAATTTCTCGCGAGATTTCACCTGGATTCTTTCCGATATTCCTCCGCGAATTTCCTACAAATAATTTGGTTAGTTAGCTCGGGAAACATTCCGAGAGAAATTCCTAGAAAAGTCCCTGCAAGAACTCCTGGTGAAACTATTGTAGAAATCTCAACAGGAGCACCCAGAGTCTTGGGACAGTTTTCTATTCCGGGAAGAGTTCCGGAAATAATCCCAATAAAATCTGTAGAAAAAATCTCAGGAGGATCATTGCTAAAAATCCGCTAAACAACTACGAGGAAAAGCCTGGAAAAACTCCGAAATAAATTACGGGAAGAACTGCACGAGAAATATCAGCAATAGTTCATGCAGAAATTCCAAAAGGCACTCCGGAAAAAAAATCAGAAGGAAGTGTGAGACCAATCCAGAAAAAAAAAAACTGAGACATCACAGGACCAACACCGAAAGGAATCTTCTGAGACAAGCTCCGGGAGAAACTTAGGGAGAAATTTCAGGTGAAACTTCAAACATAATCCCGCGAGCACCTTCAGAAAATATTCCGACTGAAACTCCTGCTGAAATTAAGAAGAAACTCTTAAAGACAGCTCACGGAATTCCTGCGAAAACCTCTAGGAAAACCTTCTTTTTTATTCCTGTTAGGGTTTGTCACTGCGACCAGTTTTTAGATCTATTGTGACATTACCCGTATCCTCAGTATAGTACATGTCGCATTACTCAATTGCCATTGAAGGGCAATAAACTATTGATTTTGATACAGTTTTTGTTTTGTTTTTGTTTTTGTTTTTTTTTTTGCTAGGTTTCTAGCTGCACTCTGAATAGAGTTGAAACCTCTACACTAGACCCGAAGCAAGTTCCGTGACTGAGGATACTGCAACTCCGAAAAATATTACGAATCAACTATGATTTTTTGCCACAAGAATTTCATGCGAAAATCATAGTTACGAACTATGATTTTGGATTCAAAGCGGCAACTACTATTGTCATACTGTTTCTGTTTAAATTTCATAACACTCACGTATGAAAATCATACCAATAACGTATAAAAACTGAAACTATGTCGTATGACTATCATACATATTTTTATGAAATATTTTGCACAAATTAAAAAAAAATCGCAACCTGGAATCGAACCAGGGTCGAGGTTGGCGAGTGCGCGCTTTACTCATACGCCCATCGACGCTTCGGAAGTTGAAGTGATTAGAAGCCAATAAAAGTTTTGTTGTTTTTTAGCAATGGTGTTTCATAGCTCATCTTATGATTTTCATACGATGCTTCTTATGAGATTTTTCATACGACAAATCTTATGGATTTCGCATTTCGAAGTATGAAAAGCATACGAGAACTATGAAATGATGAAAAAAATAAAAAATACTGATTCATAAGATGTAAACTATGAAAAACATACGAACAGTATCCTCAGTGTACGTAATCTTTCAGAAGCAGTTTGCTGTGCCATCTACCAGTGGGTGATTTTGACAACACCCACAACCAGAAGAAGAAGAAGAAGAAGAAGAAGAAGAAGAAGAAGAAGAAGAAGAAGAAGAAGAAGAAGAAGAAGCAGTTTGCCAGCCGTACGCGGAAAATGATATCCATTAAGACACTGTTGCAACTGACTCAGAAAGTTACGGTAGAAGATTGGAAAGTTTTCAATTGGTCAGTCAGTCAGGATTTTCCTAAATGTAGTGTTATTGTCACACGGTTTGTATTTACCTTCTTGTTTGGATTTATGGTATGGTTCAATATGTTTTTCTCCTCGTTAAGTCAGTTGTCGTATGTTTGTTTTTTTTCATCGAATCCACGGACAGAAATGTCTTCTGATTCATATAACCTTTTTCATAGTTCCGTCAAGCTTCGGAGATATTCTTGGCATAACCGCTTCAAATGGTGGATTCACAATGATTTGATGTCTGCATCAAGCATATATTTCGTTTTAATAAACATCATTGAACATCAACCATCAAATGCTTTAACCAAGCATATACGTCATTACTTTAACTCCTTGCTGGCCGAGACTCCTGACTGCTGTCTACTCAGTCATTGTTCGTCATGGCGGCGGTGGAAGTAGTTCAAAGTGACGAAATCGTTTACTACTAGCCTTGCGTGAATATTTTCTTCGTGGGGCAATGGAAAGTGAAATAGGTGTACTGGTATTTAATCTATCTACGATGACTTTGTCACTTCAGTTTTAGGTAAGTTTATTGTCGGTAATGGGGAGCAAGAATTCCCAAACTCATGTCTATGTTGTTTTCAATATTATCCAGGTGCAGCACCACCGATTGAAAGTTAGCCCGAAATGCAGCAGCCGCGATACTAAAACAGGAGCAAAAACCAACCACCGGAACAAACGCAACCCTGATGGGACCGCCCGGCTCGGACAAGGTAACCCAGCATCCGCTGCTGAAGGAGAAGGATCGATTCCAATATGGACAAACCGGAGATCAAAAATTGGTTCCACCTGGATAGTTTCCGTTGTGCAAGCCAAGCTAGATGACCGGCTGGAGATGCGCAAGACCGGACTAGATGTCGTCATATCACGAAGCGTTTACCCCACGGAGCTCCCAATGACGGACGACGTGATCGGATATCCCTTGATGAGCCGAAGTGGCGAGA
The DNA here is from genome assembly GCF_035046485.1 of Aedes albopictus. Classification (NCBI taxonomy): domain Eukaryota; kingdom Metazoa; phylum Arthropoda; class Insecta; order Diptera; family Culicidae; genus Aedes; species Aedes albopictus. The sequence goes on along the minus strand of NC_085137.1, from coordinate 201,118,973 downwards.
ATACCGCAGCGCTGGTGAAACGCCTGGAGCCTACTACAACATATCAAACCCCTGGCCGACTACTACGCCGTCGCGTGGACTGCACTTCTGGGTCGATGCACATCATTTCAATCACAAATTGTTTGAACAGACTTTTAAGGATAATAAAGGACTTTTGTTTTGCTAATTAAACATTCCTGTAATGGTGGTATTTAAGTGCAATATGTTACATTTAGAACATATTGCACTAAAATACCACCATTATAGAAATGTTCATCCCAAATTTAAAGTTTTTGATTCTAGAAATACACTAAGGTCTTTTTTTACACGGTTTTTTTTTACACGGTTTTTTTTTACACGGCTTTTTTTACACGGTTTCGCGAATTAACACGGTTTTTTTTTACACGGATTCGCGAATTAACACGGTTTTTTCAACTTTCTCGCGCTAAGTGTCTAGAAGGGATCTTTTACTAAAAGGAAGAAATGGGATTTATGGGAAAGGGTTGCAAGGGAGTTGAAAAGTGGTATGAGGTGAAGGCGGATGATGATGTAAGAGGTCTGCTGGAAAGGGATGTGTGGGGGGTCTGTTTCTTGAAGGAGGGGGGGGGGTTAATATATGGGGGGCTAGGAGGGGTTAAATGGGGGGTTTCCTAAAGGTGATTTTTGGAGTATGGTTCAGCGTCCTACAGGTCCATGGAGCATAGTTCTGAAGAGAAGTAATTTTATTCAAGGATATTCTAGGGCATCCAAGAACTTCTGCGAATAAAGGCCTTAAGATCTATAAGCGTAATCGATGGGTTGTAGTCACATTACTGATACGGTGCAACATCCTAAAGGTCCTCAGAGCATAGTTCTGTAGAGACGTAGTTTTCAAAGATATTCTAGGACATCCTAGAACTTCCGAGAATACAGGCCTGAAAATCTACGAGCGTAATCAATTAATTGTTTCTATATTATTGATGCGGTGTAACACCCTACAGGTCCATGCAGCATAGTTCTGAAGAGATGTTGTCTAGGGCATCCAAGAACTTCCGCGAATAAAGACCTTAAGATCTACAAGCGTAATCGATGGATTGTAGTCACATTACTGATACGGTGCAACATCCTACATGTCCATGGAGCATAGATCTGAAGAGATATTGTTTTCAAGGATATTCTAGGGCATCCAAGAACTTCCGCGAATAAAGGCCTTTAGATCTACAAGCGTAATTAGTTACATTACTGATACGGTGCAACATCATACAGGTCTTTAGAGTCTAGTTCTGTAGAGACGTAGTTTTTAAAGATATTCTAGGACCTCCAAGAACTTCCGAGAGTTCAGGCCTGAAAATCTACGAGCGTTATCAATTAATTTTTGCTATATTATTGATGGGGTGTAACATCCTACAGGTCCATGGAGCATAGTTCTGAAGATAAGTAATTTTCAAGGATGTCTTAGGGCATCCAAGAACTTCCGCGAGTAGTGGCTTTAAGATCTACAAGCGTAATCGATGGATTGTAGTTACATTACTGATACGGTGTAACATCCTACATGTCCATGCAGCATAGTTCTGAAGAGATGTTGTTTTCAAGGATATTCTAGGGCATCCAAGAACTTCCGCGAATATCTACAAGCGTAATCGTTGGACTGTAGTCACATTACTAATACGGTGCAACATCTTACAGGTCCTTAGAGCATAGTTCTGTAGAGACGTAGTTTTCAAAGATATTCTAGGACCTCCAAGAACTTCCGAAAGTTCAGGCCTGAAAATCTACGAGCGTAATCAATTATTTTTGCTATATTATTGATGCGGTGTAATATCCTACAGGTCCATGGAGCATAGTTCTGTGGAAAAGAAACTTCCCAAATATGCTCTAGGTCATCCAAGAATTTCCACGAATAAAGAATTCAGGATCTACAACCGCAAAAAATGGGTTTTTGTTAAATTACTGATACGGTGTAACATCCTACAGGTCCATGGAGTATAGTTCTGAAGAGAAGTTATTTTCAAGGATATCTTAGGGCATCCAAGAACGTCCGCGAGTAGTGGCTTTAAGATCAACAGGCGTAATCTATGGATTGCAGTTATATTACTGATACGGTGTAACATCCTACATGTCTATGCAGCACAGTTCTGAAGAGATGTTGTTTTCAAGGATATTCTTGGGCATCCAAGAACTTCCGCGAATCAAGACCTTAAGATCTACAAGCGTAATCGATGGATTGTAGTCATATTACTAATACGGTGCAACATTCTACAGGTCCTTAGAGTATAGTTCTGTAGAGACGTAGTTTTCAAAGATATTCTAGGACCTCCAAGAACTTCCGAGAATACAGGCCTGAAAATCTACGAGCGTAATCAATTATTTTTGCTATATTATTGATGCGGTGTTTTATCCTACAGATCCATGGAGCATAATTCTGTAGAAAAAAAAACTCCCCAAATATGCTCTTGGTCATCCAAGAATTTCCGCGAATAAAGAATTCAAGATCTACAACCGTAATAAATGGATTTTTGTTAAATTACTGATACGGTGTAACATCCTACGGGTTCATGGAGCATAGTTCTGAAGAGAAGTTATTTTCAAGGATATTCTAGGTAAACCAAGAACTTTCGCGAGTAGTGGCCTTAAGATCTACAAGCGTAATCGATGAATTGTAGTTACATTACTGATGCGGTGTAACATCCTACAGGTCCATGGAACATAGTTCTGAAGATAAGTAATTTTCAAGGATATCTTAGGGCATCCAAGAACTTCCGCGAGTAGTGGCCTTAAGATCTACAAGCGTAATCGATGGATTGTAGTTACATTACTGATACGGTGCAACATCCTACAGGTCTTTAGAGCATAGTTCTGTAGAGACGTACTTTTCCAAGATATTCTAGGACCTCCAAGAGCTTCCGCGAGTATAGGCCTGAAGATCTACTAGCGTATTCAATCAATTGTTGTTACGTTTTCTAGCGTATTCAATCAATTGTTGTTACATAGATAATTTCTTTGGAAATTTCCTTTACTGTTAAAGTTTTTCTTCAGACAGTCTTTTAGGAATCCCTTTAAAAATATGTTCATGAACTCCTCCTGGAATTCTTTCAGAACAATCTCCATGAATTTTGGTAAAACATTTCTCTTGGAATGTTTCTAAATATTTTTTAATAAATCCTTGTAGGAGTTCAATCATGAGTTTCCGAGGGAGAGTTTTCAGCATTTTCTTTAGCAACTCTTTCTAGAACCATTTCAGAAAAATCCCTAAGATAGTTTCACATAATCTTGAAGGACTTCGTTCAAGAATATTTTCTGGGATTTCTTCAAGAATTAGAAAGACAATTTATTCAGAAATTCCTCCAAGGGTTTTTTTTCAGAAATTCTTCCATGAACTCCATTTATATCTTACTAAGGAATTCCTTTTGAAATATTACTTGAGACTCCTTCAGTAGTTTAAGCGTTACCTTTTCCATGGATTTTTTGTTATTTTCATATTCAGAATTTTCGAAGAATTCTCAGCGGCTTGAGATATTCCTCCACAGATTTTTACAGAATTATTTTAAGAAATAACGTAAATCATGTTGGAGTTACTCTTCGAGGGTTACCTGAAGGAAATATTTAAATAAATTTCTGATGAGATTTAATTTTATTGAAACTATTTTAGAAACAATCGTTTATAGCTCCTGGAGAAGTCCTTGGGGAATACCTGGAGGAACTCCTGAGATTCGACACAAAAGTTCAGTTAATTGGACGAAGTGGGTTAATTTCCCCAATAGAGGGGTAGGAAAAAAAGTCCTGAGATTGATTTAGAGGATTTTTAAGTAGAATTTTATGAGAAATTTTTGGGAAAAATCAAGGAAAAAATACTGAAGAAGTTTCTAAAAATCCTTGAAGGCATTTCTAAAGGACACCTCTGATAAGTTTCTGAAAGAATCCTTGAAAAAAACCTTCGGAAATCCATAAAGAAATTACAGACAAAAATACCAGAAGAATTCTTAAATAAATCTCCTAATGATTTTTTGAAGGGTGATTTGGAACAAACCCTGAAAGAACTCATGGACATACTTTTAAATAGAGGAGCTTGTGAAGTATTCGTAAGGGAATCACCAAAGAATTTTCTCAAATTGTTATTTTTTTTTCAATGAGTCTCTGAAATTTGGAGAATGCTGTGCAATAATTCCGAAAAGAATTTCTGAAGATATTCTTGGAGAAACGTTAAGAAATAAATCCTGAAGTGAATTCTAAAGAATCTCTGAAGAAAGGTTTCTAAAAATCTCTAGAGAAGTTTACGATCCCACTTGTGGAGGAATATCTAATGATCTTCTAGGAAGCCCCTTAGAGGAACCCTATTCAGAATTTTTTGGAGAAACTCCTGATAGAATCCCTGGAGTAATTCCTGAAAAGCACCCTAACAGAACACCTACAAACATTTCGAATTTTACCATGACTATACTGGTCTAAAAAGAGTTTTAGAAAAGAATATCCTTAGACGAGACGTGTGACGTTGTGAATTTCTATCTAGAGGAATCCTTTATAAATTTCCTGGTAAACGTCTTCAAGGGTACTCTCTGAAATTTATAGCATAGTTATTATGAGAATAGTTTTTATTGAAACCTCTGATTGACATACGTTTAAACCGTTTACACAAAATAGATGAAAATTGTAATTTAGATACAAGAAAGAAATTGTTCTGTATTGACGTTTTTTTTTAATGACTAGAATTTGCTCTTCACTAAAAAAAATAATTTAAAATTTTGGTCACGCCGATTACGCCGCCGCCGCCGCCGTATAAGACGAACGGCGTGCGCCGCCGCTGTCTCAAATTACTATACACGCCGCCGCCGGTGAAAATTGCTTCGGCGCACACGTCTACTACAGGTCCTTGGCGCAAGATTCCGTTAACGTGTTCTAGGTCATCCAGAACTTCCGCAAGTAAAGGCCTGAATCTACAAGCGTAATTAATCAATTGCTTTTACATTACTTATATGATGTTATACAGATTTATGGATCACGGTTCTATAGAGAAGTTATTTTCAAAGATTTTCTAGTTAATCCAAGATCTTTCGCGAGTTAAGGCCTTAAGATCAATAAGCATTATCAATGGACTTCTGTTGCATTACTGATGCGGTGCAACATCCTACAGGTCCATGGAAGACAGTTCTGTAGAGTCTTGATTTCCAAGAATGCTTTATGTCTTCCAAGTACTCATGCGGCTCATGGAAGTTCTTGGAGTACCTAGAAGATGTTTGGCAATTATTTCTCAACAGAACTATGCTCCCTGGACCTTTAGGACGCTATACTGTATCAGTAATGTGACAACAAACCATTGATAACGCTTGTAGATCTTCAGGTCTAAACTCGCGGAAGTTCTTGGGAACTTGTATTGATTGCGCTTATAAATCTTAGGTCTTTACTCATGGAAGTTCTTGGAGGGCCTAGAACATCTGTGGAAATTATTTCTATACAGAAAAATGGTTCATGGACCTGTAGCATGTTACAACGTATAAGAAATGTAACAACAATCCATTGATTACGCTTGTAGATCTTAAGGCCTTTACTCGCGGAAGTTCTTGGAGCTCCTAGATCATCTTTGGAATTTTTTTCTCTACAGAACTATGCTCCCTGGACCTGTAGGACGCTACACTGTAACAGTAATGTGGCAACACACCATTGATAACGTCTTAAGGCCTTTACTCGCGAAAGTTCTTGGAGGTCCTAGATTATCATTGGAAATTATTTCTCTACAGAACTAGGCTCCCTGGACCTGTATGACGCTACAATGTATTAGTAGTGTGACAACAAACCATTAATAACGCTTGTAGATATTCAGGTCTTTACTCATGGAAGTTCTTGGAGGACCTAGAACATCTGTGGAAATTATTTCTATACAGAAAAATGGTTCATGGACTTGTAGCATGTTACAACGTATTAGAAATGTAACAACAATCCATTGATTACGCTTGTAGATCTTAAGGCCTTCACTCGCGGAAGTTCTTGGAGGTCCTAGATCATCTGTGGAAATTATTTCTCTACAGAACTATGCTCCCTGGACCTGTAGGACGCTACACTATATCAGTAATGTTCTTTAAGGCCTTTACTCGCGGAAGTTCTTGGAGGTCCTAGATCATCTGTGGAAATTATTTCTCTACACAACTATGCTCCATAGACCTGTAGGACGCTACACTGTATCAGTAATGTGACAACAAACCATTGACAACGCTTGTAGATCTTCAGGACTTTACTCGTGGAAGTTCTTGGAGGACCTAGAACATCTATGACAATTAGTTCCTTACAGAAAAATTGTTCTTGGACCTGTAGCATGTAACAACGTATTAGAAATGTAACAACAATTCATTGAGTACGCTTGTAGATCTTAAGGCCTTAACTCGCGGAAGTTCAAGGAAGACCTAGTATGTCTTTAGAAATGAATACTCTTCAGTACAACGCTCAATGGACCTCTGGGATGTTACAACGCATGTAGCAAGAAATTATTGGCTATGTTTGTGGATCTTCTGGCCTTTACTCGCGGAAGTTCTTGGAAATCAAAATTGAAGGTCATGTTTGAAAATGATTTATTTACAGAACAATGCTCCGTAGACCTGTAGGATGTAGAACAGTATCAGCGATGTAACAACAATCAATCGATTACGCTCGTAGATATCAAAGCCTTTACTCGCGAAAGTTCCTGGGTGTTCTGGAACATCTTCTCTACACCACCTAGCTCCGTGGACCTGTAGAGTGTTGACAGTCTCCTTGATCCTTCGTTTCGTCCGTCTAGACAGTCCTTATCACCCCAAAATATCCTCTACGATCTTTCTTGGAAACAGTATGCACTCTGCTCCCGATAGCCCATCCCTTGTCCCCTTCCCCAGTAACCCCTAGATTCAACCCTTACTACTACCCCCCCTCCTTTTCTTATTACTCTCTAAAACAAACCTCGGATATCTGAAGGCGAGGACATTTCAAATATTTTTAGATTTCCCTCAGTTTTTTTTACACGGATTCCCGAATTAGCACGGTATTTTTTTACACGGTTTCGCGAATTAACACGGTTTTTTTTTACACGGATTCGCGAATTAACACGGTTTTTTTTTACACGGATTCGCGAATTAACACGGTTTTTTTTACACGGATTCGCGAATTAACACGGTTTTTTTTTACACGGTTTTTTTTTACACGGGACGTATCCCCCGTGTAAAAAAAGACCTTAGTGTACAACATAACCTCATTTGAACGATTTTTTTGTATGCCTAAAACAATCATCCGCAACAGTTACTTTAAGTCTCAATTCTAGGGTTAACAGGGGTTGAGTTAAGCATAAATATGATTATATCTACCATGAGATTAAGTGAGCTGTCAAACCATCAATAATAAATATTGTTGATGTATTCATAATATGATTGAGTCAACCATATTTCTTGCTCTAATCAGTTCATCAATTTTGATCATTTCAAGCTTCTGTTATGCTTCGTCCTATGGTATTATGCGTAATACAATCTCAAAAAGGGCTTATATAAAAGTCAGTGCACAAATATGCTTGTTCGCGACCGCAATATGATTGATATAACTTTATATTTTTCTCCGTGGCAGTCGAACCCCATATGTTTAAATATAGTCAATCCTGCGTCAAATTCAAATTGTTTTCCTAATTGATTTCGCTAGTCGTTTCCTACTTCTCTGTGTTCATCTCTTGTGTCCTTAAATTGTCATCAACAAAAATGCGCCAAGTGGGTCCGTTGATTGCAATAAAATTTTAAATAATAAAGATTGCTTGTCACCTATTATGTATTTATCCCCCTACAAATACAATGAAAAATATTCAAGTTCGTTCAATTATTCTATCGGTCTTAGGTACCTCGATAAACCATGTCATTTTCTCAAGCGTGGCCTGAATGTCAACCTAGTCATACACAAGTAACGTTGTTCAGCTAATAAAAAGCAGTCAGTTTTTGTCCAAAATGTCACGTCGAACGCATTGACGTCAACAATGCGTTCAAGTGTTCGCATGTTAGCTTCGAATCTATCAGCACAATTAAGTGCTGCAAATCTCCTTCCCACTATTAATTCTTCGGTCGGTTTTAGTTGCTTTATTTAAAGAAAATATGACCAACTAACATTGTAAAAATTCGCAAAAGCAACTATGACATCAATAAATTACTAATCAAAATCAACCGAGAAACGTGGGAAATAGAGCCCAAACAACATTTTGAAGTTAGCTGGCTGTAAAAGGTTTCAAACCCTGTCACAAATCCTATAATGCTTTTATTAGGATTTGTAACGATCATCAAAACCTTCTCAAATCCAACCGACTTGGAACTGTTGCTGGGGGGTCTGTGTCATTTGGCATAAAGTCATTTGGCATAAGGCCGTTTGGTATAAGGTCACTTGGCATAAAGCTATTTGGCATAACGGTCATTTGGCATAATGGACACTTGGCATAATAAAGAAGGGTGCATTTCGATTATGCCAAATGTCCATTATGCCAAATGACCGTTATGCCAAATGGCTTTATGCCAAGTGACCTTATGCCAAACGACCTTATGCCAAATGTCCCGCTCCCGTTGCTGGGGAATAGACTCTACTAAGCCCCAGCGGATCCTCCGTGTTTATCGAGCATGTCTGATGCATATGATCAGCCATACTCCATCTGCAGCAGCCGGTTCGTGATGAACCGTTGGAGGCGCATTAAAATGTTAAAAAGGTGATATGTTTCACTAAAGAACACTACATTACAATAATCAAAATGAAACTCCTTCACTTTAATATCGTCAACCCCTGCGAACTTGGCCAGGGTTGATACAGTTTTTGTTTTGTTTCCTTAGGGCCAATTTCTTCACCTCGGCTTAACCGGTAAGCCAGGCTCACCCATACAGTTAAACCTGGCTCAACGCTTAAGTCAGGGTGAAGAAATCGCCCCTTAGAAAATAAAACAAGAGCACTGATGTGGGCCATGCATCGTCAATATCACTCCAGACCAATCAATATCAAAACGACAACGACTTGATATTAACCCGCACTTTAGATCACAATCATTGCAACTGATGTGATATTTTAATGGTTTTCACCAAAACTCAAACTTTTTTGTGGCCAATATGCAAAACTTGTTATTTTGTACCACATATAAAAATATCATATTGGTACATCTCCATTTGGATTTTTAAACGAATTTTAAAGATGGCTAACTACTTGCAAAGTAAAGTTGGTTAACGTAGCTTAATTCAAAAACTGGAAACCACCAAGATGCCAGTAGCAAGGACGAAATACTATGATTCCTTGAATTACCAGAACACATATTCTAAAATTGAAAGATAGGACGACACTAGATTTCGCTTACTCTGTAACACAACCCGAAAAGGTGATCTATCCACGTTACGGGCTCCGTTAACGATAGAGCATATTTTAAACCCCCTCAACCATTCATCCATCAGCACGGGTCGCTTGACACCTTGGATCGGGGTTCCCTGTTTGGTGGACTTTTACCACTCCGGAACAGTAGGTCCTTAGTGCTATTCCAACCTTCTTAAGAAATCATTGGATGTATGGAAGTGGAAAAATTCCAAGACTAGCTCCTGTAGAAACCCTGGTAGAAATTCCGGAAAGATCTACTGGGGAAGTCCCAAGAGGAACACCGGAAGGAATCGATGGAAAACTTCTAGAGGAAACACTAGGATAAATTTCGCGACAATATCTGAGATATATCCAGAGAAAAACTGTGGAGATCTGGAGATAAATCCTGGATGAAATCCCACGAAAACTTCTGTAGGCAAAACGCAGGAGGAACTCCAAGAAAAATTCAACGGAGTATTTTGGGAATAATACCGGGAAAAGCTCTGGAAGAACTTCTGAAAAGGAATGCAGGAATCCTCAAACATTTCGGAAAGAGTTGTTCGAATCTTGTAAAACTGCCGGTAGGAACTTGGAGGAATTTCTGGGAGGAAATCAAGAAGGAATACTAAGAAAAAAATCATTAAAATTAAACTTCTAGAAACTTCAAGATTCATTGTCGTCCACATAGAATTTGCAACATGTTATCGAAATTATCGGCTTGCCGGAAACATATTCTAGATGTAGGAGCCCTACCCTTGTTTTTCTAGCACGGTTATCCAGATTCCATCTTGATTTAACTTTTTTTTTCGAATAATCATCCGAAGGTATACTTCTTCAACAAGTTTCCAGTAAGAACATCCAACATTCCGGAAAAATATCTGTTTTGGAAGAGCTTACTACAAACATGTAATAAAAGCTCATGTTCGAACGAAGTATTCAAAACATATCCAACAATGTTGTAAACTACGTGGACTTTACTTCAGAGTAAATCTAAAAGTAGTAAAGTAGGCTACTTACATATTATTCATACGACCCATTTTATTTTTTATCGGTGCAACATTTCCCTAAGTATTCGAGATGTGCCCTGAGTATTCCATGCATTTTCAGGTAGTAGACACTGTGTTATCGTATTGATTTTCTTAAAAAATCATGGAAAATGATGAATGACACCGGTGGGCATGAAACTACACATTTCCTAAATGAAATAATGACACATCTATTGGGCTAAAAATAGAAGTTTTACCGAAAAAAAAAACATTTTGACAGTAATTTTCTTATCAATGCTACAAAAATACCTGAAAAATCCAGGTTTTTTATAGGTAGAGTTGAATTTCCAGTTAATTTTATATTTAGAGGCACCTGAGCTTCTCTTTTTAAGCTTTTATTAAAAGTGAGCAAGAACAGAATAATAAAATGCACTGTTGTTGAAGCTTGCTTCTTGAAATTTGTGCATCTGAAGTTCTGATGCACGGTTGAAGCGGGATTTCAAGACGTTTGTCCTTAATGACCCATTGTTTATATAATAATGCGATAATGCGCCAATAATGCGAAAATGATATTTGATAACTCTTGCTACAAAAACACTAACCGAAATAGTGGTATCTGTTACACTGACGACGTTACGCCGTGGACATAATTTCAGGTTATCGCAGGTACTAGCTACCCTGGAAAAAGTCAAGAGCACGTAATTTCCACTAACCTGGTAGAGGTTTCACCACTTTGGATCGTCCGCTGCTGATGTCCTGCGCCTGTTCCACAATCGGCCCAAACATGCTATTGAACTGCTCCTCAGTCTCATCCTACAAAAAATAAACAACATTGACGCTGTAGAATGAGTCATTTCCTAGTGGCACTTTTTTCCCACTCACCCGCACAAACCGCAAGTTCCTATCTATCAGCGACGAATCCGCCTCGAGAAAAGTGGACCGCGATCGCGACATTTTCACCAGTTTTCCAATTTTCTCGACGAAAAAGGAAATTTATTTTGCGTTTTTCAACAGCACCACCAAACAAGAACACACGCAACCTGCACGCACTCAGTAGCAACTGTCAAAGTTCGGGTTCGTGACGGTGGATATACTCGGGTGCTGCGTCGCGACGCCTTGCTGAGGTAGTATGTGTGAGTGGTGAAATTTCCAGAACGAGACATTGTTTACAGTTTCAAAACCGACGAAATCAATTTCAATTAACGCCGGAATGCAACCGGACATGCCCCAAAATCCAATTCAATCACATTCCCACTGATTTCAAATAAATTCAATTATCTTTTCATTCATTCCAGACACAAACGAGGGAAATAAAACCACCATTCTCTGCTTGTACAAAACCTGTTCCGGATGTGCGTTGGTGTTGGTGTTGTCCGTTGCACACTTGTTGCTCCTCCCTCAATCGACGAGAGCAAAGGAAACCGTACAGCCGAGCAGCAGCAACAGCCAGTCACTCAGCCCGAGTGACGACGGACGAGACGCATCGTAATCGGCAGCAAAAATGGAAGCCCATCCGATGGACGACTTTTGCGGGTCCCGATTTTGGGTAAGTTCCGGTGCAAAAGTGACCCCACGGTGGGTGAAAATAGTGCAAATTGATAGTGCTTCCGGTGGTGATTGTGAAAGTGTAGAAATCCATTGGGGGCGAAGTGTTTTTATGGGGTGCATTTGAAGTTGAAAATCATTGGACTTTCGGATGTGTAAGGTTATGTTGCTGGTGACGGAGATGTCAGTGTTCAGCTTGCATAGTGGTTTCTGCTTTTAGTAGTGTTGCGTGTACGGACACGCTGCATTACACGAACACCACTCGAGTTACTGGTTGAAAATAGTAAACAAAGATCAGCTGTTCCCAGCAAAATCAAATGGGCATATTTTCAACCAGTAAATTTGCATTAGTGTTCGTGACACCGCGCTGCGAAACCGCTATGACGAACTTTGTTTGCCGAGGGGTTATTCGCGATCGTACTCGACTCGGAATAACGGGATCGTTCGTGAGTTACCACCACTCGTATTGTTTTGGTTTTGTGAAGATGCCGTTCGGCAGCAGACGCGCGTTTGTTTAGCTTTTCATTCATCAGCTGATTACCGGCATTTAAATGGCTGCGCATCCGTGATCACGTCTTCCCTCGGATAGGAAGTAAAGCCGTAGGTCCCGGCCCATGTGTTGATGGGTTCGATATGTAGGGTCCTCAGGTGTGGTGGCTGTCTCCCTGGGGCGTCGGAATTTAAGGCTTAGCTCCTAGACCCAGCCGACGTAAAACACAACTGGCGCCGAACGGTGCTAGTTGGCCAGAAAAAAGAAGAAGAAGAAGAATAGCTGCGTAACACGAGCTTTATTTTGTTTTTTTTTTGCGTTGCGTCTTCATGGGCCATGAATCATGGCACAAGATCAATGACGTTTTTGTAATACAATCCCCGGGTTAGAATCCCATCCGGAGAATGATCTTTCAGTCTTATGGTAAAACGTCTTTCTTATGCATTAAAAACATATGCATGATAATAATTTTGTGATGATTGTTCTGTTGCAAGTTACTATCAATGATACTAAGAATACACCCTCGATGCGGTAAGTGCACGGGTATTCAGCAAGACTATGCTGAAACTGACGGATTCGTTTTCCGGTTGGTCCAGAAACTTTTCTTAATGGAACTTTGCTTGACTTTCTTTGGCATAGAGTATCTTCGTTCCTGCCACGCGATATACACATACGAAATGATCATTGTCAGAGAAAGCGCTTAGTTAATAAGTGCGGAAGTGTTCATAGAACACAGCTGAATAGGAGAGGATGATCAAAGATACTACAGTTAGGACTCGATTAATCGAGGAAATGCCTTCTGGGGTTTCCTCCGCGAATACCTTTTGTGGATTCCTTCATATTTTCTTATATGAGACGGGATTTCATCAGAAATTACATTAAAGGTATTTCTGTCTGGAATTCCTCCAAACATTACTTCTGAAAGATAGTTAAAGGAATACGTTTCAAAATTTCCCCAGGAATTCCTGGATGAAGGATTCTCACAATGAACTCGGGAAGGATTCCCGAAATGGCTTCCAAAAGAAACTGCTGAAGAATTTTAAGAAGGAACGCTGGAAGTTTTTCACTTCGAGAGCACCTGTCTGCATCGGCTGATAGTCAGGATCTGGGAAACCGAACAGCTACCGGAGGAGTGGAAGGAAGGGGTAATCTGCCCCATTCACAAGAAAGGCGACCATTTGGAATGTGAGAACTTCAGGGCGATCACTATTTTGAATGCTGCCTACAAAGTGCTATCCCAGATCATCTTCCGTCGTCTGTCACCTAAAACAAATGAGTTCGTGGGAAGTTATCAAGCCGGCTTCATCGACGGCCGGTCGACAACGGACCAGATCTTTACCGTACGGCAAATCCTCCAGAAATGCCGTGAATACCAGGTCCCAACGCACCACCTGTTCATCGACTTCAAAGCGGCATACGATAGTATCGACCGCGCAGAGCTATGGAGAATCATGGACGAAAACGGCTTTCCTGGGAAGCTGACTAGACTGATTAAAGCAACGATGGACGGTGTGCAAAACTGCGTAAGGGTCTCGGGTGAACTATCCAGTTCATTCGTATCTCGCCGGGGACTGCGACAAGGTGACGGACTCTCATGTCTACTCTTCAACATCGCGCTGGAAGGTGTGATGCGACGAGCCGGGCTCAACAGCCGGGGAACGATTTTCACAAAATCCGGTCAATTTGTGTGCTTTGCGGACGACATGGACATTATCGCTAGAACATTTGGAACGGTGGCAGAACTGTACACCCGCCTGAAACGCGAAGCAGCAAAGGTCGGACTGGTGGTGAATGCCTCAAAAACAAAGTACATGCTGGTAGGCGGAACCGAACACGACCGGATCCGTCTGGGTAGTAATGTTACGATAGACGGGGATACTTTCGAGGTGTTGGAGGAATTTGTCTACCTCGGATCCTTACTGACGGCTGACAACAACGTGAGCCGTGAAATTCGGAGGCGCATCATCAGCGGAAGTCGGGCCTACTACGGGCTCCAGAAGAAACTGCGGTCGAAAAAGATTCACCCACGCACCAAATGCACCATGTACAAAACGCTAATAAGACCGGTGATCCTCTACGGGCACGAGACATGGACCATGCTCGAGGAGGACCTGCAAGCACTCGGAGTTTTCGAGCGACGCGTGCTAAGGACGATCTTCGGTGGTGTGCAGGAGAACGGTGTGTGGCGGAGTAGAATGAACCACGAGCTCGCTGCACTTTACGGCGAACCCAGCATCCAGAAGGTGGCCAAAGCCGGAAGGATACGGTGGGCAGGGCATGTTGCAAGAATGCCGGACAACAACCCTGCAAAGCTGGTGTTTGCAACGGATTCGGTTGGCACAAGAAGGCGTGGAGCGCAGAGAGCACGATGGGCGGACCAGGTGGAGCGTGACTTGGCGAGCATTGGGCGTGACCGAGGATGGAGAGCGGCAGCCACAAACCGAGTATTGTGGCGTACTATTGTTGATTATGTCTTGTCTTAATGATGTGGAACAAATAAATGTATGTATGTGTAGCATTTCCAGAAGAAACTTCCTAAATTATACGCATAAGGAACCTTTGAAAGATTTCCGCAGTTCAGAAGCAAGTCCTAGAGGGTTTGCTTGATTTGTGATTTGTAATTTATTATTCAACGTAAACCTGTTAGTTACATAACTTTTAACCAAGTCAAGGACTATCTTCTTGAAAACAAGTGATACAGTAAAATGTAAACTAGATTTAATAATGTTTGATGGATTTACCATTCTCAGAATAATCTTCTTGGAGGATACCCAGAAGGAACATCTAGGTGAATCTCAGAAGAAATTCCTAGAGAAATTTAAAGATGATCTCTTGGGTAAAAAACAGAATGAATTCCTTAAAGAATCATAATTCCTGGCGCAACTTCTAATGAAATATCCGTAGAAACTTCAGGAAAAATTAAAAAGGCACATCTGTTTGATCCCCAGAAAGAATTCCTGAAGGCTGTATCGTACGAGATTATCAAGAAGAATGTCAGAAATATTCTTGAAGGAATCTTAGTAATGCCCATGATCGCATAACTGTCTTATATGAATAGGAAACCCATCAAATATGAGACTGATATGCGATCATAGACAATATAGGTGAAACCTTAAAGTAGTTCTAGAGGAATTCCTAGATGAATCACAAGGTGAAACCTAAAAGTAGTTATGACGAAATTTTAAGATTTCCTTAAGGTACCTTATAAGAAACTTCTACCAGAAGTAATTCAAGCATAATTTTTCAAATCGACGTATCTAACTTTTTCACTGATCTGAGTAAATTCGTGGTCAATGTTGACGACCATTTCACTAAAATAGTTTTTTTATAAAAAGACTTTTCATAAGTTTTTTTCGTGCCTAACATCACCAGGGATATAGCACGCACTAGGTAAGAAACAAAACCTACTCATTCCATATCATTTTTACAATGAGTTTCGACAAAAATACACGTACACCGGGTTGGTTAGAGGCCAGATACGTCGCTTTTGTATGGTGCCAGTTTGGTGTATCTGTTACTTTTGATTTTGGCTAGATACGTCGTTTGGTTTTCTCATATATCAAAACGATGTATCTATCAGTAAAGTTGTAAATATCAAAATAGGGAAAAGCGCAGTAGGCGTTGCCGCGTGCAGACGTGTTTTGCTCTGCTTGTCGTGGTTTCGTTCGCGCTCGAAAGTTTTTTTTCGCGATTCTGCTGACGGTTTGGCCGGTGCTACGCCATCCGCGAATGAGAAAATGTGAATGATTGATTTTGGGAAGATTTGCGAGTGATTCGGCGGGTGCTCAAGTTTTGAAAATTTCAACTTCAGTGCTTGTTTTAAGGTAGAAAGTGCTAAGGATTTTGATTACGAAAATAAAAGTGTGCGCTAATAAAAAGTTTTCTCCACTGTACTTTTTCCGCTATTCCGCTCGTGGCGTGACAGCCGGTACTACGTGTTCCGGAGAGTTCAGTAGTTTCGTGTAGTAGAATTGGTCGGTTCCGGGAAATATCAAAAGTGCTGAAACTCGTCGTTGTTCTCGCGTTTTGTCGTGTGTATTATCGTGTGAAGCTACCACTACCAAATGCCCGACAGACGCAAATGGGAAATTTAAAATCACGGGGATCATCAAGAATAACTTCGGACCGCATAGGCTAAATGGGTGAGAGCTTTCCAATATTCACCATATACCAGTATTATTATTTACACATACCTATTTCTCAATTATATTTAACACATATTTGGAGCGTTTGGTACGGTATGTCCACGCATCCCTCCTCCCCTGCAGATTCTAGAATTGCTTCGAAGGAAAACAATCGTTTAAACTCGAGACAATTCGAAGAATCATCTTTGCGGTAAATACAACGCAGTAGGCCTGGCCGCTTTGAGTCTTGCACCATATCCAGCTTTTTACGCTGGCCATAAAACAACGAGGGGTGATTCGATTTTGACATTTCTTGCCGACAGATTTTATAGCTAAATCTAAGTAGGCAGAAAATATAGGTTGTTGATTCAACTGTCAACAATTTTCACCACTTGTGTTTGGAAACTGCCAATTCTTACTATCATTTTGTTTTCAAGTTTAAATAATTTTGTTCTGTAATTAATTGCATTTTTTATTATTTTAGGCATCTTGAAACGGCCTTGACTTCTTGTGGGAAAATTTGGACAACTGAAACTGGACGCGATAGAAGGGTTGTTCTAGCTCGACTTCTTTTCATGTATTCGAGGACACTATCAAAACGAGAAGCGCCAGTTAAATTATGCTTTACGTGCTCTACCAATTTTATATGTGTGAAAGTCCAGTAGATAGAAGCAGTCTGAAATGTCCTCCTATGTAAAGATTTTTTTCTGATTATTAAATGTGATTACTTTTATTCCCCAGTACAACGGGCTGTGCATAATTCTGATCGTTCTTTAGGATGATAGGAAGTTTTTGGTGTCATGTGCTATCCCTAACATTTTGAAAACCATGATAAATAATATTGTTAAAAAGGGAACGAAGCCTTTGCCTCTGCTTGGTCTTGTTCCGTTCTTGGTCTGTTGTAGTATGAAAAGCCCTTTCCACTAGAAAGCTATGATAGAAGACCGTCAAATCTTGTCCATAAGCCACATAGACTCTGGGGGCATGCTACCCAGATGAGGTCTGGAAAATTTTGAAAACCTAGTATGGCCAAACGTCTACGAGTGGGAGGGGGTTTCTGAGAAGGCTAAAAATGAGTCAATGAACAGCGCCTCATTACTCGAGCAATTGTGGGAGTCTTGTCAGAAACCATCAAGTCAACGAACGGGGTGCTCCACGGTGTTGTGTTAAAACTCCTAAAAGCATGTATCTGGATAGGTTCACTAATCACTGCATTCCTTAATGGTAGCCTAGCCGCCAGCTATTTCCATCAGTTCTTTTTCAACCTAGAAATATAAATATTAAGAACGAAATCATTAAAATAAATTGATTCCTATTTCTACAAACCAGTGAAAATTGTTAACGTTTCACGATGTAAATATAGGCTTTTGAACAAAGCTTGCTTTGATTTTACCATAATAGTATTTATGGTGTCGGCAAGAAATGTCATCATAATTTATGGCAAGCTAGCGTAAAAAGCTGGATTAATGATATGCTGCAAGCCTCAATATTGACAAGAAAAGTAATTGGGTCTTATCTAACCTGATTACTTTCCAGGATGCTTTCTCGTACTGGCTGCGTTTGTATTAGATTAGATTAGATTAGATTAGTAAAGTTGTAAATATCAAAATAGTTAGATACGTCGTTTCGAAAAATATGCTTAGTTAAACAAATTAAGCAATAAATCATGAAACAGTGATGTCGACACCAACATTTCAAAAGGGCGTAACTGCTTTTGGAATCATCACCTTCTTTTAAAGCTGTGGATCATGTGTTATGATTTCCATGTTTTTCACAACAAGTACTAGATGGGGAAAACTCTCCTCTTTCCGACAACCACGGTGGTTTGAGTGTAAGGGAGGCAGTACCACCTACAGCTTTGAAAGAAGGTATTACTTTCAAATGCAGTTACGCCCTTTTGAAATGTTGGTGCCGATGTGGATTCTTCAACTTGCTTTATGAATCATGCATGCAGCAGTTAACCCGGATTTGTTTACATTCTCGAGTTACGTCGGATTCAAAAGTTATGCTTGAATTTCTTGTTGACCTTATATCAGAAATACTAAAGTAGCTCATGAAAAAAAAACCCGGATCTGAGAAACTCCTAGTGGACTTTCAGAAGAAATTCCTGGCGGGTTTTTTAAGAGAAACTTCTACGAAATTCTGATAAGAAATCTCTAAAGGAATACCATAAGATTGTCATGAAATGGCAGGCTAAAAAAGATCCTCCAATCAATAACTGTGGAGGTGTACTGCCGTGAATCGCATATCAGTCCCATCTTTGCTGGATTTCCTATGCAAATGGGACAGATATGCGATGCACGGTAGTGTAGGTGTAGATAATAAGAGTTGATGAAGACTCAACGCTTCGTAAATAATCGTAAATTGATAATCGTTTTGTTTTTGTCCCAGAACTCACACTAGAATCCCAAAGAAGATATATTTTTTTGTTTGTTTGTTTGTTTTTTTTTTAATGTAGAATAGAGAACCCATGTGAAAACATGAATGACTTTCGAACAACGAAAGATAATTTATTAGGAAATCTCATGACATTTGTTAATCATGTCTCTTTTATTTCCAGGACCAAAATTTAACATGGTACACGGAGGATCCGGATTTGACAACATGTTTCCAACAGACGGTGCTCGTATGGACGCCCTGTGCCTTTCTGTGGGTTTTCTCACTGATTGAGCTGTACTACCTGCGAAACAGCCGCAATCGCAACGTTCCCTGGAGCGTGTTGAATATCACAAAATTAGCTATCGTTAGCACGTTGATTGTGCTAACCATCGTAGATCTAATCAAGGCAATCTCAACGGACGAGGCGGTGGCGCCGGTCTACTTTTACACCCCGGTGATAAAAATCGCCACTTTCGTGAGTATTAGTTTTCGTAGTTTATCCATCAACAATTCTCAAGTTATGAATCATTCTTACAGGCTTTTGCTGCGGGGCTAATATACTTAAATAAGTTCTATGGAATGCGAACGTCCGGGTTGATGTTCCTTTTCTGGGGCTTCCTCGTCCTCTGCAGCATTCCACGCTGTCGGACCGAAGCTCGGGCACACCAACGCCGGCAGGAAGCCGATTCGTGGGCAGATTATCATTTTGCCAGTTTCTTTATTTTCTTCGCCGGATCGTGCCTAATGTTCCTGCTGAACTTCGTCATCGACAAAGCACCACAACAGACAAAATACGAAATAACGGACAAGGATTGCCCGGAACTGTCAGCTACTTTCCCATCCCGATTAGTTTTCGGATGGTTCGACAAACTGGCTTGGACTGGGTTCAAGAAACCTCTGGTAAACGACGATCTCTGGAATATGAAACCAGAGGATGCTTCCAAGGAAGTGTCTCCGTTATTTATGAAATATTGGAACGAAACACTGGAGAAAACGTACAAAACTCGGAAGGTGCACGACGTTACTAGTACCGCTAGTTTCAAAAAGCAGTCGGCTCGTGTAGATTTCAAGACGATCAAGACCAAGAAAATTGCGTCGATTCTACCAGCTCTCATTAAAGCTTTCGGTCCTACGTTTGCTTTCGGGTCTTTTCTGAAATTGGGGCAAGATATTTTGACCTTTGCTTCTCCGCAAATCCTGAGACTGATCATCAATTTTGTCGGCGGTGAGGAACCTTTGTGGAAAGGTATTTTCTACGCACTTTTGCTATTCTTCGTAGCCGGAACGCAAACTCTGTTTTTGGCACAGTATTTCAACCGGATGTTCTTTGTCGGATTGCGAATTCGCACGGCGCTCATCAGTGCCATCTACCGGAAGGCTCTGATCATTTCCAACAGCGCTCGGAAAGGTTCGACCGTGGGTGAAATCGTCAATCTGATGGCCGTCGATGCCCAGCGCTTCATGGATCTGACTACATACATCAACATGTTGTGGAGTGCACCGCTGCAGATTGCCCTGGCGCTGTTTTTCCTGTGGGAAATTTTGGGCCCGTCGGTGCTGGCCGGGCTGGCTGTGATGATTATCCTAATTCCCGTCAACGGGGTCATTGCCAACAAAATCAAAACGCTGCAAATCAAGCAGATGAAAAATAAGGATGAACGAGTCAAACTGATGAACGAAGTGCTGAGTGGCATTAAGGTACGTGGAGATATTTTTTTTTTTTTGGTTTATTGGTAGTTTAACAATTGATGTCATTTTCAGGTCCTGAAACTCTACGCTTGGGAGCCAAGTTTTGAGCAGCAAATTCTGAAAATCCGCGACAAGGAAGTTAAAGTGCTTAAATCGGCTGCTTATTTGAATGCTGGAACATCGTTCATCTGGTCGTGTGCTCCATTCTTGGTAATGTACTGCATTTCTTTTGTTTTTGTCACATTATTTCATCACAAAATAACTCTTCCTCTGATTCCTAAAGTAGTCAGTCAGTCATATTCAATTTAAAAAAAAAAAAAGCTGATTAAATCGCGTTTGTGAGGAAACAGACGTTGTCACATTCCACGAGAAAACCCGTGATTCGTGTATTTGGATTAGAAGTACCGTCAAATTACGAGTACAGCCTTCAAAAGTTTTCGTTGATCTTGTCATTAGTCATTGGAATTACCGTCATCATCAACAATTTAATCACAGATTTTTGATCACAAAGGTATATATCACAAAGCAAGATGATCTAGCTGGAATAGCACTTTCCAAGCAGCATTCACAATGGTGACCAATCGAAAGTTATCATGCTCTAATTTGTTACCTTGTAGAAAGGACATTTACTTCGTCCATCTTCCAAGTTCTGACAATCAACAGACAGATTACCACTCAGTATTTCTACTGCTTTACCATCATTGCCAGCTGCCTTGAATGGCATTATTAGATTCACTCAACGAGAGAGCTGGAGCCTTAATTCTTCGTGCCTACGTTTCCCGGGCCACTCCGGTGTTTGTCCAAGTGCTACTTCCACTGTTCAATCACCTTACGTCGGTCCGTCAAGGGACTTTCACCTTTACTAATAAATGTCTTCACAATTTTTTCACAGCACAAACTTTTGGGGAGGCTTCTGATGCATTTCCGTGTTTCATCAGAACGGCATGATATTCATTTAGCATTAGTGTTGCTTGCCATAAGAACATGTATTCCTAATAATCATTATGCCAAACGGCGTTATGCAATTCAATGTAGATGACTACGAGCTTTGAACATCATCAAGTAGTGGTCGTTGTCGATATTATCGTCATACCCTTTCCTTTCCATAAACGCAACTTTCCCATTTGGACAAAGACGGTTCCTCAGCTTAGTGTTCTATGAACACTTCCACAGTTGATATGACTAAGTTATATTAAAAATATAATAGTTTTTAAGGCGTTCTTCTAAACCAAAGACAAAATTTTCGGGATTTATCCGTGGAATTTTACGACGTCCTGTGGACAAATCTCACAACAGCAACGTTGGAAAATGGCAACGTTTTCTATGTTTCGGAATAATCCAATGTCATGTATTCCTCTACCAAAGGTTTCGCTTATCACCTTTTCCGTGTACGTTCTGTCCGATGAGAAAAATGTGCTGACCCCTGTGAAGGCATTCGTTTGCCTCACGCTGTTCGATATCCTTAAACTTCCTCTGGTGCTCCTACCCATGTTGATAGTGTACATGGTAGAGGTAAATGAATCATTTTCGAAAAAAAGATCAATCAATGTATCCACACCTACATTAAACGCACGTGCTAAAAGAGGAAGAGCGAGCTGCATTTCCCCTTTCTAAAACAACGTTCAAAATTCTAACAAACCGTTTTGTTTTCCGTTTTTCTTCATCTGTTAATCAAAACCATCACCCATCATCGAAATGAAACCCAACCTCACAACCACATCCCGCACAGGTATCATTAGTTACCTTCGCAACCTATGTCATGGTGGATGAGAATAACGTCCTGAATGCTACCACAGCTTTCGTCTCACTCGCACTCTTCAACATCCTTCGGTTTCCGCTCTCGATGTTACCTATGCTCATCTCTAACATGGTGCAAGTAAGTGAAACAAAAAACAGATATTCGAACCACCCCATCAGACCTGCTTTTGCTTTTCTAATGTAGGGTATCGCGCTACTTGGGCGGTGGTTTTCTTCGTCTGTTATTTTCGTCTGTTTTCCACTGTAACTCGGTCAATTTTGAACCGATTGACTTGAAATTTTGTACACGGGTAGATACTATACCTATCTCACCGCATTCCAAGAATTGTGTCAATTGGTTCAAGATTGACTGAGTTATAGTGGAAAACAGACGAATATAGAAGCCACCGCCCAAGTAGCGCGATTCCCTAGTAGATATTCCAGTAATGCTGACAATTGTAGATGAGATTGACTTCATCATAGACATGACACTTATACGAGTAGGATTACAACATTTCAAACCTTCTTTTGTGTCCTGCAAATTTCGTTTTGAACTTCCTTTAGAGTTCTTAAGTTCTAGACATATCTTATCAACTGTCTTTTTTTTTTAAACATAGCTTTTGAAATCATCATGTGACCTCAAGTTAGAATGACTAGGTTTAGAATTGCAAACTAAGATGATCTTGCCCTACAATCAAATGGATAGAACTTTCAAAATTAAAACCAAGACAAGACAAGCACAGTATACACATGTATGAAGAAATCCTTTCAATGCTGTATCATCAATTGATTAACCAGGGGACTCATATTTATAATGTTAACCTGATGTATAACGCTATTGTTTTGATCAATTTATTCAGCACACAATTTTCCTCTCTTCCATGCTGTCAGACTAGCGTATCCGTGAAACGTATCAACAAATTCCTCAATCAAGAAGAACTTGACCCGGACAACGTTACGCACGACGAAAAGGAGTGTAAGTGTTGTGCTTCATACTTGGAATTGTGGGAATTGTAGACACACATTCAAACAATCATATTTACTTTTAGCTTGTCCCCTGGTAATTGAAGATGGTGTGTTCTCGTGGGGTGACGATGAAACCACTCTGCGGAATATCAACATAAAGGTACAGAAGAATGAGCTGGCCGCCATCGTAGGTACGGTCGGATCCGGCAAAAGTTCGGTATTGTCTGCCTTCCTGGGAGAGATGGATAAAATTTCCGGTCGGGTGAATACGATTGGGAAAATCGCCTACGTCAGTCAGCAAGCGTGGATTCAGAACGCTACTCTGCAGGACAACATTCTGTTCGGTAAACCGATGGATACCAAGCTGTACAATAAGGTTATTGCGGCATGTGCGCTGAAACCGGACATTGAAATGCTGCCGGGCGGAGATCAGACGGAAATCGGTGAGAAGGGTATTAACTTGTCTGGTGGTCAGAAGCAGCGTGTTTCGTTGGCTCGAGCTGTATATAGCGATGCGGATATATACTTCTTGGACGATCCATTGAGTGCCGTGGATTCGCACGTTGGAAAGCACATTTTCGAGCAGGTCATCGGCGAAAACGGACTGCTAGCCAAGAAAACTCGCGTACTGGTGACGCATGGTATTACGTATCTGCCGAATACGAATGTGATATACGTCATGAAAGATGGTGAAATTTCCGAATCTGGCTCATATCAGGAGCTGATGGAGAAGAAGGGAGCATTTGCAGATTTCCTAATTCAGCATCTGCAGGAGGTAAACGAGGAAGAGGAAGACATCGATGAGATCAAGGCGCAACTGGAA
Organism: Aedes albopictus; assembly: GCF_035046485.1. Lineage (NCBI taxonomy): Eukaryota > Metazoa > Arthropoda > Insecta > Diptera > Culicidae > Aedes > Aedes albopictus. Next base: position 201,094,964 of record NC_085137.1, on the reverse strand, counting down.
TCGAATGTTAGCAGCGAGGAGCTGAAACATAAATTTGAACGAGCCATCAGTAAACGATCAAGAAGTGGTAGCACTTCATCTGGTGGAAATGAGTCGTTTTCCAGACAAAACTCCGACATCAGTGGGAGCCAGAGCAGTTTAAGGCGAAGAACTCCGGAAAAGAAAATACCAGAAGAGGCGCAGAAGAACAAGCTGATTGAACAGGAAAAGTCGGAAACGGGAAGTGTGAGTATAGTTGTAGAGAGGTTTAGCATAGGTGATGTTGATTTTTTTTATTGTTTTTTCTTTCAGGTGAAATGGGAAGTCTACAAACATTATCTGAAAAGTATTGGCCTTACGCTCTCGGTGGCTACGGTGTTTCTGAACATGATATTCCAAGGATTTTCGATAGGATCTAACTTGTGGCTCTCAAGGTGGTCGACCGACGAAGCGGCAGAAAATGATACCAGCGTCAGAGATATGTACTTGGGAGTGTACGGCGCTTTTGGTGCCGGCCAAGGTAAGAAATTTGTGTTCGGTGTCGTATATGTATGTTCAGTATTTTTTGCTAATTTGATTTGTTATAACAACATAGTTTCCAGATGTACACAAGAAAAAAAAATATCATTTTCCCACACACCAAAATTCCAGCACACCTATCTTCCACCTAGTTTAACAGTACTTCTTTAACTTCGATTTCTCTCACTTTAGTTTTGGTTCAGTTTGTTGGTTCACTAACATTTGCACTAGGCGCTATACTAGCGGCCAAAGCCATGCATGAAGCCTTACTCGCGTATGTTCTCAGGTGGCCGATGGCACTGTTCGACACCACTCCGCTCGGCCGCGTTCTGAACCGGTTCTCGAAGGACGTGGACACGGTAGACAATGTCTTGCCGCAACTTGTGCGCTCTTTTCTGACTATGTTTTTTTCGGTAATTCTGCACCCCTTACTAGGTAATCCTCTTTTTTGTTGCCTTATCGCTTTTATATTTTTTCCTGTAAAATAATTATTTACTTATTCCACTGTAACAACCTATCACAGTACTGCATGCTATCAGTTTTTATTTCATTTTTTATCCATGAGCATTATTTTTTTTTTCGTACTAACAGTAGCTCGGTGTTGCAAAATAGCACATAAGCTTATGCGATCTATTAGTTTTTAGAAAGAAAATTTAAAAAACATTCAAAAACAGATAAAAAACCTAACAGAACGCACTTTTTCCAAACAACAATCATCACCACAGTTTTGGCCACCTTTGCCGCCGCGATATCGTTCGCACTGGGTGCGCTCAAGGCATCCAGAGAAATGCACGTCCTTCTATTGCGATACGTACTGCGCTGGCCGATGGAACTGTTCGATACGACACCCTTGGGGCGGGTGTTGAACCGGTTCTCCAAGGACGTGGACGTCATCGATAACACATTGCCCCAGGTGGTGCGGTCGTGCCTCGCGATGTGTTTTGCGGTAACGTGTCCCAATCATTTTGAAACTCCTTTTTTTTCATTTATTTTATTTATTTTTGCAACTAGGGAAATGGATCCAGTTTTGAATTCTTTTGTCAGCATTTTTTAGTTTCTGTTTTTTGTGACTCACAATCAAAAACTTGCCATGCAAAAAGATCTTCCGTTTTTTTTGTGGGTTTCTCTAGTGTATGTACATACAAAAACTTTCATTGAGTTATCGGAACATTTTCTGATAAAATGTATTCAATTTTTTTTTATCTATTTTTGTTAAAAATAGCAAGTTTTTTGTAAATCTCATAGTTTGCATGTGGAGTGTAGTTCCTCCACGAGTTCCTTTTTCTAGCTCTCACGTATAAATAATGTGTGTTATGTAGTTGTACAAATTAATGGAATGGGAAATCTTTTTATTAACCAGAATTGAACGTGACTTTAACATAAGATAAGGTTTACTTTTGTGAGAAAAGTATATAAAGTGGAATTTTAATTTGATAGAAATGGTCCCTCTGCTTTTTTGAGAATGTCGATGTTAAAATCAGAATCATTGCAGGATCCATCTCCCTAGAGTAGAAAGTCAGCAAGACAATTATCTTTCTGTAAATAAAATTGATTGATATGCATGCAATACTGCGTAGGGTGATTACTTGTATTAGGTTGGTCATCAGTATCATATGATTTGTAACAGGATCATTTATGATATTAGAAGTATTGGTATATTGGCAAATGTTTACTATTTATAAGTCTTGAGTCTCCCGGAATCTCTGGTCTTCTTCCAATAAGCTTTACTGTAAGGCCTGTAGCAGCCTCGTCCAACGTACCGAAAACTAGTCAATTCCCTGGGCCTGAAACACATTGGTGGAACAAGTACACCAAACCAACGGTCAAATCGTGTCGAAAACTGCTCCGATCAGTCAAAAGTGCAATAAGAATGCTACCGGAAGGTCATCCCGATAGGACCCGAACCTTGGAGGAGCATCAGGCAGCCCACGTAGCTACGATCAGAACAGCGAAAGAGAAATCTTTGATTGAATTTCTCTATTCTATTACAGTTGACTCTCTACATCTCGATATTGAAGAGACCATTGAGATAGAGAGATATCGAATTGAAGAAACAGACGTCCCTTCGCATTCCCAGAATGTTTTGCACCTAGAAACGAGATTACCCCTTCAGAATGCGCGCCGTTGTAGAAAGTACAATACTGCCAAAAAATCTCGCTCGTCGTATACAGCAGGAGCGCGGTGCAGTTTTAGGATTCAACAGGCGCGCGCCCTGAAAGGTTAAGTATAGCCTGTAAAAACGCTAATATCGACATTGGGAGAGAAAATCTAGAACAAAAACGAACTGCCTCTCTGCGCACCCTGACAAGGATTCTCTCAGAATCCTGACCAGGATTCAGGATTCTCTCAGAATCCTGACCAGGATTCTATCAGATTCCTGACCAGGATTCTATCAGAATCCTGATTAGGATTCTCTCAGAAACCTGACAAGGATTCTCTCAGAATCCTGACAAGGATTCTCTCAGAATCCTGACAAGGATTCTCTCAGAATCCTGACAAGGATTCTCTCAGAATCCTGACAAGGATTCTCTCAGAATCCTGACAAGGATTCTCTCAGAATCCTGACAAGGATTCTCTCAGAATCCTGACAAGGATTCTCTCAGAATCCTGACACGGATTCTCTCAGAATCCTGACAAGGATTCTCTCAGAATCCTGACAAGGATTCTCTCAGAACCCTGACAAGGATTCTCTCAGAATCATGACAAGGATTCTCTCAGAATCCTGATAAGGATTCTCTCAGAGTCCTGACAAGGATTCTCTCAGAATCCTGACCAGGATTCTCTCAGAATCCTGACCAGGATTCTCTCAGAATCCTGACCAGGATTCTCTCAGAATCCTGACCAGGATTCTCTCAGAATCCTGACCAGGATTCTCTCAGAATCCTGACCAGGATTCTCTCAGAATCCTGACCAGGATTCTCTCAGAATCCTGACCAGGATTCTCTCAGAATCCTGACCAGGATTCTCTCAGAATCCTGACCAGGATTCTCTCAGAATCCTGACCAGGATTCTCTCAGAATCCTGACCAGGATTCTCTCAGAATCCTGACCAGGATTCTCTCAGAATCCTGACCAGGATTCTCTCAGAATCCTGACCAGGATTCTCTCAGAATCCTGATCAGGATTCTCTCAGAATCCTGACCAGGATTCTCTCAGAATCATGACCAGGATTCTCTCAGAATCATGACCAGGATTCTCTCAGAATCCTGACCAGGATTCTCTCAGAATCCTGACCAGGATTCTCTCAGAATCCTGACCAGGATTCTCTCAGAATCCTGACCAGGATTCTCTCAGAATCCTGACCAGGATTCTCTCAGAATCCTGACCAGGATTCTCTCAGAATCCTGACCAGGATTCTCTCAGAATCCTGACCAGGATTCTCTCAGAATCCTGACCAGGATTCTCTCAGAATCCTGACCAGGATTCTCTCAGAATCCTGACCAGGATTCTCTCAGAATCCTGACCAGGATTTTCTCAGAATCCTGACCAGGATTCTCTCAGAATCCTGACCAGGATTCTCTCAGAATCCTGACCAGGATTCTCTCAGAATCCTGACCAGGACTCTCTCAGAATCCTGACCAGGACTCTCTCAGAATCCTGACCAGGACTCTCTCAGAATCCTGACCAGGATTCTCTCAGAATCCTGACCAGGATTCTCTCATAATCCTGTCAAGAATTCTCTCAGAATCCTGACCAGGATTCTCTCACAATCTGACCAGGATTCTCTCAGAACCCTGACCAGGATTCTCTCAGAATCCTGACCATGATTCTCTCACAATCCTGACCAGGATTCTCTCAGAATCCTGACCATGATTCTCTCACAATCCTGACCAGGATTCACTCAGAAACCTGACAAGGATGCTTTCAGAATCCTGACCAGGATTCTCTCAGAATGCTGACCAGGATTCTCTCAGAATCCTGACCAGGATTCTCTCAGAATCCTGACCAGGATTCTCTCAGAATCCTGACCAGGATTTTCTCAGAATGCTGATAAGAATTCTCTCAGAACCCTCACAAGAATTCTCTCAGAACCCTCACAAGAATTCTCTCAGAATCCTGAGAAGCATTCTCTCAGAATTCTGACAGGGATTCTCGCGAACAGTACCTTAAACAATGTAACCGGATTCGTACTTCTTCTCGGGAGAGAAACGCTACCGTGTCAGCCCGCCAAGCTGGACGACTGAAGATCCTACAGAAAATAAAAATGAAAATTTATTGACCGCCCGTAGATATTATTGCAGTATCGCCAGTTCAGCTCACGGGTTCCCAACCGGTGGTCCGCGGCCCCCTGGGGGGCCGTGAAGCCAGTCTAGGGGGGCCGCGATGTTACCAAGAAAAATGTTAAATTTTTTTTCTATTTTGTGCAAATTATATCAATTTTAAATTTTGTATACCACCACCCCCAAAAGCCACAATTTGAGGCACAAATTTTCAGTATAAAACGCCTTCAGAAGAAAAAATTTTCGGCTGCGCCGCTATTTTTCAGCTATGATTCAAATTGAATGTTCATGACATCATTTTTACAAAATGTGAGTGTCATTGAGCGTCGAAAATCCCTCCCACAGTTAATTTCTGGCTACGTCACTGTACCCAAAAAACTCGGTTTCGTTCATTTATTTCATTTTTTTTTTTTAAATTTCATTGGGCCGCGGATGTTTTGACCATTCTTATAGGGGGTCGCCACCTCAAAAAGGTTGGGAACCCCTGAGCTATACTAAGGCTCTTACTCAATTGAGATATTAAAAATAATTTTAATCAAATTTGACAGTTTGAAAATTATTTCAAAGCTCGAAAATCATTGTACTGTCAAATTTAATTTTTTCTGGTCCAATTTAAACACGTCAATGTTGATCGATGTTGACAATGTTGCCTTACCAAAAATGATTCCGCTCAGAAATGAAAACTTGTCGGAAAATTTAAAAACAAAATATTATTTTGCCTTGAAATTTCTTCGATGCTTTCCTCATTTATTCCTCCAAGTTGCCTCTCACTAGAAATTCTCACTGATGGTTCTTCCGTAGCACAATTTCTCCAGCATGTGCCTCTTTAGGGAGATTCCTGAAGAAACTTCCGGAAGAATATAGAAGAAATCCGTAATAATTAGCGAAATAGCCGTAACCAACAAAATGTACACAATTTGAGTAATTGCAGGAGTGAAAAGAAGCTAGATTTGTCTTCTAAATGCTCACAAAGTTTCCTTGATATCACTTTTCTAACTATTGAAAATCACTGATTGAGTGAAAGGCGTAATCCCATTCTATTCCAAACGAACAAAAACAAGAATTACGCCTTCTGCTCCTTTGTTTTGTTTGGTGTTTTGTTTACGAAAGTGAAAGGCGAAACTGAAATCAACACGTAAACACGGCGATAGTAGAAGGCGAAACTGAAATCAAAACGTAAACACGGCGAAAGCAAATGGCGAAATTCTGTCAAAATCATAAACAAGGCGAATAGTAAAAGGCGATTCTGAAAATAATATCGATTCGAGGCGCATAGTATTGGGCGAAATTAGCATTCTCAGGTATCAATTCAGGCGTAATTAAATAAATGCCATTTTTAGTGCAAAAAATATCAAATTCGCGCAGTGTTCTTAGAAAAACAAGAAACTATGTCAGAACTATATCAATTAACCTTATTTAAGTTGAATTATTCTGTATTACTTCTAAATAGGAATTAAAATTTGATCAGCAAAATTCGGTTGTTGCTTTCGCATTGTTATTGCTTTGTTAGTTACGCCCTATTCGCGAATTACTCCCGAAATTTGTGAGGAATTCCTGACAAAACTTGAGGAATTGTTCCAGGGTGTCTTGAAAATTCTGAGGGAACTTCCGGAGGAGTTTCTAACAAAACCCTAGAGAAGTTCATAAAAAAACTTCCAGAGAAATTCAGAAACTCCTGGAGTAATTGCGGGAAGAATTTTCGTAAGTACTGCAAATGAGAAATTCCTTGAGAAACTTTAGGAGGGATTCCTGGACGAAATATTGGAGAAGTTTTAGGATAAATATTTATAAGAGGTGCGCAGAAAAAAATCCTTTGTTGCACTTCCTTATGTTGACTTCACATACACAAGAAGAGAATCAAGAGGTAGCGCGAATACGTTCGATCGTTTACGACCACATCACTTCCTATCTATAAATATAAATATAAATTATAAATAAATATCTATATATCTATATATATATATATCTATATATATATATATATATATATATATATATATATATATATATATATATATATATATATATATATATATATATATATATATATATATATATATATATATATATATATATATATATATATATATATATATATATATAAATGAATCTGAAGTCCCTTTGAGGCAACAAAAGTCACGAACGGATAAACCCATCAGCATGACTCTTGCACGGCTCGACCCGTATTCTTGGTGGCAGTGTTTATATGTGGAAAAAGTTATCAAAATTATAGAGAAAAATATGAAAATAGTGAAGTTAATGTTTTTCAATGAGCTGGGAAGAAATTCACCATGATCGAAATTAAACTAATCTAGAGGGCGGTCAACAGTTGTAAAAGTTTGCCGAGGCAGCTAGTAAATATAAAATTGTTTTCGAATCCCCTTTGAGGGAAAATAGCTTAAATACCTACTGATTTTTTTTATGAGCAAGGAAGAAAATCAACACGATCGAAATATTTATCTAATGCCGACTTCTTGAACAATATTCAACGGAAAACGCTTCGCTATCCGTCGCCAATCAAGCTACGGACTTCAGCAGGATAAAGTTCAATTAAGCAAAATTTCATCCATACCAAATCCATACACATATTTCTATGATAAAAATGATTACATTATATTTATTACGGACGCATAGACGGGCCCACCTCAAAATCGAAGCAAGAGAGAAACAGGGGCGAGATGGACCGTTATCGGTCTTAGCCGTGTCTGACAACAGACCCCACAAAGAAAAAAAAAAAGAGAGAAACAGAGAGAAAAGCGCAAGCCGATATGTAAACAAACACCAGTGGATAAGCGTGCGCATGCGCGAGCCTGTGAGGACGAAAATTATCGTTCTGTCAAACATAAGTCTGCTTTGGAGCAGAATTATTTTTGACAGTTTGAAAATCAAGGAAAAATAATTTTCGAACTGTCAAATTTAATTAAAATTATTTTTAATATCCCAATTGAGACAGTCCCTAACACAAGAATGGCGCCTGCTACGTTGTCAATGTGGGAATGGGTAGGGAAGTAATTATTGTAATCGCTTGTTGCCAACAAAGCGTGGAGTTCACAGCATCTGCACAATTTTATGCAATTGTCTGAGCGTTGTTGGGCAATACATATTTATTTTTTGTCATAGAGATTCACGCATTGGTGCGTAGCTGAGACGAGACTCGCGAAGACGGTCTTCTTTTTCTCCACTTTGTTATTTTTTTCTTCTTCCTATCTGTGTTGACATTATGTTTTGGGCTGGTGGTTCAAACACGTACGTGACCGCATCACCTCACATGCAGTGTGACTGAATCCCATTCACGCACAAAATCATGTTGAGGTGAAATTTTGCATCGCCAACAATCGCCATGCAAAGTAATCATTGGAATATTTTGTTTTCAATTTATTTTTGACAGTACAGGAGAAGAAAATGCTGCTCGGAGTGAATTTTGGCTTCAGAATTTATCTCGGATAGCAATACTTTACTCGTTTTAGGTAACGTAATCAAACGGGCTACAACTGACAGCTCAGTTGGGCTGCACTTGACGTTGCTTTTTTTCCTCTTCGCGAGTCTTGTCTCAGGTGCGTAGATGCCAAGGGTTAAGTGATAGATAATGCAGTGGCGTAGCGTAACCTCACTTTTTACCTGTGCACCGACCCTGGTTTGACGAGACAGGATAGACCATTTTCTCAAAGTTTCAATATAATCTTCTGATGCTTCCAATCTTTGAGACTTCCAGAGGTTCATTGACTATGTAAGATTAGGTCACTGAACTGCTAATACTTCTGCACACAAGCTTGATGCTCCTTAATGTGATCCATTGCCATATATTCAATACTTCTAAGATGACAACCCTCTATCAAGTATGTTCCAGTGAGAGTGAAAGCTATTCAATTGTACATTACCTACAAAATTTAAGAATATTCTTTCTTTTTCGAACGATGTGAAAATGAGAACGATACTGGTGTATGCGTGCACGTTTGCTTTGCGATTGATTATGTAGTTGTTGCATGTTGTGCTATTAACATCTCTTATCCATCGTGCTTCCATCGTTGAGAGCATACGTCCTTCTTGCATTTTCTTGACACAAATGTGTACGTGTCCGATTCATTACAATTTCCGAAAACGTCCATCTGCTTCCATTTTTGTGATTGATTTATTTGTGTACATATGTGTGTTCGTTACGTGTATTTCCGGTACGTTTCATAGTGTTTACGGTGCTTCTGTCCACGTTGGCCCTGTATGTTGGGGCGCTGAGCGCATCACGTATCCTGCACAAGCAGTTGCTCCAAAATGTGCTCCGGGCACCATTGGCTTCGTTTTTCGACGTTACTCCGTTGGGCCGGATATTGAATCGCTTCAGCAAGGACGTCGACACAACCGACACTGATCTGCCGGCCACGCTCCGTGCCTGGAGTGCCTGCTTCTTCGGGGTACTGTGTGTTTTATGTATCAGTTTTGGTTTTGGTGTGTTGAGTATTGGTAAAGGTGATAGAAGCTTCAATGCTTTGGGATCCACTGATTGGCGGAACTAAAACAGAACTTATAACTTTAAATCTGGAGTGAAAAGTAGCTTGATTTTAAGTAGACTATTAATCTTGAACTAATGCATTCGTTTGCCTCTTACCCTCCTTTGTTTACATGCGTAATTTTAAAACTTTAGTGGTGTCGCTGTATCTCGGAGTGCTAACCGTAGTGATGGGTGGAATAAAAGCTACACTTGCCTTACACCAGCGTCTGCTCAGCAACATGATGCGGTTGCCAATGACGTTCTTCGACACTACGCCGAAAGGACGCATCGTGGCACGATTTTCAAATGATATTAATACGCTGGACTACAGTTTGCCATTCAATATCAAACAGTTTATACCGGCTGTCTTTAGGGTACGTTTCGGTACAGATTTGGGGTTCTATTTTTCTCGGTGTAGACTGTTGATTGAGCTTTTTTAGGGTAAAACAGGGCAGGATTTATATATTTGACGGTTCCGGAGGTATAAGTTTCTTATAAGATTAATGCTCTTGTTAAAAAAAATGTGAGATTTTGGAACTAAGACGCTTCCACTAAAATCCAGCTCTGGTTCACCTTGCACATTTGATTAAGTTTGTATTATTGTAGTATGTCATATGTACTTTGTTTTCTACTAGACATTGAATAATACTAGCCTTGAGTACTAGCGTTTGCCACTAATTTGCTCAGATGTATTAAATTATACCCTCGTTTTGTGTTCTATTTTGTTAGAGGTTAAAAGAAATGATATGAATATCAAGTAAGCATTGGAGTTTAAACTTTTACAGGGGATGGCCAAAATGTTTGGGATAGGCAACTTTTTTTCTCTCACAAAAAAGTTCAACATGCTATAACTTTTTATAGAGTGCATCAAAAAATCTCAAATTTTGACTGCTTGTCAACCTATTATAGGGTATTGGTTCCCTTATTAAGCATGTGGCTCCCGTTTTCATCCTACGAAAAACAAAGGATTGAAGCGTTGTTTGTTTTGTTTCTTATTTTTGTATTTTTTGTTAGGAGTGAGCACGCATGAAAACAAAAAGAACGGAATCAATCGGTTACGTAATCGCCTGTTTTCGAATAGGATGAATATGGGAGCGTGAGATTACTGATGGAACACATACCCTATGTGCATCAGTGGTACAAATTTGGGCTCGATTGAATAATCTTTCGCAAAGTTAGAACCGTTCGGGTAAAACACTATTTTTAGACAACTCACTTTTGAGCTGTCATATCTCGGAAACCAGTGAACCGAATTGAATGAAATTTTGAACGTATACTAACAATATACAAATGCTTCACAAACTATCAAAACATAGAAACTTTTTGAACGTTGAAAAAAGTTATCATGGATTGACACTTTTTAGATTTTTCTCGAAAAAATGTAATTTTTTTACGTCAATGTTAATAAATTTTAGTGTTTATGTTCAAAGATTTTCCACTTCTGTTCTCAAGTTATCTTCAATCAGATATATTAGAGCCAATTAAGATTAAAAAAAGAACACATTTAGTAATTTTTGTGTGGTATTGTAAATTTGACTTATTTTCCTCTATATGGGTAAACATTTCAACCCGGTATAACTTAATTCGCAGTGAGAAAATATTACATTTTATATCGTATAAATTTATTGTTGATGAACGTTAAAAAAATCATTCAATTCGGTTCACTGGTTTCTGAGATATGACAGCTCAAAAACGAGTTGTCTAAAAAATAATGTTTTACCCGAACGGTTCTAACTTCGCGAAAAACTATTCAATCGAGCCCAAATTTGTACCAATGATGCACATATAACAGGTTGATAAACAGTCAAAATTTAAGATTTTTTGATGCACTCTATGCAAAGTTACAGAATGATGATTTTTTTTTGTGGGAGAAAAAAAGTTGCCTATCCCAAACATTTTGGCCACCCCCTGCATATATCAATTTCGAATTCTACTTATTTCTAGTTTATTTGTAATAATTTACATAAAACCCTATCAATGTTTAGTCGCCAGCCCCAAAATTAAAAAGTTCTAGCATTGTAGCTGCAGTAAACTATACAAAATCTTTCACTTTTATTGGCATTATTCTTTAGACTAGCTTCAAGTCTCAATGTACGAGGGAATTTCTTAGGCTAAACTTTGCCAAATTGTACCTGCTTTTAAAAATTTTCCAAGTATATGGTTTTTCCTAATAAGTGATTTTTATACATTTTCATACAAGGACCTCTTTTTCATTTTTTCGTCAATAATAAACAAAGTATGTATTACTCACATTAGTCTTATACTCGAGTTTCATAAGTTAAACTCTAATGTGATACGTAATTTACGCATTTACAGATTTAAATATTTATTCTATGACAATTGTCATGTTCCACCGAATCAATACAAAACCATCCCTGTCTAACTTTAACCTTGCATCCGTTGCACTAACATCTTCACATCTGCTTTCCGATGAAACAACATGCCTACAACAGCACAGCCAGTTCAGGAAAGAGGTCATATTCATACACAGCATTCCCCCCACCTGATCATCATTTTGTTTCTTCTGCATTCTAGCCATAACATCATTCTTCTGCGACTTGGCTCCCCAATTGGGTGCTTGGAATGCGGCGGTTTACTTGCACAACTCATTGCTTTCTGCCGTTTTTCACCTGCCGTTGGTGTTTTTCGATGTGACCCCGATCGGGCGCGTTTTGGCAAGGTTTTCCAAAGACATCGATGTTCTTGATAACACACTACCAATGACTGTTAGCGAGTTGGTTTACTGTTTCTACGAGGTAACGCGCGTTTACTCCGCCGACTTTGGTAGCTGCTCGTGTTTTCGTGTTGGCCTATTGTCACTACTTTTTATCTAACTCCCTATCGCTTCACTTGTTGATGGAACTTTTCAAGAGGCATGTTGTGCTAATCGTAGCGAAACGATGTATACTGTACTAGAATAGTATTAAATTTTAATGATATTCAAAAAAATGTCAAATGAATAGACTTCCGGAAAACAAAAATCTGACATTTATAATTCAGCCGCAATGTTGCATTTTTTATATAAAAAATGTTATTTGAAGTTACTTATCACGTCCTAAACAGCCTTCAGTTGGAATCAAGATACTACGGCCGCCTTGGCGTCTGAAACAAAGTTTCTCTTGCTCTTGCAGAATTGGGATTAAGTAATAGATGTATGTGAACTTATGAGAGGTTTTATAAACAAAATATTCCATTGGGTTTGCAGCACATTACTAGCCATGTGTGTGTTTTCTAGCCATCGCATCGGTCGGTAGTGATTTGGCGTCGGAGTTCAGTGCTTGGAAAGCGGCAATCTTCTTCCACAACTCGTTGCTAGCCGTGGTAATGCATCTGCCTCTGGCGGTTTTTGATACCACTCCGATTGGGCGTATTTTGGTGCTGTTTTCCAAAGACATCGATGTACTCGATAATACACTTGCTGATACGATTGTTGAACTATTTACGTGCACTCTAGAGGTAACGATGTGAACTTTTCTTCGGTATCCGGCAGTATACCACCGAAGCACCAAGTAGCTCATATAGCACTTCCATTTGTCTGTTTGGGTTCTGGTACGTATACAATGCGATTCATTGTTTTAGAATTAGTTTTAATAATGTTTAACAAAATGGGTAGAGGTTGTATGTTCCATTGAAATTTCAATACAGGAATATGATAATATTCGTTAGTGCCAAGCCATATTGAAATGAGAAACAAAAATTGATTATTGTCTACAACACTGTTTTACAGCACACAATCATTGTAACTTTCGCCATCAAGAGTATGCCAGCTTGACAGCTCTTTTGATCATTCTAACTTCCAACACATAGTTTGACAACTTATTGCAAGCTCTTCAGAAAACCATGCTTATGCATTATCTATCACACATTCTTTGTGCTGCCGTTTCTTGCTGTATTGAATTCGATTTCCTTCAGTGCTTGCCACTTTGTATATCTGTCGAGCTCGGTACCGTCCACTAGCTGGCAACATTCTTCTGGTCCATCATTCGAACCTCGAACCTACCGCTACGTTGGCGTCGCTGAGCGGCATCTGTCACCTCTTGCGCTTTTGTTGTAACTGTTATATGGACAAACTCACAAAAAACTGTTGGTATCGTCAGATCCGTTGATTTCTCCAATCCTCTTGGATTGGTATCCACATTTTACGGGAGATTTGGACCTGTAGGTCCGGTATTTCATTAGATTCAAATCACTTTGGCTATGTTATTAGAAATGTATTGTATTTATCATACATTTGGGCATATGGGCAAATGTTATGATCGGTTAAGTTATGGATCGAAATTTTGAGTTTTCGAACACAACAACTTAATAAGCTGCCAAAACTACTTATAGCTGCATCTACTGTGATAACATTTTCGTACAATCATCAATCACACAGACACAAAAACACTCGCACGATACTACTATCCGCAAGATCATCCCCGATTGGCACCTCATCCAATGTCATATCCCTTGGCTCACTTACTTCCAGGTATTGTACGCATCGCTTATGACATAAGCCTGTTTCTTGGATGCTGGGCTGCGGCGGTTAGGGTACACGAATTTTTACTGACCGGTGTGCTTCATTTGCCCATGCATTTTTTCGATACCACACCGACCGGACGCATATTGCAACGCTTTTCCAAAGACGTAGACGTGCTGGACACGAAGCTACCGGAATTGATTTCCGATTGGGTTATTTGTGCTGTCGAGGTAACACTAATTTGGTAGTTTTCTCATTTCGGCGGCGACGGTTCCTCCCGGAAGCTGCTTGATCCATTTGTTAAAAAAAAAAAAACGTTCAGAAACTAAAGTTTCACCTACATTTGTTACCTTCATAACAGTTTGTAGTTTCCATACGACTTCATCTAGCTTAGAAACATCTAAAACTCTACTATCCGAAAAGATATAGATATTGCAAGTTTTTCATCATTCGAAAGCATAATGTGTATCTTAATTTGATGGATTATTCATTTTCAACATTCCTAACTTTTGATATCCTGATATCCAATGAAATCTCACGACATAGCTCAACACTATTCCTTTCGTATGCATTACTAGACAGAATAGTGAGTTTTATCATGATCGACTATGTCTTTTCATGATTAGTTTTAGGCAAATAGAAACACCTAAATGCTAGGGACCCAAGAACTGTTATATTGTTGCACTATATTGATCGTTTTTCGTTTTCCCAAGGTTCCATCAACATGTGTTTGTGCTAAGTTCTTTGTAGTCATACTGACAGTACATTTGCACTTGTGTTAAATGCATGTTTTCAGTTATAGAAGTTATTCGGGGCTGTCCGCTACACACGTAAATTTTCCATTGATTTTGTAAAGGAATGACTAAAAACGTTTTCAAAAGCTCCGTGATTTCGTTCATACGTTTTTAGTGTATGGTCCCTGAATGATCTACTCAACAACAAAAAACTAGTGTCGTTCTTTGTAACTTTATCACAGCATGTAACAATTTCGAAAAAGAAAGAATATAATTATGACAATTAGAACTGCTTCTCGTAGAGTGATTCCAGTGATTTCCACTGCAATCCATTAATAGTAGTATTGCTTGCTGTTTAGTCCGTTGTTCATCAAGCTGACATTATCCCACACTAATCTGTTTCTTTTCTGCATTCCTCAATTCCGCTAATTAAAAAAAGGTGGTAGCCACGTTGGTGGTAATCAGTATCTCAACTCCGATTTTCGCCGCCGTTATCGTACCGATCGGTATTCTGTACTACGCTGTGCAACGCTTCTACGTGGCCACATCGCGGCAACTGAAGCGTCTGGAATCGGTGTCCCGCTCGCCAATCTACTCACACTTTGGTGAATCGATCCAGGGAGCACAAACCATTCGTGCCTATGGCGTTCAGGATCGGTAGGTGTTTCGTTAGGTGTATGTAATGCATGCCAAATCGACAATAAAGCTGAAAAGCTAGAATGATACATCGGCTAATTAGTCGTTTTGGCATGAAAACACTTATTTTAAACCCCGATTTAACAAAAATGTTGGCATTTCTTAGGTTCATTGTTGAATCGGAATCTCGCGTGGATTTCAACCAGGTATGCTATTTCCCAAGTATCATCGCCAACCGATGGCTGGCCGTCCGTTTGGAGATGGTCGGAAATCTGATCATTCTGTTTGCCGCCCTTTTCGCTGTTCTGGGACGAGAGACCATGAACCCCGGTCTGGTGGGTTTGTCGGTTTCCTATGCGTTGCAAATCACCCAAACTCTGAATTGGTTGGTCCGGATGACATCCGATGTCGAGACGAACATTGTTGCGGTGGAACGTATCAAGGAGTACGGAGAGACGAAGCAAGAAGCCGCTTGGGACCTGCCGAACAGCAACTTGCCACGCGACTGGCCGGAACAGGGACGTGTCGAGTTCCAAGACTTCCAGGTGCGATATCGGGAAGGGCTTGAGTTAGTGCTGAAAGGCATCACATTCGCCGTGGAAGGTGGTGAGAAAGTAGGAATCGTTGGTCGAACCGGTGCCGGAAAGTCTAGCTTGACGCTGGCTTTGTTCCGCATTATTGAGTCTGCCGGTGGAAAGATCGTTATTGATGGGCAG
Source organism: Aedes albopictus (assembly GCF_035046485.1). Taxonomy (NCBI): domain Eukaryota; kingdom Metazoa; phylum Arthropoda; class Insecta; order Diptera; family Culicidae; genus Aedes; species Aedes albopictus. The sequence continues at coordinate 201,079,219 of NC_085137.1, read as the reverse complement.
GACATTTCTAAGCTTGGCCTGCACGCGTTGCGATCGCGATTGACCATCATTCCACAGGATCCAGTTCTCTTCTCTGGAACTCTGCGTATCAATCTGGATCCGTTCAATATACATTCCGATGAAGATATATGGAAAGCATTGGAACATGCTCATCTTAAATCTTTCGTGAAAGGTAATAAGATTTGAAATCATGTAACACATTTATTTATTTGATTTTAACATTTCTCATAGGTCTAACGGCCGGCATCAACCACGAGGTGAGCGAAGGCGGAGAAAATCTGTCCGTTGGCCAAAGGCAGTTGATTTGCCTTGCGCGTGCTTTACTGCGTAAAACTAAAGTACTTATTCTGGACGAAGCCACTGCTGCTGTAGATCTGGAAACCGATGATCTTATTCAGGTTAGTATTTCCTTTTACATACCTATTATATAACATTATACCTACATTTTTTATTATAATTTTGAAATAAAGAATTCAATGATAGTTTGTCCATGGGCCGAGTACGGACTGTACGATCCTCTTAACCAGCCAGCAAGTTCACCTCTGCAGTCACACCACAGAGAACAGACATCTAAGTCTAATCTGAATTTTGTGTAAGAAATATTTCATCGGCAACACAAGTGGCAATAGCGTGGCGCTGCAATCGATTATCTGTTAGTTTCTCATACTAATGGTATTCACCACTTGAAATGATTCAATTCATCACTGACTGTGGTAATATGTTGTTTGGCGGCGCTCGTGTTTTCAGCGTGTATTGGTTTGCACACTTACTCAAGTATGGATTCAAATCCTTACACAACTTTCTGAATAAAATTTGTTCTAGCCTGGATGTCTGTTCTCTGTGGTCATACTGAACTTTCCGAAACTTGAAAGTGTATATTGTCTTTTTAATACTTGGACGCTACTTGGACAAATTTTTATGTAACCAAAAATCTTTGTTATGCAGTGGAAAAAAAAGCATTGCAACGCTAATCGTTACCCAATTTCTTACACGCAGAGAACTATCCGTACCGAGTTCAAGGATTGTACGGTCCTAACGATAGCGCATCGGCTCAACACCATCATGGATTACGATAAAGTGATCATCCTGGACAAGGGTCAAATTTCTGAGTTCGCTGCACCAAGCGAACTCCTTCAGAACAAATCGTCGGCTTTCTATAGCATGGCCAAGGATGCTGGATTAGTGTAATTATCTGTTTTATCGTTTATGTCTGTGACAGATTTTTTCGTGAACAATAATTTAGGACAAATGTTTAAACTAACATCGTAAGCGTGACGTTTTCGTTATCGTTCATTGCCCGTTATGCTACTAATGATTTCTCGTCGTCATACTTATTAACAGTGATTCGTTTGGGCATTTATTCCTTATCTGTCGACGGTGTGAAAACCATGAACGTACTTATCAAACGGGTAGAACTTTCAGTATTCGAAAATTCGAAAACGAATCTATCAAATTGGCTGCAACTTCGGAACATCATACTTAATTTCACATTTACGGCGTACACTTAGCTTATGAATGCATGATATTTTACAATAGAATACTTAAAAAAAGGTGATACTTAAAGTTACGAGCAACCAACGTCTCAATGCCAAAATACGCCACCTTCATAGGATGACACTACATACCACGACATCTTGGAACAACATTCATCCAGCGTAATCTACTGATTAGTAAGAAACTTCAAAATGTGTTCAATGCAGTACACAACATTCGAGATATATACAATAGTGTAATAAGTAGACAATAACCTTTAGTAATGTCCCTTTTTTATTCCACTAGCAGAAGAAAGTCAAGAAAAGAACAAAACAGTAATTTGAACATTCAAGATGAAGCTAATTTTGGTTCGCCTACAACATGACTAGCTTAAGTTCAGCAAGAAAAAAAGAAAAACATGTTGCACACTATCTCAGGATACTCCACTACAACAAACGGCTACTTGGCAGAGTTGGTTTGTCGGGATAGACCACAATTGCGCGGGAAGAGAGCAATACGGAACAAGTTACTAAGCACTGTGTCTCGTGTTTTGTGTTTGATTTTAAAGTGCCTTTGTCAAGCATTACTATATTATGTACGTTATAATAGAGGTCGTAACAACATTGTCTCGTGACAGGTTTATACTTAATATATATTTGTTTGATGGCATACATTGTGTCTCTATTAAATGGAAATAAAGAATCTTTTATTTGTGAAATAACTGGTTTAGTTTTTGCTTTCAGCCTTACTAACACTACCGTAATACAGGGTTTTCAGATTTCGTGTGGCTTTCTGCTTTCTAGCGCAAAGTACTGATAATCTTTATCTATTTTCAGGAAATTTCACTTCTAACTCACAGTATCTATAAAGAAGACTGCCACTTTATAAATCGTAAGGTAAAGATGTTCAATAAAATAACATTAATGTACACCTGGTTTAATTTCATCACAATTCCTTTTTAATGTTTATCTTCTTATTCTCCAATTGGATTAAGCGAATATCAAGCCGAAATAGGTGTTAGTAATGACTAAAATACAATCATGTCAAATTTTTAAGTATTTGTCCGGCCGAAGTATACGCTCCATACAAATTAAAAAAAGTGGGAGAAATTGCCAAAAATGAGTCTACGTAGTTTTTGGATAGTGCCTAACGTGGGCGGTTATGCTGCTGCATTGAACCCGACAAAAAGCATCCCGCAACTGCTACATGCTGCGAACCTAAATTTGCAGTGATAGAAACGGAAACCTTTTGAAGGACAGATGTGAGGTGATTGAAAAAAGGAAGAAGTAGGTACTACGCCAGTACCTACACCTACAAGTAACAACTACGCCAGTGCATAATCAACTTCCGCGATCTCCATTCTGAATAGGATCGCCTACAAAGTGCTACCCCAGATCATCTGCTGCTGTCTGTCACCTAAAACCAATGAATTCGTGTGTAGTTATCGATGGCCGGTGGATAACAGCTCAGATCGTAATCCTCCAGAAAAATCTTGATTACCAGGTCCTAATGCATCCCCTGTTCATCGACTTCAAGACGGCATACGGCAGTATCGACCGCACAGAGCTACTGAAAATCATGGAGTAGAACAGCTTTTTACCTAAATATTTTAATGTTTTGAAAAGCTTTGACTCTCAGCTTTTAATGGTGAGTTCGGATTTCAAATCGGTGGTTGCGAACACAGTGAAAATCACGATTTAATGATAAAATTTAAAATTACGGCCAAATCCAAGATGGCTGCCAAAAATATTTTAACTTCAAATGAAAGGTCTATACTTTCTCTTCATAGAAATGTAAGTTTTGTATATGTTCCAATTTTTGAGATATTATGCGATAAATTAGGCGCAATTTGATAAAAAATCGTCATCTTTGTCACCTTGTTAGCCTCTTGGCAAACGAGGGGTCCATCAATTTAACCCAAACCTTTTTATCATATTCTAGCGAATAAGCAATAAAAGTTTGAAATCCCAGACTTTATGTAAATGGCGGCCTGGTTTCAGCGATAATTACCCAGCTATGGATTTGAAGTACTTTAAGGCGGTTATTGTACAGATTTCGATATTCTATTTGTCTGAGCTCTTGTGGTATACCAGAGGTTCCCAAACTTCCAGGAGCGCGACCCCCTTTAGCCAGCAGACGTACTTTTCGCGACCCCCCATAGAATTTCTCTCATTTGTTGTCTGTTACAGAAAGATTATTTGACTGTTCCTCGCGACCCCCAGGAGGGAGGCCGGTGACCCCCCTGGGGGGTCGCGACCCACAGTATGGGAAACCATGTGCAGGGCTGTTACAACAGTCGCGGATTTCGCGGTTTTCGCGAAAATCGCGATTTTCGCGGATTTGTCGCGGATTTATGTGCCACGACGCGGATTTCGCGGGTCCTTCAAATTTGGTCGCGATTTTCGCGGATTCGTCGTGAATGGCTATATGTATGGCTTTGAACAATTTACAATCGCGTCGCAGTTGCATTCCAACAAATATACCATGTTGTAATTTATTTTGAAGCTGTTAAATTTCTCTCAATCTTATTTGCTTTGCACCTTCTGTCAAACGATATCTTTTGCAGTTTCTATTGAATTATTTGTAGATTGTTAAAACAGAATTAAAAACCACAATTTCTCCAAAAAGGCAAAAGTTTTTTTTTAAATTGAATGACAACAGATATCACGAATTTTTACTAAGAAAAGGTCGTGCAATTTTATTGAAACGATCTTATGGCTTCGCAGGAAAAACATGAAGAGATAAATGGTATCTCTACTATTTCTTGAGATGGTATTAGATTTCTTATCAATGTTTAGACTACTGTGATAATTTCTATGATGATGGATTCCCAGCGATATTTCATACTAATCAAACTCATTTTATTTACCTGTTGTGCATCCGACGCCTCTGTCAAGAACTCTACCGAACTTGTGTATACCAGCCACTGTGAAGTCGTGTTCGAAATTTGACTGTGATAATAATGAATTCGAGTCGAGCCTAAATGAGTGCACATTTTGCAGAAATCATTTTCTTAATAAACTCGAAAAAATGGATGAAATTTTCTGCTGAGATATCGCAGAGTTTCAGTTGTAGATTTTTTGTTCTGTATATATAGACTCATTTCTAGGATATACCGTAATACCCCGCTAAGACGACACCGACTGTTGTCGAATAACCGGGGTAAACTTTTAATTCGACAAACTGGTCACCCTACACCATCATGCTCAATAAATTTTGGCAACTCTCTTCTTGTTTGTTGTTTTGATTTCCGGATTTGTTATGAAACATAATTTCAACAGATATTGCGGTGGTGCGAATGAAAAGCTCGTTCTTTCTACGATTGCTGCCATCCTCGGTTCATTCCGGTTGGTCTCCAGCCGTTTTGGGTGTCGAATAGCACCAACTCAGAACTTCCGGAATTTGCGGCTGCAAGAGGAGCTGCTGCGGGTGCGAGTATAAGCGCAATATCAAACTGTTTTGCATTTACAGTGTACATCGATGTGACATTCGAACACTTTTTAATTCGACATGTGTCGAATAAGCGGGGTACGAATTAATAAGTGTCGTATTAAAACGTGTCGAACCAACGGGGTAAGATGGTAGTGTAATATCCGACATTTAGGCCCAAACAATTTTAAAACCATGGCTAAAAAAAGTTATACCGAACAGATAATTTTACAAAGTTGAACGAGTGCGATTTTGTTGATCTTCATAGATTTCATAAAAACAGAAACGACCTAAGCTTTATTTTTCTATCTTTATTATTTAGACTTTTAAATATGGAACTAAACAAATATATGGTCAGTCAAATCCAGTCCGCCTAGAACGCACTTCTCCATAGAAGCCAATCCAAAAGGCACGGCACGATAAACTCCAAGAAAACCCAACAACTATTAGGTCTCAACAAAAGCGATCTCAATATCTACTAACCCTGCAGATACCATCTACAAAAGATCGGAGCAATCCAAACCTCAAATTGCTTATGTGACGAGGAGACAAACATCGGAACACATCCTCTGCTATTACAGTTCACTTATACATCTTTCAAAGTTCTCGGAAAACCCATCTTGGGCCTGCTGACATATGGTTCGTATCCCCCAAGAACGTGGATGATCTCATACAGCTAGTTTCACTAGAATGAGAGAATCGCATACAGTACTCAGGGTTTTTATTCATCAATAATAGTTGGTCTTGAGATCAGGAATTTCAGTGATAAACATGTTAGGTACTGAGATAACTTACATACTTCACAGAAAAAGGGCTTATCACAATAATCATAAATTCTGGACGCAGTAATCTTCATCCGATAAACGAGAGAGATGGTTGTTTCTCAATCTTTAGAAATCTCAATACACTTCCTGTAATATCACAAACAGAGATTGACAAAAAATAGGTCTTATTGAAAAATCGTTGTTGACACCCAGAGATCAAAATTTTCAGTACATAGTTTTAAATATCGTATAAACTTTCCCACTTTACATTGTTGTTTTTAAGAGCTTCAGATGGTCAACGAAACTCTTCTCAGAAACATGTCAATCTCTATTTTTTTTTGAAATTTGAATATTTATGTTCAAGTCGCGGATTTGTTTTCCGAGTCGCGGATTTTATTTCAGAAGTCGCGAATTTCGCGGTTGATATTTTGGAAATTTTGTAACAGCCCTGCATGTGGTATACTATTATAACTCTCAATCAAAAGTTTGGAATCACCCCCTCAAAAACATGTAATTTTTTTTGCCCATATCTCCACCAATTTACGTCAGATTTTAAAACCCTAGGTCTTATTCAAAAGATAATAAGTCAAGTGGTAATATAACCTAATGTCTATCAGCTTTCAACTGCTTTTTAACGAACTTAGCTGAAAAATCTGGAAAAATAGTTATTTATGTAACGAGTTGCAAAAAGTTGATTTTTTCAGTACGAGTCGTACATTTATCCGACGAGGCTTGCCGAGTTGGATAAATACGAAGAGTGCTGAAAAATCAATTTTTGCAACGAGTTCCATACAACATTTTATGCAATGATTTTTTTCATAATGCAACTCATTTGAGTTGCATAATGTTCATAATGCAACTCAAATGAGTTGCATTATGAACATTGTGCAACTATTTTTCATTATGCAACTCATTTCGGTTGCATAATGAACCGGTACGGAAAAATAGGTCATTATGATACTGAAATGGGTAGTATAAAATAGAAATTATGATACTGAATTGCATAAAAGTTATTAACTAAGGTCACAGAGCTAAGGTAATCCTTGACGTCATCGATCAAAAGTTTGGGGTCACCCCTCAAAATGATGTATCGGCCAAAAGTTTCTCTAGTAAAACATTCCAGCGACACTGCCGTATGTTTAAACTTATTTTTTAAGAAAAAGTTGCAACACAGAGTGTGGTTGCAACTTGCAACATGCAACTTTAGGTTAAGTTTACATATAAACATTTGTATAAATTTTTTACCTAAATCATGTTCAAAGTTTATTTGACTTAGGGCCGATTTCTTCACCCTGGCTTAGGCGTTTAGCCAGGTTTAACTATATGGATAAGCCTGGCTTACGAGTTAAGCCGAGGTGAAGAAATCGGCCCTTATTATCTTTTCGATGAGACCAAGGGTTTAGAAATCGGACGCAAAATGGTGAAGATATGGTCCTAAAAAATTACATGTTTTTGAGGGGGGGTAACCACCGACGAACCGACGTGACAGCTAGAACAAACAAATTCAAATTTGTTGTCCGCGACGCCATGATGAAAAATAGCCGAACACTATCGCCACCTCTATAACGGCCCGCGTTGGTATGCTAGCTTGATACCAAACCCCCGTGTGTTAACATAGGAAGAGGTTCGCGTCTACGCTGATTTGACAGAAGGGTTCGCTCGCTTTGCTGGTCGACCGTTAAATTGAGGGGGGACAGTTTTGAAACACCACTGTCACGTCGGTTCGTCGGTGGGGTAACCTCAAATTTTTATTTAGAGGGATCAATACATGTAAACCGTTTCAGGCTTAGATTGGTCGACGCCCCTATACAGCCCTATACGCGTTGAATGACCAAGCTGACTATAGTATTGTGCAAATCTTAGTTGAGAAAAAGGCTCTATCCCAGTAAGTACGCTACGCCAAGCTTTATGCAGAACTTTTCAAGAAACAGAAATAAACACTGATACAAATACAACAAGCCATCTCATGCAACGGACGGAGAGACGAACCAGCCAAGGCCTGAAAGTCTCTCAAATAAAGACAAATCAATCAATCATGCAACGGTGACTTCAAATTCAACGCAGGTACGTAATGTTTCATTAAACTCCGATTTCCAGAATGGCGCATTAATGTGCACTCGTAATAACAGAGATGGGAGCTATTCGAGCTTGACTGGTGTATTTGACGTTTCATTATAATCAGTTGTGTTCAATGAGCAGCTCTACGTTGCCTGAAAACCAGTCGGGCGACTCTTTGATTTTATTTTTGATGTTCATGGGGACTTTCACGACTTCACAAAAACTTACAAAAAAAGATCACCATGGTCTTCAATCTAGTCTCATTTTTTTTCAAGTATGGCTAAATGACCGACGTAAGAAGAGAAAACGACGTATTTTCACTTCGCCCACTTCATTCTCTTATTCCGGGATATACAAACAAATTGTAAATATCTAATAAACCTAATAATAGGCCTAGAACACACTGGTGGTGTTTTTACCATGGTACAAGTTGTCAAGAAAATTATTCCAAGGCTATCTTGAATGAAGACAATTATCAGTATGAAACTCATTTCAAGATAATTGTACTATGGTACGAATACCACCAGTCTGTCCAAGGTTTAATATGCATTAGAAAATTTTCTAATTTTGACAAACTTTATACACCGAATAAAAAAAGGTGAGGAAAATACGTCTATTTCCCTGAATTGTCCGTTCATAGTACTGCCGTGTGCGGCATAGTTGTCTCATGTTCTATGGGAATCCCTTTTAACATGGGACAACTACTATGCTGCACACGGCAGAGCAAGTGCTTGAGTTATTTATTGAACCAAATCCAAGCTCAAATGCTTTCATTAGCTTGAAAAAAAAAAAACAAAATTGCACGTATACTCTTTCGTCATGTCGTCTATGAATGTTTTGTAAGCGCTCTAAGTATACTCTATAGAAATGACAGCTAACTTACAGAGCATGCAAATTGCAGACAGCATTGAACAGAGCTAATTTGTTTTGTTTATGTTTTTCATCTACCGGAAAAAGTAAATTGAATAGGGGACTGTTGTACATGTTTTCAAGTTCTGCCGGTGATATTCAAAAGTTTTGAAATAGTGATTGTGATATGGTATTATTTTAGCCATGCATATGCAGGTACAAGTATAATATAAATTAAGATAAATATAACCATATTGATTATATCCATCAACAATTAATATGAACATTCTTTTTAGAAATCTAAGTCAACTGTGGCTCCAAAGATTTGGAAGCGGGATGAAATTCTCACATTTTTGGACATTTTCGAATCAACCTTTCATGCATCGGTCGCGGATCCTTTTGATTCCGAAGAAGACATGTGGAAATGTATTGCGGACAAACTGTTGACGCAGGGCATAGCTGTTTCCGTTCAGCAATGTATCAACAAATGGAACATCCTTTACAAAACGTACGCCAATAATCAGAATCGACAGGGCGTTTTCTACGCTAAAGTGAAACAAATTGTCGAATTCTCACAGGAACTTAACGATCAGCAACAAGAATCAGCGCAAATTCAAGGGCAAATTGTGGCTGATGAGCAGGTGGTAGAATATGACACGGAAATACCGATCAAAAAGGAGTTATCCAACGATGATGAGCAGCCAGAGGAGTTAGATAAAAATTTGAAGGGTCACCAAAAAAGCCATGAACATATCGAGGAAACCACCACTGATCAAGAACAGGTGCATGAAATCATCATTTCAGATATTCCTGATACTCAACCTGATGATCAATGTGATAGTAGCCTAGAAACGATCGATACCGAACCTTGTGAAAAAAAGATCAAACTATCAGACGATGCTTGTGCGGATGTTGATCTTCCGGATGATTCACCAGGTGACAAACCAGCGCCAGCAGAAGAAAACCTAAATTTGCGAGATATGCTTCAAACGATTCTCAAGAAAATCAATGCAATTCAAGATGAACAAATTAGTCAAGGGCGTCGTATTGCTAGTATAGAAAAACGTCAAGATGAGCATAGATCCATACTACTTGATATAAAGAAGGGTATGGGATTTGAATAATTTCCTTTTCGTTATGGAAACACACTGACTGAAATATATGGGGTTTGAATTATAAGGGTCAAATAAACGATGTTCGCTTAATTTTTATTACCAAGTGCCTCTCTACTTCTTATGCTTGACACTTCCTGTTGTTCACTTCAGCAGATATTGTTTTGGAATCCTTACTTACCTTACTGATCAGGCTAAGGCCGGGGTGGCCTCTGCTGTACATAGTAGCCTCCTCCATTCCACTCGGTCTATGGCTGTTTGTCTCCAGTTCCGCACTCTGCGTAGGGTCCGCAGATCGTCCTCCACTTGGTCGACCCACCTAGCTCGCTGCACTCCACGTCTTCTTGTACCGGTCGGATGACTCTCGAGAACCATTTTAGTCGGGTTGCTATCCGACATCCTGATGACGTGGCCCGCCCACCGTAGCCTCCCGATTTTCGCGGTGTGGACGATGGTTGGTTCTCTCAGCAGCTGATGCAGCTCGTGGTTCATTCGCCTTCTCCAAGTCCCGTCTTGCATCTGCACTCCACCGTAGATGGTATTTACCCAACACCTTCCGTTCGAAAACTCCAAGGGCGCGTTGGTCCTCTGCACGTAGGGTTTCGTGCCCATAGAGGACGATATATATATCCCGCTTAAAGTTCGTTTTGACTAATGTTTACATCCGACAACATATGTACCGATACCTTTATTACAGCTTCTAGCTGTAATGATATCGCATAACGGCCTTCAAAGCGCTGCTGGTTTGTGGGTTTGTCAGTATTACGAACTGTACTGTATAGTAGCAGCTTTTTTGTTAGTGGGGACTCCTATTCGATTTGTTCAAGTTTTGACATCTTCTGGGAAATCTCCCGGAGTTGGAATGGAGTGCAGTAAAGGTAGCCCCAGTGACAAGTGATTGATATCTGAAAACCGAGTTTGGTAGCTGTATGGTGCTTGTTTTGCAGCCGTGTATTAGTTTATGGTTTATATTTAACTAGCTTCCCTTTTATTCAGCGTTGACTGCTTCAATTCGATGGTTACACAACAGTAAGCAAATGATCGATGCTTATAGCGCTGATAATGTTAGTTGGGGATCCACCGTGAATTCGCCCCGCAAATCCACCGTGAATTCATTCAGTAGATCCGCTAGGAACTCCTCTAAGACTTCCACCGAGAATTACTGTAGAGAATTCCACCGGAGATTTCCCTAGGAGTTACAGCAAGAATCTCTCTACGAGTTCCACCAGGAATCCATCTTGGAGTTTCAAAGAGGATTTCCTTAGAAATTGCACCGCTTATTCCTCAAAGTTCCACCGGGAAGTCCGGTAAGTTCTTGTGGGAATTCCACGTTAAAACTCTTCCATCGAGAAGCCTTCCAGAAATTCCTCTAAAAGTTCCAAAGATAATTTCTCAAAGGATTCCTCAAATTATTTCTTAATGTCTATGTGTTCCACAGGGAAATTCTTTAGGAGCTGCACCGCGAATCTCACTAGAAGATACACTTCAAATCCCTATAGAAGTTCCGTCAGGAATTCCTTTAAAAGTTTCACTGTGGAGCTACTTCCTTCTATGCGCTTACTGATAGGGCCTCACTTGCTGGAAAGATAAGTCGCTGTGCACGCGGTATCAGTTCTTCGTACTTGATGTGCAGTTGGAAGTGAGCGTGGTGTCGACCCTGTCTGCCTTCCGAGGACCGGGAAACTGGCTGAGCGTCAGCACAGCATGCTACCTTAGTGGACTCCCTAAAGCGACTCATCGACGTCCGTTGCTGCAGGCTACGCAGCTAACCTTGAGGGTGCCATATGCACTAGCTCCTCTCTACAGTAATGCCTTTTTGGTAATTCCGGAGAGATGAAGGGTTTGGCGACCATGGGTACCCAAGCAACATGACTTGTTTCAAAGCCAGTACCAGAAACATCAGTGCAATTTATTAACTGTTCAAATTAAGGACAGCAGAACACAATTGCGTCTTCTTTGAAACGCGAAAAGTGCAAATTTTAAATCGTTATGCAACTTGAGCTAGGGAAAATGATAAAAAAAAATGAAAAAATATGTCCAAACTCGAACCATGAACACCAGGAGTATTAATTACTCACCTTTCATACTACACTAGAATAGACCAGAATAGATAGTGGTAGATTTCGTATACGACAAGCTCTGTGAAAGATTTGCTGCTCAACGCACCATAAAAGCTACTGAAGTTACGCGTTACTTCATTGTATCTTCTTTGCCACAAGTTAGAAAGCTGTCAAAATGAAAAGACGCGCAAGTTTTCCGCAGCACATTTGGAACCTAATCTGAACAAACAAACCAGAGTAAGATGTTTCATGTGGGTTACATAGCACATTTAATACAAGCTGACTGTATTGTCACTTGTGAGGAATATGTAAGCTCCGCTTACATAAATCGATGCCAAATACGATGTTATTTGTGATTCATATGAAACCCAATTCGGAGTTTAAATGCAACTCAACTGACAAGATGGAAACTGCTTGTGCTTTTATTGCAACTCTTTCAGACCAAAGCATAGAAAACCACATTTTGGATGATGTTGCAGGTGCTGCTTGGGTATGTTGTCGAGGAAAGTGTAGTCCTGACTTTTCCTCAACGCCACACTACCTGGACCTGCGTATTCAGGTGTTTGTTAAGCAGATAACCCCCCCCCCCCCCCCCCCGGTTTAAAAGAAAAATATCGATTTTCTGTATCTGATAGCGACCTCAGGATGTCCGTGTATAAACCCTAGAAATGGGTCGTTTGAAGTACAGTAGAGCTATCACCTTCCATCTCCAGAACTACATTTGTTTGCGTCTGTACATATAAATGTATTTTTTTTTTATCTAGTTCATTTATTTGGGGCTCAATCGCGTATAACGCTTTACGGAGTGAAGGATCTTTCTTTGTACTTAATAGTATACATTATACAGAGTAATAACCTTTTAATGATATTTGTTAGTAATGGGCGGCAGCTCGAGATTAGAAGGTCACATTTTGAGGGATGGACAGGGTAAGGATTGGGCCAAAGGTTTCACTGCTGCTCATCCGGGGGTGAATCGCATCTTGCTAGCGTATTCGGTGCCTTGTGGTGTTGGTACCAACTTGTTGTGGGACTTGGTCTTCCGGATGGCCAGGAGCAGCTTGGTAACACAAAGAGGACAAAACAGAGAAAAAAACTGGAGAAGAAAACACAAGCGAATTAAATTTTTATACCAGCAGAGCGAAGAAAGTCGAAAATACATCCCATGTATGTGACATCGCGGGTCCCCAACACATCTCTCACAAGAACAAAGGGTTGTCTACCTCGGGCCCCAAGGGTATCCAATAGTAGCGCTCTGGAGGCGTCATTATCCGGGCATTGCCAAACTACGTGGTCGATGTCATCATAACCGGAACCGCACTTAGTACAAACATTGCTCAACGCGAGGTTAACCCTGTATAAATGCGCGTCTAGCGAGTAATGGTTGGACATAAGTCTTGACGTCACGCGAATGAAATTGCGACTTACTTCCAAACCATACCACCCACACTACCACACTCGCAAAGAAACATTAATTAGGAATAATGGAATGCAACCACCGTCCCAGCTGGCCATCTCGCCAATCATTTTGCCAACTTTGAAGAGAACTCTGGCGAACAAAATGGAAAAATTCATCATGTGAAATTCTTCTATCATAGATCTCACCTTCCTGTGCGCCCACCTTTGCGAGAGAGTCCGCCTTCTCATTGCCATAAATTGAGCAATGCGAGGGGACCCATACAAAGGTAATCTTGTATGATCTTTCGACCAGTGCACCCATCTGCTCCCTTATTTTTGTAAGAAAGTAAGATGGATGTTTTACAGGTTTCATCGACCGGAGTGCCTCAATCGAACTAAGGCTATCCGAGAAGATGAAGAAATGGTCTACGGGCATGTTGGAAATCATCCCCAAAGCGAAGTTGATTGCTGCCAGCTCAGCAACATAAACCGAACAAGGTTCCTGAAGTTTGCGGAAGGCGGTGAAATTTTCATTGAAGACGCGTTTGACGTTTCACACTAGCGCCTGCTGTTGACAATATTGCGAAGCTCAGTGCTTCGCGCAATATTGCCACCAGCTGGTGCTAGTGTAACTGAGCGATGAATTTTCAAGGAATTTGTTCTAAGTGTTACGTTTGTTTGTCTGTGGTATTTACTTGATTGTTAGGTGGCCTCCTCCTAAAGCCGGTCCGGATGTTCAAAATCCTAAAGACCCATTTCCGTTACGCATGACCACATGGCCTTGTAGGGTTTGTACTGGCATGCACTTTCTATGTTTACATTGAGTGTGTAGATAGTGCGAAATGAGCAGTTACGAATGACCGTGTAGAGTGACAGTTGCGAAGAAGTGGAGCGTCGGCGGACGGCGGACAGCGAACATGTGGGAAGTGTGGTGAATCCGACCGACCGGAGAAAAGCTTCTGGACTGGAGAGCTGGAGTTTGCCGTTGCGAGAGTTGCTTCCGGAAGTGGACCCTACAATTGGCGACGAGGATGGGATGGAAGGCCTCGTATACGGTGAATGTTTTTTGGCCCCTTGAACGTGTTTGTTTTGAGATGGCTTGCTGGCAGTTTGGTTGGTGTTGTGATGATGGGAGAAACGGTGCAACAATTCGGCAGGTGAAGTTAAAAGAGGAAGTGTAATTATTTGCACGGAATAGATGACACAGTGTTTTGAAAATGCAGGTGTTGAAGAATAATTTTTGGACAGCTCATTGAGAGAGCGTGCTTGTATGATGTTTCAGTGGAGAAGTGTGAATGCGCATGGTACAATTGGTATTTACCTGAAATTTTTTTTTTTCAACCGTGGCGGGTTGCCGGTTGAAGAAAATTTTAACCGTGGCGGGTGCCGGTTAAAAGAATACATGAGACCGTGGCGGGTGCCGGTCGAAGCAAATTTAACTGTTGCGGGTGCCAGTTAAAAAGGACAAAAAGACCGTGGCGGGTGCCGGTCGAAAGAAATTCAACTGTTGCGGGTGCCAGTTGAAAGGACAATTGAGACCGTGGCGGGTGCCGGTTGAAAGGAATTTAACCGTTGCGGGTGCCGGTTATAATCGAGGTTGCCGGTCGAAAGAAACATTTGATCGTTGCGGGTTGCCGATCAAAGAGAATGATTAACCTTGAAACGAAACTCCCTGCAAGGGTGCTTGGGAGCAAGGTAGTGATTCCATGGCTTGGGGGAGCCTGGAAAAGGATCCGTAAATTCCTGCAATCAGGTGACATCGAGGTGTTGTGTTGTCATGACTCAAGAGTGTGTTGAATACACAATAGTAGTTGGTAGCGGTTTTGGCAGTTCCTGTAACCACAACATGGTAACATTTCCATGGCTGGGAAGCGCATGGAAATAAAGTAATTTGCTTTAGAAGCTCCTTCCTACCTGAATAGGGTGCTTGGAAATTGAGAAGTGCTTCTATTACATCTTGGAGAAAACCAGGGTATATTAGTGGATCCATGGATTGGGTGATGATTGACTGGATGATGGAGAGGCGATGCTTTGCATGTTGTGTTTGAAGGCAGTGTAGTGTTTCCATGGTTTGAGGATGCCTCTAGGAAGATTGATCTGACTTAGATATTCCAAGTTGCGCTTGAGACTTTGAGAGCACTAGAAGTAAATCGTCTTATCGCCTGATAGTTCTTGCGAGAGATGTGCGGGCGTGAATCATTGTATTCAATGGTATGAAAATACTTGTAATGGGTAATACATGTATATAATGGATCACTAAAATAACTAAAACGGCCGCTATGAAGCGAACAGAAAGCGCCACTGTAGCCATGTGTGTTTGACGTAACTCCATTGCTGTCACAATATTAATGTCTATATACGCTGGCGCCTTTGTCTACATGCGGTGAACACTAGAAAAGTTTACTTAATTGATCCATTGATTTAGGCTTGGAAGAGGAGAACAGGGTTTTCGTAATTCGATGGATTTGATGCAACAGTTGTCATAATTACACCAAGCGAGCGTGTGATGTTTGATGGTTTGTGCAAGGAGTGGAAGGGGAAGCGAGACATGTTTTGTTTACTGATCCGGATGCTGGATTCAAGAATGGATTGTTGATTATACCAAGGGTTGCTGAAACTTGGTTGTTGAAGATTGGCTAGCTATCTGTACGCGGATGGTTGGGATTGGAATGAGAAAATTTGGCTGGACTTTGTGCATCATTTAGAGTGTCCATTTCCCGGCCAATTTTCGTGTCCCGGGATTCGGGACAAAATACTTAGCTAATCCCGGGAAATCCCGGGATCCCGGGATTTTTTAAAATTTCAATAAAACCCAGAAAATTGATTTGTTTAGCTTTTGTGCAGTTGAAATATCCATTTTTTATGTTATGGTTATTTCTGTATCCATCACAAGAAGTACTATAAAACGTCTATACAATGTACTGCACTACTTCTTGATGTACAAATGTCAATAACGAAATACATTTAAAAGTATCAACGTTATGTTCGCCAAGAACAGTCTGTTTTCAACTATTTAGTAGTTAATTTAATGCATGTAATTTTCTACCGATATCTAATAGTTTAAGAGAAATAATTATCATAATCTGTATTATATCGCTACGGAAGATGTTTGTATTATTGATATGTATCGTAAAAATCGCACTTCAATATAACTTTAGAGTACCTTTTGAACTCTTAGTTTCCGAATATTTCAATACAAAAGGTTGGACTCGTTTTGCAATTGCGGTTTTCCATAATTTTAAAACTTTTGTACTTGTTATTGAGATTCATTAATTCTCTTCTGAAAAATTGAAATTATTTACATAATATAGTAAAAGTTTGGTCTCAGATTTCCAAAATTACAATGTAATATGGAATGTGGACTATGTCCAGTTTGTTCTTGCTGCTACTGAATAAAACAATAAATAGAAAAAGATGAATGAAATACATAACATGATACCAAGTTTATCATGAATGATTGATTTTTTCTCCAAGCATGACCTAGTGTCCAAAGCCCGATGGTGGTGTGTGAGAAAACCGCTCATATTTCGAAAGTGAAAATGGCCAGATAAAGTTTTTGCCTTGATATTTGGCAGTTTTATCTACAAATTGTCTTCATCCCGGGATTCCCGGGATTGTCGGGATTTCTGAAATGATATCCCGGGATTCGGGAAATCCCGAAATCACTCAAATCCCGGGAATTCTTGTCCCGGGATGTCCCGGGAAGGACACTCTAGCATCATTGAATTGCGCACTTGAGAAGTTGGCTGAAAAATAAAATATCTAGTGTTGAAAGGATTTGACGTCTATGATTAATAAATCTTCCACCGTACACCGAAGGGGTCAGCAATATTATGAAAAGCCGTGTGTAGTTCGAATAAAGCATACGTTCGGAGAGTGACACACGTGGCTTCTATCAAACCAAATGAGTATAAGGCACAGAAAACGTGACTAAGAAGAAAAAATAGTGACATCAAGGTTTGAGTTCATTGTGGATGGCTAAGATGTGTTGTGCCATGAAAATTAGAATTTTTTAGAGGTAAAGATATCCTTAAGGTATGCTTTTGTTTGGATTTGTTAAGTGTTGGAACTCACATCGACCTGGAAACCTCTGCACCAATGGAAACAGTCAGCTGGTTGAAGAGTTAAAACATTTGGAGTGTTAAAACAGGCATTGTCCTATGTATTTAAGAATTTTGTCTTACTTAAAAAAAAGTTTCTCTCATATACATTATTTATATTCATTTATTCACTTGCTTGACGCATTGGTACAGTGCGGCTTATATAATTCTATCGAACTTTGACGAATAGAGTGGCTTCTCTAAATAATTTCCTTGCCATGGAAAAGTGTGTATGTGTAACTATTGACAAAGCTATTGACTGTTGTTCATTGATAAAAGGTTGGAATAAGAACTGGAAAAGGTTTGAAAAGCCAAGGGGAAGTTATTCGAAAATAGTTGAGCCACGTCGCATCACGTTGATGTTGGGGAGCATGTGGGCCGGCATGCAAAGATGCAAGGAGGTTGATAGTAGCTGCTGAACACTGAGTCTTGTTTTGTGGATTGTTCTAACAATTTGTGTGACGGGGTTTGATAATTAAGAAGGAAAAGGTTATGGATCGTTGTTTCTGGTTTCGCGGATGTGTTTTCGTGTTTGACAGATGTTGGATCTCCAGTTAGTCTAATGCAGTGATGCTTGGGCTGAAGCATACCTCGGGCCAAATTGAGATTTAGCGTCTAAGCCGCGGGCCGCAGTTTGAGCAACACTGGTCTAATGGATAGGGCTTGCAATTTCCAACCCAGAGAAGCTGAGTTGGATTCCCGTCTCGATCGTAAGGTATTCGAGACTTCCTAGATGTGATATATCAATGAGTTTTCCACAATGTGCAAATTCGTCCAATAGCAGGTGGGGAAGGTCCTTGATGTTAGATTGCTTATGGAATGTTGCGACTGGGCTGGCAAAAGTCCAGCGGAGGCGTTGTGGATTGTTGATTTCAAGTATTGAGTTGCATAGTGTAAATAATGGGTGCTGAGTGATAATAAGGCTTGCATTTCAGAGCATGGTTTAAATTTGCTGAATTCAAAGGAGTCTGTAGTTTTAGTGTTATTTAAAGAGAGATTGTTTAGATGTCAGGTTCATATCATTTTTTTAAAGAAAGATGGGGGTGTAGGGTTTGTACTGGCATGCACTTTCTATGTTTACATTGAGTGTGTAGATAGTGCGAAATGAGCAGTTACGAATGACCGTGTAGAGTGACAGTTGCGAAGAAGTGGAGCCACCGACGAACCGACGTGACAGTGGCGATCCAAAACTGTCCCCCCCTAATTTAACGGTCGACCAGCGAAGCGAGCGATCGCTTCTGTCAAATCAGCACAGACGCGAACCGTTTCCTATATGAACACACGGGGGTTTGGTGTCGAGCTATCAAATCATCGCGAGCCGTTATAGAGGTGGCGATAGTGTTCGGCTATTTTTCATCATGGCGTCGCGGACAACAAATTTGAATTTATTTGTTCTAGCTGTCACGTCGGTTCGTCGGTGGTGGAGCGTCGGCGGACGGCGGACAGCGAACATGTGGGAAGTGTGGTGAATCCGACCGACCGGAGAAAAGCTTCTGGACTGGAGAGCTGGAGTTTGCCGTTGCGAGAGTTGCTTCCGGAAGTGGACCCTACAGGCCTGTTTGGATTAAATATTATACACACATACATGCAGACAGTTCAGTTAATTTGATTCAATTACATAACAACTAATCGAGCCACACCACACACTTAATTTTGATTACCGAGTTCGGTAATTTTTTGACGAGATTAAAACTGCTGAGCACCGAACTCGTTCAGCAAAAATGCATTGTTTACCTTTTCCATACGATTTTGACAGTTGTTTTACTGAGCCTCAGTAAAATCGATTACCGAAACTACCGAGATCGTACTGCTGTTATAATCTCGTCAAAAAAGTACCGAACAGGCAATTCAGAAATAAGTGTGCATAGTCATCACTTTTATAAGAATCGATCTCACTTCGTGCAGCACAAACTTTCGATACATAAATAACAGGTCCAAGCGGTGTCCACTTGGTTGTCCGGTTCGGCTGTGATTGCAGCTTGATTTAGTCATTAGTGAATCGAATATGATTCAGTGCACGTCTATGGGGCTGGACCTGTGTCTGCAAGCTGGGTGCAGTCCACCATACGCACATATTTGAAAGGAACACGCGGTAGCTACTAGTAATTGCCTTTCATTGATCAGGACTGGACGTATGGCTCATACGAAATAAGCTTGGTATTTCGGCTACCCGTTGTTGTATTGTGGGTGCAAATTTTAACGATGCCAATGGGCGTTGGTTTGCACAGAACTTCACACATTTCATATGATTACCTTTCTTGTGAGTTGAGTAGACAATCTCTTCTTCAATTTTCTAGATCCTGAATTAACCGATGCAAGCAGATGCCCAACTGTTCCTGACTTATCTTAAAGAGTTCTGCTGCCATACCATCCTTACCAGCTACCTCGTTTGCTGGTTTTTAGGTGACATCCTGAACTTCCCTCAGGCGTGGTGGGTTGGTTCTTTCTCGTTCTTCTGCGGCACTAACAATTTGTCTTCAAACCAATAACAATTTGTAACTTTCTCCATTGTAATATATTTACTTCGAGATATTTGGTGTGAATTTCCAGGGTAGTATATTCTGGTGTTGCTGAATTGGTGGTTCGGATCAAAGAGCGTTAAGCGCACTCCTCACGTTATAAAACATATGCATGGAGCCAGTCACATGCACATCGACGGGGGACAATTTTTCGCGGCCAAGCAACAGCAAATCACGAATGTTCACATTGCACCGTGCCTGCCGCGTCTACTGATCGATCCGAGCTGGCCTCTGTCTGTGCCAGGCCACTAGGTAGGTAAGGTATATGCCTAGCCAATCAGTCAGTCCGCCAGATAAGGGTTGCATGTGGTCTTCGGTTGATTGCACCGGAGCCGGGGTTGGAGCACCAAAGCGCACCTAAGAGTTCAAGATCTGCAAGCGAAAAAAAAGCTTCATAAAACACGTTTTCAAGTGCATAGTAATGGGTAATTATCGGATCGCGAAAGACGCGCGACGTATGCAGCACGCACCACTAGCAGGCGAAACTATAACGAACGACCCTCTCGCGTAAGGCTCGCCGTTTCAGTTTTTTTTTCATTCAATAGATGTGAACGGTTTTTTTTTACATACCTAGTCTCGACCGGTTTTGGAGCGATTGGTACGGTTACTGTTGCTATTTTTCTCATGTCGCATTATTAACGGCTACCTTCTGGACTTATTTTTTGCAGATCGATCACTATCGAAATAAACAACAACAAAGATTTTTGCTCTACAAAACGAAGCGATGTGAGGTTGATGAGGTTTGCTGCTGTACTCGCGTGTGTAGATCATGTAACTCATGCATAAGTAAAGCAGTCGAAGTTCGACAATATGCCTTCTTCTTACAGTGATGCCCAAGATTAGTAAACTAAGAAAACATTAACTCCTTCAAGCACTGAATACAGTCTAGTCTCCTACTAAATGCTGCCACCCACGCCCACCGTAATTTCTCAACTGTCTTGCATCCAATTCAGTTGATTTTTTAGCGAAGTTAGTGCTTATACCATAGACTCACCTCGTACAAAAAAATGAACTAAATTGGTTAGAAGACAACATGGAAAAGCATCTTCTTCTTCTTTCTTCTTTATGGCTCTACGTCCCAACTGGGACTTGGCCTGCCTCGCTTCAACTTATGTTCTTTGAGCACTTCCACAGTTATTATTTGAAGGGCTTTCTTTGCCTGCCATTGCATAAAATTGTATATTGTGAGGCAAGTACAATCACACACTGTGCCCAGGGAGTCGAGAAAATTTTCCCGACCGGAACGGGAATCGAACCCGCCGTCTCTGGATTGACGATCCATAGCCCTAACCACTAGGCTAACTGGAGACCTGCAAAAGCTGTAGTTTGTAGTAGAAATCTTAAATTCAATAAGTAATTTTCATTCAGAGTGTATTCCGTTTTACCCATTGTATATTCAGTTTACGTTAGTGTGTAAGTTATGTTCCGTTTAAGTGTATTCCGTTTATCGTGTAAAAAAAAATCTCAATCACCTGTCATTCAAGTTTGAGCGTGTCGGCCGCGTGGACGAAATAAAAAGTCTGTCCGAAATAAAACCCGGTTTGTTTAATTCCCATCAAGTTTAAAAAATACTCATTGTCGTATGGGTTCTTCATGTCTGGTATGAAGCCCTGTTCTTCTTGAGAAACTCGCAGCTTCTAAATAACAGAGTGTGAGTTTAACTTTCAGGCCGATTTAGAATCTTTCGCAAGATAAATTTTTATTTACTTCTCTGGGGCCTAAAGTGAGTATATAATTTTGAAAACTCAAGACGACTAAAGAAAATGTTTGAGTAGAACGATCTCAGCCATTAGCTGTAGAAGAACTCAAAACATTTCTTCAAATTAGGTAATCAATCCCACGCAAGAAGACGAATCAGAAGTGAGTCAATTAAAAGCTCCAAAACCGCGTCGACGCCGCATTGATGGCGCGCAGCTCGCGTCATTTGGCACCATAAATTAATCCACTCGATTCGTAATTTGTAAAATCTGTAAATGCCGGTTTCTTTTCTCATGCCATACTACTGCGGTGCACGGTGGTGCAAAACGTGCAATCCACGAGTTCAATTGTGCACAGCACAACAACTTGGATAATACTAAATAGTTGGTTCTTCTTGGTTGGGGAGCAAATAACGAATAATTGTAAGTGCTGAGGCTGGGAATTAAACCCACGACCGTCCGCCAACGTGTGACCAACTGTGTCACGGACCTGGTGAGATGCCATTATGAAGTGCGACTTCCACCTTTTAACTCGGTACATGAAATGTCATGTTTTTTGTACCCGAGCTAGTGAGTCTTCTGTCTCGGTGTTGCACATTCTCGCCCATGGATTGTTCGGCGGAAAAAGCGAAAACTAACGCGTTCTTAGGGCAGCTGGGATGGGGATCTAGATCGGGTTGCATTGTTCGGCGGAATAAGTGAAAAGTGACGCGTGTTTGGGGTCGCTGCGATGGGGATCTCGATCACGTCCCGGTTAGAGGTCAAGTGAGGACGATCAAAACGTGATATTGGTTTGATAGAATAAGAGATAGAGGTACCGAAAACAATATCTCAAATTTGATCTTGAACCTTCTGACCAATAGCAAAATTTGATATTTGAAGATCAATCAAATAGCTTACTGCTAGTGGTTAGATCTTACCAAGAGCTAAATGTGCTATGAGGACGATGTTCCACGAGTAAATTTGGGATATTATTTTTGTTGGAAGTGTTGCAAGAAAATAAGCAGCAGTGCCAAAACCGAGTAGGCGTTTAATTTTTTTTTAGTGTTTTTCGAGTCATCTGTCAAGCTTGTTGTCGGTATAGTTAAACAAAATTATAATTTTAATCGCCGACCTCGGAAAACGGATTGCCGAGAATCCGGTAATAATTTTCACTAAATCTCGGTAAAAGTTTTACCGAGATGTCGTTAAAACTTTGCCGAGATCTCGGTAATCCAACATTTTACCGAGATTTCGACAACGTTCACAAAGACTCGGTAATGGTTTACCGAAATCTCGGTAAATTTTTTACCAAGAATCAGTAAATATTTTACCGAGATATCAGCTGTTAGATTCTCGGTAAACCGTTTACCGAGATCAATTTCTGAATTTAAGTGTGCAAATAACGTTTTTGCTCCCCCAAATTCAACAAAACCTCATAGTTTACAACAGGTTGTGGGCCCCGCGGACAGTGTTTTTGTTGAAAGTTGTGAAAACCGATTTGTTGGAGCAGTTGTTCAGGAGGAGAAGTGGATTTCGCAAAGTTGGGAATCAAGCGGCTTTCTTACGACAATTACGAAACATGGACGGTTCGAGCTCGCAAGTGTTAACACGGGAAGGTCTGTGGAGCTATGTATGTGTGTGGTTGGTGAGAATCCAGTTGAAGAAAGAACAGCTGAATGGGATCTGAAAGATGAACTAGCGCTGCAGATTATTGGATTCCTGGTTGAGGGCGTTTAATTGAGAATAATCAAGGATGCTGGTACTGCAAGAGAACCATGGGCGCTGCTGAAGGAATATTATGTGAAGGACTCGTCGGTTGGAAAAGTTGCACTAATCAAGAGGCTGTCGAAATTGGAACTCACGGAAGGTGGTGACATGCGGCAACATCTCGTCGAATTTGAAAATTTGTTCGAGAGGATCGAGAACGTAGGATGCAGGATAGATGAGGATATGAAGGCGGCTTTTATCTTGGCCAGCTTGCCTCAATCGTACGAAAGTATTGTGGCATCTATTTAGGGTCGCATGGATGTTTTCACTATGATTTTTGTGAAAACGATGCTGCTGGAAGAATTTGAGCGACGTCGTGAACGAAATGATGAAGCTAATGACCGGAAGGCCCTTGCAACGAAAGTGATCCATAAAGAGACGAGGATTTCAGAAGACAAACGCTTGTGCTATGCTTGCGGAAGTGCTAATCACATGATGCGTGACTGTGAGCTGTTGAAGAAAGCACGAAATAAGTCGTCAAGAGTTTCAGTGAAGCCGAGAATGCGTTCCGCAGTAGCAATAGAAGAGGAAGAATTCCATGGAAATGTATGCTTTGCAGCGTTTCCGGAGGAGACAAATGGTGTCTGGTTCCTAGATTCAGGAGCTTCCAGTCACATGACAGGTCGGGCAGATTTGCTGAATGATATTAAGAAGATGGAAAAGGAAAACGTTACCCTGGTAAGTGGGAAGAAGGTACCCTGCAATACCAATGGGAAGATTATTGTATCTGCAGATAGCGGAAGGGGATGTCCAGTTACTGTATCGCTACAGAACGTGACTGTGGTGCCAGGGTTATCAGTTAAGGACAGACTTGTTAGAATTTCAAAATGGCCACCACAATGGCCGACTTTGGCACCACCTCACGATTTCGAAAGCACAAATCTCTTCGTAAATAAAACCAACACACCTGAGCTTTTTATTTTAAGCTTATTACAAGTCTAGTCTAGTCTAGTCTACACATACACAGCCATTCATTGGAAGAATCCTGGAAAATTATATAATCGACTACTTCTACCATTTTTCTTGTCATTATTAATGCTTGTAGTACGTACAAAAGGCATCACAAGCATTAAAGCGGCCAGGCCTACTGTGCAGCGTTATTGATTCTACAATAAAACCATTAAACCGTCGAAGGAGTATTTCGTCGGTGAATACCAAGCTGGTTTTCGTGAGGGCTGTCCAACGACGGATCAAATTGTAACATGGCGACAAATTCTAGATTAATTCCGGGAGTATAACGTGTAGGCCCAAAACCTGTTCGTTGATTACGGGGTATGGCTCAGTGAAAATAAGTGAAGAGTTATAACAATGATAGAACACGGTTTTCTGACGAAACTGTTCAAGCTGATCCGTGCTACGATTGATAGATCGAAATGAAGTACCCGTACACTTGCAGATAAGATATCATTCGTAACTTAAATGGATTAAAGCATTCAATATTTCCCTTAGAAAAGCCATTAGGAGAGCTGATGTCCAGTCCAGGGGTCTCCAGTTAGCCTAGTGGTTAAGGCTATGGATCGCCAATCCGAAGACGGCGGGTTCGATTCCCGTTCTAGTCGGGAAAATTTTCTCGACTCCCTGGGCATAGTGTATCATTGTACTTGCCTCACAATATACAAATTCATGCAATGGCAGGCAAAGAAAGTGCTTCAATTAATAACTGTGGAAGTGCTCAAAGAACACTAAGTTGAAGCGAGGCAGGCCAAGTCCCAGTGGGGACGTCGAGCCATATAGAAGAAGAAGAGCTGATGTGCAGTGAACTGGTTATGTTGGTAGCGAAGTTCAGGGATGGAATCATTCATTTGCAAAGAATTACATTCACTTGCTACTACCTCAGTTTAGAAGCATGCTATCAAAAAACAATGTATGAATGAATTTAACCTTGTAGTTTTATCTGAAAGTTTGCCGAATGACATTAGGGTCGCACACGCATGCCAAAGTCCTGAGCGAGCTATGAAGGCAACTCTCCACGCCGTGAATGTAAATTGGAAAAGATTTTGCAACAAAAACCTATCATTGTGTATGCTCACTTGCAGTGCATATGCTGATTGGTTTTCAGCATCTTCAGTGCGATAGAACTCGAGATTACCATCTTCAAAATCGCGAGGCAAATAGTTAGAAAGAGAGGCATGATAGGGAAAATAACACGTCCCATTTCACCTTAATTATTGATGCTACGCTGGTACATTGTTCTACAAAGTTTTAGGCAAAACAAAAATCAAAATGTGTTCCACACATTGATTTTTGCTACGATGTTTCTGAAGCGAGTTAACAGCAAGTGAATGTATCTGATTGCAAATGAATGATCCCATCCTTGGCGAAGTGGTTGTAGGTGGTGAAAAAAATGAAATACGTAGTGGAAATGTGTGAACCTTAGAACTCTAGAGACGTGCGATATATCCATTGGGTTGGGTGAAAAGGAGTCTTGCATCGGCTTCCGTAATCAGTTGAAGTCCCGTAGTTTCTAGACGAATACAAAATTCGTATTGTATTAGACACTGATCCTTTAAAATAATACACGAATAACACTTTCAACAAAGTGAGATGTTATTGACTTCACGTGTTTCTTGATGATAATTTGAATAAGATGTGATACAGATTTGCATAAGGCAAAGATTATTAGCCCTAAAAGGGATATCTGGGGTCCATTGGACCCCAGGCGCCTTTCAGAGCTCGTCTTTGATGGAACACACTCAGCCAGATGACGAAACTGAGGCCATAAAGGTATCCCTTTTAGGGTTAAGCTCATTCATTACATTTTATATAGCGCATTTAGTTCACCTTTGGACTATCGCACTAGTTTTCAAGAGTGCGAAAATTTTAATAAAAGTGAGCGATAGCAACAAATCAACTCGGTGTCTTCAACGCACTTATTCAGCATAAATCATAGAAATAGTGCACCGAAGTCATCAACTGGATTTAATGCAATCACGCACTTTTATTAACGTTTTCGCACTTATGCAGACTTAGTGCGCAGTCCAGTGGTGAACTAAATGCGCAATAAAGGGTTACGAACAATACGCAGGCTCAGTTGGGCTGGTCACGTGGCAAGGATGCTGGAATGATAGGTTGAGATAATATTCTGCAGAGAACCAGAAGATACCGACTGTCTTTGCGGCAGACCACGCACAAGATGGCTGTTCGCGGTGGTAGAGGATCTGGTTCCACTCAACGATTAGCGATTAACGCAGTCCAGTGGAGAAGGATGCTTCATTCGGCGCAGATTTAACAAATTGAAGCTAATTGTAGCCCACCAGTATCATTGCAAGTATATTTTCGTTGGTGAATGAACAGCATTTCATTTTTTTATTTTCTCGTACCACAGTGTCACAACTGCGGGCGGATGGACTCTGATGCCGAGCTATCCAATTTTGGCTATCTCGGTCGTTATTAGTGGCTTCAACTGTCTCTCAATCGCGCATTTTTTTTTTTCGTTGGTACCTCTTCCATACTTAAACGTATGCAGTCAGTGGGGATACCATGTTTCGTTCATTCGCATCAACTTTATTGTGTGCCATATTAGGTATGAAGTACGTACCCCCAAGTTAGCGACGACGACCGCAAAAGCTCAGGTAAGCCCAAAAAAGACCGAGATAAAAGTGCAAGATACTAGCAGCAGCAGCAGCACCATCGCCGGTCGCTTGCAGACCGGTGCGCCATCGACTGCCAGCCAGTGCCAGTGGCCATTCAAACAACTCTATCAAACTTTTGAACACAACAGTTTCCAGACATCCAAGATTCAGCTTGGCTGACCTCGACTTACTTAGTATGTTATTGCATGGTGAATTTAGACTCTTGTGATGGCAATGGCATCAGAATTGATGAATGAATCGAGACCGGCGGCAGCAATCCCATTCATTCATTAGCTTGTAATTGATTTCCATTCTATTCTCTCATGTATTGAGCAATATAGGTGCATTTTTGTTAGGATAATTTGCCAACTATCACTCAATTGTTGTTTGTCAATAATCAGTTAATTGAATCATAGCTATATTTCTTTCTTATGAAACCTTTTAGAATTATCTGTGTAGTATGCTTTAAAAAGCGCCTGTTTTTTGAATCACGGGCTTTTCATTGTCATACAAAAAACAAGTTATTTGGTGTATCTATCAAATTGAATATAGGGTAGCGAACCACTTGGATAGCGATCGATGTTTTGGGCACTCTTCGCTATAGCTCAGTCAATTCCAAACCAATTGACTTGAAATTTTGAAGTTGGAATCCACAATGTATAGAAAGAATATGAATATAAAAGATATACCTAGCTCTAATAATTGTGGATTTCTACGAAAAAATGTCGTACAGTAAAGGCTCACAATCGATAAAAGCATCTTAATTTATTGTCTATAGCAGTGTTGAAAGACAATTTTTCATCAACTTCTATTAGGTACATATCCGGAAAAATCGATATTTCAATAAAAAGTTTGCAAATCATCATAAAACCTTCAAGAATAATCACATAATTGATCTACAGCAAAAGTTCTTCCAATGAATCAAAATTGTAGTAACCTCAGCGGTTGAAGCACGTGAATCTCTTAGTGATCTTACCCCGCTGATCAACTTCCCTCCAGATTACAGTACCTACACTACAGTTTTCGTTTACTGGTCTGGCATGACAAGACATTCAAAATGTGCAAAAGTAATTGGACAGCGGTATCCCATTGATTAACACGCGTGCCGCTGTCCGATCACTTTTGCACATTTTGAACGCCTTGTCATGCCCAGACCGGTGAACAGAAACGTTTTGTACTTCGTATACGTTAAATTCAGCATATTGGTAGTTCCGTGTCGAAAATTGAGCTCAATCCATGAAAGCAAACCATAGTTACAGCATTTCAAACTTGGCCATTTTCTATGGAAATCGGCGTTTGTCCGATTAATTATGCACCAGTGTATCTTTCTTATTGAACAAGCACATTTATAATATTCCGTTTATTTTTATATTCCGTATGTTTTACTGAATCAGTTCCAATCCAATGATACTAGTGACAAATTAACAAAAGTCAAAACATATTGGTGTGTAATAGTTGGCCACGAAGCGTGCAATAATGGGACTTAATTGCTTCCGAACTGTGGCACGGTAAAGGCTACTATTCCTACCTCCGCGTGGTACCGGCTGGAAACTACAAGCAACCTTCGGGAAGATCGGGTAACCAACTCCGCTGGGAACTTTGGTCGTAGGCTGACAGGGAAGGGGGGTTTACTTCAGCAAACCAGAGTGTCTGTTCTCCAGGAGCTCACAACAGCGTATGATCCCCATGTTAGTGAAATAAT
Source organism: Aedes albopictus (assembly GCF_035046485.1). NCBI lineage: Eukaryota > Metazoa > Arthropoda > Insecta > Diptera > Culicidae > Aedes > Aedes albopictus. The sequence continues at coordinate 201,050,740 of NC_085137.1, read as the reverse complement.
GAATTAAGACCGACGATCGGAAAGTCAGTTCCCACCAGCTGACGAACGAAAACGGCCTACGACTCATTGATTTCGCCGCTTCCAAAAATAAGGCCATACGTAGCACCTTTTTCCATGCAGAATCTCGAGGCCGCGTTGCCAGACGAGGGCGAGTTCGATGAGGACCCTCCAGAGGACTGCTGGAGTACAGTAAAATCAGCCATCATCGACGCAGCCGAGAGCACCATCGGGTATGTGGAACGGAACGGCGGAACGAATGGTTCGACGAAGAGTGCAGAACGGTTTTGGAGAAGAACGCAGCGAGGGCGGTAATGCTGCAACAAGGGACCCGCCAGAATATTTGGAACGGTGGTGGAGCTGTACACCCGCCTGAAACGCGAAGCAGCAAAGGTTGGACTGGTGGTGAATGCCTTAAAACAATGTACATGCTGGTAGGCGGAACCGAACACGACCGGATTCGTCTGGGTAGTAATGTTATGGTAGACGGAGATACCTTCGAGGTGGTGGAAGAATCCCTTCACCTCGGATCCTTACTGACGGCTGACAACAATGTGAAATTCGAAGGCACATCATCAGTGGAAGTCGGGCCTACTACGCTGCCGTAATTCTACAAAGTGACGTAAGCGACATTGAAGGTTTTGGCCCATTTTTTGGTCATTATGCATAAAACTCTTCCTCATCCTTTAAGTTTCTTTCCATAGATGATAGATTACGACTAGATCTTGCATTCTAATACAGCAGACATACAACAGTGTTATTTTTACACCAGATATCACGGAGAAAAATCGATGTAGTTTGGAACAAATAAAATCTTGGTTGTTTTTCAAACTAATAAAGTGGTTGTTCAAAAATTGTATTTTTTAATTTAAAAGTCACATTTTTTGTTGTAAGTGAATATGTCACTTGGTTGTTCCTACCTAAGGACATTATTAGGAAACAACCTTGTTTTTGGTTGTTATCAACTACGTTATTTATTGTTCTTAACAATCATATAGTTTGTTTTTACCAAAAGTTAGGTTGATTAAAATCGACGTGGAGCTGAATATTCAACCTAATATATGAGGTTGATTAAGCCAAGCGGACATGTTACCAAACTAATATTTTGCTTGTAGCAAAAGTAAACAAGAATTACGTTATCATCAAACTAAATTATTAGGTTATTATTTGCTTCGTTGCTTTGTTTACCATTCTTGCCTTTTGATTTTTGTGTGGCGCAGTAGTTTATCTTTGAGAAAAGCTGCGAAGTATTTATTCATAACTAGCTGTCCCGGCAAACGTCGTACTGCCTGCCTACTGTGTTTTTGACATGCAGCTCCATAGGGACGTCCCCGGCGAAGTCATCTGTATGGGAGCCCCCCGTTCCAGAGACCGGAGAGGTCCCGCACCAAGCTAAGAACCTTCCCCGGCCCCAAAAATACCCTCATACAAAATTTCACACCGATCGGTCCAGTAGTTTTCGAATCCATAGCGGTCAGACAGACAGACAGACAGACAGACAGAAATTCATTTTTATATATATAGATTTAAATGGTTCCCGAATAATTAACGGATTATCCCGAAACATCAGGTGAGTGAAAATAAAATCTGTAATAATTAACAATAAAATGAGCTCTTATATTAATTTCTTTTTAGTTTACAATACAACCGGAGTTCTTAAATTCATTCCTGATTCATATCCCGGGACTGGTAAGATTAATGAAAAACTTTACATTTTCAAAACCAGTGCAGTTATTAATCGTTTACAGAAGCGCTCTGCGACAGACCATAAAAAGGACTGGAAACTCTGACAATACGGATGGTTCCGGCTCTCCCCAGGTGTGGATTGGAATTTGTCCGGGACTGATCCGAAAATGACCAGAACTGTCAATTTCCGCAGAAGGCATCACTTAGGATAAGTCAAGTTCAAAGTAATACGATCGTAGTATATGTACCTCAATCCGTTTAATGATCAATAAATAACATATAAACTTATTTTTATGATTAAATTTTATTAAACTAATTTGTTTTGGAAAAAAATAAGAAGAATAAGAAGGTGGAATAGCCGGTTGCTCTTTTCAAACTAGTATGTTTGTAACAAGAAACCAGTTTTTGGTTGCTCCAATATAATCTAATTTGGTTGTTTCAACCTAAAATCCAGATTCATTGCACAGCTGTCAAAAGAAAGAATTAAAAAGTTGGTTGTTTTTAACTAATGCTTTGTTGAGCTTAACTGCCATCGCCCGAAAATTTTAACCTCGTTCTTTAGTTTGTTGTAACCAAGGCGAAAGATTCAGTTAAACTAATATTTTGTTTGTGCAAATATCAATCTGAAATACTGGTTAAAATTACCTAAGATTTGGTTGTATTTACTAATGTTTTTTCTCCGTGATTGTATATTATATACCAGAAAATATCAAAATTTTGAATGGCGCTTACGTCACTTTGCAGAATTACGGTAGTACGGGCTCCAGAAGAAGCTGCGGTTTAAAAAGATTCACCCACGCACCAAATTTTATCTATCTATATAAATAAAAATGGAATGGTGTTTGTATGTTACGAAAAGGCTCGAGAACGGGTCAACGGATCTACACCATTCATTCAGTATTGCATTCGTGCAGGGCTCCGACGTGTTCGTACGAAAAAATAATTGAGAAAATCGACCAGGAACGCACCAAAAACGAGGAAGTTCGAAATTTCATTTTTCGGGACATTCTTCTACAGAGCTGAATGTCAAAAAACACAGTAGGCAGGCAGAACGACGTTTGTCGGGACAGCTAGTACTTAATAATTTATTATTTGGGATGCGGTGAGACTTGGGTGAGACACGTACAGTATCTAAACCTATACAAAAATTCAAATCAATTGGTATGAAATTGACTTAGTTATAGCGGTAAGTGCCTAAAATAGGTAATAGGGTGGCCCACATTTATATGAAAAACTTAAATTTTGAAAAAATGGCCGGTCTAACCTCCTATTGATTACAACACAGTATGGTTAAAAATACAATGCTCATTTGTTAAATTAAGATTATTTTTGGTAACGTTAACTGCACTGCTAGTTAAGTTGACAGTGTTTTAGTGGAATTAAACTGAAAATTGTTGTCGGTTGAGAATCATAGGTACTGTTAGTAATTTTACTATGGAATCGGTAGTTTCCACAACCAAATTTATTTCAGTGCACCAAACACTATGTTGCCACAATCAGTGGTAGGGAATCGCGCCACTTGGGTGGTGGCTTCTATATTCGTCTGTTTTCTACTATAACTCAGTCAAATTTGAACCAATTGACACAACTTTTGGAATGTGGTGAGATAGGTATAGTATCTACCCGTGTACAACATTTCAAGTCAATTGGTTCAAAATTGACTGAGTTATAGTGGAAAACAGACGAATATAGAAGCCACCGCCCAAGTAGCGCGATACCCTAAGTTGAAACATTTCAAGTGGAGAATCAAACTGCTCATCGTATCCTTCCACTTTTCACTACCGTACAGCGAGCTCGTGGTTGATCCTTCGCCGCCACACACCGTTCTCTTGCACACCGCTATACACAGATCGAAAAAAGAGTGTAAAATTCTGTGACATATGATGCACATAATTGGAGCGTGGGATATCACAGAAGTTTACATGATATATCATGTAAAAGTCATAAAATATCATGTAAACTTCCATTATATGTCATGTAATTCAGCATGACTCTGAGTGTTTACATGACATAAACACAAATTTACATGATATATCATGTAAACCATCATAACACTAAGTTTACATGACTAAAATGAAGTTTACATGACGTGTAAATCTCATTAATTTTATCTGTGTAGTTCGTCCTTAGCACCCGACGCTCAAATACTTCGAATGCTTGCAGGTCCTCCTCGTGCCCTTAGAGAACCACCACAAATCTTATCAGCGTATTGTATTCTTCTTCTTTATGACTCTCGTTCGCATTGGAACTTGACCTACACAGATAAAAATAATGAGATTTACACGTCATGTAAACTACATTTTACTCATGTAAACTTACAGTTATGATGGTTTACATGATATATCATGTAAATTTGTGTTATATGTCATGTAAATTCTCAGAGTCATGCTGAATTACATGACATATAATGGAAGTTTGCATGATATTTCATGAACTTTACATGATATGTCATGTAAACTTCTGTGATATCCCACGCTCCAATTATGTGCATCATATGTCACAGAATTTTACACTCTTTTTTCGATCTGTGTACCTCTCTTCAGCTTAGTGTTCTTAGAGCACTTCCACAGTTATTAATTGAAGAGCTTACCATTCCTGCCATTGCATGAATTTGTACATTGCATGACAAGTACTATGATACGCTATGCCCAGAGAGTCGAAAAAAAAATTCCCGGGAATCGAATCGAACCCGCCGTCTCCGGATTGGCGATCGATAGCCTTAACCACTAGGTTATCTGGAGACCATCAGCGTCTTGTACAAAGTCCAAATTGTTTTGCACATGTTGACCTTTGCTGCTTCATGTTTCAGGTGAGCGTACAGCTCTACACCGTTCCAAATGTTCTAGAAATAATCCGCATCCGGAAAACAGACAAATTGACCGGATTTAGTTTCCCGGTTTTTGAGCTAAATTGTTTCAAATAAGACCATTTATCATTGAAAACAAAAAATGTTTGAAAAATATCCTTACCCCACCTGATCCTATATGAATGAGCAATCACAGAGTGTCCAACTCAGCGTTACATATATTCAAAGCGCTATTGACATATTCTACCGTGACGTTACAACGTTTCGACGCCTTTTTGGGCATATTTTTCACTATAACTCGTAAATTCGACCCTAAACCCTATTACGATTTCGTTACGAGGCAACTTGGAAACTATGTTGCATGTTCTTGCGCTTTCATAAAAAGCATAAACATGAATGAAAGTAAAGGATATCTATCACTTACCATTCACCATTACCACACAACAACCGGGCCATGTGATTTTTCGGCTTTTCGATATGATAAACACGAGACCGGTTTCACTACCGCCAGATGAAGTTGTAACGAAACGTGCGAGAAAACTGATGTCTTATAACGGCGAGAGGAAAATTCGCTCCCACAGCAGAGTGATTTGTGGTAAAGGTAAGTGAGTGAAAATGTTCTCAGAACGCATGTGCTGTTGCTGTTGCAGTGAGTGACCGAACACGACGGTAAGTGCGAACTTATGCGCCTCATATAATTGTCAATCAGTGATTACAGCGTTGACATTCCTAATGGAAGTATTAGTTATCTATTCAAAATATTTCAAAAGAAATGCGAAAGGAAAACAACTGGGAAGACCTCCAGGCATTCCTTCCGGAATTTCACGAGAAGTTTTTTGAGAATTCTTCGAGGAGATCTATCAAGATTCAAGAACTCCTCTAGTAGTTTCAATGAAAATTCTTCTAGGAGTTCCTCCGAGCATTCCTCCGGGAGCCACTCCAAGAATTCCACCGAAAATTTCTCCAGGAGTTCCTTCGAGAATTTCTCCAGGGTTTCCTACTGGAACTCCTTCGAGAATTGCTCCAATAGTTTCTTCGGCAATTCTTCAAAAAGTTGCTCTGCGAATTCTTCCACGAGTTCATTCGGAAATTTCTCCTGTGGTTTAGGTGTTCACACTTCCGGGAACTGCTCCAAGAATTCCTTAGCGAATTCTTCTGGAAATTGCTCCAGGACTTCCTCTGGAAATTGCTCCAGAAATTGCTCTGGTAGTTCCTCCGGAAATAAAGAAATTCCTCCGGGAATTGTTCAAGAAGCAGTTTTTTCAGGAATCGCTCTAGAAACTCTTCCGAGAATTGATTTGAGAGATCCTCCTGATCTGTGAATGGGTTCAAGAGTTCCTCCGTAAATGGATCCAAGAGTTCCGCCGGAAATTGTTCCAGAAATTGCTCTAGGAAATCCAACGGGAATTGCTTTAGGAGTTCCTCCAAGAATTTGTCCAGAAGTTCCTCCGAGAACTGCTCAAGGAGTTCCTCCGGGAATTACTCCAAAAGTTTGAACCAAGTATATAAAGAAATGGATATAGTGAAGCGAATAAAACACAACAGGCTGCGGTGGGTATGCCTGAGGAACAACAAGCTAAAATCATTTTCAGCAGAGAACCAGAAAGGGGTCGTTGGCTTCGTGGAAGGCCGCGCACACGTTGGCTTTTTACAGTTGAGGAGCACCTAAGGACTCAAAACGTTCAGAGTGACAGAAAGCGATTGGCCCAGAACCGTGACCAGTGGAGGCGGATATTTCATTCGGCAAGGAGTCACAGCTACGAGTTGTAGCCAATCAAGTATCAAGTAAGTTTCCAAAAATATTCACAAACACAATGAGGCGCTTAACGGGCAACGTACAATAACAACATTATAACAAATTGAAAACATGATTTGTATTCAGCAGTAAATTGAAAACACATTTTGATATCAGTTTATCTTCACTCAATTTGATTTCAAATGTTATTTTCGGTTTGCATCATTGTAAATATTTAGTGTTAGAAAGGATTCAAAGCTTTTAGTAAACTATGTAAAATAATTCTATATAATTTTGATGTATCATTATTGCATTTATGTTTTGACGTCAACCGAAAACCTCTACATTTAACAATTTTTAATTTTTATTGCACTGATAACAAAAACAGTTATCAATTTGCTATCATCGATAGCACAAATTGTATTCAATTTGCTGTTACAGGAACATTTTTCTGCTCTTATTATTGAGAGCATCACAACGTACTTACCTTACTGATCAGGTTAAGGCCGGGGTGGCTTCTGCTGTACATAGTAGCCGTCTCCATTCCACTCGGTCCATGGCTGTTTGTCTCCAGTTCCGCACTCTGCGTAGGGTCCGCAGATCGTCCTCCACTTGGTCGACCCACCTAGCTCGCTGCGCTCCACGTCTTCTTGTACCGGTCGGATGACTCTCGAGAACCATTTTAGTCAGGTTGCTATCCGACATCCTGATGACGTGACCCGGCCACCGTAGCCTCCCGATTTTCGCGGTGTGGACGATGGTTGATTCTCTCAGCAGCTGATGCAACTCGTAATTCATTCGCCTTCTCCAAGTCCCGTCTTCCATCTGCACTCTGCCGTAGATGGTTCGCAACACCTTCCGTTCGAAAACTCCAAGGCGCGTTGGTCCTCTGCACGTGGGTTCCATGTTTCGTGCCCATAGAGGACGACCGGTCTAATCAGCGTTTTGTAGATAGTTAACTTCGTGTTACGGCGAACTTTATTCGATCGTAGAGTTCTGCGGAGTATAAAGTAAGCACGATTCCCTGCCACAATGCGCCTCTGAATTTCTCTGCTGGTGTCGTTGTCGACGGTCACCATAGTGAGCCCAAGTACAAGAATTCTTCAGCCGCCTCGATTTCATCACCGTCGATATAAATTCGGGGTGGCGGGCGCGCTGATTCCTCCCTGGAGCCCTTTGCCATCATGTACTTTATCTTCGACACATTAATGACTAATCCGATTCGCCTGGCTTCACTCTTTAGTTGGATGTACGTTTCCGCCATTGTCTCAAATTTGCGAGCTATAATATCAATATCATCAGCGAAACCAAGCAGCTGAACGGACTTCGTACAAATCGTTCCACTCGTGTTTATCCCCGCTCTCCTTATTACACCTTCCAACGCAGTGTTGAACAGCAAGCACGAAAGACCATCACCTTGCCGCAACCCTCTGCGAGATTCGAAGGGACTCGAGAGTGTCCTTGAAACACGAACTACGCACATCACTCGATCCATCGTCACCTTGATCAATCGTATCAGTTTATCCGGGAATCCATATTCGTGCATTATCTGCCATAGCTGTTCTCGATCGATTGTATCATACGCCGATATAAAATCGATGAACAAGTGATTTGTGGGCACGTCGTATTCGCGGCATTTCTGCAACACCTGGCGGATGGCGAACATCTGGTCATCTGGACATCTGTAGCGCGTTCACCCATGAGTCCAGCCTGATATTGCCCCACGAACTCTCTTGCAATCGGTGATAGACGGCGGCATAAAATTTGAGAGAGTATCTTGTAGGCAGCGCTCAGTAGTGTGATCGCGCGGTAGTTCCCGCAATCAACTTGTCGCCCTTTTTGTAGATGGGGCACACGATACCTTCCATCCATTCCTCCGGTAATACTTCCTTCTCCCAAATCTTGGTAATGACCCAGTGTAGTGCTCTCACTAGTGCTTCTCCACCGTATTTTAGAAGCTCGCTTGGTAGTTGATCTGCTCCAGCGGCTTTGTTGTTTTTCAACCGGCCAACCTCCTCCTTAGTCTCTTGGAGGTCAGGGGCCGGAAGTCTTTTGTCCTGTGCACATACTCCTAGATCTGTTACCACGCCACCTTCAGTACTTGCAACGTCGCCATTGAGGTGCTCCTCGTAATGCTGCCGCCACCTTTCGACCACCTTGCGCTCACTCGTGAGAATATTCCCGTGATTATCTCGGCACATGTCGGCTTGTAGCAAAAAGCCTCTGCGCGATCGGTTCAGCGCGTAGAACTTTCGTGTGTCCTTAGCGCGGTACAGCTCTTCCATCGCTTCGCGATTTCGTTCTTCCTGCTGGCGCTTCTTCATCCGGAAGACTGAGTTCTGCCTGTTTCGCGCCTGTCTGTAACGTGCCTTATTCACTCTCGTATGGTGTTGCAGCATTCTCGCCCATGCTGCATTCTTCTCGTTTTTCAACTGTTCACATTCGCCGTCGTACCAGTCGTTTCTGTGATTCGGAGTCACAAAGCCTAGTGCTGTAGCCGAGGTACTAGCTATGGCGGATCGGATGTCCCTCCCTCCAACCATCTTCAAGTGTAGCTACGCCAAGCTGCTCTTCCATTGGTAGGGCCACTGCTAGCTGCTGCGCGTAGTCTTGAGCCACTACTACGTTACGCAGCTGCTCGATGTTGAGCCACGGCGTTCGACTTCGACGCGTGGTGATAACTGTCGAAAGTTTTGAGCGCATGCATTCAGCGACTAAATAGTGATCCGAATCTATATTCGCACTGCGGTATGTGCGGACATTAATTATATCCGAGAAGAATTTACCGTCGGTTAGAACGTGGTCGATTTGGTTTTCTGTTTGTTGGTCGGGTGATCTCCAGGTGGCTTTGTGGATATCTTTGCGGGGGAAGAAGGTGCTTCGGACTACCATACCACGGGAGGCTGCACAGTTTACGCATCGCTGGCCGTTATCATTCGATACGGCGTGCAGGCTGTTTCGCCCGATTACCGGTCTGTACATTTCCTCCCTTCCTACCTGCGCGTTCATGTCACCGACAACGATTTTCACGTCACGCGGCGAGCAACCATCGTATATTAGCTCTAACTGCGTGTAGAACGCTTCTTTCTCGTCATCAGGTCTCCCTTCGTGTGGGCAGTGGACGTTGATGATGCTGTAGTTGAAGAAACGGCCCTTAACTCTTAACATGCACATCCTTGCGTTGATCGGCTGCCACCCGATCACACGTTGTCGCATCATGCCCAACACTATATATCATGTTCCCAGTTCATTGGTGGTGCCACAGCTTTGGTAGAAAATTGAAACGACTAAAATGACAGCAACCTAAGTTACCAAAGTTTACAATATCATAAGATCAAAATAAGTTGTCAAATTGCTATCAAGCTTTGCTGAGGTTGGTTGATGGTGCTTACACTATCCATGTAAGGGATCATTCAAATATGGTGACCATCTGTTGGGAGGGTGAGGTTCTATGTAAAAGTTTAACACTCCATGTATTGAGCAATTAAGGACAGACTTGTTAGAGTCCCAAAATGGCCGCAACAATGGCCGACTTTGGAACCTACTCACGTTTCGAGCGCACAAATCTCTTTGTTAACAAAACCAGCGCACCTGATCTTATTTTAAGCTTATTACAAGTGAGCAAGAACAGAATAATAAAATGCACTGCTGTTTCAAACTTGCCTCTTGAGATTTTTGCGTCTGAAGTTCTGATGCACTGTTGAATCGGGATTTCAAGACGTTTGTCCTTAAGCATACGAAAAGCGGGACAGAGCAGGAAAAGGAGATCTGAAATGCCTGAAAAAATGATGGACGTAATTTTTGAATGTCGCCATTAAGTGGTATTTTACCCCATGGCAGCTGGCCTTTTTTTTCAATTTTTCACACCTCTTCCGTTTTACGATCCAACTTTTAAAAACGGTAAAAATCGATGAAAATTCATTAGTTTCGTGAATGTTTCTATCATCAAGCAAATATTAATATTATTTAGTTGCTGTTACCACTTCGAATGCCTTAAAAATGAGACTATTTATCATTGAAAATGATGAAAGTTTGATAGACGAAAGCGTCTTACTCTTTCTTGACGAACAGCACAATTGTGCTGTTATAACGGTTTTGCATATTTTTTTTCATATGTTTCTTCTTGTTGGTGTAGTGAGCCACTTGGGCAGTGGCCGATATTTTGGGCACTCTTCGCTATAACTCAGTTAATTCCAAACTAATTGACTTGAAATTTTGTACACGGCTAGATACTATACGTATCTCAACGCGTTTCAAAAATTGTGTCAATTTTTTTCAAAATTTACTAATACTGAGTTATAGCAGAAAAGTGTCCAAAATAGAAGCCCTGCCGAGATGGTTCCACTTCCCTATACAAACTGTTTGAATAATAGACCCATTATGTATACTTGTATGTGTGCAAACAAACTATTGTTTGCGTTTCATGTGAGATTTTTTTTTATTCTTAACCACTTAACCTATTTTACAGCTCTTTTGTCCACTAAGGCACTACGTGAGCGATTCCAATTGGCGGCTGCACTTACATTTTGTACAGCGCCTAAATGTATTCTATTATATTCTTATTCTACTATATCGAACTGGTTTGCCTTTATGCTGCTTTCACTTTTCTACCCTGTCCTTGGTAGAATGATGAGCACGATGATGAAATGATGTGTGGCTATTGTTCCTTTTCCAGTCCGATTTTGGGTCTTCCATTATGGGTTGCCGTTTGCCGATATCCAATAATCCGGGTCCGTTTGAGCTATGAGAGCTCAGAAGAGGATCAAGTGCCAGCCAGCGGGGAAGCGGGGGAAGAGCAACTGAAGTGCCGGGCTGGGATCGAACCCATGATCATCCGCTTATGAAGCGAACGTGTAGCCACTGCGCCACGGGCCCCGGCTCCATGTGAGATTGTCCACAACAAGTTAAACAAAAAACGGAGAAAATCTGAAAAGCATGAAAAAGTTTTATCTATCGCATATTTTTAATTTTCGATTTATCTTAGTAGTCAAATCTAGAAAACGAAAGATAAAGATTGGGTCTTTCAAATGAGGAACAACAATTGTTATTTTGTAGGGAAATCTAAAAGTTCTGGAGAGCCAAAGTTGAGCCATTTGTATGAAAATTTTACTTTTTTGTGCTCCGTCCCGAAAGGGATAACATGTACCACCTTCATCGTTGTATGGGATTCGCAATGAACAACCATGCTTCTCCATAATAAAGTTCCTAAGATAAGGAGGCGCATCAGATCGTATTACAGATATCACGGGAACTCCATGAAAAGCTTTTAAATTTGGCATGATTATCGCTAAACAGAGAATGTGTAGCATCATGCCTAATTAGCACATATCATTTATCATAAAACACATTTATTCCATAAGATTTTACAAACGTGTCTTGTAGAGGAGACCATAGAAAGTGCAAATTGATCGATGAGTTTTGTTACTTTAAGCGTTTAGCCTCTTTAAACAAAGACTTACAACAAGAGACCCATAGCCGATTATAATGATTAGTCTGCTAGGAAATAGTAGTTGAAATCAATCAGAACCACGTGGCTTGCCTCTCTCTTGTAGTTGTTCGCGCGCAATAAGCACTCAGAGCTCCACATTTTGAATCACTCTCTCGGTAAATTTACTCACCGTTATTGGAGAAAAGTGCGTAAATTGTTTTTACTTCGCACCGCCATACAAATATGCTAGTGAGAACCCAAACACACTTCGATGCTGTGTGTATACAATCTACAGCTGAGCTCAGCAGTTGAGATACTGGTATCCCGCTGGCGCTGGTTCGATGGTAAGTGGTAAGAAAATCACACCAAGCAGCAGCAGTAGCAGCTGTTTTGCGCCGCTGCTCGGCATTTATACTTACCCCAAACTATGTAACGCGAATGGTGACGCTGCGGCGGCGGCACACATTGGGGTGTCCTCTCACGTTCGAACCTTGGCCCGCCAAGCCGAGCCGAGGCAAGCGGACACAACCAGCAGCGAGTGTAGAACCAAAGTGAGTGGCGAACGTTTGCTAAGTGTAAGGTATTTCCACTAAATTCGCCGACTTGGGCTGGCAGTTGTGTTCGACCATTCAACCAGAACGGTTTACTTACCAGCGAGCGAGACCCCCATTGGGATCAGAGTAGTGCGCGACCCGCGGATTTGTACTGTAAATCCTTCCTCCCCCTTCTTCTTCTTCTTCTCTTGTAGATTTCTTAAGTTCGGTGTGTATGTGTAGTTGATCCCCCCTGTGTTCGTCCCTCGTGTTGTGGACCCCAGATAAGTGTGTTTTGCCCTCCTGCTGAATCAGGTTGTTTTGTTTGGGGGGCTTTGAAGCCGAGAGTGACTTCCATCCAGCTGATGGCGACGTTGATGCGGGATCTCGTGACGGGTAGTTGTGATTGGTGGATTGTTGGGTGAAGTCTCGAGCGGATTACAAGTGACAACGTCCTTCCTCAATTAAGGTTTGCTGTGAAGCTGTGAAACTCGATCAGGATTCGATACGGTCGGTGGTGGTGTGACGCGGCAACAATGTTTCAAGCTTGTTGAAGTCAGTTTAGGGGGCAAGGATTTGTCGGTTCACGATCGGAGCTAACGGATTGACCAGCTCCGCGCAGTTGTTATATCGAGAAGTTGAGTCGCGGTGTGTATGAAACTAGTAGTGAATGAGAACTTTGAAGGAGGACACGACGGATCTGAAACTGGTTTTCCACGTTCGAGTAGTGGCTGTTTAAAGTGTTTTAACAGGACTGTAAAAGTTGAGTGTGGTTCAAATTAAAGTTCATTAAAAAATAATAGCCTGAACGAGGCAGGCTGCTACGAAAACATGTCCGTCAACGGTTAAAATGCAACTTTCGCTCACATGTGTGGCCTATCGTTCATGTTCGATACTGGCACCGGATCGCACACTTATTTGCTGCAGCATAAAATAAAACAGGCTCCACAGTGTGATCAGTGCGTCGACTATGTCAATGAAAGCACTGTAAACGGGGTTCATATAAAAGTAAGCAGCATATGTGTTATGTAATCGACGTTCGTTCTCCTTCGATCCTTAACGTGCGTCGGCCGATCGTTGAGAGCAAGTACCATTCATCGACGTTAGCAATTATTGTCAAGCAAACATACTAAAAGAGACCCACGAGAAAATCGAAGAAAAGGTACGAAAAGTACGCAAAGTTAATGTAGTGAATAATTCATAAATTTATTAGCGACAATGAAACGAAAATAAGCGAGCAGCGCGGATCAAGCAACGAGTGATGAAATACGAGTGAAGCGCGAAATTGGAAGAAATGAAGCATAAATAATCCGGCAAAAGAAGCATAAAAAACTACCAAAGTTCAAGCAAGCCCGTAGATAGTTGTGTTCAGAAAACAGAGAAGAAAAAAAATCATCGCACTGCTTTGTGCAATTTTATGAATGGATGAGAGTAGATGAATAATAAATAACCTTCGAGTAGTGGAAGCACGTGTGCAGCGTGTCGCCCCGTGGAGGTTCCCTCTACTCAGTGTCGTGTAGTATGATAATTGTACATAAATTTATGCACATAATCGAGTGTCATCTGTGCAGTACTGGCAAAGTCTCTAAGCTATCGCCTGTGTGTGTACAAAATTGCAAAGTTCGTTTGGAGCAGTCAGTGTAGTGTCTGGGATAATCCGTGCACCAAATTGAAAAGATGGAAGAGTCAATTTTACAGCTTCTTGGCTAAGAGCTAGGCGAAGATTTTCCAGCCCTCCGTGAGAAGATTGAAAATAGGTGAAAAACACGTGCAGTGCTGAAAAAGCGGTGGAGAAGCGCTGATCGGCGGGTGTGTGTGGAAAATAAATGATGATTGAAATGGGCGAGGAGGTGCCGAAGTGAATTAATGCTGACAGATGTAGAGAAGCATCGCAGCCGTGTAGAAGAGTGAACAACAGCAACAGAAGAATCTATGGGAAAAATGAGTGTTGGTAGTGCCGCTGGTGCGCTTCTGCTGGAGCTGCATCTAGACGACTGGAGCTGTGAATGAGCGAGCATCATCCGACCGACGCGACGTGACGAGCAGTCGTTGAATTCGATCAAGTCGGAGCTGTTTGTTTTGGAGGTGTAAGCGATTAGTCAATTTCGAAGTAAGTTACATTGCACCGTGTGGTTGGATTGGGTGGGTGGGTTTTCGGATTCCATGAATCACGCAGATTAATTTATTTTCGGTTTGCTTCATCTGTTTCTTTCGTTTGCTGGCAGCAATTATTGGAATTGAGCATCGAATTGAGAGGATAATTACTTTAATTTAGCATCATTAAGCTATTGCCATTTGTTGTTATAGGTACTGATAGTGCTGCTACGAATAATTTAAAATTTGTTTAGTTTTTGACAAAATGTTTAAATGCACTTAATTTAAACATTTTTTTTCGTTTTAATTTATTGATTTTGGAATTTAGATACTTGGAAAAAACTAGGCATACCTTGATTTAGTGGACCCTCGATTTTATGTACTTCTATTTTATAGATATTTATCTCGACTATATAAACACTTCTTTCATATTTTATCATGTTGGAATGAACATACTATAGGTCTTCCACTAGAGGTTGCACATACTGAACGATCATTAACATGAGAGAACGAACAACACTCGAATCACCCAGTAGTTCAGGAAGAGTTTGCCGTTTGACGAAAAGTTTTTACCGACTGGAGTGGGAAACGAACCCACACTCAGAGATGTACGAAATGGCTAGACGACTTACGCCTCTCTCTATACGCCACGAAGCTCACGATTGTTTGTTTCATTTTATTTCTGTTCTTGTATTCTAAATTATAATTATACATTACAGACGTATATAACACACTTTTCCGTACTTTATGGAAATTACCTTGGCCACGACATCAGTTCAATCAGAAACTGCGGTGGGTAGCAGTGTGTTACAGGAGACTCCATTATGCATAGAATTGGGTTGCAGTGCTTATTACTTGCACAATAGTTATTCAGGAAACAAGTTGCCAAATGATGATTTTTACAGCACGAGTCGTACATTTTTCCAACGAGGCTTGCCAGCGCTGAAAAAATCTTGTTTTGCAACGAGTTATATACAGGGGATGGCCAAAATGTTTGGGATAGGCAACTTTTTTTCTCTCACAAAAAAGTTCAACATGCTATAACTTTTCATAGAGTGCATCAAAAAATCTCAAATTTTGACTGTTTATCAACCTGTTATATGTGCATCATTGGTACAAATTTGGGCTTGATTGAATAATTTTTCGCGAAGTTAGAACCGTTTGGGTACAACACTACTTTATAGACAACTCATTTTTGAGCTGTCATATCTCGGAAACCAGTGAACTGAATTGAATGTTTTTTTTTAACGATTATCAACAATATATTGATACTTAATACAACGTTATAAAATGTAATATTTTCTCACGGCGAATTAAGTTATACCGGGTTGAAATTTTTACCCATATAGAGGAAAATAAGTCAAATTTACAATAGCGCACAAAAATTACTAAATGTGTTTTTCCTTTAATCTAAATAGGCTTAAATATATCTTATTAAAGATAACTTGAGAACAGAAGTGGAAAATCTTTGGACATCAACACTAAAATATATTGACATTGACGCAAAAAAATTACATTTTTTCGAGAAAAATCCCAAAAGTGTCAATCCATGATAACTTTTTTCAACGTTCAAAAAGTATCTATGTTTTAATAGTTATATATTGTTAGTGTACGTTCAAAATTTCATTCAATTCGGTTCACTGGTTTCCGAGATATGACAGCTCAAAAATGAGTTGTCTAAAAAATTGTGTTTTACCCGAACGGTTCTAACTTTGCGAAAGATTAATCAATCGAGCCCAAATTTGTACCAATGATACACATATCAACAGGTTGATGAACAGTCAAAATTTGAGATTTTTTTATGCACACTATGAAAAGTTATAGCATGTTGAACTTTTTTGTGAGAGAAAATAAGTTGCCTATCCCAAACATTTTGGCAAACAAAATTTTATGCATTGGTTTTTCATATTCATTTGAGCTGCATAATGTTAATAATTCAGCTCAAATGAGTTATAGTAAAATAGGACCCGTGCAAAAAAAATCGGGTGTGTAAATACTATTGTGGTTAAAGAAAAAAAAACGTTTTGCCCCACACCGCTTAATCAATTCATAATTCATAATTTAATTCATAATGCCCTGCCTTCTCTCAAAATTTGAGCTGATTCTGTTAAAAATTGAGACTACACAAGCCCTTCAAAGTTGGTATGGGAATTACTATGGGAAAACGATGTTATTCATTCAATCGACCATATCATTTCCTTAAGTTCACAAGAGGGTTCAAGGACCCCGGATACTCCTAGGCTGCCCTTAGCTGATATTCAAGTTTTCGGGGCCGTTAGCGCATATGCTCAGAAGAGATGTGTAATTGTCTTTTTTGCCAGGGCTGGGATCGAATATGACCATTGCACTATAGGATATCAGGCGCACAAAAATCAGAAAAGTGACTTCCACCAATGCTTGTTCTGAAATTTTGTATCAATAATAAACATATAAACTAAGAGAAATAGAATTTCAAGTTTCTAGCTGATGTAGTTACAAAGATATTGAGTATCAAAGTTGAATAAAGCAAAAAAAATGTAATTTTCGCAGAAAAACAACACATAATTTCAAATCGATAATTTTTAATTAATATCATCATTATCTATTGGTTTCAATACATCATTGGTAAGGTAATGAAGCAAGCTTTCCATCAAACAGTTGGGCTTGTGAAATAGTTGAACAATTGTAAGAAAAAAAGGTACAAGAAGAAGAAGAAGTTGAAAAAGGTATGAGATTAAAATTTTGTTAATCGGCATCTTTTTTTTCCCAAACATTCCCAGGCTCAAAATCAGTTTATGGTCAAGCTTTAGGTTTACACTAATGATATTGTATGCAAAATGCTGCGGTAAATTGCGGTCTTGGGAGATTCAGCATTTTTTACGCACGGGACCGCCTGGGCGCGCCCCTTGAGATTAAACGACGATTCTCAAACATTCTAAGCAAATTCCCTTGGAATTCATTTTGGAATGTAACTACACAAGAGATTTGATCATTCTAAGCACAAAAAAAAAAAAAACAAAATAAAAATATAAAAAATTAAACAAATTCAAACTGATAATATAGTTATTTGACCATATTGAAAATACGCCCTTTTCAAAACTTGGTCGTGATGTTTAAAAATGTTCATAAACAATATATTTTAGTTGAACCAACTACAGAATTCCAACAAATCCTCGAAAATATGGCGAAAATATTTTTGTCCGCCTGCTTGTATGGGAATCCCCCATAGTGCATTGGGCCGTGTCGATTTTGGCAAAATTTCAAATGGACGCAAGTGAAGCCCTGCAAAATAAAAAAAATCTAAAAAATCGGTAAGCTAGTCCGCAACTGACTTGAAGTTTTATATAGAAACTTTAAATTTTCAGTATTGGGAAAGCACACTTTTCAAACTTTTGAAGAAAAAAGCAACTTAATGCAACTCTAAAAATCGGCTCCTTCCCTGAAGATTTAGGGCATATATTAGTGAACATTTTTTTAGAAGACAACTTTTTGGTCGCACTTCAGATAAGGGCTTTATTAAATTTCGAAACAATGGTTAAATGTTTAAATTAGAGATGGGCGAACCGTTCGCGAAGGGTTAAAAAGAACTAGTTCTTTGAGATGAATGAATGAACTGTCGTTCGTTTGAAAAGAACAATAGTTCTTCGTTCTCTCTAAAACAAGACAACTGAATGTCCCTTAGAACCGTTCATACATATTTTTCAAAGATGATGTTTGTTTTCTGAGAGAGTTAATGTTGTCAATACTCTACCAAACCATCTCGCAAAATTATTCACAAATGACAGCTCGGGCAGCCAATCCGAGAACGGCAATTGATAAATAATTTGCAAACATTAAAATATTCCGCTAATTGTGTGAACAATACGTAAAATAATTTGACGAGAGTAGGTCTGTAACATTTTGGTAAGGTACCTTAGTACTACTTCTACATTAGATTTACAAAACAAAGAAAAAAACTACTGAACGATAGAACGGTTTACGAGAACTAGTTCTTTCTGAAGAATTGCTTAATTGAGAACGATTTCCTCAAAAGAACTGTTTTGCCCATCTCTAGTTTAAATTATTGCATAACATGCCATGAGAAAATTTAGTGTATAGATTTTCGGTTCGTTAAACATCAAAATGGGTTTGATAAAGGCTAAAATAAATAGTTCTGTGTAGAAATAAAGACATATCCTAATGCCTCTGAAGTATAATTGTATAATACTTGCTTAACTATATGAATTAGAAAAACTGCCAAGCGAAAGAACTGTTAGAAGAGTCGGAATTTTCGAACCCTGTTTATTTAAAAGCAGATGTTCATACAAAAAATGCATGACATGATCTAAATATTGGCTTATTTCATTCAATCTGAAGAAATATATTATAAAAAATATGAAAAGAACGTCTGAATTATGATACATGTAGTTCATGCTAGAAATTTGAATACTTTGGGTGCCATTTCTCAAAATGTAAGGCGTCCAATGTATGTTATTTCAGCCAGAATACAGTCTAGATCTAGAAGATATTAGGAGCTATAAGAAAACATAATAGTAGTAAACACTGTTATATATGCTAGTGATACTGTCATATTTCATCAAAACAATACTTAAATACATGTTTTTTGATGGTATGCGGCATTTTTTTTTCTGTTGAAAACTTTGTTTTTCGTAGACTTTCAACCTGCACTCGTCGTGATACTTTTATTAGAATTTTTTAAAACACTTCCGATGAAAACAACTACAATAAATCTCAATTTGGAAACATTTTCAATATTTTAACATATTGATATGAACTGCATGTAAAATTGATATGGCAACACTTCCAAAAATGATCAAATTCATAATTAACAAGTCGATTATAGGCAGGTCTCCATACAAAATGGTTGTGTAGGATATTTTTCGAAATTTGATAGTTTATATTATGGAACTCTTAAAATTGTACAATTCGGCTAAACGAATGTCTAGGCTAATTTTATATTTTTCTTGTATTTTATTTATTATGTAATAAATAATATATTTTTTCATCTCATTGGTTCATGCAAATTACCTAGAAAATTCTCCAAAAAATAAAAAAAGAATATAACATAATTACAGCTGCGAAAAAAATAAAAATAAAATGTGCCTTTGCTAAACGAATGTAACGGTACGGCCAAGCGTTACGGTCCATACAAAAATTTCAGGATTTTCATACAAAAAAGCGTTTCGGAGGGGGAGGGGGGGGGGGGTGTTAAAAAATGTCGATTTTAGCGTTACGTAATAAATGGATGCTGCCAAAGGGTAATCTGATCAATTTTAAATTTTCCCATGCAACGTTGACCCACCCTAATATGCAGACAAGTGAATGACATTTGTAACTCGGTGAACTGTGTGCTTGAAAATTTTGCGCACTGCTTGCAAGAGAGTGTCATCTGCTTAAATGATGACTACACTCCAGCTGGTATAACTTTGAAAACACTGTTGTTTGCCACGAGGAAAAGACGCATGCTGGGTTACCTTGGAGTGCAGCGAATTCGTGGCTCATTCATCTTCGCTACACACCATTCTCCTACTTTTCCTGTGAATGGGGCAGATTTTCCCTTCTTTCCACTGTTCCAGTAGCTACATATTTGGTTTCCCAGATTATGTCTCTCAAGCTCGAAGTGCTGCTACCAGATTTCAATCCGTACTCATCCCTGCACATATGCACATCGTGCCTCTGGAGCCGTTCTACTGATACCTGATCTCTACACATCTTGGTTCGCAGCATAAAGCTGCTGCGCAGGTGTTTAGCCTTTGGTAGAACTTCGCACTTTGCTTCTTCCTTGCTGTTGCTGTCTTTACCGTTTCACATTCTGCCGGGTATCATGCTGCAGCGTTACCACCCGCGCTGCGTTCTTCTCCAAAATCGCTCTGCACTTCTCGTCTAAGCATTCTGTCTGTGAACTTCGGCTACTTTTGGAATCAGCAGGTGCTCTAGAAGAATCACATCGAGCTCACCGTCGTCCGATGTCTCGATCTGCAGTACATATTTCATGGCAGCATCCTATTATTTGAGTCGTACTGAATCGTCCGTTGGCGGTCGTCAACAACTTGCACACTGTTTATTACAGAAAGTTTTGGATACAGTATACCCAGCCGTTACAAACCTTTTGTGCCGATCATTTTTACCTGAAATTTCGATGCTATCTAGTACAATATGAACGTAAGGATACCCTATCGGAAACAAGCAATGATGATCTTTCTCGGGTTAGTACTAAACTCCGGATTGCTAACTTTGGACCGAGTTTTGTTTCCGATAGGGCATCTGATTATGCTGCGATCGTGCGGGAAAACTCGATCCATGCGACAGTTACAGGTTCTGCCGAACCAACGTGGGCGAGAACACTGTAACTTTTGAGTACCTGAAGAAGGTCCCAAACGGACAGAAACGTTGAACAAAATAAAATAACAGCGTTTTGATTTTGTCAAGACTGAGAAGTCACAAAACATCAGTTCCCAATTACAGTCGAGCACACCAACGGTAAGGTACTGCAAGCCCGTTATTGTTGTCGTGAATGCTCTCGATTTACCTATTGGCAACATTTAATTAACTCGTTGCGCTATAGTATTGTAGCTGATCTGACAGAAGCACCAACCATATGGACAAGAACAATCATGCACTCAATTTTATTTTTCAAACATTTTGTATGGAAATGTAAAAATGTAAATCCTTAAAGATTTCCGAGAAGAACTCATTGGCGCAAGTGTTCAATGGATTATGAAGAACTTTTCAAAGGAATATATGAATCTTAATTTAATAAAACTTCTATAGACAATCTTACAGATGTTTAGTTATAACCTTAGGATTAGTTGCTCTGATATGCAGAGCAAGCTCGATGATCTTGCCAATCGCTCCTCATCGGCAGGTCTTACCATCAACGTCAATAAGACCAAATCGTTGAATGTAAACACGGTCAATCCTTCCAGCTTTACGGTAGCTGGGCAATCTTTGGAGAATGTTGAAAGCTTCCAATATCTTGGTAGTCAAATGACGACCGGTGGCGGTACCAAGATCGACATAGGTGCACGGATCAAGAAGGCGAGGGCTGCTTTTGCGAGTTTAAGAAATGTATGGGTAAACAACCAGATCAGTCGACGCACCAAAATCCGAATTTTCAACTCGAACGTGAAATCTGTGCTGCTATACGCCAGTGAAACCTGGTGTGTATCAGCGGAAAACACGCAACGGCTGCAGGTCTTCATCAATAGATGCCTGCGATATATAAGGTGAGGTGAGGCATGGTGGCCTCACAATTGGATCTCCAACGTGGAGCTCCATCAT
The DNA here is from genome assembly GCF_035046485.1 of Aedes albopictus. Classification (NCBI taxonomy): domain Eukaryota; kingdom Metazoa; phylum Arthropoda; class Insecta; order Diptera; family Culicidae; genus Aedes; species Aedes albopictus. The sequence continues at coordinate 201,029,201 of NC_085137.1, read as the reverse complement.
CGATGTCATCAAAAGCCGATAGCGACAGAAATTCGGGAGCGAAAGTGGAGGTGGGTCGGCCACACTCTACGCAGGGGCGGAAACGAAATCTGGAAACAAGCGTTAGATTGGAACCCAGCAGGACATCGCAGCAGAGGCAGACCCAAAGGCTCATGGCGGCGCAGCTTCAACAACGAAATCAAGCAGGTCGAAAGAAATTTGACCTGGTCAAGGCGATGGCTAGCAATCACCCAGGATGGAAATCTTTCAATTCGGCCCTCTGCACCACCGTGGGTGCCCAGGACTGAAAGTAGTAAGGATTAGTTGCAATCCCTTTGGGGTTATGGCTTCCAGTCTGTTGCAATCAAAAACGGATTCTGATGCTTTCAAGGGTCAGCAGCATAGGCACGTTTGTCAACAACTTATGCTCCGCCAACTATACAGAACAAGAAAATATTACAAAAAAGTTGCAATCATTTTCCGTTATCGATTTTTTTGAGCGAAAAAAAAAATGCTCATATCGCAACAGGCATAACCTCGTTAATGTCATGAACATCCAGCGAGATTGTGATCTGAGTAACCAACCAATATTAGAACTTAGGGGCGGGATTCAGTTTGCTCTACAGGTTTGATTTATTAATCTGCTAACTTTTGCACTGTGGACCTGTGGCAAGGTGCGAATAGATTTTTTTATTATATACTATATGAAAGATGGCAGTTCTGGACAAACCCAAAAAACAGTCCCGAAAACATGACATTCCTGTGCATCTGGTTAGATCTAACAGATTCCCATATTTTAATAACCCGTTGGTTGCCTGGCATTGCGATGCGACGACGCACCGTAATTACAGACAGACACACCCCATAAACCTAAATCAGAGATGGAAATGGGAAGCAACACAGTCATAACTCATTTTTGCTTGGATGGTATTTTATGAAGGGGATCGCCCATGCGGCCGGCGAAGAACCGGGCGGCGTTTGACTGCCGGAAGGAAATTATTTTAATCCGACGTGTATAAGTAGGTTACGCTTAACGTCAACACGAGGGCCGCAGATTAAACGTCGTTAGAGAAATGGGAATCTGCACTTGGGGGTTTGGTTTTTGCTTCGATTTTTTCCTGGCGCTGAACAAAGTCAGTTTGTAGTGTAGTAGGAGTTACCACCAGTGCTTCCGTGTACGGAGCACAAACCCCGCATGGTTGCGTACATGTACTTGACCTACACGGAATGGAATCGGTACCAGATGGGATGGGGATTCGATTTTTTCCTCGATTGTGCCCCGTAAAGTACGACGGAAGAAGAGTCTGTGGGATACGTAGGAAGAAAGGAAATGCGTTTTGATGCCGCAAAACAATCCAGGTCGGCGCCTATCTGCTAGTTGGCAGACATCATGGGCTTATGGGGTTGGTTACTCTTTCTAACCGGGTCCCATTGTTGCAATGCAACGAATATTGCTTCAGGCTGCTGAATACATGTTGGGTTGAAAATTACGTAAGCATCATTTGTATCGCCGCTGATCTCAACTCAATTGCTTTGTATATTATTGAATAGATATCCACTTCAACCTTTTCGAAAAACTTTCCTACTTTTGTGAATTGCTTTTTAGCACTTTGGGATCAAATGTTAGGTCAAAGCCCAAGTTTACGTCGGCTTTTTTTCCATTTTTGTTTGTTGGAGTTGTGCTACCATGAACCTTCAGACATTTTTCGTGTTTCACGCATCTTTGGAGCTCTCTCGCGCAACTTCTCAATACGATCATAAAACTTATTTGTGGGTGAAAGACGGGGTAAGACGGAGGAACACCCACGGTTCAGCACGAAGATGTCATTTTCTATAAATGTTTGCCTTGAACTCTGAATAGCCAACTGGTTTCTTCAGCAGTGTTGAGATAATTCTCTTATTCTAAATCAGCATGCCAAACTTCGCCGAAATCCAAATTTTCATAAACTTTTTCATAAATTAATTTTAAATTTGTATGGGAGCGATTTGTCCAATCACCCCTCATCGCATTTTGTAGAGCTGTCAAGCAGTAAACTTCTTCTGATAAGCGTAAACAAAACATTCGGACATTGCTTAGCTGTTAACCCTCTAATACCCAATCCCGCCTTTAGACGGGGTATAGTTGGAGCATTTTTGTAATTTTTGTTTCGCGGAAAATCATTTTTTTAAATTTTTGGCTGATGTTTAGGGCTGTTCTGTATATCTCAAAATTGTTTTTGGTGTATTTTAAAGCGTGTTTACGTTTTTTAAATATCATTGAAAAATTGATGTTTTAGTCACCTTTTAGAAGTCATTGTTCATTTTTTTAAATTTTTGGCTGATATTTAGGGCTGTTCTGTATATCTCAAAATTGTTTTTGGTGTATTTTAAAGCGTATTTACATTTTTTAAAAATCATTGAAAAATTGATGTTTTAGTCACCTTTTAGAAGTCATTGTTTATTTTGTACATATTGAATCGCTACAATTAACATATTTTAAATTTTTCCCAAATCATTCTATCCTTGTTTAATAGTTTAAGGGAATCGAATACACTCTAAAATTATTTTCCTTAAAATTACACGGAAAATAAAATTTTCTGTGAAAAAAAATTAAAATAATAATATTTCAACAATAATCATAAAATCTCAAAATGTTTTCATCTAAAAAAATCCGTTCCCCAAATAGGCTTCCAGGAAAAATATAAAAGTGTGGGGATGTTCAAAAATAAAAATTAGAAAAATCAAAAACTGAAATTCACGAAATCGAGAATTGAAAACAATCATCTTCCAAAACATGTTTAAATCGATTTTAGATGACGAAAAATGATATTTAGATCAAAATCAAAAATTTGGGTATTAGAGGGTTATACGATTACATGAAAACTACACTGGTCCAAAATATAACGGAAAACCCAATTGATTCATTTTGAGTTTTTCCAATTATGATCAGGTTTACTCCAATGTGCGATAGTGAACTAGTTGATTGTAGGTTTATCCGTTAACTGGCCTTAAAGATTTTACACTTCTGTATCTCGAAAATCTGACCATATAAAAGTATTTCATCTTTGGAACAATTGATCTGGGCATAAAGAGCTATCCGATTATAAGCTAGCTGATTCTAAATATGTCCGCTAGGTGGCGCTAGTGAGTCGTAAAAATTATAAACAGTTGCACATATCTCGAGAATCAGACAACATAGAGACGGTGGAAGCTTAAGATGGCTTTTCTTAGGCGAAGCATGTTCTGACACCAGTGAGGACTCACCACCTTTGGCATCGCAAGGTGACCGGACCGAGCATCATGTGCGCTGCACACGAATTGTTCAAGCGGAGTTTGCCTAGGCGTGGCGGGGGTTCAGCAGTGGGCTCTGCGGGGCCTCTTCAGAAATACCACACATCCGGAAGCATCAATCTTTTCAAGCGAATCGGCACCGCTTCCAAAGTGCCCTACCCTAGTCAGGGGTGCCTCGGGCACATCAGGAGCAATGCCAGTAAGTTCCTGATTACGATATACTGGCGCGCGCGATGATACTGGTCAATGAGATGGTACACTCTTAGATGACCGCGGAGTAGAGGAGTGCTGGTGGCGACGGCATTCTATCCTCTTAGTAGAGCCGGGTGACACGGATGGGCTAGTGTCGGAGCCACCTTCCGTCCCATAAAACTTTGGCCTGGCTCTGAGATTAGGTCCCATAAGGGCCTGTGCCAACCCGTGGGTGGCCTCCCTGCTTGCATAGATAACCACCGGGATCCTAGGGCGACTACTTCAGTAGCAGTGAGGGACAGTGGCTCTAAGGGGGACCCTTACAAATGAGATGAATTCATATTTAATCAGGGAAACAGAGAATACGGAGGGTGAGGTGATCAACCCGTTCGCGAGAAGCGGACTGGTCAGATCACCAACGCAAGCGACGAGGGTGGAATCCCCTCAAGTGTCAGAGTATGGCACACCGAGGGTTGGGTCAGTGATCGAGGACACGCAGATGAGTGGAGCGGAACTCACGCGTGCGCTGACCCGCAATAGAGATGGGCTTCCGAAGCTGCTGGTGGTTTCTGAACAGCTTGACGAGCTGATCGGATACACTAGTGGGCGGCACAACATCAGCAAAGACCTTAAAAAAGGTCTGCTGAGGCTCCGCGATTCGGTTTCCCAGGCCAGGAATGAGTATGATCTCCTGTTCGAGCGAGGTAACATGACTAGCGCGGGTAGAGAAGAGAGGTCCATGCAAACGGACCGCTCCTCTACAGAGAGCGTGTATAAGGTGCAGCCAGGTGGGGCTGCAGAAAGAGGGAAAATCTCGGCCCAAACCGAACGGCCGAGATCAGTTGACGAGGAGCGGCCGGTGAGTGGCAAACGCCCGCGTAGCGCGAGCAACCCCAAGCCGGTCGCGAAACGAGCTCGGGGCAAAGAGCCGAAACCCCGAGGTGAGGCTGTTAAGAGCGGTAGCGGTGATCAACCGGTCCAAGGGAAAGAGAACCCTTGGATTACGGTTGGTAAGAAAGGGCGTGTTGAAAAAGAGAAGGTTTTGAGCAAAACCAAAGCGAAGCCGGCGCGTAAGCGCACGAAAGGCGACGCACTGGTCCTCAAAACAGTGGGTAACAGCTACGCAGATGTGCTGCCGGCTATGCGGAGCGAGGATCGTCTCTCGGAACTAGGCGCGGATGTTAAAAGCATCCGGCGCACTAGGACAGGAGAGATGATGCTAGTGCTGAAGAAGAATGCCGTCAACAACGGCTCTTCTTATACGGCACTAGCACAAGAAGTGTTAGATGAAAAGGTACGGGTAAGGGCCCTGACGCCGGAGACGACTCTCCAGTGCAAGAACTTGGATGAGATCACCACCGCGGAGGAGCTCTCTGCTGTCCTTAAACAGCAGTGCAATGTGGACGCGCCAAGCGCATCGATCCACATCAGGCGAGGCCCAGCAGGTACGCAGATCGCAACGATCAAGCTTCCAGTCGGGGAAGCGAAGAAAGCGACTGCTAAGGGCATGGTTGAAGCCGGATGGTCGGAGTGTCCGCTTAGTGTCTGTGAGCCGCCGGAAGTGTGCTTCAGGTGCTTCGGACGAGGCCACAAGTCGTGGGCATGCAAAGGCTACAAGTCGTGGACGTAACGGCCGAAAATGACGCAAGTCACACAGTTGAACCTGAATCACTGTGAAGCCGTGCAGCAGCTGTTGTGGCAATTCGCCTCGGAGTCGAGTACAGACATCGCGCTTCTTTCGGACCCATACCGCATCCCTCCCAATAACGGGAACTGGGTTGCAGATAAGGCCAAGAAAGTGGCGATCTGTACGACCGGTCGGTACCCGGTCCAGGAGATAATCTCCACGACGTTCGAGGGCTTCGCGATTGCGAAGATCGACGGGGTCTACTACTGCAGTTGCTATGCCCCACGTAGGTGGCCGATAGGTTAGTTCTCGTCCATGCTAGACTCGCTGGCAAGCGCACTAGTAGGACTGAGCCCCTTGGTCATTGGTGGGGACTTTAACGCGTGGGCGGTCGAGTGGGGCAGTCGCTCTACGAACGAGAGGGGTTGGGCTCTACTCGAAGCTATGGCGGGATTGAACGTTGAGATCGCGAATGTCGACAGTGTTAGCACATATAGCAGAAACGGTGCGGAGTCCATCATTGATGTGACCTTCTGGAGCTCAGGGCTTAACCCTAGCTCAGACTGGAGAGTTGATAACGGGTACACGCATAGTGATCACCTGGCGATTTGATACAGTATCGAACAGGGCGGAAGACGGCAGCAGTCGAGGATAACCGACACTCACCGAGGATGGCTAACCTCGAGTTTCGATAAGCCGGTATTTGAGGAGCGACTGCTCATGGAGCAGAACACCAACTACCTGTCTAGCGACGGTCTAGTTGGTACCCTGAGACGAGCGTGTGATGCGGCAATGCCGAGACGATCCATACCCAGAAATGCAGAGTGTCTGAAAGCTCATGTATACATGAATGAGACAGTGTGCCATGCGCTGGTTTGAAATGCGTTTCAGGAAATTTTTGAGATTTGAGATCACAGCATGCTCATGAAAAATCTAGTGTACGTGCCTCAATTAGACGTCTCGTGAGACTCGTCTCATTGAGATGTTCGTCAGTTAAAAAATAATTGCAGCGACGTTATTTTGGAGGCCTGATCCCACCTCAGAATTAAGGCAAAAATACCGAGTTTGATACTTATGTGAGGATTGAATCGGTTTATCCGCGAGCAGTAATGGCAGCGATGGGTACTAGCGATTTGGATTTTGACGTTTCTTAGTGGGAAATCCGGGAATTCGAAGCGATGCGGTTCCCCTCATCACCCCTTCGTCAATTGTTCGGTGAAGTCAACCAGTTGCTATCCGCACGAACGCGCGATTCGTCATTATCGTTACCGCTCGCTTGTATCCAGCGCGGCCATTACGGCTCGCGGATAAGTGGATAAAATGGGCCAATTGGACATCTAATAAATATTGGATTTGTTTTCATGGATTGAGATTGCAATATCCCTGCCCAAAGATGTTGTGCACATCATATCTGTCCTTCTTCACACTACATGTTTAACGTGTCTGTGTGGGCCAACAATTATTTTCAATTCACAACCTATGATAATATTTGTAAGGCGAAAAAATAATCTTAGTTGAAACTTTCGGAAGATGAACGCTGGTGTCATTTTCCATCATCCCAAACGATCCTGTATGGTCAAACAGAACACGCCTAGAAATTCACCGATAAGAAGCTACAGCACGCTGTCCCCCAATAAATTGTGGGCATACTCACGTAATTTTGAAAGAAGCCTCTTCGAGGATTGTTCCTCGCACCACCTTTTCCGTCATAAAACAATCTCTGGTTGAATTCCATTTGTCCCAGCACACTAACGATCTGAACGCCCTCCGCCCCCGGGAAACGCCAACCCATTCCCAGCTGAGCATCATCCAGAAATGTCACCCTAGTGAAGGATTCAAGAGTAAATCAAACCGGTGCGGTGCTGCACTTGGAGCTTGTCTCATTTGTCTCATTGAGATTTCTCATTGAGACTCAAAATGCTAATGTGATGTGCACTAACATCGCGAGTCTCAAGCTCATGGAATTTTCATGTGCTCACAGCCAACTTTTCTCAAGCTCGTATTGAGATTTGTGCGTACATATACTCTGCAGAAATGGACGAAGACCGGTATACTGGTGGAGTCAAGAAATCGCGGAGCTCCGCGCATCTTGCCACAGGGCAAGGAGAAGGATGCAAAGATCCCGGACCGATGAGCGGAGCGAGAGGTGGCATACAGGGCGGCAAAGTTGGCACTGAACAAAGAGATCAAGGCGCGTAAGCGGGCGTGCTTCAATGATCTCTGTCAGACGGCCAACACAACCCCCTGGGGAGATGCATACCGCGTAGTCATGTGCAAAACGAAAGGCTCATCTGCACCACCGGAACGCTCTCCCGCGATGCTGCAGAGGATTGTGGAAACGTTGTTTCCGCACCACGAGGTAAGACTGCAAGACCATCCTGTCCCGAGTGAGGTTCCCCCAGTGACGAATGATGAGTTAGCCGCAATTGCGAAATCACTTAAGCTGAACAAGGCCCCGGGCCCGGATGACATTCCGACGGTGGCTATTAAAGCAGCCATCGAAGCTAGCCCTGACGTGGTCAGATCGGCTATGCAGAGATGCTTGAATAGAGGCGAGTTTCCGGAGAGGTGGAAGAGGCAAAAATTGGTTCTACTGGCCAAGCACGGGAAGCCACCAGGCGACCCGTCGGCTTATAGACCAATTTGCCTTTTGGACACGGCCGGGAAACTCCTAGAGCGGATCATTCTGTCAAGGTTATTGGTCTATACCGAGAAGACGGACAACGCGGGGCTATTAGACAGCCAGTATGGGTTTCGCAAAGGAAGATCGACAGAGGATGCCATTAGGTCGGTGACTGGATTGGCCGAAATTGCGCTGCAGAAAAAGAGAAGAGGCATACGGTACTGCGCGATCGTAACGCTAGACGTTAGAAACGTCTTTAATAGTGTAAGCTGGGCCACCATAGAGAGCGCCATAACTCGCTTAGGTGTCCCGGCTGGCCTAAGGCGTATTCTGGGTAGCTACTTCCAGAACAGGGTGCTGATTTACGACACTGAGGAAGGCCAAAAACAGTACAATGTCACCGCGGGGGTACCGTAAGGATCCATCTTGGGCCCGGTACTGTGGAACGCGGCATACGATGGAGTACTGAGGCTAGCACTACCACCGGGAGTAAAGTTGGTTGGCTTCGCTGACGACATTACCCTGGTGGTATACGGTGAGTCGCTCGAAGAGGTGAAATTGACGGCAGCGCATGCGATTGACATAGTGGAGGGCTGGATGAGGTTGATGCAACTGACACTCGCACACCACAAGACGGAGGTGGTTTTTTTTCCTGAGCGATTCCAAGCATCAGCATCAAAATTAAGGAAATTTTTAAATTCATGATTTTCTATTGAACTGAAACTTTGCACAGTTTTTAAGTTCCATCTAAATCGCCATTTTCCAATATCAAATTTTTATTTTGAATCACGACTAACTTTTCAAAAGGGTGTATGTGAAAATGGTTCAAAAATATTCAAAAATCTGCACAGCCAAAATGGTTCGTTCGATTGCTATGAATTTTTCAGCAAAGTTAGATAACTAAATGGTGATTCCTAAGAAAATATACACTGTGAAAAAACATCTATTTTAACATTAAAAAATATCATTTATGTCACAAAAACTCAAATATCTCAAAACCCTATCTTTTTACCAACGTAATTTTTTTAGGGAAGACGGTCCATTGTATTAGCAATCTACCATAAAAATTTGATGATGGTAAACTAATAAACAAAAAAGTTATAACATTTCAAACATTTCACAATTGTCACATTTGGTAAATATTTTTTTCTGTGTAAATTATTTCCGTCAGAAATCGCAGTTTGATGCTGATTTTATTGTTAATGGCCTTGCATGAGTAAAACAATCTGTTTTTATTATGTATTATGTATATTATATGTACAATACTGTTCTGATTTTATCACGCCCTCCGCGCATTAGTCGTCTATTCATTAATTTGCTGTTACATTTGAGGACAAGTGTTTTCCCTCTTCTTCAAGATGAATGTTGAAATCGTGTTTTGCAACGTTAAAAATATTGAAATGGGTATAAATGATGAAGTATATTTCAAAGCATTTTTGAAAAGGGGCGTGATTAAATTGTTTAAACAGATGTCGCTGATGGTACGGTGGCATGACTCTCTGCACTTAGCACTTCTGGCAATTTCTCAGTTGTTGTCGTTTTCGAACTTCCTGCGCCCTGCTTTACCGATGATATACAGATGGCTCGTTTGTCAAAGTTTAGACGGCAGGACGTGCAAATGCGTAAATTTGTATTCAATTTGGGCATAACCAGTCTCTTTCAGTTTATCTATGGTGCTTTCGGTGAAATTTCGTAACTCTTTTGAACATTTTTTTTTCAGAAACGGTTTACAAGAGAGCGTTGAGTTGAAGACCTTTGAAAAAGCGACTGTTCATGTTGTTCGTTAGATTATAATAAACAAAATCACTTATTAGTTTTAACTTTCTAGTTTGGTGTTGTTTGCTTGGCTGAAGAAAAAATTTACTATAAAATTTTTAATATCCATAGCGGCAGTATTTTTTTGCTTTTTCGTGAGCATTGTCATGATATGTATACAGACATAATACTGACGAAATTTTCATTGACCACGCCTTTAACGATCATTTTGAATCTTGGTTGTGGCTTTCATAACCAGAAGAGTGCCCATCGTTTTTCTTTGCGTTTGACGTTTCACACCAGCGCCTTCTGATGACGATATTGCACAACGCAGTGTTTCGTGAAACATTTCCACCAGGTGGTGGTAGTGTGAACTGGGCGATGGATTTTCACGAAAATTGTTCTAGGCGTTTCGTCTGTTTGTCTGTGGTATGTACCTCTCATGCATTTGTTGTTGTTGAAGTTACTCGCATTCTTCCGATCATAAAGTCTGTTCTCTAAGAGGTATTTTTTCCAGATCAACTAGACGTATACGCGTATATATAAAACTTTTATTATGCAGCTTTCGTCTTCAAAATAAATGTAATTTTATTTTTCTTATGATCAGAAGCTTTTCAACACTATCAAGGGATTTTTTCACCAGTCACGTACAATAAAAAGTATGACAATCTCAATATTTTTGATCACAACACTGGATCGCGTCAAAGGTTCAAATAGATACTATAGTAATTATGAATAATCAAACAAAAATATCATGAAAATAACTTGTTTAATTCAGGCGGTAGCCTTTACAATAAAATCAGCATCAAAATATAATTCTCGAAATAACTTACACAGAAAAAAAATTTTTTTTGTTACTAAATGTAAAAATTGTGAAATGTTTGAAACGTCATAACTTTTTTGTTTATCAGTTTACCATCACCAAAATTTTATGGTAGATAGCTGATATAATGGGCCATTTTTCCTAAAAAATTGACGTTGGTAAAAAGATAGGGTTTTGAGATATTTGAGTTTTTGTGACAAAGATCATATTTTTTTAAAGTAAAAAAAGAAATTTTTTACAGTGTATATTTTCTAAGGAATCATCATTTAGTTATCTAACTTTGCTGAAAAATTCATAACAATCGAACAATCCGTTTTTGCTGTACAGCTTTTAGAATATTTTTGAACTATTTTCGCATACACCCTTTTGAAAAGTTAGTCGTGAGTGAATATGAAGGTTTGATATTGAAAAATGGCGATTTGAATGAAATTGAAAAACTGTGCAAAGTTTCATATATTTTTGAAATGGTCGCTCAGGATCGACTGACATGACTCCGTGGAATTCCTCTCCTTCTAAACCATAGGGGGATAATCTGCTCAACAGACACCCTAACAGAAGGTTAGGGTAGTGTAGGTCTGACAGGCCGTCTTCTACAACAAAAGTAAAATCCAGGACTACTCTCTCCTCGTACCCACTAAACCATTCCTATGGTCGCCAAACCCTACGTCTCTCCGGAACCACCAAGAAGGTATTGCTTCAGAGAGGGGCTAGTGCACATCGCACCCACAAGGTTAGCTGCGTAGCCTGCAGCAACGAACATCGATGACTCGCTTTAGAGAGTCCATCACGGTAGCATGCTGGCGCTTAGCCAGCTTCCCGAGTGGTCCTCGCCACTCCCTTTGTCCTCGGAAGGCGGGCAGAGTCAACCCCGCCCGCGCCCTACTGCTGAGCGGACATCAAGAACTGATGCCCACATGCAACCCGATCTGACCTGCCCGCAAAGGAAGGGTATCACTACCCTTCAGGCCCTATCAGATGCATCCGTAGGTTGCTGACGGCAGGGTCTCCACCTGCCCCGACCCTTGCCGGGGACCCCTTTCCAACCGCGGGCTTGGATCCAACCCAGTAGATCGACGCCACGACAGCACCGCTACCGGGACTTCCTCTCCGCGGCCACTTAATCGTTGTAAGGGTCGATCTCGACCGCAGGGCACCGGTATGACCTACGAAGCCGACTCCGAACCCCTGGACCACCTCTTGTACTGCATCTGGACTAGCCATTCTCCGAGTCCACGCGCCACCTCCTCTGTAGCTCCCAGACGATGTGGGTAATAGCCGTTGAAACGGCGTTCCAGCCAAACTCATCCCTACACATCCTCTGGACTAAGTTGTCCGGAGTTGTGTCCTCCCCGCATGTGGCAAGCATGCGGTCACGCATTGTGCGAAAACGCGGGCACACGAACAAAACGTGTTCCGCCGTTTCCTCTGAACCATTGCACACTGGGCATTCGGGAGAATCCGCATGCCCGAAACGGTGTAGATACTGTCGGAAGCAACCATGACCTGTAAGGACCTGTGTCAGGTGGAATGTGACTTCCCCATGGCGCCTATTAATCCAACTATCTACCCTCGGTATCAACCTATAGGTCCACCTTCCTTTGGTGGAACTGTCCCACGCGCGCTGCCATTTGACCATAGAGGCCATCCTGACAGTCCTGCGTATGCCTCTTGTGCCGCGCATTTCGAAGCACTCCATGTCCTCACTGATAAGAATGCTGATAGGCACCATACCAGTAATGACGCAGAGAGCGTCGTGTGACACGGTACGGTACGCGCTCGCAACCCTCAGGCACATAAGCCTGTAAGTACTTTCCAGCTTCCGTCGGTAGCATTTAGTACTTAGCGCGGTGCCCCACGCCGGGCCGCCATACCTAAGTATGGATGTAGCAACACTAGCCAGAAGCTTGCGCTTACTGGCGTACACCGCAGAGCTATTGGACATCATCCGGGACAGTGCCGCAATAGCTGTGGAGGCTCTTTTACAGGCATAATCGACGTGGCTACCGAAGGTAAGCTTATCGTCGATCATCACGCCCAAGTGTTTGACGGAGCGCTTTGACAGGATAGTACAGTCTCCTACACTGATCTCCGTCTGCTGCTCCGACTTCAGGTTGTTAACAACCGTCACCTCTGTCTTGTGAAAGCACTTCCGACCCACCTCCGTGTCGTAGACTAGTACACGATTCTGAAAGTAACTTCCGAGAATCTTGTACAGGTACTCCGGAGGTGGTGGTGGTGAACAACCGCAAGTCTGCACAGCAGGCAGTGGTCACGACGGGCGGGTGCTCGATCGAGTCTTGTCGCTCACTGACGCTTCTTGGAGTCATGATCGACGACAAGTTGAGCTTCAGTAGTAATGTCGAGTATGCTTGTAAGAGGGCGAGCGTAGCGGTTACGGCATTATCTAGGATGATGTCAAACAGTTCGGCAGTTGTCTCGAGTAAGCGAAAGCTGCTCGCGTCAGTAGCAGTGTCCATACTACGGTATGGCGCCGCCGCAAGGTCCAACGCGCTCAAAGTGCAGAGGAATGTTGACCGACTAGAGAGTACACATAGGCTAATGTGTGTTAGGGTGGCCAGTGCATACCGGACCGTTTCGAGACGGTACGCGTGCTAGCGGGCATGATGCCGATAAGCACTGGTGTTGGCTGAGGATGTTGAGTGCTACGATGAAAGAGGTACTAGAGGTGCGCGACGAAACGCCAGAACTTCGTCTATGGTGAAATGGCAGAGAGTCTGGGACTCTTCAACCAAGGGTAGGTGGACACACAGGCTCATACCGAGCGTGTCCCGGTGGAAGTGTAGGCCCCATGGCGAAGTGAACTTTCACCTGACACAATTCCTGTCGGGCCATGGGTGCTTTAGGTGGTACTTGCACAGGTTCGGGCATGCAGATTCGCCCTCATGTCCGGAGTGTGCAAACAGGGCGGAAACGGCGAAACATGTGCTCTTCGAGTGCCCGCGTTTTGCGGAGCAGAGGTTGAGCATGTTAGAGGTATGCGGTAGGGATACTACTCCCGATAACATTATAGAGAGGATGTGTACGGGAGTGGACGAGTGGAATGCCGTGTCGACAACGGTATCCACAATCGTGCTTCACCTCCAGAGGAAATGGCGGGCCGACCAACAGTTAATCGAGTTGGCCCCCCAGAGAAAAGCTGTAAAAGTTGATAGTGAGAGTGCGAAAGCACAGCCCCCCCCTCTACGAAGTAATCCCTTACGGGCGTGCCGCGGAGCAAGGTCAGGTAGTGCAGAATGAGGTTTTTCTACGGTGTTGTTAACCAACAGATTTCCTCATTCTATAAAAAAAGACCACATAGAAGAATTAAGTCTTCAATAAACTTGATCAGGACATCAAGACATATCCGATAAGGGGGCATTCATAAACCACGTCGGCTTTCTGGGAGGAGGTAGGTTCTGGTGAAAGTCAACGCTCAACACAATTTTTCTACATTTTTGTATATACGAAATGGGAGAAGAAGCTGAGATGACCAACGTGGTCATCAATGCGGTCAAATGAGTCCCTAATAAACTTGTTATATCTGAATGCATCTCCAATGTGGCGCTAAAGAAGTTCTAAGCTTCTGTATCTCGAGAATCAGACCACATAGAAGAATTTAATTTTCCGCAAAGTTTATTAGGACGTCAAAACTATCCGATGATAGGTTATTTGATTCTACGTTTATCCGCTGGGTGGTGCTAAAAGGTCTTAGAAATTTTATTTAGAATCCCATCTTCCGCAAAGTTGATCAGGACATCAAAAGCAATCCGATGATGAATTTAATGATTCGAAAGGTGTCATTAGATATTGTAAACTCCTGTATCTCGAGAATCAGATTCCATAGACAAAGTTGATGAATACAAATGATGAACTGAACTTATTGATTATGAATTGTCAAACTAAATTGGATAAAATTGTTCTTCATGCTGCCGAGGTATATTTTTGCCCTAAACTGTAATATCAACATTTGAATAAACTGTGATTATCAGAGAAAACGTCTGTACCTTGAACCAAGAAGAATAATGACAATCTTTGCACACGAAGCAATGTTCTGTAGGTGTTTTTTTTGGGTAACTTTTATGAGAAATTAAAATTAAAAAACAACCGGTTTTTCTTGAACTATCCTAAGCTTATTCAGAAAAATTGTCCTAATCGATCAATTTTAAAGCTACATAAAAACTTTAGCAAGCTTGCTCAAAATTAATACATCTACAACTTGCTTGCAGAATTCATATACTTATTTCTGCAAATATAAAAAGTAGTTTTCAATTTCTTCAATAATGTACAGATGCGTAAGATATTGGATAAATTAGGAAAAAAACCACAGCTCAGGTGGGTATGAAGTGTTTGAACTCACGACCCTTATACGCTAGTCAAATGCTTTACCAACTAAGCTACCGATCCAATTAATGACGCAGGTCGATAACAATTGAGGCCTACGATCTTTCTCTAATAGTTCCTTCAATTAGTATTTCGGGAGCAGCAGATTGTAGAGCTATGGTCTCAAAGATAAAGCGTAATGTGAATCACGTAACTGCCTAAATAAGTTAGGTCAAGTACTAGGTGGTGCGAATAGAAGCGGTTTTATTTTTCAAGCTGGCTAACACACACCTACACACTCCCGGCACACAGCTTGTAAACACGCACGAGCGTTCAATTTTCTTGCAACCACCTCTCTCAGCGCGGTTGTCAAATACGCCGTCGCGACGCTGTTCGGAAATGGTAAACATGATCAATCCACCTTTATTCCAATTTTGTTCTCGTGTTAAAAGTTTATTATTTTTCATTCGCGATGGAAATTTTGATGGATAGTTGTTAAAAAATTAGCTGAAATAGGCTCAACACAATGTTTACCCTTCTCCTCGCTTTCCAACGGCTTGACAGCGGCAAATGGAGATATCGTGACAACAGTTTTGATTACATCCGCAGCACCTAGATAACAATACTCTTCAATCAATCACACAGGTTCAAAAAGGTTTAACATAACCTCAATCTTCAATGTTTGGCTCCCGATGTTTGGCTCCCGCTAAGAGAGCATATTGAGTCAGTCCGCGACACTCAGGTCAAGTAATGCCATGTGGGTCAAGTACAGCTGGTGAAAACTCGGTAACTTAGAAAAATCAGTGTTTCTGCTTCTGAAGGTGATTATTAATTCATAAAAACATAAATTACTTCTATCCAAGAGGCAACATTTTCCAGCTATGTACATAGCTGGCATCTTTTCCGACAAAATGAACTTTGGAATAGCCACTCACGTCCTTGTGCCTGCTGAGAGCATCGATGTCGCGTCTAGGTAGGTGGGACGCAGACAGGCAGGCAACACCAGCAGTGAGTGAGGTGCTGATTTGCCTCTGACTCCTGAATTTCATTAAAATACACTAAACCACCCACCCACCTACCGCACTGACTGCACGCTTTCTTGACCTACATAAATCGGTTTTGACGGTTGGTGGCTGGTGGTTACGACGACGACGGCGATGTTGGCGTCACTTGGCGAACTCTAACTCGCATACTCCTTGTGCGTAGCAGCAGCGGATGAGTTGCGAGTTCGCGGGTTTGGTCGCGGGTGCTATGGAAGCCCAATCCGCGGGGCTAGTCCTTCTAATAAAGTTAGCGAAGATTTTTTCCGGCATCCGGCAGCAATATGGCATTTTCTTCTCATCTGTGAGTACATTTTCCTTCGGCAATCTCTCGCGAAAACGTGATCGCAGCTTCAGCCCAGCTTCGCAGACTTCTTGACTCGGTTGGGGCTGCAAGTTATTGTTGTTATCAGTCCGGTGGATTTCCTAATTAGAGAAAGGAGCGGATAACCGTAATTAAAAACGAACATCGTAAATGAAAATCTTTCTCGTTCTATATGGGAAAGCCGGTTTCGTAGGGGGTCATTACTTTTGCCGTAATAGCTGCTTGAGAATGTTGGCAGCGGTGGTGGAGAAAAGCTACCCCATAAAAATCGTCGAGCGTGACTGCTTGCCTAGCAACGCCACGCCGGGGATAACGTATTTCACACGGATGGATGACGGTGGAATACGTGGACGGACAGGGAAAATCGTATTAAGTCATGTAGCTAAATAGAATAAAGTTATGGCGGACATCTTGTTATATCAGGTGCTTTACTAATTGTTTCATTCAAGCAGGTTTTACTGCTCTTTAAGCAATTTTTTGAATAATAGGGTCTTGTACCATTTGGGCAGGTGTACCTATTTTGGGCACTTGTCGCTATAACCAAGGCAATTTCAAACCGATTAATTTGAATTTTTGTATAGAGTTAGGCACGTACAGTATCTAACTCTGTACAAAAATTCAAATCAATCGGTTTGAAATTGACTTAGTTATAGCGGCAAGTGCCCAAAATAGGTACACCTGCCCAAATGGAACAATCAATCTATGGTACAATACCCTATGATGGTAACGTTCTGATTGGATCTTTTCGGCGTGAATTACTGCAATCTACTCGTAAAATCGAAACTACAGTTTGATTTCTTCATGCAACGTTTTAATCCTTATTCGATCTTTATTGGAAGATTCAAGAATTTTCACAAAACATTATGTATGACGATGCTGAATCTTCATTTCAATATTTTGTTGTTTTTGGAATCAAACTCAGCAATCCTTTGGAAATAGGTTTGGCAATTATTTCGACCATTGCGATATCCTTTGGAAATTCTTTCTTTGAAGTCAGCAATGTCATTGGGATTTTCGTAATTTCATGGAGCATTACTTAAACAACTTCTTTGAGAATTTCTCCAGTAATGCCTTGGTAATTAGTTCGTCAATTCCGTATGGAATTCCTTCGGATAAACAATTAGATATATTTTTAGAAATTCCTGTGGTATGTACACCTTTGTATATTTCCTGGGATTTTCTTTGGTTATTACTTTGTATATTGCTTCGGCAATTTCTTTCAGAATTTCTTTAACAATTTATTTTTTAGATTTTTTTCTTAATCAAAAAGATTTTTAGCCCAGAGGTAGTTCATCTCGGGACCCAGGTCTTCGGCGCGATACTCACGTGCTTTATCCATTACACCAGATCCACTACAGATTTTTTTCTAGTTGTATTGTATTTTTTTCTACAATTTCTTTGGATGTTTTATTGGCAAATTTAGCTGCAACTCTTC
This sequence comes from Aedes albopictus, assembly GCF_035046485.1. Classification (NCBI taxonomy): domain Eukaryota; kingdom Metazoa; phylum Arthropoda; class Insecta; order Diptera; family Culicidae; genus Aedes; species Aedes albopictus. The sequence goes on along the minus strand of NC_085137.1, from coordinate 201,011,812 downwards.
TGAAATTCCATTGAAAATTCCTTCGGCAATCCCTTTGTAAGTTACAATCGTTTGTTTGTTTGTGATCTCCTTTGGAAGTTTCTCAGGCAAATCTTTTGAAAACTGGAATTGCTAACGAATTTTTCAAAGGAATTATTGAATAAATTCATATAGGAATTTTATTAAGCATTCCAACAGAGAAGCCGAAGAAATTTGAAAATGGAATAGCCGAATCATATTCCAAAAAAAAAATCTCAAAAGGTTTCTCAAAGGAAAACCCGAACAAATAGCCGAAAAACTATCTGAAAAAATCCTAGTTATTTCCATAGAAATTGCCTAAGAAGTTCCCACAGTTATTTCCGAAGAAAGCAATTTCAAAATAATTGGGGCCAAACTTATTACCAAAAAAATGCCGAAAAATATTCTAAAGGAGAGATTTTTATAAAAGAAGGTAGGTTTATAAAGAAATTTCCGAAGGAGTTCTAAAAGAATATGCCAAAGGACTTTTTTGAAGAAATCCCCAAAAAAATGTTTGAAGAATTTTCAAAGGAATACCTCAACAATTTTCCAAAGACATTGCTAGGAGAATACCTCAAAGAAATTGATAAAGAAATTTTCGGATGGAATTTTCAAAGAAATTGCCCAAGGACTTCCTAAAGAAATTTTCGAAAGAATTCTGAAGGAACTGCAAAAAGTTTTTCAAAGGTATTAAAAAAATCTCACAGAAATTCTCTGAGTTATTTTATTTTCATCGAAAGAGATCCCAATGCAATAGTCAGAGAAGTTTCCAAAAGTGTTACCTGAGATTTTTATGATAAAATTCTTATGGAAATTTTCGAAACAAGTTCCAAAAGAATTGCTCAAAGAAAATCCCAAATACATTACCGCAAATATCCTTTAAAGTATTACTAAACACAAAATTGCAAAGAAATTGTACTATAATTTCTTAAAAGAATTGCAAAAAAAATCACAAAATAATGCTTTAGGAACTTCAAAAAGATTTACCCAAATATTCCTTATGCTTTCTGTATTTTTCATATTTATATTTCTACACTCTGCCCAACAAAGTGACCGAAGGCATTCATAACTACATTAAACTAGCTGTACCCGGCAAACTTTGTCTTGCCTACTGCGTTTTTTGACGTTTCAAGTTTCTAGCCAAGTCCAAGTCCCCGGTGGAAGAGGTATAGAAAATCGATTTTTGAAAACTCTAAATTTGTCCATGTTTCAGGCCTTATAAACCTTCCTTGGGTGAAAACCTGTTTTTACTGATTTTTGTATAGGAAAATTTAAAAATCGTCAAATATTGGAGGGAGGGGGCACAACCATGCTTACCCCCCCCCCCCCCCACCCTCCTTCCCTCCTTCCTATTTTAAACTAAATTATTTGCACTTAAACTAAATTATTTGCTATACCAGCTAACACAAAGTCCTATATGATGTTGAATAGGATGCTAAAGTGGAGGACATATACGTATAATATACGTCGTATATGCTTCCATTTGCGGTTAAATGTAAAGTGTGCGTTGCGTATATCGCCTCCACTTTTGCATCCTATTTAACATCATATGCGGGCGTGTGTTGACTGGGTTACTTATAGGGTACGAGCACCGGTTTTGGCCAGTCCAAGCAAAACAATTTATATCAAAATAACCAATACTCCTATGAAAGCTATCAATGTGCCAAAATAAGAGGTTTCAATCTATATTTTGTAGGAAAAATGCATAAATCAAGCTAATAACTAATTTTTGTATTAAAAGTGGCTCTGGCCAAAATAGAATCATTGCCGCAGTAACAATAGTAACAATTTTGGTTTCTATTTTGGCCAATCACGTATATTTCTTATGGGAGTGGCCAAACTAGAAGCACCCTGGCCAAAATAGTCATAGAAAGCTTATTTTTCAAGGAAAATTATTTTTTCTCTTCGACATTTTAATCAAAATGTATGACTTTCACAGCTGTAATCATCATATCATATAAGGAACTACTAGTAAAAAAATAAATATATACTGATTTAAATCGAAACATGCTAAATACCGCACTATGGCTAAAACTTTGGGCTGGCCAAAACTGAAGCTTCTACCCTACTAAAAACATTGATGGGACAAAATGTCCTGATATATAACGGAACCAATAAGAAAAGGATTTAATCGGTAGACAACGACAAGAAGACGACAAACGGAAGGGGACGGCTACAGGGGCGAACAGCAAAACAAATGGTGGACAACGAAAACAACCAACGATCGTCAGTACTTCACTAATAACTAATTATGATGTTGTATTGATTCTTTCGTTTACTCGGCCGAGTGGGGTTCAGGTTCGAACTCTATGACTTTTGATCCTCTTCAACCAGACGCGCCAACTTGGTCAAATTCTGTTTTTTTTTGTTTTTTTTTGTGTAGGAAAATGTAAAAATTGTCAAATATTGGGGAGGCAAAACCATGCTTGTCCCCCTAAGTTGGCACCTATGTCTTCAACGGTTCAGAGCTAGATTCAGAGGATTACTCAGGAGCTGCTATCACTTCTCTCGTCTTAGCCATAGCTATTCTGAAGTAATCGCTTCAACGGTTCGTCTCGGTGCTGAAGCATTCCTTCATGTGACTCCTGATTGCATTCTTTGGACTATCCCCGCCGGTGGGCTTTAAACTACTCACAGCATGTCGTTAGGGGCAACTCAAAAAGCACGTGCACCTTCCTCATCACAGGTTTTCATCTGCACAAAATATGGATTCCTCATATCGAGCGTAGAGTTTGACCGGACCCCATAGTCGAGTAAAGGAGCTTCGAATCATACAGATTTGGCTTTGGGATAGCCATCATGGCTAAGCCATGCTAAAGTCTCGATTTTCTCACCCATTTTTTCCTCAGAGATTTTCTTTCATTTGCATACCAAAAATAGGCACAACATATTTGCAAGTCTTCTTAGATAAACGTGCGATAAATTGTTGGAAAAACTCTGAGATATACCCACCATTACCATAATTTATCCCAAAACTCCCAAACGTTTGCCGGCCTAGCATTGCATTGGTGCCGGGCGGCAGGTCGTGATTCGATACCATCTATGGCGCATCGATTTCCTGCTTCCTGATCCTGATAAGGTACCCCGGGGCAAGTGAGAATCCGGGGCAAGTGAGACCTACAGCTATAACTTTTTTTTATTTTTTATTTTTAAGGCAAACATTCTTCAAAGAAAACATAGGTATCACACCAGCGGATACTTTGAATTCAAAAGTTGTTATTGTTCTCACCATAAAGAGACCGTATATGTTATTGTTGTTCAAATGTAATTTTCAATTCACTAAGTGAGATTAACGTACTCTACTCCATTCGTCGTTTAAAAATAGAACAACAAATAAAGTAAAACTTTTTCAGTTTCAGGATAATATTTGGAGTGCTTGCAATTTATTTTAAGCGAAAAAGCTGTAATTTATTTTCATTTATTACCTTTTGTTAACTGCTCTCACTTACCCCAGTGCATTTCAGCATCTGGGGCAAGTGAGACCTATGAGAGTAAACAAACACAATTTCATAGTTTGATCTCGCTTTCTTCAGCCTAAGTCGAAATTCACACAAAAGTGAAGTAAAAATCGGCGCCTTAAGTAATCACTCGTTGAATTATACTTAGTTACTTCTATTCTGATGGTGAAGCTATTGTTTAAAATGATAGAACATATTTGTTTTCGAAATTATCTATTTTTCATATTTTAGTTCAAGCAAATTCTATTATTTTTCGTTTTTTGCTGCATAATGAGTTTTTCTGAATGTTAAGGAACCAGCCATAGAGTATCAAAAAATTGGAAAACGACTTATTCGGAGTTTACGATTTAAAAATCTTTATTTAATGATCGTAATATTATGTAAGGGAAAACATAACATCTGTAAATGTTGAAAAACCTTTTGGCGAAACTCATCAACTACTTAATATGAAAAGTAGGTTTGGAAATCTTTCGGCATTTAACCTTAGGGCGCTTTTTGTATAAATAAAATCAATTTGTTTTGCACGAGCTGCTAGAGTTAAATCATTTTTTTCTCAGTGATTCGTTATTATATGTGTTACGTAATTTATGCACGATACCACAAAACTTTTCCAACATAAATCGCTAAACATAGTTATTCGCATAAGATATTTATAATTTATGCTACCTTACATATATGCAGCAACTATATTAAGCCATTATTACAAAAAATCCGAATAGGTCCCACTTGCCCCGTGATACGGTGTAAATGAAGAACTTTTCCACTTTTCATAATATGCATAATATACAGGATTTAAAAATTTTGAAACAGTTTTAATGCCCATTACTAAGAAGAAATATACCAACAATGTCTTTTAGAACCATTGGAATTATAAAATTATTTATGTTTAGAATTTTTTGGCTTGACAAAACCAAACTAGCATTTTTTTAGGTCCCACTTGCCCCGGGGTACCTTACGTGTTTCGTATCGCACACCACTCACATTTCGGTCTGCTACGAAGGGGCAAACAGAAATTGAAACCAATGATGTGAAAACTTGCGAACGATACGGTGTAATCGAAAGCCCGGCCCAGACAGACCGAATGGGAGAATGTAAAACGCGCGCGAACTCCCCGGTTCACTTTGAGGACCGTAGAAGTTCCAGACTAGTCAAAAGCGTTCATGCAGTTAAACCCGGTGTCCTTGTACTGCATAGACACAACTTTGTACCATTTCGTGCAGAGAAAGGAAATCGAATGTAAACAAACCAATAATTCTTGTCGAAAAACGATTGAAACTTTTGCCATCCACGGTGGATGCTGCTTGCAGCAACGGGACTAGCAGACAGTGATCCCCGAAGGATTTGTTTTACGGAAGGAAGATTTGATTGTTTTTACTTTTAAACTCTTCCACCACAGTTCGACAAATCTCCGAAAGTTGTTTCCTCAATTGGCGAATAATGGCACTTTCAAGGGTACAGCTTTTCGATGAGCAATTACTGGAGAAACAGATTGATGAAAACACACAAAACGGTCAGAGGATGTCCGTATAAAACTAAATCGACGTCCGAAATGGGCCCGGCAACAACAAAAAGTCCCATGAATAATACAAGCATAGCAATCAATGTAGGAAATACTTACATATCGAGCATTGGTCTCGCTTCGTTTTGTCTTACTGTCCTACTTATCTCTCACTACAGCACCCCGCACTTATCTTAGGATATCGATTTTGGTGTTCTCTCTTCCCCTTTCGATAGCGTTCGATAGTGGCTGCTGTTGTCCGTGCGCTCGCCGTGCTGGTGGTTGACAAGCGCCGTCGACGGCGACCGGGTTGTAGCTCCGTCCGTCCGTGGTGATAAAAAGGTTACGATTATCGTTTTGACCTTATTTTCTTTGCAGTAGATTAAGCACGAGGCAAAACTAGTTTCGGTTGGGGCTGCCTGTTGTAAGAAACTGGAATATCGGGAGAATTGGGTGGGTCGTACGAACCGAAGGTGGACAAGACTTCTTACGTAAACACGATGGATGTGACGTATACGTATTTAACGGAATCCTTATTTTTTGGGGATTCGGAAAAATGTGTATGCTTTTGTGTCAGAACAAAAGCTAATACTGAGATACAGCACATTATTTGACCAAACTTGAACTTTCCCGGTTCGTACACTATCCGGCTAACTACTGTACGATAGTGGCTGGCAATAAATTAGATAATAATAGTTATGAATGGAGCGTTTAGTTAGTAGAAGAGCTGGATGGACTTGTGCGAGGACATCTATGTATGGAGGCGAACAATGCTTCTAGACTGGATACAGAAGAAGGAGGGTACGATTTTTCTGCGGCCTGGCAGAATCTTCTGTAGCCCGTATGGCTCCGTATTGTTGTTCATTGTGGGAATCAATAAGTTTCAAGGGTTCCCATGTTTGGTTTATATTGAAAATTGTCTATTATCTAGGGCATCTACATGCCTTAGAATTCTTAGATTTAGACAAAGATGTTATCCTCCCCTCACTCTATGAGTTCTAACAGCGCCTTGAAAAGGGCACTGTGAAAGCATATGAAGCGTGAAGAACGCCTGTAGCTCCCTACCACAGAAGAACTTGGAAACGCAGTTGCATAAAAAGTATTGGACAGTTACATATCAAATGATGCGAAGTTCTATAATTTTTTTTTTATAACTGAGACGGTAGTGACCAGAACGATGCAATTCTGTTCATACAGTTCAGTTAGAAACATCGCCACTCCTGGAGATGGCTTAGTACAATACAATTCTGTTTAACGACATAACTCCAAACTAATCCAGTATTGTTGGTGCTGCTCAGATGTCAATCTGAAGCTTTACCAAACACCTCGATACGAGGTGTGTGTTGATCAGCGGTTCACAAGAGTTTCATTTAGTATAGCAAGTTCCGATAGGTAAGCGCAAGAAAGTGCTTCATTTCATTTATTTAGTTCACATCAAATTCATGATAATACTGAATCAACAATTTGCCGCCATAATACTCGATTTGCAGCTGCAGCTCTCCATCCTCGGTCACGCCCAACACTCGCCAGATCACGCTCCACCTGGTCCGCCCATCGTGCTCTCTGCGCTCCACGCCTTCTTGTGCCAACCGGATCAGTTGCAAACACCAGCTTTGCAGGGTTGTCGCCGGCATTCTTGCAACATGCCCTGCCCACCGTATCCTTCCGGCTTTGGCCACCTTCTGGATGCTGGGTTCGCCGTAAAGTGCAGCGAGCTCGTGGTTCATTCTTCTCCGCCACACACCGTTCTCCTGCACACCGCCGAAAATCGTCCTTAGCACCCGTCGCTCGAAAACTCCGAGTGCTTGCAGGTCCTCCTCGAGCATCGTCCATGTCTCGTGTCCGTAGAGAACCACCGGTCTTATTAACGTCTTGTACATGGTACATTTGGTGCGGGGGTGAATCTTTTTTGACCGCAGTTTCTTCTGGAGCCCATAGTAGGCACGACTTCCACTGATGATGCGCCTTCGTATTTCACGGCTCACGTTATTGTCAGCCGTTAGCAAGGAACCGAGGTAGACGAATTCTTCTACCACCTCGAAAGTATCCCCGTCTATCGTAACATTGCTGCCAAGGCTTGTCCTGTCTCGCTCAGTCCCACCTACCAGCATGTACTTTGTCTTAGCCGCATTCACCACCAGTCCGACCTTTGCTGCTTCACGTTTCAGGCGGGTGTGCTTCTATCAGTGCTTCTATGTTGCAATTAATGTGTAGTGGGGCAACGTAAAAAAAAACTTCAAGCGCTGCCGTGGGAGTTTAAGATGATGCTCCAGACATCGCCATTGAGCACACCCTTTTAAGATGGTCTTATTTTGATTGGATTGTTCTCACGTCGCCCTTTTGCCGCCAAACAAGATAGCCATAGGCCAATAATATTGGTCGAACAACAATTGTGTAAATCCATTTGATATACTTGGGTGTTAGACCCCAAACTTAACCAAAGGTTCGCCAGAATTGTCTGAATGCCATACAAGATTCTGAACACCAATGAGTTCATGACCAGGAAAGCTTGGAATCTAGAATGACTCCAACGTACTTTACTTGTTCAGTAACATTGATTTTAGATTCAAAGAGACACAAAGGTCTCGACTTTGCCGAAAGGCCAAGCGACACCAACCCTCAACTACCGAAAGGAAGCTTTATATTAGATCCAAAAGGGTGCTGGTGCACATACCAACTAACAATGTTAGGTATTCGTCGGCAAAACCATAAGTAGGAAAACGGTTATTATATTGAGTTGCCTCAGTAGTGTATCTGCTACGAGATTCTACAAAAGCGGCGACAAGACTCCCCCTTGGGGGCATCCACAAACACTCAATTTCCTAATCACCGCTTGACGCAATGTCGAGAAGAGATGTCGGTTTTTGAGCATTTGGTGAATCCAATTGGAAATCATTGGAGATATACCATGACCCCGTGCGGCTTCCAATATGGCATCGAAAGGCACGTTGTCAAAGGCACCCTCGATATCTAAGAAAACATCCAAGCTTTTGAGCGAATGCTTTCTCGGTATTGTAAACAATCTTGTGTAAACTAGTCATAGTGAGCTTACCCGATTGGTAAGTATGTTGGTTCACATGAAAAGGTACGTTGGCCAGATGAACATCACGGAAGTGATGATCCACAATGCGTTCTTAACATTTCAGAAGAAAAAAAAGGTCATACTCATAGGTCTGAAACTCTGCTTCTTCATACCACGCATGACCCACTTCCGGAATAAATTTTACAGTAATATCCCTCCAAGATTTGTTAACCCTCTAATACCCAACCCCACCTTAAGACGGGGTATAGTTTGAGCATTTTTGTATTTTTTCTAGTCTGAGCAATCAAAGCTTTTATATTTTTAGCTGATATTTAGGACTGTTCTGTATATCTCACAATGGTTTTTGGTGTCTTTTAAAGCGTATTAACATTTTTTAAAAATCGTTGAAAAAATGATGTTTTGATCACATTTTGAATGCCATTGTTTCTTTTGTATTTAATCGCAACAATTTACGTATTTTAAATTTTTCCTCGATCGTTCTATTCTAGTAGAAGAGTTTAAGGGAGATGAGTAATTATTTTCCTAAAAGTTACACGAAAAATTAAATTTTCCATGAAAAAAAATTAACAATAATCATAAAATCTCAAAATGTTTTCGTCTTGTAAAATCGGTAGGCCAAATAGGCTTCCAGGAAAAATATAAAAGTGTAGGGATGTTCAAAAATAAAAATTAGAAAAATCAAAAACCAAAACTCACGAAATCGAGAATTAAAAAGAATCATCTTCCAAAACATGTTTAAATCGATTTTATATGACGAAAAATGATATTTAGATCAAAATAAAAAAAATGGGTATTAAAGGGTAAATATAACCAGTAGCAAAACTGCAAACAAGTAGTTTTCTCAAAACATATTTGAAATAATCAAATCCTTTCTGAAGCAAAATAGGATGAATCTCATCTGCCCCAGGAGATTCGAAAGGACAAAGCTATTAACTGCTCACTTAGTCGATTCTATAGTTACAAATACTCAGCGCCAAAGCATCATAACTACAAGAAAAGACATCAGGTGCATCCGAATTTGTAATATCCACACATCCGAATAAGTGTGTGCTGAATAAGCAATCTTGAATTTCCTCATCAGAGGAAGTGAAATAAGCATTTAGCAAACGAAGTCGTTCACTTAGATTGCGCAAGGATTTTATTTAACCGACTGATTTCACTCAAACTGGAAACATTTGTACAAAGGTTTTTGTAGTCGGATCATTCAGCAGAACACAGAACTTTCTTGAAGGCCTTGCAAGCCGACCTGAAAGCCTCCAAATCAGCCGTCGTCTGATCCAACTCTTTCTGCATTGTTTCCTGAGCTTCGCCTGATCAGAGTTCCACCAAGCGGTTCCGCTTGTGGTCTTCACAGATCTTAGAGGGCAAGCTTCTTTAAATGCTTCCATGATGAAGGTCGTTGTAGTATCAACGGTATCATCTAAATTATTTGGAGTGTCAATGCATGGTGAGTATTCTTGAAATTTGGCCACAACTAAATCAGTAAAGAGATCCCAGTTCGTTGACCGAGAATTCTCGAAACGCAAAGTTTGCGAAGTAACATTCACATGTTCAAAAAAGATGTAGCGATGGTCAGATAAAGATTCTTCATCTGACACATGCCAATTGGTCAGCTTGAGACTAACTCGTCTAGAGCAAAGTGTTATGCCTAACACGTCCTCTCTAGCAGATACCATGAAGGTTGGGCCGTTGCCTATGTTAAGTAATCCAAGATCTGTATTACTTAAGTACTCCATCAAACTGGAGTCTCTCAAGTTAATATCTGAGCTGTCCCCAATGACATGGTTAGCATTAGCATCACCGCCAATAATTAGTGGAAGGACTTTAGAAGTGCAGTATGCAATGGCTTGTTTGAAAGCATTCGTAGGAGGTGGTTCATCATGCGGTAATTAAACCGAACAATAGACGTATTTCATGTTGAGGCTCCCAACAGATACATCAATTGTGACAGCACATATATCTCTGGTGTTTAATTCAGAGGCGGTTGTAGCAAAGTTTGCATGGTTGACAAGTACACAAGCTCGAGGCAGGACACGCAAGTTTTTACTAATATTAGCAAACACCGAGGTTTCCTAGATAGCAGTTCCTCTTACGAATGAAAGGTTCTTGGACTAAGGCCACCCGGTGCTGTACCATTTTACACAAGTCTGCAAAGATTGATCGTTGGTGTTCTTTTATTCTGAAGATTGATCTGAGCCACTACCCAAACTTGGCAAAATTAAACTTTTTACAATCACAACACAACAAAGAATGACAGCAATAAAACCAGATCGGTATCGATTGAAAAACGCCAACAATGAGAACACAAGAATACACTTTGTAAATTGCATAATGCGAAATCATATAGGTGAAAATTCAAACCAATCAACAGCATCTTCTTAATCCCACCCATGTTTAGCATTAAGTTTGATGCTAAAGAAGGTCAGCTGATTGTCTTGGAGAAACACAAGGACCACTGTACCATTGCTCTGGTTAGCGCAGTAAGGGCAAAAGACTGTGGGGGGCGTCCTGATACTCCACCGGCTCTGTAAGCGGTTAGGTTTTCTTTAGATCCCCCTAGATATTCATTCTTAAGCACGGTAAGCATATAGCCAGCCGCATCACACCATGAATTCGGGGTCATCTGCTTGGTGGACTTTTATCACCGGAACAGGCGGTCCGTAGTGTTATTCTTAGCCAGTTAAGACAACCGCTGCCGAAACTTCATAGCAGTCTACGCTGATCGAGAAAAGAAGTTAATATTGATGATAAATTTCGGCTCAAACAGCCAAAAATCAATTCGTGCTTCTCAGCTTGTTCTCTGTAAACGCTTTCACAGTTATTGACTTTTAGAGCTGCCTCTGCCAATGACCAATGCATGCGTTTATCTTGTGGCAGGCATGAATATAATCGATTCTATACCCAAGGAAGTCAAGAAAATGTCCATGACGAAAAGTTCATGGACTGACCGAGAATCGAACCCGTCACACTCAGCATGGTCATGCTGAACACCCAGGCCTTTATAGCTGTAGCTTCTTCTTTGTCTTTCTTCTTTATGGCTCTCGCTCTCACTGGAATGGAACTTGGCCTGCCTCGCTTCAACGTAGTGTTCTTTGAGCACATCCACAGTTATCATTTTAACCCGAGCAGAGGGGAATATCAAATTAATAACTACGAAATCGCAAAACCTGTTTTTATATCTTGTTTTGTTATTATTGAATTATCAAGGCATTACGTTTCCATAACATGTTTTGTTGGACAATCTTATTTTGTTATGACCAAGCAATTGGTATGCAGCCCTTAAATAACATCTCAATATTACATTCTGTTGTGGAACAAGTTTGGTTATTATTGTATTCAGTGCTGGGAAATATCACGAAGTTCTTTCTACGGAGTCAAAACTATGCAAATCACAGTTACCCATGAGGATAACTGCAAAATCATTCGCTACTGTAGTCTGTTATGTTGAAATTCATTAGTAACCATACGTTGCTACTGTAGCTTGTTACAGTAGGTCGCTAATGTTAGGCAAAATACCTCAGTTGTCATTTTTCGTAGCAGTGAACTTTGGAGCCGGAGCCGTACACAGGATTCGGATCTTTTTTTACCCACACCGCATTCTCAGGACATTACGCGCTCATTTGATCCAGACTTCCGAACCGATTAAATACACCAATCCACTGACGGCGTTTTGTGAAAGAAAATAAACGGGCTTCTCTATACTGGGTATTCAGAGATGCTGTCCAGATAAGGCCTCAGGAAAAAAGATGCTTTGAAGGCCCAACGAGTGGGTAACCCATTGGGTATTCGACAAAAGAATTAGACTAGTGATCGAGAATCTTTCCTCGGGGAAACGGTGCCTCGGTTATGATGGGCTAGTGGCATTGGATCTTGGCTTTGATCCTATCGTTAAACATTAACCCGTTGAGATAGAAGTCCTTATATCGAAAATCACTTTAAAGAAAATAAACTAAGAAAACGGGATTGAAGTCCTAAAGAAGTACGGCAGTACGATAAACGAATTTCATTGAAATTCATTTCCAGCTGTCGCTTCGATGTTGCTACCGTAGCAATTTATTTTAAAGCCTACTGTATTGATTCAATCACATTTCTCCCGGATTTCAAAAGACAGCGATTCAATCATGAAATCTAAGCAAACTACTGTTACCATTCCCAGCACTGGAACTTTGTTATTTTTGCAACTGAACAAAATAATCAGTTGCAAAAATAACATAATTATATCAGAATATGAAATAATTTTAATTTTTAGCTATATTACAAAAAATGAGAAATTTGATTAAGTATTCGTTTTTTTTCATTGCTTGTAGAGCAAAAGGTCGATGGATAGCAGGTAAAAGATCAGAAAATGTTTATAAGGAAACAGCTTTATTCTATGTAATTGAAAAATTAAAAAAAAACATTCAATTGCTGTTGAGGGGCTGCAGTTTTGCTTGTTTTTCATTGCGTAGAATGCCGGAAGCGTATCCGGCTACCCTCAAAACTGAAAAGTACTCATATTTTTTCAACTTTGAACCGATTTAAGTGAACTTAAACTCGTTTGAATGAGACATCTTTTTTTATTGATTGGTTATGCGAATAGAACGATTGGGTTACGCGGTATTCCCAAAAGTCCAAATTTTCTGGAACATATCCTTATGCAATTGAGGGGCCCAGATGCAAAGAGGTGTAAGTGACCGTTTTGTCGAGTTTGAGCTGAACATATCAAAAAATCTTCAGATTTCAAGCTCACAGGAACTTTTTAAAGATTATTTTTATGATGATTAGAAAAATTACAGTAAATCAGAGAAAATTGGGTTGATATTGAAACTCCATACATTTTGAATGGGATGAAAAACTGGTGAAAAACTTCAAAGCTCATTTACTCGAAAGTGGGTTTTTGTAACTTACACCCTTTTGCTTCTAAGCTCCTCTATTCTAATATCGGCGTTGTTGGAGTTAGCGTATTGAAAAAAATATGGTCTCTCGTGAAATATGCTTCGTAATTACACTGTTGAAAACGCTTTGACATCCACGTGCAGCACAACAGAACATGTGCTCGATGAACAAATTGAGATTTGAATTATGAAAATGCTACGGTCAACCTTGGCTTGGTCAGCCAAAGCAAAATCAAGAAATTGACATTTATGCTTCGTAATGATTACTTTGAAGTCAATACTTTGGGCCTAGGCTGGGCAGATATGCTATTGGTGATTTGATGGTGCATGAAGAAGAAGAAGAACGATGGTGTTTTGAAAAATCCTATCCCTACCACACAGGAGAAGATTTTAAAATGTCTCTATAAAATCTAAAACAAAATCTAATTAAAAACGTTTTGATGTACGGTGTAAGACTTTGGACGGACTACATATTGAACGTATAAATTTAAATTTAACATTTTTTTTTTCTTGGTAAGGTACTTAATTTGTACCAATCACCAATTGGGTTTTTTAAATTAAGAATAATATATTGATTTTTTGATTTTATTCGAAAGAGCACCTTTTTTTAAGCCAGTATGATTTTTTTTCAGATTTTTTAAACTTTATTTTGATACCTTAAGCTTCAATTACAAAAAGATTTTTTGAAATCACCTTTTGACAGCTGGGCAATTGCTTGACAGCTCCGCCCAGTACGAAATGCGACGAGGGGTGATTCGACAAATCGATCCCATATAAACTTTAAATCGATTTTTAAATAGGTTCCCGGGCACCAAAGTTCATGAAAATTTGGATTTCGGCTCAGTTTGGCATGTATAGATTGTGAATATGGAATTATCTCAACACCACTAAAGAAGCCAATTGCAGCTGGTCTATGGAAAATTCCACGTGTATGGCAATTCGGGTTTTTTCTTAACTCACGATGACCAGATTGGTTCAGTCGGATTTGTTTTTGATGGAAAAAATAAATCTGGATCAAATGAGATCAATATTGTCAAAATCGGAGAAAATTTATCGCAGATATAACCATTACATAGCTTACCTTCTTTATTTTATTGTCTGCTGTTTCATATTATGAAGTAGAAAATAAAGGCATTGTAACTTCTAAAAATTTCATCAGACTCTTCCGTATTTTTTATTTTATTCATTGCTATAATTTGAGTTTTGGGTAAATATAGCATCATAGCTATTGATATGTTTATCTTTGTATTAATTTCCTTCTTTCAATATCCCAGTTCCGTTACGGTGCCAAATTCCTATCACTTTTCTACGATTCCCAATTCTTATAGGTTAAGTAAAATTTTAGCTTCAAAAAGTGATACATCTGCAAATGAGTTCTTTTTATCTCAAAATTGAGTAAACTTAGTTGAATTTATATGTCATTTTAACAGTACTGCTATTCTAACCTCTAATTATAACGTCAAAAAGTATCGAACAGACTATGTATTACGAAGTAATGAATGTTAGTGAGAGTGGAGATAGCAAATATGGTACCTACTAAATAATTCTAATCAATAAAAATGTCAACTATACAGACAATTCTGCTCAATTGATGATTGCATTTGTCTATTATAACTTTTTTTTCTTTCGGTCTATTATTATTCGATCATATATTGTTTGACATTATGTCATAAATATCTTTTTTCATTACTAAAAATAATCTAAAACAGGATAAAACTAAACAGCATCTGCAGAAGTAATCATATCGGCATATGATATAATTACCTTTTACCTTCGCTCACGTAGGTACGTGTATAATCGCCGTTCTCACAACGCGAACAAAACAAAAAATTAAATAAAATCATCTCCGTCTGGAAAGGATCTTTGTCGCCGCCAAAATGCACCCCATGACGAAGCTTAATCATAAATAGTCGACTAGCAACTTTTTCGTCGTTCTCCTTGTTCCGAAACAGCCGACGACGGGCCCTGCGAACGCCACCACTGTTATTAGTGTTACAGTGCACATGTCTGCGCACCGCGATAGCGCTGTTGGTAAGAGAGAGAGGTTCGTTGTTTGATCTTGCATTCAAATCTCTGTCTATTTTTGTCCTGCGACTGGCAAACATGAAATGGGGGAATAGGGAAACTGGCAATACGTAGAACCAGTAAAGCTTCTATCGTCCCTCACTGCAAGTGCTGTGATAGCCTCATTGGTAAAGGCGACTGGAAATTTACGATAGCAGGATTGGAGGTTCAAATCCCGTTGATGTTTGTAAGTTTTATAATGAATTCGAATTTTTTTTTATGTGGCCTATTTTTTTCTAAAAATAGAATAACACACTTAAAATAATTACCCAAAAATGAGTAAAAAAAGTTAGTTTTTACCCTAATTTTTAACTAATTTAATAACTCTTTAATATCAAAATTTGTTATTGAAATATTTCCCAAATTCACTGTTATTAAGTTGTTATTGCCACTAACAAAACATGTTATTAAATTGATTTTTCAGGAACAAATTTTTGTTATGTGACTTGTTATTTTGCCGCTTATGACAGCCAAGTTTATAACTCAATATGTTATGTTAATAACATGAAAATTACTAATTCCATTATGCAGTTATTTTGCCAAAATAACGCATTTTGTTATGCTGTTGTTATTCTCTTCTGCTCGGGAAGGGCTTTCTTTACCTGCCATTGCATGATTTTGTATATTGTGAGGCAAGTACAACGATACATTATACTCAGGGGAGGAAACTTTCCCGACCGGAACGGGAATCGAACCCGCCGTATCCGAATTTGCGTTCCATAGCCTCAACCACTAGGCTAGCTGGCGATCCACTAATGATTTCATTTGAATAAATGAACACGGCTTCTCCACCACCTAACAATACCTCTGTAACATGTGGTTCTGTTTGATAAAGTTTCCTTCATGGTCTGGTTAGATTTAGCAAAACAGTTTACCATTTTAAAAGAAACCGCGAAAAAGAGGAATGCAAAGTTCTCACATAATATTTTCATCCAGCAAAATACCTACAAAAGAAGCTTTGAAACACTTCCTTCCCCCAGCTTCGTCGCTTTGCCCGGAAAGCAAGCAAAAAACCAAGCGCTCTCCGGTATCACAAGATACCCACCTACTTGACACCGGAACAGAATGGCATTGCAACGTACTGCTGCTACTGCAACAGAATTACCTAGCTCTTCGTGTTTCCGCAAGTAGCCGCCCGGTTCCGGGCGGGAACTGTGAATCCATCGTCGCGAACGTCGTCGACGAGATGAAATATTATGAATGGGAATGCTTTCACTCAATCAAATTGCATAATGAAGCAGAAAAGTGGAGATAATTAATTACGGTAACAAGAGCAACGAGCACACCAGCAGCCCAGCGAGCGAACCACCACCATCCCGAGAATCAGAAGCGTTGATGGATGCGATTGTGCTCTGTAAGGGGGGTGGAGGAGGGAATACTTCTACTGGTAGGTGGAACCAAACGAATGCCAACACCAACCAGCACGCGGGATGATCTCTTCAAGTTCGCTCTGAGGACTGCTCATTGCTTCATGCATGCACGGATGTAGGGCAGCAATCTCGAGGTGATCAAGTGGAAAACTCTTCATCGAGAGATGACGATGATACTTTGCGAAGTGCGCTGCCGGTGATGTTGCGAACCGGGGCACTATTTACCAGAATTTGAAATCTCGCGACAAAAGCAACAAACGATTGGCTTAAGAACAAGGTCGTTAGAATCCCAAGATGGTGTTACAAAAATACAAAGAGGAATCTTACAAATGCAAGGGCCCCACGTTGGGCGCCATGTTACAATAAAAGAAAATAAATTAATAAAAAAGATTAACATATCACAACACATAGAACCTTACAAATGCACAATATACAGACATCACAAATTGACGCAACACAACACATAACATAAATGTGCCCTGTTATCCAGATGGATAACATCTTCCTATCACAGGATGATGAGGTTTTATGTATTTGTTTGGGTCCATCAGTCATCGGGGAATTGTGTTTTAGTTGGCAGTTTGCATTTTAGTTCACAGCATTTGGAGACCTTTGCATCTATCGTTGAGAGAAATATTGTTTTGTAAAACTTTGAGGAATACCTAATATTAATGATTTGGTTATTAATCATCAACACAGATACCTTTTGCTTACTTTCAATTTCCAAAAGATTTCAAAATGATGTCAATTTCGTCACGGAATATCGTGATCTGGTTCATTGTTCTAAGAAAGACTTGAAAAGATTGCGTATGATGGAGCGGTGTATTTTCTTCGTTTGGATAAGGGGCTCCAGTTGGCTGTGTTGGCTGCATGACTCTTCATCCGAGAGTGAAATACGACCAAACTACCAAACACATGTCAATAACTGGAAACACTCAATCTTCTACAGCGACCCGATAGTTTCGAACTTCGACACACAAAAATCACTGTGTAGCCAAACACAGCGCAGTTTTCTTTCCCGACTTTTCTCAAGTAGTTTTGCTTTCGTCTCCTGGCGAAATAAACCAGCCAACTCTATCTCAGCCTCTACATACGTATATCTCCCCCATGGCTATAAAGTGTTTGATTTAAATACCTCTCAATTTATTGACATCGTTTTTCTACTACTGCATTGCTTTTTTCACCTAAGATCTGTTCGGAACGATTTTGCAATAGTCAAAACGGACGGCTGGAAATACATTCAACCACGAAACAGCGGAGTATGTATAGTTCAGCCAGCACACAAAAAATGTTCCCTAGCAAACCGACACCAGCCAGCCAGCGTGCGATCCCCTGGGGTATGTTATCGTGTTTAGTTGCCCAAATGTTTGTTCTGAAAGTGGCGATAATGTTATGGTTTGCTCGAAACTTCATCATTCCCTTCGGATTCAAGGGCGCCCGACGGAATAAAATGTTGTTCGTTTTTCTGGTACTTGACCTACTGAGGCGCTGATTGTTGGAAACATGATTTGTTTTCACGAGGCGAATGTTTATTATATACACAAACCTGAGGGCTAGGGCTCAACTGAAACTGGAAGGGATTTGGATAAAAAAGTGCGTAGATAGATCGCATTGCAATAGATAGGATTTTTGTCTAGGAGGTACACACAAGCACAGAGAACAGACATCCAAGTCTAATCTGAATTTTGTGTAAGGAATATTTCATCGGCAACACAAGTGGCAGTATCGTGACGCTGCAATCGGTTAGTTTCATACAAATGTAATTCACCACTTGAAATATTTCAATTCACCACTATATTGCGTTTGGCGGCGCTAGTGTTTCATCGTATATTGGTTTGCTTCCACACTCAAGTAAGAATTCAAATCCTTACACAACTTTCTGAATGAAATTTGTTGTAGCCTGGATGTCTGTTCTCTGTGCCACAAGTTCCTGCCTTATGTTTCCACGGGTCAATCGATGACAAAGACCGCCAGCTAAGAGTTGTGTACTTACTTAGCTGGTAGGCACTGTTGTCCTTCTGACTTCAGCTAGATTGAGGAAGTACGTCCCGAGCGTCTGTTTACCAAACAGCGTCTGTTCTGACATCCAGCGGTTGAGTATGAAATGCTGCTCCACTGCAAGCTATATTGTTCGTGCAGTTGAAAATCGGAGTTTTTGACACGCGAAAATCGATGTTTCTCCTAAACCGTGTGTCGGACGTTCGTCGGGCACAGTGCGCTGGATAGAGGGCCAGGTCCGCTGTCCAGCGCACTACGTCCGACGTTAGGTTTGACCTATAGATTTTGAGAAAATTCGATAGTCGGGTGTGAGGAAACTTCGGGTTTCAACCGCGACGACAATACATAAGTGGCAGACCTACCACGGTGCATAGGGGACCTTAGGCCAACAACCTACTGTTCTCGAAACCCAAAAACCGTTGCAGAAACCGAAAATGAAAGATAACGAACTGATTCAACGGCAACGACTTTTAGCGTGAAACATCGGACCAGAATTGGAACTTTGAATGTATTAACCCTAACCCAGCAGGGTAAACTGGCACCAGTGCTGAAAAATTCATTTCGTCATATCTAAATTCTTTCACCTACAACTTATTTTAGAAGCTGAACCTGAGAATATGGAATATGTTATATTTAAGATTTGACTGACTGCTAACGACTGTATTGACGAGTATTTCGCTTGTTTTACGGCTCTTTCAGTCTATATTAAGCAGCTAAAACGCCTTTCGCACAAAACACTATTCAACATTTAAAACAAAACTTCTTATAAGAAATAAATTGTAGAATTCCCAGAAGAAGGTGAAATACACACCGAAACGTAGGACAGTAGATGCGAAAGGCGTTTTAGGTGCTTAATATAGACTGAAAGAGCCATAAAACAAGCGAAATATGTATATTTAAGGTAAATGTCATGGACTTATTTCGAAAAATGCCAATGATATTCACGGTGAATATCATTTGGCATTTTTCAAAGGTATTCCATGACATTTACCTAAAATATTCGCAAAATTGCGATTTTTCCGTGACTTTCTTGCATAACTGGTTATGGAACAAGTTTTTCATATACCATATTCTCGGGTTCAGCTTCTAAAAGCTGTAGGTGATTGAATTTAGATATGACGAAATGAAATTTTCAGCACTGACTGGCACAACTAGCCAATGAAACCGAAGAATCTAGTAATTCAACCAAATGCCAAAAAGATCACGAGGAAACCAGGATGAATTGGGCAGACAACTGATTCGAAGCAGTCTAACAATGGTGTGCTTGAACGTTAACCAAGCGTATCCTTTGGAGTTTACCCTTCCACTAATAACACCCAAACTCCCGTGACACCTAGGCCTGAGAGATCGTAGAGCTGTCTACATTTTTCATAGGTGTCCAAAACTAACCATCCTTTCCCATCTCTCAGCAGTCACAAGGACGTGGCCAGGACAGTGCTCGGCCATTGGAGGATTGCGTCAGTTTTGTCTAAGAGTCAAAGATTAGTCCCAAATCTTTGTGCTTTGGTTCGGACGGGAAGGAGGCAACCCTCATAACAGCGGTCTAGGACTGTACCACCTACGAATTTGTGCGACTCGCTTAATGCTAATGCTAATGCTAATGACTGGCACAACTAGTCAATGAAGTTTGAGATCCTAGGACTGAGCGAAGCCGTTGCACATTGGTCGGGCTCCATACAAAGGGGTGGCCAAAACTCTTAAAAAACGAAATTGATATAATAATATACAATAAGTTCTCATACAAAATACAAATTTAGAATTTTTAATTTTATTTCACACCTGTTATTCATATTTTCAAAGTGAATGCATGCATTGAAGGGCCACATAATACTGATTCAATAAAGCATACGGTTAAGAATAACGATATTTTTTGTTTGTTTTTAGAAGCCTAGTAGTACACTTCCGTTTTCTGAAATCCGAAAAGTTTTTCATTCTATGGTAGCTAAATAGAGTCCATAAGGTTAAATTTTGAGTTTTTATCCCCAGTATTGTACCAAATGGATATACAAAGGTTAAATTTAAGCAATTTTAGTGATGATATGGTAAGAAATTTCCAAGTAAGGTCAACTTGAGCTGATTTCCTTGAAAATGACCGTTATATTAAAGATAAACATCATAAAACGTAAATTTTGAACAAAATTTACCACAATAGGAACACAAGCATGTTTTAGAAGCGAGAATAATGTGAATCAACAAGATAATATGCAGTCATGCTTCTTTAATACAGCAAATTTCATTAAAACAGGTAAATGGACATTTTTGTTTAATTTACGTTTTATTTTGTACAACATAAAACGGCTTCGTACTTCACCAATACAGAATGTTATATTTTTTTTCTCTTCTGGCCATAGTTGCTACTAGCAATGGTGAGGACAGGAACCTAATTTGTTTCAACCTAAAATCTTTACCTGTTAAAATGAGACGAAATACCAATGGAATGGCGTGCGTGCCAGCTGAAATCGACTTACGACACATAAGCGATCAGCAGAGAAGGATAAAGGACAAATAATTCCAAAACATATGCTGTATTTGATCAATGTTAGTTGGCCTTTCAATAAATAATCTTACTTTGAAAATCCTAATTACAGATGAGAAATGAATTCAATTTGATTTTGTATGAGAACTTATTGGACACGGTGTAAACTTTATTTCACCTTATAACAAAGTTAATGTATTGCAGTTTCATGATTCTTAATTAAAAGCATACCAGCTTTTGTATTTCAATGATATTTTCACCGCCAAAGTGGCCTAAGTCATAAAATTGAAAAATGAACCATTCGAAAAAAGTGAAATAATAATATTTTGAGAACGGAATATATGTTTTATGTTATCCAGCATATGAAAGCATGTTGTTGGACTGTTTGAATGAACGTATGGTGCTAAATTAATATGTCACAAAACTTTTCAAATTTTCATATATTGTACCTTACAATTTTAGTGATTTTTAAGTTAGAAAACATTTCGTGTCGTCACGTGTCGCCGCAATTTCGAATAGTACATCTTAAACATCATGCTTAGGGCTGCATAAAAACGTTTAAATATTTTGCATAAATTTGCAGTTTTTCAAATTAGAGCTATTTAAAAAGTCATGTTTGTTCATATACTTTATGTTATTTTTCCATTTGTGACTGAAATAAAATTAATCTTCCCACATTTTTCACTCGTTTTGAACAAACTTGATTGGATTTGATCGAAAGTTGATCATTTAATACATTTCAAATTAATTTTCTAACAAAAAACGCAAAAAATGTGGGGTTTACTGATTTTTACCATTTTTGAAATTATTGAGGTTACGTAATTTTTGAATACCCCTTTTTAAACACTAAAAATACGATATAACATATCTAGACAATCTATAACTTCGATTAAACACATAAAAAGAGTTTTGGCCGAACTTTATCTTTTTTCGACCATTGTGCGTTGGTCGAACTTTTGGAGAATACAGCTGGCGTCGGATCAAATTCTGCTATACTCTGGCCTACGAGGCGAACACGTTCTTCGTCACCGTGGAGTTGGTTTCCTGCTCAGCGCTCACGCCCACGTTGCGCTCATGAAGGTGGGAACCTATTATTGAGAGGATAATTGTAGCCAGATTCAGAACACGGGTTCGAAACCTAACCATGATCCAATGTTACACGCCAACCGATGCTGCCAAATTGCAAGACAAAGAGAACTTCTACAGCCAACTGAATGCTGTCGTGAAAAAGATTCAAGGCGACTTCAACGCGAAGGTTGGCTCCGGCAACTCGGACTATGAGCAAGTCATTGGACGCCATGGTCTCGAAGAAGTGAGCTAGAACGGTGAGCTGTTTGCAGAGTTTTGTGGCAACAATGACATGGTCGTTGGTGAATCCCCACCGATCAGTGCACAAAGTGACATGGGTTTCCCGTGATGGCGTCACAGAAAATCAATTCGACCACATCTGCATTAGCCGGAAATTGAGACGGTGCCTTCGTGATCTACAAAACAAACGTAGCGCCGACAATGCGTCCAACCATCACATCCTAATCGGCTAGATCCCGCTACGCATTGCGAGGTTCCATCGACAGGAAGAGAAAATCGGGCACCGGTTCAACGTAAGGAACGCCAAAGTCGCAATAGAGCGAGCGAAAACACGAGGAGCCAAAGCCGCAGCCCATCGGCGCTATTCGGCTCTCGAGGCGGAAGTGAAGCGTTCATGTAGACGGGACAAGAGAGCGTGGGCGGACTCCCTAGCCAACGAAGCGAGAAAACCGCAAATACCGGCGACATTCGTCTCCTCTACGATGTCTCACGTGAAGCCTCACGTCACCCTAGTGAGACTAAGATGAATGCTACGATCCCCGTAAGACTCATCTGGACAGCTATTGACCGACACGGCTGACCAGCTGAAACGCTGGTTCGAGCACTTTCATAACTATTTTCAAATGTCGGCCGAGCCACCCACACCTCGGCATGATCCCCCAAGGGTTTGACGCATTACCTGTGCCAACCGAAAGTCATTGCAGGGGAAAGAAACGACCATTCGTAGCATGAAATCGATCAGGTCGATCGTACACAGATCGAAAAAAGAATGTAAACTTCTGTGACATATGTATGATGCACATGATTGGAGCGTGGGATATCACAGAAGTTTACATGACATATCATGTAAAAGTCATAAAATATCATGTAAACTTCAATTATATGTCATGTAATTAATGTTAAATGTAATTCAGCATGACTCTGTGTGTTTACATGACATATAGCACAAATTTACATGATATATCATGTAAACCATCATAACACTAAGTTTACATGACTTAACTGAAGTTTACATGACATGTAAATCTCATTATTTTTATTTGTGTATATCAGCCGATATGCTCAAAGCTGACTCCGTAGTATCTGCACAACAACTGCATCAATTATTCTGCAACATATAGGAAACCGCAACATTTCCGGACACCTGGATACAAAGCGTCTTAGTAAAGGTGTCCAAAAGGGTGACCTGACTGTATGCGATAATTTTCGGGGTATCATGTTGTTGTGAATCATTCTCGAAGTGATCTGCAAAGTGATCCTTAACCGGATACATGAGAAGATTGACGCAACTCTTCGACGGCAGCAAGCAGGATTCCGTGCCGGACGATGCAGTGTGGACCTTATTGTCACGCTCCGTATCATCTTGAATTCCAAGAATCTCTCTACCTGGTGTTCATTGATTACGCACGAAAACATGTTGAGAGCCCTAAAGCGCAAGGGTATCCCTGAGAAAATCATCGGCCTCATTGAAGCACAGTAAAGGGCATTTTCGTGCAGAGTACTGCACAACGGTGTTTTGTCCGATCCCATCCGGGTCGTTGCTGGAGTGAGGCAAGGATGTATACTATCACCGCTAATGTTCCTCATCGTAATCGTCGAGATCCTAATAGGCGCGATTGAACGTGAACCAAATCGTGGATTGCTGTGGCAGCCCATTACCATGGAGCACCTAAATGACTTCGAATTGGTTTAAGACATTGGTCTCCTAGCTCAACGGCGCTATGTAGAGTAAGCTCGATGATTTTGCTGATCACTCTTGCAGGTCTCACCATCAACGTCAACAAGATCAAATCGTTGGATGTATACACGGTCAACTCTTCCAGTTTCACTGTAGCTGGGCCACAGAGAACAGACATCCAGGCTAGACCAAATTTCATTCAGAAAGTTGTGTAAGGATTTGAATCTTTACTTGAGTAAGGTTGCAAACCAATACACGATGATAACACTAACGCCACCAAACACCATATTGCCACAGTCAGTGGTGAATTGAAACATTTCAAGTGGTGAATTAAATTAGTATGGAAAATCAACCGATTGCAGCGCCACGCTATTGCCACTTGTGTTGCCGATTTCAAATGGCCGTTAAATTCCTTACACAGTTTCTGAACTGGACTTGGATGTCTGTTCTCTGTGGCTGGGCAATGTTGATCTTGGTAGCCAAATGGCGGCCGATGGTGGCACAAAGATCGACATAGGTGCATGGATGATGAGCTGCCTTTGCATGGAAAAACATT
The DNA here is from genome assembly GCF_035046485.1 of Aedes albopictus. Classification (NCBI taxonomy): domain Eukaryota; kingdom Metazoa; phylum Arthropoda; class Insecta; order Diptera; family Culicidae; genus Aedes; species Aedes albopictus. Next base: position 200,987,492 of record NC_085137.1, on the reverse strand, counting down.
CAGATTAGTCGACGCACCAAAATCAGAATGTTCACCTCGAACGTGAAATCTGTGCTGCTGTACGCCAGTGAAGCTTGGTGTGTATCAGTGGAGAACACTCAGCGGCTGCAGGTCCTCATCATTAAATGCCTGCGGTACACAGAAAAAAATATGTAATTAAAATTCAGCGAGAAATCATGCACATAAAGAGAATGCTAGAGTTAGTGAACTTTTACATGAGATATAATATAAAACTACAGTACTATCGTGTAAATTTCCGCCAACCATCGCGTAAACCATCATGAACTCCAACCGGTTACGTGACTATTAGCGGAAATTTACACGAACGTAACGTAATTTTACATGATATCTCATGTAAATATGCACTAACTCTAGCATTTCCTTTATGTGCATGATTTTTCGCTGAATTTTACATGAATATTTTTTTCTGTGTATATAATTCATGCATGATGGCCTCACAATTGGATCTCACACGTTGATCTACATCGTCGATCTTGTCGTCGATACCATCAAAACCCGATAGCGACAGAAATTCGGGAGTGAAAGTGGAAGTGGGTCGGTCACACTCTACGCTGGAGTGGAAACGAAATCTGCAAGCAAGTGTTATATTGGAAACCAGCAGAACATCGCCTCCGAGGCCCATGGCGGCGCAGCCTCAACAAGGAATTAAAGAAAGTCGACAGAAATTTGTTGGCGGGCAATTGCCCAGGATCTTTGAATTCGGCCCTCTGTACTACCATAGGTGCTCAGGACTGAAAGTAAGTACAAGGATTGAGGCTTGTTTTTGCTAAAATAAAATATCGATCGATATAAGATCGGTAACAAATAAAAAAAAATGTGGCTTTCGTTTTTTCAGCTTTTGGGGATACTTCGGCTTGGCAAAACTAGTGTCACCCCCCCCCCCTGGTTTTATGGCTTAGTGCAGCTACCACTTGATGCTTCGTTAACGGAAATTTAATGCAATTTCTGCAACGTTTACCAAACTCGTAGAATTGGAAGGGCAAATTTTGACTGATGTACCGCACCCCGCACAATCCCACATTTCGACTACATAAATTGAAGCACTTTTTTGGACGGCTGATCTTGCACAACGACGAACGACGACACACGTCAACGATGATTTTATTACCCCCCTCTCGAACATATATGGCGCCGCCATCGCTCTTTATCGATTGAAAGTTAACGTACCTACCTACCTAGTCATGTGTGTTCGGTTCGCCAAATTTTGCCATTCAAAGCGAACCGCACGCAATCGAATTTACATAAAACTAGCATTAAACTAAATGTACGCTCCACTTAGCCACGCGACGCGCGCGGGTACAATGCGACGCGCAACCCCGAGTGACGGGTGTATTATTGGCGGGAAATACCCGACTGGGAAGAGAGTTTCGAATGAGAACGAACTTTTATGCGTTTTGGATGTCAAGATTGATTGTCGATGTACTTTGGTTGTTCTTATGGTACGTTTTGGCGTTGGGGTAAACTGCACCCGTCATTTTTCGATGTTTATGATACTTTCAAACAAATTCAAGGAGTTTTCTTGCAAAACTGATACACGGAGACTCCAGCTGCAATGTATGATATATTAATTGGCATTTACCTGAGAAAACACTGAGAGGCGTGAGCGAGCAGCCATTTCCGCTACGATTCCCCGCAATATTTGTTGTCTTGTGGTTGAACAAAAGAAATTCAAAGCCACTGCATCGTAAGAAGGGGAGGCAGTACAAAAAGACTGTGATGTGCTGGCTTTAATTGGAACAATATGTGAAGATTTTCAGCAACTATCAATGGTACGTGGCACAAAACTGCGCCGGTACCACCAAGCATGCATAATGACCGAGAACTGAAATTTACTGAAAGACATTAAACGGAGATGACAGTCAGTCGAAAGTAGAACTTTCAGGATATACTGAAAGGGAACAATGAAGGTGTATCAAACAAAACACCAGGATTAACATTGCTTATGGTGCTTTAGCAGCCAATTGATCAGGATAAATAATAAAACATTCTCAATTACCGCAACTAACTCTGTAGTGAACATGTATCGCAATTGAAGAACCTTTTGATTACAGCTTCGTTATTCTCTCCAACTCAGGCTCGCTTGTAGCCAAAATGTCACCAAAGTATTGCTGGCAGCAAACTATAGCACAAGCAAAAAATATATCATGAATGATCGAAAACTTCAAGGTAGTTCGATTTGCGCAGGAAGCATTAAACAATAGCCATCCAACGAGCGACGACGTCGACGCGCGGAGCGGTTTGAAGGTCCAGTCAGTCGGTGGATATGATAGAAAATGCATTAGAAAATCAATTGACACAGATAAAACTTCCCCTCCGGGGGTTGCAAAAGTCTTAAGTTTTGCTGTTGCGTATGTGTCACTTCGGTTGATATGCTATTACAGTGACGCTGCTGGCTGCTAGGTTTAGACTGTGCTGCAAACTCATGAATATTCCAACACTGGGGGGCTGCATGCATAGCAGCAGCAGCACCAGCGGAAATGATGGCAAACGAAGGAAAAAAGTTAAACCATTTGGCAGCGCGTTCGATGGAAACGGGCTGCATGGGACGGTGACAGGCACGGCGAGTGTGCAAGAATCATAAAATATTGATGACATTTTCAACTACGAACCAACCCGCCGTCACCAACAACGCCGGCAGCACAATAATTTCATTTACCTAAACTTTACACATAATAAAACTACGCTTTGTGACTTCGTAACCGATATCCTGGGATACGGATATCCTCGTGCAGCAGAAGCAATCGGAATGTGTATTCCGCACTCTTCGCTGCGGGCCAATAGCGGCCCATACTGCTATGCGAAGTGATGTACCACTTTTTCAAATTTGGGATTTTAAAATATATTAGCCGGAAAAAGTATACAAAATACCTTCAAATATTTTAGTACCGTAATCCAGGGTAACATTGATCAACATTTGACTCTTTTAGTATGTGTTAGCTGAAACCACAACTGAAGTAAGTTTTACCATGGTATGAGCTTCTACAAATTTGTTTCTTAAGGTATCAGTTGTTTTTTTTTTTATTTTGAATCAAATTGAGCATGACAAACCGGTGTGCTGAATGATGGACTGGAGGTCACCCAGTCTCCCATGTAAACTTTATCTCCTTACTAATACTAAAACAGCAAAATAATTGTGAAAAGCAGTATAGTTCGAAAGTAGTTTATTCAATCCGAGCGTGGGGGTGCAGTAAACTTCGATGCACTTCGTATGCATGTGTATATTATAGGAGCCGTGTCGGTTGGTCCTCCAACCAGAGTGAGAGTGTACGGCTGGACGATCGCACTTCAGCCGGCATAGGAGGAACGGGGAGAATTCCATCGTCATCTAGCATTGCTTGAAGGAGATCTGGGATATAAAACATTGTCCTTAACAACTTTTCCAGCAGTTGTTCCTTTCAGTTCAGCTTTCACTTGGCACACATTCCGGTGCGGTGGTGGGTGGCTAGCGGGGCCAGACTGACCAGTAGTGCTGCTCGAAGAGTATACAGTGCAGCTGTGTGACTTTATGCACCAGGGAATTGAACTGGTACGGTGATTCACAAATGTATGCAGGTGTTTGCCGTTGCACCTTAACTACCGTAACAAATAACGTCCAAGGTATAAACTACCTAATTACACGGTAGACCTCTGATGCCGTCCTATCTGCTCATCCCATCCGGAGACGAGGACAATACTTTCATATTACCCAACTGGCAACCGCTGGCACTGCTGCTGCTGCTGGCTGATGGTGCAAAGGAATATCTTTCCTCTGTCTCCCTCGACCTCTGCTGCTATAAACCTATGAAGCGTCTCCACTGTAAATTATGTTTCAGTTTATGGCACAGCACTCTATCGATCCCCCGAGGAAGCATGAAGTTGTTAGCAGTCGAGAGTGTCCCTAGGAAGTGACTGACACGCACACTCGGGAACTAAGAGGATTTAGCTGGAGAACATAGAGCTACGGGCTTTAAATTCTACAAGTAATGTTTTTGTTTGACAATATGTTCGGAAATTGAAAAAAATATGAATTCCAACAAATTGAATATGAGTCAAAGAAATAAAAATACATAGCTTGTAATTGTTGCTCAGCACCAGCGATGCCAGACGAATTTCTGTATCACTCGTTCAAAAATCTGTATCCCATACAAAATTTGGATGGAAAATCTGTATCCTATACAAACGTAAAATCTGTATTCCATACAAACGCAATCTGTATAGATGCTCAAAAATCTGTATAATACAGATAAATCTGTATATATGGCATCCCTGCTCAGCACTCTGCCTCGCATCACTTTTACCAAAGGATAATTCTTGCTGAGACCTGGCCGCCATTTTATATTTTAAACAATAAAATAAAAAAGGATAGAAAACATTCTATATTCTGTATTCTATGTATATTTCTCACCACTTCAACAACACAGTTATCCAAAGCTTTGCTCAAACAGCATCAAATTAAGTAAGAAATAATAGTACCACGCCTTTCGAAGGAAAGCAAAGCAAAGATAACCGTACACATCGTAGTTGCTACTCCGTGATTGACCAGAACAATCGAAGTTGCACAGAGAACCAATGAACTGTGTTTGGGACTAGCTACACACTCTCAATGTGCTCAAATCAAGAGTTCAATATTTTAAAGTCAATAACGGCGCCGGCCACGTCTTTACGGTCATCGGGAAAGGGAAGGAATGTTAGTTCGACAACCGTTGCACATTGGGCAAAATCAAGCCCAAAGGTGGAAAAAATTAATAACTTTCATAATACAAGACACTATGTGACCATCAATGGCTTATTCGAAAGCAAATTTTCTCAAGAATTGGTTGGTGGATGATTCATGTACGGGCAACTACTCTGAAGCGAGTTATAGAGCCCGTTTTACCTCAGCTCCCCTAAAAATTGTGAATTTCTGTTATTTTACGGCATTTGTTATGATTCTAATGATTTGATTTTTTTTGTATTCGGCTAGATACTTTACTGTACGTACTGTGCAAAATCGGAAACCCTGTCCAAAAAGTCCTGCACCCTACATTGCATACACTCAATTCTTTCTTTGCATGGGTTGTTATTTGACATAACTCAATCAATTTTTAATCAATTCACATTAAAATTGACGGTTAGTAACTATCCGTATACGAAAAATCAAGTCAATATGTTGATATACACATCAATTCTGAGGAAATGCTGTCGTTCATTTGATATTATGTCAAGCGAATTTCAATTATGCAAAATTCCCGGACCGACAAAAAATCGAACCCAACACCCTCAGCAGTTTTGCTGAATACTCGCGCGTTTAGCGCTTCGGCTATATGTGTTCTATCTGTGCATCAATCAGTCATTAATGAAATCGTATAGATATTATCTTTCAAATAAGTTATTTGTCAACTTATAAGACCATTCAAGCTTTTTGAATGTTTTTTTTTTCATTTAACCCCATTGTACCCTAAATTTCCAAATTTCATAGGATGCAGAAATATTACTGGTTAGCTCTTCACCAATATTAACTCATATCATGCGTAGAAGTTTCAAGTTAAAGTTGTTTTAAGTTAAAAACTATAAAAAATAAGTTTATAGGGGAGTTTGGGTAAACTAAGCTCTAAAACTATATGTTGCCGTCACCTCCCGTCTATGAGGCTATGCGCAAACAACATTTAGGGTATTTTTGGAGTATATAAGCAATGGCTCATCGTTTGGAAATGTTTGGAATCGGTGGTATAAGGATGGGAACTACTCATATTTGTATGCGGGAAAACTCAAATATTACCAATAATTTGAGATCGAACTCGCCAAAAATGGTTTCTTTAGGAATAAACCAAGTGTATTCGATTATTTATTTAGTTATTGTCACGTAAAAAAACATAAATAAAAATAAAAAATGAATTTTTACCTTGAAAATATACCATTGCCTAATTGACCCCACAACACCCTAAAATTCCAACATTTTAATAACTTTTTGTATGTAACGTTACTCAATGGGATTGGGACGATGGTATCCCAGCGAGATAATCATTAAAATCATAACAAATGCCGTAAAATAACAGAAATCCACAATTTTTAGGGGGAACTGGGGTAAAACGGGCTCTATAACTCGCTTCAGAGTAGTTGCCTGTACATGAATCATCCACCAACCAATTCTTGAGAAAATTTGGTTTCGAATAAGCCATTGATGGTCACATAGTGTCTTGTATTATGAAAGTTATTAATTTTTTCCACCTTTGGGCTTGATTTTGCCCAATGTGCGTTGTTACTATAGAAACCGTGGAATCCACAGCATCCCCACAGTTGTCTCGGGAAGGAGTATTTGTTAGTAGGGTAGGGTAAGGTGTGGGTCTTGGAGCCACCTTTGGTAGGTGATATGATCCACTAGTTATATGAAAATACACGTCGCGAAATACACGATTATTTGGTCGCGATGACCAATCATAGTACCCACGCCTTGCAATGCAGAAACGAAGAATTTATCATTGCCTATACATATGTACTATATGTACTACTTCAAATCTATAGACTGTTTCAGAAATTATAAATACACTAACGCTTAACTGCCATTTCAATTTGAGCATAATATCCAAAAAAGTTTCTTCTAGCTCTTATAGTTAATATGCTAACGAAGCAAATAATACCAATTTTGTTGATGTTTCTGGTAAAAGTTAAAAAATAGGGATCTGTAAATTAGATGATTAAAATTTGAAGTTGCACAAAGTGGTCAAGAAATGTAGCATATTAGAAAAGAAAAAAATCTCACAGATAAAATATTTAATTTCCAAACACAATAAAAATGACTGTATCGATAATAAAAGATATTTCTCGATTGGTAAGAGTAATTTTTACTTAAATATTTGATCAAGTACCACCAAAACGGGCCTTCGCAATACAAGTGTTTTGTTTCTAATTTCTCAACAACACCAGTAGCAACAAACGTTAAGCAAACGAATGTCTTAATTACTGCTTACTGCATTCATTTTTATGGTATGACAAGCTTTGCCATCTGAAGGATCGAATGAGCTGAAAAAATAAGTTTGTTTAGATTAAATGCGTTCAGGAAAGCTAAGAAACTGTGTGGTAGTTCTTATGTTCCGTAGAAAACCTTAAAAAATAAGAAACTTGATCTCCGAAAAAATGTTGTGGGAATTTCTTTATCGATTTTTCCCAAATTTTGATCAAGGCATTTCTTAGACAACTTGTTGAGAAAGCGAATGTGATAAAAAAATAGATAACTTTTGGTATTTAGTGATAAATAATGTTGAAATCATTAAAAAACACCTTTGTGCAAATGTAAATTTGAAAAATTAAGTTATTTGTTAGAGAACTCGACTGGTCTTTAAAATATCAAGACAATTGAAAGGACAAATAAAAATATGGAGTACAATATGCTATACTCTGAAAGAAGTTGGTAAAAATCATTAGAAAAGTTCATTTAATTGAATAAATAAGATGTATTTATAATTTCTGAAACAGTCTATAGTACTTCAACGACCGTGCCTCATTGAGAGTAAAATCTCTTAAGAAAGTATCTAGCCGGGACCAATGGCGCAGTGGTCACACGTTCACTTCATAAGTGGATGGTCATGGGTTCGATCCCAGCCCCGGCACTTTCGTCAGTTGATCTTTCCCCTGAGTGCAGCTGACACTGACACTCTTCTGAGCTCATGACTCAAATGGACCCGGATACTTGGATATCGGCTAAACGGCAATTCATAATGGACCCCTAATCGGACGGGAAAAAGAACAAGAGCCACACATCAACATCATCGTGCTCATCATTCTACCATGGACAGGGTAGAAAAGTGACAGCAGCGCAAAAGGCAACCAGTTCGATATAGTAGAATTAGAATAGAATACATTTAGGCGCTGTACAAAGTGTAAGTGCAGCCGCCAATTGGATTCGCTCACGCAGTGCCCTAGTGAACAAAAAGAGCTGTAAATTAGGTTAAGTGATTGAAGAATAAAAACTAAAAATAGTGCTTTTATCCCAAACTTTCGAACCCTCTATGCAGAATACCCTCATCGAATGAGTGTAATCAGATTTGTACCTTTTAATTCCACCCTCTTTTGCTTAAAAAAAATAAAATAGTGTGCATGGTTAAAATTCTGCACACTCGATACTACTCAACATCCCAATCAACATGATCAGAAAACTTTTCCTTTGCAATCACAATGGCCGCCCACAACCAACCACTTTTCCACGCGAAACAAGCCAAAAAGTAAATTATATCGCGCGTCTCCACCCCACTAGGAAGCAGAAACCTTTAGTCTATTCCACACAGAAATGAACTGAACGCAACGCTTAACTTAGACTAATCTAGAAATGCTTGAATCAAGTGCGTCGACACCCTCCACCTCCTAACCCCGCCCTCCAACGCTCTTCCCATGAGGCATTGGGCGAGGTGCAAGAATAAACTCGATCATTATTGGTTAATAGCAGGTTTGACACATTTAATGTCTATCAAAAAAGTCAACTGTTTTTAATGAGCATCCAAAACTAATTCATTACCTTTTTCTTTTCTTTCCAGGTACGTATAGTTCAAATGACTAAGGCAAAGGTATTTTTACTCAGGTAATCCATTTTCCGATGATAATATCCTAAACATTTTTTTAATGAACTCATGGAGAAATCCATAGAGAAATATTTAGAGGTACGCTCGGAGGAAATTCTGGAGGAATTTCTGAGAAAATACATAGAGGAATATGCGGCGGAATTTCTGATTTCTCTGATGTCAATTTCTGCAGGAATCTCTGCAAGAATGTCTTCCAGCCCTTCCATAGCAATGCTCTGTAGCAGTCTGCAAAATCTGTAGAAAAATTTCGGAAGTAATCCTTGGAAGATTTCCTAAGACTTTCTTAAGAAATTCTTAGAGCAATTCCGGGATAAGAAATGTCTTGGACTCTTGGAGGAATATCTAAAAGAACGTGAAGAAATTTTGGGAATTTCCTCAATATTCTTTTGTAGAATTCCCAAAGCAATTTTTGGGATAGTTCTTTAGAAAGCATATTAGAAACATTTGAAGGAGTTTTGAGCTTCTGATACTCAATATATCCGTGAAACAAATTAAAAAAAAAGTTTATGGAGTATTTTTGAGAAAGTTTATAGAAGGTTTTCTAGATGAATGCTTTGAAAAAAATCTGGACGAATCTCTGTTAAAGAAATCTGAAGAAATTCGTAGATGAATTTCTGGAACAATCTATGCAAAATTTTTCAAATTCATGCAAAATTTCTGTAAACTGTCCGTGCAAGTTTTTCTTAAGGAGTTCTTGGAGAAATTTCTAAATGTCATTTTAAACTCTAAAGAAATCCCTAGAAGATATTATCTGGCTGAACTTCTTTAAGAATTCCTGGAAGATTTTTCAGGAATTCTTGAACGATTTTTTAATTGAATCCTAGGATGGATTTCGGCAATGGTTCATGAAAGAATTATCGAAAAACTTGTGAAAGTTTTTTCAAAGTAATCCTGGGAGAAATTTGTTGAATTCATTATTAAAGCCACTAGAGATTTTCTGAAAGAACCTTTCGAAAAATTTGTGAAGAAACCCCCGAGTAGTTTCTATAGGAATCCCTGCAAAAAATTCCCGAATGGATCTCACATTTTTTTAAAGACTCCTGGAGGAATTCCTAGAGAAATCCCAGAAAGTTTTTCTGACAGAAATTCAGATTCAAAAAATACCTGGAGCAATTTCTAAAGCAAACTCTGGAGAAACTTTGGAATATATCTTTGGGGGATCGTTTGAGAAAATAATAAAAGGAATTTCCGAAGGATTTTTCGGACTAAAAAATCTAAAAAAGTTAAAAAAAAACCTTTTCAGAAGCTTCTGGGAGATCCCTAGTGGAATTTCTGAAAGAATCTCTGAGCGTATTTTTGTTGGAATCCCTAGAGGAATTTCTACTCAAATTCATGGATATTTTTGGGAAAAAAGTGGGAAAATTTCAGAAGTAAATGATGAAATATGCTTTGAAAGAATTCTTTGTGAAATTTATAGAATAGAAGGAATTTCTAAACAAACTCCTGAAAAAAATTACGACTGAATCCATGAAAGGTTTTGTTTTTAAAAATCCGTGAAGGATTTTTTGACCGAATCCTCGGACAAGTTTCCGCAAACAAAAATAGAAAGGCGTTTTAAAAGAATATCTGAAGAAATTTTTGGTAGATTTTCTAAAGAAATTTAGAAAGGAAGAATTCAACAGAAAGATCATTCGGCAAATACAGCACATCCAGTAACCACGCCATGTCAAGTGCTTGTCACGAGCCTCTTAATTTCCGAACCCCTTGGGGAATTTGAGATGAGATCCCTGGAGGAATTTATGAAGCAATTCGTGAAGAAATTCCAGGGTAAATAAATCCTCGGAGACATTTTCAAAGGAATCCCTGAATGAATGAATTTCTGAACTTTTTAAACGCTTTGTGACATTTATGCAAATAACGTTATTGTGTACGTCCATTGCTAGAATTGTTGGCTTTTTTCAACCATACAGTGTATCAAACAATTGTCCGTACAGCAATTTTTTGATCAAAATAATTTTTCATTCAAATGTTTATAACTTTTTTATACGTCAATCAAAAACGCTGAAATTTTGGCCAATCACAAACCATATATTGAAGCTCCATTGGTAAAATTTTGAGCGAGATCGAATAAGTTTTCTGATAGTTATAGAACTTTAAAAAAAACTTATAAGATTTTTGAACACATTTTAAAAACATTATATCTCAATATGTACTTGATGAAACTTTTTCAATCTTTTTTGTGTTACAGCTTATACCTAACGCTTTTCATATGCAGCTTCGTTTGAGGTTTAATATTCACTACAAAAAATATGAAAAATCTGTATATGTTCAAAGAATTATTTGGAAATTTATCATATTTTGATCAATAAAAGTGCCAAGTGTTTTCAACTTTTTTAAACTCTCTTAATGTAATATTTTTATACAGGACCTACTGAACTACATATGAAGAGAAGGTCCTATGCATTTTTCGTTCAGTTAACGCACTTTTAAAGGTGGAAAACGTTTGGCAGATTATGTGTGCAAAATATGGTAAATTTTTGAATATCGTCAACTACATAAGCAAATTTTTCATATTTTTTGTAGTGAATATAAAACTTCAAACGAAGCTGCAAATGAAAGCCTTAGCTTTAAGCTGTAATGCAAAAAAAAACTAAAAAAGTTTCATCGAGTACATATTGAGATATAATGTTTTAAAAATGTGTTCAAAAATCTTGTAAGTTTTTTTAAAAGTTCTACCGTCAAGTCGCCATTCACCGTGGGGGCTCCATTCACCGTGTGCCTTCGAATATTTTTTCATTATTTCCATATTATGATTGAATAATATGACAATTTCCCTTCAATTTCACCAATACAACACTAATGTATTGTTGCCATGTCGAAACGCTCATTAGAAACATTTAAAAGTATCATTTTGGCACTAAAGTGTGTTTACATGAAGCGGGTTTCTGCTCGTTCACTGCATTCATAGTGAAAAAACGAAAACTGCGCTAAGGTGATTTAAGCGATAAACTAAATGTAGTAACGTTTTTGTTCCACCAAGAAGCAAATAAATTCACATATCAGGTATGTATTTTGCATTACCGAAGTAAGTTTAACAAGAAAGTACGATTACTCGTACTTTTTAATTGAAACAAAAAGGCACGGTAAATGGGTACCCTAAAAATCAATGGTCTCCATTCACCGTGCCCCATACTGTCCCATGTATCTAGAAAAAATCGAAAATTTGAACATTCGTTTTTCTAATAAAATCTTGCAAGTTATTACTTGAAATGAACTTAAACGAAGAAAATTCCCTTGGCTGGGTTGTTTTTATCATTTTTAAACAAAGTAGAATAAAATTTCTCATACACGGTGAATGGGTCCCTACTACCACGGTGAATGGTGACCTACCACGGAATTAGGCGACCCTACTACCCTTTACTAATTGTACTATATCACCAAATTTTGTGAAAAAATTTCTACTTCTGTGGATATTGCTTTAATTTTAACCTATAATGAAGGCAATTAAAAGCGACACCAACAATGTTTATAAGACTGGTGTCAAATGACAGCCCTTATTTGCCCCGAATCCTCTTAGATCCACGGTGAATGGTGCCTTGACGGTATAATTTTCAGAAAACTTATTCGATCTCGCTCAAAATTTTACCAATGGAACATCAACATATGGTTTATGATTGGTCAAAATTTCAGCGCTTTTGGTTGACGTATAAAAAGGTTATAAACATTTGAATGAATAATTATTTTGACAAAAAAATTGCTGTACGGGCAATTGTTTGATACACTGTACATAGTATTGATGACAAAAGATTTCGATAGTAACAAAATAGCGAGATAGTGGTTTATTTTTTATTTAGCGAGAATTACTAATATATGCCAAAAACTCCTAGCCTTTTATCGAAAACTCAATTTACATGCAGTTTTTATATGTTTTGGTATACAATTTAAAGAAAGATAAAATAAAATAAATTTGCCTCGATTTTATGTAAAATTCGATTTTATAGACATTTTATAAATTGAAATGTCCACTAAAACGAGGTATACCTGTATATTGGTTCACAAGTCCTCTTAACTGCGAGGTGACGCAGGATATCTTTGGTTTCATAAAGCTTTCTCAAAACTCCTATTAAGAATTTTCATGGTCTCATCATTCCTTCAAACTGTGAGGTGGCACAATTCTGTGAATATATGTTTTGTGTATGCTCATGATTCCATAGATTACAACGCTTACCAAAGTGAATCCTGATTTATTTAACTACCAATCCCTCGCAACTAACCAAAACTCCTTGCCGTGACACCTGTGGAGGGCACCTGTGTCCAACTAACATTCCCCCCCCTTCTCCGGTTTACCGTAAGGACGTGGCCGGCGCCGTTATTGACCTATTCAAATTTGAGTTCTCGGAACGTGTACATTGAAGAAGGTGTGCTAATCCCAAGCCCCATCTATTGGTTCTCTGTGCAATTCCGCTAGCTCTAGTCCATCACGGAGTAGCAACTACGAAGTGTACGGTCACCAATGCTCATGCTAATTTTCCGATGATACTTAAGATAAATTCAATAACACATACCTACGTTTGAGACTAACGTTTGATGGTGCAAGTAGTATGAGAAAAGCGCAGTTGACGTTGCCACGTGCAGATGTGTTTTGCTATGCATTTCATTCGTGTTCGAAAGCTTTTTTTCGCGATTCCGCTAAGGGTTTGGCCGGCCGGTGATACGCCTTTCGGATGGCTCATCCACTGGTGAGAAAGTGTAAAATATTGATTTTGAGTTTGTGTTCAAACTAAGGATTTACGTCCACCCGAACATGCCCACCTGCGCGCCATCTACTTGGCTCTAATTTTAAACATCTTTTGTTTGATTGTCTATAAACAATAACAGTAGCACAATTGTGATGCTTAGGTAAAAAAAAAAATTAAGCAGCTTAATAGCTTATTTTTAAAAACTATTGAAAAAGTTCTGTGATAACTATGATACAAAAGTTATGGTTAAGTTGAATTTTTACAAGACTTTTGCAAACTTAGAACGTCCATTGAACACTCAAAGATAAAAAAAAGCTATGACATTAGTTTTGCTGAATAAAAAAGAACAACGCAAACATATTCCGAGCTTTGAATTTTCAATTTTGAAAGTTTGTTTTTTTCGTGTCAGAATCCTGCGGCGCACAGTTTGGATAGTACCTATTGTTCTTCTCTCTTTCCTCTTTTCTGAATGTTTTCTCACGTTTTGTTTTCATCTCCCATTGCTCTCTCGCATTAGTGTTCGAATCGCTTGGTGTTTCACTTCTCAACATCTGATAACTGTCGTCGTGGCGCTCCACCTTGCTTGTGGTTGTGGTGGAGACGCATGGTGTTCTGCTCATCGAAGTGTTTGTGTTTCCGCCGTTGTGCATGCTATTTTTGTCCTCGCTCGTCGTTGCTTGCCACTGAGAGAGCGTAATCAAACCGCAGCTGGGATTTGTCAGTTTCTTTCGCTGTTTTTTTTGTGTTCCCGCTAGTGGTAACGCCTGGTTTAGCGTGGCTCAAAATACCACATGTCGAAAAGTTCGATGGGCCCCCTTTTTATTTCGTTAAATATGACGCCCCGATGCGCTGGTCAAATTTTCAGCTAAATTCGTTAACATTAGGGCGGTGCTAAACTCATTTGAAGTTTGTATGGGAGTTTATATGGAAAAACTTCGTTTATAGCATATTTCTAATGAGGGGCACTATTTTTATTTAGAACACATAACCAATTATATAGAACTATAGTCTTACATGTGCCGAAAAACTTTGTCGAAGACCGCAAGAAGCTTGTAAGAAAAGATATTACATGCAGACCATCTGGTGGTGCTTGACCAGGGATGAGAAATGTACTGCAAAAAACGGTTACCGGCTGTACATTTGACATTTTTCCACACGAACATCATAGGCCCAGCCAAACTCAAACTGTTCGAAAAATAAATGTCATAACATTTTTTTTTTCCTGCAGCCGTCTTCCTCGAAACGGTTTCCAAGCGCGAGAGCGCCCATAGGGGGCAAGTTGCGCCACCGATGTTTTAGGCAAACCACGTTATTTTCAGTACTTTTTTCAATTGCAATCGCTAAAATAAGAATAAAAAGGCTTCTTTACATTTGAGTTGACATATTTTTACTAAAAAAATTGTACAAAAATTTCGAAAAAAGATTTTGGTTACTTTTGATGGCACAGTACAGGCTAAAGTCAAATGTTTGCACTTTTTTACATCATTTAAAAGAATTTTTTTCTCGCTATCGCCACAAACTGTTTTGCACACTCCCATTATTTGTGTACCAAGCGGAAAAAGTATTGAATTTGACCTTTACAACTTTTTTACAAGGGTCCAAACTTCTGAGGCATGTGTGGGGTAAAATGCCCACCCCTAGTTATTTACATTAAAATAGCCATTAAGATCCAAATTCTGGCACAAATTACGTTGAACACAAGTTGGAACCAAGCAACAGCACATTTTTACTATAAATAAGTTCACTAATCACACGGCCATGCGTTATTTCGTAGTAATTACTGATAAAATAGCTCACTATGACGTTTACATGGAATTGACCCATAATTACAGGTGATCCATAATTATGTAATGCCTGTATACCTTTCACGAACAATAACAGTTGACAATAAACCAGGCGCGCAAGTATATGTACACAGTTTGCCATCCTGACGTCAAATGGACACTGACCAGGGAGATTCGCTGGAGGAGCTCGAAGCACAGCTAGATAGTAAATCACTGGAAAATCTGTCCAGTTGTCCATCGATCAACTTGGACACTCCAAAGAACTCCGAGATGGAAGACAGCGACGAGGACGATCGAGTAAGCGTCACTATCAAGACATCAAGGGGATCAACCGTTGCAAATCCGGAACAATCTCAGCAAATGGACCGAATCAAGCTAAGTGGTGCCGGTAAAAAGCGACTGAAAAAACTGCTAGATCAGGGCTATGACAAAGACGAGGCCTATCGCCTTGCCTACAGGCCAAGCGTGCAGTCAGAACCATCGAAAAGGCCTAGAGATGACCTATCGAGTGGTGAGAAGCCACAACCCAAAAAGACAAAAGGGACATCAACACCAACGGGAAGGCCGCACAAAGACCATTCTCGAAAATCCCTAGCCACATCATCGGTGAACATCCGGCTGCAACGGCAAAGAGATCCAAACTTCCAAGATGGAAGGGCAGAGGCAGATGCTGTCCACATGCAACCTGGTACCTCTAAAGTTGCGAATAAGACAAACGAAGACGCTGAACGCTCCAAACCCGGGAAACTGAAAGTCCCAGATAAACAGGCTAAAGCTGGAAGTTGCAGTCAACTCGGGAATACGAAGGTCCCAGATAGGAAAACAGAGGCAGCAGCAGGGCGAAGTCAACCCGGGAAACCGAAAGTCCCAGGCACGAAGCAAAAAGCAAAAACTGCTCATACTCTACCCGGGAATATTAAAGTCCCTGGTAAGGGGGCATTGGCAGTAGCTGAGAGTCGTCTATCAAGGAATCTAAAAGTCCCAGATAGGAAAACTAAGCCCACTGCTACTCAAAATCCGCTATACACGGAGGTTGTGAGCCAAGTACGCATAGGAATAATACCAAAGGACTATCCGACTACAGCTCTAACAACACAACAGCTAATATTGGTACAAGACACCATTATTAACAAAGTAGTGGAAAATCGGGGAACAGATGTAAAACCGATTTTCAGAGGCTGCACCATAAAAACAGGCTTCCTTGTTATCAACTGCCACGACCAGGCTACAGCGGACTGGTTAAAAAGGATAACTCCGAGCCTACTTGTATGCGAGGGAGTTGAGTTGATAGCGGTCGACGAAAAGAACATTCCTAGATAGGAAATCTTGGTAGCCTACCTGCCAAAAAGCGCCACTAAAAGCAACGAGCAAATAATGGCATTCATCGAGTCACAGAATGACTTGGACACGGATTCCTGGAGAATTCTGCAAAGATCTTCCCCTAACGGGAATGATGTTGAGCTGGTTCTCACAGTGAACGAGGGCTCAATGCAGAAATTGACAAGATGGGGATTTCAAATCAACTACTTGTATCACACTGCAAAACTACGTCGGGTCAAGAAAAACAGGATCGACAAGCAGGACAGTAACACTGACTGTATAGAGGTTCAGGATATGGCAATGGAAACGGAAGTCGCCAGTACGATACAGGGCAAAGACCTAGGGAACACGCTGCCGGGCCCTCAAGTGGACCAGCAGCAACAAATTCCTGGGCGAAGTCCGGTAAATACTACTGGTGATGAATGTGAAAGTTCGTCTAAAACTGAATCCCAAGAAGGAACTGCTAAAACGAATCCGAAAAAGGATAATAACCGTGGTGAGAACAACAGTAGTTCACTGGGAATGCAAAAGAAGGTCCCAGAAATCTCCAAAGAGTCCACCACAAAAGGCACAAAAACTAAGCCGACGATCCGCCAGTCACAAAAAAGCGGATCGTCAACGCAATGACCAACATAAAATTGGTTCAGGCAAACCTACAGCATGCAAGAGGGGCATCAGGCGTACTTTTGCAAAGGTTTGCCAAAGAAGACCTCGACCTGGCGTTAGTACAGGAACCGTGGGTCAACAATCATAGGGTGATGGGCCTTACTACACCAAAATGTAAGTTACTCTATGATGATAGCCATCCTTCTCCAAGGACAGCTATCTTAGTAAATGGAAGGATTAATTTTACTCCCATTACAGAATTTATCAAACGAGACATCGTAGCCATCAGGGTGGAGGTTCCAACAACCAGGGGTAAGTCTATCGTTAATATAGCATCAGCTTACTTTCCTGGTGATGAAGAAGAAGCTCCGACGTCCTCAATCTGCGAATTTGTCACCAGCTGCAGACAACAAAACCAGCAATTTATTATGTGCTGCGATGCCAACGCTCACCACACTGTATGGGGAAGCAGTGACATCAACAAACGAGGTGAGTCCCTTTTAGAATATATTTCTGCTAATAACATTGATATATGTAACAGAGAGGACAAACCCACATATGTTAACTCAAGGCGACATGAAGTACTTGATTTAACACTTTGTAGCCAAATTCTAACAGATAGAATTACCTCTTGGAAAGTATCTGACGAGGTATCTCTCTCAGATCATAAGCATATCACCTTCTCAATAGAGAGGGGAGAGGCCGTGAGGGAATTCTATCGAGACCCCAGGAACACCAACTGGGATCTCTACAAGCAAATTCTTGCGACCAAGCAACCTCTGCTGGACGAAAAAATAAGAACAGCAGAGCAACTAGAAGAAGCTTCTAGGATGGTCACTAACAAAATTATACAAGCATACTACGAAAGTTGTCCACAAAGGGAAAGGAGTTCAAACAGGAAAGTCCCTTGGTGGAACAACGCTTTACAAAAAATGAGGAGGAAAGTAAGAAAACTCTTCAACAGAGCAAAAGCAACTTCGGATTGGGGCCAATATAGAAAGGCTCTAACCGAATATAGCACTGAAATAAGGAAAAGCAAACGAAGACATTGGAGATTCATGTGTGAAAACATCCAATACACTTCAGAAGCGGCCAGGCTTCAAAAAGTCCTTTCTAAGGAACACTCAAATGGCCTAGGCAACGTTAAGAAGGATAATGGCACATTCACCAGAAGTCCTTCAGAAACATTGGAAGTACTGATGGAAAAACATTTCCCAGGCTCATTTGCTGTTGATGAAAATTCATCGGGACAATTGAGGACAAATTCTGGACGCAATATGAACAGAAAAGATGCACTCATGGAATCCCGAAAAATTTTCACAGTGGCAATGGTGGACTGGGCAATAAATTCCTTCGACCCTTTCAAATCTGCTGGAGAAGACGGCATTTTTCCGGCGCTAATACAGCACGGTAGGGACATAATCATCCCTGCTTTAGTTGAGATGTTTATTAGTAGCATGACACTGTGCTACATTCCCAGTTGGTGGAATAAGGTAAGAGTGATATTCATACCTAAAAACGGCAAACGGGACAAAACACAGCCTAAAGCATACAGGCCAATAAGCCTAACCTCAATTATACTCAAAATAATGGAGAAGATTCTGGATGAGCATATCAAAGGCTCGTTTTTAAAAGCTCACAAGCTAAATAAATTACAGTTTGCCTATTGCAAAGGCAAGTCGACGGTAACAGCCCTTCACACGTTGACACAAAAAATAGAAAAAAGCATCAAATACAAGGAAGTAGCGTACTGTGCATTTCTTGATATTGAAGGTGCGTTTGATAACGCTTCACATGCTTCAATCAGATCAGCTATGTATAAACGGGGCTTTCATGGCTCAATCGTTGACTGGATCACTGCAGCGCTAAGAAATCGATGTATTGTCTCCAGACTGGGCGAATCAACCATTAAAGTAAGTACGTCTAAGGGCTGTCCCCAAGGAGGTGTACTTTCACCATTGCTGTGGTCTTTAGTGGTTGATGACTTGCTTAATAGTTTAGTGGCAATGGGATTCGAAGTCATTGGTTATGCAGATGATATCGTGATAGTGGTAAGAGGGAAGCATGATGAAACGCTATCAAACAGAATGCAAATAGCGTTAAACTGCACTCTTGCCTGGTGTAAAGGAGAGGGACTAAACGTAAATCCCTCAAAAACTACTCTTGTAATTTTTACAAGAAAAAGAAATGTCAATATAAAGGCACCGTCCTTGGATGGGGTACAGTTGACATTCTCCTCCAGGGTGAAATATTTAGGAGTCATACTAGATAAAAAACTGAACTGGAGTGAACATCTAGAGCATGTAGTAAATAAGGCAACAACTGCTCTTTGGGCCTGTCGGAGAGTGATCGGGGGAAAGTGGGGGCTAAAACCCAGGATAGTTCATTGGATCTACCTGACAGTTGTTAGACCCAAAGTATCTTATGCCTCTCTAGTCTGGTGGCCTAAAACCAAAACCAAAACAGCCCAACGAGTGCTGGCTAAACTTCAACGTTTAGCAACAGTGTCAATAACAGGAGCTATTCGAAGTACTCCTGGTTCAACACTAGATGCCTTAATGCATCTGCTACCCTTGCACCAATTTGTGCAACTAGAGGCGAAGAAAAGTGCCTTGAAGTTAAAAAGATATAAGAACATCTTAGAAGGCGATCTAACAGGACATTTGGAAATCTTAACCAATGTTACTGTAAATCCACTAGTAATACAAAATGAAGACTGGATGGAACCTAAATTCATCTTAGATATACCATACAAAGTTTCGATTGATGATCGGAGCGTATGGGAATCAGGAGGACCAACGGTTCGACCAGGATCTATTGTATTCTATACGGATGGATCGAAAATGAGTGATAGAACTGGGGCTGGAGTATATGGACCCAGGACTAAACTCGCCATACCAATGGGTAAATGGCCAACGGTGTTCCAAGCTGAAATTCAAGCTATTTTGGAATGCGCTGCCATCTGTCTTAAAAGAAAATATAGACATGCGAATATCTATATCTTTTCAGACAGTCAGGCAGCTTTAAAGGCAGTCTGCACATTTGAATGTTATTCTAAGCTAGTATGGGAGTGCATTACACTACTGAAGGAACTGGCTGGAAGGAATACTGTAAAATTATTCTGGGTACCAGGTCATTGTGGAATTGCAGGCAACGAAATTGCGGACCAGCTAGCTAGGGAGGGATCTCTGGGTGCCTTGTATGGACCGGAACCCTTCTGTGGAGTATCATCAAGTGCTCTATCGATGGAGCTAAAAAAATGGGAGAAACAGAGCGTAGGAGCAAACTGGCATACTGCACCTGGAATATCCCAGTCAAAGAGATTCATCGTGCCAAGCGTGAAAAACACGAACACACTACTGAAACTTAGTAAACGCGAATTAAGTGTGTACACAGGATTGTTAACTGGGCACTGCCCATCTCGACACTTTCTATTGAAGCTCAAGAAGATTGAATCAGAAGAATGTCGGTTCTGTGGTTTCAACTCTGAAACCTCGGGACATCTACTTTGTGAGTGTAGTTTTCTCTTTAAGAAGAGAGAACGTTATTTCGGTGGATGCATCATGCATCCCCGAGATATCTGGTGGAATATAAATCCCAAGAAGGTAGTGGCTTTCATTTTGGAAGCTATTCCAGACTGGGGTATAATGCAGGCCTAAAAAAAAAAACAATCGCTAGTTCTTAATACTAGTGAGTGTACTAATGTACTGCATAAAGCAACTGGGTCTTACCACAATAGATCAATTAATGGTCGCAGTGGTTGTGTACCCCTACAGGAGAAAACAAAAGATCCTGACGTTAGCTGTGGCTAGTGGCGCGTTTTACCCCGCATTAAAACTAAAATTCTGAAAATCAAGCTTTTTTTCAAATTTGAAATTTTCAGTAGTAAAACATAAAACTGGTTTATGGTTTCTTCCATTTGGAAGAAAACATGTTGGTGCTTCATGTTAGTGCCAAAAAATGTGTATTATAAAGTGTTTCGTGGTTAAAATTGGACTCTTCCTTAACGCGGGCGTCTTACCCCCAGTTCCCCTACTCGAGCACAACGACGACCAAAATTTCTGTCTCTCCCGTTTTCGCATTTTTCTGCGTTTCAAACCGCTTCTAGACAAACTTCTTTACATGCATCACAAAGCTAGGAGTGTGCTCTAGCTATTTGTGCAAATCGATTTAAATTATTTATTAAAACAAGTGAGTTATTAGCAGTTGAAAATATTTGACATTTCTCGCAATCACCCGCCTCAGCATGACTGCTCATAAATATTTTCGTGGGGAAGCGAAAACCATCAAGCGTCTGCTTGACTGCCGTCGGTGCGGCGTCTGATAGTATTGGTGCTGCCGTTGTTTTGTTTTTATTTTACTACCAGTATCGATGAACGGAAAAGAGAAAAAAGTATTTTTGCCATCCCTGTGCTTGACAGTTAACATGTGAAAGAAGGAATAACAATAGCAATAAAATCTCATTGAATGGGTCCGTACTGTCCAGGCTACAGCTTTTTTCGCAAGTGTCTGATTACGTTGCGCTCTTCGACAAAGTTCTTCGTCATATCCCAGGCTATATTTCTATAGGATTGATTACGTGTTTTAACGAAAATTAGAACCCCTCAGAAGAAAATTTCAAAAATCGATGTTTTCCCATATAAACTCTAATACAAATTTCAAACGAGTTTAGCACCGCCCTAATGTTAATGGATTCAGATGAAAATTTGACCAGAGCATCGTGGCGTCATATAAAACGAAATGAGAAGGGGGCCCATCGAACTTTTTTACATGTGGTTTTTCCATATAAGCTTGAGCCACCCTAGCCTGGTTGTTTGTAATAGTTACTGATAAAGACGTAAACTCGTAGAGTGCTCTTACCGGTACGCTATGTTCTCCAGAACCGTTGCTGTTCAGTCAACACTATTTGTTATGTATGTTGGCTCCCGTTCCATTATCCATTTTCTTCCTGTCAGTTTGTCGCTAAAGCTCGACGTTTCTGGTGCCTTCAGGCGATCGTTCTCCGTTTTCCGTTGTGGACAGTCTGCTTTCGATCGGTAATACCACACTGACAGCATTTATTACAAAATGGTTGTTCTGAATTCCATATTCACCATCCTTTCGTTCGTTTCCTTTATTCACTTTGGGCTGAAACACCTGATTGTTTAAGTTGATAAAAACTAGAAATCCTCTACATAGAGATGAGCGGAAGTTACATACGTCGATTCGGCAATGCTGTTTGTTTTGTAACAGCTGCCAACACTTGCTACAAAGCTAGATGTTCAAACTTTGTGCGTGACTTCGTTGTGGTTCAAGTTGTTTTGTTTACATTTTCTAATTATGGTAGATTTTTTTTTCAAAATTTTGTTGAAATAGCGAAGCAATCGAAGAAATCTGAAATTCATTGCAAAAGTGTTACGCTAATCATATCGGCAGAAGTGAAGCAAGAAGCAGCAATGGATTTTTTTTTCGATAAGTGCAGCAACAAAAGTGTCGTCATAAGCATGAGCTTTTGAAAGCAGAATTAATAAATTTTTATCTTTTTACTAAACATACATGTGCCGCCAATTTCTCGATATTAACCTTTCAGGACGCGCGCCATCAAGCAACCGAAACTGCACCGCGCTCGCGTTGTATACGACGAGCGAGGTTTTTTTTAGTAGTGTTGTACTTTTCACAACAGCGTGCGTGCTGAAGGGTTAAAAATAAATAATTTTAATTTATTTAGTTCCGATTGTAATACCGTTCAAACGACGCCTTCCTACGAACGATAAGCATGTTCATTTGGCTCACACTTTGACAGTTCTCTCTGCACGATTGGCTCACAATGACCGCCTCCGCAGATCTCTATAATGTAGGATTACTAATAAAAACACACTGTATGTATAGATCAGCACTCACTGCATACGTCGGTTGCTACGAAGTTTGAACATGTTTCGAAATTGTTCAAGCGTTTATTAAATGGTACTTCCACCTTTCAATAACCTGTCCGTTACAGTGCTGGTCTTGGCTCGCGGCTCTAGCAGCAGTTTTTCAAAACATCCACCGTCTTAGTCGAATAAAATGTTCATCAAATCCGAACCTTGGATGCTTTTGGCTCAAAAGTAACAACATCGACTCCAGCCACATTTGGAGAGATGGCTAAAATTGTGAATGGCCGAATATACATAGACTGTTTTAGGAATTATAACTACACTAACGAATTCTGAGTGCAACAATTAGGAACGTTTGTACAAGGTTTTTTGGATAACATCTAACGAAGACAAGAATGCAAACATTATTGACGCTTCATGTAAGTGTTAGAAAATTGGGCTCTGTAAATACGAACTTAAAAATGGAAGATGCGCAAAAAACTAGTATAAAATTTGTGCAAATGAAGTGTGTTTGCCGGGAGTTGATTAGTCGGAGCAAAAAGTAAACAGAGTGAGTAAAGTTTGCTTCATATTATTTCCGGAGGGTGGCTGTTCTTTCGTAGGGTGGCCAGGCTTTTTTTCATGTTGTTTTCCAGAGGTATCCAGTGAATTTAGCTAACTCTGCTACA
Organism: Aedes albopictus; assembly: GCF_035046485.1. Taxonomy (NCBI): domain Eukaryota; kingdom Metazoa; phylum Arthropoda; class Insecta; order Diptera; family Culicidae; genus Aedes; species Aedes albopictus. The sequence continues at coordinate 200,964,031 of NC_085137.1, read as the reverse complement.
ACAGACCATCATGTAGATCATTCCGTTCCGGTATGACTCTGCAGCCATGGGCAATCCTTGCGCTGATGGTGGGTACGCACTTACACAGGCATCATCATTATCATCATCATGAAAATTTGAAACATGAAGTAAATTATTAGACCACTCGATTGTTCTCTAACAAATCAAGATAGTTGAAATGAAATGCAAAAATGTGATGCACAATAATTAACTGCAGTGTGTGAAAGAATTGGATAAACATAATGAAAATACTTCTATTTATTAAATAAACAAAGTGTCATACCTCAAACAACAACCGCAACATAAATTGGAAAGAAGCGAAACTGATAAAACGCGTTCAAAATATTTCGCATTTAAATGCGTGGGAGTATGTGTTCATCACAAACAGCAAAGGGCCAGTGCTGAATGAGGATGACCCCCCAATCGTATCGTGCCTCTTTGTCCTAGCCGACCTGACAATACAGTACCCGAGCAGAGTAAAAAAGCTCAATAATAGCATATTTTGATATAGACAACAAGAAGTGATATTTGTTTGTTTGAGATAAGAGTAAAAGTACTGACAAAAATATCTCAATTTTACTCCTGGAACATCATCATCATAGCACATTTAGCTTTTGGTAAGATCTAGCCAATAGCAGTGAGCTATTTGATTGATCTTCAAATATCACATTTTGGTATTGTCAAGAACAAATTTTTGCTATTAGTACTTTTACCTTTTATCTCAAACAAACCAATATCACATTTTGATCGTCAGTACTCTGCCCGGGTAGCATCTCTTCGTTTTTGGACGTGTACGAACAACGTACGAAAATCAACGCAGTCAGTCGGCCTAGATCACGCCCGAAACCGGTCGACGTAAAGGTAATTTTAATCTTTTCTTAAGGACAGACTTGTTAGAATCCCAAAATGGCCGCCACAATGGCCGGCTTTGGCACCTACTCGCGATTTCGAGGGCACAAATCTCTTCGTAAACAAAACCAGCGCACCTGATCTTCTTATTTTAAGCTTGTTACGAGTGAGCAAGAACAGAATAATAAAATGCATTGTTGTGTGAAGCTCGCTTCTTGAGATTTGTGCGTTTGATGTTCTGATGCACTGTTGAAGCGGGATTTCAAGACGTTTGTCCTTAACGTTTGTTAGAAAGACAAGTCTTGTCTCATGTCATGTCTCGTGTGTGCCGTGAAGTTCTTACGTTAGCATTAGAGATGTCAGATATATACAGATTTTTCTGTATTATACAAATTTTTGACCTTCTATACAGACAAGATACAGAGTACAGAAAAATACAGATTTTTAAAATGTGATTTAGATTTCTTCAGAAAGCATAAAATCTTAAGTTATTTTTAATAAATTTAATGAAAACTGTAAAAAATTGCTACCTTAACTTAATTCTGGAGTGGGGCCAGGCATGGAATCCTCCTCAGAGCAAAACAAGAGAACAAAAAATCTGCTCCGCGCTCCCGCATTCAAAGCTAGAGCGTTTTCTCTCGTTTTGTTTCAGCTTCCTGCTTGTAGCTTGTGACTCCGAAAAACGTGCGGATTGATTGCTCAAAAAAGTGCGTTTCCTCAAAATTGAGGCACTTTGTGTACACCGGGAGTAAACATGAATATGTTTGTGATAACAAATCATTTATTAACAATTGCACAAGTATTTATATGTGCAATTATGACATACCACCCGATCGGCGAGCTCATACTGCGAACAACGCCATAAAAATAGTCCACCAACTTACCGGGTTGCTCAAAAATGAGGCACAAAAAAGTTACACTTTGTGTTGATTCAAGTGGCTCGAAGTTTCTCTTTGTCTCGCTCCCGTTCTCTCTTTGTGCATCGCTCCCGCACAAACGACTTCGGTAGGAACGCACAAAGATAAAGAGAGCAAAAACGTTCATTTGAGGCACATTGTGGGAGCAAATAACAAGCCTGAGTGGGGCTTGCTTCACAAAATCTAATAATTGGCCTCTACAATATGTTGTTTAAATTTGTTTGAACTGACGAACACTTGGATGAACATCTCAATGAGATGAGTCTCACGAGGCGTCTCATTGAGGAACGTACACTAGCTTTAAACTTTGGAGTACGAACTCTGTGGAAGGTGTCCTGAATCTCGATGTTCAACAAACATTTTTGGAACTTTGATACGGCCGTCACTATTAACTGAAACAAAGTGTATTTATAATTTCGGGCATAATTTATACAAATTTAAGTGTTTTATCTTCATTCAAATATGATCGTTGCATTCATGGTTAGTTGGACATTTTACAACTCGGTCATTTGTCTTTGCCCATTATTCAGAACGTGGTCGACCTGTTCCAGTATAGGTGAAACGGCGACTTTCTTTCACCTGCCCTATGATGATCTTGACGTCGCGGTCTAACTCATGTTCCTAGAACGGCTTTACATCAGTGCGTCTAGGGTGTGGGCACATTTTCGTTGAACGGCCAACTCAATCCATCAAGTGCCTATCAGGATGATAGCTGTTCCCAGCTTACGTAAATTGTGGCAGCTCTGGAAAGTGAAATAAATACCTGCAATCGTTCATTGATTTGATATAAAAGTAGATAAGATAAGTGCTAGTAGTTCATATTAAGGTGCAACATTTCTTCACCTTTAAGGCTCAATTGAAAATGGCAAATATTCCAGAACTAAAAAAGCACTTTTTCCCAAAATGATCAATAAAACGAAGAAAATAAGAATGTCCGATTGTTTATTTAGTCAATTATGACAATCGACACGACGGTTTTGTTCGCTTCTTTGTCATTCTGGAGAAAAGTGCTTTTTCAGTTTTGGATAACATGCAATTCTCATTTGAGCCTTAAAGTCAAATTTGTGCCAAAGCTTCACAATTATGAACTTCTTGCACCGAAAAATTGGCAACTTTCAAACAACAGCAAATAGGGTAACCAACGTATTTTGGATACAGTCTTGCGCCAATATAATTCGAACACTTCCATTTGATTTTGTCGTAAGTGACTATTTACCAAAACAACCAAAATCTGTATGATCTTGTATATAGACACAGTTAGTTACGCGGTTTGGAGATAAGCGAATGCACTCCGCTTCCTTTTGAAGATCTCCTATGACGAAGTAGGCACCATTATTGCTTAAGCTCCTATTTTTTTTACGATTGGCTGCTCCGGGGAGCCATTCAATGACTTTAGCATTTTTCAAAATACTTCGAGTCCTAATTTTATTGCTCGCTGCAAGAAAGTACTGCGCCCTAATGTCTTGCCCAGCTTCCGCGCATTAACCCTCTAATACCCAAATTTTTGATTTTGATCTAAATATCATTTTTCGTCATCTAAAATCGATTTAAGCATGTTTTGGAAGACGATTCTTTTTAATTCTCGATTTTGTAAATTTCGGTTTTTGATTTTTCTAATTTTTATTTTTGAACATTCCCCCACTTTTATATTTTTCCTGGAAGCCTTTTTGGGATGCGGATTTTTTGAGATGAAAACATTTTAAGATTTTATGACTATTGTTGAAATATTAATTTTTTAATTTTTTTTCATTGACAATTTTATTTTCTGTGTAATTTTAAGGTAAATAATTTTAGAGTGTATTCGACTCACTTAAACTATTTTACCATGATAGTATGATTTGGGAAAAACTTAAAATATGTGATTTGTAACGATTCAATACAAAATAAACAATGACTTCTGAAAGGTGACTAAAACATCAATTTTTAAATGATTTTTAAAAAATGTAAATACGCTTTAAAAGACACCAAAAACCATTTTGAGATATACAGAGCAGTCCTAAATGTCAGCCAAAAATATAAAAATTTTGATTGTCCACGAAACAAAAATTACAAAAATGCTCAAACTATACCCCGTCTAAAGGCGGGGTTGGGTATTAAAGGGTTAAATTGTTTGTTTGAAATATTTTACTGCTCGACCACCCGTAAACCACCATTCACTGAAATTATTTTCCCCATACACACAAGATTATCTTTATACCGCCCCGTTGTCCGTAATAACGAGCAATCTAATATGCATAATGCCATAAAAAATCTCTCCCGCATATCCGCCGATCCGCACCTTCCTCAAGAAACAAAATGGAGAACCATCAACAGAGCGCATAACATAAGCGGGCGGTACTAGGTAGGTAGTTATAATTCGCCGATATCTCCATTCGCAGATCGGAAGCAGAAGCACCAAACTTTCGCCATCGATTCTCCACTTGTGCCGGCTCTGAAGGACAATCCAAATGGGACAGCAGCACCCTTAAAAGCACTCACTGGAAATTTCGCATGTACTACATACGGTTGAAGGAGTGGTTGCTGGGTGCTTCAAACGTTGTCTCCGGTGGTCACATGGGAGAAGTTGGGATAAGATGCCAGCAATGGTTGTTTGTGCGAAGAGCACCGCTGTTATTGGTCGTGCCGTCACAAAACGGGGTTAAACTGAGCCATTTCACTGTCATAAGTCGAAATCATCAAATTTCGGTAAATGTTTGTATTACCAACCGAAGTTCAGCATAACTTTGCAGAAGTTCAGTTATTTTTACCGAATGTTCGGTAGTATATCTTAGAATTGCAGTAGACACATTCTACCGTGACGATACAACGTTTTGGCGCCTTTTCGGTCAGATTTTCTACTATAACTTGTAAATTGGACCGTAAACTCTTAAATATTATGGCATATTCGGATTCCTTGTAAAATTTCCAATAAGCATGATCTGTTGAACAGTTAGTTTTCTCCGGAAAAGTATGTTAAAAATGGGAATGAGTAGCGTGACGTTACAACGTTGTAACGTCACGCCACAGATTCCCATTTCACACATACATTTCCAATGAAAACAAATTGTTCAACTGATCATACTTATTGGAAATTACAAAGAATCCGAATATGCAAAAATATTTGAGGGTTTATGGTCAAATTTACGAGTTACAGTGAAAAATCTGACCAAAAAGGCGCCAAAACGTTGTAACGTCACGGTTGAATGTGTCAGTAATGCTTTGCTGAACATTCGGTAATTTGAACTTTTATCGAAAATATAACAGCTAAATAGGTACTTAATAAGACTGCCGAGCTACTACAATAGGGATCTCAGGTAATAATATAACTTATACAATGCATACTATCAAAGTTACAATGAGTACTAATGAGTTACGATTATCAGGAGATAATAAGACATGACTAAAAGTATATATTTTATTTGAGAAATGTGCACTTAACGGGCGTCTCATCCACAGTTCCCCAAAACAGCCACATCGACGTCTGTGGATACTGTATAACGGCGATGGAAAGCGTACTCCTACCTCGGCTGTCCGTTCGTTGTTCCGTGCCGCCAGCAAAGCTTCAAGTGTAACTAAACTAAAATTTTACGACCCCTCTCCAAAGTAATAAAATTTGCTTTCATAAAATCAAAACACAAAGAATTTTAATTTTCGACTTATATGCGGAAAGCATGAGCACCAGCTCCCTCCCACGTTGCGACGATGATCGTGGTGATGCCTCCTACTAGAGATAGAGTTTGTTCAGTGCACAAGTTTAGACCAAGACTCGGGAACTGGTATCCCGATGCAAACTGGTTAAGGACGATGATGGTCGGTTTCATTATCATAGGGGACTGGAGATCCTGCTTCTGTGTTTCGATGGTGACGCTGTGAACTCTTTCGGATGCATGGTTGTGGTAGATAAAAAGAAGACACGGGATGATGGGGAACTAACCTCTGAACGAAAAGGATATGAACTCGACGGTTTGGTGGTCATCGTTTGACTGTGTTAGGCTGATGTGGAGTAATATGTTAAGAACTTATAATGTATCAATATTGGACAATCAAATGTCATTAGTTGAAGCAGATAAGGAGATAAAGAATTTCATCATTCACGGAAGAAACTCACTGACGATAATTGATTGTGATTGTGAGGGCGAAATCGCCCTCTTTTCGGGCGAAACTCAGGTTCAAGAGAGCGAAAACTAGTAAAATGAAAACTAGGGGCGAAAACACTGAAAAGGGGAGCAATTTTACAATGATTGAAATTCATCAAGAATATGAAATATAAAACCAAGATGTCTTTGATCTTAGGAATCTTTAAATCAGAGCGTTCATGATTAACAAAATTTTTAATCATGATTAATCATTGATGATTAAAATTCTAATTTCGGTGATTATTGATTATGATTAATGATTAATTTGATTTTTAGGATGATTAAAGATTATGAATAATGATTAAAATTGGTTTTATCTATGATTATTGATTATGATTATTGATTAAAAACGGCTTATTGATTAAAAATCATGATTAATCATGATTAATCAATCATAAAAACTGGAAATGATTAAAAGGTTTTTGCTGTTTAAAATATTTTTGAAGTTTCAAAAGAACAGCATTTGAACCAATTCAAGTTGGATCATATATTTTATATGGTGAATCATTTTTGGTAATGAATGATTAATGATTGATTAATTCTTTTTCCTTATGATTATGATTACTGATTAATGATTAAATTGCGAAATCAGTGTGATTAAGATTAATGATTAATGATTAAATAAGAAATTTTAGTGATTATGATTAATGATTTTTGATTAATCTTAATCATTAATCATTAATCATGATTAAATTTATGATTAATCATTAACGCTCTGCTTTAAATAAATTCTGGTTCAAAACACGTTTATAAAATCGACTTAATATACAGATTCCCACAGTTGGCGTGTAGTCACGACTTTTGTTGGTGTATCTAGGATTGTTAAAGGGGAATCCTAGAAAATGTTTTGAATAAGACAGCTACAGGAGTTTCCACCGAATGAAGTATTTGAGAATCTGGATTTTATTTTTGATTGTATTGATTGTAATATAAAACAACATTGCACATTTTGTAAAACATAAGTTCATTCTTTATGGAGCACTTTTTAATTTTCTATAGAGCATTTGCAATTTGCTAAGGCTGCAATAACCATTTGCCGTAATAAATATTGAGTGTCCATCCGACGTGGATAGTCTAATGTTTGTTTTCCGCGTGAAGTGAACAATAGCGCAACGGTTATGGCATTGAAATCAAAAGGACATATCACTTACCAGAGTGGATTCCAACCCAACGATAACAACCCTTCCTTCAACCTTTTGCAGGGACGTGCACCGTCCCTGCCGTCTAACCCCGTTGGTTTGAACCAGTGCTGCAATTTTTCGATAGGCCTTTTTGATAGCGATATTTTGCTTTTTTTCATTTTCTTCATTTTGGTTTTCCTGTCAATGTTGCTTTCCAATCAGCAACACGGGAGTGAAATAAATAGGTACTCACACTCGAACGCAGCGCGCTGAAAGCGAGAGCTGACTGGGATAAATTTCCATTCAATTTTCTCTTATTGAGTATTTTTACCCGTGGTAGCGTATAGGGCACTCACTCTCACAAGCCAACGCTTGAGACGAATTGCCTGTCAGCATGAGTAGTGTGTGGATGATTGGGAATTGACCTTGTTGGGTCACTCACAAATGGAGCTCTCAGACTCTGTCAGTTCTCACATCGAGGAACTGAAACGACCGCCACAGTCATTCATTTTCGGCTGAAAAACAGGCACTGACACTGATATTTCGCAGGCCTGGTTTGAACGACACCTCACGCAAACCACCGGGGTTCATTTTTTGTTTGAACTTCTAGCAACCCTATGGGCGACGGAAAAGCACACTGTTGGTCTGCTGGTAGCCTTATTTGATGTTTTGTTTTGATTTTGCGTTCCGTTTCACCCCGTTCCAATGGCAGATTGACGTTTGAACCATTTTTAATTTGAACGATGTGCAGATCAGTGGGGGTCATATTAAAAAGTGTTCAGACTAGATGCGGTCAAACCAACGGGGGTAGATGGTTGGTACTAATATTCCTCCCCTCTTCTAATCTGACTGCAAGGACGTGGCCGGCGTTGTTATTGTACATGTTATTGTTATCGTTAAATCTATTCGTAATCTTATATTTACGGTTTCTGTAACGTATCTTTTTTGGGTTTCGGGAACAGTAGGTTGTTGACCTTAGGTCCCATATCTACTGTGCACAACGGGGATTCAGGTGGTCAAAAATCGAAAATCGACCTTATTCATTTTGATATTTAGGTTCGGTAGTTGAAAGTAGACCACTTGGAGCAGTAAACTCCAGAATATTAGGGCTAATACCTATACTTATCGAGATATTGGCAGCAGAATGAGACCATTGGCAATTTTTGGTAAAATGAATGAAATGTTCAACTTTGCATATCTTCGGCTTAAGGCTCAAATAACCATCATTCAGTTATCAGCAATCATCAATTTTTCAAAAGCAGTTTTCTTCCTCGAAGTCACAAAACCATCATTGAAAATTATTTCACTGTTATCCAGATGGTGGCCAGAGTGCAGTGATAAATTTTTATTAACATTGGTTGAGATTTCAGCGAGAAAACTGCTTTGAGTTTTTGCTAAACGATGATGGTTTGTTTCCTCTTAAATGAAAAATGTTGAACTTTCAAAGAAGTTTCTCAAAGGTTGTTTATAAACATTTCGAATGATATATCAGACGTAGGAAAGTTCATTGTAAAACTAATTAATGATGCTACATTAAAATAATAAAATTTTCCCCATACAAACCGTTCCATACAAAAAAAGTTTCGCAAAGTTTCGCTTCGGGACTAATTCTATATCTTTGTTTAGGGTTCCTGGGAGACATTGTAATCAAATTTGGCTAGTAGCTGCTATTGTACAATTCCTATCAAGTTGTCGGTGATGATTATGATATTACCCAGGTAACCAATAAGCAGTTAAAATTGCATTTATTTAGCATTATATGCGCCTTTACTGCAGGTCATTAAATGCTAATATGCCATATATGCGCCATAAGTGCTAATTAAATGCAGGTTTTGGCCCAATATACGGCTGATTAAATGCTTATCTTTCCTATCCCCAAAAAATCGAACATAAACAAAAATATTTTCCCCTGCGCATTTCAGTCGCTTCATATTCTTCCCTTTCTATTTTTACTCACACTCTCCTGTGTGACTTTGGGGCTGTTGTTTATCTTTGCAGTTGTTTTTTGCTGTTCCCGCAGAAATTGGGATTCGATCCCACAATTCTCTGGCTGATGATGATGCTGAACCACGCTACAGGATGAGCTATAAATGATCAGATAATGTGCGTTGATTTTTAATCTATTAAAGGCTTCAGTACCACACAGGCAGTTATTTTGCTGTGCCAGGACAACGGCTCGGACAAGTGCTGATAATAATCAAACCATCCCCATAATACACGATGGCATAATTGGTTTCTTATTCCATGGGATTTATTGGGAAAACATTTGTTCTCTCATTGATTTGCTTCGTTGCTACCAGTAAATGATAGGACATCTGAATGATAATGGATCCTATAGTCGTGGCACATGAATTGAAAAGTTGAAATGTGTAACAGTTTTAACATCGCTCATCTCTCTTAGCAGTTTTATGGCATTAAAGTAGCAGTTAGGATGCTTGTTAACCAAAAAATATCGTGCATTTGAAATGCTACACAACAGCTGTCAGATTTTAAGCAGCATTTGAATTGCTAATACAGAGCAATTCAGCAGTCGAACTGCTATGATACAGCAGCATGCAGATATAATGCAGTTTTATAGCTGAAATACAGCCTATTTAAATGCTTATTGGTTACCTGGGTATTGCAAAGGTCGGACTGCAGTGTTGCATTTGAACTGAACGCGAGCCAAAAATGAACTGAACGCGTTCAGTTTTTTGAACGTGAACGCAGTAAACATTGAAGTTGCGTGTCAGAGCTTTTCACTGCTCAAGAACGCCCGTTCAGATCCCCATTCGGCTCAATGTTCTAATGCACTATTCTATCAATATGTAAAGCTAATGAATCGGTCCAGTCGTCCAGAGTTCCACAGAAATCAGACTTCTTGAAACATGGCCCTTTACTGTACCACATAATACCATATTAGCAATACGTACATTGCATTGTGGGGTTGGGAAGGGGGCGGATCGAAACGTTCGGGGTGACAACGCCTTTTATGTAAACGCTTGGATGCGTCACTTAATGCATCATCAAATCCTGTAAGCCTTCTCTCCTAGGACTTTGTGACGCATTTGCATACACTCGTTGTTGCACGGAAAAATGCGCCATACGACCTGGGACATTGTGGCATCGGGCATTAAGATTCTGCACCGAAATACGGATTATCCGCAATCCACACGGTGACCGGACCGGTTCCTCCTCACAATAGAAGGTCAGATTCTGAATCCAATGAGCCCAAGATTGCTAGAATTGACGAAAAAATGGCAGAAATATGACCATTTAGTTTAGCGGGTACCAGGGCACCATGTTAGCATGTTGGCATAATACCTACTGGTGCAGTTCTGGCTCATTGTTCAAGGTGCGTTCAATTTCGAGCTCGCTCGCGTTCCAAATTTTGAACTGAACAATGTTCAAATCGTTTTGATCGCAGCGTGCCGAATTTGAACATGAACGCAAGTTGATCGCGTTCAAATGCAACACTGGCTCGGACTGGCGGTGAATGCCTCAAAAACAAAGTACATGCTGGTGGGCGGAACCGAACACGACCGGATCCGTCTGGGTAGTAATGTTACGATAGACGGGGATACTTTCGAGGTGGTGGAGAAATTCGTCTACCTCGGATCCTTACTGACGGCAGTCAACTACGTGAGCCGAGAAATTCGGAGGCGCATCATCAGCGGAAGTCGGGCCTACTACGGGCTCCAGAAGAAACTGCTCTCGAAAAAGATTCACCCACGCACCAAATGCACCATGTACAAAACGCTAATAAGACCGGTGATCCTCTACGGGCACGAGACATGGACGATGCTCGAGGAGGACCTACAAGCACTCGGAGTTTTCGAGCGACGCGTGCTAAGGACGATCTTCGGTGGTGTGCAGGAGAACGGTGTGTGACGGAGAAGGATGAACCACGAGCTCGCTGCACTTTACGGCGAACCCAGCATCCAGAAGGTGGCCAAACAATCCTGCAAAGCTGATGTTTGCAACTGATCCGGTTGGCACAAAAAGGCGTGGAGCGCAGAGAGCACGATGGGCGGACCAGGTGGAGCGTGACCTGGCGAGTATTGGGCGCGACCGAGGATGGAGAGTGACAGCCACAAACCGAGTATTGTGGCGTACTATTGTTGATTATGTCTTGTCTTAATGATGTCGAACATATAAATATATGTAATGTATGTGTTATATTATTGCAATATGAAATGAACCTATTGGACATTAAATACGTCTGAGGAAATATTTGTTCGTCATGGCCGCTTTTCTCGGTAGATCAATCATAGTAGAGTCTTAATATGGTCTTGTATCTCTTAGCGAAGCGTGTTTTTACATCCTTATAGACGGATAAAACACCTAAAAGTATGCAATGCCCTTGTAATTTCACGCTGTTAAAGAGGTTTTGCGCCCTTTTGGGGGCTTTTCCCTCTTTCTAAATTTTTAATTAAAAATAAATAATAATAATAATAATAATAATAATTTCACGCTGTTGAAACTATCGTTTTAAAAATTTGTTCATTTAAATTCATTTAAATCATTTAAAGAGCACACCATGCACGGCATTACCAAAAGGTCTTGAATAATATTCAAATATAATTGTAGATCTTTGCGGACCTCTATATTACTTCGCAGACCATTAAAAACCTTCAAAAAGTAGACACTAAACTTCAAGGAGTTAGGACACCTGAGAAGTATCCATGACAGGTCCAACATGTTTTTCATATATTTAAGACACAAACCCTACGAGTAGGGGCAAGACATTATAAAATTGACGCGAATTGATTGGTCACCTGTTTGTATGAAGCCGCCCCATAGTGCCGTGGTGGGGCTGCTGCCACTCTAGGAACAGCTTCTGGTGGAGGAGCATTGCATATTCAGCCGCTGGAAGCCAAAACTGACGCTGTTTGAGCCGCACCTCCTTGGTGAACAGATGCTTATTACCTCTTCAATCCAGCTAGATGCTTGGAACTTATTACCTCTTCAATCCAGCTGAAGTCAGAAGGACAACAGTGCTCAGGCTGCACATCAGCTTTGCACACAACTCTTTGCTACAACCGGAAGTTGGAGCAGCAGGCGGTGATCAGTGTAGGTGAGTGCACTATCCCGTCAAAGCGCTCCGTTAAACACTTGGGCATGATAATCGACGATAAGCTTACCTTCGGTAGCCAAGTCAATTATGCCTGTAAAAGAGCCTCCTCAGCTATTGCGGGACTGTCCTGGATGATGTCCAATAGCTCTGCGGTGTACGCCAGTAAGCGCAAGCTTCTGGCTAGTGTTGCTACGCCCATACTTAGGTATGGCGGTCCGGCGGAAGCTGGAAAGTACTTACAGGCATATGTGCCTGAGGGTTGCGAGCGCGTACCGTACCGTGTCACACGACGCTCTCTGCATCACTGGTATGGTGCCTATCGGCATCCTTATCAGTGAGGACATGGAGTGCTTCGAAATGCGCGGCACAAGAGGCATACGCAGGACTGCCCGGATGGCCTCTATGGTCAAATGGCAGCGCGCGTGGGACAGTTCCACCAAAGGAAGGTGGACCCAAAGGTTGATACCGAGGGTAGATAGTTGGATTAACAGGCGCCATGGGGAAGTTACATTCCACCTGACACAAGTCCTTTCAGGTCCTGGTTGCTTCCGACAGTATCTACACCGTTTCGGGCATGCGGATTCTCCCGAATGCCCAGTGTGCAATGGTTTAGAGAAAACGGCGGAACACGTTTTGTTCGTGTGTTCGCGTTTTTGCACAATGCGTGACCGTTACTTGCCACATGCGAAGATGGCGCAACTCCGGACAATCTTGTCCAGAGGAAGTGTAGGGATGTGTTTGGCTGGAACGCCGTTTCAACGGCTATCACCCATATCGTCTGGGAGCTACAGAGGAGGTGGCGCGTGGACTCGGAGAATGGCTAGTTCAGATGTGGTACAAGAGGAGGCCGAGGGGTTCGGAGTCGGTTTCGTAGGTCATACCGGTGCCCTGCGGTCGAGATCAACCCTTACAGCGATTAAGTGGCCGCGGAGAGGAAGTGCCGATAGCGTTGCTGTCGTGGCGTCGGTCTACTGGGTTGGATCCGAGCCCGCGGTTGGAAAGGGGTCCCCGGCAAGGGTCGGGGTAGGTGAGACCCTGCTGTCAGCAGCCTTCGGGTGCATGATAGGGCCTGAAGGGTAGTGATACCCTTCATTCGCGGGCAGGTCAGATCAGTTCTTGATGTCTGCCAAGCAGTTGGGCGCGGGCGGGGTTGACCCTGCCCGCCTTCCGAGGACAAAAGGAGTTGCGAGGACCACTCGGGAAACTGGCTAAGCGCTAGCATGTTACCGTGATGGACTCTCCAGAGCGAGTCATCGATGTTCGTTGCTGCAGTGCACGCAGCTAAGCGATGTGCACTACCTTCTTGTTGGTTCCGGAGTTTGGCGACTGACGGAATGTGTTTAGTGGGTACGAGGAGAGAGTAGTCCTGGCTTTTACTATTATAGTAGAAGACGGCCTCAGCCCCACATAACCCTATCCTTGTTATTAGGGTGTCTGTTTGCAGATTATCCCCCTATGGTTTAGAAAGAAAAAAAAAACAACACAACTCTTTGCTGGTGGTCTTTGTCATAAACTGACCCGTGGAAGCATGAGGTAGGAGTTTGTGAGGGTCTGAGCTATGTTAGACACCTCTTTCAGGTTACCGACTCATCGTTTTGTAGCCCCTAATAAAAAAATGTACAGTTGAAAATTTCCAATTGGTTGACTGTGTAAGTTTATTAGGATTTTATGTCAATCAATGTTCGGAACTATGCGTAAGTCAATCATGTTTATGCATATTCCATTGGTAATACCTAATTTTGAGCTCGGGCAGTAACAAATATTTGAAATGACATCAGTAATGTAGTTTGACCAAACAGAATAGTCGTTTTTCTCATCTTTAGTTTCGAGTTTCGATATGTGAAGGTACAGAAGCGTGGGTGCATCGACAATCCATGTCACATCACAAGCAAGTTCATGAAAACCAAGCGTTACTACTACTGTGAGCAGGAAGATTGATGTGCGAGCTAGGTTGAATACCCAGTGGCCCGGACACGGAGCAACTCGGTGTGGGGGCGTACCACTTTCGATGAGTGTTTCTTCAACTAGCGTCGAAAAGCAATCACGACAACTTGCCAAACCAACCACGCTGCCGTCCTTCTGTACTGTTGGTTGCGTTGAGGTTGAGGCGTGTGTGAAATATTGGTTCACCGCTCCACTACTCGGTAGGTATACTGTGGTTGACTAGATAGACGGTGCGGTGTTGTGAATCGTGAACGTACATAAACCAGCCAGGGGAGAGTTTGGAACTCTTCCAACTAATGTTGTTGAACCGTGTCAAGTGAAATGACGAAGCGCGTCGCCTTAATGATTCTACTAATCATCTGGCGCACGTACCGACGCCCACTCCATACGGAAGCACAACCTTAAAATAATTTGCGTCTAATTGATTTCGAGAAGGAGGAGGTATCGTAATAAACGATGGAATGGCATGGCATTAACAAAGCAAATCTAAAACAGCTAAGTCAGCTTTTATGATTCTTCAACAGTTCCCTAAACGTCTAGAGATGAATTCCATTTGACGAGTGCAATGACCTAGCGTTGTAACATCCTAGTAAAATACCCCAATTTCGAAACGAAGTATCACCCACCGTATCATAGCCGTCCCCATTTCGGCTCCTCACACGGTCAATCGTTCACTCGGCTCTGCAAGCTATTATATTGCTTCCATTCCAAGTGATGCCATAAAAAGCGTACCAAAGTCAAATCGTCCTCCCCTCTTTCTGATCCCCAACAGCCTGTTGCTGTTATCGGTCACCATTGACTACTGCAACCTGTGAGTGGTCTTTTTACCGCTGCTGTCGGCTGCGACTACCACGACAGTACAAACAAGTCAGTATTAAAAAGTCGTAAAATGCTTCAATGCAGGTCTATTTACCTCAATTACAGTCGTTTACCAATCCATATTCTGCGCCTCCTGTGTGTTTATCTAATGCAACAGCGCCATCAAATAGCACCAATATCCAGCTCTAGCCACTCGTTGGTATTATAGTGAGCTCGCTTTACGAGAGCCACTTTGCCCCACACTCTATCACTCTGTGTTCTCGTTTGCTCGTACGCTGAATGCACGGATTTCCCCCGTCAAAATCGATTGCAAGCCACAGTGTACTAGTCGGTCAGACGGTATGAGTATAAAACGCTGGCCCAAGCACACATGGGGCTCGGTCCTTTTCCCCTGATAACCGTGGCCCGAACTAGTGAAAATAACAAATTTGGGGAAATCCTCCGCTGAGAAGTTGTTCTTTGTTCTAATTTCAAAAGTTGAAGACAGAATTATCTTTCAGAGACTGATAAGGCACAATTTTGTCGGTACTCGGTACAACGCTTTGCCACAAGCTGCCATTTTCTAAAGCTTGCGCTGTTGAGAGAATTCAGCTAGGCTGAGTGTACCAGTTATCGCCATAGTGGTTCCCTATTTGGCCATAGTGGTTATTTAAGATAATTCAAAATTTTGCATCATTTTAAGAGTTTTAATGACAAGATGCTTCTAAATTCTTGCTACTAAAACATTCATAATAGGTCAAAGCTTGAAAACTTTCCAAATTAACATTATAGCCAAATAGGGAATCACTATGGCAATAACTGGTACACTTACCCTACTGTACTTGTTTCCAAAGAGCTGAACTTTTGTGGCGTGCTTACGCTTTCTAGCATACACCGCAGAGCCTATCGAACTATCATACAAGACAGTGCCATAAGTTGTGGCCCTCACAACCAGAGGCGCGCGCATACAGGGTGTGGCAGGAAAAAATGCGAAAAGTTCAAGCCACTATTACACGCTAAATATGGGATATATATGACTATTTTTTCATGCGCGCCCAATGGTCATTAAGCAAAATGACCATAACAGTAAACAAAAAATTAGCCTAAATTCGATGAACAACCAGACCACACTGATCCAGAGCCATGTAGTTTCACATACTAGAGGAAATAAGTATGTACATATATTTGATGATATTGTAGAGAAAATTAAAAAAAAAATGTTTTATCAGATACGAAATTTAGCGACCTGTGTACTTTTCTGCGGTTTGAAAATTCTGATTGTCTTCAGCTTCAGGTGCCGCCCTGTAAAGGTTAGTGACCAAAATAGGAAAATTTTCAATTAACTTTTCAGAAAACTAGCCTATTAGAAATCATGGAACGTTGAAACATAGATTGGTTAACGTCAAATGGACGAAAATGAGGTTTGAAGTTGAAAAACACTTTCGCATTTTTTCCTGCCGCATACTGTAGTTTTTCTTTGTGTTTGACGTTTCAAAATGGCGCTTTCTGTTGATGTTATTGCACATCGCAATGCGTCCTGATACATGTCCACCAGATGATGGTGGTGTGTGCTCTTTTGCAGGCATAATCAACGTGGATACCGAAGGTAAGGTTATCATCGATCATCACCCCAAGTATTTGACGGAGCGCTTCGCAGTGATAGTGCAATCACCTACACTGATCACCGCTTGCTGCTCCGACTTTCGGTTGTACACAACCACCACCTCAGTTTTGTGATGAGCCAACTCCAGTTTCCTGGTTCTCATCTTCGCCTCCACATCCACAACCTCGATCGAGTGGGCAGTAGTCAACTACATTTCTTCGATCAACCGTAGCCTTCAGCGTAATGTCGTCAGCGAGCCGACGATCTCCACCCCACCGGGAACTCAAACCTTAACACCTCGTCATGACATCCCATAACACCGCATCCACGATGGAACCTTGCGGGACTCCTAAGGTTATGTGAAAGCACTTCCGACCCACCGTGTCGTAAACTAGTACTCGATTCTGGAAGTAACGTCTGAGAATCTTGTCCATGTACCCAGGTATCTCCAGTCGCAGGAGCGCAAACTAGCGCTATTGAACGCGTTCCTTACATCCAGAGTCACTACTGCGAATCCCTTTCCTCTTACGCTAGATCGCTACCTCGGCGGTGTTTGTAACCGACAGGATAGCGTGAACGGTCGGAAACCGAACTGGTTGTTCGAGAAACCTCGATGTGCCTCAACATTCTGTTGAGGATGATCTTTTCGAGCACTTTCCCGCCGTGTTGATCACGCTTGTTGGTCTATATTTCGACGCGTTTCCGGGTGGTTTCCCCGCCTTTGGCAATAGAACCAGGCTCTGCCGCTTTCAAACCTTTGGGAAAACTGCCTCGTTCAGACATTTCTGCATAGCATACCTGAACATCTCGGGAGCCTCTGCAATAGCTACTTTTAAGGCCAGGTTCAGAACTCCGTCCGGGCCTGGGGCCTTACCTACGCTAAGGGACTTTGCTATCTCCGCAAGTTCCACATCAGTAACCCTCTCCTCATCGCCTGCCTCAGTCTCCGGCTATCCTACGAAAGGAGGTCAAGGGCTAGGATCATGACGTGGGAAAAGCCCGTCGATGATCCCCTCCAACATCTGTGGAGATTGCTCTGTAGGAGCCATCACACCTTTCGTATTGGCCATCACCATCCTGTAGGAATCACCCCACGGATTCACATTGGCGCTCTGACAGAGATACTCAAAGCAAGCCTTTTTGCTTGCTCTTATCTCGGTCTTCAGCGCGGCTTTTGCAGCGGTGAACACCACCCGCCGTTCGTTTCGCTCTTCCTCAGATCGTGCTCGTTGCATCCGCCTGGCCCATAGGCAGGTGCGGCGTAGGTCAGCAATCGCTTGTAACAAGTGTCCAACGTCCAGTATTGTAATAACGTCCAGTATTGATGAGATTTGTTGCGTGTAGTATTCGTCGGATTTTGTATAAAAAAGAAAACGTTTATAGTTAGGTTAAGTGTAACGTCCCAAAAATCCCACGAGCGCAGCCATCACTGCCCTGCCCCATGTAAGGACGACGGTAGTTCCACTAGCCACCACTAGGCTGCACAGGAATGCACGAATGGGCGGCCATGAGGGTGGCGAAATGGGCGGCCTTGGTAGGCGAACTGGGTGGCCATCATGAGGAGGATACACGATGGGTCAATGGCCAAAGGTTCGGGGTCAACGAGAGCCATTAAACTGATCATTAGTCTGGTGCAGTCTTGCGAATAATCGCGACCATCACGAGACAATCACTTGAACCGCTTTCTGGAGTCACCCTTCCCAAGGTGATACGAACCAGCAAGCATGTCACGCCTGCAATGACAAATATGTTGTGGGTTCCACCCTTCGCAGCTTTGCAGCGATAGCAGTTGCTGAGTATGCTTCAGGCGGGTTATGAGAGAATCAATATCTCTGAACAACGATGCATAACGGGCGAAGTGAGAGCGTTTGCCGTAGCCAGGGCGAACTGCGTGGTGCGCTCAATGTGTGCGTTCAAACTGAGCTATGCAAAACGAATAGGATTTATGACGTAGTACCGTGCTTGTGATAATACACATGCATAGTTTTACATGCTGTTGCGCGTGCATCTGCTTGAGGCGACGGAGTAGAGGTGTGCGCCGCCGCGCCACGCCGACGCCGCCGCCGATTTTCGCTTCACGCCGCCGCCGCCGATTATTTTTCGGCGCGCCGCCGCTTACGCCGCCGAACTCCAATTTTGTACGCCGATCTCAAAAACGCATTGATAAATTAAATTATTTCTTGACTTATTTCATACCGCCAGTGGGGGTAACTTTGGGCCAAAAATCAAGAGAGATGTTTTGCTCAAAATACTAACATTTATCGAAGTGATGATCAAAAAGTGGATAGTATGTGATAAATATAACTTGCGTTGGCCATCCGGTGCAGAAAAAAGTCACATTTAGTTAATTTTCCATTAAAAACCGTGATGTGAATTTTATGGTTAGACATACTGTAAAATATTGTTATTTTAAAATGCCCAGTAGAAAACAGCTGAACACCGAACTTGTAATGAATTGCTGTATTCTAGGTGCATTCAGTAGTTGTTTTGTTAAATACTATGAGTTTTCTTGATTTAGTGGCTATTTTCCATGAAAAACTTATTTATTGAAGCTGTAGTACAAAGTTCATCATGGGGGTGACTTAAAAACAATGGCCATATAAAAGCAATGAAATCAGCACGAGAACCCTACAAATGTGAATTAAAACAACTGAAAGTATTCACATTATTGTATGCATAATACGGTGTAGTTTTGAAATAAATGTAAGATTCATACTAAACTAAGAATGCACGCATATCAGTTACTATGTAGATGATAAATAAATATTACTTTCGTCTTTTGAGAATTTTGGTTGGAGTTATATTTAAGGAATAGCAGATGTATTGCATTGGATCATTGAACGTTATGAATGTGATCAAACTTCCACGTTTGTTCGTCTGAAATGTTATTTTAAAGCGACTACAACACTGATAGGTTGTGCGCAAGTACCTACAGGGGATGGCCAAAATGTTTCAATTAGGCTATATGATTGTCAAAATTAAAGTTGAAGCATTTATACTTTGAACAATACTAAACAATATAAAAATGAACGTTTCTATCGAATTTAACATTGATTTAGAGCAAAATATTGTCGTAACGACCCACAAAGGGATGGACTATGTAATTTTGGCCCAATGACACCCCCACTGACGGTAATAATATTTCAAGCAATGGAGACATCTGCATACATAGCATTTGTAGGGTCGTTTTCAGCGGTGGAACCATTTTTTGGTCCAAATTTATAACAGTTCTAAGAAAGTGAAAGAGATTGTCGAACTAAAACGAGTTTACAAAGATACCGGGGGTTCCTGAAGATAACTGATGGCTGAGAAAAGAATCTAGGGATTCCGAAGATTTAAGAAAATGCTGGTGATTCTGAAAAAAAAAGTTGTTTTCGTGTTCATCTCCAGAAGAGATGGAATTTCTCCAGCAACTCTTCTGAGGAATCTTCCAGCAGTTTCGCCAAGCATTCCTCTAAGAGTTCCTCCGGGAACTCTAGAAGGTCCTTCGGGAAATCCGAGGGTTTCCTCCGAGACATCCTCTAGGAGTTTCATCAGGCATTGCTACAGAAGTTTTACTGAGACTTTCTGTAGTACTTCCTCTAGAAACTCCTCCAAGAGTTACTCCGGGATTTCTTTTAGGAGATCCTCTAGGAATTCATCTAGATGTCTAGAAATTTTTCCTGGGAATTCCTAAAGGAGATCATCCAGCAATTCATCTAGGACAGAGGGACGAATGATCACTAGGTAAAGTCCCTCTTCAAATACACACACAGTTCCTCTAGAAGCACCTCCGGGAATTCCTCCACGAGCTCTTCAACGAGTTCATCCAGGCATTCCTTAACGAAGTTCTACGGGAATTCCTTCAAGAGTGCATAGAAATTGCACTGGAAATACCAGATGTTCCCTCCGATAATTCCTCTAGGAGTTTCTCTTGTAATTCCTCAAGGAGTTCTTCCTTTAATTCTTCTGGGAGTTCTTCCGGCAAGTTCTGTAGCAGTTCCTCCTGGAATTCTTTCAGGAGTTTCTTTAAGTGTTCACCCGGAAACTCTTCCAGAAGTTTCTCCGAACATTCCTCTAGAAGTTCTTGTGGGAATTTCTCTAGGGTTTCATCTAGGAATTCTTCCAGGAATTCCTTACCTTTCGAGTTCCTTCGGGGATTCCTCACCATTTTTTCCCGAGAATTACACTAAAAGTTTCACCGTGACTTTATCTTAAAGTTCTTCCGGGAATTCCTCTAGAAGTTCCTCCGGGAATGCGTCTAGAAGTGCTTCCGGGAGTTCGAATATCTTTGGGAACACCTTTACGAGTTTCACCGGGAAGAAGTTCACCAGGTTATGTAACTACGAGTTGCTATATAAGTTTTTTCTAGAACTTGCTGGGTATGCCAGGAGATTCCTTGAAGTAGTCCTGTAAGAATTTCCCCGAACGTTCCTCTCGGAGTTCTCCCAGGAATTTCTCTAGAAGTATCTGAGTTCATCTGATAATTTCTCTACGAGTTCTTCCGGGAATTTCTTCACGAATTTCTTGGGAATTTTTCTAGGAGTTGCTCTAGAAATCCGGCTAGGAATTTCTCAAGAATTTTTTCCGGGAAATGCATTAAGAGATCATCCGAGAACTCTTCTATGAATACCTCTGGTAAATTCTCTACGAGTTCCTCCTTGAATTCCATTTCGATTTTCTTCGGCAATTTCTCTACGAGTTCCTCCGAAAATTCATCCGAAAGTTTCTCTGGCAATTACTTTAATAGTTGCTCTAAAAATATTTCTGGGAGTTGCACAAGGAATGACCGGAGTTTCCTCCGAGAATTCTTTTATGAGTTCCACCGGTAACCTAAGAATTCCTCCGGAAATTGCTCTAAGAGTTCCTCCGGCAATTTCTCTAAGAGTTCTTCTAAGATTTGTTTCCGAAATTCTTCCAGGAGTTTCCCCAAACGTTCCTCTAAGAGTTCATCAGTCAATTCCTTTAGATGCTCTTTTGGAATTTCGTTAAGAAGTTCATCCGGGAATTCTTCTAGGTGTACCTAGAGGAATGCCTCTACGAATTCATCCGGGAATTTCTTAAAGAGTTTATTCGGAAATTCCACTAGAAATTCCACCGGGAATTCCTCTACATTTCATTCCGGGAATTCCTTTAAAAGGTCATTCTGGATTGGGTATCTGATTCAACATAACAATTCTTTCAAAACATTTTTAAAACACATGTGAAAATAAAAAAAATAACTTAAACGTAACTATAAGCATGTCATTGCATCTTTGAAATGATGAGTTACTAAAAAATAAAACACTGATATTCAGAGATGGAATCCTCCTCAGAGCAAAACAAGAGAACAAAAAATCTGCACCACGCTCCCGCATCCAATGCCAGAACGGCTTCTCTCGGTTTCTTTCACCTTCCTGCTTGCAGCTTGTGACACCGAAACATGTGCGGATTCGTTTGCACAAAAAAGTGCGTTTGCTCAAAATTGAGGCACTTTGTGCACCGGGAGTTAACATAAATATGCTTATGCTCATAAATCAATAATTTGCAAGTATATATGTATGCAATTGTGTCATGCAATGCGAACGGAACGGTCAAACCGCGCAAAACGCCGGTGAAATTGTCGAACAACTTTGCGGGAGCCTCAAAAATGATGCACAAAAATGTATTTCTTTGTGCTGATTTTTGTTGTTCGACGTTTCACTTTGTTTTCGCATACTTCCTCCTTGCGCTTCGCTCCCGCACAAACGATAGCGGTGGGAGCGTACAAAGATAAAGAGAACAAAAACATGCATTTGAGGCACATCGCGGGAGCAAATGACAAGCCTGCTGATATTGATTAACGAAATTAACAAAAAATAAATAAAAATTATGACCACGCCGTTTCACGCCGCCGCCGCCGCCGGCCAAAAAAGTGCAAAACGCCGCCGCCGACAGATTTCAAATCGGCGCACACCTCTACGACGGAGAGAGTCATGACACTCACATGAGCCGTATCCAAGTCAGGATGATTGTAGCAAAACAAGGGTGACCGGGTGACTATGATGGGATTCTGTCTTTTCTGGTGTTAGCGACTGTAGAGAGAGCGAATCAGAAACCACAGAGACAGGGTGATACAAGCTAGGTGTTTATCAGCTTTTTTGTGACTTGTACGCTGATGCTTCGCGACACTGGTCTGGTGATCTTCAGAACGAACAGTCGAAGTTTTCAAAAGTTAATAGAAGAAGTAGAGTAAAAGTTGAAAGTAGTTATCCAAAGTTAAGGTGCGGAAAAGGATACATAGAAGAAAAGAAGGAGTGTGAAGAAATACTGGATTTCCAGGTAAACTACTGCCCCCGAACCAAGCCATCTGTACAGTGCCTAACCCGCCATTGTGATTCTCCCATTGTGTCCACAGGACCTCGCGGTTTTTATTTCAAAACCGAACTTTGCGGTATCGTTTGGAGCCACACCGCAGCATAGACCCTACCTGCTGATTAGTAGTGTGTCCGCATCAACCCTGTACCCGATACGACAATCAAGTGCGCCAACGAAACCCGAGCAGAAGGGCATACCTTACAAATACCATGCGAAGAGCAACATGTGCTCTAATACCTACAATTGTTATTCCTGCGGTATTCTACGAAACGTTATGAGAACATCACAATAACAGTTGGAAGTATTTGAGCAGTTTGGTATTGATGTAGTATTTGTTGGTTTAGCAGTGAAAATAACCGAAGAACAAGATTTGCTATTACATCATGAAGTCATCGAACAAATGAAACATTTAATGACAAGAAATGTTATTAGTTTGTTATTCAATAACTTTGGGATAACAAATACAGCACTTGAAATTTTAGGTATGCATTTATTATTGAAATAACAAGACTTGTTATTTTCTAGGTGTTATTTATATAAAATTTTGGCATTCGTTTTTGTTATTTTGCCTCTTATTACCACCTAATGAAGGGCATATCAAGATATGGTAGTATTTATGCTAAATACCTTGATGTGTTATTCACTTGCTATTTTCTTCTGCTCGGGAACCCAGGCTTTTTCCTGTGAATCTACGGAGCACTGAAAGTTAGTAAAAACAATATAGGGAGGCAAAAACGAGCAGCGATTTTTTGAAATGCATCAATGTGTACCGAAGAAGAAGAAGAAGAAAACTGAGGCCTGAGTGTCCTCTGCTGTACATAGGAATAGTCTCCATTCAACTCGGTCCATGTCTGTGTGTCTGCAGTTCCACACTCTGCGATGGGTCCGCAAATCGTCCTCCACTTGATCGACCCACCTAGCTCGCTGCGCTCCACGTCTTCTTGTACCGGTCGGATGACTCTCGAGAACCATTTTAGTTGGGTTGCTATCCAACATCCTGATGACGTGACCCGCCCACCGTAGCCTCCCGATTTTCGCGGTATAGACGATGGTTGGTTCTCCCAGCAGCTGATGCAGCTCGTGGTTCATTCTCCTTCTCCAAGTCCCGTCTTCCATCTGCACTCCGCCGTAGATGGTACGCAACACCTTCCGTTCGAAAACTCCAAGGGCGCGTTGGTCCTCTGCACGTAGGGTCCATGTTTCGTGCCCATAGAGGGCGACCGTTCTTATCAACGTTTTGTAGATGGTTAACTTTGTGTTACGGCGAACTTTATTCGATCGTAGAGTTCTGCGGAGTCCAAAGTAGGCACGATTTCCTGCCACAATGCGCCTCTGAATTTCTCTGCTGGTGTCGTTGTCGTCGGTCACCAGTGAGCCCAACCCGGGCAGAGTTCAAGTACTGACGATCAAAATGTGATATTGGTTTGTTTGAGATAAGAGGTAAAATTATTGAAAATAATAGCAAAAATATGTTTTTGAGCCATCTAACCAATAGCAAAATATGATATTTGAAGATCATTCAAATAGCTCACTGCTATTGGTTAGATCTTACCATAAGCTAAATGTGCTATGATGATGATGTTCCAGGAGTAAAATTGAGATATTATTTTCAGTACTTTTACCTCTTATCTCAAACAAACAAATATCACTTTTTGTTCTCCATATCAAAATATGCAATTATTGAGCGTTTTTCCTCTGCTCGGGAAGTACACGAATTCTTCAACCGCCTCGATTTCATCACCGTCGATATGAATTCGGGGTGGTGGGCGCGGTGATTCCTCCCTGGAGCCCTTTGCCATCATGTACTTTGTCTTCGACACATTAATGACTAATCCGATTCGCCTGGCTTCACTCTCTAGTCGGATGTACGTTTCCGCCATCGTCTCAAATTTACCAGCAATAATATCAATATCATCGGCGAAACCAAGCAGCTGAACGGACTTCGTGAAAATCGTCCCACTCGTGTTTATCCCCGCTCTTCTTATTACACCCTCCAAAGCAATGTTGAACAGCAAGCACGAAAGACCATCACCTTGCCGTAACCCTCTGCGAGATTCGAAGGGACTCGAGAGTGTCCCTGATACTCGAACTACGCACATTTCTCGATCCATCGTCGCCTTGATCAACCGTATCAGTTTATCCGGGAATCCGTATTCGTGCATAATCTGCCATAGCTGTTCTGTATAACCGCGGTAAGGGACGAAATACTGTGGGAGGTGCCTATAGGCCTATCGGCCTATAGGTACACCACAGACTCCGTTAACGATCGAGCATCTTTTGCACCCCCTCGATCACTCATTTCTCGGCTGGGATCGTTTGACACCTTGAATTGGGGTTTGTAGTCCTATTCTTGACCGACGACTACGCGACTGACTTGCAAGCGGGAAAGGGGGATTGGTCATGCCATTGGGACAGTATTCCTTGCTGCCCCAGGCTTCTTTGCCTTGATACGCTATAAATGTGGATCTGTAGATATGTTAAGCAAAACATAAGCACAGACTTGTTAGAATCCCAAAATGGCTGCCACAATTGCCGACCTTGGCACGTACTCACGATTTCGAGGGCACAAATCTTTTCGTAATCAAAACCAGTGCACCTGAGTTTCTTATTTTAAACTTATTACAAGTGAGCAAGAACAGAATAATAAAATGCATTGTTGGTTGAAGCTTGCTTCTTGAGATTTGTGCGTCTGAAGTTCTGATGCACTGTTAAAATGGGATTTCAAGACGTTTGTCCATAAGGTATTTTGTCATTCATGGAAATAACAACGCTTTTGTACTTAACCCGAGAGTTATCCATTCACACACTTATTTAGTTAGTGTTATTTCCTTTTACTCAGATTTCTCCAGTGAGAGCGATCAACTGCACGGAGATGATGGGAGGTCCACACTGCATGCACTGCACATAGACACCAACTGACTAAGTTCCAAACAGCCCGATTCCAACTGTTGCTTGCCTGGCCTGGCTCGTTGCGTTGGCTTGGCAGTCAGTCATTTTCGAGTTTCCATATATGTGTCAATAATCATACTCTGCGCTTTATTATTTAATGCACTTATCTCATTAAGGAGCTCGACACGCCGAACGAACGAGCTCAGCGAGTACATCAGCGCCCTCGCCACCATTGCTTGTATTATCATCATCATCATCATCGTCGTGATCATCATGCGGCTGGGTTGTTGCTCGTACGTCTAGTATCAATGGATATGGCAGCTACGAGGAGGAGAGGCAGCACCTACCGAATGATTCCCATAATCATCTTATGGGTTTCCCCCGCAGCAGCAGCCAAGCTAGCCGAGCGCCGAGTTGGGAGGAGATTGGTTTGGAAAGCTTCTCGATGGGGTTTCTGCGCCGGTCGTCCGTAGGCCGTCGTCGTTGGATGGCCACTGATGCCGATGGGGGTTGAAAATGCGATTCGCACCCTTGGCAAAACTAGCACGCTGCTGGCCGGTTAGTGCGCGCGCTATCAGAAGTGCACCGCGCCGCGAGGCGCCCGGCTAGATGAGGCGTGTGTGTGCATTTTATGATTCAACCAAAAGTAAAAGCAATTTAGGAATGTTTGAAGCAATGCCTATGCCTTATAAGCGGAATGCGTAAGAATAGGTTCCGCGCGGTAAATTATGCGCGGCATGGATTAAAACTGCGGGTGACAAATTGATTTAGAAACTGGCATTGCTCGTTGCTTTATATGGACTGATGTGGATTCCAGCGATTGAGGGCTCGTCGTTTGAACTTTACGCTCAATTTATGGAATTATGTTGCAAAAATACCCATGTGCTCAATTCACGGGTACGATCAATGTTAATGGATAGACATCGTTGAAGGAGGTTGGGGTTGAATTTCAATTCGGTGAAGGATATTTTTGGATACAAAGCGTCTTGAGGCAATGCATACACAGTATAAACCGACGCTGTTCAACTTTAAAACACTTTATGGAATCAGCTTAGTTATAAGCTACTGGTTTGATCAGTGAGTATCAATGTGGGTGAAATCTTTCCCCGGGGGAGGGGGTCGAGTGGGGGGTAGGGGGGAAGGTGGGTTGGGTGGTGTGGGCAAACATCAGGTCACAGGGTACGAAAATTAGTAAAAACAGTATTGGGAAGCAAAAGTATAAAAACCAGTGGCGATTTTTTGAAATGCATCAATAATAAGAAGAAACAAATATGTACCGAAGAAGAAGAAGAAGAAGAAGAAAAAAAAGTACTTACCTTACCGGCCAGACTGAGGCCTGAGTGTCCTCTGCTGTACATAGGAGTAGTCTCCATTGTACTCGGTTCATGGCTGTGTGTTTCCAGTTCTGCATTCTGCGAAGGGTCAGCAAATCGTCCTCCACTTGATCTTCCCACCTAGCTCGCTGCGACATCCTGGTGACGTGACCCGTCTACCGTAGCCTCCCGATTTTCGCGGTATGGATGATGGTTGGTTCTCTCAGCAGCTGATGCAGCTCGTGGTTCATTCGCCTTCTCCAAGTCCCGTCTTCCATCTGCACTCCGCCGTAGATGATGCGCAACACCTTCCGTTCGAAAACTCAAAGGGCGCGTTGTTCCTTTGCACGAAGAGCCCATGCTAAGAGTCTAATCAGCGTTATGTAGATAGTTAACTTCGTGTAACGGCGAACTTTGTTCGATCGTAGAGTTCTGCGGTGCGGAGTGCTAAGTAATGGGGCATCCATTTAGTACGTCACGCAAAATTTGGGAATTTTCGACCCCCCTCCCCCCTTCGTACGGGTTTTTCGTCTACCTAATGCATTGCTTGTCACTTTCCAGAACCCCCCCCCCTCCTTCCTCTGAGCGTGACGTACTTTATGGATGCCCCCTTAGCTCGATTTCCTGCCACAATGCGTCTCTGAATTTCTCTGCTGGTGTCGTTGTCGGCGGTCACCGGTGAGCCCAAGTACACGAATTCTTCAACCGCCTCGATTTCATCACCGTCAATATAAATTCGGGGTGGTGGGCGCGGTGATTCTTCCCTGTAGCCCTTTGCCATCATGTACTTTGTCTTCGACACATTAATGATTTATCCGATTCGTCTGGTTTCACTCTTTAGTCGGATGCAGAGATGGAAAATGATGAAGATTGCAGCTGAGCAGACACACACCAAAACAAACATATTCGTGAACAACAGGGGCCCGAGAATACTCGCACTTCTTTATTCGTGAGTAAACGAAGCTGGCAAGCACTCGCATGTGATTCGCGAAGCTTCGTGAGTTTTTTGCATTTTGACGAAAAACGCATTTTTACTACTGACAGTGCTGCTTTTCAGGAACAATGAAGCATAAAGCATTAGTTTGTGTTGGATAATCACTAGATTTGCTATTATAACCACAATAAAATGCATTTCCCGCACATCCACTATTTCTTCACGAATAAAAACTCATTAGTATTTCTGTTTTTGTTTTGCTTCTTACTCACGAAGCAGGCGGGTGCGAATAAACTCACACACTGTTTACTCTCGGAATCGTGAGTAAACCTTGTGTTGGCTTTACACTCGCGAATTGCTTCATGATGAGAGTAACTCCACCACTGGTCGGACGTTTCCGCCATCGTCTCGAATTTACGAGCAATAATATCAATATCATAAGCGAAACCAAGCAGCTGAACGGACTTCGTGAAAATCGTTCCACTCGTGTTTATCCCCGCTCTCCTTATTACACTTTCTAAGGCGATGCAAGCAAGCACGAAAGACCATCACTTTGCCGTAACCCTCTGCGAGATATGAAGGCACTCGAGAGTGTCCCTGATACTCGCACTACGCCGATTTCAAATCGATAAATATAAGATATGTGGACACGTTGTATTTGCGGCATTTCTGCAACACCTAGCGGATGGCGAACTGCTGATCCGTTGTAGCACGTTCACCCATGAATCCAGCTTGACCTGATATTGCCCTACGAACTCTCTTGCAATCGGTGATAGACGGCGGCATAAAATTTGAGAGAGTATCTTGTAGGCAGCGCTCAGTAGTGTGATCGCGCGGTAGTTCCCGCAATCCAACTTGTCGCCCTTTTTGTTGATGGGACACACAATACCTTCCATCCATTCCTCCGGTAATACTTCCTCCTCCCAAATCTTGGTAATGACCCAGTGTAGTGCTCTCACCAGTGCTTCTCCACCGTATTTTAGAAGCACGCTTGGTAGTTGATGTGCTCCAGCGGCTTTGTTGTTTTTCAACCGGCCAACCTCCTCCTCAATCTGTTGGAGGTTAGCGGATGGGAATCTTTCGTCCTGCGCACGTACTTCTAGATCTGTTACCATGCCAACTTCGTAATGCTGCCGCCACCTCTCGACCACCTCACACTCGCTCGTGAGAAGATTCCCGTGATTCGGCACATTTCGGCTTGTTCCACAAAGCCTCTGCGCGAGCGGTTCAGATTCTCGTAGAACTTCCGTGTCTTCTTTAGCGCGGTACAGCTCTTCCGTTCGCGATCTCGTTCCTCCTGCTAGCGCTTCTTCCTCAACGTGCCTCATTCGCCCTCGTACGGTGTTGCAACATTCTCGCCCATGCTGCATTCTTCTCGTTTTTCAACTGTTCACATTCGCCGTCGTACCAGTCGTTTCTATGATTCGGAGTCACGAAGCCTAGTGCTGTAGCCGAGGTACTACCTATGGCGGATCGGATGTCCCTCCAGTCATCTTCAAGTGTGGCTGCGCTAAGCTGCTCTTCCGTTGGTAGGGCCACTGCTAACTGCTGCGCGTAGTCTTGAGCCACTTCTACGTTACACAGCTGCTCGAGGGTGAGCCACGGCGTTCGACTTCGACGCGTGGTGACAACTGTCGAAAGTTTTGAGCGCTTGCATACAGCGACTAAGTAGTGATCCGAATCTATATTCGCGCTGCGGTATGTGCGGACATTGGTTATATCCGAGAAGAATTTACCGTCGATTAGAACGTGGTCGATTTGGTTTTCAGTTTGATGGTCTGATGATCTCCAGGTGGCTTTGTGGATATCTTTGCGGGGAAGAAAGTGCTTCGGACTACCATACCACGGGAGGCGTCAAAGTTTACGCATCGCTGGCCGTTATCATTCGATACGGCGTGCAGGCTGTTCCGCCCGATTACCGGTATGTACATTTCCTCCTTTCCTAACTGCGCGTTCATGTCGTCAACAGCGATTTTTATGTCACGCGGCATGCAACCATCATATGGTTGCTCTAACTGCGCGTAGATCGCTTCTTTCTCGTCATCAGGTCTCCTTTCGTGTGGACAGTGGACCTTGATGATGCTGTAGTTGAAGAAACGGCCCTTAACTCTCCACATGCACATCCTTGCGTTGATCGGCTGTCACCCGATCACACGTTGTCGCATCTTGCCAAACACTATAAATCCTGTTCCCAGTTCATTGGTAGTGCCACAGCTTTGGAAAAATGTAGCAGCTCGATGCCCGCTTTTCCACACTTCTGTCCAGTCCAACAAAGTTCCTGCAACGCCACGATGTCGAAGTTGCGGGGATGTAGTTCGTCATAGATTATCCTGTCACATCCTGCGATACCAACACCAAACTCCACCCCCGGCGAAGACTGGCGCTCGAGCCTAGCTATTTAGCACTGTAGTTGGAGGAAATGCCAATGGAGAACCCGTAGCTTCCGGGAAGGTAAGCCCAGCTCCCTGGGTTAGTGGGTTGGTGTCAGGCCCTGCGAGCCAGCCGTAAAAAAGACTAGCACCGGAAAATCAACAAGAGAAGAATGCGAACCGATACCAATGGCGACGACCACAGCGACGAAAAGGGACTTGCGATTGGAAGCTCGGTACGTGGAACTGCAGATCTCTCAACTTCATCGGGAGCACCCGCATACTCGCCGATATACTGAAGGACCGCGGGTTCGGAATCGTAGCGCTGCAGGAGGTGTGTTGGACAGGATCTATGGTGCGAACGTTTAGAGGTAATCATACCATCAACCAGAGTTGCGGCAACACACGTGAGCTGGGAACAGCTTTTATAGTGATGGGCGACATGCAGAGGCGCGTGATCGGTTGGTGGCCGATCGACGAAAGAATGTGCAGGTTGAGGATCAAGGGCCGATTCTTCAACATTAGCATAATAAACGTGCACAGCCCTCACTCCGGAAGCACTGATGATGACAAAGACGCATTTTACGCGCAGCTCGAACGCGAGTACGACCGCTGCCCAAACCACGACGTCAAGATCATCATAGGGGATCTAAACGCTCAGGTAGGCCAGGAGGAGGAATTCAGACCGACGATTGGAAAGTTCAGCGCCCACCAGCTGACGAACGAAAATGGCCTACGCCTCATCGATTTCGCCGCCTCCAAGAACATGGCCATTCGTAGCATTTTCTTCCAGCACAGCCTCCCGTATCGTTACACCTGGAGATCACCACAACAAACGGAATCGCAAATCGACCACATTCTGATTGATGGACGGCACTTCTCCGACATTATCGACGTCAGGACCTATCGTGGCGCTAATATCGACTCCGATCACTACCTGGTGATGGTTAAACTGCTCCCAAAACTCTCCGTTATTAACAACAACGTACATCACCGGCGGCCGCCCCGGTACGATCTAGAGCGACTGAAGCAACCGGATGTCGCCACCGCATACGCGCAGAATCTCGAGGCAGCGTTGCCGGACGAGGGTGTGCTCGATGTGGCCCCTCTAGAGGACTGCTGGAGTACAGTCAAAGCAGCCATCAACAACGCAGCCGAGAGCACTATCGGGTACGTAGAACGGAGTTGACGAAACGATTGGTTCGACGAGGAGTGTAGAGCGGTTCTGGAGGAGAAGGATGCAGCGCGGGCGGTAATGCTGCAGCATGGAACCCGACAGAATGTGGAGCGATACAGACAGAAGCGGAAGCAGCAGACCCGTCTCTTCCGGGAGAAAAAGCGCCGCCTGGAAGAAGCGGAGTGCGAGGAAATGGAACTGCTGTGCCGTTCACAGTAAACACGCAAGTTCTACCAGAAGCTCAACGCATCCCGCAAAGGCTACGTTTCCGCAAGCCGAAATATGCAGGGATAAGCAAGGGAGCCTCCTGACGGACAAACGTGAGGTGATCGAAAGGTGGAAGCAGCACTTCGACGAGCACCTGAATGGCGAAGAGAATGTAGGCACGGAGGACCAAGGCAGCGGAGGAAATGACTATGTTGGTGCAGCAGAGGACGGGAACGAACCAACTCCCACGCTGAGGGAAGTTAAGGATGCCATCCACCAGCTCAAAAACAACAAAGCGGCTGGTAAGGACGGTGTCGCAGCAGAACTCATCAAGATGGGCCCGGAAAAGTTGGCCACCTGTCTGCACCAGTTAGTAGTCAAGATCTGGGAAACCGAACAGCTACCGGAGGAGTGGAAGGAAGGGATAATCTGTCCCATCCACAAGAAAGGCGACAAGTTAATGTGTGAGAACTTTCGAGCGAGTACCGTTTTGAATGCCGCCTACAAAGTGCTATCCCAGATCATCTTCCGTCGTCTTTCACCTAAAGTAAATGAGTTCGTGGGAAGTTACCAAGCCGGTTTCATCGACGGCCGGTCGACAACGGACCAGATCTTCACCGTACGGCAAATCCTCCAGAAATGCCGTGAATACCAGGTCCCAACGCATCACCTGTTCATCGACTTCAAAGCGGCATACGACAGTATCGACCGCACAGAGCTATGGAAAATTATGGACGAGAACAGCTTTCCCGGGAAGCTGACTAGACTGATAAGAGCAACGATGGACGGTGTGCAGAAGGATTTCGGGTGAGCTATCCAGTTCATTTGAATCTCGACGGGGACTACGACAAGGTGATGGACTTTCCTGCCTACTATTCAACATCGCCCTGGAAGGTGTTATGCGACGAGCCGGGCTCAACAGCCGGGGTACGATCTTCACGAAATCCAGCCAATTTGTCTGTATTGCGGATGACATGGATATTATTGCCAGAACATTTGGAACGGTGGCAGAACAGTACACCCGCCTGAAACGTGAAGCAGCAAAGGTCGGACTGGTGGTGAATGCGGCTAAGACAAAGTACATGCTGGTAGGTGGGACTAAGCGAGACAGGACAAGCCTTGGCAGCAATGTTACGATAGACGGGGATACTTTCGAGGTGGTAGAAGAATTCGTCTACCTCGGTTCCTTGCTAACGGCTGACAATAACGTGAGCCGTGAAATACGAAGGCGCATCATCAGTGGAAGTCGTGCCTACTATGGGCTCCAGAAGAAACTGCGGTCAAAAAAGATTCACCTCCGCACCAAATGTACCATGTACAAGACGTTAATAAGACCGGTGGTTCTCTACGGACACGAGACATGGACGATGCTCGAGGAGGACCTGCAGGCACTCGGAGTTTTCGAGCGACGCGTGCTAAGGACGATCTTCGGCGGTGTGCAGGAGAACGGTGTGTGGCGGAGAAGGATGAACCACGAGCTCGCTGCACTTTACGGCGAGCACAGCATCCAGAAAGTGGCCAAAGCTGGAAGGATACGGTGG
Source organism: Aedes albopictus (assembly GCF_035046485.1). Taxonomy (NCBI): domain Eukaryota; kingdom Metazoa; phylum Arthropoda; class Insecta; order Diptera; family Culicidae; genus Aedes; species Aedes albopictus. The sequence goes on along the minus strand of NC_085137.1, from coordinate 200,930,883 downwards.
GCAGGGCATGTTGAAAGAATGCCGGACAACAACCCTGCAAAGTTGGTGTTTGCTAACCATCCGGTTGGTACAAGAAGGCGTGGAGCGCAGAGAGCACGATGGGCGGACCAGGTGGAGCGTGATCTGGCGAGTGTTGGGCGTGACCGAGGATGGAGAGCTGCAGCTGCAAATCGAGTATTATGGCGGCAAATTGTTGATTCAGTATTATCATGAATTTGATGTGAACTAAATAAATGAAATAAATCCTGCGATACCAAGTGACTTGCAATTCCATGTTCCAAGTTTGAAATCGTAGTCCTTATTACGTCGTGTGGGTCTTTGCCGATTGTATCGAGTCGTATTTTCTCCTATGTTTTTCGTGATGGAGATTTTTACGTGTAGTCACTCTGTCTCGCCGGAGGGCCATCGTGCCAGTTCTGTTTAGCGTCTCAACCAACACTGGGACGACTACGCTGATGGGGCTATCACCTTGGATCTAACTGGGCGTGGTGCGGCATTTCTTACTCAGCCGCTGGATACCAGAACAGACGCTGTTTGAGCCGCACCTCCTTGATGAACAGGTGCTTGGGTCGTACCTCCTCAATCTAGCTGAAGTCAGAAGAACAACAGTGCCCAGGCTGCACCGCCAGCTAAGCACACAACCTTTTCATCGCTTGATTCGTGGAAGCATGAGGTAGGAACTTGTGAGGACCAGAGCTATGCTGGATGCTCTCCTTATCGACTCATCATTTTGCAGCCCAAAAAGAAGTAGAAGTAACTGTCCTGGGACATCCATGTCATATACCTCCTAAAAGATCGTTGTTTGGTGATGCTTTGGGATCTGGATTTCACAGCATGCCTGAACGATATGCCGTATAGTGAAGATCTGATTCGTTGCAGACCGGTCCTTCAATGCTGCCAGCGATGATAGGTTCCCATGAATGCTCATGTTTGTATCGTTTCACGTACTGCCGGATGCCTTGCTGCAGCATTACCGCTCGCGCTGCGTTCTTCTCCTCCAAAATCACTCTGACTCCTCTGCTCTCGACTGCTTCGTTGATGGTTGCTTTGATTGTACTCCAGCAGTCCTTCAGAGAACCACATCAATCTCGCCTTTGTATGGCAACACTGCTTCAAGATTCTGAGCGTATGCTGAGGCAACATCTGGTTGCTGAAGTCTCAGTGTTATACCTTGGTTGGCTTAGAATCCTTCACTGGCATTCTGACGATGATAAGCCACTCCTAACAAGGGAATAATCGCTGTTGTGAGCCGCTTCTAACATAAAGTAAAACATACTCTCAGGCTTGCAGAAGCTCCCCTTTCCCTGATTTTCTGCAACCGGAGATCCTACCGAAGTTGGTTGCATTCTCTAAGGTTATTCGCAGTCTGGTCAGTGCTATGAGAAGGTAGGGATACAAGTTGTTGTAAAGAAGCTTATGACCTCATTGGGCTTTGTATTACGCGTAACACAGCATTTATAGTGCCACTTTCGTTAATCATGTCATGTAAGTTGTATCAACCAAGTCGAATACTGTACACTATTTATATGCAGGATATGTCACAGATGTTTAAAATACAGTTGACTCTCTACATCTCGATATTGAAGGGACTATCGAGATAAGGCGCTGTCCATAAACTACGTAGACTCATTTTTGGCCATCTCAGACCCCCCCCTCGTAGACTTTTGTCCATACAATATTTTCGAAATTTGTATGGAGCGTAGACTTTGGCTAGACCCCCCGTCTCCCCTAAGAGTCTACGTAGTTTATGAACAGGCCCTAAGGAGAGATCGAAATTGATAATTCAATTTGAAATACAAGAAACCTTCGCAACCGAGTCTACTATTACTACTTATACGAAACAAAAAAAAAAAACAATATTCGACCTACTATTTCCATTTGAAAAACTAATTTGTAAACAACATTCTCAAACGCCTGATCCAAACCATAATCTTATCTCGGAGAAAGCAAAATGCTTTTTGTCTGTACTAACGCCAACATCGTAATTGGCTGCGTCTACTGCTGCCCCCTTCCCCGGCTCATCAGCACAGTGCACAATATTAGCCTTACCCTTTTCATTCAAAAATCATTATCTGTTTATCGCTTTAACCATAAAAGTCCCAAAGCACAAAGAAAAATCATGAGTCGGCAAACCCTCACCCGCCCAGGGTAAGCCCCCCGGCATACGATCACTTCCCACACCGCCCGGTTGTCCGTTGGATGCTCTTCGTCATATGTGTGTAAACTGGTGCACTGTGAAGCTACTCGTCGTTCTATAGCTTAGGTTGTTGACTGAACGGAACACATCTCTGTGTAATGGGTGGTTACACTGCGCATCATCATCCTTTGGAATTTCTTCACCCTGGTAGACGTACCCATTTGATGGCAAGAGCTTTTCCGATGATTTACTTTTCAACAGGGATTTATGTGCCTCTGCCGTTGTAGGAGTAGATAGATATACTGGAGCTGTTAGAAACGCTATGGACGTGTACCTAGTGCGGGGGTTTAGACATTTTCTACTGTTGGCATCATATCCATGCTTAACAACACAAACCGATAGATTCACCCTGGCAAGCGGTGGATGTCTGAGACGATGACGAACGGACAGACGCAGACGGTACGTTGCCATAGTAAGGCAACAGGGAGAAAGATAAGTTCATGCAACTGGTGTTTGTTCCTGGGTATTGCTGGGCTGGGTGGGATGTGTTTCGTCATTCATCAAGGTACTTGAGCAGTGGTGTTGCTCCAGTTGTCGGTTGTTGGGGGTGAATGATTCAAGGTGTTTAGCTAGAGGCTATCATCCATCCATTCACTGATTGTTTGTTGGATGCTTCATTTGATTAGCGTTAGTGTTCGGTGTGTGCTGTGGGAATCGTGTAGTGTTACTGAGAAAAGTTCGGTCTAATTAAGAGTTTCCTTGTTGTGTCATCAGACGGAGCACGTTGTAGTCGATGGTGTTAAATTTAAAACCAGAGCACTTTAGATGGTAAGCACGAGTATCAAATCGTTACGTGGAGTTTAGCTAGTTGATAGCAACGTTGTTCCACTAATTAGTTGTTTGTGGAACTTTAAGGGGTACGCATTTTATATCTGTTGGCAAATCACAACAAACGCCGAAAGGTATTGCGTGTAAGGCCTAAAGTACACAGGGTCAAATATTTGACAAAGAATGGAGTAATGGACTAAAGATCAAACATCTTTTTGACACAAATGAAAATTCGATGTAGTCATACAAGATGTTTGAACATTGGTTTCTCTTTGGACAAATATTTTACCCTGTTTACTGGGATTTTATGATTGTTATTGCAGAAAACATTATGCTGTGATCATCTCGTATTGATTCCGTGAGTTTGAACGAATTGATTTGGAATGAAAACCGTTGAGCCTGTTGAAGGGCGAATGAGATTTTGTAAATAAAGCTCTGTTTCGACGATTTCAAATAATCCAATACATGTCTACAAATAGGGTATTGGCTCCCTTATTAAGGCGAAACTGGAAGCATTTCCTCACTTTTTGGTTTTTGATTTTTTATTACATAACGAAGCAATATGTTCAAAATCGGTTTTCGTGCACATGTAGAGCATGGATCAAGGTATCTTCTGATTTTTTTTTGTAGTGGAAAATATTTTTCGTTTTTGCAAAAACCATTTTTTGACTAAATTTCACAAAAAAATGGCTGAGATGCCCAAATTTTGGTCTACGTGGTTTATGAACAGCCCCTTAGAAGTGAGCATCCATGAAAACAAAAAGAACGGAATCAATCGGTGCCGTAATCGCTTGTTTTTGAATAGGATGAATATTGGAGCGTGAGATTACTGATGGCACACATACCCTAATTTTATTATTCCCGACTTGAGAATTTTAAATTATATTAATTATAATAGTTTTTGTCGATATGTGTTCACTGAAAAAATCCATTGCCGAACTCATGACGAAAAATTTATGAAATATTAGAATATGCCACTTCATGTTACCATGACTACGAATCATAATATCATGACGTTAATGACAATTATCTCAACCTTTCTATTAAAATAGTCATGATTGCAAAAAACATTAACGGCAAATCTATTCTTGCTTTCATTTGCCAAACATCATAAATATGAAACCCATAAGTCCGTGTAGCTGCCGGCTTAGAATAGCACTACTGTCCCCCTGTTCCGGGGATAAAAGTCCACCAAACAGGGGACCCCTATCCAGAATGTCAGGCAACTCGTACTGATGGATGTATGGTTGAGGGGTTTCAAATAAGCTCGATCATTAACGAAGCCCGTAAGTTGGGTAGATCACCCCTTTGGGTTGCGTTACGGAGTAAGATCTACCAAACCAAAATCTAGTGGCATCCTATTTTTCAATTTTAGAATGTTCTGGTAATTAAATTAATTATTGTCATTAGTCCTTACTATTTTGGAGACTTCCACCTTTTAAATTAAATATGATTGACTTTTCAAATGCGTGCCTCTGGAGCCGACCTACTGATATGTCGCAAACAGTGAAAAAAAAAACAACTAATCAACTTTACTTTACATATAGGTAGTTCAAAACTTCGCCATCCGAGGCTAAACTAATTACAATAGAAATCAAGTCAAATCAAATCAAATCAAATAGAACACATGTTCCATTATTGAAATGGTACTGATGCTAATATAAAAACCCGAGTTCTAAACTTCTTTCTGGGGAGAATATAGCAGTAAACAAGGGTAATGCTAGGTTCCCGATGCATGGCCAATTATCAGCACTCTTGTTTTGTTTTCTATAAGAAAGGATCACATTTCTAATAAAACAAAACAAAAACTGTATCAAAATTGATTCTTTATTTCCTATCAATGACAGTGGAGTGATCGACATGCAATACACTAAGGATACGAGTAATGTCACAATGGATCCAAAAACTTGTTGCAGTGACAGACCCGAACAGGAATAAAAAAAAAAACATAAAGCAGGGCAGCGTTATAAAATCATGTATCACAACAAACGGGCGTGAGCTTTCCACTCGTTCCACAAACCTGTAAAGCCATTGCTTTTTCATGCCTGTTCTGATCTGCGGTATTTCGTGGTAGGGTAAGTGTACCAATTATGGCTATAGTACCAATTATTCGCCATAGTTAATTTTCACCCTTTAACGATGTACATCAACAAGATAAATTTTGTGAACAACAGATCACGTTCACAAAAGATAGTCGCTCTCATTTAAACTGCACATTTTCCTCAAATCATGGTAGAAATAAATCATTTTCCTTAAAATGTCGACTTCCTTGCACCCTTTTTCGCCATAGTGTACCAGTTATGGCTTACCCCATAAGGAATGCATGCAAATAGTGCGAAAAGGAACCGAAGTTAAAAAATATAACCATAACTGGTACAGGGTTCCTATCATTGGCACACGCTGTAATCAATACTAAAAGTAGTTTTGACTCCGTTTCTATATTTTTCCTGAAAAGTATGGAAACTATGCTGCCTTTTAACTTATTGGTGACATTCGTTGGTATTTTCGTTATTTTTGTATAAATAGCTTTCGTTAGGTAGTGCCATAACTGGTGCACTTACCCTAAGATTAAAAGACATTCCATCATTTAAAAAAAAAGGCTAATTTTATTATAACTCCAAACTAATTATTAACAATATGTTTGTTGTCTAAGTATTCAAAACTGTAGTGTGAAGAAAGAACCCGGTTGTTTTGTATGCAAAGGTAATAATTCCAAGAAAATATTTTTTTAATTATGTAAAATGGCGACCCCTAATTTCAATCACTATTTTGTGAATATTTCTTTCGCGCTATTTAACATTAATTAAGTGACTGGAGTTAAGAATCGCCTTAAAGTACAAGCGGTAACAATCATAAACAAAAAATACTTCTAGAAGAAACCATAAATAGAAGCCATAAGTATAAGTTTCATAAATATGATTAATGATTTCGTAAAATGCGGCATATAATTCTGACACATCTTTCTAACTGTCGCCGAAAGTACAAAAATCATAAAAAAAACAAATACTATGTTCATGAATAAAGCTAATGGTTTCATACATTTTGACAAGAATTTTGGTCATGGTTCAAGCAAACTCTAGGTTCTAGAGAACATGCGACATGATTTCACGCCGCAATTTATTCTTTAAGCTCTTAATATGGAAAACAACCTTCCCTAAATTACTTTCTTCTGCGGAGATTTGATTGAATAATAATAGCTAACAAGTTTCACGATTAATTCACAAACTCTTGAAATGGAAGTCGAGACTATGTCTGAGTTCACCGTTAAACATTCCTCATTTATACATTCTTTGTTTGTCCACCACAACAGTTTCGCTTTATTCTAAAATAATAAGTTCTAATAAATGTTTTTCTTTTCTTTTTAGGTAAGGAACAACAAGTACTAGGTTCATCTTATTATCCATCGCTACAGGTATTAAATTTTGTTTATTCCATCATCGTTGCACAATAATCTGTGGGCCGTATTTATATGGAAAAACATATTTACGCCAATACTATTAGTTTCAACTAAATGCTGTCTTCGGGCAAGTTTCTTCTTATTTTCTGAACATTTTTTTCCGATAATGTGAAATGAGGGTGGTCTCAAGATTATAATGTCATCTTTTTATTGTTTCCATATAGAGCAAAGGAAATTTTAGAATCGATCCATTAAATTTTGTAAATGACCCATAACATTAAAAAAAAAATGATCCACAAATCAACAATGTGAATTTTACGAAAAAGTCGTCCATGGTTTTTTTGGATCCATATTTTCATGGATCATTTTCTGAATTTTATAGATCATTTCGAAAAAAAAATAGATCGATTCCAAAATTTCATGGATCATAACTGATATTTTATGGATCGTTTACCTAGTGTGGGCTTCGTGGCCGTGTGGTTAGCGGTGGCAGTCGTCTAGGCGTATCGTAAGCCTCGGAGTGTGGGTTAAGTTCGCGCTCCAGTCGGTGGAAACTTTTCGTCAAACGAAAAATTCATCCCTGGATTACTAGGTTTTCCGTGTTGTCCGTTGTCTAGTGTAAGTTATGTGTTCAGTCTGTGCCAAAGGCTGCGAACGGTGTGAAGACGGTGTGAATTGAGGGGGTCAGAAGCAAAGGGGTGCAAGTGACAAAAACTCACTTTCGAGTAAACAAAGTGTAAAGTATTTAACCAAATTTTCAGACCATAAAAAATGTATGGAGTTTCAAAATCGACCCAATTTTCTCCGATTTATTGCAATTTTCCTAATCATCGCAACAATAATCTCAAAAAAGTTTCTGAAAGCTTAAATCTGATAAAATATATGCTCGGCTCAAAAACGACAAATTGGTCACTTACACTCCTTTGCATCTGGGGCTTTCAATTGTCTTTTTATTTTCTATGGATCATATTATATATTTTATGGATCGTTTTCATATTTTCTATTGATCATTTTCTATTTTTAGGGATCGTTTCCTGTTTTTATGGTTCTTAGAATAGCTCATGCCGATTTTAATTCTTTTGGTTTTGTCCAAATGATCTTGTTCTCTTTTTTTCCATAGAAAAAGGCTCATATGTAGAGTAATGCGGGGCAAAAGTTCGCACCTAACAGTCTTTATCAAATAATTATTAAACGAAAAGAAAATAATATCGTTTTTTCTCGTTTAACGAGTTCCTATCATGTTAACTTCGAAACGTATTACTAATTTTTTTCACGTTTCTTTTGTAGTTCTAGTAATGAACATTTCAATACAAGTACTCAAATGCGAACTTTTGCAAAAGTTCGTACATTGTGAAGGATAGTTTATTGGTGTAAAGTTCATTTATTTCATGTTAATTCATGTTCATGCTTTCATTTTAGTCACGAAATATGTTTCTTTCTATTAATGGCATTACATACCAACTGGAGCACGGCCTGCTTCTCTGCTTATACAGTGTATTTTATGAACACTTCCACAACTAATGACAAAGAAGCTTTCCTTTCCAGCGTTACCGAAGTTGTCAAAATACATTGTGGAATATTTATAGTTGTAAGTGTTACACAAAATACTTGAAAAAAAAAATCAAACATGCTGCAAAACTATTGAACGGGAATTTTTAGTGGATTTGCCGTATGGTGAATATCTGGCCCGTCGTCAATCGATCGCTTAATAACTTCTCACGAACTCATTCGTTATATGCGACTGACGACGGAAAATGATCTCGCACTTTGGGGTCATTCAAATATGACGTCCATCATTTAGGGGGGAGGGGGGGGGTCTGAGAAAGTGTGACACTCCATATGTTAGGTATACGAAAAAGCGTGACAGAGGGGGGAGTGGGGGTTTAAAATTCCCGAAAAATGATGGACGTCATATTTGAATCGTCCCTTTGTCGGTGACATTTTCAATGGTGATCGCTCGGACGTTCTCACATTTCAAATTGTCGCCGTGCTTGTAAATAGGGCAGATTACCTCTTCCTTCACTCCTCTGGTAGCTGTTCGGTGTTCCAGATCCTGGCTATCATCATCGGTACAGACAGGTGACCAACTTTCTGTGCCCATTTTGAAAAATTCTGCTACGATACCATATCCTAACCAGCTGCTTTGTTGGGTTTGAGATGGAGAGACCTGGCATCCTTAACTTCTCTCAGTGAGGGAGCTGGAGTTCCGTCCTCTGCTGCATAGACGTGATTGTTTCCGCCGTTGCCTTGGTCCCCACGCCAGTCAGGTGTTCATCTTAGTACTGTTTACCTTTCAATCAATCACCTCACGTATGGCTCGTTGAACGGAGCCGATGCGGGTTGCGTTGCGTTTCTGGTAGAATTTGCGTGTTTCTTGAGAACGGCATAATGCTTCGTCGAATCAACTGTTCCGTCGAATCCGGTCCGCGAACCCAGCTTCGTCGTTTGATAGTTGATTTGACTGCACTCTAACTATCTTCTAGAGAGGCCACATCGAGCTCATAATCTATAATCGTATGCAATTGCGACATCTGGTAATTCAGTTGTTCTAGGTCGCACCGATGCGGCCGTCGATACCAAACATTGTATGTTTTTTCTGTAGAAGTTATCAAAAACTGGTTTTCATTTTTATTTTATCGATATGAAAGCCACTTTTCACTATCTGATTTGTATGTCTATTCAGCAATCGATATTGATATTAAAACTCTTAATTGTTTGACCTTGACAGAGTATTCAAACATTTTTTAACACTGGCCTTAGTTTTAATACGGCAACATTGAATAGATGCCACACAGCCCTCCAGTGGGAGTTGATTCATGAACGTTACAAATTTGCTTAGTTATCTCAGATGTCGTAGTTGATTGTATCCGAAGGATAAATTTTATTACCAACCGTTGCTGATCTATACGTTTTATTGATTTCGAAATATACTTTTGGCGGCAATCTGAGAAATAAATCGGCAATTTACTACCGACTGTGGTTTAGGTGCTGCGCGTTTTACACCCACGGATATCGGTCAGCTGAAAAGCGCGTATAATTAATTTTAGAATACTCCATGCATGAAAGTTTATGACGGGGAACATAAACACACCGTAAATAATTATGATTGAAATCTCTACGAGGCTAGGTGACAGACAAATGCAGCTAAATCATTTGTTAATTCAAGGTAGCTCACGCGCGCATCGGGCCCCCATGTGTTCTGTCCTAGTTAGAGTTGTAATGAATGAAACGAGGTAGAACAAACGAAAGAACGTCTCCCGTTGTTTACTGTCTTCCACCACATGATCCACATGATTCAGTGCACGCGTTGAAAAGTTACGATACTACATGGCACATCGTGTTGTTATTTCGCTTCCTGCGCATTTAGATCGCAATCTACACCCTCTAATTCGCGCGGTTTTCTGACACTCGCCTCTAATTTATAGTTCACTTTCATCTATAAATAAGCGCGTAACGTTTTTCGTCGCTTGCTTATTCAATCTTGGAGACTGCGAATTTTAATTCCTCTTCCAACTTTCTCGCACCACCGTGCGCCGCCGGTAGAGAACTGTTTCCACGGCTAGACAAAATAAGCGTGTGACGTTACTAGAGCAATGCATCAGCATCCTCAACCGCATTGCACTCAGTTTTTCCTTTTGGTTAATTTCTGGCGACTGAACTACATCAGGCACCCACCGGTCAATGTCGTAAGAACGGAGGATAGACGGATGATTTCTTCTCTGCAACCGCAACGCTTAATGAAGTGAAAGGAAAATTTCTAAACCAACTTTCGACGAGAGAGAAATGACCTTCATAATGATTTGTAGTTTGCAATGCAGATGCATAAACTTCCCAAGTAACCAAAAGTTCCGCTTACCATGACAAAATGCACTTTCAAGTTCCGCGAAGTTCAGATAAAGTTCCAAATGGAACTTTCTGGCTGCTTAAGATGCTAACGATGAGCCTTGCTGGAACTTCGGTCACAAGTTCCGGTAAGGCTCATTGTTAGCCTCTTAAGCAGCCAGAAAGTTCCATTCGGAACTTTATCTGAACTTCGCGGAACTTTAAAGCTGCTTAAAATGCTACTCGGAACTTTGTCGGAACTTTCAAGTTCATAGAAGTTCAGTTCAGTAGCATTGTGTTTCAATGAAGAATAAATTTATTTCTTTTACAGAAAACAACTGTTTAAGCATACACGAATAAAATACAAATATGAATTTATCAAAAAAATGCCGCCCATCAGATTCAAACCGATAGTCGCTGTGCGAGAACCCTACGCTCTACCACAGTACTACAGTTGCAATTGAGTAGACAGCAGGTAAAGTCTGACTTGAATCGATTTTCTGTCGGCAGCTAGTTTTGCACATTTGTACATTAGTGAAGTTAGCTTGACTTTGTCAAGTGTCTTCAGCAGCGCAGCGGTAAGTCGGCAGGCTATCACGCAGGAGGATCCAGTTCAAATCTACATAGCAGTGACATGTGTGAAAATATATTTATCAGAAGCAATTTCCAGACATGAATCACAAACCCATGAACAGGGTTGTGATTCTGAAAAACACATTTTTGTTTCTGCATGAATTTTATCAAAGTTCTGTCAGAAGCTGCTTAGAAGGCTATCCAGCTTGCTTATGTGAACTTTCAAGTTCGAAAATTACTTAAAAATGAAGCTGCTTAGAAGGCTTATGAGCAACCTCGAACAAGCTGCTTAGCTTATAAAATACCCTTTTATCTGAACTTTTGGTTACTTGGGTTTGCACCATAAATCCGATTTCAATGAATTCGAGTTGATTGGCCCATATTACTTGTTCTTCTTCTTTGTGGTGTGTCCACATGTAGCAAGTTGACGTTCAATTAGTTTTGTTGAGGTACTACATTTGATGGCGTCAAATTTGAAAGATAACTAATGAATTCAATTCTAATGGTTGGTATAAATTTCAAGCATAGCAAACCTGTACTATCTATCCATATTCTAAATATTATTATGTACCTGAGATATGATGAATTTAACACTTTAAAAGGCATCCAATCCCTGAAAAGGATTGAGTACATTTGTGAATTGCAGTTCTCTAAACTCAGTTGTCTGCTACTTACTGGATGTGTCAAGGACTCTACTTTGCGTTTAAACGCTTAGTAAACTTATAGGCGGGGTTCATCTTGGTACATAATCCTTCTAAACCACAAAACCACAAATGCCAATCACCCTTGGTTTCGGCCTTCGTCTATATTTCACCTCCCCCATAGAGCTCTTTATTGAATTTTAAGATTCCCATTTACAAACTTAACTTTAATTACATTTCACGCCGCCACTACTACCAACCTACCCAACACAGCCCTCTCACCAAAAGCAAATAATCTAACCCATCTACAAATCGCAGGAATCTTTCCGAAGAATGTCAATTGAAATTCTTCGACACTTTGCTCATCTGCCTAGTCAGTGTTGTCGCCGGGTCACATCCCTCTGTCGTTCCACCCCACCACCGGTCTTGGCCTCGGACTTCACCCGTCAAGCAACGTTCGACAGCCAGCGCGACGAGCAGCAATTAAAACTCTTTCGACACTTTCCATTCTGCGAATTTGTTTTCACGCTCTCCTCTTCTCCGTTGCGTTGTTGGTCCGAATTTATTCCTGGTCTAGGGGCAACGCTGAAAGCAATTACTGCGCCTCTCCTCGGATACCTTTTGCACAAACATCCAACTATTCTAGTTACTGCTCACCGCTCACAGATGGTTCGCGAAAAACTTTTGATGACCTTTAAAACAATTTCTTAAGTTGTTATTTCATCCAAGCCGCGGCACTGCCACCTCCACCAGGTTGGAAGTGTGGAACGGTACTCGATTACGGTGGTGTTCCTAAGCTAGTTTACCGATTTAAAGGTCCTTTTAGTCGTGACAAATATTTGGCTAAACAAACCCAACAAATGACCAACACTTCACACATTGTAGCAACTTTGGATAAATATCGGTCTTCAATGGCAACTATTTGGCATTATGACAAACAGTCTAATGGCACTTTAAAGAGTATGATCTATTTGGAGAAATGGAGGCTTCATATTTTCTTGAAAAAACATAGAAGTTCTACCATAGTTTAACGCATTCCATAACAATTCCACGTCGCGAGCCATAAGCAGAGATAATTACGGGAGGCGAGGCCTTTTGACGGACGGACTTGAGGTGATTTTACTGTGGAAGTAGCATTCCAATGAACACCTTAACAAGTTAAAGAACGTCGGCACGGGAGACAAACCCAACGACTACCTCAACGCATCGTTCATCGCCTTAAAGGCGGAATACGTGGTTCGGATGCTTACCTAAGTTACCGGATCCACACACCAGTGCGGACTTACCACCTTTGGCGCTTCCCTCCCAGAGGAGACTGAGCTCCGGGTGTAAGCTTAACCATAGTGGAGCTCAACAGTGGGCCCTATTGAGCCTCTTCAAAAGTCCCACACATCCGATAGCAACTAAAGAATAAGTACCCAAGCAACACACATGTTATAATAGAGTTACGACAGCGCAAGTTTTGGTTGTATAGAAGTTTATTTTACGTAATTCTAACATTGTGTTGAAGTAACGTAAAATAAACTTCTATACAACCAAAACTTGCGCTGTCGTAACTTTTATATAACATGTGTGTTGCTTGGGTAGAATAATAATTCAAGCACTAGCAAGTGTATGGACCAATAATCTGATTTTTCCAGTCCCGGGAAATTTCTAAAACACCATATACTGCTATCGTCCGGCAGCTCAAAATTCATGATTGATTAATACAAATTGAGTCTGCCTCTAGGTGTTGCTTAAAGATTCCTACTGAAAGTTCTCAAGAAATCATGAAACTATCGCAGGTTTTTATGGCTTCAGCAAGTATTCCTCCAAAGATACCTCCAGGAATTTCTTTGGAATTTCCTCCATTAATTTATTCCACAATATATTCCTCCCGGCATTTCTCCAATTTTCACTCAGCCATTTTTATCCTATTATAGTGCTTGCACAGCCAGTATTGAAAAGCATCCTGGAAATATCAAAATTTCTTCTGAGTCCTTCAATAGTTTCATCAAAGATTACTTCAGTTATTTTTTCAGTTACTCCTCAAGAGATTCTTGCAGAAAAATCTTCAGACGCTCTTCCAAATGTATCCAGCGATTCCTTCAGATTTTTTTTTTGGAGGAATGCTTTCTGAAGTTTTTCTTGAAACCCCTCGAGAGGATCTTAAGAGATTCTTCTAGAAGTTCTTCCAGGGGGTTTCTCAGAAATTTTCCAAATATTCTTCCAAGGATTACACCATAAACTTATCTAGGCATTAACCTCAAAGATTCTATAAAAAAAGTTTCCGGGTTGCCTTTCAAAAATCTCATCAGATTTTTTTTTCCTTGGATTTTTTCAGAAATCAATTCGGTATTTATTTCTACGCGATTCTCCAGTAATACCTGAAGAAATGTATCATGGAATTACAGTAGAGCTTTCTCCAGACTTCCAGGCATTCCTTTAGAGATTTCTCCCGAATGATTAATTTCCTAAGATATAGATACATTTTAGTGATTGCTTTTGCAAGATGTTTTTCAAGAACTGCCCCAGAAGTATCTACAGCAGTTTTTCCAAGGTTCGCTGAAGAGCACCTTCTAAGAATCCTTTCAGAAATTTATTTGGAGATTTATTCAAGTACTCCTTCAATACCTTTGTCTGCAGTTTATGCTCGAATGATTGCAGAAATTATTTTAAGGATTCCTCCAGAAATTTTTCCGAGGTTTACTTCAGAAATTCCTCAAAAGAGCCCTTTAGAAATCTCTTCAGCGATTTTTTCAAAATCTCCTCCAGAAACTTTTCATAGAATTCATCCAAAAGTTTCTCCTAAAATTCTTCTAGGAATTTCTCCAGGAATTCCAGCAGAAACTCCTCCAAAGACAAACTTAAGAAATACCTACCTTCGAAGTTTTTTATTCGGGAATCTCTTCTCACACATAATAGAATGCCGAGATCGGCTATCCAAATCTCTGTTTAAATTTGCAAAAAAAAAAATCACGGCTAAACGCTTGACGTTCAAAGTTTGGGTACTATTGTAAATAAAATCGACTTTTTGCTGACATATCAGTTAAACTTCGATTACCGAGCGCTCGGCTGCGTAAATCTCGACGAAAAGCCGAACTCAATTGAGTGTGCATAAAGTTTTCATATTTTTTTTAAATCTCCTTGATTTTTTTAGAAATTCCTTCAGGAAATCCTTGAACAAAATTACTAGTATTTTTGGCTATTTTCATGAGGTACTTCTATAAAATCCACGAAGTAATATCTGAAAGAATTCCTAGAGAAATGAGATATTTTTGAAGAAATTACCGGAGCCGTACAAAAAAGAAACCTTCTAGAAATATTTTCAGTAACCTCTGAAATGTTTTGTAAGGGATTCCTGAAGGCGCCCTTGGAAGAATTTCCGGAGGAAACGTTGAAGAATTTTTGACTCTAGATGAATTAATAAAAAATCCAACGGAAGAATTTCTGATGAAATCCCTTGCTGACATTCATGGAAACATCCCTCCACTACTGAAGGAGTCTTTGTAAATATTTTTGGAGGATTTACTGAACAAGTTTCAGAGAGAATCCGTGGGGGAACTTCTAAAAGAATTCTTAAAGGATTTTTAAAATAAATCGTTGATCTAATTTCTGAATAAATCTCTGTAGATATTCTTTGAAATCCCTGGAGGAATATTTAGTAGAATCTTAGGGCAATTCTCCAAGAAATCCTAGAAGGTGTTGCTTAGTAATACCTGAAAAAAAAAATGGCTTGAGAAGCCCTTGGTGTAATTTCTTATGGAATTTATTAGGAATTCTTCCAGGAATTCCTAGAGGAACATTCATAAGTTTTTTGAAAGAATACCCAGAGAAAGCCGTGACAGTTTTTAGTTATTCCTGGAAGAATACCTAGAGAAATACTCAAACTTTTGTAGAGTATAATTGGAAAATTTCATGGAAAATTTCCAAAGACATTTCTTAAGTAGTTTATATGAAAGATCTCTAGAGAAATTCCTAAAGGCATCTTTGGAAGAAATCCTGGAAGAATAACTGAGAAGACATATGGAGGGATTACCGGAGGAACTCCTGAAAGAATCTGCAGCGATCTCTGGAAGAATACTTGGACCCGAGGATAAATTTGATGAAAAATCCCAGATTGAGTTTTTCGAAGCGATTTATGGAAGAATCCTTGAAAGATTTGATGGTAGAATATCTGAAAGAAAAATATCTTTACAATACGTTAGGGGGCATCCATAAAGTACGTCACGCTCATAGGGGCGAGGAGGGGTTTTGGAAAGTGTGACAAGCAATGTAATAGATATTCGAAAACCCCGTACGAAGGGGGGAGGGAGAGTCAAAAATTTCCAAATACTGCGTGACGTACTAAATGGATGGAGTGAAGGAAAACGACGACCCATACACCAGAGATCCAATACCAAAAGTTGGCTATAGGGGGGACGTAGGGTTGAAAATAAACACTTTTTGCATAACGCATTTTATGGGCTTTCTTATCAATAGGAATATTTTAGAAGGAATCCAAAGAAAGTTGAGATTCTAGGAAGGATTTATGTAGGAATCTCTTGAGAAAAGTCTGAACAATTTTCTGAAGGGAACTTGGCAGATATTGCTTGACGAATCCCTGGAAAGTTATCTTAAAGCATCCCTGAAAAATGTTTCTGTACGGATATTTGGAAGATTTTTTGAAGCAACCCCCAGATAAATTCACGTAAGAGCTCTAAGCTCTTGGTAAAAAAAAAATCGCTGCAGGAATGTCTGCAACCCATGGATGATTTTCTGAAAGAAATCTCGGAGAAATATCTGAAGTAATCCATGGAGGAATATTCAGTAGGATCGGGAATTCATTGAGGGATTTGCACAAAAGTGCACGTGGCCTATAGCTGTTCCTTTCGAGAACAATAGACCGCGTGAACTTTTGTGCAAAGCCCCTTTTTGAAAATTTCAACGACCGCGCGGTGTTTACTTTTCAAGAAATCTGACAATAGTTACCCGTCGTCCGATAAGCGATTCTAAGCTTCAACCATTAGACCATTGGAGTTTAATCGAAGTGCTGCCGAGGGAATTGTAAAGAAGTCACCAAGAAAACGAACGAACGGAAATATAAGAAATGTTGATGATGAAGATGATGATAATAATGAAACCATAAACAAATCTTTTAAAAATTCATAAGAGATCTCAGGAAACCCGAGCAAAGATGAATAACAAAATGATAACAAGTTCTGTTACCTGGTTGTAATTTGTTTGAAAATTGAGTTTGTTATCATCTAGGTTGAATTAAGAGCCAACATAACAAAAATAAGCTAAGTTATCATTGAGTTCAAGTTGATAACTAATTGTGTTATACTATATTTTGTTCAACATTACTTTTAGTTATCAACAAGTAAAAATGCAGTTAATTGATAACTGGTTTAGGTATCTATTTGTTATCATTCAGAACAATTTTATCGACCAAAATAGTAAAAATCTTCTTTTCCAACATCGCATCGTCAGAAATTGAAATATGTTTCTTATAATAAGTATGATGAGTATGAAGTATGATTTCAGTGCGAACAGCTCACTCCCAGTAAAGTCCGCTACTTCCAGCAGCCCGAGGTCCAGCACGCGGTCATCGAATCTGTCGATTTACTACCAGAACGTAAGAGGACTGCGCACCAAGATCGTTCCACTCCGTTTCATGTTGTCGAGCTGCGACTACGATGTGCTGGTACTCACGGAAACATGGTTGTATGATGACATCGCAAACGAGGAAATATCATCAGATTTCTCGATTTTCCGTTGCGACCGCAACGCAATGACCAGCCAGCCTTCTCGTGGCGGAGGCGTTTTGATTGCTGTAAAACGTAACCTTTGCTGTGAGGTGATTTCATTACCGAACTGTGAACGACTGGAGCAAATCGCAGTTCGAGTGAAACTACAGTCTCGTTCGCTATACATCATTGCCATTTACCTTCCTCCCAGCACGCAAGCGGATCTCTATTCGGTTCACACAGACGCTGTGCAGCACGTAACAAATCGAGCCGGCGAAGATGATGTTATCTTGTCATTGGGTGACTTCAACCTCCGAAATCTACAATGGCATTTGGACGACGAGATAAACGGCTACATTCCCTCGAACATTTCGTCCCATCAGGGAAAAAACCTCATCGAAAACATGCTCTGCATCGGGTTGAGACAAGTGAATGGCTTCTTGAACGGTAACGGTAGGCTTCTGGATCTCGTGTTTGTCAATCTACCGGAACACTTGGATCTGGTAGAACCCCCCGTTCCGTTGCTACCGATAGACGATCATCACCCTCCCTTAGTTCTGCTTTTGGAAGTAGGTAGCGACAACTCCACTCGGCTAGATGAAAGTTTCGATAACATCAACTACGACTTCAACCGGTGTGACTTCAACGAATTGCGAGAAGCATTTGCCGCAACTGATTGGGATGCAGTGCTGCGCAACGCAACAGTGGACGGAACTGTCTCAGCATTCTACGGAAGACTACATGCTGTTTGCAACGATTTCGTGCCTCGTAGACGATGAACTTCCAGTTCACTCTTCAACAAGCCGTGGTGGACTTCTGAGCTTCGACATCTCCGGAACCTACTCAGAAAAGCACGAGGCCGCTATTTCCTCTCTAAATCTGAAAGCGATAGAGTCAGCCTACGTGAGTTAGAGTCAACCTACAAAACAGTCATGCTATCGACCTACGAGAACTACTTGTTGATGGTCCAAGAGGATATCAAACAGAATCCCTCGCGTTTCTGGGATTTCGTGAAGAAGCGGAAATCGTCGGCTCGTATCCCTTCCAACATCAGCTACGACAACGTCCAAGCCGGTTCAAACGAGGAAGCCGCCAACCTTTTCGCGCGGTTCTTCGAGGGTGTATACAGTAAAGTGTCGCCTGTAGTACGTCGTGATTGCATTTCTCATATTCCTACGCACGATATCAATCTTCCTGTCATCCAATTTTCTGCTGAAGAAGTTTTGGAAGCAATGAGAGACCTCGACACTAAGAAGGCATCAGGAACGGACGGCATACCTTCACTCCTCCTAAAAGAATGCGCCGCTGAACTCGCGACCCCGGTTTCAAAATTGTTCAACCGCTCGCTTCGTGATAGAACGTTTCCGTTAGCATGGAAAGTTGCATCCATTGTTCCCATCCATAAATCTGGCAACGTTAACCGGGTAACAAATTACCGCGGTGTCTCCATACTGTGTAGTGTGGCCAAGGTTTTCGAAAAACTTATGCATAACGTCTTATACTCTGTCGCATCGCCGTTAGTATCTGATTGTCAGCATGGGTTCATGAAACACCGTTCGACAGCAACAAATCTCATGTGCTACGTTTCTCTGCTGTCCCGGAACATTGAAATGAGGCGGCAAGTCGATGCAGTGTATGTCGATTTTGCCAAAGCATTCGATACCGTACCTCACTTCTTAACAGTCGAAAAACTCAAACATATCGGCTTTCCAAATTGGATAACCGAGTGGGTTATGTCTTACCTATCAGACCGTACCGCGCATGTAGTGGTTAACTCGGCACAATCTCGCATGTTTTGCATTACGTCTGGAGTCCCACAGGGAAGTGTTCTTGGACCACTGATCTTCAACATTTTTGTTAACGACTTGTGTTTGTTGCTTTCGTCCTTTAAACGTTCGTTTGCTGACGACCTTAAATTCTTTCGTGTGTTGTGTTCGCCCCTCGACTCTGCCGACCTCTAAGAGGACATCAACACAGTGTTAGTTTGGTGCAGTGATAACGGCATGCGTGTAAATAACAAAAAATGTAAAATCATATCGTTTACTCGCTCCCACAATCCCCGTCACTACCGTTACAATATGGATGGAGAACAATTGGAACGTGTAACGTCAATCTGCGACCTTGGAGTCGTCGTGGATGAAAAGCTCAGCTTCAATGAACATGTAGGAATTGTAACAGCAAAAGCGTATTCTGTGTTAGGTTTTATACGTCGGCATGCTTCAGAATTCACCGACGTGTATGTCCTTAAAACACTGTACTGTTCGTTAGTGCGGAACATACTAGAGTACGCATCACAGGTTTGGTCTCCACACTATGTGCTCCATATCACTAGCGTAGAGCGCGTGCAGAAGAAGTTTCTCCGTTTTGCACTGCGGCTACTTCCGTGGAACGATCCAATTAATCTCCCTCCTTATTCGGAAAGATGCAAACTGATAGGTTTGGAAACACTATCGTCCAGGCGAGAGAACACACAACGTTTTTTTTTCTCTGTTCGGGACATAACCACTGCGACCAATATTTTGATCTATTGTGGTGTACCCCGTGTCCTTTGTATAGTGCATGTCGTATTACTTTATCACCATTGAGAAGTTATAAAGTATTCGGTTTTGTTACAGTAGTCATTTGAATTATACAGAGAGCAAGGAGTAACTTTCACGCAGCGATCGAAAAGACAAAAGATTTCATGCAAACTTGTGTGAAATTTTACGCAAATTTGTGTAACACCGGATCAGCACATTTTTTGTGCTGATCCAGTCGTACGTAAATACACTCAGCCAAAAAACCTTAAGATTTCTATAAGGCCCAACTTATGAAACGGCCTTCAAATAATTCATAATGATTCGGTTGAATTTCATAAGGTCACTCTATGACGTAAAATCGTCTCACAGCTTGGCTTTTATTCATGTTTAGCAACATGATATTCTCAAGCGTCGGTAGCCGTGTGGATAAAACACAAGCTCGGTGATCTAGACGTTCATGGATCGATCTGCATCATTTTAAGATTTTTTGTTCTTTTCATAAGTCTATCTTATGAGATTTGTCATAGCAAGCACGATCAGTTTTCATAAGGTATTCTTATGGCATCCATAAGAATTAGTTATAGCAAATTTTCATAAGGTGTTTCGATGATTTTCGCTAGTTTTTTTTCGCTGAGTGTATGAGTGAAAAATCCTTTGTCTTTTCGCAAGTTACTCATTCGCTGTGTACTTTCGTTTAAGGGTGTGTTCCCGAGCACGTCGTTTCGCGATTTTTTACATTCTTCGAGTGTAACAGAAGCTAAGTATTGCTTATCAAGAGAAATCTTCCAACCTGGCGGAGTGAAGAAGACAAAGAAGACCTATTCCGCAAACGTCAAACTGCTACACACTTTAAAAAGTATCGTTTTTATTAAATATCGGTGAGGGAAATTTTGTTCGGCGGCGTGGAAAAGTTGAAAGCGGCGCGCTGAGTCAACTTGACTTGTGGCGACAGCGTTAAAAACACATACTGAATGTGAACAATACACCGGGTCCAGATGATATTCCGACAGTAGTCATCAAGGCGGCCGGCCATCAGGGCTTGCCCTGACATGTTCAGAGGGCCTTTGCAGATGTGCCTGGACAAAGATAAATTTCCGGAGAGGTGGGAAAGACTAAGATCGGTTCTTCTGCCCGTGTTTGGCCACATGTCGACCCGTCTGCAAATTTATCTTTGAACACTGCCAGGGATCTGTTGAAGCAAATAATTCGGTCGAGGCTGGCGGTCCATCCTGAGTAAGCTATATTTACTGGAGAACTTCGGAAGACAACACGATAGTTGTTATCTCGTGATAAAGTCTGGCCACCCCACGAACATTTGTCCAGAAACCAGTTCATTTAGCTTCTTTAGGCTACCCCTCCCAATATCCCAAGTATAATGTAATTTAAATATATTTAATCATATAGTTGACCGATTACCTGATTTTACCTGAAACAATAATTATTATGATTATGATACATAGAATTTCAATTGACCTACATTAAAATTACAACTTTATTTACCTGAACGGCGCTGAAACAAATGGTTATTTTATTAAAGTTGAAGTTAAAATCAAGAAAATAACACTGAAACAAATGATATATTAGTAGTGAAAAAACAAAATACAAAAATAAAACAAAACACAGAAAAGTAAACCAAATTTTGATCTTATAATTTTCCTGCATATCAACCAAGCTGGAAAATTACGAAATCAAAATTGGTTATGGTAGATCTTACGCCGTAACGCACCATTATAAGGTGATCTACCCACGTTACGGGTAAGTTCTGATGCTTTAGATGGTATGTGCACAAATTCAGGCATGCTGATTTTCCAGCGTGTCCCGAGTGCGCAAACTGCGACGAGAATGTGACGCGATCGCCCACACTTTGTGGAGCAAAGGTAGAGTGTGCATGAGATATGCGTTAGGATTAGAAATAACTCTCTCTGCAGTATTATTTAAATTATGTGTACTGGGGGCAAGTGGGATACCACAGCTTCCACGTTCTCCCATATTGTGCTTGAAGTACAGATAAAATGAGAAAATTGGAGGGCTGACCAACACCAAGTTGATTTGACTTCTCCCACCCTCTCCTTGCAAGAACTTGAGTCGAAAGGGGAGTTTATAGAATTGAACCAGGACTCAATTCTCTAAAGAATACACATGCACGGTCCCCCTTCTCTAAGTCATCTTACATGGGCGATCCGTGATGGAAAGGGCCATCATCTACCTACGGACATGAGATCTAGATCATGCTCGTGGATGATTTGCAGAACCACGAGTTCGCTACACTTAACGGCCCTACGGGTAGTCCTGCATCCTAGTGGTTAAATCGGGAAGCATACGATGGACAACATATGTTGCAAGTACCCTGCAAAGATGCTATTCGTGATTTGGTTGATACTAGAGTGCGTGGAGCGCAGCTAGTAAGATGGATACATGATATTTTTTAATTAAATAAATACCCTAAGTACCATTTGTTACATAACGCATGACCACCACTGTAGCTGATGCACACGAAAAAGGGGTTCTGATTTCCCGAGGCTCAGAAATATTGACCCTCTTGCTGCCACGACACGTGCTCGCTGCTCGACAAATTGCATTTTACGCGATTGTGCACAACGTCGGGGCGGCGCGGCGGCGGCTAAAGCACCGAGGCAGGGTTCAAAATAGTCCCCGTTGGAATTCAGGTCCCCGGCGACATACCGCTCGCGATGACTGCCGTTAAGTTACTCGGGAGGTACCTAGGTCCATGACGACGACGACGACGATGAGTGCAAGCTTAGCTATGCGAATTGCAGAACAAATCACGACCGCTGCTATGGCGGGCAGTGTGCGCGGGAAGAAAGGAGCAAGGAATTCTGGTTACTAAGTACCTGTGTGTGTGAAATCTCGTGTGTCGTTCGCGGTCTTGGCACTACTCGGTGAAAATCCAGGCGTTTACAAGGTGGAAAACTTTACGATTATGAGCGTGCACTTAAGATATGGCTGGATAATGGAATGGTGTTTTAGCGAAAGGTTGGCTGGAGGGAGGCAAAATGCCTTCTGGAGAAAAGACTTTGAAATCATATGATTTGTGAACCGAATGTTTTCCCTGGTATGAAATATGAACTTGTGTGCTTTTTTTGGTAAAAAAAAAGTAAAATGCTTTGATAGGAGTTCGATATGTACTTTTGCGAAAGGAAAAAAAACAATACTGTATTTTTACATGATTCAAAGAAATACCAGATTAGTTGCTCTAATACTTTTCATAAAAAATCAGAGAGCCGTAAATTTAGTAACACAGAATATTTTGTATTTATTAGATTATTGGCAGTTATAACTAAGTAATGACCGTGCGTGACCTAAAACACGGAAAACACTTCATATACTGTAACAATAAAAAGGTGTAGTGAAAGGCTGCGAGTCAACTTTATTTACGGATTTGTTGTTGGAGGTTCAAGTCACATATCTGGAGCGATATTTGAATAGAGCCTGAGAGGTCTAAAATACACGTACAATCCGTTGCCAAAAGCAGCCACCGAATGTGGCCAAGTTTTGCTCAGTTTTGGGACCTCTTTGTGAAAATATTGAAAAACTGAAAACGGTAGATAATGAAAACGTTGAGTACATATTGGCAAGTCAGTAAAATTTCACTTTATCTGTTAATAATTCTCTCTTTGTTATTGACAGTGAGGTCACGTATAAGTATATATGATGATGGCCACTTCGTTGGTCGGTTTCACCGACCATTCAATCCATCTCGGTTTGCAATATACAGCTGTCAACCACGACGACGCGACTGTTGATGTCACTGACTGGCGCGTTGCTGAGCCTACGTGCCCTAATGACCATCATCGGTCGATATGCATTCAATCTCCATTTACGTACGCACCCAATCAGAAGCTGAAACTTTTCGATTTCAGCGCATTCCATGATTATACACATTAATGCATTTTTTTTTTTCTTTGACTGACACCAACCAATAACCGAAGGTTGTTCGTTTTTGTTCACCACCACCGTCACCATGGCTCATCCCGCGCGAAATTTAAATTTAAAAGCAATTTCGGGCAGACTGAAATGCCTCTCCCCATTGATGGCACTTTTTGTATACAATCGATTCGCCTGCCATTGAAAATGCGGGCTGCGAGTGAACAAACAGTCCGTTATAGGAGTGCTGTTATTCATCAACTTTGTATGCATGCCATGTCATGCCACAAATATCGGAATATATCAATTGCATGCCACTGGGCACTTTGGAGGTTAAAAGGCCTGTCCGAGATGATCGGGAGGAACGGATCATAACTCGATGAAATTACATGCTCGTCTTTCCTGGCAGACTGACTGACTGACTGACTGGCATGAGATTGCGTATTTTTAAATGTGCATGAAAATACAATCAACTTGTCAAGCGAATGCTTTAGATAGATATGTGCTAAATATGGGAGTTGGGCTAAAAGTGCATTAATCTGTCAGTAATCATTTTTGATTTATTTATGTACATAATCCAACGAAACGTTGTAGGAAGGCCCTGGCTGACCGTTGCTCAGCAGGTTGCCACCAATTTCAGCCTAAGTACTCAAAGGATTGAAGCACTGATTGTTTTGCTTTACATTTGTGTATGTTTTGTTAGATTCGACTACGTATGATTACAAAAAAAGAATGGTATTTATAATATGTATGTCGGTGCCGTAATCACTTTGTTTTATAATTAAATCAATTGTGGAGCATAGGATTATTAATAACACCGTGACTCTATGTGTCAGACGTAGCACATTGAAAAAAAATAGGAATAACACACTAATGAATTTTTGACAAAAACTGAAAAAATGTCTATAGTTCCAGATAAGGAGGGTATCATTCGCCGCACGCTTCTGTAAATCAGTGTATTGGGCCCGTGTCATCCCGCTCTCTCTCTCACACACCTTTTTGGGAAAATTCTTATCTATTCCCGACTGGAGTGCAAAATAAATGATTTATTTAACTCGTGTTTATGTAAAAACTTCCATAGTACCGAATGAAGCTGGCTTGGCTCACCGCAGGGCATTAAAAATTGAAATATCTTCAAATAACCCCGATATCCCTTATTTTTTGAAACTTGCTCATGCATTTACGCCCGGAGGACCAGCCTTATAATAAATTGACGTTACTACGTAAATTTTTACACAAATTTGAGCCAGTCGGGAATGGATCAGGATTTTCTGAAACAGAGAGAGCGGGGCGAAACGAGCTCAATATATTAATTTTCAGCATTGCGACAGTTTGCTCTTAGATCCCAAGCAGGTCAGACGTGCTTATCTAACTGGGTGGATTTTTTTTGCGTTATAGCCAAACAATACTCTTTGTCCAGCGCGGCTTTTATTGTTCGAAGTGACCTTGATAAAAGTGAAATTGTCGAAGCGAGAAATGGCTGCTCAAGTAGTACGGGAGAATACGTTGAAGCTGAAATTTGGAGAACAGTCACGAAATCCGACCAACGCGGAAGTGTTTGCCTTCTTCCAAAGGCAGGGATGGGATTGCGACATGTTGTCGTCAATGTATCGCGAGGACTTCAGCCTTTTCATAAAGTTTCAAAAGGAAGAAACGTTGAAAGATGCTTTGCGTAAACTCGGAAAACAGGTTATTTATGTTCGAATACGAAAACGGAACGAAGATTCAAGTAGCGGTGTCTGCCTCAAACGGAATGTTCAAGTATGTTCGTGTATTTGGACTTCCTCCAGAGGTCGACGACAAGCATATTGAGGCCGTTATTGCCAAATACGGGTCGACTCAACAAATGGTTCGTGAGCGTTACCCGGCAGAGTCGGGTTTTCCCATCTGGAGCGGTGTCCGAGGATTGAACATGGAGCTGATTGATGATATCCCTGCTCAAGTGTACGTGCAAAGTATCAAGGCAAGAGTGTTTTACGATGGAATTCAACATCGGTGTTTCGTGTGTGGCTCAACGGAGCATCTGAAAGCGGAGTGTCCGAAGCGGAAATCGGTGAACACGCGGCTGGGGTCGTACGCGCATCCGCCGGTCAACCGTACCGGTATGATCAACGGCAGTTCAACAGGAAGTATGGTGTTACCTGTCCCACGAGGTTGGAAGGGGAATGGCGTTCAGTCTTTGGAGGAATAACTCAAAAACGGATTTTTAAGCTTTAAGGATGAAAGCTTAAAAATCCGTTTTTGAGTTATTCCTCCAAAGACTGAACGCCATTCCCCTTCCAACATAATCACCAACAGTCGAAATTCGAAGAAATGTCCCACGAGGTTCAGAGAAGGTGAGCTCGGTAGAGGATGTGCTTCATCGTCCACGGTGGCATCTGCAGAGCCTATCAGTCATGCTGCAGTGGTTGTGCAAGATAATCAGGAGTCAATCAGTGAACTGGAGGGTAAGGACGTAGAAGGCGAGAAGACAGACGAGGTAGGTAAATCTACTGCGAAGGCAGATGAGTGGCAGATCGTGAAAAGATTGAGAAGTAAGGAATCAGACAGCGGTATCGTGGCGAAAGCAGTCAAAATTGATGATGGGAACGGGCCTAGCTTGATGAAACTCCAAAGTCGGCGATCTCGTTCGTTGACGCCCCGACAGAAGAAAGGTAGCAGAACCGCGAAGGATGAAGAAATTAAGCTAGGGGATGAACAGTTTCCACCTCTGAACAAGCCGTAGAGAACCAGATGTCTAAGATGCAGTTCTCCTACAAGGTTGCAACGATTAATTTGAATAGCTCAAACAGTGTTATTAATCAGGGATTATTGAGAGATTTTGTATATGATCATGACGTTGATGTTCTACTGTTGCAGGAAGTTGTTTACGAGATTTTTTTGTTTTTACCTAATCATTTTGCTTTTGTCAACATAAGTGCTGATAATAAGGGTACAGCAATCGTTGTACGGAAAACTATGGATATTTCTAGCGTGCTTCTTGAGCCGAATTGCAGAATAGTTTCGTTGATCGTTAACGGTGTTAATTTTGTGAATGTATATGGGCATTCTGGATCTAATTATCGGAGAGAACGCAATGATTTATACACAAACGTGATAGCAGTTCATTTGAGTAAGCAAGAAGCCGCAGTCTCAGTGATTGGAGGCGATTTTAATTGCACCTTGGAGGATTCGGATTCAAGAGGACCATCAAAAAACTCTTGTGCGGGGTTGAAAAATTTAGTCGAGTTGTTCAAATTCAAAGATGTTGCAAAAGTTATGGCCAAGTCTGATTTTACCTTCTTTCGAGGAGAATCAGCCGCCCTATTGGATAGGTTTTACGCTCCGGCTCAATTTGTTGAAAATGTTGTTGACTGTTGGACTATTCCACTTTCTTTCTCTGATCATTCTGCCGTGGTGATGAAGAATAGAACTTCAAAGGACAACGTAGTGAAAAGAGGTAGAGGTTACTGGAAGATAAACCCCAGTGTCTTGGACATGGATGATGTTACAGAAAGATTTGAAAGGGAGTATAGCACACTGAAGTCGCGAGCAATCTACACAAGTGATCTAAATGCGTGGTGGAACTTTGTTTTCAAGCCAAAAGCCAAACAATTTTACAAATCAGAAGCGTGGAGGATCAACAACAATATTAGAAATGCAAAAAGTGAACAAATGCGGAAACTTATCGAACTTAACGAGCGGAGGGTTAGAGGAGAGGACGTTTCAATTCTTATTAAACTGGCACAATCAAGACTGATGGAGATAGAGTATGACAGGATCAAAAATTATTCGAAGAAGTTGCCGGAATCGAGTCTTTCCGAGGGAGAAAAAGTAGGTGTTTTTCAGGTATCAAAGCAGATACATAGTGGTGTGCGCAATCAGCAGCTAAAGTTAATGAATGAACAGGGAACCCTATTAGATAGTGCGAGCGTAGGTGAAAGAATACACGAATACTATCAGGCTATGTTTCAACAGAGCGCGGAAGGTGACAACATTGATGGTAATGAAAATCCTTTAGATTACATTACACATTCAGTAGGTGATGATGAATCAATTGCTTTTTCTGAACTTATAACAGTAGCTGAAGTCGAAGAAACATTAAAATCGTGTAACACTAGTTTACAGCATTTTTGAACTCGGTAAGCTGATGATCATTTTTGGTGTAGAATCATGCTCTGAGTTCGAAAACGCGAAAGAAAAAAATTACAGTAGAGCGGAAATTTTTTCGACTTTCCATACAAGGTTGATGATTTGAAATCGATTTTTGTTCTATTTTTAAGCAAAGTCGCTCACTTCAAACATATCATTCTCAGTAACCAATGCTCCGATTGAGCTGAAATTTTTACTGTAACTCGCCTACATATGATATGTCAAATAAACGTCGAGAAAGATTTTAAGTTGTTTTTTTCTTATTAAAAAAATACATTTCTTCAAAAAATTTTGAGAATTTTGCTAAAATTTAAGAAGATCGTCCCTAAAAATCGTCAATATCTTGAATTTCATCAATCTGACGCAAAACCTGTATTCAGATGATCGAATGGTATTGTATTCAGCTATCAATTTATGGAAAAAGATTTAAAATTGGTTGAACAAAACGCAATATATTTGAATTTAAGTAAATAACATATTTCGAAAAGTTGTAAAACTCGATATTGAGCTAAAACTCAAAAACTGTTCTACTTTAAATTTTTTGAAAGTCGGTTTCGAAATCAGCACAAAATTGTGCTTCAAAAATTTTGGTCGTTGACAGAAGTTCACGACTTTCATTTTATTTTGTAAACTTGTGTAATCGGAAGAAATCACCGGGTCCGGATGGATTAAAATACGAATTCTATTTAAAACATTTCGATTTGGTCAAAGATGACTTGTGTAAACTTTTGAATGGTTATTGAATTGGAACTTTCGTTCCACCAAAAGAATTTACGGAAGGAATAGTTACCTTGATACCTAAGAAAGGGGATTTATCTCAAATTGAAAATTATCGACCAATAACATTATTGAACACTGATTATAAATTGTTGACAAAAATTTTGGCGAATAGAATGCAACCGTTATTGAAAACTTTGCTTGGCCCAGGACAAAGCGCATGTGCACCTGACAAGTCAGTGTGTGTGTGTGTTTACTTGCTATAGCTAGATGCCTCTTCTCTGTGCTGTGGGCATGGTCCGTGATTTGAGTTGAAATCAGTAACAATTAATTATCGGTTTAACTTTCCGTTGATGTTTAAACCTCACTCGTCGACTTGGATAATAAAATAAATAGCTATAGAACCAGATAACAAACGTTTTCATCGAAGTTTACATTGCTTTCTACCGTACCGATTGAAAGCTACCGTGTGACGTATTATTGTTGTCTACATTGCCATTGTTCCTGCTTCTCAGATTTGAGCGCCAAGCCATCTGCCGTCTAGTAGAAGAAACCGAGTTTCAACCGAATAGGGATTACGATACCGCATTATGGTTCTCTCTATTTGCAATCAGTGTAAAGACACGATCTCGTGCAATGATCCTGTGGTTACCTGCAGCGTCTGTGAAAATGCACTCTTATTCCATGCAGTGTGCGTAGGATTGTCAGTAGCAGAAGGAATCGCATGTATGAATCCAAATATTCTTTGGATATGCAACAAATGTCGCAGAGCCAAGGAAGAACGCAGATCTTCTCAAAAGGCGAGTATCATTGATAGTACAACCACCAGTGACATCGTTGAGCTTAAAACGGAAATGGAAAGAACGAAAGTAATGCTGAATGAACTAAGTCATAAATTCGACAGCTTGAACGCATCCTCATTTCAGTCGGAACAAAGTGGGAATAGTCAACACGTGTTAAACTCCTCAGTGTTTACTTCTACAAGACTTGATCATTCCATCCAATATCAAGGACACTCCAATACGTCACTATTCGTCTCCAACATAGCTCCCGATGTAACCGACGAAGAATTTAAAC
This sequence comes from Aedes albopictus, assembly GCF_035046485.1. Classification (NCBI taxonomy): domain Eukaryota; kingdom Metazoa; phylum Arthropoda; class Insecta; order Diptera; family Culicidae; genus Aedes; species Aedes albopictus. The sequence continues at coordinate 200,901,448 of NC_085137.1, read as the reverse complement.
GAATGGTCGAAGAAACTGTCGGACCTGGAAATATAGTTTCGTTCAAATGTTTGGTGCCAGCGTGGAAAGAAAAATCAAGCTTGGACTACATATCATACAAAGTCGTCGTCAACGTCAAACACGGTACTGCATCAAATGCTGTTAACTGGCCCAATGGAGTGCGATGCAGAGAGTTTATTAACCGTCTGAATGAATCGTGGCGCCCAGCCCATCGCATCGTGTAAATTGATAAATTGATTGTTAGGAAATATGACTTTATTGAATATCTTGTTGTTAAATGTTTGTTCTACTGCAATGTTTTCTATTAATGTAATTGTTATATGTTATACTACTATCAATCATCATTGGGGCAAAACTATGCCTGTTGATGTACCCAAATAAATAAATAAATAAAATAAAGTCATGTTCAGGTAATCTTCAAGATTTGCGAAGGATAATTACTAAATCAGTTGAAACGAAAAGGTTAAAAGGAATTGTAGTAAGCTTTGATCTTGAAAAAGCGTTTGACCGTGTTCACCATCCCTTTCTGTGGAAAACGTTGGAGAAGTTCAATTTTCCTGAGCAGTTTATAAATTGCCTCAAAAGACTGTACTCGAATGCCACTTCTAAAGTAATGTATAATGGTTTTTTAACAAGAGAATTTCGTATACAAGCGTCGGTAAGACAGGGCTGCCCGCTAAGTATGATTTTGTTTGTTTTATATATAGAATCTTTAATAAGAAAAATTTATGCAAATACTTGTGGGATTCTTGTATACGATAAGATTCTTAAAGTAATCGCATATGCCGACGATTTAAATGTGTTTATCCGAACTGAAGAAGAATTTGATTTGTTAATAAAAATCATTACATCCTTTGCCAGTTTCGCCAAAATAAAGCTAAACTTAACCAAATCGAAATTTCTAAGAATTAATAATTGTCAGACTGGACCTCATCTGATTCAAGAAACTGATGAATTGAAGGTTTTGGGTGTGGTTTTTAAAAGAACGTGGGGTGAGAGCATTGATTCAAATTATGATAAGTTGATAGCAGACATCAAATTCAGATTGAGCCAGAATAGTTTTCGTAAATTAAATTTATTGCAGCGAGTATGGTATGTTAATTCATTCGTGTTAGCTAAGCTATGGTACACAGCTCAAATTTTCCCAGCGAAAAACATCCATTTTGCGAAAATCAAATCAGCAGTTGGAATGTTCATTTGGCATAATAATATGTTTAAACTAGACAGAAGACAACTTTTTCTCCCTTACGAAAAAGGAGGTTTAGGACTACAGAACCCAGTAGCCAAATGCAAAGCTTTATTCCTGAAAAATATTCTAAGAAACCGTGATGAGGATAATGAAAGCTATCTAGCTCAGTTTAAATACCCTGCGAAACTATCGAGAAACACGAGAGAATGGTTAGAAGAAGGTAGACTTGTAATGCAGAACTATAATACTGATACGTGTAAACAATTATATACATTTTCCATTGAAAAAGAAAATTTTAAGCCCAAGGTTGAAGAGATGTTTCCAGATTTGAACTGGGACACTATTTGGTATAATATAAATGAATCATTTTTACTGTCTGATGATCGTGCTAAGCTGTATGAGTTAGTCAATGATATTATCCCGAACAAAAAGAAGTTAGTTCAATATGGAATACGGAGAGCCAGTGATATGTATGATGAATGTCAGTTGGTTGAAAGTAATGAACATAGGTTAAAAGAGTGTAATGTAACAAAAGAAATAAGGTGTTGGGTTGAACAGACTATAAGACAGAAAATGCAAATCGAATTTTTAGATTTAGAAAGGTTTATAATAAGTAAGATAGACATGAAGTGTTCCCGCCAAAGAGCTGCGCTGTGGTTAGCGAGTCACTATTTTGCTTATGTTTCAAAATATTTTCCAAAACTGAGTTTATTTGTGTTCAAAAAAGGCATACGGGAATTACGTTGGTCAAAGAGAGAAAGTTTCAGAAAACATTTTGAAGTGTATCTAAATGTTTGTTAAATAACAAATGTATTAGTGTATAAGTGTAATGTATAAGTTACTGTTTGTCCAAGATGTAAACTGTTACTATTTTATTCTTTAATAATAATAATAATAATAATAAAAAAAAATAAACCCTCCTTATCTGAAACTGTAGATTTTTTTTTCAGTTTGTGACGAAAATCATTCGATTTTATCCACTCAGAGCCGAGATATTTATATTTTTCGCTTTTTTTTGATCACCGGTTCTTGTGAAGCCCATAGTGAAGCTCGACTTTCATTGATGGTGTACATTTATATTTCACAAGCATTAAGCACTAAGCATTAGGCTGCAGCTTATTTTTCAAAAGTTGTTGAAACCTGGTTTTCGTAAGCTTTTCTGTATTCAAATGACATAAATAGAGAAACCTCTGAGTTTTAGCCAAAAATATTGAGATTTAGAGGTGGCGCAATCGCCTCAAAGTTGAATTTTCGAGTAATTAAAAGGTGTTTTCACCTCATGTGCCATAACTTTTTCAATTTTCAACCGATTTCTAATCTTTTTTATGAATCTTAAACAAATAACATTTCAAATAATTGCGTAAAGTATTATTTTTTGCAAAGTTACTCAAAATATGAGTTTTATTCAATTTATTTTTTTTCTCCTTTTTACAAAAATTCTTAAATTAAGAGCCCAATAACTTTTCAACCGTTTGACCAATTTCAAATTTTTTAGCTTACTTTTGAAGATATTTTATAGGAAAGTTATAGGATTCTTAAGTTTAAAGTTTTTGTTAAAAAAGAAAACAATAAATTAATCCTTAAAAACTCATATTTTGCGTGACTTTGGAAAGAAATAATATTCTACGAGCTTATTCAAAATTCAATTTGTGAGAAATTCATTAAATATGATTGAAAATCGGTTGAAAATTGAGAAAGTTATGGCACTTGAAATGAAAACACCTTTTTATTATTCGAAAATTCAACTTTGAGGCGATTGCGCCAACTCTAAATCTCAATATTTTTGACTCAAACTGAGAGGTTTTTCTTTTTGTGTCATTTGATACGAATTCCAGGTTTCAACAATTGAACAACAATTTTAAAAATAAGCCGCAGCCTAATAAGCATCCGAGGCAGACGAAGTCCTCCACCACCCCGAGATTGTCTTCATCTATCGTACCACGTCTGTCAAGGCTTGCCCTGTCGTTCGCGGTTCCGCATATTTAGTTTTTGACGCGTTTATCACCAATCCGACAGTAACCGTTCCAAATTCTCTAGCAATAATGTCCATGTAATCTGCAAAGCAAAGCCGGGATGGTGAGTCCGGCTAATCATATAACATTTTCTATCGCTTTGTCATAGTCCCCGACGAGATTCATGCAAACTTTGATAAACAGTCTGGTGAGCTTCCCGAAGAAGTCGTTCTCGCCTCGTCCATGATTTTCCATAGCTCTGTGCAGTCATACACCGCTTTGAAGCTTTGATGTGGTGCGTTGAGACCTGGTACTCGCGGATTTTTTGGAGCATTTGCCGCTCGGTGAAGATTTGAACCATTGTTGAGCGGCCTTCCACCAGACACAATTTTCCCTCACTCACGCGAGTAACGATCTATCACACGCGATATTATCTGGATATAGCAGCCTGAGATATTTTCCTTCCTCACATAGGGCCCATCTTGATGAGTTTAGCTCCGATACCATTCTCACCAGCGGGCTTATTGTTTTTAAGCTGTTGGAAAGCATCCTTAAACTTCTCTCAAGGTGGGAGTTGGTTCGTTGTTTCTCCCTGCTGTATGACGTAGTCATTCATTCCGCAGCCTTGGTCCTCCATGCCTGCGCTTCATGAACCATGCAGGTAGTGCTGTTTCCACCTGTTGATTTCCTCAAATCCGTCCGTCAAGGTGCTTCTGTCGTTATCCTTGCACATTTTGAGCTTTTGGCAGAACTTCCGTGTTTCTTGTCAACGAAACTGTATTTCCATTTATTTCCAACTTATTTCAAGTGGCGTCTGCTGGAAGAGGCGGGTCTGCTGGTTCCGCGTTTTTTATATCGTTCCAGGTTTGCCGAGTCCCGCTGCGTTCTGCTCCTCAAAAATCTCTCGACATTCGTCGTCGAACCAATCGTTCGTTCGGATCCGCTCTACAAACCCAATGATGCTCTCAGCCACGTTGTAGATGGCTGCTTTTATCGTTCTCCAATAGTCCTGGAGAGGGGCTTCATTGACTTCGTCCTTAGCCGCCTACGGTATCGAGATTCTATGCATGGTGGTGACATCCGGTTGCTTCTGTCGCTCCAGATTATACCGGAGCGTCCGTCTGTCTATACGTTGTTACTACGGATAGTTTTTGGCTTGTTTTTTCCGCACCTGATGGAGGATAGAATCGATGTTAGCGCCACAGGTCCTGACGTCGATAATGTCGGAAAAGTGCCGTCCGTCAACCCGATCAGGAATGAATAACTGACACATAACTGGAGAATACCAAAGTCAAGACAAGGTATTGTTCGGTTATCAAGATATTGAAAATAACTTATTTTGGTATTTTTTAGGTATTGATACAATACCTCAATGAGTTATTGGTTTGGTGTTGAGAACTGCTAGAGGTATTATTCAATTATGGAAAAATCGCTATTTGTGTGGAAAAATCGCCTATTATTATTTAAGTATTGCCATACCTGATGTCATTATTCACGCGTTATGCACAGAATACACACCAGTTATTATTTTAGGTATTTACCTCTTATGCAGGGCTATCTAATACCTCATTCAGGTTGCAGGTATTCGGTTTTCCATACCTGAGTTAGTTATTCTTCAGCTATTTTCTCCTGCTCGGGAATCATAACGTTGTTAGGCAGGAATATATATATGACAATGTTCTTAGAGGAGGGGAAATCAATCAGTTGTAGGCCGTTCTTGTTCGTCAGCTGAACTTTTTAATTGTAGGTCAAAATTCCTCCTCCTGGCCAACCAGAGCGTTTCAATCTCCTATGGTGATCTTAACGTCTTAGCTTGGGCCTCCTCAGGAGCATTCATCAGGAAGACTAATCGACTGATGAGTGTGGACTATGCACGTTGATTATGCTCAATTTAAAGAACCGACCTTTGATTCTCAACTTCCACAATGATCACACGTCTCTGTAGATAGCCCATACAATGTACTCCCGGTTTCAGCGTGAGTTACCGCAGCTCTAGCATGAAAGTATGTGTTGGAGATAACCACCAATTGTATATAATAACAAACAGCCCTGTTCCCCCTTATCTCAATAGGTTATTAAAGGAAAGAGAGCATGAGTGATCACGAACCTAACCGTTGGTCAATCGACAGCACAAATTGTAAATAATAGTTAGTAGAAAATTATACGTTGAACTGGACAGTACGTTCGATTTTTGTCCCTTCGGTCGGCGATGACATCTTTCCAAGGTTCAATAACCCGTGCGTGTGATATACGGTCTTGGTTGTGCAGTCCTCCCCGTAAAAACGGACTTGTGCAATTTCTGCTCTAGGGTGCAACGATCGCGGTTTTAGTGCGTTTCGGTGCTAGTCTAGGACTAGCGAAGAAAGTCCTTCGAAACGCGGCAAGGCGAGTATCGCCATCAGTATGATTCTAAAACATCTTTAAAAGTTCGCACTTTCTGAAGCGGCCCTTCAGTATTTCGGCAAGTATGCGGGTGCTCCGTGGGATGTTCCTGTTGAAACCGAGTGTTCGCGTACGAATATAGTGGCTCCACCTAGCCGTCAACATCGAGCATCGTCCGAGTGGGTTATCCCTTGTTCATCGACAACAACGAGTACTCGTCTAACGAGCTGTCGTTTCACCGAGCTGACAAGGTGACGTGTCGTGGATTAAATTCCTTTTCCTGCCGCTGGAGGGACCCTGCCAGAGCATAAAAGCACCTGCTACACGTGAACGCGACCTCTTGTTTCTACTTCTACTACTGCCCGGAAGAGTCGCCGAAAGTGCTGAAACTGACTACGTTAGAGTGAACCGAAATCAAATTTTGTGAATTATTAGTGTAAGATTAAGAGAAAATTGAATTAATGAAATTACAAAGAAATAAATTAGATAAGTGTTGAAATCGAAATAAATTAAATTAGTGCATAACCTAAAACTAAAGCGAACTCTATAGACTGTAAAAAGTGGACTCAATAAAGAGAATAAAGTGAGTGAAATTAAAGAAAAACCGTTGCTCTCAGCTGATACATCGACACCGAGCATCTAATCGCAAGTCCCTCTTTGTCCCTGGAGTAGTTGCCAATTGTATCGACTCGTATTCTTTTGTTGACCATTTGTTGCTTGGTTATTTCACGGATGGCGCACACCAACCCCCTGGGTTACTGTCCAGAGAGGTCCAGTAAGTTTGTCGAAGCAAACTCCCCCTTCCTTAATTCCTTAAAATAATCCTTAAATAATTATCTTCAGTTCCTCTATGAGTTTTTTTCAGGAGTTCTTTCCGGGGTACCTCCAGGAGTGTCCTCTGAGATTCTTCCGTTCCCAATTTCTAATGTAGTTCACAGACGTTCCTTCCCAGATTTGTTTTGCAGTTTGTTCATAAAATTCTGCAAAAGTACCTCAACAGATTCTATTATTTGAAGTCCTGTAGGAATTCAGGATGGTTGCCGTTGCGCTGCTTTCACTTTCTACCCTATCATGGTAGAATTATGAGCGCGAGGATGTTGATGTGTGGCTGTTGGTTGTTCCTTTTTCCAGTCCGATTGGGGGTTCATTATGGGTTTCCGTTCGCCGATGTTCAAGTATCCGGGTACATTTGAGCCATGGGCTCAGACGAGGGTCAGTGTCAGCTACTCCAGGGGGAAAGAGCAACTGACGAAAGGGCCGGGGTGGGATCGAACCCATGACCATCTGCTTATGAAGCAAACGTGTGACCAATTGCGCCACAGGCCCCGGCTAGCAGCACAGTCTTATCCTAGTAAAATTTTGACATAAATAAATGTAATGCGTTATTGTCATGGAAAATGCACCTCCAGTTATTACTTATTACATGATTAATATTTAAATTTATATTAACATACAGTTATTGTTTTCTTTTCAGGGTGTGTATGCGTTGCAACAGGTATCATCTCTACTATAAGCAGATTGGGTAAAATACACAACAAAAAATTGTTTAAACATTTTTCAGCTGGAAATTATTTCTTTCCCTGTTCGAGGTTGAAAATGCTATGTATATAGTGATGATTGACTGGAAGTTTGAAATCAGTACAAAAAACGAAACATTAGGCTGTACCAAGGGCTGTACATTAAGTTGACCTTAAATACCATGACAGTTTTGAGCATATAAATGAAGTCTGTCAATGAAGATCTACACAATTGAATCTATAGTATTACACTTAAATAAAGATATGACTTGTGATGACTGTTCTGAAAATGACCAAATGTGAAAAGTCTAATAGAACAACCCATTTTGGCTAATAAAACATGAATCTTTGAAGATAGTTAGGCAAAGAAAAATTTGCCCTTGACGTTTCCTCTGCAAAAATATCATATTCTGGATATGACAGCACGTCGGAAAATAAATATGCACTAAACTGTCTGCATAATCATAAATAGCAATTGCAATCTCCCCAAAGCGTGCCTTTCTTTCTAAGGACTCAAAAGAGAATTCTCTTGACAATGGTTAATCCAAAGTCAGCATTCAGTCAGAGCGGCCGACTCAAAACGAATGCTTATTTGCATGCAGTTTCTTGATTTGATATGATTATGCAGCACATGGCGGCAACAGGGCTTTGTATTATGCATGTAGCAATAGAATGTGTAATAGCGTTTTTGTGCACATAGTGGTGGATATTTATCAGAAGACAGTTATACCGTCTGTCTGCTACAAACAGACATTTACGGAGTTTTGTACTGCAGAATGTGGCTTTGTTGCGTTGGCTTTTATTTTATTTGCCTGCTTTCGGATTTCGTATAATTTATTTTTGTTCGTACGTACATGATTTCCAATAAACACAAGTCTTAACTTAAAACTATCACATTTTATTGGAGTTAGTATCATCAATCTTGTCAATATAATTAAAAACCATTAAAATTCATCAGTTAGCCATCGTTGCACCGGTCATGGCTTTTGGGGCAGAGGGCGACTCATCTTTCCCGAAATGGTTCCTCCAGGTGTAAAACGTCTCACATTTCACGACGCGCGACGATTTACGACTCGACTCCGCACCGCGCCCGGCCAAACACGGCAAACGCAGAGCTCCACGCGGTCGATCACCAATTTGCAGGATCCATTTCATTCGGATTGCACATTATTTGTGCAGCTCGGGCAGACCAACCCAGACCGGCCATGCCAGCCAGCATCCTCTTCGTCAACCACGGCGCGCTATGTAATTCGTTTTAAACAGCGCAATAAAGTGCAATTTTCGCGACACCCGGGATAAACAATTCATTCACCCCGCGCAGTGTTGAAAATTTCATTTCGTCATATCTAGATTAACATTTGAAAAGGGCGGAACAACCATTGCAAATTCTCACTTGTTCCGTCCTTCCTGAACGTATTTCAATATTTTTATGCAAACTTTTCCCGTTAACAGATAGAGGAGAGTCAGATCTATCTGTTACTGGTAAAAGATTTCATGAATAATGGGGGGTAAGCCTATGAGGGACGGGAGAAGTAGAAATTCGAAATGGCTGTTACGCCCTTTTCAAATGTTGGTCTAGATATCTAAATTCAATCGCCTACAGTTAATTTTCGAAGCTGAACCTGAGAATATGGTATATGAAAAACTTGTGCGGCTAGACCAGTTCTGCTAGAAAGTCACGGAAAAACCGATATTTTTCGAATATTTAAGGTAAATGTCACGGACCACCTTTGAAAAATGCTAAACGATATTCACCGTGAATATCATTTGGCATTTTTCAAAAGAAGCCCGTGACATTTACGTTAAATATTCGAAAAATAGCGGTTTTTTCGTGACTTTCTAGCAGAACTGGTCTAGCTGCACAAGTCTTTCATATACCATATTCTCAGGTTCAGCCTCCAAAATGAGCTGTAGGTGATTTAATTTAGATATGACGAAATGAATTTTTCAGCACTGACCCCGCGTTCGGCTGCGTGCGGATTACAGTTGCAATACTGTCCCGTGACGGGGGTTCCCAATGGATGTTAATTTTGTTTAAATATGTTGGCTCAAAGTGCATGAAGTTGCCATGCTCAAAGCGTCCGTATACCATATGACCTAAAGGGTGATACGGTCAAAATTTGGTCACACAATTTGTTTCATAACTTGAGACTGCGTACACCAAAACAGCTGATTTTTGGACCAGTATTGGTACATTATATGTAGCTTATACCATAAAATTTTCATCAAAATTGGTTTAGTATTTGCGGAGATATTGTGAATCCTAAAAAATGCAATTTTAAAATTTTGTACAAAGTGGATTAAAAAATAAGAACACATTTTTACTCTTTTATTTAAAGAGCCAGAAATATTGAACCAATTTCAATGAAAATTTTTTTGTGTGTAAAGTATACATATCAAAATGGTATGTAAAAATTTCAATCAATTTGATTCAGCCGTTACAAAGTTATATTTGTTTAGGTGGTCAAATTTTGTCAAATTTTGTCGAGTCAAGTCAAATTTTGGTCACACATTTTTTTTCATAACTTTAGATTGCGTACACCAAAACAGCTGATTTTTGGATCAGTAATGGTACATTATATGTAGCTTGTACCATAAAATTTTCATCAAAATCGGTCTAGTATTTGCGGAGATATTGTTGAACCCTGAGATCCGCAATTTTAAAATTTTGTGCAAAGAGGATTCATACATTTTTACTGTTTTATTTATAGAGCCAGAGATACTTAACCGATTTCAATGAAAATTTTTCTGTATGTGTAGTATGCATATCAAAATGTTGTGTAAAAATTTCATTCAATATGATCCAGCCGTTACAAAGTTATATTTGCTTAAGTGGCACCCGGTCAGTTTTTTTCATATTCAAACTGCTACAACTTTGAAAGTATTCATACAAAATGGCTCAAAATTTTACTAAGAACGTATTTTCATAATAGTATTATACTGTAAAATTTTGATAAAAATCGGAGCAGTATTGGTAGTTCTATAATCAAAATTGTGCTTTATTGACCTTAAATTTCTGAAAATTTACTATGGAGCGCCTCTGTACAAAATTTAAAAAAGGTAGGTCGATGGTTTTGTCTATATATCAACCAATACTCAATCGATTTTGATGAAAATTTTATGGTATAAGCTACATATAATGTAGCATTACTGGTCCAAAATTCAGCTGTTTTGGTGTACGCAGTCTAAAGTTATGAAAAAAATTGTGTGACCAAATTTTGACCGTATCACACTTTAAGCTGTAAACGCACAGGTATGTAACGCGAATAAAACTGAAAATTTGCCAGCCTTGTAGATTGAAATTTAATTTAGTTCCCAGATCCCAAAAAAGTTGAGAACACCTGTCCAGCAAATCAAACGCAGTGCATTCGCCAGTGAAGTTCATTTTCGGGGCCACAGCGAGCCAAAAGCGTCAGCCTTCGTCTGGCTGGTTCATTGTTTATGGGCCTCCATCACCATACCGCCCTCGGGCGATCGATGCCAAATGTCGTTCGCTTTGCGACCAATAAATTTTAGATTTCGATAAATAACTCTCATATTAATTCGTATGTCACTAGTTGCAGTTCGCACTTCGGCAGAGGGACGCCACCAGGAATTGTAGCAACACGATGATGATGAGTAAAAGGTAGCACATGCTAGACTACAGGCCATCAACGGACGGACGAACAACGAGTCGTGTAAATTGTTCCCTCCGCAACAACTGTTTATTTACGTTTGGAAATTCCGTTGGACTTACGCTGTCCACTTTACCGCGCACATAACTCAATTTAATCTCACGACTACGTCCTAAACTTTTGAAATAAAACGTGGTGTGCTGGCGTCGAGTCGTAAATCGGGATCAAACACTATATAGCCACCAGCCACAATGTTGTTCTAGATCGTCATTCGAAGTTAAGTGTTGTTGGTTCACAGTGTCAAACAACTGTCCGGCGTGAAATGGACTGTGGTTTGAAATTCTGAACGAATTTCACATAAACAAACCGTTTACTCAACTGGATGACGGAGAACATAGTTTGCAGCTTTGTCATGCATTTTGTGGTAGTTGATGGTTGTGCGTATGTACATCGTTTAGTTTACAATGGGGGATTTTTTTTATTATCGTACAAATTGGGCCGAAGGGTCTTAGGTTTTCATGAAACTTTTTCCACAGGCACGGCTCATGGATATATGAACAAAAAAAAAAATGAGAAAAAATCAGGGTTGTCTATTATCCCGGAAAACTCAGGTGGATTTTTTTCGTTTTCCCCTGACACTACTTACTTTGAAAAATCAGCAAAAAGCTAATTTTCTCAAAAATCAAAAAATAATAATAATAATATGAACTGGAAAAAGTTTTACAAAAAAATTTCCATAGTTGAGAAAATTCGTGAAAAAAAGCCAGGAAAACAATGCCCGAACTAGCGGAAAATTTCCAAAAAAATATTTTTGAGAAGGTTATTTTATAAGCTTTAACGCTGAAATTTTGAAAATGCACTTTTTCCCTTTTATGTTATGGCCAATTTTGTTTAAAAATGTCCAAATGTGCCATATAAGCCTTTTCTTTGAAAAAACAAAACTCAGGAACCAAGCATCGTAGAAACAAAGTTTTCTTTTAGTAAATGAAAGCAAATTTTCTGAGAAATCTAAATTTATATGAAGAGGAAAAAGTTTTCCACCGTTGAGAAAATTTATATTGTAAAGCCGGAAAAACTATACCCGAACTCGCGGAAAATGTTCAAACAATATTTTTGAGAAGGTAGTTTTATAAGCTTTGATCGCTAAAATTTTTGGGATGAACTTTTGTTTATTTTTTTGTGAAAAATGACCATGTACACATCCTGATCAAGCATGGTTCAGGCCTAATAACCCTAGAGGACCACCAGTCTTATAAGCGTTATGTAAATGATACATCTGAGGTCATTTTGACTGATCACACACATGCATGAAAAAGACGGATCATGTATTTTACTTTATCGATCTTGTTGCCGTCCGTTTCATGCTCATGTTACACCTGTCAAAATGACCTGTGAATTGTCAGTCAATCTGAGGATAGGTTCGTTGGTGTAATAAAGAATTGACTGTGATGCCTGTATGCCCAGGAACTCAGACAAAGCTTTCGTTAAGCCTTTGCACCTCGATCAACTACGAGTGTCCTACTTGCTTATGCAATAGAGATAAATAGCTCGCGTGGTCTGAGAATACGACCCTAGATCCGTTTGCATGTTTGAACGCTTCAAGCATTGCATGGTTTTTTTTTTCTCAGAAGATAGAACAGAGACCGGATAATCGGCCGCGGTGGCTTGAGGCCTCTCTCTCCATACACTCCATAGCCAACTTCTTCTTGCGCTAATGAGCTATCAGTAAACATCTTCTTCTGCTTTCTGGATCAACGGCCCAATTGGAACTTCGCCTGCCTCTTTTCAACTAAGTGTTCCTTGAAGTGCTCAAGTTATTGATTGAAGAGCTTTCTTCGTATGCCATTGTAATAATTTGTATACAGGGATAGACAATTGTTTAGCCGAGGCTAAAAAAATTTCAAAAAAGTGTCAGGAGACTCATACAAAAGATTTTATGATAAAACTTTTTTATCGTAGTGATAGTATATCTAGTACTGTTTTATAAAAATGTGATACTTCACACTTACATATACACTGAAACAAAAACGAGGGTAAAAACCCTCAAAATGTCATATTTTGCCTAGACATTCGTTTAGCCGAATTGTACAATTTTTAGAATTCCATTATAAAAAACTAACAAATTTCGAAAAATATCCAGCAGTCATTTTGTATGGTGACCTGCATTATATATCGACTTGTAAACCATGAATTAGATCGTTTTTGGAAGTGTTGCCATATTAATTTTGCATGCATCTCATATAAATATGTCATAATATTGTAAATGTTTCCAAATTGAGATTTGATGTAGTTTCAAAAGTGTTTCAAACGTAGTTTCAGAAGTGTTTCAAAAGAATCTAATGAAAGTTTCATGACCAAAGCAGGTTGAAATTTTACGAAAAACATTGTTTTAACAGAAAAAAATAATGCAAACTATCAAAAAATCACGTATTTAAGTATTGTTTTGATGAAATATGATGGTTTCACTTGCATAAATCACAGCGTTTACTACTATTACGTCTTCTAATAGCTCCCAATATCTTCTAGACTTTTCTGGCTGAAATAACATACATTGGACGGCTTATATTTCGAGAAATGGCACCGAAAGTAGTCAAATTTCTAGCATGAACTACTTGTATTATAATTTAGACATTCTTTTCAAATAAATCATGTTAAAGATGAATGTGGTTCACAACTAAGACTCATTTATAATATATTTCTTCAGATTGAATGAAATAAGTCAATTGTTTGACCATATGTTGCATTTTTGTATGAGCATCTGCTTTTAAATAAACAGGGTACAAAAAATCTGACACACTTCTTGCAGTTCTTTCACTTCGCAGTCTTCTAACTCACTTAGTAATGCTAGTATCAAACAGGTATACTCCACAGGCATTAGGGCACGTCTTTATTTCAATGCAGAACTATTTAATTTAGCTTTTATCAATCCCATTTTAAAGTTTAACCAACCAAAAACCAATATACTTGATTTTTTCATGACATTTTATGCAATAATTTGAACATTTCTAACAATAATTCTGTGCCATATTTTCAAAACTGCTAATCTAGCTTACGTTTGAGTGTTTACAGAAATCATTTTTCTTAAATGAATTTGTTTATCGTCGCTTCTCCATATCGGTACATTTTTTTGATAATATTTCTCTGAATTTCACAAATAAATAAACTTTTAAGGTCAACTATCTTGCTAACACGTCATAAATTAAATGCCTTGGAGTATATCCTCGAAATACTCACGAAATTGCAAAAAATCTATTGACAACCCATTTTTCATTTACCTCGGCTAAACGAATATCTAGGCAAAAAATGACATTTTAAGGGTTTTTACCCTCGTTTTTGTGTTCACATTTTTATAAAACAGTACTATCTATATACTATCTATATACTATCACTACGATAAAAAAGTTTTATCATAAAATCTTTTGTATGAGTTTCCTGACACTTTTTTTGGCCTCGGCTAAACGAATGTCTATCACTGTATTGTGATGCAAGTACAATGATACACTATGCCAAGGGAAATCAAGAAAAGTTCCCGACCGGAACGCAAATTGAACACGGCGTCTCCGGATTGAAAATGCAAAGTCACTAGCTCCACATTGATTCCTGACGCGCCTGAGCTAGAAATACTTCAGGGTTGTCGCCAACCTCACATACGGTCCTCACGCGCCTGTCAACCTTAGAAAGGTACTCATTCTAGGTTTGTTATTATGAGTGAGGCTAGTGGCTAGCGATGGGAGTGACGGAGGCCCCTTTACAGGACCCGCGCAGTTTTTAGCAGGCTTTTTCCTACCACGTACGGGTTTTACATCTTGGAAATATTTCTGTAAAATTTCATGAACTTTTTTAAGAAATCTCGAAGAATTTCCTAAAGGAATCGTTTATGGCGATAATTAAAAAAACTTTCGAGTAGTTCCTAGAACAATTCAACGATAGAAGGAATTCCTGAATGAATTCTTGGATGGAATCGTGAGAGAACCGTATGAGGTAGCTCTGAAAGACCTTTAGATAATTTCTTCAATGAGTTCTTGACGAAATTCCTTAACGAACCCTTGGAGGAATTCCTGAAAGAAAATTTTCAGATATACTTGGTGAAATCGATCATGGAATTTATCAAAAGATTTTCGTAAGAATTATGATAAAATTTTTGTATGAATTGCTATAGCAATATTTGGAGAATGTCCCAAAATAATTTTTATATGATCTTGTACCGACTTTTCGAACCCTCTAAGCAGAATACCCTCTTTGAATTAGTGTAATCAGTTTCGTACCTTTTAACACAAACAAACAGACATATTACTTAGAATAAATTTGTTTCAAAAACATCGTTTGGCATCTCACTAGCACCCTCTATAATGCTCAATCCGAAGCATTCATTTGCAGGTGTTGTTTCCCTCGCCTCGATGTAACAATTTAGCAGGTGACGACTCCCCCGTGGCGTCATCCATTAATAAAACATGAATGAAGGTTCATGATTGAGTCATTTTATGTAAACATTGATCGGCGTCGCGTTCATTTCTCTGCAAAATTGAGGCACGTGGCGCTGCACGACACAGGCGAGCACAGTCCGAACCACACTATATTTTCAAAATGACCGTTAAATCGTGCGATGGTTCCGATTTGAGTAGTATGTCTGTTTGTCTGTGCTTTTAATGCGAATGTGAATGCGATGACTTCTTCAGTGGATAACTGACACTGAGGAATATTACAAGTGGTAGTCGAAATACGCGTATCTGTCAAAGGATAAGCAACATAGGGCAGAATTAAAAGGTACGAAACTGATTACACTCATTCGAATCTTTATACGATTTTTTTGTAGAATTCTAAGAAGGAATACTGCAGAAGTTCCTGAAGAATTTCTCGCAATAATTTCGGTTAGATTCCGTGGGGTAGTTCTTGCAGGAATAATTGGAGAAAGCTTAATGAAATTGTAGTTTTGAAAGAGTTCGTTAAAGAATCTTTAAAAAAATGGCCAAAGGATATTTTTGAAAGAATTCCTGGATAAACTTTTGGTAGATTAACTGACGAAATCCTTGGTAGAATTCCTAGAGCAATCAGTGTTGAAACTCCTAAATAAAGCTTTGGTCGAATTCCTGGAGAAAACAAAAAATGAATTTCTTATAGAATACTTGGAGAATCTATATATATAAAAATGCAGTGGCATACGTGGGACCGCGCATAACTTGCGAACGGAAGGTCCGATTTTGATCGTCTTAGTTTTGTTCTGATAGTTTTCACCCAAGGAAGGTTTATGAGGCAAAAATATGGAAAAATTGAGAGTTTTTGAAAATCGGCCTTCCATACATTTTGTGACCGGGGACTTGGTCTTGGATAGAAACTTGAAACGTCAAAAAACGAAGTAGGCAAGACAAAGTTTGCCGGGTACAGCTAGTTGCATAATGAAATCCTCGTTGGGACTTTCTTGAAGATTTGTTCGGAAAATTCTCAAAGCATTTCTAGAAAATTCCCAAGAGATTTTTTTGGACGAAATTGTAATCATTTCTTGTAAAAAATCCTGAAAGAATCATTGGAGGAATTTCGGAAAAAAAACCTTGAGAAACTTCGCTAGTCATGCATGAATTATTAAATCCTTAAAGAGCTGTTGAAGGTATTCTTAAGGTCATTCTTAGACGAATTTGTTCAGAAACCTTTGTACGGACCCCTGATGTAAAAGTAGAGAAACTCGTGATGAAATCCTTCAAGGAATTCCAAGTAGAACCATTGATTAAATTCCTGAAGTTGATCACATGAATACAGTATTTTTCAAGAATTTAAGATATTTGCTGAAAAAATCTTTGAAGGGCTTCTTAAAAAATCCTCATGAAGAAATCTTTGGGAAGTCTCCTGAAGATATTCAAGAAAATTTAGATGCCTATGTTGGACACCGGATATATCAGTCGGCCAATATGTCTGAAATAGGCGTAAAAACTTGAAATATTTTAGGTAAAGTACGTTTAATTGGCAAATTGAGATATAAATTTGAGAAAAAATTACCACTTGTTTTGGTAGGATTTGAACCCACGACTCCGTATCGCTAGTTCGGCGCTTTAACCAACTAAGCCACAGAACAAGTTACAACTCTGCAGAATAGAAAGTCAAACTGGATTCGAAGCACAACCCTAAACCGGGTCCGTCTTTCACAACTTTATCTCTCTTTCGGCTCTTAGATGCCAATCTCCCGCACTCTCGCAGCCTACGAACAACAAGTGTGAGCGTATTGTTTATAGAATGTTGATATTGAGACTCGATTGATACATACTTCGTCACCAACCATCTGATCGGTGAAAATTCAGTATGCGTTGAGCGCTCAACGCGGACGGACGCACGACCGTCCAACTGCGTTATGGGTAGTACGCAGATCGCAAGAAATTTCTTGGACTATCTCGAAATTCAGGCAAGGAATCGCTCAAGAAAAAATAAAGCGTCGCTTTATTCCGGATCCTAGTACGGAGCTGAAACGAAGCGTCAAATCAAATGGGGCTTGATGTGTTAAATTTCTTGACCATTCCGGTCACGGAAAAATAATGCACTGAACGAAAATTACTTAAGCGATTTCGTTTGAAGTACATACCTTAACTCATGTATGACAATGAGTTATTGCCCTTTTCCGGCTATACCAGTCGTTGTTTGTTTGTCTATTTCCGATGATTTTAACCTTTTATTCAACTCCTAGCTTAATCCATGCAGGTATTTGAAAAAAAAAAATTGTAATGTAAATGTAAATGTAAAGAAATTCTTGAAGGAATCCCTTGGTTAAAAATCCCTTAATAAAAAAAACACTACACCGTCTTCAACCAGAGGTTGCACAGACTGAATGATCACTAACACTGGACAACGGACAACACACGAAACACCCAGTGGTCCAGTGGAGAATTTTCCGTTTAACGAAAAGTTTTCACCGACTGGAACGGGCATCGAACCCACACTCCGAGGCTTACGAAACGGCCAGACGCCTGACGCCTTTAACCGCACGGCCACGAAGCCCAGAAATAGTTTTTCGAAAATATCGGAAAGGATATTTTTGGAGAAGCTCCTAAAGAAGTTCTTGTGAAAATATTCCTTAACCCTAAAAGGGATACCTGGGATCCATTGGACCCCAGGTGCCCTTCAGAGCGAGGTGACGAAACTGAGGCCATGAAGGTATCCCTTTTAGGGTTAAAGCGACTTCAATAAATTTCCTATAGTATTCCTTCGATGATTTTGAAGTTTGTTCAGAAAAACTTCAGAGGGATTTTTTGAAGGAATTTCTAGAAATTTGATTGGAAAAACTTATGTAGGAATCCTTGTCAGAATTATATGGGCAAATTTATGACAAAGTATATGTGAAAATTGTGAAATGTTATAACTTTTTTGTTTATTAGTTTACCATCACCAAAATTTTATGGTAGATTGCTAATACAATGGACCGTCTTCCGTAAAAAAAAATAAGTTGGTAAAAAGATAGGGTTTTGAGTTATTGGAGTTTTTGTGACAAAAATGATATTTTTCATGTTAAAAAAGATTTTTTTTCACAGTGTATATTTTCTTAGGAATCACCATTTAGTTATCTAACTTTGCTGAAAAATTCACAACAATCGAACAAATCGTTTTTGTTGTGCAGATTTTTGAATATTTTTGAACCATTTCCACATACACCCTTTTGAAAAGTTAGTCGTGATTCAAAATAAAAATTTGATATCGAAAAATGGTGATTTAGATGGAACTGAAAAACTGTGCAAAATTTCAGTTCAATAGAAAATCATGAATTAAAAAATTTCCTAAACTTTGATGCTGTTGCTTGGAATCGCTCATTTGGAGGAAGTTTTGAGTAAATCAAGAAAACACTATTATCCTACAGAAATCCTTGATGGAATTAATAAAGGAATTATTTGAGCACTTTCTGAAAAAATAACATTATAAATTCTTAAAAGAATACCTGGAGGAGTTTCAAGAGAAATCCTTGAATTGTTGAAGGAACACTTCGATAAATATCAACCAAAAGAAATCGTTGGAGGAAACCGTGGTGGAATCGTTGGATAAATTTCTGTAAAATCCGCGGTGAAGCACTTTAGGAGGATCTTCATAAAGTAAATATGGCTGAAGAAATTTTGGAATTACAGAAATTCGGAATCATCCCTCTTCAGGAGCATTTCTTGGAAGAATATCTGTAAGAATCCATAGTGAAATTTCCGATGGAATCCTTGGGTATATTTTAGAGTAATTTTTTTCAGTATTTCTTAAAAATCCTAGCATGTAAGAATTTTTGCATCTCCATGGCGTAGTGCACGTTCAGCGTGCCTGTCTCTCTCTCTCTCTTCTTGGCGTAACGTCCTCATTGGGACAAAGCCTGCTTCTCAGCTTAGTGTTCTATGAGCACTTCCACAGTTATTAACTGAGAGCTTCCTCTGCCAATGACCATTTTGCATGTGTATATCGTGTGGCAGGCACGAAGATACTCTATGCCCAAGGAAGTCAAGGAAATTTCCTTTACGAAAAGATCCTGGACCGACCGGGAATCGAACCCGTCACCCTCAGCATGGTCATGCTGAATACCCGTGCGTTTACCGCCTCGGCTATATGGGCCCTCGGCTATAGCGTGCCTGTCTGGGTCATATTTACCCCAACATCCTATTAGGGTTGAGAAATACATGATGGAATTTCTAGATGCACCCAGAAAAAAAAATCTTGATGAAATTCCATTTTGAATAAATAAATATGTATTAGGAGAAATACTTGTTGAAAATCATTTACGAATCTATTAGTGTAGGGTAAACGTACCAATAGAGGTGCTATTAGTAGCTCCTTGTAGTAGATAAATTGAATTAAATATATAATACTACAAAATAAAAAACCTGAAAACGTTAATCGGTAGATTTTCATTTAAATTTGTTAGGAAAAATCGCCGTGTATTTCAATTTTCTCTAATAAATCACTTGCACCAACTATAGGTACACGGTTCCTAATAGGGTAGCGAGCCACTTTAGCCACATATCATTTGCAAGCTTTTTGGTCAAAATAGTGCTAAATTGTCACTACCACCAAGAGGAGCGTTTACCTTATTTTAACTGAATTCTGAAGAAAACGAAAAAATAATGAAGGAGTACTTGGAGAAACTCTTAATGGCATCATTGCTTTTGTTATTAACATAATTCTTGACGGCATTCTTAGAGAACTCTTAATGAAAACGGTAAGCAATGCATAAAGGAGTTCTATAAAGGTTACTTGGTAGAACTTGGCCAACTACGCAACACATTTTCTGAACTTTTCGTTCGATGTTTACTTGCCTCGCCGCAAAAAAGAACTTTCAAACAAGCAGCGCAATTTTCAAAACCATTTTTTTTGGGTGATCTACAAAAGATTGAGTTTTGTTGCCAATGTTTTTTTAAAGATCATATTCGTGCTTGTTTTATAAGAGAACCTTTTTAACTGAAGCTTTGATTTCATATTAAAACTATCAAAAATGTCTGAACAAATATTTTTGATTTGGAATTTTTAAAGTTTTGGAAATTTAAATCTACAAAACCTGTTTTTTACAAAGTCGGTTGATGGTTGAATAAAAAATGAATTTATTTGCTCCTCTGATGATTATCAGTATACACTCCAATCAAAGACTACTTTGATGCTGCCTAAATAGAGATTAACAAATGATGGTTTTAATGCGTCTCATCGAACATTCTGCAGTTTTACTCGCTCGGTATCCCCTGTAAACTGTGTACATATCAAACCACAACAGTTCATGCTGTAGAAACTGTAGAACAGGGATCTATCTGGTGCTAATGATAAACACGATCATAATTGCTCAATTTCCTTCCGTCGCTTTTCTGACATTTACGCTCAAAATAATCAACATTGCTCAACCGGGCTCGCCTGTGTCAGGCAGATAATGGTAGACGCCTGACAGGTTAACCTTCAACACTCACCATCCGAACCGGTGCGGTGTAGTGCGGTGATGTTCGATGTTTCGTCCCGAAGTACGCATCGATTCTGCGCATCAACGCTCTTTTCGAACCCAACAGCTTCTCCTCCATCGCGTTGCGGCGCCTATAGGGGAACTCGGCGTGAAATGCTTTGGGAGGGTTTAAGAGGAAACAAACCATCATCGTTTAGCAAAAACTCAAAAGCAGTTTTCTCGCTGAAATCTCAACCAATGTTAAATTTATCACTGCACTCTGGCCACCATCTGTATAACAGTGAAATAATTTTCATTGGCGGTTTTGTGACTTGGAGGAAGAAAACTGCTTTTGAAAAATTGATGCTGTTGATGACTGAATGATGGTTATTTGAGCCTTAATAATCCAGGTGAAATATCACCATGATACCTACTATCATTTTTAGGGAAATGCTTTTCCATATTTATTGGTGAGATGTCTAGCCATAATATTACCACGTTTGAAGAGAGAACCCACATTTGACGAGTGTTTAAGGAGTTTCTTTTCAAAGTCCAAAAGAGCTTGAATCCTTGAACAATATGGAACCGTGTTTTATCCCATCAGAACACAGTGTCCCCTTTTATTATACAAGTTTTAGAATGCATATTAACCCTAAAAGGGAAACCTTCATGGCCTCAGTTTCGTCACCTCGCTGAGTGTGTTCCATCAAAGACGACCTCTGAAAGGCGCCTGAGGTCCAATGGGTTAAACAAATAAATTTAGTGGCTTAAACCAAGTATTCTACAAAATGGTGCATTATACCTCAATCACCCTTACCAAGCCACGGTCCCGTAAAGAAGGAACTTCAACACACCACCGTAGTGGCCGGAGTCATCGTTCACACTTTATGCGTCGCTGTCATTTGGCTTCTCAATTCTACAGGTTCTACCTACTACGTGCATTGATTGAGTAGCTAAACGCAATTTCAAACGTGCCGGGTCAGAACCTATAGAGGAGAGCTCACCGCGTCACCCGTGGTCGCTACGCCACGCCATATCCTCTACTGTACATATTGCGACAACCAGATGTTCTTCATGAGATTCCGAAAGATTGACACACACCGATCGAACGGATGACGTTCGCGTTTTGCGCCAGGTCGCAGCATGACGAGGTGGTGTGATGCAAAACGGAATGAACGCGCCAAAGCCAGGCACCACTACTGACTGGGCCCTCTCTGCACTGGCTGTCGGTTGACATTTGTGTAAAGTGACAAACCAATTAATTTGCAACTTACCCAACCTGCACGCGCTCACTGCTTACGGCTAATGGGCGAGGAGTGAGTGCCACTTGCGCGCTAGCTGGAGGCGAGACCATGTGACATATTGTCGGTCGTCGTGCATAAATAATGCATGTCGTATGGGTCAGGTTAGAGACTGATGTGACTGCAACCATCACATCAAACTTCACATGGTTATCGTAAACTTTGCATTGAATGGTTGACTAAACGGGATATAGCTATGAATAAAAAGATGGCCAAATTTACGCCATATGTTGCACAAAACAAACGGTATAAAATTCAAACTTAAAATGGCTATCTAGGGAATTGGATGTCGCATGAATAGCCATATCACATGGCAAATAAATCGTTTGAGGAGATATGTTTAACTTTAGATATCCTCTGACGACGAAAACCCAGTCACCGGTCACATGGTTTCGGTTTTCTTTCAAAGTCGAACAAACGAATTTTCATCAGCTGAGTCAACAATCCGACCACGAGGGTAAACTTTTTCGCCACGTTCTACAGAAGAAAAGTTAAACTGTCTGTCCCTTTTAGCAATAATGCAGCGGAAAAAAGAGTAACCCCACGAACTGGAAAAAAGTGGTAAGCCAACAGTTTATCTAACATCATCACCGCATCGCTGCCATTCAACGATGCGTCGGCAAGAAAATGAATGAACATCAAATTATAAGTTAAATGAGAATTTGTTTCTTCTGAGGCGATTTTATTTCGAGTTAGCTTTATATTCTGGTATGATGGAAAAGCAAGACGAAATTGGATGCTGAAAAATGCTTATATTATGACTGCAAGTGGGAATTCCTTAGTTTTTGAATGTGAAAAGGATTCAATGTAAAGTTGCCTCTATACATAACAATCCATTTTTATGTTTTAAATACAGGGATGGCCGAAATGTTTGAGATAGGCTACTTTTTTCTTTTAACAAAAAAGTTCAACAAGCTAAAGTCGACTCTCCACATGTCGATGTTCTACATCTCGATATCTCTCCCTATCTCGATGGATCGGTCGGTCCCTTCAATCTGCATACATTTTACTTTTCTACATGTCGATTTCTCCTTATCTCGATATCTCTCTATCTCGATGCGATTTCGTTCGTTTTTATTCTACATTTTCTCTCTATATGTCGATATGCCCGTTTTTACAGGTTGCTAGATCTCGTTTCTTAGGTGCAAAACATTCTGGGCAGCCAAAGTGACATCTGTTTGTTGACGGTTTATCCTAGTTACGGACGTTTTTTTAATCTAGTGTGCATTACAAATTGGTTCTTGAGTTCGATCTCTCCCTATCTCGATGGTCCCTTCAATATCGAGATGTAGAGAGTCAACTGTATAACTTTTTATAGAGTACATAAAAAAATCTTAATTTTTTACTGTTTTTTTACTAATTATTAACGAAACTTTACCATTACTGCTTTTGACTGTTTGTCAATCTCTATTATATGTGCAACATTGGTACAAATTTGAGCTCGATTGGTTAATACAATGATACATATTGCCCATTTTACTGGCATTTTACCAGGTTAGCTGGTATGTCTGAAACATACTGGAAAAACTTGTAATTAGAAGGCACGAAATGTTGCTAATTGGCAAATTGAGAGATGAAATTTGTGAAAAAAATCGCGTTCTGGTGGGATTCGAACCCACGACTCCGTATTCGCTAGACCGGCGCTTTAACCAACTAAGCCACAGAACAGGTAATGGTTCTGCGGAATTCGCCTTGACGGAGGCTCTCTGAGAGAATTGCGATGTGCGTGAAAACAATTTTTTTTAACATGGGAAAGGATAGGAGCTGCATTTTCAAATGCTTCTAAAATATTTTAGGGACCTCAGATTGAAAAAAAGTGTTAATGTTTTGCAATATACTTTCAATTAGCTACACTATAACTGGTTTTAGACAAAAAGTTTTTAAATCACAATGTTATGTCTAAAATATAGCGCATCAAAATCTCATTCGATAACATTAAGAACGTTTTGCCTCAAAAAATTTCTATAAAGAATTAGAAGCATTTGAAAATGCAGCTCCTATCCTTTCCCATGTTAAAAAAAATTGTTTTCACGCACAGCGCAATTCTCTCAGAGAGCCTCCGTCAAGGCGAATAGAAAGCCAAACTGACTCCGAAGCCGCACCATGAACACTCCTATTTCACAAACTCATCTCTCTTTTCGGCTTAGATGCCAATCCACAACACACTCCTGTTTGTGCCCACTACCTACAAGTGCGAGCGAGTTATTTATATGAAGCCGAGACTTACTCTCGCACTCCGCATACCTAGCCACCAGGCAGTTTGTTTTGCTGGTGTCTAATTAGTATGCGTCGAGAGCTCGGCACGGTCGGACGAAACGACCATGAAGTTCTATATCTTCTTAGTACCTACACACATGCTTTCCAAAAGGAGCAGCAGCCTAAGAGATGAACCAGCCTAGGGCTGAAAATCTCTATAATAAAGAAATAATAATAATAATAAGGAGCAGCATGTGGACACCCAAACCTATCATAGAAGACATTCGATCAAGTAGGCGATTCAGTACAGAGCAATGCATTGCAGTCTTGTTAGCGATCACAGTCTATGACACCTTTTCGTCGATATTCGGCTGCCTTTGTCTCCAACATTCGCAACACAAGCGATCAAACTATTTACTGTACGGAACAAAAATGTCGAATGAATGCGCTTGACCACGATAGCGTCTTCGGGAGATGGTTCGGTTTTTGTTATTCCTGTCTTTCCCATAAAGATAGCTGTTTTGTCTAAATGTATGTGTCGTAATCGATTTATCATACTTGAATAACCAAATATTATACCAATCATCACACACCAATCAAAGCTGAAATAAGACAAATGTCATCGTGCCAGACGACGTTGATTTGATCCCCTTTTTTGTTTATTGATCTTCGTTCTGCTGCTCGTGTTGCGTGTAAGAGGTAGCGGTCGCGCACGAATGTAACAAAGCAAGCTGACACCCGACCGCGGCAACGAAACGAAGGTAATGA
The DNA here is from genome assembly GCF_035046485.1 of Aedes albopictus. Lineage (NCBI taxonomy): Eukaryota > Metazoa > Arthropoda > Insecta > Diptera > Culicidae > Aedes > Aedes albopictus. The sequence goes on along the minus strand of NC_085137.1, from coordinate 200,876,667 downwards.
AAAGTGTCGAATGTTTACGAGCCTGATGCATTGCAATGTTACACAGAAGTTTTCAAACACCATCGTCGGTACCGTAATCCGGGGTCAAATTGATCACATTAAAACAACTTTCGCGGATAACATCAGTGCCAATCCAAATATTGCCAAAAGACTTTCTGTAAAACCAGTACCCTGTGGATCTCCATGGAACCATGCGACAGAATTTTGTTCAACAAACTTAAACTTTAAGTTAAATAACTGCAAATATCAAAAAATTGGAAAGGTTTCTTCAGGGCGAAATTGATCAGTATACAATTAAGCATCGGTTGGAAAGGAAAATTTTCTTCTCCGCTTAATTTTGCTCTTCTACAACCGAATAACGCGTTCAAAATCTTACAACTAGTGAATTTAATACTAAAAATGAAAAATTGAATTTTGAAATTTCCCCTTAAACGCCTTAAGGTAGGCAACTTCATTTGAAATAAATGATTTCTATAACAATAAGTGACTATTTCATCATAAAATTAACTATTTTTTTAACTATTTCATGCTCTGATTAGATACATAACTTCCCAACCAAGGCTCCACAAAAATGTTAAAACAGACAATTTGCGGGAAGTCCTATTAGCAAACGATTGTTTAGTAGCAATGATTTCAACTAAATGGGAAATACATTGCAAATTCCTAAAAAAAATAAGGCAAAACTAACTTTTTCCTAAAAAAAAATAAAAGTCTACACTCATCTCTAGATATCTACGAACCCGATGACGTAAAAAGTTTAAGATCATTACGACGCTTAAAAGTTCCTAGTATGGTATTACAATGTAGTACCCGAATGATCAATTTCACCCCGCTGATCAATTTGAACCCGGTTTACGGTACTTCTTGTTCAATCCCACAGTAAAATGATCAGTGGATTCGATCTGTGGTTGCAGTTGTTGGGATAACGATGTAGTGATAGTTCCAGCTGAATGCTAGCAAATTCAGCTGTAATTATCACTTTTGCTACATTATGCAACACTTTTTTGTTGCATAATGTGCTACATTATACAATACTTTTCTGTTGCATAATGAAATGAGGAAAAGTAGGCCATTATGCCACTCTATCACGTAAGCTAGCCTATTACGATGGAAAATTGCTAAAAGTTCCTTATGATTCACAACCCATGTGCTCAATTATTGCGCCCGGCGAGTCTTAACCCTGATCGAGTGATTGACCCTATACCAGTGCGACTTAGTGGGAGTATGATATAAGGCTACGCTTTCGTACTACATACAGTCGTATTGAAGGTGGATATTTCCATGCTTAAGTGGAATCTATTTTTAGATTCGAGGTTCATCAGACTCTCAGTTTTGGGAAAGCTTTGAAATATGCGTTTGAAAACTGATTACATATATTGTTATCATTGGATGATAACAAAAATAATAGAATGATAACATCAATAACACAGTTTATTATCAACCCCGCCTTTGCTCGGGGTAGAGTATTACTGGAAATAAACAAAAAAAGCCGCTTGAATTTGTTTTTATGTACACTACAGAAACACGTGTTTGCTTAACAAATAAATCCACGTACACCGTTGGGAATCGAACCCACGACTCCAAATTCGATAGACGGGCGTTTCTATTTATTCCTCCAAGGTACGGTTACGGAGTCACTTGACTTGACTTGTTTGATTGTTTGTGTTGAGTGGCAGCCCAAGTGTCAATCTGAAGCTTAACCCAACATTTCGATATCGGAATAGCTGGTTCAGGGCCAATGAAGTCATGTGATACTCCAGAGCGATCTAACTCATCAGCTTATTCATTTCTAGCGATGGAAGAATGGCCAGGTACCCAAACAAGGTGAACAGCGTTTGCTGAATTTAGCACCTCGATTTGAGTTCGACAAGCTATAAATAACTTAAACCTAGAGTTGGCCAAAGCAAGTGCTTTAATAGCAGCCTGGCTATCTGAACAGAAGTATATTAATTTGCCCATTACGTGCTGCTGAAGTGCTGATTGTACTCCGCACATAAGAGCAAAGATTTCGGCCTGAAAAACGGTGCAGTGTCTACCAAGTGAATAAGACTGATGCAGCCTTAGCTCACGAGAATAAACACCAGCACCTGCTCGACCTTCGAGAAGGGAGCCATCAGTGTAACATACGATGCCGTCTGAAATACTTCTTTCCAGATAACCAGATGTCCACTCCTCCCGGGAAGGGAATTTCGTGGAAAATGTCCTATGTACGTACACTGTGGTGCATAAGCATAATTGATCGGACAAACGCCGATTTTCATTCAAAATGGCCAAGTTTGAGATGCTGTAACTATGGTTTGCGTTGATAGATTGAGCTGAATATTTGATACGGAACTTTTTTTTGTTTATATTAACGTGCATTTTAACTTAAATGCTAATTCTACACTTAATACGGAACTACTTATGTATATGCTTAATTTTACGTATACAAGATACAAGAACAGAATCGCCTGTAAAGTTTTTTCTTAGCCAATTGTATCGGAGAACGCTCAACAACGAACCCCCGCTATATGTTAGAGAACAGGAGCATTCGGCCGGCGCGGCGCGCGTTTGATGAATCTGTTCAGATAGCGAGGAAAATTACGGCGTGCTGTTGCAAATGTGGTGCGGCGGCGGCGTGGTGACAGACAAATCGGGCGACGACGGCTGTTTATTTGGAGAATGTCAGAGCTCCCCCTATTCTCGTCAAGGTGCTGCTCTCTGATCTTTTGAGTTCGCTTATTTTGCCTGACGAATCTGCTGCTGTGGCCTGTGGCAGCTCTTATAGAAGAGCCGGGTTGATGTGTGGCGGGCATTCCACGGCCTGACGCAATCGCTGATGCTGTGGAAACGATTAGAAACGGTATGTTTGTTTTATTGTAATGCGCTTAGATAAATTGTTGAACAACAGATTTGTTTTATTTTTGCGATCTGGTTTTGAATAATATTGCTTTTCCACTTGGTTCCATGAGATCATCTAAATTTGGCGTTTCTTTATTTTTAAATGTGTATTTTGAGTCATGCGCTGTGGATTCACGCGGTACAATGTTAATCGGATTGTTAATTGTTGGGTTAGTAAATATAATATTTAGCTTTTAGTATGAACGAAGCTTTCAAACCCTACGAAGATTCTTTTTTTTTTTTTTGAAAATTCTCCTGACTACTCTGTACAATTAAATTATTATGTACAATAAGGTGGCCCACACTTATTGAAAAACAAAAAAAATCGGAAAATGCCAAGTCTTACCTCCTAAATTAGTTGCTTTGGACTCCCAGAAGCTACTTTCAAAATTTGAGCAAAATCAATTAAGCCTAAGGGGGCGCTCAAAACGCTTGAAGTTTGTATGGGAAAACTTGGCCAAATGTATGCAGAAATTTTAAGATTTCGAATTTTTTCCGCTAGGTGGCACTGTAAGCGTTCAGTAATCAAACCCTTTGGTACTATTGTAGGTGACTATATGCCAAACAACTTTGTCGAAGACCGCAAAGTGATCCGACGGCTGTGAAAAAAGTTATACCCTAGGTAAAGTGAGGATAAACTTTATTGTTGTTTTTCCAATACATGTAAAGGAATAATATAAATAATGAAATCTCAATACTTTGCCTCACTTTGCCTAGAGTATAACTTTTTTCACAGCCGTCGGATCACTTCGCGGTCTTCGACAAAGTTGTTTGGCATATAGTCACCTACAATAATACCAATGGGTTTATTTATTGAACGCTTACAGCGCCACCTAGCGGCAAAATTCGAAAACTTAAAATTTCTGCATACATTTGGCCAAGTTTTCCCATACAAACTTCAAGCGTTTTGAGCGCCCCCTTAGGCTTAATTGATTTTGCTCAAATTTTGAACGTAGCTTCTTGGAGTCCAAAACAACTGATTTTGGAGGTAAGACTTGGTATTTTTAGAATTTTTTGTTTTTCATATAAGTGTGGGCCACCCTAATGTACAATTAGTATGTACTATTAGTATGTACAAATTAGTATGTACAATTAAATATATTAATCTTTCCACAGAATAGCTTTTAAAATTCCTAGATCAATAGAATCAATATTTGATTAACTAAAGCAGATAAAGCAAATGAAGTACTTTTATGTCACAGGGTTTCAAAAACTCATAAAAAGTCATTCATAGAGAAGGAACACAGTGTTTCGTTCTTTTGCGGTCGTATCCTTGACACATTTTGATCCTTGTTCAAGCCTCAACTCCTCATGCCCCATGCACAGCTGTACCGAGGTCACGGTGTGTCTGGTAGAACAAATTTATTACAAAAAAATGGGCATCGCTAATTTTTACGCTACGTGAAAGTTGACGCTACCAGCTTTCATTCAAGCCCAACATCGAAATATTCCATCGGGGGAACTTTTTCATACAAAAATTGGGTATGTTTGTTAAGTAGAAATGGGGATTAATTTGGAACCGTGCATTTTGTATGGGGAAAAACAGTATTCTGAAAAAGTTGTTCGGGATCCCTCGGTGGATTTTTTTGGGGAACACGTTAAATGAAAGCTAGAAGTCCATATTTTCGAAAAACGGCGGATTTGGCGATGCCTATTTTTTTGTGATAAACCTTCACCATATACACGCCGTGAGGTAGTAGCGTCAGCGGGAACAATTTCTGCATCATCCCATCAAATGGAATCGCGTGCCACCGGCACTCGGCGACGACGACCACGACTCGAAACGATTTGTTCGCAAGCAAGCTACTTGTTCCTGTCAAGTAAGTCAGTGGCCGCATGGCAGCCAGTCAGTGAGTGGTGTGGTGACCTGCAACGGTGCAAATGAAATACAGAGCGGCAAATGTGCTTTTATTGTTCAATTTTCTGCACACCTTGATGGCAGCGGAACATGGTATTTGATACTGCCGTTTTGTCTATGAAGAGTGTGGACAGTGGGAGTTTACTTCTGGAAAACGTCTCAGGTAATAAGCAGTTCAAATTGCATTTATTTAGCACTATATATGTGCCTTTACTGCAATTCATTAAATGCCAATCTGCCATATATGCGCCATAAGTGCTAATTAAATGCAAGTTTTTGCCCAATATACGGCTAATCAAATTCTATTCCTCAAATTGTCGAAAATAAAAACAAAAATATTTTTCCTTGCTCATTTCAGCCGCTTCATTTTCTTCCCTTTCTGTTTAAATTTTTCTGTCACTCTTCTGTGCAACTTTGAAGGCTGTTGTTTTTTTGCTGATCCCGCTGAATTTGGGAATCGATCCCTCGATCCTCTGCATTGGCGTAGCTAGATTTTTTTCTGGAGGGGGGGCCAGGAGAGTCTGACTTGAGATGACTTTTAAGCGAAGCGGCATGGGCACCCGGTATGCATTGCAGTTTTGAGATACCTTAATGACTGCTTTAGATTTGTTCCTAGTTTCTTTATGAGTATGAACAATTCCTCTATGCCTTATTCCATAACTTACTGCAGTGTTTCTATTATGAATTCCTTTAGAGTTTCCTTCAAGAATTCATCTAGGGATTCCACCACACAATTCTTCGGGGATTTGTCCTGGGATATCTTGAGATGTTCCTCCAGTGATTGTTCAAATGCTGTTTTTGAGGTTTCCTTCAGGAATTTGTCCAGAGATTCTTTAAAGTATGTCTGCAGGTATTCCTTCAGGGATTTGTTCAGCGATTTCTCCATTTACTCCTTCCAGAATCCCGCTAGAGATTGCTCCAATAGGTCCATCTGGGATTATTCGAAGTGTTTCTGCAGGAACGCCTCCCAGAAATTCTTTCAGAAAATTTTACTACAGATTTTTCAAAAATCAATCCAGGAAATTCTTAAAAAAATGTACAAAAAATCCTTAAGGAGTGCATTCAAGTATTCCTTCAATAATTCGTCTAGAAATTACTGCAGACATGGATTTCTTCATTTTTTTACCCAGGAATTCCTACATAAATTCTTCCAGGAATTCGCTAAGATATTTTTGCTAGGATTTTTTCTAAGGAATACGTCTTTGAATTGCTTCCGGGATTCATAATGGAATTCTTTCAGGAACAACTTCCAGGATCAGGGCCCTGCATTTTCAATTTCAATTGAAATTTTCAGGCGAAGTTTGTAAGCAATGTTTTCAATTGTAAATGGAAACAAGGCGCCGTCGTCGTTGCTCAGTCCGACTGTCATCGTCACCGATGAACCGACGCTGCTGCGTCGTCGCAGATGCCACTTTGTTTCGCACTCACAAGCTCACGCACGCTCGTTCGACATCGAATGAATTTCTCTGTTATAACTCAATTATTGAGTGTAACAACCGTCAAATCTGTGTAATGTTAATGTATGCTATGCATATTTTACTGAAATAGTTTATTACCCATAAAAATATTATGCAAACATACATTTTAGACAATTTGAAAATTTCAATTGAATCCCAGTCGTTGTGAAAATGAGCCGCCACCCGTGTCGTTGCGTCGAAGAAAGTGGCAAGATGGGCGGATGAAGCGAGGCGCATGCATGTTGTTTTTAATGTTCCCGTCATCGGCGTCCGTCCGATGCTGATGGGCGCTCGCTTTCAGCGTCATGTTTTGGTTTCGACGATGTAGGCCCCTGTCCAGGATTAATTTAAAAATGCCTCCTAGAACGCTTCTTGGGATTCCTTCAGGAATTCCTCCTGGAATTCTTTCAGAAAATCCTCTAGGAATTAATCTAAGACTTCCTCCAGGAACTGTTTAGAGATTCCCTAAAGAATTAATCTTGGGATTGCTAGGAATTCTTCCTGGGATTCCTCCAAGAATTCTTCTGGTGATTTTTTCAGAAATTCCTGCAGGAATTCTTCCGGGATTTCTCCGGGAATTCTTGCGTGGATTCCTACAGAGATTTCTACAAATATTCCTCTAGAGATTCCTCCAGGAATTCCTCCAGGAATTCATTCAGGGATTCCTCCTGAAAGCGCTCCATTGGTTCTTCAAGGAAATTGGGTTCTTTAGGGGTATCCGGATTATTTCAGATTCGGATTCTCCGCCCGAAAATTAGCCGAAATCCAAAATTTCATAATTTTTGGAGTCCGGGAACTATTTTTAAAATGCATTTAAAGTTTGTATAGGGATTTTATTAATTGAACTATCATTCTATCCACGAAAAATAAAACTGTTTTGTTAATTTAAACATCAAAACAAAGGTATTTGAATCCAACAAAATCACGTTATACTCAAAACATGAGCTCTTTCGATTAGGCTACAGAAAATAGCAATATTTTATTCACTAAACAACCCAATTCTCTAGGAATTCCGCCAGGGATTCCTCATGAAAATTACGCAGGGAATCCTCCAGGAATTCCTATAGAGATTCCTCCAGGAATTCTTGCAGGCATTCCTCCAGGAGTTCTCCAGGAGTTCCTCCAGGCATTCCACCAGGATTACATTCAGGAATTCCTCCACGAATACCTTCAAGAATTCCACTTGAAATTACCCAAGGAATTCTTTCAGATATTTCTCCAGGAATTCCTCCAGAAATGTCAGCAATTTCTCCAGAAATTTCTCTTGGGAATCTTCAACAGATTCATTCAGAAATTTCTCCAGTAATTTCTCCCAGAGTTTATCCAAGAATAATTCCAATAATTCCTTCAGGGATTCATGCGTGAATTTCTCTCGAGATTCCTCTAGGAATTCCTTCAAGGGTTTTTTCTGGAATATTCCAGGAAATCCTCAAGGGATTCCTTCAGAAATTCCCCCATGAATTTCTCCCGGAATTTATCCAAAAATTATTCCAGATATTCTTTCAGGTATTCAACCACAATTTCATCCATGAATATCTCCCGGGAATCCTCCAGGAATTCTAGCAAGAATTCCGCCAGGAACTACCCCAGGTATTTCTTCAAGAATTCCGCCAGACATGTTTCCAGGAAGTGATCCAGGAAATCCTTCCTACACAAAAATTCCTACAGGAATTCCTACAGCAATTCCTCCAGCAATATCTCCTGGGGATCCTCCATTGATTCCTTCAGAAATTATTTCAGGATTTTTTTCAGGGATTTCTGCTGGAGTTTTTACAGAGATTCCTCCGGGAATGCTTCCAGGGTTTTCTCCAGGAATTTTTCCTCAAGAAATTCTTTCATTTCTTCAAAAAATTATCCTGGAATTCCTCCGATTACTCCTCCAGAAGTTCCTCCAAGAATTCCTCGTGGAATTCCTCCAGAAATTCCTCAGCGAAATCCTCTAGGAATTTCTTCAGAAATTTCTCCAACGATTCTTCTTAGGATTCTTCCAAATATTCCTCCAGAAACTCCTCGAAGAATTCCTTCTGGAATTCCTCCAGAAATTCCTCTTAGAATACCTCTAGGAATTTCGCTAGGAATTTCTTCAAAAACTTCTCCAGGAGAAATCAAGAATTCCTTTAGTGATTTCTCCTGGAATTCCTTCAGGAATTCCTCTGGGGATTTCTCCAAGAATTCCTCCTGTGATTCCGCCAAAAATTTTTCCAGAAGTTCCTCCAGAAATTGCTTCAGAAATACCTTCAGTGATTTTGCCAATTTTTGGAATTCTTCCAAGATTTTTTTCAGAAATTTCTCTAAGGATTCCTCCAGGAATAGTTCAAGAGGTTTCTTCAGAAAATTCTCCAAGGATTCCTCCCAGATTTCCTATAGAAAATCTTCCAGGCATTCATCCAGGGATTACTTCAGGATTTCTTCCTGGGTTGGCTACAGAAATCAATCCAGGAATTTCTTCAGAGAGTCCTCCTGGAATTTCTCCCGGATATCCTACAGGGATTCCTCCAGGGTTTCCTCCAGGAATTCCTTTAGGGATTCCTCCACGAATTCATCCAGGAATTCTTCCAGAGGATTCTCAAGGAATTCATTTAGGGATTGCTCCAAAAATTCTACCGGAGGGGCTACCCAGAGTTACACTAGTTAATCGACCAGGAATTAATTTAGGGTTTTATCCAGGGATAGCTCCCCAGACAATCGTCCAGGAATTTCTCCAAAGGTTATTTCTTCTCCAAATTATTCCTTCCTCCAAGAATTCTTCTAGCGATTTCTCCAGAAATTCTTCCAGGTACACTTTCCTCCAGCGATTTCTCCAGGAGTTGCTACAAGAATTTATCTAGGAATTCCTTCCAGAGTTTTTCTAGAGATTCCTCCAGGAATTCATTCAATTGCAAGGAATTTCTCTAAGGATTTCTCCAGGAATCCCTTCAGGGATTCCGCCAGAAATTTGTCCAGAAATTCCTCCATGCATTCCTCCTGAGATTCCTCCAGAAATTGCTTCAGAGATTCCTCCATGGATTTTTTTTTATGAATTTCCCTAGGAATTCTTCCTGAAGTTTCTCTAAGGATTTCTCCAGGAGTTCCTCAAGGGATTTCTCAGGGATTTTTCCAAGAATTTCTCCAGGAATTCTTCCAAGAATTTCTTCAGAAATTTCTCTAAGGATTCCTTCAGGAATTCCTCAAAAGGTTTCTTCAGAAATTTCTCCAGGGGTTCCTCCAAGATTTCCTCTAGGGAATCCATGGGTTTTTCCAGAATTTGCTACAGGAATTCATCAAGGAATCTCTGCAGGAAGTCCTCCAGGAATTTCTCCTGGAATTCCTCCGGGGATTCTTCCAGGGCTTCGTTCAGGTATGCCTTCTAAAATTCCTCCAGGAATTCCTTTGGTAAATTCTGTACGATTTTATCCAGGAATTCTTCCAGAGTTTTCTCTCGCAATTCATTAAGGGATTGCTCCAGAATTCTTCCAGAGGTCCCTCCCAGAATTCTTCTAGAGATTCCACTAGGAATTCTTCTAGGAATTTATCCATGAATTGCTCCATGCATTCGTCCAAGAATTTCTCCAAGGATGCCTCCAGGAAATTCTCAAAATATTATTTCAGATATTCTTCCTGGGATTCCTCCAAGTATTCCTGTAGCGAATTTTCCAAAGACTCCTCTAAATATACTTTTAAAAAGTACTCCAGGGATTCAGTCAAGAATTTGTCCAGAAGTTCCTCCATGATTTCCTCCGGCGATTCCTCAAAGAGTTACTCCAGGGATTTCTCCACGAATTTCTCCAGAGGTTTCTCCAAGAATTCCTAGCTCCAGGAGTTTGTCCAGAAGCTCATCCAACGATCCATCCAGAAATTTGTCTAGGAACTCCTTCAAAGAATTCTCAAGCGATTTCTTCAGAAATTTCTCTAGGGATTGCTCCCATAATTGATCTAGAATTACTCCTTCCAGAAATTCCTACAAGGTTTACTTGCAGGTATGCCTGCAGAAATTCCTCCAGGGATTTCTCTAGGAATTCCTTCAGACATTGCTCCGGGAGTTCTTTCAGAGATTGTTCCAGAAATTTCTGAGGTAATTGCTTCGGAAATTCCTTCATGAATTTCTCCAGCGACTCTCCAGAAACTCTTATAGGGACATCTCGTGGGTTTCCTCCAGTGAAAGGCTTTCAAGAGAATACCATCAAAAATTCTTCCTTCCGGGAATACGTCAATTGACTTTTCTATAAGATTATATTCTGAGATGAGTATTTGCAGCATAGGAGTATATAAAACTTCCGGCAAGGATGTACTTGGAATAATACAACTGAAGGTTCATTCTTAGAGGAGTAGCGATCCAATATATCCCAAGATTGCTAAAAAGTATAGACAAATTGGATGACAAATTACTGCAAAAACTCCAGTTAGTCATAAAAGACATTATGTAGACATTTTCAATAAATCTCCGGACGGGTTTTCATTATGTTCTACTGGAGAAAATTTTAAAGAGTATCATGAAGAAAATTCTGGGTTAGTCCTAAAAAGAGTTTATGATTTCCAAAAGAGTTCAGCTATGATTTATTTAGTTTTGTAGATAATGACAAAAAATATTACAAGCTCCAGAAGAAACCATGCACGAGTAAAGAAAGATCCCTAATTTTGCAGAAATTGGTCACCGCTACAAGCACCACGCTGATTTGTGTAGAATAGGCGAGGTTTTTGTAATGAAATTTTCAAAATACAACAGCGTAACTGCTGAAAAGTGAAGTAAGTGACATCTATTTTCTCTAAAGGTTCAAAAACTTCTTCAGAGGTTCTTTGGGATACCCATTAAAGAATTCCTTTGAAAATTATCATTTTGATTTCATTTTCCGGCGATTAAAAAAATGAAGTTGTACAAAGCATTGCTACAATGATCTTTTAAAATGTGATAAGTTGAGAATAGTCTCCAATAACTATCAATTTTAACACATATTATGCCAAATAAATGTCTGCTGCCGACTTACGCAGTATTAGATGAACTCGTTCGGGTGAAATGATCTTCCAGCTCAAGTACGACAAAAACCACAAGAGCGAAGCCTACGAATAACTGAATGACAAAATTTACCATTGATTGGTTTGAAATAAGTGACAAAAGGGCAAAAATATTAACTGACTTTGTTCGATGGAATAACTAAGGAATGTCACATTTTGACATTACAATGGTAAACCAAGAACAAAAACAATTAAGGTTGGGAACTGCAAAATATACCATTATTGAATTCTTGAAAACAGTACAATAACAAGATTAGTCATTCTCTTAATAACCAAAAGAAGAGTATATTTAGTCATTTACTCCTATAACAAAATAAAAATCTTAAGTTTTTCGGATGGAATCTAATTGCAAAAAAAATGTCAAAAATTATCGTTACAATACCAAATTTCAAACTTTGTCATTATGTTTTTCTTAATAAATGCCAAAATAACGATGCTTCAATAAACTCGCAAGAAATTAACAATATCTCACCAATTACAAAACTAGTTATGATAGCAAAATTTGACATTCAGCAGTCAATTTGCCAAGTTTTAAATTATTTGCTTGATGACAAGCAAATGTCATATTTTGATATGATACCAAATTATGCCATTGACATGTTGTTTTGAGGTCTTCATGAAGAACTCGTGAATGGCAAAATTAGTTATGACAATAAAATGTGTTATTATTTTGTTATTGGTTTGCCATTCACCTCTACCCGGGTATTGCAGGTTATTGACTCAATATGTTGCTGTTCCTTTCCCAAACTCTAACCAGTATTGAACTAGCAGAGTTTTCCGATTATTTCCCACTGTGCAGCAGAACGGTTTGCACAAGCTGACGGCGTGCGGCGTCACAAGCCACCATCCCAGTTGACAGGAGGTTCGTGCAAAAAGTTAACCTACTCTGCCCTAGTGAGCTGCTGTCGAAGGTAGCGAGAGGCACCTCCTGTGTGCAATCGAAAAGTGTTACTGCCAAGATTTATGAGCTTTCTGATTAATTTCCTGTGAACACGAGACACAAGAGGACTGTTACGACTGTCGAGTCAAAAGAGGGGTGGGAATGTCCTGTCTGAATCACGCATGTCGATTGGCAATGTACCTACTGCTTGGTGACGGATGCCGATTTACGGGTGGGGTTGAGCAATTTAGAGCGCAAGCAACTACTGGCAGCGGAAATAGATGTGTGACACATTCGGCGGTTGTCGGTGAATGGCAAATAGAATCGGATTGTAAAACGCGATTGAACCCAATGTCAAAAGTTTGTTTTATTGATTTATTAAATTGCTTGACACGCACTAATTTGCGTGCCACGCTAATTAACCTAACTTGTAGATGTCGAAACCGTTCAGATTAGGTTTTCAGAAATCCATAAAATATCTTAACAACAGATCTATACGACCCATTCATCTTCGCACTAATTCATTTTAATTTAGATACATTTTGAAAACTCAAAAGCCACAAAACGAAGATGATTGCTCCCGTAGACATCATAATAAGTGGTCATAAAATTTAACCGCTCCCTGTTCTGGTCCGACTCTAGTGTGTTTGCATTAATGGCACAAAATTGCTCGGGAGTAGCTGAACTTTCAAACCCATCCTGGTGCTGCTCGACTGTTTTCCATTCATCTACTTTGGCCACAGATTGATGATGGAAGGCAGAATCCATAAACCGAATTGATTGGAGCTAATTAAGTGGATGGATTTATTTGAAAAGCGATAAAAATTTCCAAAACGACCATCCTAAGCACAAGCAGCGCTAAATTATCAATTTGTAGAACATTTCTACTTTACGATAGGACGCCCGCATGCGGTGCTAAAACTGTGGCAAAACACTGCGCACAGCTAATGGACCCCGCCGGTGTATGATCTATTTCTGGGCGAACGCTGTATTTATGATGAATGGTTTGCAAGATAACCGACTTCGAAAAGAATGTGAAAAAAAAACATACAGATGAGTCTCAGCCTTTGTTTAGAAAGTTATAGAATTTGTGAACTAATTTTTTCAATAAATCGTGTGTGTTTTCCTGTTTCTGTTTTTAGTTTATGGAAATAATGTGTTTAATTGTTTGTTACTTGACAATGAAAAGAACTTTTAGAAGTGAAAGGTTCCTCAGGACACCAATCCATGCGAGTAATCTTTTATTTGTTAATTTACCTATCGTAAATTTGTACTGTTATACTACTTATGCGTGAAACAACCGGATATCGTCTTAGCATACGCGTAGAATCTCGAGGACGCGTTGCCAAATGAGGGCGAGCTCGATGAGGCCCCTCTAAAGGATTGCTGAAATACAGTGAAAGCGCGCGTCAATGACGCAGCCGAGAGCACCATCGGGTACGTTGAACGGAATCGACGAAACGAATGGTTCGACGAAGAGTGCAGAACGGTTTTGGAGGAGAAGAATGCAGTGCGAGCGGTAAGGAAGCGTCCATAAATGACGAAGCTTTTTAGAGGGATGGAGAGTCTGGGATTCTGTAAGGAGTCATATATTAGGCATGGGAAAATATGCTACGAGAGGGGAGGGGAGTAAAAAACGGCCAAAAATGCTACGTCATTTATGGATACTCCCTAATGCTGCAGCAAGGGACCAGACAGAACGTGGTACCAGCGGCGTCATGGTCACGATTTTTTTCGCAGTCAAGTTCGCAGATTGTGAACAATCCTCGGTACCCACTTTACGTAATTTATGTTCAGTCCCTTACTGTCAGAGTTGTCAGATCGATGTTACACGCTAAACATAATTTACACAAAAGGCAGTTTACATGAAAAAAAAAATACACGGTAATGAATATTTATTGGGTACCGGACTGGACACAGAAAATTTAATGGTTTTCTTTGGTACATCGAGGTCTTGAAATTAGTCTATGGTGGTACGTTACTAACAGAAGCGGAAACAGCAGACTCGCCTCTTTCGGGAGAAAAAGCGCCGCCTGAAAGAAGCGGATTGTGAAGAAATGAAACTGCTGTGCCCATTGGCGGAGCCAGCTTTTTCTTCTTTCTTACTCACTCTCCTAAACATACACGAGAAAGAGCGAGATGAAAGAGGAGGCAAGCTGCCCCCTCTTCTATCTTTCTCCTTCTCGTGTATGTTTCGGAGAGTGAGTGGTAAAAAAGAAAATGCTGGCTCCGCCAATGGCTGTGCCGTTCCCAAGAAACCAGAAGCTCAACGCACACCGCAACGGCTTCGTGCCGCGAGCCAAAATGTAAGGTACCCCGGGGCAAGTGAGAATCCGGGGCAAGTGAGACCTGCAGCTATAATTTTTTTTATTTTTCTATTTCAAGGCAAACATTCTTCATGGAAAACATAGGTATCACATAGACGGATACTTTGAATTCAAAAATTGTTATTGTTCTCACCATAAAGAGACCATATATGTTATTGTTTTTTATGTGTCATTTTCAATTCACTAAGTGAGACTAGCGTACCCCACTACATTCGTCGTTTTAAAATAGAATAACAAATAAAGTAAAACTTTTTTGGTTTTAGGATAACATTTGGAGTGCTTGCAAATTATTTCAAGCGAAAAAGCTGTAATTTATTTTCATTTGTTACCTTTAGACAACTGCTCTCACTTGCCCCAGTGCATTTCAGCATCTGGGGCAAGTGAGACCTATGAGAGTTAACAAACACATTTTCATAGTTTAATCTCGCTTTCTTCAGCCTAAGTCGAAATTTACACAAAAGTGAAGGTAAATCGGCGCCTTAAGTAATGAACCGTTTAATTATACTTAATTACTTTTATTCTGATGATATAGCTGATTCTTGGGTATTTCATTTTTTTTTCGAAACCATCTATTATTTTATATTTTCATCCAAGCAGATTCTATTATTTTTTCGTTTTTCGCTGCATAATGAGTTTTACTGAGTGTTAAGGAATCAGCCGTAAAGAATAAAAAAAATGGAAAACGACTTATGCAAAGTTCACGATTTAAAAATATTTATATAATGATCGTAAACTTATGTAAGGGAAAACATAACATCTGTAAAGCTTGAAAATTTTTTTGGCAAGATTCATCAACTACGTAATATGAAAAGCAAGTTTGGAAATCTTTCGGCATTTAACTTTGTGGCGCTTTTTGTATGAAAAAAAAAATCAATTTGTTTTGCACGAGCTGCTAGAGTTAAATCATTTTTTTTCACAGTGATTTATCATTATATGTGTTACGTAATTTATGCACGATACCACAAAACTCTTCTAACATGAATCGCTAAACATAAATATTCGCATAAGATATTTATAATTTATGCTACCTTACATATAAGCAGCAATCATATATAGCCATTTGTAACATTCCAAATAGGTCCCACTTGCCCCATGATACGGAGTAAATGAAGATCTACTCATCTTTTCATTATATGCATAATATACAGAATGTAAACATTTTGAAACAGTTTTAATGCCCATTAATAAGAAGAAATATACCAACAATGTCTTTTAGAACCATTGAAATTATAAAATTATTTATGTTTGAAATTTTTTGGCTTGACAAAACTAAACTAGCATTTTTTTAAGTCCCACTTGCCCCGGGGTACCTTACATGGATAAGAACGGAGGCCTCTTGACGGACGGACGTGAGGTGATCGAAAGGTGGGAGCAGCATTTCGGTCACCAACTGAATGAAGCGGAGAACGTAGGTACGAGAGACCACGACAACGGAGGAAACGACGATGCCAATGCAGCGGAGGACGGAAATGAACCAACTTCCACGCTGAGGGAAGTTAAGGATGCCATCCACCAGCTCAAAACCAACAAAGCAGCTGGAAAGGATGGTATCGCAGTTGAACTCATCAAGATGGGCCCGGAAAAGTTGGCCACCTATCTGCACCGGCTGATAGTCAGGCTCTGGGAAACCGACCAACTACTGAGGAGGGAAAGGAAAGAGTAATCTGTCCTATTCACAAGAAAGGCAACCATTTGGAATGTGGAAACTTCAGAGCGATCACTATTTTGAATGCTGCCTACAAAGTGCTATCCCAGATCATCTTCCGTCGTCTGTCACTTAAAACGAATGAGTTCGTGGGAAGTTATCAAGCCGGTTTCATCGACGGCCGGTCGACAACGGAGCAGATCTTCACCGTACGGCAAATCCTACAGAAATGCCGTGAATACCACACAGATAAAAATAATGAGATTTACACGTCATGTAAACTTCAATTTACTCATGTAAACTTAATGTTATGATGGTTTACATGATAAATCATGTAAATTTGTGTTATATGTTATGAAAACTCTCAGAGTCATGCTGAATTACATGACATATAATGGAAGTTTTCATGATATTTCATGAACTTTACATGACATGTCATGTAAACTTCTTTGATATCCCACGCTCCAATTATGTGCATCATATGTCACAGAATTTTACACTCTTTTTTCGATCTGTGCAGGTCCCAACGCATCACCTGATTATCGACTTCAAAGCAGCATACGACAGTATCGACCGCGCAGAGCTATGGAGAATCGTGGACGAAAACGGCTTTCCTGGGAAGCTGACTAGACTGATTATAACAACGTTGGACGGTGTGCAAAACTGCGTAAGGGTTTCGGGTGAACTATCCAGTTCATTCGTATTTCACCGGGGACTGTGACAAGGTGATGGACTCTCATGCCTACTATTCAACATCGCTCTGGAAGGTGTGATGCGACGAGCCGGGCTCAACAGCCGGGGTACGATTTTCACAAAATCCGGTCAATTTGTGTGCTTTGCGGACGACATGGACATTATTGCCTAAACATTTGGAACAGTGGCAGAGCTATACAATCGCCTGAAACGCGAGCAACAAAGGTCGGACTGGTGGTGAATGCCTCACTCACAATGTGCATGCTGGTAGGTGGAACCGAAAACGACCGGATTTGTTTGGGTAGTAATGTTACGATAGACGGGGATATTTTCGAGGTGGAGGAGGAATTCGTCTACCTCGGGTCCTTACTGACTACTGACAACAACGTGAGTCGTGAAATTCGAAGGCGCATCATCAGCGGAAGTCATGCCTGCTACGGGCTCCAGAAGAAGCTGCGGTCTAAAAAGATTCACTCACGCACCAAATGTACCATGTATAAAACGCTAATATGACCGGTGGTCGTCTACGGACACGAGACATGGACCATGCTCTTGGAGGACCTGTAAGCATTCAGAATTTTCTAGCGACGCGTGCTAAGGACGATCTTCGGCGGTGTACAGGAGAACGGTGTGTGGCGGAGAAGAATGAACCACGAGCTCGCTGCACTTTACGGCGAACCCAGCATCCAGAAGGTGGCCAAAGCCGGAAGGATACGGTGGGCAGGGCATGTTGCAAGAATGCCGGACATCAACCCTGCAAAGCTGGTGTTTGCAACTGATCCGGTTGGCACAAGAAGGCGTGGAGCGCAGAGAGCACGACGGGCGAATCAGGTGGAGCGTGACTTGGCGTGCATCGGGAGTGACCGAGGATGGAGAACGGCAACCACGAACCGTGTATTTTGGAGAAATATAGTTGATGCAGTTTTATCTTATTTGATGTAAAATAAAATAAATTATGCGTGAAATCATGGGAAAATTCCATTTGTCCAGGTGAACTCACAAGCACTGCATGCCAGATAAGTGCTCCAACGCTAAGCTATCGAGTCACTGGGTGATTCAATTCGCTGACATGTCTGATAGATACTGAAAAACTTGTTAGTTGTTGTTAATTATGAGGTGAGTGTTGATGTATTGGCTTATTTAGTGGAATAATTTTCGAAAAAAAAAATCAGAAGGGATTTGAACTAACGGTTTTATATTCACTAATCAGGCGCTTTAGCTTATTAATCCAAATTGAAATTGTGTAGCTTTTAGTGAGTTGTGGGTTCAAATCCCGCCAGAAAGTTTTTTTTTTAATTAAAATGCATCTTTCCATATTCTAATTTTTCAGCAAACTGTGTATTTTGGTTACAAGTTCTCCAGTTCATCTTTTTTTTAATAATGTGCAAATAATAGGCATCCCAACTTAAAATTCAGGTTTTGAATTGTCAGTATAAAAATCAAAAAATAAGCAATTCAAAAAATTGTTTACGGTCAATCAATCGTTTCGACATTCACTCCAATTTTCTGGAGTAGGTACAGCAATATAAGGCAGATAAGTTAGTTTCCATCTTCTTGGAGATTATCAGAGATGGAATACTATAAAAAGTCTTAAAAAAGTTTTGAAAACTTTTGGTGGAATTGCAAGATATAAATTAGTAAATACTGGTACTCCTACAGTTCTAGTTTAATCCATATCTGCGCTCAGCGTAATATTTATCGGACATTATTACAAATTTGATTTAAAGTTTAAAGTGTGTATCTTCGGCAGAATTATTCATACAGATGAAAATCTTCAGTTCAAATTATCGACTGTTAGCAATTGTCTCATTAGATGGTCATGTAGTACAATTGGTTTGATTTCACAATATATCAACCAAAAAAAATGTTTGGAGATTTCTGCAATTACGAACATCTGACCCAAGGTTTTCCGGTAATGTAATTTTTAGTAAGAGCTCCTTCAAACAGGTGGCACTGGGGTGAAGAAAACCGTTCATGGAGGAGATATAGGGTTTGGGACCATTTTGGCAGGAGCACCTATTTTGGGAACTTGCTGCTATAACTCAGTCAATGTTGAACCGATTGACTTTATTTTTGAGACACGATACGCACAGTATTCAGCCTTGTTCAAAAATTCAAGTCAATCGGTTTGAAATTGACTAAGTTATAGCACCAAGTGCCCAAAATAGGTGCTCCTGCCCAAGTGGTCCCAGACCCTAAATATGATTTTTTTTTTAACAAAGCCATTCAAGCGCATGAAAGCGGATCCTAGAATCTCTTTCATAATTCATTATACAATTCTTCCCAAGAATTTCTCTAGCAATACTTCTGGTATAAATTCAGAATTGTTGCCGAAATTTTTCCAAATATACTTCTATACATTTCTTCAGGAATTCTTTCAGAGATTTACCCATTCACAAGATTGAAGAATCCTTACTGGAGTTTCTCTCGGGATCCTTTCAGGGGTCGACCCGAAGATTCTTTCAAGAATTTCTCCTAGGTTTGAGTTGGGGATGCCTCCCGTTTTTCAGGATTTTCTTAAGAGATTTCTCCCGGAATTCCTGTAGCGATTCCTTCCAGGATTCGTTCTCATATTCCTTCCGGAAATCCTCCACCAAATTTTCCTGATTTTCTTTCTTCTTCGGAATTTCTTCAGAATTTCTTCCCACGAATCCTACATTTCATCCTGGATTCCTTTTGGGGATCATTCCGGGATTTATAAAGGGATCCCTTCCGGTTTTTTTTTTCATGGGTTTCTTCAGAGATTTCTCGCAGAATTCTTCCAGGGATACCTGCAGGAATTTTGCACGGATTCCTTTCTGGATTCATTTCACGATTACTTCAAGGATACTGTTGCGCACAGATGCGCAGCCATAAATTTGAATACTCCGTTGATGTTAAATTAAAAAAAAATGAACACCATAATAACAATACAGAATGCCATTGTAATGCATAAACCCAGTATAGTTACACTTAGTAACTTGTGAGGAGGTGTATTCAGTATAAAAGCCAATTATGCTCTCTAATTCCGTGATCGAATATGTAAGTTTGACATACTATAAACTAAGCATTTTAAATAAATAAACTTGATTTTGCAGCTTTGTAGCTGATGAAGACAAATGTTCGTCTTAGTTCTGCTGAAAGAGTCGGCTACCAGCACCTCCCGCAACAGATACTACTTGAAATTCCTTTAGGGATTTCTCTTGGAATTCCTACAGAATTTTCTCTAGAGATTTCTTTAGGCATTTCTCGAGGGATTCGTTTCGGTAGTTCCTTAAACATTTCTTCTAATTCTTCCAGAGATTTCTCAAGAATTCTTTCAAAAATTCATTCAGGGTTCATTTTTCAAAAGTTTTCCTTTCCGGTTTTCTTAAGGGATTTCCTGAAGGATTCACTCATTGATACTCCCTGGATTCCCTCAGGAATTCCCCCAGGAATTTTTCAGGGGTTCATCACGAAATTTCCTTAGGGATTTCTTCAAATTCTCCAAGAGATTCCTTCAGGATTCCCTCAGCAATATCTTTGGAGATTTCTCTCGGGAATCTTGGGTTGTTCCCGGGATTCTTCATTGATTTTTCCAGGATTCCATTTAAGTTTTTTTCGTCGATTCTTCCTGATTTTTGTTAAGGATTTCTTGTGGGACTTCTTCAGAGAATCCTGCCAGGATACATTCATAGATTTCTTCCGAGAGCTATTTAGGATTCATTCAGATTTTTTTTTTAAATTCCTCTTTGGACTTATTTCAGTATTCTTTTATGGATTCCTCCATGAATTCTTTTATAAATTTTCACCGGGATGCCCTCAGAAAATATTCTTTAGTGGATACCATTCGAGATTCCTTTGCTCATTCCTCCAGGAATTTCTTTGGGATATTTCTTGGGATAATTCATGGAAATTCAGCCGAGATTTCACTAGAGATTTCTTTAAGGATGCTTCAAGAATTTCTTCCGGGATTCATTCATCAATTTATCCCAGGTTTTCTTTGAAATTTATTTCCTGAGGATTTCTTCGGAACCTTCACAGATTGCCTTGAAATCCGGTATTCCCTAATGGATTTCTCCTGATTATTCCACAGATTTCTGCAAGATACTTTCAGAGATTCCTTCAGGTTTGATTACCTAAAATTTTTGTGATACCTTTTTAAGGTTACACTACGCTGACGTAGAACACGTTCAGCGTGCCTGTCTGGGCCATATTGACCCCAACATTTTACTAGGGTTAAATTAGGATTTCCTTCCAGGATTCTTTCATTGATTTCCACCTGGGATCCATTATTAAATTAGGATTTCCTTCCAGGATTCCCACCTGAGATCCATCAACAATTTTTCCCTGGATTTTTTTTACTGGGGTTACTTTTGGAGATCTATCCGGGATTCCCTTAGATCATACGTTCGAGATTTCATTTAGTATTGCTAGATAGTTCAAGATACTCTATGTGATAAATCCCGACCCAACTAATCAAAAGTTCCAAACTCGAGAGATTCCCTGATACTCAAGATCCATCGTCGCCGCCTTGATCAATCGTAAGTGTTTATCCAGAAATCCTTATTCGTGCATAATTTGCCATAGCTGGTCTCGATCGATTGTACCATACGCGCCGATTTAAAATCGACGAGTAAGTGATGTTTGGGCCCGTTGTATTCGCGGCATTTCTACAACACCTGGCGGATGGCGAACATATGGTCCGTTGATGCGCGTTCACCCATTAGTCCTGCCTGATAGTGCCCCACAAACTCTCTTGCAATCGGCGATAGACGGTGGCATAAAATTTGAGAGAGTATCTTGTAGGCAGCGCGCGATAGTTCCCACAATCCAACTTGTCGCCCTCTTGGTAGATGTGACCCACAAGGTTGCAACCATTCATTTGCAAAGATTTACATTCATTTGCTATTATCTCAGTTCAGAAGCATGCTATCGAAAAACAATGTATGGATGAATTTAACCTTGCAGTTTTATCTGAAAGTTTGCCGAATAACATTGGGGTCGCACACGCATACCAAAGTCGTGAGCGAGCTGTGAAGGCAACTTTCCACAGCGTGAATGTAATTTACATTCACCGCGTGGAGAGTTGCCTTCACAGCTCGCTCACGATGTTGGTATACGTTTGCGACCCCAATGTTATTCGGCAAACTTTCAGATAAAATTACAAGGTTAAATTCATCCATACATTGTTTTTCGATAACATGCTTCTGAACTGAGAAAATAGCAAATGAATGTAAATCTTTGCAAATGAATGGTCGCAACCTTGGTGACCCACGATACCTTCCATCCATTCCTTCGGTAATACTTCCTCCTCCCAAATCTTGGTAATGACCCAGTGTAGTGCTCTCATCAGTGCTTCTCCACCGTATTTTAGAAGCTCGTTTGGTAGTCGATCTGCTCCAGCAGCTTTGTTGTTTTTCAACTGACTAACCTCCTCCTCAATCTCTTGAAGGTTAAGGGCTGGAAATCTTTCGTCCTGCGCACGTCCTCTTAGACCTGATACCACGTCATCTTCGGTGCTTGCAACGTCGCCATTGAGGTGCTCATCGTCCACCTCTCGTCCATCTCACGCTCGCTCTTGAGAAGATTCCTGTGATTGTCTCGGCACATGTCGGTTTCTGGCACAAAACCTCTGCGCCAGCGGTTCAGTTTCTCGTAGAACTCCCGAGTGTCCTTAGCATGGTACAGCTGTTCCCTAGCTTCGCGATCTCGTTCTTACTGCTGGCGTTTCCTCCTCCATAAGACTGAGTTCTCCCTGTTCCGCACCTGGGTATAACGTGCCTCGAGCAGTGTTGCAACATTCTCGCCCATGCTATATTCTTCTCGTTTTTCATCTAGTTCGCATTCGCCAGACTAGTACGACAGTCTTTTCTGTGATTCAGAGTCGCGAGGCCTAATACTGTAGCCGAGGTATTACCTATGGCGGATCGGATGTCCCTCCAGCCACCAAGTGTAGCTGCGCCAAGCTGCCAAGCGCCAATTGGTAGGGCCACTGCTAACTGCTGCGCGTAGTCTTGGGCCACTTCTACGTTAAGCAGCCGCTCGATTTTGAGCCCCGGCGTTCGACTTCTACGCTACTGGTAATAACCGTCAAAAGTTTTGAGCACATGCGTACAGCGACTAGGTTGTGATCCGAATCTATATTCGCACTGCGGTATGTGCGGACATTTATTACATCCGAGAATAATTTACCGTCGATAAGAACGTGGTTGATTTAGTTTTCTGTTTGATGCTCGGGTGATCTCCAGGTGGCATTATCAGTCGATACAGTCCAGCCTGTTTCGCCCGATTACCAGTCTGTACATTTCCTTCCTTTCTACCTGCTCAACTGAGAGCGTCCTCTGGTAATCACAATTTTGCATGTATTTATGAGAGGCAGGCATGAGAATATACTATTCCCAAAGAAATCATGAAAATTTCAATCACGACAAATTCTTGGGCCGAACGGGAATCAAACTCGTAACCCTCTGTTTTTCTGAATATTCGCGTCTTTACTGAATCTCGGAGTAATAACACATGCTCATTTTAGAGTAAAAAAAAAAACAATCGAATTTTTGGGCCGTGCCGGGGTCACTTAAAATGTAGGGAGCCGTTAGTTGGCCAGTCGTAAGATAGACTGACAAAACCAGATTCAAGAACTAATTTGCTTCTGATGTTTTCACGAATAAAAATCTGAAATACCATAGGAAAAGAACATCAAAGACATAAACAATTTAGTATGTGTTCAATTTTGCAAGAACCTGACCCCCCTAAACATCTTCAAAAATCCTTGCGAAACGATGTCGAACATGCCCGTCTTGGAAACAACTTGTTTCTTTCAGAATCTTCTCCCTTCTTCGTTCCCCCGCCCGGCAACCGAAACTACATCGCACCATATCCGCTCGCTTGTCTTGTCTTCTGAGAGTACCACCTTGGTCGCCGTCATCGATGGGATAAAATTAGTTTGTAAACATCTAATCCATTAAGTAGCGTGAGAGTCTCACAGCAAACGAAACGAAAGCCGAAACCGACAGCGATGATGCCGGCTACTGATGTTGGTTGAGGCGGCTGGCGGCGCTACCTTTCCTTTACTGTTGGGTTGGCCTGGTCTGATCTGAACTGACACCGGGCGATGATGGAACGTGGTAGAACGCACGATACTCATATAGAGTAGAATGGGGCAGGGTGTTTCCGGGCGACTTAAACTCTTCTTTTATTTTTAGCATGTCGTGTCTGTTGAAACAAAACCTTTCCATAGCTTTGTTTTCTATTATCCTCTTGAACTAAGACAGGCAGTTTCGTATTTCATGCAAAAAAATAAAATAAAATAAACTGTTAAAACTCTGTTTTAAAGCTACATACAAAAGATTTGAAACAATGAAATGTTGAATGAAATTTTTGTTCGTCTTCTCCGTTTACATGTTTTTTAACTCCTTGTTATGGTTCTGCTTTTAGAATGGTTTTCTACTAGTTTTTTTTTTGTTTTTGCATGAAACTGTAAAATTTCTCTTAACAGGTAAAATTCTTAAAAATATTTTATTTGTTTTAATTTCTCACCTGCTTTCATTTATTCAGATGATGTACTCATTTTCCCCACCTTACTCTATGCTTGAAACATTGTTGTTCACGAGCCAGAGTGACGCACTCGACTCTGTCTAGCGGGAAAACTAGAGATAGAAAAATCCCAAATGGATCTTCTTCGGTTGCGAAAAGCTGCGAATTAATTACTCAGCACTTATGAAGAATGCGAATTTTTCGCGAAGGCACGATTATTTTTATTTTAGCGGTCGGTTTAGATGTTTAGACGGGTTGGATGCCGATATTTTTTTTCGCTTGGCGTCATTTCAAGTGGATTTTCTTTTTTTTTTGCGAAAACGTGTCGGTCATTGGCTCTCCTGTCTGTCCTCTTGATAAACGGACGGAGGAAATGATCCAGGCTTAGGTTTGTTTGTTTGAGCACCGATTAAACGACGTCGGGAAATATGTTTCTCTTCACGTCGGACGGACGATTTGGCTTGGCTGGGCTTAGAATGGACGACCGGCGACGACGCTTCCGAATAATTTATCGCAAGAGGAAGAGTTTCCATGTGACACAGTGTCCGAAATAGACTGCCGGTTCCGATTTGTTTCTGGTCTGGTAAGCATGCATGACGACGAATTTAATGGGCGGTGTCATGGGTGACGTTATTTGATCTGCGTTTGGTATTTATACCAAATAATTGCATTTCCTAGTTATTATTCAAATAGTGCAAAAGAGTAACGTGATGAAACATTTTAGTATCATGTAGGGTACTGGTTCCCTTATTAAGCAAGTGGCTCCTATTTACATCCTACGAAAAACAAAGGATTGAAGGGCTGTATGTTTTGTTTCTTATTTTTGTATTTTTTTTTTGTTACAAGTGAGCACGCATGAAAACACAAAGAACGGAATCAATCGGTGCCGAAATCGCTTGTTTTCGAATAGGATGAATATGGGAGAGTGAGATTACTGATGGCAATCATACCCTGCACAGTTAGATGAATTCTCTTGACGTGCACATTTTTTGAAAAGCTTTCTATCCTTTTGAAAGTGTACTTTGGTGGAATTGAACCCATTTCTAAATCCAATTGGAAACATTTTATCAAAGGAAGAGTAATATGCTCAAAAATCGTAATAATTTCATTGTTTACTTTTGTAACCATAACCAAGAAAGAGCCAAATAATTTTACTGAACTTCGGTAATACTGTATGCCGAAATTGTTGGTAATGCATTACCAATCGGCTCATCAAAGTTTGACAGCTGAGTTTCTCCTAGTTTGCAGGTCACTCGGCATTTTGAACTTTTAACGAGATTTTTGCCGAACTATACGCTGTTGGGTTTTCGGTGATTTTTTTGCTGAGCTCGGTGAAATAAATTAACTGTGCAGAGGCGTTACGCATGCGTTTTCGTGGGTTTCAAAGGGGATCAGGCACGTTACATGCTGTCCGAAAGGGTCTTAGGGTGATTTTGGAGGCATTCCAGGTAGTAAAAGAGCATTTTCAGCAGGTTTCAGAGACGATACGGAGGGGTTTTTGGTGGTTTCGGAGTGTCTCAGGTGCGTTACATAGGGTTCATGTGGAGTTTAGGAAGATTTCAGAGGATTTTCAGGAAGTTTCATAGGATTTTCAGACACCTCATCACAACATCATTTGAAACGCCCCCTCATCCTATTGAAACGCTCTTGAAATTATCAAAATCAGTTTGAAATGCCTCTGAAACCCCTTTGAATGCCTTTAATAAGCTTCAGAAACCACCTGAAACGCACTTGAAAACTCCTTGAAACGCTCCTGAAATGCTATTAAACGCCCCTGAAACCACTACGAATGCCATTAAAATGTTTCTGAAACCCCCTGAAACTGTCTGAAATGACTCTGAAATACCATGAAACATTTCTCAAACCCCTTGTAACGCCATTTAAAGGCTCCTGAGACCCCTGAATTGAAACGCTCTTGAAATTATCAAAATCAGTTTGAAATGCCTCTGAAACCCCTTTGAATGCCTTTAATAAGCTTCAGAAACCACCTGAAACGCACTTGAAAACTCCTTGAAACGCTCCTGAAATGCTATTAAACGCCCCTGAAACCACTACGAATGCCATTAAAATGTTTCTGAAACCCCCTGAAACTGTCTGAAATGACTCTGAAATACCATGAAACATTTCTCAAACCCCTTGTAACGCCATTTAAAGGCTCCTGAGACCCCTGAATTGCCCTTGAAGTCCCTTGAAACGTCAATGAGACCCCCTTAATACTATTGAAATGTTCATGAATTCCCCGCAATCCCTTAAAACACCAACAAAACCTGACAGGACGCCCTTAAAAGGCTTCTGAAATCCCACAAGAAAAAAACCTAAAACGCCCCTAAAGCCACTTTGAACCCCCTTTTGAGCTCTCTGGGAACTTTCTGGAAACCCCCTTAGCCCCATCTCAAATGCATATGAGCAAGACCTGTTCTCTAGATCCCTCATTAAAGCCCAAACTTACCTCTTTTTATTTAATGCACCCCAGCCATGTTCATAAAAAAAGGTTTCAGTGTATCTAGAGTTCATGTATTTTACTAAGAATTCCTTAAGTGTTTCCCTCAAGATTGTATTCAGTATTTTCTTCAGCCTTTTCTTTACGGATTACTCCAGGATTTCTTTCAGTGATATTTTTAGGAGATAGTTCATGGATTCTTTCAGAAATTCCTACACAACTACCGCTAGGGATTCTCTCAGATTTTTGTCCAAGGATTACTTCAAATTTTTTATTACATTTTTACATGTTTTTCTCCAGGAACTTTTAAGAAATATTGTTTTCAAAGAAACCATGTTTATTCAAAGATGCTGATTGCTGAGATCACAAACTCCTTCTAAAATTCCTCTAAAAACCATTCTGGGAATTCTCCGAGAACTCTCCTATCTAGGAGTCACTGCAGAAGTTGCTTAAGGGATTCCTCCAAGAGTTGCCTTTGTAGTTTCTCAATAAATTGCACTAGGATTTCCTTAAGGAGTTGCTTTTCGAATTCCTCAAAGAGTTACTCTTCAATTGCCCTCAGAAATACCTCTAGGAATCTTTCCAGGAAATGCTCAAGGAATTTTTTCAATAGTTTCTCCGGGAATTTCTCCAAGAGTTCCTACACAAAGTCCCCCAGAAAGTTTTTCAGAAATTCCTTTGGGAATTCCAACAGGAAATTTCTCTAGTGATTCTTCTAGTTATTTCTCCAGTGATTTTTCCAGGAAATTCATAGACATTTTTCTGAAATTTCTTTAGGAATTTCTTCAGTTTGTAGAGGATTGCCTAAAGAAATTCATAAAGAAATTTCTGGAGACATTCCTGGAGAAATTCCTGGATGAATTCTTGGAGAAATCCAGAAATATGCAGAAATATCACTAAAAAAATCCCTATAGAAATTCCTGGAGGATTATACTGAAAAAAATTGAGGAGTTCATTGACGAATTTATTGAACAATTCCTGGAGGAATATCTGAAGGAATTTCTGGAGTTATTCCTGAAGGAACTTCTTGAAGAAATGCTGAAAAAATTCCTAGAAGAATCGCTGGAGAGTACCTTGAAAAAAATCCTTGAGGAACTCCTGTAGAGATTCCAGGAGGAATTCCTAGAGCAATTTGAGGATTTTCTGGAGGAATTCTTGAAGAAATTCTTAAAGGAACTTCTGAATGAGTTCCAAGAGGATTTGCTCGAGGAATTCTCAGAGGATTTCCTGAGGGAATTCTTGAAGGAGTTCCTGGAGAAACTTCTAGAGAAATTCTTGGAAATACTCATTCTTACATTAATTTCTGAAGGGTTTCCTATAAAAACTCCTGGAGTAATACCGGGTTAAGTTCCTAGAGTAAATCGTAAAAGAATTCCTAAGGAAATTTCTGCAAGAATTCCTGCAGAAATTTCTGGGGGAGCTCCAGAAGCGATTTCTGAAAAATTACCGGAAACAAAATTTCAGGGGGGAATTTCTGGTGGAATTTCCGAAGGAAATTTGTTAGGAATTCTTGAAGAAATTTCTGGAAGAATTCTTGAAGGAATTTCTGTACGAATTCCTGTAGGAGTCCCTGAAGGAATTTCTGGAGAAATTCTTGATGGAATTTCTGGTGAAGTTCGTGAAAGAATTTCTAGAGAAAATCCAGCAGAAATTCATAGAGGATTTTTGAAGGAATTCCTTGAGATATTCCTATATACATTCCTGGTAGAAGAGCTGAAGGATTCTCTGGAGGAATTTCTGGAGGAATATCTGGAGGAACTTTTGAAGAGATTTTTGAAGGAATTTCTGAAGGAAGTTCTGAAGGAATTCCTGATGGAATTTCTGGAGGAGTTTCTGAAAAATTTCCTGAAAGAATTTTCTATAGTTTTTCCTCCAGAAATTTCTCGAAGGAGTCCTCTTGCTATTCATCCAATAATTATTCCAGTAACTCCTCCAGAAATTTCTTTGGCAAGTGCTCCAGAATTTCCTTCGGGAATTCCTCCAAAAATTCATGCAAAAATTTCTCTAGGATTACCGTGAGAATTCCTCTAGGAAATACAAAAGAAATTCCTTGGGGAATTCCTCCAGAAACTCCTTAAGGAATTCCTCCTGAAATTCCTTCAGGAATCCCTCTATGAATTTTCTCCAAGAATTTTTCTAGGAACTTATCCAGGGAATTCTCTAGGAATTTCCACTGAAAATTCTACATAATTTCCTCCAGAAATTCCTTGAGGAATTGCTCTAAGAATTTACCCAAGAATTTCTCCAAGAATTTTTCTAGGAACTTATCCAGGAAATTCTCTAGGAATTTCTAGTAAAAATTCTACAGAATTTCCTTCAGAAGTTCTTTTAAGAATTCTTCCAGGAAAACTTTCTTCAGGATTTTCACTAGTAGTTCCTCCTGGAATTTTGATAAAAGTTTTTTTAAAAGATTTTTTCTTCAAAATCCTCTAACAATTCTTCTAAGAAATCGTCAGGAATTCCAGCAGAAATTCTTTCAAGAATTATTTTCTTGGATTTTTTTAGTGATTTATCTTTGTTTAAAAGCACCTCCAAAAGTTCTTCTAGGAATTCGTTTAGGAATTTCTCCTGGAATCTCCCACGAATTCCTCTGGAGAATCCTCAAGGAATTCCTCCAAAAAATCCTCAACAGATTGCTTTAGATCTTCCTCCAGGAATTTGTTCAGAAATTTCTACAGGAATCCCTCTACGAATTGCTTTAGGAACTGTACAAGAAATTGCTCCAGTATTTTTTTCTAATAATCCTCCAGGAATCACTCAAGGAATGAATTTATCCACAATTTCTTCTAGGAATTCATTCAGGAATTCGTCCAAGAAATCATCTAGGAATTCATCCAAGAACTGCACTTGGAAATCCTCCTGGAATTCATTTAAAAACCCAAGAAACAGAAGTAGCTGAACAACAGTTTATTAAACTAAGGTTTGCTTAAGAGTGGTTTGTTCCACTCTTATACAGCAAAAATGTTTGTTGGGAATTCCTCTAGAAATTTCTTCAAGGTTTTATCCAGGGATTCCCCAAATTCCTTTCGGATTTCCTTCTTAAATCTCTATCTGAGTTCTTAAAGGAATTTCTCTAGGAAGTCGTCCAGCAGTTCTTCTAGCAACTCTTCCAGCAACTCAACCAAGAATTCTTTATGAAATTTCTCCAGAAACTCCTTCAAGAATTCCTCCAGAAATTGAGTTCCTCAATAAATTTCTTCAGGAATTCCTCCACCAGAAGTTCTCTAGGTATCTCTCGAGGAATATCTCTAGCAGTCCCTTCAAGAATTTTTCTAGCAATTCAGAAATTCTCCATGAATTCATCCAGAAAATTCTCCTGGAATTACTTCAGAGAATCCTCCAAAACAATTTTCCTAGGTTCCTCTTGAAATTCATCCAGGAATTAACCAGATATTTATCCAGCAGTTATTGATTTTTTAATTTCGTGTAAACAGAGTACCTCACAACACTATTTTTTCAGATTTTTAGAGCTTCATTTTTACTATGAGTACACTTTTGAATGTCTCCAAAAACAAATACTGTCACTCATACGAAAGCACAAAGGCCCTACATTATTTTGGCTGGATTTGGCAACCTGCCACTACGCGCGGGACACCTTGGAATGGTATGATGGAAACAATGCCCAATTTGTGGAGAAAGCTATGAATCCTTCAAATTACACTGTTGAAAATGCTTTGACATCCATGTGCACAACAGAACATGTGCTCGATGAACAAATTGAGATTTGAAATTATGAAAAGAAATCCACGTACTCCGGTGAGACTCGAACTCACGACTCCCAATTCGCTAGACGGGCGCTTCTATTCCTTCAAGCTACGGAGTCACTCGACTATCTCCGTCGCCAGCAGGCCTAGAACTGAACTCGATTCCACAATCGCACATGGTTATCTTCTTTTCACAATCCAAACCCCCTTCGGATGGGATTAGATGAACATCTAGCACATTGTCTGTTGTGCACATGTATGTCAAAGCGGGAGAGGAAGTTATTTTTAATTGTCGAGAGCTTCGGGCACTGCCTTCCAATCACTTATTGGTATGGCAATTAGTGTGCAGTCGGACTTTCGACGGGTCGGTCCTCGGCCGACCGAATACGGTAAGGGTGACCGTAGCACCTTACAAATGTCAATTTCTTGATTTTGCTTTGGCTGACCAAGCCATGTGGGAAATTACACTGTTGAAAATGCTTTGACATCCATGTGCACAACATTGCCCGTAAATCAGGCTTATTGAGAAATATTTGACTCTGATGAAATTAAAACCACGGAAAAGGATAGAAAAGCAGACGACGTCATCAGATTCAAGAACGACTTGGCTAACGTAAGCAAAATCATTGATGGAATGGTTGTTAAAAATCTCATGAAGAACATCAAGAAGATTTTTAAATACTGCAATTTTTAGGTGTACTCATAATTATCGATACAGTCCTTACAATCAACTTCAAGGATATTTTTGGAAATCACCTTTTGATAGCTGAGCAACTGCTTGACAGCTCCACCAAGTACAAAATCTGACGAGGGGTGATTCAGAAAATCGCTCCCATACAATCTTTAAATTGGCTTTTTTAGCGGTGTTGAGATAATTCCATATTCAGAATCTGCATGCAAAACTGAGCCGAAATCTAAATTTTCATGAATTTTGGTGCCCGGGAACCTATTTAAAAATCAGTTTGAAGTTTGTATGGGAGCGAATTGTCGAATCACCCCTCGTCGCATTTTGTACTGGATGGAGCTGTCAAGCAGTTGTCCAGCTGTCAAAAGGTGATTTTTAAAAATCTATTCGAAATTGATTTTAGGTACCAAAATGAAGTTCTAAATTCTGAAAAAAATCATGGTGGTTCAGAAAAAGGTGTTCTTTCGTATAAAATCAAAAAAAAAAATCATTACATTTTTCCAAAGACGGCTGATAACAAGACAGACATCTACCCTCTTGCTCCATATACCTTGGGAGCTATAAGAACACTAGCGCCACGAACGACTTCAGGGAACAACATCATGAATGAGTGTGCATGCGATGCTATCATTTTCGTGTACGTATTTGCATGTACACGCATACAATCATATTTCAATGTTCCTGTGAATCGTTGAGGGCGTTTCAACCATGTCGCCTGCAACAGGGTGGGAGCTGTCTGTCTTGCTATAAACCCAATTGATTTTTATATAGGCTCCCGAGCACTAAAAACCATGAAAATTTAAATTTCTCATGCAGATATAGAAAATGAAATTATCTCAACACCGTTAAAAAGCCAATTCTTCCAGGAATTTCTTCTTCTCGTTTACACAAGTTTGAGCGGATGTCGTTTCGTTAAACTTAAACGCCAGTTAAACTTGCTTTGGTTTGTGAAATGTTAAATGTTAAGTGCATAGATGTTCATTATTCTGAAGTTGTGAATGTGTATGTGAATGAATGTAAATGGATGTGTAATTTATGTAGGAACGAAGGAAGATACAGCTTTAAAGAAAGAAGTTTAACTTGTAATGTGGAATTGCTCATAGGACATTATCCTCAAAAGGCTCTGCCACATTAAAAAAATGCTAGCGAAAATATCTGAGTCAAACTGAGTCAAAACAGAATACGGTTATGAGTTCATATTTATTTGATCACATTATATTCCGCACAACAACCAACGCTTCGCAAGGAACCCAAGCTCACAGATGTTTCGTTGTACGCATCGCGCCGGCTAATTTTGAGGTGCAGCTAACGGGCATGTCTCTAAATCCGTGCGTCATGTCATCAGCTGTTCAACATCGGCTGCTGCTAATCCGTTTCGTCATTTGGTTGTTTTCCACTCAACTCTGCCATATCCATTCATATCGAGCCGATGCTGCCGGGGCGGTCTAACAATGTTGAACTTTTGCGCAAGCTTGCGCAATGGAATTAGTTGCCATTGAAATGCTGGCGTCCATGTCCTCTCCTGCTCCTCCTCCTGGCTAAGCAGGGTACTTCGCAGTAATCCATAAAGAGCACTCAACGTCTTCGCCTCGTTAGGTCTCCCCCTGCCTAGACTGCAGAAGAAATAAACGTGTCCTCAGGAATGTAAAACATGACTAATGTTGGAAAGTTATTAATAACTATCTGGCGCATTGAGGTGGAGTCCACCGCTTGCCGAACTGTTGTGAACTGTCGACTCGACTCGAAAAGCCATGGCAGGATGAGGAGGGTGTGCTGCGCATCAGAGTGGACCTTCAAAGAGAACGTGAACCAGATCAGACCAGCAGAGAGGAGACTCAGGCTTTGGGTTGTACCAAATTAGAAGTATATAGCAAATCAACACGGTGTGAAGTGACAAGATGCTATTCCATCTATACAAACAGTCACAGATACACAACGCAGTTGTATGATGACTAGTGCGCTTTGACGCGGTGAGTAAAACCAGGTCAGCAACGCACCAAGCCCCTGTCTGATTCTAGAGATTTTGACCGTACAAAGTTGGAATTGGTGTATCTGGCGGATTTGAGCGATTATGAAATCAGGATTGATCAACTTTACGCGTAAAATGTGTCTTACATTTCTCTCTGTTTTATATATTTTTTATCTCTAGTTCTTTATCTACTACGTTCTACCTTCTATCTTTTCTTAACAACGTTCTATTTTCTATTCCCAAGTAACATTTTTATGACCAATTAGTTTTGTAGAGTATTTTGGTTTTATAATGGTTCTAAAACCTCTTCTAGTCTATTTGACTAAAAAAAAATGCTATTTGGGTTTTCTACCTTCTATGTTTAATTTTCTATCTTTTGTCTTTTATCTTCTTTCTTCTAACCTTTCCCTTTTTTCCGCCTTTTTTATCATCTTTGTTAATTTTTAATCTTGTTTATTTTATCTCTAATGTTCTATTTTAAGTTTTCTATATTCTGTTTTTTTTATTCGTATAATTTTTTTATCTTCTATCTTCTAACATTTTTTATCATCTTCATATATTCTGTTTTCTACCGTCTTTATAGCAGATGTTTACTACTTTTCCTGTAAATCAGAACTGATAGCAATCGATCACATATTCTAAAGCTCAACAACACACAAACATTACGATCTCAACAAGCACGAATGAGTGATCACATGTTCGTCCCAGTCGCAAACTATTATCAATGACTCATGCTTGTTTGTTAATTTGTGAACCAGAAATCCAAACCCAGCAGAGCCCTTACATGGAGGTCCAACTCCATACCGGCGTGGCGCGTCATCTCCTTTAAGGTCGCCACAATTCTTTCCGCTACCTACCAATTTGAGAACCAGTTCCAAAGCTCTGTTCAAGGTGATCGACTTGATACAGCCAGCGGCACACGCACAAATCATGTTTCCAATCGATCATTATTTTACTGACCTTTCTTTTGTTTACATTTTTGGTCAATCAAACTGTTTCGGCTCACATTCATCTGTGAGGGCTGGACGACGACGCGTGGAAACGAATCTCTGTCGCCAGATTGGCGTGTATGGATGGTGCACTGCGGTTTCTCACAATGCAATGTCCATCGAGCTACCTTAAAGTGGTCGTCAGTGATACGAGCGAATTGGCATACATGAGATAGCTCACCTCTGCCGATGCGACGGGTCTCTTTTTCGCGACAACTACACACGCGAAACATGAGCCGCGACATGAGCCAACTGACTAAATTACGTAATGCTGTCTTGATTTTCTTTTATTTGGTTGCTCTTGATGTTGGGCCGCTCAAGATTTGGGAAAACATATTTGGGAACTAAAAAGGTAATTATTTCTGGAAATTAAATAACCACAATCGAGTGTTTGTATCGTAAAATATTATGTTTTCAGTTTAAAACCGAATTAGCGACATTTTTCTTTTACTTCCGCTGCTTTTGCCTTGTGTTAAACACAATGTCGGCAGTGGGGCGCTGTGTTATACACCTGGTACTCTGTACAAAAAATGTCGCCAATGGAATCATTTAGTTCTGTTTTTTTTTATTGTAACAAGAACTAAAAAATGTCACGAAATGTCATGAAAAATGTCGTGACATTTTTTAATTTATACCATTTCCTGTGCAAATTTTCGATCATGTGCATCATCAATCAATACTAGTGATTAGTTCAGGAAAATCAAATATGTCGTCGACAAACTTGTCTTACTAGGGGTAGTGAAGTTATCGAAGAACAAAATGACATTTGCGTGACATTTCTGATTCCTTATTGAAGCCCTTCAATTCTCTCTAGATCTTGTAGCCATTATTCTTTTAGTTTTAGAAGTTAAATCATGGTTGCGTTCAATTTGTGTGTTATATTTCTGATTTTTGAAACATTAAAAAAATATCTTCTTTGTTTCACCTATATTGAAAGTTAATACACACATGAATCACTGGAGGTTCGCTTTCTTTTTTCATTCAAAATTGATCATCCCCAGCCGAAATTAGCGGCATTACTTCTTAAAGTCAAACCAATGATGATTAATTGCCACATGGCCCCGATGATACCCCGACCGAGTGTAGCTAAATTTGGGATTGCTCGTACATACATATGTTACAGAGCAGTGTGACTGGACTGCCTTGCGGCGGTGGCGTCTCCGTACAGACAGACAGGCATACTTGGGCGTAAAATATAATTATCCAGCAGACGCCACGACGATAATCTGCTTGCTGCACTTTCTGTCCATCTACATCGTACTTATTATATGTAGAAAAACGAACTCGGAGACACTTTGCGTTCGAGATTTACGTGCAGTTTTAACTACATGCATTCCAGTCAGTGTGGATTGGAGATGCTGTTGGTTAAATATAGGTTATGAGCGTAGGTAAAAGGCTGCTACTGAACGGTAGCTGATGTGAAAAGAGTCCTTGTCGCGAAACATATTGCAATTACAGTAGTTACAGGTAGTTAATATAATAGGTATTGCATGGCTCAAGACAGACTGGATTGTTATTTTCCAAAATATTTTCTTATGATAATTAAAAAAAACTTTAATTTTTTATTTGTATTTTCTTTATTATCATTTTTTCTCCACTTAACTAGTAACTAATACAAAGACTGTGGGACATAAGATCGAAGGACAAAACTTCGAATGGATATATCATTGCAGTAAACAAAGTGGTAAGGTGTATGCATTAGACTGCGGCTTATTTTTCAAAAGTTGTTGAAACCAGGAGTTCGTAAGCTCTTCTGGATTCAGATGACATAAAAAGAGGTACCAAATATATTGATCCAAATATATTGAGATTTAGAGGTGACGCAATCGCCGCAAAGTTGAGTTTTCGAATAATAAAAAGGTGTTTTCACTGCCATAACATTTTCAATTTTCAATCGATTTTATTTTTTCCTGCTAATTAAATTTCGATTAAACTTGTAGAACACTAAACTAGAGGATATTTAAAAATAAAAGACAAAGAAGAGAGTGAAGACAGAGAAGACAGAGAAGACAGAGAAGACAGAGAAGACAGACAAGACAGAGAAGAAAGAGAAGACAGAGAAGACAGAGAAGACAGAGAAGACAGAGAAGACAGAGAAGACAGAGAAGACAGAGAAGACAGAGAAGACAGAGAAGACAGAGAAGACAGAGAAGACAGAGAAGACAGAGAAGACAGAGAAGACAGAGAAGACAGAGAAGACAGAGAAGACAGAGAAGACAGAGAAGACAGAGAAGACAGAGAAGACAGAGAAGACAGAGAAGACAGAGAAGACAGAGAAGACAGAGAAGACAGAGAAGACAGAGAAGACAGAGAAGACAGAGAAAACAGAGAAGACAGGGAAGACAGAGAAGACAGAGAAGAAAGAGAAGACAGAGAAGACAGAGAAGACAGAGAAGACAGAGAAGACAGAGAAGACAGAGAAGACAGAGAAGACAGAGAAGACAGAGAAGACAGAGAAGACAGAGAAGACAGAGAAGACAGAGAAGACAGAGAAGACAGAGAAGACAGAGAAGACAGAGAAGACAGAGAAGACAGAGAAGACAGAGAAGACAGAGAAGACAGAGAAGACAGAGAAGACAGAGAAGACAGAGAAGACAGAGAAGACAGAGAAGACAGAGAAGACAGAGAAGACAGAGAAGACAGAGAAGACAGAGAAGACAGAGAAGACAGAGAAGACAGAGAAGACAGAGAAGACAGAGAAGACAGAGAAGACAGAGAAGACAGAGAAGACAGAGAAGACAGAGAAGACAGAGAAGACAGAGAAGACAGAGAAGACAGAGAAGACAGAGAAGACAGAGAAGACAGAGAAGACAGAGAAGACAGAGAAGACAGAGAAGACAGAGAAGACAGAGAAGACAGAGAAGACAGAGAAGACAGAGAAGACAGAGAAGACAGAGAAGACAGAGAAGACAGAGAAGACAGAGAAGACAGAGAAGACAGAGAAGACAGAGAAGACAGAGAAGACAGAGAAGACAGAGAAGACAGAGAAGACAGAGAAGACAGAGAAGACAGAGAAGACAGAGAAGACAGAGAAGACAGAGAAGACAGAGAAGACAGAGAAGACAGAGAAGACAGAGAAGACAGAGAAGACAGAGAAGACAGAGAAGACAGAGAAGACAGAGAAGACAGAGAAGACAGAGAAGACAGAGAAGACAGAGAAGACAGAGAAGACAGAGAAGACAGAGAAGACAGAGAAGACAGAGAAGACAGAGAAGACAGAGAAGACAGAGAAGACAGAGAAGACAGAGAAGACAGAGAAGACAGAGAAGACAGAGAAGACAGAGAAGACAGAGAAGACAGAGAAGACAGAGAAGACAGAGAAGACAGAGAAGACAGAGAAGACAGAGAAGACAGAGAAGACAGAGAAGACAGAGAAGACAGAGAAGACAGAGAAGACAGAGAAGACAGAGAAGACAGAGAAGACAGAGAAGACAGAGAAGACAGAGAAGACAGAGAAGACAGAGAAGACAGAGAAGACAGAGAAGACAGAGAAGACAGAGAAGACAGAGAAGACAGAGAAGACAGAGAAGACAGAGAAGACAGAGAAGACAGAGAAGACAGAGAAGACAGAGAAGACAGAGAAGACAGAGAAGACAGAGAAGACAGAGAAGACAGAGAAGACAGAGAAGACAGAGAAGACAGAGAAGACAGAGAAGACAGAGAAGACAGAGAAGACAGAGAAGACAGAGAAGACTATGGTGCAATTTAATTTTTCTATGGATCAATATTCAATTTTCTATGGGTACAATTTTAATTTTTTATGGAGCATTTCCATTTTTCTATGGAGCATTTGTATTTCATTATGTAGCATTTCAGTATTATTTATTGGTGCAAAATTTCACTTTTAATGAGAAAATTTTATGTTTTACCGGTACATTTTTTATAAAGTATGGAACGTTTTCAATTATTTATGGGTAACATTGCACATTTTCATGGAACATATGTTCATTCTTTATGGATCGCTTTTTGATTTTCTATGGAGCATTTGCAATTTGTTATGGTTGCAATAACCTTTTGCCAAAAAAATGTGTCCTGAAATTTCTTCTGGTATTCACTGAGAAAAAAATTCCTCCAGTAGTTCTTGCACTATTCAGGACGAAACTCCTCCAAAAAATTCTGCAGGAGTTCATACAGAGATTCCTTCAGTATAACCCATACAAATGCCATTTTCCGGCCTTATGATTTTCAATTTTTTAATTTTAAATGGATTCAACCTTTTCGGATAATGAAACAATACAGGAGGCCATTGTCATACAGAATCTATCAAATTTGAGTCAAAAAAGAAAAAAAAAAACATTGGTTACTTACATGACATTGATTACTTACATGACATTGTTGACAATTTAAAAAAAAAAACAAGTTTTCCTCTAATTTTCATAACAAAATAAAAAGATGAAAACTTATAATTCCATGGAAGCCATGTACAAAAATGTACTTTTTTCCCTCGCCTAAAAAAAGTTTTGAAAATAATTTGAGATTTATTAAAAAACCTTAATATTCTTCCAATGTTTTCCAAAACAATTTTTTACTAATCAAGGCTTGTAATCTTACTTTTATGATGGGCATTGATTCTTCGTATTTGGAAACAATTTCTAGCTTTTAACATACTATTTTCTGAAAATTATTATTTATAACAAGCTCAATTTTCAGAAAATGACTTATAATTTATAAGACAATTGTTTTGGTTCTTGTCCAAATAACCAGCGACCTCCTAAAAACTTTGTCCAGCTATGGAAATACTATTCTCATAATTAAATTTTACTTAATGTCACTAAGTGCAATTTACTGAAAATTAAAACCTTAAAATACGGCCTTTGGCGCGTTGAGGGTTACGCCATGCATATGTTTAACTTTTATTTTCAAAAATATATGAATGAAATCAGTTTTTGTTCCTATGCTATTGTCATATTAGTGTCTCTACTATATTAGCCCATAGAAAAAATGGAAGGTTAATTCATTGGTAGTAGAGGAACCGAGATGTCTTTGAAAACTGTCGCATTTTTATGGGGATCATACTGTATTGATCCTTATATTTCTCCTCCATTTCTTCTATGGATGCATCTTAGAAATTCTCAACGAATTCAACAGTACTTCCTGAAACTTTTACAAAAAATCTGCTGAAGATTTTTATAGAAATTCTCTCAGGGATTCCTTCGAAAATATCTTATAATATTAACCTTCCAGGAAGCGCGCCATCAAATAACCGAAACTGCACCGCGCTCGCGCTGTACACAAAAAGCGAGGTTTTTTGGTAGTGTTGTACTTTTTACAACGGCGCGCGTGCTGAAGGGTTAAGGGACTTCTCAGAATTCCAGAGTTTCTTAAAAAAAATCAGCAAGGAATTTCTTTTAAAGTTTCACCATAGAGATTTTAAAAGGTTCGTTTAAAAATTTCTTCAAAAAATCCTTGAGATTTCTCAGGAAATTCTTCCAGGGGTTTTTTCAAGGCTTTCCTAAGGGGTTCTTTCAGATATTCTCACACACATTTCTTTAAGGTTTTTTTTTTATAAAAAAGCTAATGCAGTTCCGTCAGAAAATCTTCTGGGATTCTTATAAAGATTCCTTCAGGAACTGTTTAAGATATTCCTTTAGTGTTTTTTTTTTCAAAATCTTTTTCAGAAACTGCGCAAAACTTACTGGATGGATTCTTGAAAGAATCTCTTAAGGTATTTCTGAAGACATTGAGAATTGTCTGAAGGAATCTAAAAAAAAATACTTTGCAGATAAATAAAAGTTGATTGAGAATTTCCTGAAAGGATTCGTGGAGAAATTCGTAGAGGAATTTTCGATGGAATCTCTTTAAAAATGAGCGCCCTTTGCAGGTGTACATAAAAGAATTACTGAGGGATCTCCTGGAGAAATTGTTGAAGCATCTCCGGATGAATTTTGAAAATAGTCGCTGAAAAAAGACCTGATAAAATCCAGATAACCTCAGAATCCTAAGAGAAGCTCTCCCTTGGGATTCTCTCAAAAAGTTCCAGATTCGTAAATAGGATTATCCTAGAATCCTAAGATGAATCCTTCCAAAATCATGAGAGGAATTCCAAGAGCTTTTCTCTCACATTCTTAAGATAAATTCATCTTGAATTGGTGAGAGAGATTACCACAAAACAAAAAAAGATTTTCGGGATTCTAAGATGAATTCCCCAAGAAACTTAAAAGAAATGACCCAGAATCCTAAAAAGCGTAGCTCAGAATCCTTCGAAGGATTCCAGAATTCTGAGAAAGGTTCCCTCAAAATACTGGGCGAGTTTGCCAAAGATAGCATTCCCCCAGAAACTTGAGAAGAATTCCTCCAGAATCCTTTTAAGTATTCTCCCAGAATTCCCCTAAAATTCTGGGTGGAATCCTTTAGAATGCTGCGAATAAGTCTGCCATAATCCCGAAAGGTATTCTCTAGAATTCTAAGAGTGATTACTCCAGAATCCTAAGAGGGTTCATAAGAGGGGTTCTCCCAGATTCTTGAGAGAAATATATCTAGAAACCTAAGAGGGATTTTTCCGAAAATCTGATGAGGATTCTCCCTGGAAGGGATTACGAAAACTTCTAGAATGGACTTCTCCAGCATCCTGAGAAGGATTCTCTGGAATTCTGAGAGGTATTCCCACAAAAAAAACAGAAAAATTACCGCAGATTCCTTACCTAGAATCTTTGAAAGGACTCCCCTAAACTCCTGAAAGGGATTGTCCCTGAACTTTGAGAGGGATTCTTCTTGAATACTTTAAATTAATACACCAGTATCTCAACAGAATCTTCCTATAATCAAGTCAGGGATTTTCCCTGATTACTAAGAGAGATTCTCCTAAAATCTTGAAAGGGATTTCCGGGAGCAACTGCTCCAGAATACAGAAAACAGAATTCTACTGGAATTCTCGTGAAATGCTGAGAGGGATTTCTTCCGAACCTTAAGAGGAGTCACAAAATCTATGCGAGGGATTCTTCAAAATCCCAATTTCTCTATAGAGAACTCTGCCCAGAATCTCGTGAGAGGTTCTTCAATAATTGATAATTCTGAAAGAAAATGCCCTAGAATCTTGAAAAATATAGCCCCAGTATCCCAAGGATTTCTCCAGAATCATGAGACCAATTCTCCAGAATCTTGAGAGAAATTCCCCCAGTATCCTGGTGGCATTACCCCAGAAAGTCGAATTTTCAGAGAATCTTAGGAAGAGTACTTAGTGGTATTCCCGCAGAATCTTAAAAAGGATCTTACGCAGAATCCTGAGAAGGATACCACTAGAACCCTTCCTAGGAAATATTCCCACAGAATCCAGAGAGGGGTTTCGCCACAAGAGAATGCTGAGTATGATTCTCCAAGAATTCTGAGACGAGTTCCTGAGAATGCTAAGGAAAATTTCCTTAGAATTCTGAGTGGGATCCTAACTGAGGGTCTTCGAGAATCCTTAGAGTGGTCAACCCAGATCATCCAGAAATTACTTATAATCCTGAAAGGGATATCACTCTTGGTAGGGAATACCCCAAACCCTGAAACGAATTCCCTTAGAATCTAGAGAGAGATTGTCTAGAATCACTGACAAACAGACGCAACACTCTTCGAAAGGCCTTGGTACATGGTTTTAACGACGCGATTCTTCCACCAGTGGTGCTAGAATTCGATCGCTTTGACGTTTGCTAGTGTACACGTTCCTGAATGATGCAAACGAAATTTACAGGAGATTTGTGTAGTAGTATGCGTGTGTCTCGCGTGGCTCTACCAACATGGATTGCCTCAGAATCCTGAGCGAAGTTTTTCCTCGGGATTCTCCCAGAATGCTTGGACGGTTATCCCTAAAACTCCCTGGCGGATGCTTCCAGAATCCTGAGAAAAATCTCCTGCAGTATTAAAAGCCATCATAAGAGGGGATCTTCCACATTATTAAGAGAAATTCATCTAGAATCCTAAAAGGGATTCTAAAAAAAATGAAACCTGAGAAAGACTCACTTAGACTACTGGGAGGGGTTGCCCAAGAAACCCGAAATATACAGGCATACCTCGATTTAGTGGACCCTCGATTTTATGTACTTTGATTTTATGTACATTTTTTTAATGATTAACAAAAGAAATTTTAAATTTTTTAATCGCAAGAAAAATCGAATATAAAAAAACGATTCGGTCGATTTCGTGGACTTCAACATCGATTCAAAAAATCAATTAATCGGAACAAAAACATCGATGTTGCGAACATCGATTCAAAATTGCCCAACGCTACTAGAGGCATTTCTAAATGACTACCTGAGGGAATCCCTGGATACAGGGGGTGGCCAAAATGTTTGGGATAGGCAACATTTTTTTTTTCTTTTATCAAAAAGTTCAACATGCTGTAACTTTTCATAGAATGTATCAAAAATTCTCAAGTTTTAACTGTTTTCAACCTATTATAAGTGCATTGGTACAAATTTGTGCTCGATTGGTTAAACTTTCACAAAGTAAGAACCATTCTAGTGAAACACTATTTTTTAAACAACAATTTTTTGAACTGTTATATCTCGGAAACAAGTGAACAGAATTGAATGAAATTTTAAACGTTTATCAACAATATATTGATACTTGATACGACGTTATAAAATGTAATATTTTGTCACAACGAAAAAAGTTATACCGGTTCGATTTTTTTACCCATATAGAGGAAAATGAGTGAAATTTACAATACCACACAAAAATGACTAAATGTGCTTTCCCTTTAATTCAATAGGCTCTAATATATCTCGAAAACAGAAGTAGAAAATCTTTGGATATCAAAACTTAAAATCAATGACATTGATGTAAAAAAAATACATTTTTTCGAGAGAGATCCAAAAAGGGTCAATCCATGATTACCGTTATTTCGGGTGAAATTGATCACTTTTCACAGTTTTTGGCTTCTAATTTATGAATAGTTATCGATATGGTCAAACTCAATGCTTTAAAACAAGTACAACCACGAGTTTCATCAGTCAACGAGGTTGAAACTTCTACTGCAAATCATTTTATTGAAATAAATATCATTTGAAATTTGCAGGGATAAGGACGGGAGCCTCCTGACGGACAAACGTGAGGTGATCGAAAGGTGGAAGCAGCACTTCGACGAGCACCTGAATGGCGAAGAGAATGTAGGCACGGAGGACCAAGGCAGCGGAGGAAATGACTATGTTGGTGCAGCAGAGGACGGGAACGAACCAACTCCCACGCTGAGGGAAGTTAAGGATGCCATCCACCAGCT
The DNA here is from genome assembly GCF_035046485.1 of Aedes albopictus. Taxonomy (NCBI): domain Eukaryota; kingdom Metazoa; phylum Arthropoda; class Insecta; order Diptera; family Culicidae; genus Aedes; species Aedes albopictus. Next base: position 200,833,458 of record NC_085137.1, on the reverse strand, counting down.
CAAAAACAACAAAGCGGCTGGTAAGGACGGTATCGCAGCGGAACTCATCAAGATGGGCCCGGAAAAGTTGGCCACCTGTCTGCACCAGTTAGTTGTCAAGATCTGGGAAACCGAACAGCTACCGGAGGAGTGGAAGGAAGGGATAATCTGTCCCATCCACAAGAAAGGCGACAAGCTAATGTGTGAGAACTTTCGAGCGATCACCATTTTGAATGCCGCCTACAAAGTGCTATCCCAGATCATCTTCCGTCGTCTTTCACCTAAAGTAAATGAGTTCGTGGGATGTTACCAAGCCGGTTTCATCGACGGCCGGTCGACAACGGACCAGATCTTCACCGTACGGCAAATCCTCCAGAAATGCCGTGAATACCAGGTCCCAACGCATCACCTGTTCATCGACTTCAAAGCGGCATACGACAGTATCGACCGCACAGAGCTATGGAAAATTATGGACGAGAACAGCTTTCCCGGGAAGCTGACTAGAATGATAAGAGCAACGATGGACGGTGTGCAGAACAGCGTAAGGATTTCGGGTGAACTATCCAGTTCATTTGAATCTCGACGGGGACTACGACAAGGTGATGGACTTTCCTGCCTACTATTCAACATCGCCCTGGAAGGTGTTATGCGACGAGCCGGGCTCAACAGCCGGGGTACGATCTTCACGAAATCCAGCCAATTTGTATGTTTTGCGGATGACATGGATATTATTGCTAGGACATTTGGAACGGTGGCAGAACAGTACACTCGCCTGAAACGTGAAGCAGCAAAGGTCGGACTGGTGGTGAATGCGGCTAAGACAAAGTACATGCTGGTAGGTGGGACTGAGCGAGACAGGACAAGCCTTGGCAGCAATGTTACGATAGACGGGGATACTTTCGAGGTGGTAGAAGAATTCGTCTACCTCGGTTCCTTGCTAACGGCTGACAATAACGTGAGCCGTGAAATACGAAGGCGCATCATCAGTGGAAGTCGTGCCTATTATGGGCTCCAGAAGAAACTGCGGTCAAAAAAGATTCACCCCCGCACCAAATGTACCATGTACAAGACGTTAATAAGACCGGTGGTTCTCTACGGGCACGAGACGTGGACGATGCTCGAGGAGGACATGCAAGCACTCGGAGTTTTCGAGCGACGGGTGCTAAGGACGATCTTCGGCGGCGTGCAGGAGAACGGTGTGTGGCGGAGAAGGATGAACCACGAGCTCGCTGCACTTTATGGCGAACCCAGCATCCAGAAGGTAGCCAAAGCCGGAAGAATACGGTGGGCAGGGCATGTTGCAAGAATGCCGGACAACAACCCTGCAAAGTTGGTGTTTGCTAACCATCCGGTTGGTACAAGAAGGCGTGGAGCGCAGAGAGCACGATGGGCGGACCAGGTGGAGCGTGATCTGGCGAGTGTTGGGCGTGACCGACGTTGGAGAGCTGCAGCTGCAAATCGAGTATTATGGCGGCAAATTGTTGATTCAGTATTATCATGAATTTGATGTTAACTAAATAAATGAATAATCATTTGAAATAAAAAATCAGAAATTTTAGTTTCGGGGTGAAATTGATCAGTCAGTGAAATGACTTTGTAAGTGCTGAAAATATATTTTCCATCTGAATTAACTACCCCAGAATGCAAAAAGCTTTGTAAAATTTATGCAAGTACAGTAAATAAATTATGAATAATTTAAATTTTAAGTTGATCAAATCTAAAGAAAACGCCTAAAAGTATGCAATTTTCATACTAAACAAGTAATTACTTTAGAAAAAGTACAATTTTAAGCATAAATATCAATATTTATAGAACTTTTGATGACGAAATCGGGTTTAGCGAACACTTGGCAGCTATAAACATTCATTCGAATATTTATTCCATGTGCGATACAGCTACGGTAACAAAAGTTTGAAAGTGTCTTTGAAATTCGCCAAACACGCAGTTTCAGAAAATATTAAATTTATTACAGAAATATGTGACTAATTAGCTGTAAAATATGTAAACTCATCATTCAATAACCCTTGAGCCAGATGATGGTCATTTTCTACAAATTGTTTTAAGATCAAAGCTTTATTTTTGACAAATAAAAATGGCCCTCACGTCGATCAATTTCACCCCACTGATCAATTTTACCCGAAATCACGATACTTTTTTCGGCGTTCAAAAATTACCTATGTTTTAATAACTTGTGAAGCACTAATATACTGTTAATAAATATGTATGTACGGGGATGAACCAGCCTCGGGCTGAAAATCCCCATAATAAAGAGCCAATAATAATAATAATAATATGTATATATATTATATATTATATATTATATATTATATATTATATATTATATATTATATATTATATATTATATATTATATATTATATATTATATATTATATATTATATATTATATATTATATATTATATATTATATATTATATATTATATATTATATATTATATATTATGTATTATATATTATATATTATATATTACATATTATATATTATATATAAATTATAAATATATAAATATTAAATATATTGTTCAAAATTTCATTCAATTCGGTTCACTGGTTTCTGAGATATGACAGCCCAAAAGATTGTTGTCTCAAAAATATTGCTTTACGAGAAGGGTTCTAACTTCGTGAAAGATTATCCAATCGAGCTCAAATTTGTACCAATGATGCGCAGAATTTTTGATGCACTCTATGAAAAGTTACAGCATGTTGAACTTTTTGTGAGAGAAAAAAAAGTAACCTATCCCAAACATTTTGGCCACCCCCTGTATATGAAGTCAAACCTGATGAAATCTCTTGAGATTTTTTTTCAGAAATGTTTGACGATATGCATGTACACAATTCTGTAGAAACCTTGAAGGAATTTTCTAAATTACCCTGAGGAATCCAAGGAGGATTTTTTGATGGATTATTTTGAAGAAACCCGTTTACTAGTTTCAAGATGAAATTTTTGAGAAATTGTTCGAGAAAATCCTTATGCAGGTCGAAGTAAAATTCCTGAATAAATCCCTAAATAACTTGATGATTTTGTGGCTATATCGGTCTCTTTCTACTCAAAGTATAAGGGAGGCACCCGACTGCCTATGTATTGTTCTGTTTTCATCACAAATTCTATCGATCGGCAGCTTTTTCGGAATTCGCACTCCGTTCATAAGGGTATGCCTATATCGCGGCGTGTTTTTCCTTTTAGCTTTTTCGATCTTATAGGATAGAACACTTTTCTTTTTAAGCCAAACTTTTTATATCATATTCTGATTTATCGACTGGATACTATTAATAACTTGATGATTTTGTGGCTATATCGGTCTCTTTCTACTCAAAGTATAAGGGAGTAGAGATCAAAGGGGATAATGAAATGATAGATATGATAGAATTCGCTAGGTAGCGAACAAGTGTGAACCCCTATGAACGGAGTGCGAATTCCGAAAAAGCTACAGATCGATAGAATTTGTGATGAAAACAGAACAATACATAGGCAGTCGGGTGCCTGAAACTTTTGCCAGTCTTGGTAAGGTGGTATGAACTACCAACCAAGCCGATCTGTTTAAAAGCACAGGTCGCACGTCAGAATTCACGCATTGGATGTATTCGTTCAATACATGGCCTACTTGCCTAATTTCACCTTCTATAAAATTTTCATTTCTATCATTTCATTATCCACTTTGATCTCTACTCCCTTATACTTTGAGTAGAAAGAGACCGATATAGCCACAAAATCATCAAGTTATTAATAGAATCCTTTCGATAAATCAGAATATGATATAAATCCCTAAACTAAAAGATCCTCTCGAGGAGTTCCTGGAGAAACCTTCACTGAAAAAAACAAACATGAATAGGAATGCATTTAACCTGGAGGAATCTCGCTGAAATGATTCTAGGAAATCATATGTTTATGAAAATTCCGAAAAAGAATAACAAATCTCTAAAGAAATTTCTGGCGGTATTCTGGAGGTAATCGTGGAGAACATTCCAAAGAAGTGCATGGGAAGGAATTCATTCTGAAAGTATTCTCGTAGGAATCTGTAGAAGAGTTTTTGCTTAACTGCTGTATTGCAGAAAAAAATCGTGAAAAATAATTAATGTAGGGGAACATTTTACTATGCTAGCACAGTTCTGAAACCGCGTCTGGGTCGTTGTTGTTTTTTTTTTTTTGAATGGTTCATTTTCAATGTATTACTTCCACCCTAAGAAAAATTGAATTCGTACACCAACGCGGCCAGAATCCTAATTCAAGCCATCCAACAAATCTGATTCAATTTGTTATCACAGCGGACGTGTCAAAAAGGTAACACTTGAAGACATACAACGGCCACATCTTGAGAGTTAGGTACCTGTCCCAGAGAAACCACAGCCATTCGCAGAATGGAGGGGGCGAAAGTGGAATGGGATGCCGGCCGAGAGTCGTTTGCTCCTTTGATTCGTGGATGTCGTGTTCTCGCAGCCGCCGCGCCGCCGCACCGCGCCGGTTTAATGTCTCACGTTTTTGTTCGCCTTTCTCTTCTCGTCTGCGCGTCTGACCGGACCAGATTCCACGCGTCGAGGGTCATAACAGCCAGTGTGACCACCACCCTGAGAACGTTAGAAAACCACATGCCTCACGCTTGCCTGTGTTGTCGTGATTTTTGACCTTCCGTTTGATCATGCACGGAATATCTGCTAGGTATAGGCGACACTAGGAGGGAACGGTGAGTCTGAGTCCGTTAGTCAAAAAAAAAAACACTAACGATGTAGATATTTACAGGTTTGCGGATTTATCCTTTCTCTGTCAATTTTGAACGTGAAGTGGGCCTCCCATGCACGGCTGAAAGGTACTAGAAGATTTGGGAGCAGGGCTGCCATACTTTTAGTAAAGGTGACACACTTAAATGCAAAAACTTGCTGTATTTGCGGCGTTGAGTAAGGTTCTTCTTGTTTTTGGCGTAATGTCCCCGCTGGGACAAATCTGGGACAAAGACAGCTTCTCAGCTGTGTTCTTTGACCACACACACAGTTGTAAACTGAGAGCTTTCTCTGCCAATGACTCCATGCCCAAAGTTCGCGGACGAACCCGTCACCCCCAGAATGGTCATGCTGGATACCCATGCTTTTACAGCTGTGGCTACATGGGCCCTCGTTTCGTAGGGTAATCAAGAGGGTAATGTAGTGAATACGAGGCGAATAGTAAATGAGTAAAATTGAATCACTTTTACGGAGTTTACATTGAGTGTGTATTGATGACAGATGCTGAAATGAAGGGGAGGGAAGAAAAAGAAGCGAACGACTCGACAGAAATTTCGATTCAGTGATATGACTAGTGTTGCGAAAAACGGTCGACGTTGAATTTGAATTTTAATTAGAGTACTGTTTTTGTAAATATAAAATAATAATATTCGAATACGACATGGTGCAGTCGGTAGTGAAAGTGTGAAAACTTCCGGATCTACTGGTAGAGAGAGTTCTGCCAGCAGAATCCTCAAATATGGAAGTGCGAGGACTTCCACCGGATGGGAAAGTGAGTTTTCCCACCGGATCTGCTGGTAGAGAGAGTTCTGCCAGCAGAATCCTCAAATATGGAAGTGTGAGGACTTCCGCCGGATGGGAAAGCGAGTTTTCCCACCGGATCTGCTGGTAGAGAGAGTTCTGCCAGCAGAATCCTCAAATATGGAAGTGTGAGGACTTCCGCCGGATGGGAAAGTGAGTTTTCCCACCGGATCTGCTGGTAGAGAGAGTTCTGCCAGCAGAATCCTCAAATATGGAAGTGTGAGGACTTCCGCCGGATGGGAAAGCGAGTTTTCCCACCGGATCTGCTGGTAGAGAGAGTTCTGCCAGCAGAATCCTCAAATATGGAAGTGTGAGGACTTCCGCCGGATGGGAAAGCGAGTTTTCCCACCGGATCTGCTGGTAGAGAGAGTTCTGCCAGCAGAATCCTCAAATATGGAAGTGTGAGGACTTCCGCCGGATGGTAAAGTGAGTTTTCCCACCGGATCTGCTGGTAGAGAGAGTTCTGCCAGCAGAATCCTCAAATATGATGATGATGATGATGATGATGATGATGATGATGATGATGATGATGATGATGATGATGATGATGATGATGATGATGATGATGATGATGATGATGATGATGATGATGATGATGATGATGATGATGATGATGATGATGATGATGATGATGATGATGATGATGATGATGATGATGATGATGATGATGATGATGATGATGATGATGATGATGATGATGATGATGATGATGATGATGATGATGATGATGATGATGATGATGATGATGATGATGATGATGATGATGATGATGATGATGATGATGATGATGATGATGATGATGATGATGATGATGATGATGATGATGATGATGATGATGATGATGATGATGATGATGATGATGATGATGATGATGATGATGATGATGATGATGATGATGATGATGATGATGATGATGATGATGATGATGATGATGATGATGATGATGATGATGATGATGATGATGATGATGATGATGATGATGATGATGATGATGATGATGATGATGATGATGATGATGATGATGATGATGATGATGATGATGATGATGATGATGATGATGATGATGATGATGATGATGATGATGATGATGATGATGATGATGATGATGATGATGATGATGATGATGATGATGATGATGATGATGATGATGATGATGATGATGATGATGATGATGATGATGATGATGATGATGATGATGATGATGATGATGATGATGATGATGATGATGATGATGATGATGATGATGATGATGATGATGATGATGATGATGATGATGATGATGATGATGATGATGATGATGATGATGATGATGATGATGATGATGATGATGATGATGATGATGATGATGATGATGATGATGATGATGATGATGATGATGATGATGATGATGATGATGATGATGATGATGATGATGATGATGATGATGATGATGATGATGATGATGATGATGATGATGATGATGATGATGATGATGATGATGATGATGATGATGATGATGATGATGATGATGATGATGATGATGATGATGATGATGATGATGATGATGATGATGATGATGATGATGATGATGATGATGATGATGATGATGATGATGATGATGATGATGATGATGATGATGATGATGATGATGATGATGATGATGATGATGATGATGATGATGATGATGATGATGATGATGATGATGATGATGATGATGATGATGATGATGATGATGATGATGATGATGATGATGATGATGATGATGATGATGATGATGATGATGATGATGATGATGATGATGATGATGATGATGATGATGATGATGATGATGATGATGATGATGATGATGATGATGATGATGATGATGATGATGATGATGATGATGATGATGATGATGATGATGATGATGATGATGATGATGATGATGATGATGATGATGATGATGATGATGATGATGATGATGATGATGATGATGATGATGATGATGATGATGATGATGATGATGATGATGATGATGATGATGATGATGATGATGATGATGATGATGATGATGATGATGATGATGATGATGATGATGATGATGATGATGATGATGATGATGATGATGATGATGATGATGATGATGATGATGATGATGATGATGATGATGATGATGATGATGATGATGATGATGATGATGATGATGATGATGATGATGATGATGATGATGATGATGATGATGATGATGATGATGATGATGATGATGATGATGATGATGATGATGATGATGATGATGATGATGATGATGATGATGATGATGATGATGATGATGATGATGATGATGATGATGATGATGATGATGATGATGATGATGATGATGATGATGATGATGATGATGATGATGATGATGATGATGATGATGATGATGATGATGATGATGATGATGATGATGATGATGATGATGATGATGATGATGATGATGATGATGATGATGATGATGATGATGATGATGATGATGATGATGATGATGATGATGATGATGATGATGATGATGATGATGATGATGATGATGATGATGATGATGATGATGATGATGATGATGATGATGATGATGATGATGATGATGATGATGATGATGATGATGATGATGATGATGATGATGATGATGATGATGATGATGATGATGATGATGATGATGATGATGATGATGATGATGATGATGATGATGATGATGATGATGATGATGATGATGATGATGATGATGATGATGATGATGATGATGATGATGATGATGATGATGATGATGATGATGATGATGATGATGATGATGATGATGATGATGATGATGATGATGATGATGATGATGATGATGATGATGATGATGATGATGATGATGATGATGATGATGATGATGATGATGATGATGATGATGATGATGATGATGATGATGATGATGATGATGATGATGATGATGATGATGATGATGATGATGATGATGATGATGATGATGATGATGATGATGATGATGATGATGATGATGATGATGATGATGATGATGATGATGATGATGATGATGATGATGATGATGATGATGATGATGATGATGATGATGATGATGATGATGATGATGATGATGATGATGATGATGATGATGATGATGATGATGATGATGATGATGATGATGATGATGATGATGATGATGATGATGATGATGATGATGATGATGATGATGATGATGATGATGATGATGATGATGATGATGATGATGATGATGATGATGATGATGATGATGATGATGATGATGATGATGATGATGATGATGATGATGATGATGATGATGATGATGATGATGATGATGATGATGATGATGATGATGATGATGATGATGATGATGATGATGATGATGATGATGATGATGATGATGATGATGATGATGATGATGATGATGATGATGATGATGATGATGATGATGATGATGATGATGATGATGATGATGATGATGATGATGATGATGATGATGATGATGATGATGATGATGATGATGATGATGATGATGATGATGATGATGATGATGATGATGATGATGATGATGATGATGATGATGATGATGATGATGATGATGATGATGATGATGATGATGATGATGATGATGATGATGATGATGATGATGATGATGATGATGATGATGATGATGATGATGATGATGATGATGATGATGATGATGATGATGATGATGATGATGATGATGATGATGATGATGATGATGATGATGATGATGATGATGATGATGATGATGATGATGATGATGATGATGATGATGATGATGATGATGATGATGATGATGATGATGATGATGATGATGATGATGATGATGATGATGATGATGATGATGATGATGATGATGATGATGATGATGATGATGATGATGATGATGATGATGATGATGATGATGATGATGATGATGATGATGATGATGATGATGATGATGATGATGATGATGATGATGATGATGATGATGATGATGATGATGATGATGATGATGATGATGATGATGATGATGATGATGATGATGATGATGATGATGATGATGATGATGATGATGATGATGATGATGATGATGATGATGATGATGATGATGATGATGATGATGATGATGATGATGATGATGATGATGATGATGATGATGATGATGATGATGATGATGATGATGATGATGATGATGATGATGATGATGATGATGATGATGATGATGATGATGATGATGATGATGATGATGATGATGATGATGATGATGATGATGATGATGATGATGATGATGATGATGATGATGATGATGATGATGATGATGATGATGATGATGATGATGATGATGATGATGATGATGATGATGATGATGATGATGATGATGATGATGATGATGATGATGATGATGATGATGATGATGATGATGATGATGATGATGATGATGATGATGATGATGATGATGATGATGATGATGATGATGATGATGATGATGATGATGATGATGATGATGATGATGATGATGATGATGATGATGATGATGATGATGATGATGATGATGATGATGATGATGATGATGATGATGATGATGATGATGATGATGATGATGATGATGATGATGATGATGATGATGATGATGATGATGATGATGATGATGATGATGATGATGATGATGATGATGATGATGATGATGATGATGATGATGATGATGATGATGATGATGATGATGATGATGATGATGATGATGATGATGATGATGATGATGATGATGATGATGATGATGATGATGATGATGATGATGATGATGATGATGATGATGATGATGATGATGATGATGATGATGATGATGATGATGATGATGATGATGATGATGATGATGATGATGATGATGATGATGATGATGATGATGATGATGATGATGATGATGATGATGATGATGATGATGATGATGATGATGATGATGATGATGATGATGATGATGATGATGATGATGATGATGATGATGATGATGATGATGATGATGATGATGATGATGATGATGATGATGATGATGATGATGATGATGATGATGATGATGATGATGATGATGATGATGATGATGATGATGATGATGATGATGATGATGATGATGATGATGATGATGATGATGATGATGATGATGATGATGATGATGATGATGATGATGATGATGATGATGATGATGATGATGATGATGATGATGATGATGATGATGATGATGATGATGATGATGATGATGATGATGATGATGATGATGATGATGATGATGATGATGATGATGATGATGATGATGATGATGATGATGATGATGATGATGATGATGATGATGATGATGATGATGATGATGATGATGATGATGATGATGATGATGATGATGATGATGATGATGATGATGATGATGATGATGATGATGATGATGATGATGATGATGATGATGATGATGATGATGATGATGATGATGATGATGATGATGATGATGATGATGATGATGATGATGATGATGATGATGATGATGATGATGATGATGATGATGATGATGATGATGATGATGATGATGATGATGATGATGATGATGATGATGATGATGATGATGATGATGATGATGATGATGATGATGATGATGATGATGATGATGATGATGATGATGATGATGATGATGATGATGATGATGATGATGATGATGATGATGATGATGATGATGATGATGATGATGATGATGATGATGATGATGATGATGATGATGATGATGATTTTTTTCAATTTTGGTTCTTTTTATTGTCACAGAGTAGAGAAGAAGGCGAATGTAGTGAATACGAGGCGAATAGTAAATGAGTAAAATTGAATCACTTTTACGGAGTTTACATTGAGTGTGTATTGATGACAGATGCTGAAATGAAGGGGAGGGAAGAAAAAGAAGCGAACGACTCGACAGAAATTTCGATTCAGTGATATGACTAGTGTTGCGAAAAACGGTCGACGTTGAATTTGAATTTTAATTAGAGTACTGTTTTTGTAAATATAAAATAATAATATTCGAATACGACAGGTAATAGTGCTTTTAATAATATTATCTTAACTGAGCATATTTATGAATCTAGTATAAATCTACTTATGAAACCGTGGTATATTTTTTTTATAATTTTCTCACTTTAAAATGAAGCATTCTAGCACTTATAAAAAAAGGATTTTTCATAAAATATTCTGACAGCCCTTCTTGGGAGCACGAGTTGCCGGTATCCCCAAACAGTATTCCCCCATTTTCCATTGATTGATGACGACAGATTGATGATTGGTGTGGAGGCCATTGCCAATGATGGTTTTGTTTTGCTCGGGGACCGCAAACGCGCGACAGCTCAAATTGGGAAACGACAACCGCGTTGTTTTGTTATGTTGACGCATAGGTACATGGCGTGGCGGAGAGACACAGAGCACCTACCAAACCCCAAACCGAGACAGACCGTGACGGGGCCAGGCAAATGACAGCAAAGATGACAGTGATTCGAACCGGTATCCGTAGCGGAGCCAGAGCAGCCTAGAGTGGCGTTTTCTGACGGTGATGGATTGGTCTTCCTTAGGATTAGGGGGGTCACGTTGTTGATTATGGATCGAATTGGATGCGGGTGACCGCAAATAAGTACGGCATGCATGCATATATCTACTTACTACCCTGTTCAGGTTGACGTTGTTCGTTGATTGATTTGTGACCGAATTTGGATTCCTACAGAAACGAGCTGACCAAATGCGGAGAGGGACTTGCGAAAGTAAATCAATTGGCCCATTAGCATACATTAGGTCCGGGATCCGTAATTAACTATCATTTGGTAATTAATTATCTTTTTCTTAAGAGAAAGTTTATAATTACTTTGTTTAATGCTTCGCTAACAACTACTTTGCTTCCGACCATCATCTCCTAATCGGCGAGATTCGGTTGCGCCATGCGAGGATCCATCGACAGGAGGAGAAGATCGGGCGGCGGTTCAACACATATGCCGACTAGAACACGCTGCGGTGAAAAGGTCCTTCGTCGAGAAGCTGGAGAACCGTGCTGCGGATATTCCGGAAGGTAGAAGCTTAGAAGATCAATGGAGCGCCTTCAAGGACGCCTCCATCGCCACCTGCGAGAACAATTTGGGTGAGCTACGCACCCAGAGAAAGCAGTGGATCACAGATGACACCTGGAGCAAGATAGAGGAGCGGAGAAACGCCAAAGCCGCGATAGAACGAGCGAAAACATGTGGAGCCAAAGTCGTAGCCTGTCAGCGCTATTCGGATATCGAGGAGGAAATGAAGCGCTTATGTAGATGGGACAAAGGAGCGTGGGCGGATTTTTTGTTATACAGAGTGAGAAAATCTGCTGATCAGATACCCAGGTTATATGGGTTTCGACCCACTAAAAGCTCATTTTCTCTCTTCCTTACATTCGCGGTACGCCCGTTAGGAATGACTTCGAGAAGAGGGAACCGTACATGAGTACTCTCTAGTGGTAAGCGTTCTACCAGCTCACGCCTTAAGCTGTCTTCTCCCCCCTGGAAGATGGCTAAAGAAAACTACCCGTTGGACTCAAATTCATGGATGGGGAGGGGAGTCATCTCAACTTGCTGTTAGTCAGCCCGCCATTTTCTCTGTAATTTAAGAACGATTCGGGAGACCGTGGTACACATTCTTTCATAACTGTTGTCCGGAGTGACATCTCTACCTTTGCTCTACGAAACGTGGACATTCAAAGAGCGCATGTACCGTGGTCTCGTCGTATTTTGCGCATTCTGGACATATGAACCAAGTGTTGAACGCATTCTTTACGTCCAGCGTGACGACCGCACAATAGCGGATTTCCGTTCGCTTTTTTTGGAGCACTATCTCGGCCGTTTTGGTTACAGTCCTTATAGCGATCACCGTAGATCGACTTTTCCGGGAGTTGAACTTGTTATCCAAGAGGCCAGTCATAGGGCTTCTTTGTATAGATAGATCATCAGCCTCGACAGAATGATTCATCTCAACAGATTCCTGGCGGTGTCCAGAAGGCAGATAGGTCGGCAGATGGCAGAAGGCAGACGGGTCGACAGATGGCTCCCCGGGTTTGGCAGCAGAACCAATCTTTGCATTTTCCACCTCTCAGAAATTCGCCTCTAGCTAAGCACATCTGCATAACCATTCTGAACATGCTAGGGTTAGCCTCGATGGCCGTCCTAGAGATGGGCAAAACAGTTCTTTTAAGGGAATCGTTCTCAATTGAACAGTTCTTTAGAAAGAACTAGTTCTCGTGAACCGTTCTATCGTTCAGTAGTTTTTTCATCATTTTTTTTTTTTGTAAATCTAATTTAGAACTAATTACATATTAACGTACCTAACGTATCAAAACATTACTTCCCTACTCAAGTCAGTTATCTTTTATTTATTTATTTTTTTTGTAAATTCAACTACGCTAAAATATAAGATTTGTGATCTTGTGCATTGACCCGATATGTATTTATCAATTGCCGTTTTCAGACTAGCTGTATGTCATCAGAGAATTCTTCTTTTTTTTTGGCACATCGTTTACAGCATTCACTCTCTCAGAAACTAAACTCTATCTTTGGAAGCTGAATGAGTGGTTCTGAGGGACATTCAGTTTTCTTGTTTCTGAGAGAACGGAGAACTACCCAGGTAACCAATAAGCAGTTAAAGCGGCATTTATTTAGCATTATATGCGCCTTTACAGCAGGTTATTTAGTGCCAATCTGCCGTATAGGCGCCATTAGTGCTACTTAAATGCAGGTTTTGGCCCGATATACGGCTGATTAAATGCTTAACCTTCCTGTCCCTCAGATTGTCAAAAATAAAAACAAAAATTTTTCCCTGCTCATTTTCCCCGCTTCATACCTATTCTCCTCCCTTTCTCTTCTCATTTTTTTCTCTCGCTTTCTTGTGCAACTTTTCATACTTGGGGCACGTTATGGAAGGTTGTTAGTTTTTTTTTGCTAATTTTTCCGTAACCGGGATTCAATCCCTCCATCTTCGGGTTGATGACGTAACAGAACCGCGCTACAGTATAAGCTATAGATGGTCAGATGATGTGCGTTGATTTTTTGATCTATATGAAGCTCAACACCAGCAGTTGTTTCGTTTAACGCCGTGCTCGGGCATGTGCTGATAATTAGCATACATCCTGGGAAACGCATCAGGGGAGATTTATTTACAAAAGGCCTCTTTACCTTTATTTTTCACTTTCGTTTGCTACCTATGACTAAAAGGATACCCGAATGATGCCGGCCCTACAGACATGCCACATTAGAACGTTGTTGTCGTGTTGTTGTGTTGTACTTTTAGCATCATTCGTCACTCCTAGCAGTTCTGTGGCATTAAAGTAGCAGTTCACATACTTATTATCTAAAATATATCGAGCATTTCAAATGCTACGCAACAGCTGTCAGATGTTACGCAGCAGTTCGATTGCTTATTTAGGGCAGCTTAGCAGTCGAACTGCTATTATATAGCAGTAAGCAGGTGGAATGCAGTTTTGAAACTGAAATACTGCTTATTTAAATGCTTATTGGTTACCTGGGTACCGTTCTTTTCAAACGAACAATCGTTCAGTCATTCTTCCCAAAGAACTAGTTCTTTTGAACCGTTCGCGAACGGTTCGCCCATCTCTAGCTGATCGCTACTGTCGGGATACCGTCCGGACCCGGAGCCTTGTTCGATTTAAGCGACTTCGCTATTGTCATGTGCTCTCTTTCGTCACCGGGGCAACCTCGTATCGACTGGATTGGCCATAGGAGCCGTATCATGGCGCGAGAACAACGTTACCGCGATCTTCTGCAGCATCTGGGGATGCTGATGTACCCTTCGTTTTGGCCATGACTACTCTGATCCCAAGTGGTTGTGTTGACTGCCTGGCAGAGATATTCGAAGTACGCCCGCTTACGCGCCTTAATCTCTTTGTTCAGTGCCAGTTTAGTCACCCTGTTGGCCTTTTTTAGCTCCATTCCACCCTCATCGGAGCGAGCTCTTTGCATCCTCTTTCTAGCTGTTAGGCAGGATGAGTGGAGCTCTGTGGTTTCTGGACACTAGTATACCCGTTTCAGTCCTTTTCGAGGTATGGATCTCCTTGGCATTGCGGCGTCACATACACGGATTAAATTTCGACTAGATCATCGCTGGATAGATCGTCGGTGTTACCCTTCATAAGCACTCGCTTCCCAAATGCTGGCTTATCGAAGCGTGAGGTCAGCCATACCCGATGACGGTAAATGACCTTCGGCTGTCTTCGACCATCTTTTCCGTGTTCCACCCTATATTTATCCGCCAGATGGTCTCTGTGCGTGTATCCACCGTGGACCCTTCAGTCCGAGCTAGGGTTTAGAATCGGTCTTCAGAAGGTCACATCAATGATGGACTCTACACCGTTCCTACTGTAGGTTTTTTGTTGCCAACGTTCGCGACATTCACGTTCAGTTAAGCCATAGCTTCGAGTATAGCCGAGACTTTCGCGTTAGTCAAGTGGCTACCCACTCAATCAACCAGGCGTTAAAGATTCCACCGATGACAACGGAACTCAATCCCGCTAGTGCACTAGTATAGAATCGCTAGTGAATCTAGTATAGACGAGAACTGGTCTATCGGCCACCTCGGAAAACGACTGCTTGTACAGATCGCCACAAGTTTTTCCCTGTCCGCTACTCAGCTCACGTTGCGCACGATGTCTGTACTTGACTCCGAGACTGACTGCCTCAGCAACTATCATGCGGTATCAGGTTTACCTGTATAACCTGCGCAGGTTGGTTTGACCTCGCGTGCCTGGGCATTTAGGTCCATTGCACTCCTTGGCGATATGATCCTCCACTCCTCACTTTCTGCAGAGCTTGCTCCTATCGGAGCCTTCGCACGCCCACGACTTATGTACTTGCTCAAAGCACTTAAAGTACGCCAGTAGTCTTGTTCAACTCTCCATACGGGGAACTTGATCGTGGAGATATGCGTGCCTGCTGGGCCCTTTCGCAGGCGGATCGATACACTTGGTGCATCTACCTCTCACTGCTGTTTAAGTACGACTGCGAGCGTTTCTGCGCCGGTGATCTCGTCCAAGTTTTTACACTGCACGCAAAACAAGAAAAGCTACCAAAAATTGAGATATGCCTTTTCTACCAATAACGTACAGAAAATGTGATAAATCATAATCCATTCGTTGTATTAAGATGCGCAACACGGTTCCATAGCTTCCATACCACTACACACAAACACCTCCATTCAAACCCGAGAAGTTGAACCGGGTTGCGTCTAAAAATAACTTTCGCTTCGCTGCTGAGCTTCGCGTCCTATTGTCTACATGGAATTTTCCACTTGCAAACAGCAACCTGCTGGATGCGGGCTTTTCAGTGCACAATGGGTCTAGAGTCGTATTTACGAAGACAAAAATGTTTCTGCCAAGTTCTGTCATTTCTTTTTGTTTTTCATTATTGTGAAATGATTACGGTCAATCAAGTGTGGCTTATCCAAAAATCTGCTGATTAATTATTCTCTATACAATATCAGAATGTTTTACAAAGTCATAGCAAATTTACAAAAATAAAACATTCGATTGATTTGATTGATTTGTTTTTATTAAAAAGAATTTGTTACGATGTTACCGTACGGTAACTTTGTATATTGTGTGGGGTTGAAGGGAAAGTTTTTGTGAAGCTAGTTTAACGTCCTATTTAAATGCACTGTGATTGAGTGTGTCGATATAAAGCAAAAGCTGTGTGTTAAGTGGGTTACCAACTCGGCCACCCGTGTGAAGTAAGCACCGATGAGGGCGGAAATGAGAAGCGAAATGGGATGGTGAGAGAAAGAGCAGCAAAAGTGGTGCGAGTTGGTGGGAGTAAAATATTCGGGACCAGTAAGGAAGATGACATTCGATACGAAGGACGTATAAACCTTCACGCGGAGTCTGGACATGTGCCGCAACTCAAGATTAATCTACACACAATAGTGAGACTTTCCAAAAGTTTTGTTACAAAAGTTCAAGTTCGATGACGTTGAGCGCGAGTGATTATCAGAATTGCGGAACCTCACGACCACCACCCCCCCCCCCCTTCCGTGGGCGATATCAAGGAAGATCCGTTGGCAGTGCAGACGGCTCGGATGTTTCGTCAGACCTGCGTGCTGGTCCGTATTCAACTTGCACTTGTTCCACCACGACCGCCATCTTGATTACCGCAACGAAAACCACCCTAACATAACAATAATAGGGAATAGGGTCAACAATTGAAAATAAACTTTCTAAAACACAATATGTGTCTAAAAACTTAAAGCTGAAGCTTAAACAGTTTTGTCTTCGCAAATACGGCTCTGGACCCATTGTGCAGTGTGGCGGCTGTATCACTTCCATCACCAAGCCACGTTTGTGTTGATGATGATGGCTTTCAGCCTCTTGTCTATTCATGTGCAGTTATAGCCGTGCTGGTTAGAGCGCAGGATACCGTGTATCACCATGATAGTGTCTCGGTTCGATTCCCGCCACCGCCCGTATTTCTTTTTAAACATGTATTGGTATTTGATGCCGCCGCTGCTGCCATGATCATTCTAAAAATAGAACAAATAATGAGAAACCAGTGCGACAGAGCACACGCACACATGCGAAATTTTCCTTTTCCAGATTCTAGGAAGCCAATACAATTTTTGGTATACTGCCACCAACCAATTTTTGTATTTGCAAGGCCCTAATACAATATTTGTATATGTTTCATACCCAATTGTATTAGAATCTGCCAATCTCAGGTTGCGTGTGGAGAGTCGCCTCCGCCGTTAGGACTCTTACATGCAATTTTTTGACCAATACCTTTTGAGCTAGTTCTTTGTAGGAGGTGCCTTTCTTTGTCGACTCCTTCTTCAGCACTAGCATCATCTCTCGAGTCCTGGTGCGCCGGATGCTGTTTACATCCGCGCTCAGTGATGAAAGACAATTTTCCTCTCGAATGGCCTTCAGCACCTCGGCGTACGTGTCTGCCTTGGTTTTGAAGACAAGCGCATCGCTCAGTTCGCGTTTGCGGGCTAACTTCACTTTTCTCACTATCTTCCTCTTTTTAACCGTAATGCAAAGGTACTCTCTCCCCTTGATCCAGTTGGCCTGCGTTCCTCTTAGGGTTGGCCTCTTCAGGCTTGGTTTCCTTGCCCCTAGCGCGATTTGCATCCTGCTTGGCAGCCTGATTACTCGCGCTGGGTGTCCCTCTCATCCTCCTTGGTATTTGTCCGCCTCTGCCGGATGATTCTTGGACCTGCAGAGAATAAACCATGCAGCTCGAGCCGTAGGGCGCTTTGAAATCTCCGCTACGGCTCCGGTGAGCTGCATCATCGTGTTGCCAGCAAAGAGGAAGCTGTCCGTTGGGGTGTACCGCTACTCCCTGCTCGCGTCAGCCGCACTCCGCTCTTCAACCAGGAGATCATAATCCTTCTTGGCTAGAGCCAGCGATTTGAGAAGCTTCAGCAGACAGGTTTCAGGTCTTTGCTGATGTTATTTCGCCCTCTCGTTTAACCGATCAGCTCGTCTAGCTGTTCGACAACTACTAACATCTTTGGTAGACCGCTCCTGCTGCGGTTCAGGGTCCGCGTGAAATCTGCGCCAGTCATTTACGCTTCCTTGGCCGGTGCTGCGATGCCTCGTGTTCCTCCTGTTGAACCTTCTGCCGCTTGCTCGCTGGTGCCCCTCGTTGTGGCGATCTCGCGTGAACGGTTTCAATGCCGTTTCCTCTGCCTCTCCACTCTCAATCACATGGTTTATGGATTTAGTACAGTCATTCTTGTTGGGTCCCTCTGAGAGCTGCTATCCATCACTGTCAATGCTTAGAGCCGCTATGCCTTACTGTCTGTCCGATCTCATCAGAGTCGTCGCTGAAGTGAGCCAAGGTTGTATACTATCACTCATACTATTACTCATCGCAACCGGCGAGATCCTGGTAGTTGCGATTAATCATCAACCAGCTGTGGTAGTACATTTCCATGGAGCACCAAAATAGCTTCGAACTGGCAGATGACGTTGCTCTCGCAGCGCGGATATGAAGAGTAAGCTCGCCGATATTACCAATCCTTGGCGACAGGTCTTACTTTCAACGTCAACAAGTCCAAATCGTTGGATGTAAACACGGTCAACCCGTTCAGTTTTACGATAGCTGGGCAAGCAGTGGAGATAATGTTGAAACAGTTGAAAGCTTCCAATATCTTGGTAGACAAAATCACAATTTTTAACTTAAACGTAATATCTGTGCTGCCGTGCGCCAGTGGAAAACCAGTGAATCAAAATTCAACCATCGTGCAACAATAACGACAATGTCGCATCCTAAATTTGTTGCGACATTCTACCCAATGCGACATAGGTTTGTCCCAACTTGAACAGAATAGGACAAAGATCGTGCACCACGAGTTTAGAGATTTTTAAGTCTTGCAATGTGTTTTTCGAGCGATAACTGAAACGCTCTGAACTGCCCCTATTCGCATAACAGTCCCATGTTTGCTGGGTTTCCTATTCACATGGGACTGTTGTGCGAATGAGGGCAGTGAATATGTATTATCTAAAAGTTTCGATTTTGGGTTTGTAATAATTGATTATTCACGAGTTGAAAAGTACGCAACAAATTCAGCTTCCGTTTTGTCTGCAACAAATATAATCGAGATCATGTCATTATCTCTGACCAGTTGGGATAAAGAGTAATCATCGCGTCTTCTTTGTTGCTTATTTTGTGCCTCTTTTTTCTGACAATGCTTTTCACTGGACTGAAGACTGATGTGTATCAGTGAAGAACACTCAAAAGCTGCAGGACTCAAAAAATAGATGCCATAAACGGCCGATAGCGACAGAAAATCGGGATGAAGGTGGGTCGGTCACACTCTACGCCAAGGCGGGAACGAAATCTACAAACAAGCGTTCGATTGGAACCCAGCAGGACACCGCTGCAGAAGCAAGCTCAAAAGCTCATGGCGGCGCAGCCCTAACAACGAAATAAAGTAAGTCGACAGAAATTTTCCCTGGGCACAGGCACAAGTCTAGGCGATCTTTCAATTCGGCCTTCTGCACCATCGCATCTGCACCGAAAGAACTATTTCGGTAGTTTTGGCAATCGATTTTACTGAGGCTAAGTACACCAACTTTCAAAAACGGATGCAAAAGGTAAACAATGCAGTATAGCTGTATTCAGCAGTTATTTTCGTCAAAAAAATTCCGAACACGGTATTTCAAATTTAGTTTGTGGGTGCTCTGGAATTGAGGTATATAAGTATTGGAAAATAACATCAAATTCTACCAGAAGAAAATCTCAGCTACGCCAATTCCTAAAACAGTAGGAAAGCATCAATGTATTTACCACGAGAGGCAAATTATTGCTTCGTTTCCCTTGTTTTTATAGGTCTTTTTCAGATTAATCTTCCGTAACTTGCGTGGTTGGTCACCACCGCCAGCACATCTCCATGCTAATGCTGAGTACAAAAAGCGATATTTTTTCAACGTGTTGTACAAAATATAGCAGCGCGATCGCTCGAGGGTTAATAATAAAGCACATTGATGAATATTGCTTACGTAAACGTCCTTCTAAATGAAACTGACTGTTTCAGTTCAGATTCACTCGAGATTCGTCCTTGTGCAATTAACACCGGATCTTGTAATGCTTTATGGTTCGATGATTGGCGATTTGGTGGATCAGTTAACAAGCAGGTTCATTTTAATGAACGTTCATTGTTCGATTCCATCCCATTCTAAAGCCGAAAATTAGCTATAATTAAAGTAGGAGATTGAAAAATGGCTTTGGACGTGAACCAATCCGGGTTGTATCTGGTTAAGGTGCATATGGCTTGGGATACTGAAAATATGCACGTTTGAATTGATGTGTTTTCATGTTGTCAACATGCTGGAAAAACTTGGGTATCCATTAACCCACCATCAGTCGCATCAAAAAAAGTTACACGAGCGGTCGCGTCGTGTACTCAGTACACGGCATACGCTTTCAATTATGGTTTACATGCTTTACTAGATACAATGTTGGTGTCTTCAGCAAAAATGTCCAACTGGATAATGCGCGTCTCATAGTGGACATGTGGAACCGGTCTACACGATCTGGTCCTGTCCCGGGTGTCGGAATGGCCCTCGCGGGAACCTGTTTCGTGGACAATTCAGTTATGGCACCAAAACTAGGCATGCGACGGCTCTATCTTCATGATTTTCCATATCCATTATTTTGGTAACCATGAAAATGACCAGTGACCTCCCTGGCCAACCCGTGGCCACCGGAATGTGCCCTGGAGGAACCTGTTTCGGGGACATTTTGACCATGACACCAAAACTAGGCATGCGACGGCTCTATCTTCATGATTTTTCATAACCATTATATTAGTAACCACGAAAATGACAAGTGACTTCCCTGGCTAACCCGTGGCCACCGGAATGTTCCCTGGAGGAACCTGTGTCGAGGACATTTTGACCATGACACCAAAACTACCCAGGTAACCAATAAGCATTTAAATAAGCAGTATTTCAGTTTCAAAACTGCATTCCACCTGCTTACTGCTATATAATAGCAGTTCGACTGCTAAGCTGCCCTAAATAAGCAATCGAACTGCTGCGTAACATCTGACAGCTGTTGCGTAGCATTTGAAATGCTCGATATATTTTAGATAATAAGCATGTGAACTGCTACTTTAATGCCACAGAACTGCTAGGAGTGACGAATGATGCTAAAAGTACAACACAACAACACGACAACAACGTTCTAATGTGGCATGTCTGTAGGGCCGGCATCATTCGGGTATCCTTTTAGTCATAGGTAGCAAACGAAAGTGAAAAATAAAGGTAAAGAGGCCTTTTGTAAATAAATCTCCCCTGATGCGTTTCCCAGGATGTATGCTAATTATCAGCACATGCCCGAGCACGGCGTTAAACGAAACAACTGCTGGTGTTGAGCTTCATATAGATCAAAAAATCAACGCACATCATCTGACCATCTATAGCTTATACTGTAGCGCGGTTCTGTTACGTCATCAACCCGAAGATGGAGGGATTGAATCCCGGTTACGGAAAAATTAGCAAAAAAAACTAACAACCTTCCATAACGTGCCCCAAGTATGAAAAGTTGCACAAGAAAGCGAGAGAAAAAAATGAGAAGAGAAAGGGAGGAGAATAGGTATGAAGCGGGGAAAATGAGCAGGGAAAAATTTTTGTTTTTATTTTTGACAATCTGAGGGACAGGAAGGTTAAGCATTTAATCAGCCGTATATCGGGCCAAAACCTGCATTTAAGTGGCACTAATGGCGCCTATACGGCAGATTGGCACTAAATAACCTGCTGTAAAGGCGCATATAATGCTAAATAAATGCCGCTTTAACTGCTTATTGGTTACCTGGGTAGGCATGCGACGGCTCTATCTTCATGATTTTTCATAACCATCATCTTAGTAACCATGAAAATGACCAGTAACCTCCCTGGCTAACCCGTGGCCACCGGAATGTGCCCTGGAGGAACCTGTTTCGAGGACATTTTGACCATGACACCAAAACTAGGCATGCGACAGCTCTATCTTAATGATTTTTCATATCCATCATCTTAGTAACCATGAAAATGACCAGTGACCTCCCTTGCTAACCCGTGGCCTCCGGAATGTGCCCTGGAGGAACCTGTTTCGAGGACATTTTGACCATGACACCAAAACTAGGCATGCGACGGCTCTATCTTCATGATTTTTTCATATCCATCATGTTAGTAAGCATGAAAATGACCAGTGACCTCCCTGACTAACCCGTGGCCACCGGAATGTGCCCTGGAGGATCCTGTTTCGAGGACATTTTGACCATGACACCAAAACTGGGCATGCGACGGCTTTATCTTCATGATTTTTCATATCCATCATCTTAGTAATCATGAAAATGACCAGTGACCTCCCTGGCTAACCCGTGGCCACCGGAATGTGCCCTGGAGGAACCTGTTTCGAGGACATTTTGACCATGACACCAAAACTAGGCATGCGACAGCTCTATCTTAATGATTTTTCATATCCATCATCTTAGTAACCATGAAAATGACCAGTGACCTCCCTTGCTAACCCGTGGCCTCCGGAATGTGCCCTGGAGGAACCTGTTTCGAGGACATTTTGACCATGACACCAAAACTAGGCATGCGACGGCTCTATCTTCATGATTTTTTCATATCCATCATGTTAGTAAGCATGAAAATGACCAGTGACCTCCCTGGCTAACCCGTGGCCACCGGAATGTACCCTGGAGGAACCTGTTTCGTGGACATTTTGGCTTTGACCCCAAAACTAGGCATGCGACGGCTCTAGCTTCATGATTTTCCATATCCATCATCTAGGGTAAATCGCCAATTGTTACACACCTTAAAAACTCGCCAATTGTTGCACACCTCATAAGAAAAGCATGGAGTGTGCAACTATTAGCGAGGTTCCAAGGTGTGCAATAACTCTGTATGAGGCGGTCATGCTTATAATTTCGCTTATAGCATGGTGAATCCGTTAATTTGATACATATTTGCCTCCCAAAACCGTTTTTGTATTGTATAAAAATATGTCCAATCTAGTTTTGTAATTTTCGAATAGAAAGAAATAAAAAATAGTTTTTTTTTTGCTTCACGGAGCCGAAATTTTTAGTTTTGTGAATTTGGTTACCAACTGATTTGTATACAGTCATACCTCGGTATAACGTAGCCTCGATATTACGTAACTCAGTATAACGTAACTTTTACCTCGATATAACGTAACCTTCTTATGGTTCCAATGTTTTGCTATTTGAATAATAAACGTGATTCACGAAATAGTCTTTATGGTATTACGCTCAACCAAGCCTACTAACCAGTTTGGCGCACGGTGTGTTGAAACAGGATTATTATCGCACTTTCATGAACCTAAAATATTTTTTCGTTATAAGTTAGCCTTAGCAGTATATATTAAGATTCTGGAGGTTGAAAAATCTTTCATCGGGGAAAATTAAAATAAATTCGATTTTAGTAGTTTTCCACTTTTCTCATATGATATGGTATTACCCAAATCTGATGAACCTAAACTTCGCTAGAAAAAGTCCCCTTTCTAATAATAAATTTGAATCCATTTAGAGAGAAACGAATGCAAAAGTCTTTACAACGAGTTTAATTTGTTTGGCGTTCGTTTCATGTGTCCAGCCCACTACAGTCTGCCGAAAATCATAAATCAATAAAGTCTACATTCCTTCCATTTGTCTGGCACATAGATATTCGTAATGGAGTTAAACGAATACTTCCCATTAGTGCGACTCATACATTAGAGGAAGCACCATACACCTGTGACTCATACCATTTGCAGCACATATCCTTCATGTGCTAATTTGCCTGAAATAGCGGGTATTAATTGCACATACTTTGCATCTCAAACCACATCCACATGGATATTTGCCAAAAAGTGTGAGTCGACTATACTGAGTGTGCGTGACATATTTGTAAAAGTTCTGCCTCTGATCTGGTAAGGACTTTCGTCTATACCAAATCTTAAAATTTTCAAAGACTTATCTCCACTAGCACAAATAAAAAGATAAAATCCTCCTTTTTCGTTTAATGGATGTGAATCGCGTAAGATGAATGATATACGATGCACAGCTCTATGAGAAGTAATTGGTTGTAAAAGCAGTTACGCCCTTTTGAAATGTTGATACCGATATCTAAAACTAAGTAAAAAGAAGATAGAGTTAAGGACTGTTCATTTTAATTGCACTATGATTTTGCATTCTTTAACAGATACGTATTTCGACCTCAACTGTTAGGTCATCTTCAGTGTCTCGTACTTAATCCGATATTCTTTTTACGTACATGTATTCCGCTAGCATGCCGAGGTTTTTCATCATCATATCTAAAACTGTTTTAATCAAACATTGATTGATTTCACAATAAATAAAATGATTACAAATGCTTACCTTAAAATACGTGTATCAAGAGCGTATGCCGAAAGAATAATTAAAAGCTATTCTCTAAGGGCTGATTTCTTAACCTCAGATTAACCGGAAAAACCAGGCTTACCCATATAGTTAAACCTGGTTTAACGCTTTAGTCAGGGTGAAGAAATCGGCCGTATGTGTCCAACATGCGATAAATAGGATAAATTTTCACTTTTTAGTAAAACATCAAGCCCTGCAAAATCAGAGCACAATATACATAAAAGTTCTTATGATATTCGAAGAACTATCAGTATTTCTGCTAAACTAGCTCAAAACAACTAAATTTACAGTTAACATGAATGATAAAAAATACACGTGATTAAGTCACCGCATTTGTTTAATGATTTCGCAATCGAATCATCTTTCGTGGCCGTCTGATCGTCGTTTAGGTGTATCGTTACATGGTTTGGCATGCAAAGTATGTGCAACTAATACCCGCCATTTCAGGCAAATTAGCACATGAAGAGTATGTGCTGCAAATGGCACGATTCACAGGTGTATGGTGTTTCCTCAAATGTATGAGTCGCACTAATGAGAAGTATTTCTGGAGCAACATTTCAAAATGGCCCAAGAGGTCTTGTGTCTTTTTTTCGGAAACGCTCCGTAGGGCGTAACAGCAGCCCGCCCACTCAAATATACACCGTTATCCGAAAGATCGCTGTTTGCTCTCTCTGATAACGGTCTTAATTTGTGTGAATAAACTAATGGGGGCTCAGGAACGACGTGTGAAGTCATTGTTTACCAATGCTTGTATGCCCTTTTCAAATGATGCTCCAGATTTGTTTTCCTCCATTACAAATATCTATGTACCAGGCATATGGAAGGAATGTAGACTATATTGATTTATGATTTTCGGCATACCATAGTGGGCTGGACACATGAAACGAACGCCAAACAAATTCAACTCGTTGTAAAGATTTTTGCATTCGTTTCTCTCTAAATGGATTCAAATTTATTATTGGAAAGGGGACTTTTTAAGGCGGAGTTTAGGTTCATCAGATTTGGGTAATACCATATCATATGAGAAAAGTGGTAAACTACTAAAATCGAATTTATTTTAATTTTCCCCGATGAAAGATTTTTTAACCTGCAGAATCTTAATATATACTGCTAAGGCTTACTTATAACGAAAAAATATTTTAGGTTCATGAAAGTGCGATAATAATCCTGTTTCAACACACCGTGTGGCGTTATACGAACACTTTCGCAGTTATATGACAGTTTTCGGTGTCAGTAATTTTGTTAAACTGCTAACTGCAACATGTTTACGTTTCACTTAACGAATGAAATTGAGTAACTGCAACGCCTGACAGATGTCGTAAAGCCATCAATTGACGTAAAATGAACGTGAACTCCATGCGACTGTTCATAGGCCAGAGAAACTTATTCACAGCATCAGTTACTTCTGCATTTCGTTATATGAAGATCCTGCTTTTTCTCTTCGTTTAATTCATCCACATTTATTCAATTCCTCCAGCCTATTAGGGCAAACATGGCACATCATTTTGACGTTTGGCGGTGCGATAACTCCAAATTTGTTGAGCTTACCGGACTTACAGGTAAAAAGCATTGCAGTTAAACCGTTTGCACCGATCGAACGTCTACTGTACTTATTCTTGACATATCATTCCTACTGAAACATAGCCTTCCAACTCCAAAAGACATGACAGTATACAGAAGTGGAAGCAAAATCGGTTTCATGTGATACTGCGAGTTATAACGCCGGGGCAAGTTCGCCTAGTCTTAGAAGAACCCTGCAGGAAATCGCTCAAGAAATTCTCTGATAAATCCCTAGGTTAATTTCTTGATAAATTTCTGGCGAAATTTTGTGATATATCCCACGGATGAATTATTTCGGTGGAAATATTTCAAAAGTATTCTATTCTTCCTATCCTATCCTATCCTTCTTGACTTTTGAAGATAGGTATATAAAAACAACATTTAAACAAGGTTAAAAATCATTGTTGAGTGAATAACATAATTTGGGGGAGGATCTAGGGGGGGATCTTTTTTCGATATAACGTAACTTAGATATATCGTAACGAACATAAAAATGTTGTTACGTTATATCGAGTTATGAATGTATACTAATATTAGTTTGGGCGATCCACGGTACTCACAGCTGCTTAAGAATAGTGAAATGTTATGTATAAAAATTACTACTGAATTCGTCAGTAAATCTTTGTTCAATATTATAGGGAAGATTTATAAAAAAAACGTCCGAAGCGATCGTAAGGGGAAACATTTTTTGAAAAATCATAAACCAGTCACACTTATTCAAATAAGATGATAAAGTAGCATCTAAATTTTACATTTACATCGTTTTCAGCCATATAAGAATTGAACACAATCAACTAAATACATGTTGGATGGTAGAGTGATGAATGCAAACAACTGAAATTAGATAAAAAATCAATAAACTTTATGTTAAGTACCACATTAATATCACAGTTGATTGTGGCCAAAGGTTTAGACCTATGGTAGAACCACTGTGCAGCGTTCTTGCATTATAAGAAGTACGCAGTTCGCAAGATTTTTTGGCCTATCTCGATGCGTGAAAAATTCAGGTAAGGAATCGCTCGAGAAATGAGGAAGCTTTTGATTCTTCTTGACTCCAGTACGGAACTGAGAAGATACGTCAAATCAAATGAAGCTCTCTGTGTTGAAGTTCTTGGCCATTCCGGTAAAGAAAAAATAATGAACTGAACGGAAATTACTTGAGGGATACCTAGCATAAACCCGTGACCACAGGAACATGTTAGAGGACGGCTCTATCTTCATAATTTTTATATTCATTGTCTTGGTAACCGTTACCCCCAGTGGCCACGAGTGTGACAGATAGGTCACTGGTCCTATTTTAATAACGAAGGTGAAAAAACATGAGGAGCCATGGGCAAAATGTATTCGGAACAGGTTTCTTCAGGGTTCAGTGGCCAGAGGTTAACCAGAGAGATGACTGGCACTGTTCACAGTTACAAAGATGATGTACATGAAACATCATGACGATAGAAAACAACTATATCCACAGTTGTGAATGCGTGATTATTCAGTATATGCATGCTGATGGTGACAGGTTCGATTCGCGGTCGGTACTGGAACTTTTTGTAATGGATTTTTTCTTAGCTTTCTTCGTTATAGAGTATCTTTGTGCCTGCCACACGCTATACACATGCAAAATGATCATATGCAAAAGAAGCTCTCAGTTAATAACTGTGGAAGTGCTCATAGAACATTAAGCTGAGTATCAGGCTTTGCCCCAGTATGGACGTTATACAAAAAAAAAAAAGATGAAGATCATGGAGATAGTGCCCATGCATGGCTGGTAGCCACGGGTTAACCAGAGAGGTCACTCGCAGTTTTTTTTTCGGTTACAAAGATATTGGATATGGAAAATCATGAAAATAGAACCGTCGCATGCCTAGTTTTGGTGTCATGGTCAAAATGTCCTCGAAAAGGTTCCTCCAGGGCACATTCCGGTGGCCACGGGTTAGCCAGGGAGGTCACTGGTCATTTTCATGGTTACTAAGATGATGGATATGAAAAATCATGACGATAGAGCCGTCGCATGCCTAGTTTTGGTGTTATGGTCAAAATGTCCTCGAAACAGGTTCCTCCAGGGCACATTCCGGTGGCCACGGGTTAGCCAGGGAGGTTACTGGTCATTTTCATGGTTACCAAAATAGTAGATATGGAAAATCATGAAAATAGAGCCGTCGCAAGCCTAGTTTTGGTGTCATGGTCAAAATGTCCTCGACACAGGTTCCTCCAGGGCACATTCCGGTGGCCACGGGTTCGCCAAGGAGGTCACTGGTCATGTTCAAGGTTACTAAGATGATGGTTATGAAAAATCATGACGATAGAGCCGTCGCATGCCTAGATTTGGTGTCATGGTCAAAATGTCCTCGAGACAGGTTCCTCCAGAGCACATTCCGGTGGCCACGGGTTAGCCAGGGAGGTCACTGGTCATTTTCATGGTTACTAAAATAATAGATATGGAAAATCATGAAGATAGAGGCGTTGCTAGCCTAGTTTTGGTGTCATGGTCAAAATGTCCTCGAAACAGGTTCCTCCAGGGCACATTCCGGTGGCCACGGGTTCGCCAGGGAGGTCACTGGTCATTTTCATGCTTACTAAAATAATAGATATGGAAAATCATGAAGATAGAGCCGTCGCAAGCCTAGTTTTGGTGTCATGGTCAAAATGTCCTCGACACAGGTTCCTCCAGGGCACATTCCGGTGGCCACGGGTTAGCCAGAGAGGTCACTGGTCATGTTCAAGGTTACTAAGATGATGGTTATGAAAAATCATGACGATAGAGCTGTCGCATGCCTAGTTTTGGTGTCATGGTCAAAATGTCCTCGAAACAGGTTCCTCCAGGGCACATTCCGGTGGCCACGGGTTGGCCAGGGAGGTCACTGGTCATTTTCATGGTTACCAAAATAATGGATTTGGAAAATCCTGAAGATAGAGCCGTCGCATGCCTAGTTTTGGTGCCATAACTGAAATGTCCACGAAACAGGTTCCCGCGAGGGCCATTCCGACACCCGGGACAGGACCAGATCGTGTTGACCGGTTCCACATGTCCACTATCAGACGCGCATTATCCAGTTGGACATTTTTGCTGAAGACACCAACATTGTATGTAGTAAAGCATATAAACCATAATTGAAAGCGTATGCCGTGTACTGAGTACACGACGCGACCGCTCGTGTAACGGTCTGGTTCAAAAAAAAGTTACACCAGCGGTCGCGCCGGTGTACTGAGTACACATTCAAAATGTGAGGTTAGAATTACGTATTTTTCGAGTACTTTCCGTGCATTTTTTCATTTTTTTCTGCCTTACTAACAAGAAGAAGAGTGGATCTTGGAATAGGACCAACACCCGGTTCAATTTGGTGCGAATTTCGATTATTTTTTTGCATTTTTCTGAGATGCGTGTACTCAGTACACGCAAGCGACTGATGGTGGGTTAAGTATCCAGCAGCTTTCAATCTATAACACTCATGAAAAGACATGACATGAGCAGTAAACGCATATAAAGGTGCTGAGGATATATTTAAGCTTGATTCGCGGTTGGTCCAGCGTTTTTTTTATAGCAATTGCATTGACTTTCTTAGAAATAGTATATCTTGGCTTAGTGCTTAACATACGATATGTAAATGTAAAAAAATAATCAATTGGTAAAAAAGATGTCGGTTAATACTTTCAAGGATCGACTGAAATTCTTAACTTTGAACTTTTAGTGGCTACGCAGTCTTTATTCTTGAAACGGGTTTATTATCTACCCAACGTTTCGGCACTTAGGGATGGTGCCTTCATCAGGGGGAAAATAATGTTCTCGTTTCGTCTCTCGTGTTTCGGCTAACTTTAACTGTCCTGACTCTAATTGTTTGGTACATGACTCAATAACACTTCGGTGAACTTATGTGGACTTTATGCTAATGGCGCAATTCTTCTTCTTCTTCGAAACACGAGAGACGAAACGAGAACATTATTTTCCCCCTGATGAAGGCACCATCCCTAAGTGCCGAAACGTTGGGTAGATAATAAACCCGTTTCAAGAATAAAGACTGCGTAGCCACTAAAAGTTCAAAGATGTCGGTTAAAAAGCATCAGAAAGAGCAACAAAAAATCTATTCCGAAAAATGCCCACTCTGTACCAGGAACTGAACCACGGCCTCACTGGGCGAGTTTTCTGTCTGAGCCAAAGCATGGTCCACTTTGTATGTTACAGATTTATTCTCTGCATTCCTGAATATGATCCTACTGTTTTGTCACCTAGTTGTTCACCCCTTTTTGTTGTCTCTTTTAATTGCAGATCATTTA
Source organism: Aedes albopictus (assembly GCF_035046485.1). Classification (NCBI taxonomy): domain Eukaryota; kingdom Metazoa; phylum Arthropoda; class Insecta; order Diptera; family Culicidae; genus Aedes; species Aedes albopictus. The sequence goes on along the minus strand of NC_085137.1, from coordinate 200,802,210 downwards.
GTGGAGTGCCGCTACAACAACAACGACTACTCTAGGAGAAGCTGCCGGAGCTCGCAGCTCCCGTGTGTGGTTTGTTGAAATTGGACCCTTGAGTGGTCGGTCACCGCGCGTCATTTATGTGTAGAAACACTTTTTTCAAGCTGCGCTGTAGACGGGGCTGTTGGTACCGGTGCTCGGGGTGCGGTGTTGTGAAGGAGCAAAAACACGTCGTCTAGTCGTACGCCACCCGAGCCGTCGAAGCAGCTGGGGGAAACATGAATATGAAAGTAAAATTTCGGCACGTTTCGATACTGCTCCCCTTCGGTAGTGGCGGCGGCGATTCTAGTGGCGATTACCACCGGTGCTGCAATCAGTATCGTTTAGTGTACATTTATAACAAGTGATTTGCTCTGTCTCGAGTGGGTGCAGCCGTTTGAAGAATTTGTCCGCGTTTATAGAGCGAAAAGTGTGGTGCCTGGGAAAAGAACGGTCGGTGCTCGGAGTGCCATGGCGGTGCGATATACCAATCATCTGACGATGAAGGGGCACGTGGTTTTGGTGCTGCTAGTGTTGTTACTGTTCCAAAATTGGGCCAGGTGTGAAGTGGTACACGGTCTGAGTCCTACGCTGCAGACCACCAGCCAAACTAAAATGATGCTGAAAGAAAGCTTATTGATTCCTTCGATGGATCCGGAAAAGGAAGCCAAGGCAATGTACGAGAAGGCATTGCAGCAGTACGGGATTGTGGGACGAACGTTGAAGGAGATTTGCAAACCCTGGCAATCCAAGGGCTGTCAGTGTACCGGTTCGTCGGAGGAGGTAGCACTAACTTGCCGAGGGATAGGATTGGAGGCGATTCCGGTAAACTTACCGTCGGAGCTGATCAAACTGTAAGTAGATTGTTTTTACCACTGAAGAAGTTTTTTTAAATCCTTTTCAATTTTGAACTACAATAGTAACTCAAAATCCATGTTGTGGAAAAAAAGTCGTTGTTTTAGATGTAAAAAGTTTAAACAAAGTATTTGTTTAAGTCAACTTTGCATTTATTTATTAAAAGCGAACCGTTTAGTACCACGAGCCACGAGATTTGAAATACAAACAATAGTCTATTTAACGAAACGACAACAGTGTTGATATTGATATTAACACTCACGGGCTTGGGCACAACCTCCTGTCAAATTTTCATTAATGAAATGAGCGATCAGCTGATCCGAAACGTCTCGTAAAATGGCTCATTAAATAAATAAAGTTTGCAAATCGGTCAAGATATCGCACACCTTTTCGAGTTATTATCGTTTAAAGTTTCGCGCTTTGCCTTGACCTTATAGAAGGTGCACGCTACAAGAGGCTGTGACTCTCGCTCTAGTGCTCCATTCTTTATGAAATTTCTAATGTGTTTTATTTAGCTAGTATACTTTTAGATAAGGTCGTTTGAGGGGTTTCATCGGCGATCCAGTGATTTTGTGGAGGTTTCTGGGGCGTTTGAGGGATGTTTCAAGGGGGTCTCAGTAGGTATCAGAGGTTAAGGAGCGTTCCTGGGCTTTTGAGAGGTTTTTTGGGGGGGGGGGGGGGGGTGCATGTCCTGAGATGAACCAGCCTAGGGCTGAAAATCTTATAAATAAAGACATTAGAAAAAAAAAAAAAGGTTTCAGGGGCGTCCAAGGAGTACTCTCGGGTAATTTACGAAGATCCAGTGTGGTTTACGGGCGTTGCACTGCAAGGATTTTCAAGGGATTAAAAAAAAAACAATTATACCGTCCTTGGCCAGAGGCCGCACAGACTGAGCATGACTTATATTAGACAACGGACAACACATACACTCCCGATCTAAAGTTTGGGGTCACCCCCTCAAAAACATGTAATTTTTTTAGGCCCATATCTCCTGCGTCTGATTTCAAAACCCTAGGTTTCATTCAAAAGATAATAAGTCAAAGAAACTTTGAACATGATTTAAAGAAACTTTTTCAAAAAATTTTGTACATAAACTTAACATAAATTTGCCAAATTTTCTAAAAAATGAATATAAACTTACGGCAGTGTCGCTGGAAATTGGGACGTCCAAATTTTAAGATGAGAGCGGTAATATAACCCGTTTTCTATTAGCTTTCAGCTGATTTTTACAGAACTTAGCTAAAAAATCTAGAAAAAAAGCTATAAAGTAAATTAACTCTTCATGTCATCGACCAAAAGTTTGGGTTCATCACTCAATATCAGCCAAAAGATCTGGGTCACTTTCGTAAAACGTGGAAAAGTAATTTGGTGATATCTTCGTCATCTACCGTTCAATTTTAATTCTTTTTGGCTCATTTCAAAAAAAATTAACTAAATTTACGTTTGATGTCTTTAACTTATCGTATTTAACGATTTTTGTAAATAAAAATGTTATGTAAAGTAAACACATTTCACCACATTTCAAAAAATGAAGCAAATTAAGTTTCAGTGTGTAAATTTCAACAAATGTGTGTGGTTCAATGTCTATGCAGTAAGTATCATTCATTATGTTTCAAATAAGCCAAGAAGAATTATAATTGAATGAAGATGACAAAGATATCAACTAATCACTTTTCCATGTTTTACGATAGTGACCCCAAACTTTTGGCTGGTACATCATTTTGAGGGGTGACTCCAAACTTTTGGTCGATGACATCAAGGATTAATTTACTTAATAACTATTTTTTATGATTTTTTAGCTTAGTTCTGTAAAAAGCAGTTGAAAGCTGTGTAATAGGAAATGGGTTATATTATCGCTCTCATCTTAAAATTTGGCCAACCCAATTTCCAGCGACACTGTCGTAAGTTTATATTATTTTTTTAGAAAATTTGGCAACTTTAAGTTAAGTTTACATACAAAATATTTTAAAAATGTCTTTTTTCAATCATGTTCAAAATTTCTTTGACTTATTATCTTTTGAATGAGACCTAGGGCATTGAAATCGGACGCAAATTGGTGAAGATATGGACCTATAAAAATGACATGTTTTTGAGGAGGTGACCCCAAACTTTTGATCGGGAGTGTATAACACCCAGGGAAGAATTTTCCGTTTGACGAAAAGTTTTCCCCGCCTGAAGTGGGAATCGAACCCACACTCCGAGGCTTACGAGACACCCCAACGACTAACGCCTCTAGATTTTTAGGGCATTTTAGGAGCACTCCAGGGCTTTCAAAAGCATTTCAGGAGATTTCAAGAGGTTTCAGGAATGTTCCAGGGGGTTTCTCAGGGTTTCAGGGACGTTTCATGGAGTTTTGGGGTTTTTTTTTCAATGGGTTTCCAGGGGTTTTCAGGGGTATGCAGGGGTTTGTAGTCTGTTCCATGTGTGCCGGGAGTGGTCCAAGGGGTTACTAAAGGTTTCAAGAGCGTTCAACGAAGTCTGGGGATATTCAGGAGCATTTTTCTGTGTTCCTGGATGTTTGTTAGGGTTTCAGGAGACGTCAGAGACATTCCATGAGGTTTCAGTAAGATGTGAGGTGATTTCAGGGGGTACAGGTGCATTCCAGTGGAGTTACGTACAAAAGGCTGAATCACAAAAGGCTGAAATTACAAAAGGCTGAATGCATCGAAAGGCTGAAATTACAAAAAGGCGAAATAGTAATATGACTAGTTTTCAAACGGTGTTAATCGAAAGAAATAATGCTAAAGACCACCCCAGTACTAACAACTCAGACAAACAGATATAACACGAATTAGATTTTTTTACGGAATTCGGTAATTTTTTACCAAATTCTCAACAGCTGAACGTTCGGTAATCCGTTCGGTAATCGAAACGAGTACCGATCATCCGGTAAATGAAATTTTGGGAAGGCTGTCACAAATTACCGAATATCTCCGGTAATGTGAGTTGCAGAATTACCGTAGGATTTCGGTGATTCAATGGTTTTATTAGATTTTTACAGATTTTCGGTACATCTTAAAATTAAAATATCGGCCTGGGCTTTAGTTTTTTATGTACCATCTTTTCGGAGAATTTTAACGTTTCTGCTTATAATTTGCCTTTAAAATGCGTCACTTTTACTTAGTTGATTGTAGTTTGATCCGTAGCAGGAACGTGAAGCGAGTTTGCACCCATTCAATCATGCGAACAACTGCGGAGAGGCTGGAACGGAATGTTGACTACATGGGGGAAGGCGAACATCAATTTATGTACGAATACTTACTCAATTCCACTAAACGTGATGCTTTATTTACCAATATAGAATTTCTGAGGCCAATAAAGCAGATTTTGTTGGAGCGCACTTATAATACTTCGAAGTTCTGACTAAAACCAACATGTAAATTTAATCTATCACCAGTTTGACGTTTCGAATTTGATGCTCGCAACTTTACGGAATTTTGGTGAAGTAGAGTGTGATTGACAAACTTTTTCGGTAGTGTGTTTACAGTATATGGTAGAAACCCGATTTTACAGTGCGTACGAAAATTATTTGACAGATGATGCTGTCACAGTAACGAATTACAAACGGATCGGTAACTAAATTACCGAACTCTTGTAAAATAGTCTAAAATTACCAAAAAACACTATTTTTTTCACTTAACCGAAATTTTCCAGCAAAATAATCACCGAACAGCGAAATTAAATCTGAATGTGCACTCTAATTATTCCCGTCATACACTGATTTTAAGGACTATTTGAAAATTTGCTTGTTGGTCGATTACCCAGCCATGGTCCTTGTATTGGTTTTGCTTGAGCTTGACGTTTGATGTACCTACCGTCCCCTAGATCATGGTTGGACAAATTAAGTCACTTTGGAGGAACATGCCTCTGTTACTATGTTCTGAATGGGAAAGTTTTACGATTGTTTGCTCGCAATGACAATTCCATACTATGCATTATTGAACGCCTATACAGGTCGGACTCGATTATCCGGAGTCGCGTTCTGATGTTTCTCAAACACATATCTGGAGAACGGAATGCTCTTTAAAGCTGAAATTTTGACATTTTGTCAAACCAATTTTGATTAGTAATCAGTCAAAATTTCAGCTTTTACAGCATTCTGTTTTTGAGATATATTTTTGGGAAGCGCCAGAACCCGACTCCGGACAATCGAGTCCGACCTGTATTACTATGACAGTATTAAAAAAGACGCGGGCACTGTTTTCTGCCAGAGGCTTACAGACTGAATAAAACTTAACACTAGATAAGGGACACACGGAGCATGCACCAGTGGATAAGGAGAAGAAACTATTTTCATAAAAAGTTTCATCACCTGGAGCGAGAATAGATCCCTCACCCTATAGCATGGTGCGATTAGAAACTTGGTGACCATAACTGCACGGCTACGAGGCTCTTTTTCTTAAAAGAATAGCTTATATTTATTAGAAGGGAAAATCTCTGACAATATTGTTAGCAGCTGTAATGACAACAATCTTCAAAACAACATGACTCGAAAGAAAAGCTCGTGTTTAAAGAAGGAAAAAATAACTAAGACCCATACAGCCGATACGGTAAGGCGCACAGGTAATCAACAATACCATGCTGTGGGTGACGCTTTCAATTCGCGTTCGGATCAGAACCTGTTTAATATAGAAATTTCCTTCACTTCTTCGGACATTGAATATCGTCATGCATCACGATATACCATAGCTGAGAAGTAGGCTTCATCTAAGTTGGGGCGTAACGCCAAGAAAAGGAAGAAGTGCTAAATCTTATTAAAGCATTTCCGTGTTTTCAGCCTTTTCAATTTTCAGCCTTTTGAAATTTCAGCCTTTTGCTACAGTTTGTTTATTTCAGCCTTTCGTATACAGCCTTTTGTGCATTCAGCCTTTTGTGCGTTCAGCCTTTTGAGATTCAGCCTTATGTTACTATCCCTTCCAGTGGTGTTCCAGGAGGTTCCAGGATATTTCAGGAGGTGAAACGTGTTGTAACAATCTGAATACCCTTTAAACGCATTGAATTGCCTTCAAGCAGAGAAATAAATTGTAAAAACAATTAATTTATAGTTTAAAACAATCGAATTTTCAAATTACTATAGCAACAAACCGATTTATAGTTTATACAGAACTGTTCCATTGTTTAATAATACAAATATTTTCGTTGGTCGAAGTTCTTGACAGTTTGTTAGAACAAACAGAAATGTGGCAGTTTCCACATAAAATAATGGATTGTTTTGAACGACTGCACTTTTGCCTGCCATTAACTTATTTGTTATTTAGTTGTTACTTATTTGTTTATTTAGAAGGCTCGGGCGCCATAACTGAGCAAAAAAAAAACAAAGAAATATATTTAACTTTGGAATAAGTAAATTCTCAGTTTGAAAGTCAACCATGCGTTCTATTGTTTTGAATAAGAGTCATTTTTCTGCGTGTTGAAACCTCTCTGAAAACCCCTTGAAACTTAGAAGTCCGATAAAACACCGTTGAGCCCTCTGTAACATCTTGAAGCCTTCCGTTCCAAGAGCCTTGAAAAGTATTTGAACGCCCTTGAATCCCTCAGAAACATTGTTTTGAGAGCATTCTTAAATCCTCAGAAACCACTTCAAACTTCCCTGATAACAGAAAAATCCTTGAAAAGCATTGAAACCCCTGTGAAGCCCCCGAAAATCTCTTCGGAACCCTGAGGTCTACTGAAAAGTCGTGAAACTTTTCTGAAACCCCTTTGGAATACTCCTCAAACCTCCGGGATCCCCTCCGACAATCCCACGAAACTCGATAATGAAAATCTGACAAATTTGTATCAGACAATTAAACTGCTGATGTAGGTGTAGCGGGTTTCAAGAGGTTCAAAGAGGTCTTGGAGTTTCATGGGGTCTTACGGTATTTCGGGGAGTTTCAAGGGCTTCCAGGGAATATTCCGTAGGGCTTCACGAGGTTCCAGGGGTTTTGGAAGTGTTCCAAAGGCGTTTTAGGGTTGTTCTAGGGGCGTGCCAAGGGTTTCATGGATGATTCAGTGATTTTTAGGGGGTTTCAGGGGTGTTCCAAGGGAATTTCAGGTGGTTTCTGGAGTTTCAATAAGCGTGCCTGGGTTTATAAGAGGTTCGGGTGTTTCATGAAGCGCCGGGGTGGTTTGGGGCGTTCCAGGGGGTTTCATGAGCGTTGCAAGGATTTTCAAGGGATTGTTCCAGGGGGTCTCAAAAGTTATTTTAATTAAAATATCAAAACGAACAAATGAAACAATTATAGTTCATCATGTTACGTATATCATCAATTCATTCACTAGCAGTAGAACTCAACATCAGCATCCTTTAACAGACAAACCGCTATTTGGAGAAAAAGTTGCTCCAAAACTCGTAAGTCTTGCTGGCGTCATCATTGCATTGCAGCAATATATGTACTTTGCCCGCTTTGATGATCGGCCGCTGCTATTCGTCGCATCGAACCAAACGATATAATACAAGCAAAGTAACAAGCATTTAGTTATGAGCGGAATCATGAAGAAATAACATTGAAACAATTTCTACTTGAATTGAAAGTGAAATTGGAAAACGGTTAATTGAGATGTTTATGAGCCAAAATAACAATAGGTACCATCTATTTTGTTGATTTGAATACGCGAGCTTAGGCCCAACCTTCCCCGATGTTTCATTCATCTTTTCTCGAATTTTAGTTAAACATCCATCTATTTGAAATGTGTTATCACTCGATTTTTTGATCTCAAAGCTTCGCAAACGAGCATCCAATTGTTCAAAGTATAGATACATTCCGCACATCTGTCAATGCCAGGTTCTTGTACCCTAGTTGGAAACACTAATCGAACACCGGTCGAGTCCAGGATAGTAACTACATAGTAACTATACTCTACATGCGGATGCGACGACCACCGACAACCAACGCCGCCGCGCCGGCTAGGAGAGAAAGTCCCACTTTGTGTGAATGTGTCGAACGAACGGTTGCGCTGCCATCAGAAGGAAATTAACCTATTTTCCCATCGCTCTTTGAACGGGAGAGTATCTAGCTAGCTAGCTAGCTGGCTACCTAACTTACCGATAGTTCCTGCTGTGGGGAGGACATCAGCACTCGTGCAGCCTTGATGCGCTTCGAAGAGGATTCGAAAGGGAAGTGGGAACAGTGATGATGATGGTTTTCTTTCATACGCAACGAACGTGATTCTTTTTGCAGGACTTGGCACTGAACTGAGAAATCCAACAGTTATTCCTGTCGGATGCAAGGTATACACAGCAGGATGGGGTTATTCAATTCATGGATGATGTGCAAGGTTTCATCCCAAAGTTGGAATTCATTTGTAAGAGGGAGGGAAATATATTGCGCTGCAAATGTTGAACATTGGAGATGGTGTATATTGCGTTTTTGATTTAGGGATCAAAGAGTGATTCAAATTAGTTTTCTACGCGGCCTTTTTGATATATGTAGTTTAAGCAACTAACAGCCGGTTTTCAATTCCCGAAAGCATTCCTGAAAAATTTTTAGGTAACTTCTTCGAGAAAATCCCTACACAAATTTCGGAAGGAATTCCCTGGTGAAATAGTGGAAGGAATCTTAGGATACGTCCTAAAACAATCGCTGGATGAAACCCTTCAGGCATTTCAGGGGAATTTTTGAAGGAATGCTTTGACATTTTTTTGGAAGAATCTGAGAAAAACTTTCTAAAACAACACCCTTTGAGGGTGTCCAAATCCATGGATCCATGGAAAAAATCCATGGATAAAAAGACTCTCAAGATACACTTCGCGTATGAACTTCTAAAGGATTTCTTGGAGAAAAATGTGAAAGAGCTCCTGGATGACTTCTTGGAGAATTTCCTGGCCCCTGTATGCATTGAGTGTGTTTTGGGAGGCAAAGTGAATGTTTCGCTTTTTTCATTCGAGTTGGCTGCGTCGTCGTCGTCGATTTGATTATGCGCAGCGTTGTTTCTTGCGTGTAATCGGAGCGGTTCACTTTTTTTTGGAGACGAAGCCATTTAGTGGAAGATGCTGCAGTACATAGGCACTGGACAATTGGATGGCTATTTATCGGTGAGCTTGTTCCATTTTATTATAATAATTAATGCTATATTATGTATAAAATTCATCATTATAATGTAAAATTATCCTGTTTTTTGTGTATTTACCTAACAATTATTAAAAAGTTCGTCACGTCATGTTTCGACGCGAGATTCCAGAGCACTTTTTGTTGATAATAAATATTTTTATTTCATTTGTTTGCACTCACATCTTCGGTGTCGCCATTTGCAATATTTTAGTCAAAATAAATAAATGTTTTGATTCAAATAAAGGTTGCATGAATTACATTACTAACCAAAGTGAATTCAGATCATGTGACTTTCCCCCTCCCTACTAACAAAAACTCCTTCCCGTGACAGTCGTGGAGAAGATGAGGTGATCTCGGTCTCTAGTAGCAACGTACGTCACACGACCATTCCTTCCCTTCCCCGATGACCGTAAGGACTTTAAAAAGCTTTGAATTCTCGAAAATGTACATTGAGAGCGGTAGCTACTCCCAAGCTCCGTTTGTTGGTTCCACGGACAATTTCGATTGTTCTGGTCAATCTAGGAGTAGCAATTATGAATTGTACGGTTATCTAGGCTCATGCTCATTTCCTGGCCTGTATGCATTTATCTAAAATTCCAATACAAATCGCTGGAGAATTTTTTCTCGAAATCCTTGAAACATTCAAAAAAAAGTTTTCAGGTACTCCTTGGGTACCCGAGCAGGAGAAAATAGCTGAAGAATACCAAACTCAGGTATGGAAAACCGAATACCTACAATCTGAATGAGGTATTAAGTAGCCCTGCATAAGAGGTAAAATACCTAAAATAATAACTGGTGTGTATTCTGTGCATAACACGTGAATAATGACATCAGGTATGTCAATACCTGAATAATAATTCTCGATTTTTCCATACAAATAGTGATTTTTCCATAATTGAATATTACCTCAAGCAGTCCTCAACATCAAACCAATAACTCGTTGAGGTATTTTATCAATATCTACACAATACCAAAATAAGTTATTTCCAATACCTGGGTAACCGAACAATACCTTATGTTGGTATGATACCTGATTTTGGTATGCTGCAGTTATCTGTCAGTTATTCGTTCCTGCTCGGGTAATGATGGAATGATTTTTTATATCCCGGAACGTATCCCTGAATAAATTTTTGGAGAGATCCCGAGAGAAATTTCTGAAAGAATCAATAGAGGAATTCTTGGAGAAATCCCTATAAGAATTTCCGGAGCGTTTTCTGGAGGAATTCCTGGAAAATTCATGGAGGAGTTCCTGAATGAATTCCTGGAGGAATGCCTGATGTAATTTTTGAATGTTTCCTGGAGAAATTCCGTGGAGAATCCCTGAAAAAAATCCTGGATGATATCTGGACAAATCTCTGGAGCCATTCTTTATGGAATACCTGCAGGAATTCCTGAAGGAAATACTGGCGAAAACCCCGGAAGAACTCCTGGAGAAATTCCTGGAGGAATCTGTAGAGGAATTCTGAAGGAATCCTGGAGTAATTTCTGATTGAATTATCGGAGGAATTTAAGGAGGAATCCGCAGAGGAATTCTGTGAGGAATCCCTGCAGATATTTCTGAAAAAATCCCTTGCGCAATTCCTAGTGAAATCCCTGCAGGAATCCCTGGCGGAATACCTTGTTGAATTCTTGGAGCAATTGCTGGAGGAATTTATGTAGAAACTCCTGTAGGTAAGTGTAGAATTAGCATAAGTTAAAATACACAGAAATGAAAATAAAAAAAACTCCTGTAGGAATCTCTGAAAGAATTCATGGAGAAATCTCTGATTGATTTCCTGGAAGAATTCCAGAAGGAACCCCTGGAGAAATTTCTGAAAAAATCTCTTGAGGAATGCCAGGAGGATTTCCTAGTGAAACCCATGGAGGGATTCCTGAAGGAATTAAAAATAAATCCTAGCAATTGCCTGGAGAATTTACTAGTGGAATGCCTATAGCAATATCTTAAGGATTTTTTGGAGGAATTCATGTAAAAATACCAGTAGGAGTTTCTGGTAGAATTCTCAAATAAATTCTGGGAGAAACTCATGTAAAACTCGCTGGAGACAGCACTGGAGGGATGCCTGGAAGAATCCTGGATAAATTTATGGAGAAAATCCCAAAGGAATGCCTGGAGGAATTCTTGGAGAAATTACTGGACAAATACCTGGCGGAATCCCCGCAGAAACTCCCGGCGGAATCCCTGGAAGCATCCCAGCAGAGGAATCCCAAGGAATATATTCCAGCAGGAATTTCTGGATGAGTCCCGAAAGGAATTCCTTGGGGATTGCCTGACGGAATTCCTGGCGGAACTCCTGGAGGAGTTTCTGGAGGAACCCGTAGTAGAATGCCTGGAGGAATCTTCAGAGGAATTCCTGGAAAAATCCCTGCAGGAATCGCTAGAGGAATTTTTGGATTGCTCCTAGGAATCCCTGCAGTAGTTCCTGGAGGAACCCTAAGAGCTATCCCAGGTTGAATTTCTGAAGTAATCCCAGGAGAAGGTGAAATGGCCAATGGAATTCTTTGAAAAATCTTTAAGGAATCCTTAGATAAGTTGAACTCTTTGCTTAATTTATGTAGCAGTTCTTCAAGGAACCCCCGTAGAAATGCAGGATGCATTTCGGAAGAAATTTCAAGAAGGAATCCTAAGGAAATTCCTTAACAATTCCAGTAGAAATTCCTGGAGCAATTCCTGAAAGAAGTCGAGTAGGAATTCCAGGAAGAGTTCCTGGAAGAATCCTTGGAATTTTTTTTTTCTAAACTCCTGTAGTTCCTGAAAGAATCTCAGAAAAAAATTCCGAGTGAATGCCTTGAGGAAATCCTGATGGGATCTCTGGAGGAAATGTTGGAAAAATACCTGGAAAATCTCCAGGATGAATCTCGGCAGCAATCTCATGAAAAATTTCTTAGAAAATCCCAGGAGAGCTTTCTAAACAATTTCTTGGAAGAATTTCTGTACTCGGATAAAAAAAGTACCCAAGTGAGAGTTTATTTCTCCCAAACTCGGGGTTGCGTGCAGGAATCCTATAATTTGAGTTCATGGAAGCGATATTAAAGTGGATTTTTTACATTTGATCCCGTGCGACAAAGTACCTACCGGCTATGTTTTTTATCACTCAACTGCTAGTTCTAAATACTCAAATTTGAATTCAATGCTGCTAACTCAATTTTGGCTTCCCACACCGAACTGTCAAAGTTGGGTTGATTTGCTCTTCGCTCTCTGACAACAACAAAGAGAGTAAATGCTAGAAGAGAGAAAAAAAATAACTCAAAAGTGAGTTCAAAAATACTCAAATTTAGGTACTTGAGTTTTTCCGTGTAGGAATTCCTGAAAAAAAAAAAATGATGGAATCTATGTTTGCAGTAATTTTTGTAGAAATTACTCTCTGGTAAACTTTTCTGAGAGAACCCCTGGTAAAAAAAATCCTTCCAAAATACTTAGAGTAATTCCAGATGGAATTATCAGAACAATCACTCTCGGAATTATTGAAGGAATATATGGATAAATCCCCGAAGAAAAATCTTTGATGGAATACCTACATAAATACCTTAAAGAATCTATTGTGAAATTTCTTTGGTAATCCTTGGAGAAAATCCCGAAGAAATGCTCGAAAAAACTCAAAGGATATTCCGGAAGAAATTTCCGGAGAAATGTGTGGTGAAATTCTTAGAGGAATTCTATAAGGAATCTCTGGAGGCATCCATGATGAAGCCTCTGCAGGAAACTTTGGGAAAATTTATGGAGGAATTCTTTAATGCATTCCCACAGAAGTATCTGTAAAAAAAATGTGAAAAAAACGTGTGAGAAATTCCTGAAGCATTTCTTGGTACACTCCTTATCGGAACATCGCAAGACGTCCATGGAGGTATGCACGAAGAAGAAAAACCTGGAGAAGTCCCTTGAGCAATTCGTGAAAGAATTCCTGGAGAAGAAATCCAGTTTTTTTGCTCTTAGTATGACGTTTGTTTGAATTGAATATTAGTAAAAAATAATTTATTTTGTGTTACTATACTCTACCGCAGCATATGGTGCTAGAAAGTCCTTCTTTTTCCCTACCAAAGTTGGTTCTGACATATCCAGAAAATTTGGCTTGTTGTTATTGTATTTCACTGATAAAAATCACGAAATTTAGCCATTTAACCAAGTTTATTATTTGGTAAAATTCTATGATAACATTGAAGAAGTGCTTATAGTAAAATACTTGACGAAATTTCTTGTGGGTTTCCTGAAAAAAAGTTTGATAATTATGGATAAAATACTACATTATTAAGAAAATTTATTTCTTGAGATAATTTTTCGGGAATTCTGAATTATTAGTAATCTTGAATAGGCTAAAATTAAAAAAAGGCTACCCATGAGGCATGGGGGTAGGCACGCCTCCCTGCCCCCCTCTGCCAGCGCCCATGGCCCGGGAGAAGATTGAAAAATTTGAAATAAAAGTTAATCCTTCGCTTCCTTGCAAAAAATGTAAACGTTTGAATTTCACTCCCGATCAAAAGTTTGGGGTCACCCCCTCAAAAACATTTCATTTTTTTAGGCCGATATCTTCGCCAGTTTGCGTCCGATTTCAAAACCTTAGGTTTCATTCAAAAGATAATAAGTCAAACTTTGAACATGATTGAAAAGAATTTGTATGTAAACTTAACCCAAAGTTGCCAAATTTTCTAAAAAAAACGAATATAAACTTACGGCAGTGTCGGTGGAAATTGGGTCGACCAAATTTTTAGATGAGAGCGGTAATATAACCCATTTTTTATAAGCTTTCAACTGCTCTTTACAGAACTTAGCTCAAAAATCTAGGAAAAAAAGTTAAAAAAATGACATGTTTTTGAGGGGGTGACCCCAAACTTTTGATCGGGTGTGTATATGTACATCTGTGTGAGTGAATGAACATTTCGGATAAAGTATAATTCCATGCTCCACATAAGAAGTCATGACCAGGGGCGTACAATTTCGTTTCAATGATACACTTTCATGCAACATTTGAATGAGTCACTTCAAGTGTTTCATACATTTTTCTAATGACTCGGTCGTTAAAAAAAACTTTTCCACTCATCGTAGCACTCGGTAGTCTCCCACCCGGTCGCATTGCTTGTGCTTCACCCGTCAGAGCATTAGTGTCTCACTGGTGCGCGCTAGTCTCTCAATGGTTACGGGCGCCTGTTAATTGGATTTAAGTGGTCGAATTTGTTATCCTCTTTCATAAAACATAATTATCATTCTATTGGCGTGCACCACTATTTAAAAATGTGGTTTAAATAGTGTTTTTAGCATGTTGAAGTATTTCAATGACTCATAAATGAAACGAAAATCCAAGTGTATCATCCCATGTTTCTTCCACACTTGTTTCTGTAGCAGCAACGAACGAGTGTGTTGCTGGGTGAGAGATGAAGCATCACAGCAGTCCGTTCGCATGGGAAACGATTTGCTACAGTCGTCGTACGTCATGCTTTCCTTTCGAAATTGCACGACCCTGGTCATGACTAAACTTGGCAAATTCCATGTATTGAAAAATGTCCAGCATTATAAAAACATCTGTTATGCAGCTTTATTTCAAAACATTTAGAGCTGAAACTACGATTCTACGCCTCAATAAATTGTCCAGCCATATTTTGCATGAGGTCGGTATACAGATGAGAATCAAACCCATTTTAACCTACATGTCACGTTCGATGGGTCATTTTATAGCCATGCCAACCTATTGGCAGCATCAATTAGATTTTTCAATCTGATCATTGACCTACTGTACGATGGGGGGAAACGCAATCAACGAACGGCGGGTATCAATGTTAATTAAATGGATCGTTTGTTACTATCGAGCCGCATCGATAAACCAATGACTTTAATTAATCCATTGGGCATTCACTTTGCCTCTCCTTACTTCGCCCACTAATGATAGTGTTGATTTCTGTGAGTGAAGCTGGTATTTTTTTAAGTTATGATTAATAAATTGTGTTCTTAAGCTTTGCTGGGTCGAATAAACATAGAAAATGTGAAACAACTATTAAAAGTACATGTTTATTTTGTACTTTATGTAACTATCAGCAATCTGCATCAATACGGTCCCACTGGAATTTCAACTGTTACTCAATCTGTTCATACGAGTATGTGTTTCTACTAAAGTTGATTGCAGAATTTATTTTGCTTGTAATTAATTTTCAAATTACAATTCTCATAGCTTTAAAATTTGCAATTTTGTAGGATATAAGAACTTCCTCAATGGGGATTTTAAAGGAACTCTTTTTTATTGTCAAACTGGACAAAGAATGAGATCTGAACCTTGAGCTGAACGATTGCCCGTTAAAGTAATAATAAATTTTGTTTGACATTGACAGCTATCCGATACTTTTCCCCTTTTATTCTTCCATACAATAAATTGACTTTTTTCTTACAAATGTCATAAAACTTCTGTTTATGTCTCAGAAATCCGTTATATTACATCTCTCACCTTCTCGACAACCCGTTCGGTGTAAATATTTTTTACCAAACCAGACAAGAGTGATGCATCGTCCATCAGTAATAATAATAATAAAAGTCATCGCCCACAATGTCTGGTCATCAAGTGCAGCCATCCGTATTCACCGGCGTCGACGACGGCAGACTCCCATAAATGGGTGTAGCATTACAACCGAATCCGAAAGACGATCTTCGATCTTCCTTCATGTGTGCCTGCGAATAGTACTTCTTCATCTCCAGAGGCAACAAGTGGAACAATGCCCCCATCATGATGGACGGCGATGGCGTTACCAAAGGATACCTTCCAAGACGACGACGACGCCGATGACGACGCAATGCTCCTTGAACTGCCTTACCGCTGACTAAGTGAGTGACTGAGAGCTGAAAGGTGCCAAGTAGCACTCCAGATGGGTGCAATAAATTAATGGTTATTAACCATAAAAGCCAAAATCAATTCCATTGACTTTCATCATCTCGATGGACTATATAGTAGCACTGTTATGGCTGCGGATGACGTTATTGGAGCTTGCGTGTATCGTACATTTCGTATTGTTCGGCGAATACTACATCATTGAATGAATCGTATTGTAGTCCTGTGGGGTAAATTAATCAGACTGACTGTCCAAAAAAGCGCACTTCGAAGCGTCCAATCAACGCCTCGAGTGCACTTAAAGCGTGGATTGACCTTTCCTCGGCGCTGATTGAATTTTTCGAAAAAGGCAGCGGTAATCTGTTGCAGTATATGCGTTCCAACCAATAATGGAACGCTGAGGCTCATCTTTGTTCGTGAGATAATATTTTGTGTTGTGAGGACATCCACATATGCCGCAGCGTTTGTAGAATGGCCGTGTTATTAATTTGAAACAATTTCTCATTAACCAAATGTCTTAGCATTTCATATTTTCAAGAATAAAATTGATACTGAATTGAACGGAAAGCAGATCCATACACGTTGGTCGAGCTCCATACACAAGGATGATCAAAATTGCTGAAAACTTATTTGTTATTTTTACATTTTATTTCATTTCATTACAAAGGTAATTTTTTATGCTTCAATGATTCTAATTTAAAAAAAATATCCGCTTTTGTGAGGGTGTATTAGGGGCCATTCATAAACAACGTAGACTTTTTGGGAGGAGGAGGGCCTGGCCGAAGTCTACGCTCCACACAAATTTCAAAATTTTTGTAAGGACAAACGTTTACGACGGGGGAGGAGGGGTCTGAGATTGCAGTGAAGGATCTTAGGGGGCATCCATTTAGTATGTCACGCCAAATTTGGGAATTTTCGACTCCCCTCCCCCTTTTTTCTCTTCTAAATCATGGGGGAGGGGGGGGGTTTGTGAGGGTGGTATCAACAACACCCGAACAGGAATGTCCAGGTAGTGTGGAGTTAAGGCCGTCTTCTACAATAAAAGTAGAAACCAGGATACCAAGAGGACAACTCTCTCCACTAAACATATTCCTATGGTCGCCAAACGCTTCGTCTCTCCGGAACCACCAAAAAGGCATTGCTTCCGAGAGGGGCTAGTGCACATTGCGTCCTTATGGTTGGCTGCGTATCCGGCAGCAACGAACATCGATGACTTGCTTTGGAGAGTCCGCCACGATAGCATGCTGGCGCTTAGCCAGCTTCCCGAGTGGTCCTCGCCACTCCCTTTACCCTCGGAAGGCGGGCAGAGTCAACCCCACCGCCGCGCCCAACTGTTTTACAAGCATCAAGAACTGATGCCTACTCCACCTGTCCTGGTCCTTACCGGGGACCCATTTCCCACCGTGGCCTCTTATACAACCCAGTAGACCGATGTCACGACAGCAACGCTACCTAGATGTGCTCTTCGCGGTCACTTAATCGACCGTGGGGCATCGGTATGACCTACGAAGCTGATTCCGAACCCCTGGACTACGCCTTGTACCGCATCGATATCGGTCCTCCACTCAGAAACCGACTGACATAGCAGTTGCTGAGATGTGTCACAGTGGTTCAGGTTCAGCTGCGTTACCTGCACTGTGATTTGTTCACTGCGCCTTTCTTGGAGGCTGGGCACCTTGGACCACCGGTTGTTGGGTGCCTGATGTTCACGAATTTCCCGTTACAAATCAGAGATATGGGTGGTCTCGTGTAGCCTTGTGCCTTATGCCTTTCGGTGCCGCATCTGCTATACAGTTTGCTCCTGTCAGGGCCTTTGCAGTCCTATAACTTGTGTCCTGGTTCCAAACACCTGAAACTAAGCTCTGGTTTCTCGTGGAAGGTCAGATGACATACAAACCAGCTTACCTTTATTCTCCCTACTTTAACGGACTTTTTTACGTCCGCCACAGGTAGCTGAACCAAGCCGGTCCCTTCCGTAGCTGAACGGCTGCGGTGACCTCGTCCAGGTTTTTCACCTTCAGAATCGCCTCTGCTGTAAGATCCCTCACCTCTACCCCTTCACCAAGGCATCTTCCGCCAAACTTTCATAGATCCTTGGCCTAACATGGCCTTTGGGTTCCTTGTCGCGCCTCAGTTTTATGATCATCTCACCCGTACGAATACGTCTGATACTGCGCATGCCGGCTCCCAGATCCACGAGCTTGACGTCACTTTGAAGACTGTTCGGTCTTAATGACGAGCGCGTCGCCTACTCTTTTACGCCTTCTTGGTTTGGCGTCCCTGTTCTCCTCGACATGCAGTTTTTTTCTTCTTACGATTCGATTTGTCGGCATTACTGCCGACCTTCGGGATTAGTATTCTACCAGCCTTGCGGGCTCCGCCATACAAATCCTCACCTGACGACTGTCTCACTCGCTTCTGCGAGTGCTTATCACAAACAGTCGTATCCGCCGTACTTTTGGACTTCCTGCGAAAGCGAAGGCCTCCGTCTGTGTAGACTTCGTAACCTTTACTTTCGCCAATTTCACCGCTGCTACAGTCTTCACGAGTCTCACGTGATCCTGCTTGGCATCGTCCACCGACTGTTGAAGTCGCAACAAGCCCGTCTTCAGGTCTCTACTTATGTTGGACTTCGTGGCCACAAAGTCGATGATCTTGCCAAGCTGCGCTCAGCCACCTCGATTGCGGGCAGCCCTTCTCGCTATTTGTTGATGGCCCACATCAACCACGGTCCGTCCAATATCTCCACCGGCAGGCTAGCCGGAAAATGGATCGGAGCTCCCACGCTGGAGTTGCGGGCAGCTTGCCACTCCTGCCTCCTCGCCTCGTCTTAACGGAGACCTTGCCAACCCACTTCTTGGGAAGGAGTTAGCCTCGCCGCTATCAAATTTGTCGTCATAGTTAATCCCACGAGTTGCACGGGAAAAAAAAGTCCACAATGCCAGAGCCCAGCATCAACGCGGTAAGGGACGAAATACTGGGCGGAGGTGTTGTTGCCCAGGTACCCCACAGGCTCCGCTAACGATCGAGCATCTTTTGCACCCCCTCGATCCCTCATTCCTCGGCACGGGTCGCTTGACACCTTGAATTGAAATTAGTAGTCCTATTCTTATCCGGCGACTACGCGGCCCTCCCCCCTTCGCATGGGTTTTTCGTATAACTAATACATTGCTTGTAACACTTTTAGAAACCTCTCTCCAACCTATGAGCGTGACGAATTTTATGCCACCTTCATTTGCCAGAACAGGATTTGTTCCTTCGAGACGGGATGAAGAAAGTTTTGTGGAGTTTAAGGGAGCGTGAAAAGGACGTGGTAAGGTGCGTTTATGCGCGACTCTGGGATATTTCAGGAAGGCTTCCGGGACGTTTAAAGGAGTTACAGATGGGTTTTAGGGTCTTCAGTTTGCCTTGTGGTTAAGGCTATGGATCGCTAATCCGGAGACGGCAGGTTCGATTCCCGTTCCAGTCGGGAAAATTTTCTCGGCTCCCTGGGCATAGAGTATGATTGTACTTCCCTCACAATGTACAAATTCATTCAATGGCTGGCAAAGAAAGCCCTTCAGTTAACCTTGCAGGACGCGCGCTGTTGTAAAAAGTAAAATACTACCAAAAAAAAAAGGTCTGCCAGAGAAGGAATGAGAAATGTCAAAAAAATGTCATTTCGTTATTTGCTAATTTTATTGCACTTAATCAGAAATGTTAATCGGTGATCACATTGATTATCCATAACTAATCAGCGTAAAAATAGTGTAAATAGAAAAATGTCATGACATTTCTTCCATGAAATTCCGCGACATTTTCCATCCCTGTGCCAAAGGCTTACAGAGGGATTTCTTATTTGTTTTAGAGGGTTTTAAGTCAATGCATTTGAGTTTAGAAACGTTTCAAAGGGATTTAGAGAGGCCTCTCTGAAACGGCTTTAACCCTCCAAATCCCCCTCTGAAACATCCCTGAAACGCTGCCGAAACCTCCTAATACATCCTCCTGAAACAAACCCGCTTAAATCTCTTTGAATCCCATGAAATACCACTTCTTCTTCTTCTTCTTCTTCTTCTTCTTATTCTTCTTCTTCTTCTTCTTCTTCTTCTTTGTGGCTCTACGTCCCCACTGGGACTTGGCCAGCCTCGCTTCAGCTTAGTGTTCTTTGAGCAGAGCTTTTTTTGCCTGCCATTGCATGAATTTGTATATTGTGAGGCAAGTACAATGACACACTATGCCCAGGGAGTCGAGAAAATGTTCCCGACCGGAACGGAAATCGAACCCGCCGTCTCCGGATTGACGATCCAGCCTTAACCACTAGGCTAACTGGAGACCCCGAAATACCACTTACATCCCCATTTACGCTGCTGAAGGCCCATTTAAACCCCTGAGACTCCCTTAGAACGCATCTCCACTGAAACGCATCTGGAATCTGAAACGTCACAAAACCCGAGACCCACTAAAACACCATTGGATAGCTCTTGAAATCTTCACGAAACCACCTGATATCCCTCTTAGGGAATACTGTCCAGAAAATACTCGCGAAGTCAATATTAGACTGAACAACCTTATTTTAGTTTCGACAAAACATAACAATGCGGCAAGACTTTGTAGCAAACACGTGTGTTTCTTGCGAAATTGAGTTCGATACTGACTCATCAAAACTAGGACCTGTCTCGATCGTGTTAACGCCGCAAATCATTTTACTAGGGTAAGAAATTAAACTTTGAACTAGTCAAATTGTAATCTTAATTTGAACCATTTCGAAGTTCATTAAAACGACGTACTTTTTAGGCAAATATTGTCCCGAAAAAGATGTTAAACAGCTTTCCGTAATATATCCTGATAACATGGACTTTGAAAGCATTGAAAAAAGCGTTTTTGTCATGGAAAACAGGCAATTGAAAAATCACTGCGATTTCACTCATTTCTCCCCAGAGAAAGCACATTTTCGGTGCACTCGTACAGCTCATGCATTGTATCACACGCAATAAGGACTGTTCATTAAAGAAAGTGGACACCTGTTTTTCAATAGAAAATATGTATTTTCGAACAAATTCAAAGGTTTATGTTTTATAAATGACAATCAACATACATATGGCCGAATTCACGTGAGTTTGAACATTTGCTTCGCTTTTCGGAAGAACGCTCGGACTTTCCTCTTGATACCTCCCATTAGATTCTGCACAACTCTCTCTGTAATTTTTCGTTGTGCCGCAGACCATTTTTTTTTTTTGAACCAATCAACAGAACTTGCTTCTCTTCCATCTTTCTTGAGATGCCGCTTAATTATTGTCCAGTATCTTTCCACAGGACGCTGTTCAGAGTAGTTTTGTGGATTTTGCCATTTTTCGACAAAATCGACTTTTTCCGTCTTGAGCATCTCTAGTGTAGAAGCGTAATAAGCGGATGACAGATCCGCCTAAAACAAAAGAGGATCCGTATGTTTTCGGTAGATGGGTAGAAGTCGTTTTTTGATGTATTCCTTTCTGTTATTTTTACCGTTGATTAATCCCGTTGTGAAATACGAAGAACTCTTTAAGCCACATGAACAATTGGCTTGCCACACCAAAAACTTTTTCCCAATTTTTTCAGTTCTGATGTACCCTACATCATCTGGCATATCTGTCCCCTGCTTAGCGTTAAAAAATTGCGGTCCCGGAAGTGTGTTAGTAAGCTAATTCTCGAAACGACAACTTTTTGGAACACCATTTGTGCAGAATTTATCTGCTAGTCGTAAAGCTTATACGACCTATCGCTCGAAATTTCTTACTTTTTCCGTTTTCTTGCAGTGTGTTGCCAAAGTGAACAATGTTTTTACACACTAAGAAAGAATTCACAATTTTTTGTTTAGTTTTAACTCTAAACTATTGGGAAACAGATGTCCACTTTCTTTAATGAACAGTCCTTATGTGAACACGTCAAATAAAAGCTTATTTATCGTAGAATCGACCAACCGAATAATATTTCGGGCCGCGAACGGACGCGTTTCAATTTCGGCTGTCAATTTTTTTTCGTTCCTGTTTGGTGTTGTTTAAATATATTTTCAACTGTCGCTACGCCTTCCGGAAAGTGAACGCGTGTGGTTACGAAGTCTGTTGGATATGAACTCCACAAAAAGATATCAGAATCTGGAAGAAAGTGCGTGCCTTGCAAGCAAAGAAGTGTTTTTTTTTTTTTGAAAAGATTCTTCCGCGATTCCTCTAGCGATCTGTGCGGTACTATGCCACCCGAGTGAAAAGTGGATCCTTGTGAAGTCCCAGGCGGAAGTGCCGTGTTTTCATTATTATGCGTACTCTTTTCTCCAACAATGCCAATCATGTGTTTTATTTTACGTCGGTGCTCTACCTACCGCACCCGGTTAAGAGAAAAAAAATGGGTTTATGTGGAGATCCGCATGGATTTTATTGGAACAAATGCTGCGCGTTTTGTAATCAGAATCGCTTTTAGAGCCGGGTCAACATCGCTCGTCATTGGTGACCGTCGCCCACACGTCGCATTAGAAAGGAAGACGTCACAAATAGATCCGGTTGTCAACATCAAGCCACCAGACGGACGTCAGCAATATCTTTTCCCAATCAACGGGTCCACGGATGAACAAACTAAATTTGGTGAGAATGTTTCATGCTTCTATTTATTATTTTCATATTTTATATATATTCATAAAACCATATAATTAATCAAATCTCGGAGCGTTTGGTACGGTATGTCCACGCATCCTTCCTCCCCTGTAGATTCGAGAAGTGATCCGATTTTAAACAAAAGCTTAAGGAAATCGAATCATTTCAAAGAATCATCTTCGCGGTTAACGCTACGCAGTAGGCCTGGCCGCTTTGACGCTTGTGTCATATCTTCGGTATGCTGCAAGCATCAATATTGACAAGAAAAATAATCGGGCGTAATCTAACCCGAATATTTTCCAGGATGCTTTCTTGTACTGGCTGCGTATGTGTTAGATTAGATTAGATTAGATTAGATTAGAATCGACCAACCGAATAATATTTCGCATTATTTATCATAAAATTATCAAATTTAAGTAATTCTTACTTGGAGAATGTTATCTTAAGTTGAACCATTTGTAATCTAAATTTGAACTAGTAAACGGGGGCGAGCTTCCAGTGTTGGCCAGCAGATTGCGCTAGTGGTTGTTTTGTTTACTCTTGGGGGATGAAAAATTCAAAATTTAGTTTCCAAGTTCCTGAAGAGTTTAGAACATTCTTAGTTGAAATTCCGCTGCCTAATGAAAAATAGCTATGTGTTATTCTATTGTTCAGCACGAAATTGGCTGTTGTGGGAGATGCTCGAGCTGCTGCCGCCAGTAGTTCAAATTATGATTAAAATTGGTTCAAATTATGATTACGATGGTTCAAATTAAGATTAAAGTCATTGTTGACGAATAATTGAATTTTTCAATGAAATTCGGCGCAAATACAAACTTTTTACCACTTAACAGAAAACTTATACTCGTGGCTTTCATGTACATAAGATTTTGCCGTAGTAAATTATTTTCATGTGGGAGAAAAAAAACACTCAAAATTTGCGCTACTTCGGAAAGCCTCAATTTGGTTAAACTTTTGATTACCAACCCTACCTACAAAAACGATCGATTTGTTGGAAAAGAGAGAACTGAGAATGAGTTCTCTAGAGTAGAGGAAGATCATCTGATTAGACAACAGTACAATGATACAAATGGCATATAGTTTCAAGTCAATCGCTAAACTATTTTAAGTTAACAACCATACTTGAAAATTGAAAACGATTGCAAATCGACAAAATTATAACAGGAGAAAGATAAAATGATGGGGATAGGCAATCTTTTCACTATTGTTTAAAAAAAAAGTTCAACTAGCTGTAATTTTTCGTTAAGTGCAAAACCGCTGTATTCCTTATGTGCAAAACCGCTGTATTTATGATTAATGATGAACTGATGATGGTGAATGAAAGAAAACCCTATGATTCAAAGAAGAAAACATCTGACAAAAACATTTGCAGTTTCAACACCAACTAATCCCTTAATGTTAAAAACTAGAAAGAATAGCTTTAGACCTGAGAACTTTAGACCTGTGCGCCGATTGTATTTCGCTCGGCGGCGTCATCATCGGTGTCACGCCGGTGACAACTTTCGATGGCGGCGGTGGTGGCGTGAATCGGCGTGACCGAAATATGACCACGAAGTCAACATTGGCGAAGCACAGAACTTGTCAGTACGCTCTAGAATTTGTAGTGTGATATTTTTAATGACCAAGATTAGACCTATTGGGACATTATCCGTATCCTTAGTGTAGTGCATGTCGCATTAATTAATGCATTGCCATTGAAGGGAAATAAAGTATTGATTTTGATACAATTTTTGTTTTGTTTTCCTAGAAGCTTCAGAAACTATCAAATTTGATAACAAGGTCTCGTTATTTGGACTTGGGAATCCCCGAAGGAAATCCAGGGACCAGGAGAAATCCCCGAATCTCTGAAGAAACAAGATGCAGGACAGGTCTTGCTTCTGAATGAACTCGTGGAGGAATCCCTGAAGGAACACATGGACTAATTTATGAAGGAACTTCTGTAAGAATTTCTGGTAGATCTCCTAGAGAGATCCCTGCAGAAATTGCTGGAGAAATCCTTGATAGGAATTTTAGAGAAAGCTCAAATGAGATTTCACGAGTAATCCCAGAAGGGATTCCAGGAGAAGCCTCAGATAAAATTCCAGAAGGAATCCCCGAAGGAATTCCAAGAGAAATTTCCGAAGGAGTTTCAGAAGAAATTTCCAAAGGAATTCCAGAAAGATTTCCGAAAGGAATTCCAGGAGGAATCACTGAAGAACTTCTAGAAGAAATTTTTGGAGACAAACTTGGAGGAATCCCAGAAGCGATTACAGGAGGAATCCTCAGAGGCATTTCAAGAGCAATTCCTGGAGGAGTTCCAGAAGAAATCCCCGTAGGAATTCCAGCAGGAATCCTCAAAATTACTCCAGCAGGAATCCCCGAAGTAATTCCAGGAGGAATCCCCGAAGGACTTCCATGAGAAAACTACGAAAGATTTCCTGAAGGAATCTCCGAAGAATTTCCAGAAGAAAGCTCGGAAGGATTTCCAGGAGAAATCCCCAGAGAATTTCTAGGAAGAATCCTCAAAGAATTTCCAGGAGAAATCCTCAAAGGATTTCCCGGAGGTATCCCGAAAGTTTTCCCGTAGGAATCTTGAAAAATTTCCTGGAGGAATCTACGAAAGATTTACAGGAGGAATCCCCGAGTGATTTCCAGGAGGATTCGCCGAAGGATTACCAGAAGGAGAAATTCCCGAAGGATTTCCAAACTAAATCCTCAAAGGATTTCCAGGAATAATTGCCGAAGGAATTCCAGGAGAGATTCCCGAAGGAATTCCATGAGGAGTTTACGAAAGATTTCCAGCAGGAATTCCCGAAGGATTTCCAGAAGATGACTCAGAAGGATTTCCATGAGAAATCCCCAAAAGATTTACAGGAAGAATCCCCAAAGGATTTTCAGGAGGAACCCTCAAAGGTTTTCCAGGAATAATCTTCAAAGGATTCTAGGAGGAATCCCCGAAGGATTTCCGGACTGCATCCCCAAAGTATTAAAAGGGGGAATCCTCAGAGGATTTTCCGGAGAAATACCGACAAACTTTCCGAAGGAAATCCCGAAAGATTTACAGGAGGAATCCCCGAGTGATTTCCAGGAAGATTCCAAGAAGGATTACCAGAAGGAGTCCCAGGTGTAAGTCCAGAAGGAAATCCTGGAGGAAATCCTGTAGGAAGTCTATGAGAGATCCATCAAGGAAATCCTGAAGGTCCGCCTGATTATATTCCTAAATAAATCCTTGAAAAAGCTCCTTGAAGAATCCCTGAAGGAAACCCTGAAGAGAACCCTGAAAGAAACCCTCACGTAACTCTTGAACTAACTTTTGGAGAAATCCTTGATGTTATTCCTGGATGCATTTCTGAATCCTTCTGGAAGAATCTCCGAAAGACCTATAGGTGCAATTCCTGGAAGAATATCCAAAGGAACTTCTGCAGGTATCCCTGAAATAATTGCTGGGGTAGTCTTAGAAGGAGGATTCAAGGATGCCTCCAGGAGTTTGAAAGATTCCACTAGGTGCTTCTTCAAGAATTCCTACAGAAGCTTCTTCGGGGATTAGTCCAGGAGTAATCCCCGAAGACGGTTCTGTAGGAATCCTTGAAAAAGGATCTGGAGGAATCTTTCAAACTCCTGGAGGCATCCTTGAATCCTCTTGGAAGAACTACTGAACTGAACTGCATTGCGGGAATCTTCGAAGAAATTTCAGAATTAATCTTTGGAGGAGATTCTGTAGGTGTAGACACGCAACAACATTGTTTAATGGTTTGCATAAGAATGGCAGTTTATTCAAGAACCTATCTAGTTAGCAATATAGTGGGTTGCTACAATCCTACAGTAGGAATACCTGAAGGAACTCCTAGAGATATCCCTAAGAGAACTTCTTCTGGCAGAATCTTTGGAAATTCTTCATGAAGCAGTCCGAATCCCCGAAGGAATCCCAGAAGAAATTTTTGAAAAAAAAAAATCCTGGAGGAATCCTTGAAGGAACTCTTGCTGAAAATATTAAAGAACTAATGAGGTGTACCCTGAAGGAATTCTAGGAGAAATCTCTTAAAGAATTCCCGGAGGGATCCTTGCAGATATTCCAGGAGAGATCTCAGAAGGGACCCTTGATTGAACTTGTGCAGGCATCCCTGAATGCTCCTGGAGAGTTCCCTGACGGAAATTCTGCAGAGATCCCCGAGGGAATTCCCAGATAGATTCCTAATGAAACACCAAGAGAAATTCCTGATTAGAATTCTGAAGGAAGCACTGATTGGCATTCTTTGGAGGACCTTTTGCATGAATCTCTGAAAGAACTCGTGAAGGAATCTCTTAAGAAACTATTTTTCGAATTCTCGAACTTCAGAAAGAATTCCTGAGGAAACTCCTAGGTAAGTCTACTATGATTAAAAGAGGGAAATACAGGGGATGGCCAAAATGTTTGGGATAGGCAACTTTTTTTCTCTCACAAAAAAGTTCAACATGCTATAACTTTTCATAGAGCGCATCAAAAAATCTCAAATTTTGACTGATTGTCAACCTATTATATGTGCATCACTAGTACAAATTTGGACTCGATTGATAAATATTTCGCAAAGTTAGAACCGTTCGGGTAAAACACTTTTTTTTAGACAACTCATTTTTGAGCTGTCATATCTCGGAAACCAGTGAACCGAATTGAATGAAATTTTAAACGTACACTAACAATATGTAAATGCTTCACAAACTATTAAAACATTGGTACTTTTGAAACGTTGAAAAAAGTTATCATGGATTGACACTTTTTGGATTTTTCTCGAAAAAATGTGTATTTTTTACATCAATGTCAATAAATTTTTGTGTTGATATCCAGAGATTTTCCACTTCTGTACTCAAATTATCTCTAATCAGATATATTAGAGCCTATTTAGATTGAAGGAAGAACACATTTAGTAATTTTTGTGTGGTATTGTAAATTTTACTTATTTTCCCCTACATGGGTAAAAATTTCAACCCGGTATAACTTAATTCGCCGTGAGAAAATATTACATTTTATAACGTCGTATTGAGTATCAATATATTGTTGATAAACGTTAAAAAATTCATTCAATTCGGTTCACTGGTTTCCGAGATATGCCAGTTCAAAAAGTAGTTGTTTAAAAAATAGTGTTTTACCCGAACGGTTCTAACTTCGCGAAAAGTTAATCAATCGAGCCCAAATTTGTACCAATGATGCACATATAATAGGTTGACAAACAGTTAAAATTTGAAATTTTTTGATGCACTCTATGAAAAGTTACAGTATGTTAAATTTTTTTGTGGGAGAAAAAAAGTTGCCTACACACTTAGCCAAAATCACCGACTTCGGTAATATTTTACCGAAATCTCAACCGTTATGTTTTTTACCGGAGAAATTCGGTGACGTTTACCGAACTTCGTTAAAATTTGACAGATAAACGATAAAATTTTACCGAAATTTGGTACAGTGACCCCACAATTTATGAATCGGCGAAATGACCACAATTTATGGATCACTCCTTTTGATCAACATGGTGATTCATAAATAGTGTACAAAAATTAAGGTGATTCATCGGTGTGGGGTCACTGTAATTTTTACAGAATTTCGGTAAAAAACCATAACCGAACGTTCAGCTTTTGAGATTTCGGTAAAAATTACCGAACGTGGCTAGCTGTGTATCCCAAACATTTTAACCATTCCCTGTATATCTGATGATCATATTGGCATCTAGAATATTATCCAGAGTTTGTCCACGCCTCTAAATTATTTTGTGAAAACTTCGGCCAAACGACTTCTCGACCAAATGGCATGGAATACACGAATTTCTATTCTTAAAAACTTATGAGAAGCAAGCCTACTTCGAGTCCGTGCATATATCTATGGCGCTGTCCATAAACTACGTAGACTCATTTTCGGTCTCAGAAACCGTCCCCCCCTCTTCCCTCGTATACTTTGGCCACAAACCCCCTGGCCTCCCCGAAGAGTCTACGTACACAGCTGATCGCGTTCGGTATTTTTTACCGAAATCTCAACCGCTGAGCGTTCGGTAATGGAATTTTACCGAAATTCTGTAGAAAAATAACGAACGGCTACTCGCAGCTGTGGCGGTTTCCTCGTTGTCTCTCTCAGTACTCTCTGCAGCAGCCGGAGCATGTCGGGAATGCGTGCATTATGGTAGAAGAAGTTTAACTTTGACTGTCTGCTTTTCAACAAGCTGAGATAGCCGAGAGAGCTCGGAAGTGCCACTCACACCCCAAGGGTCTGAGTTCAATTCTCGCATGGAGCTCGATATTTCTTTATATTTTCTAACAGATATCTGCAATGTAATTTTAAGATCGCACAAAAATTTCCATCATATATGACGGGGGTCCTTTTGTTACATTCGATCCGTCATAAATTTACAGGTTTTTTTCGAACTGTGTATTTTTTATTTGTATTAACGAGATTTTTAGCCTTAGGCTAGTTGATCTTGGGACCCACGCTTTACTTCCCTTCCGAAAGAAGAACCCACATTTTGTGAGTTAGTCGGGAGTGGGATTTGATACCAGGTCCTCGGCGTGATAATCAAGTGTTCTAACCATCACACCAAGTCCTCGTAGCCTATTTGCCCATACCTAATGCATGGCTCGTAGCAATTTCAGGGATCCGCCTCCCCTAAAATGCTACGTCATTTATGGACGACCCCCTAGTCTAAATTCCGTATTACCCTGCTGATTCGTCCCTTTTTTAATTCGTATCCCGCTTATTCAACATTTGTCGAGTTAAAGGATTGTTCAAATGTCACTTCGATGCATAAGGGCATTTTTTTATTATCGTACAAATTGGGCCGAAGGGTCTCAGATTTTCATGAAAATTTTCCACAGGCAGGGCTCATGGATGGAACTCTCTAAAATAAAAACTCTCATTTTTGAGTAGCGCCCATGCCGCATAGGGATTGTGTTGGAAACACACATTTTTTTAAATTGCTCGTACATTCACAATTTTGCAAAATATCAATATTTTTCGGTATTTGAAGGTGGTTTATAAACCCAGCGAGGTTTCCATGTCGAAATTATTGCAAAATACATGCTCATGTGAGCGTACGAGCAATTTAAAAAAAATGTGTGTTTCCAACACAGTCATGTGCGGCATGGATGTTTACTAAAAATGTGCAGGCCGAACACATTTTTGAGCGTAGCCGTTTTTGAGTGAACAAAAAAAAAATGAGGAAAATTCAGGGTCGCCTATTTTCCCGGAAAACTCAGGTGTATTTTTTTTGTTTTCCCCTGACACTACTTACTTTGAAAAATCATAACTCAAGAACGAAGTATCGTAGAAACAAAGTTTTTTTTTTAGAAAATGAAAGCAAATTTTCTCAGAAATCAAAAAAAAATGAACTGGAAAAAGTTTTCCACAAAATTTTCCACAGTTGAGAAAATTCGTAAAGAAAAGCCGGAAAAAACTATGCCCGAACTCGTGGAAAATTTTCGAAAAAATATGTTTGAGAAGGTTATTCCACGGGAGTGCTATGGTGATCTGATTTTGTTGCCGCTTATCATGCGCAACCAGATCTCACTAATACCAACATTAACTCAATACAGCAGCGGGAGAAAATAAGGAAAAGCGAACTTTGGCGAACAATGTTTGCGAAAAGAGGTGTTGTGTGTCTTTTCACAAATAATTCCCACTCTCGGTAGGAACTTTACCTAAACATTGACACTCTCAAATTGAAAATTTTCAAATATGCCGCTTTTTCATGATCAACACTTTTATCAGATCTAATGTGATGCAAGCGTTTTGCACCAATATCCCTCGTAAAAAGGTAAACATTCAAATTCCACGACTGTGTTGGTGAACATTTTGGCTGGAGCATAAATTTATGCTCCACGTAAGGAGGCACAATCCAACCTGTCAAACTCCATAGTGAAAAAATAGGATGCCGTCCCCTTGGGTTATTCCATAAGCTTTAATCGCTGAAATTTTTGGAATGCACTTTTTTTTCGTTTTTGAGTTATAGCCAATTTTGTTGAAAAATGTCCAAATGAGCCATATAACCCAACTAACAATCACCAGCCGCAAACAAGCATGCATGCTGAATTGTTGCTTTATAATAGTAATTATAGCTGAACTAAAATTATGCTGTACACATTACTTTACAAATGCTATTTCAATTGAAAAAGTAGCCAATGTTCATGTTTTCCATGTTCCATGTTCCATGTTCCATGTTGCCATGTTTTCGTATTGGTATGAACAATGATAATTAAAAACACTTTTCAAGCGTTCAATAAAATTTTTATTCTACTCGCAGTAATTCCTTTTTGCAATTTCTCATCGTAATAGGCTGTTTTACCCCACGCAAATCTGACAGGAAAAGGCCTACTTTCCCACACCAAACTAGCAGTGTTGTAATGGTTCATTACAGCACTGATTTGCGTTGCGTAATGAACCATTACAGCACTGTTTTCAGCTTTGATCAACTTCTTGATGCTTTCTGGACGAAGTTTAGAAAAAAATGTGACAACTGCGCCGTATAACCTATTATGATCAGATTTTCTTAAACATGGCTATGAAGTCTGAAGAAAAAATGTTGTTCAAAACTACCCTCAAGTGGTAATTTATGAAATTGCAAAAAACGTTGTACGCAACTCGGCGCAGAACTCGATTTTTACAGCACTCGTCGTAATTATCCAACTCGGCAAGCCTCGTTGGATAAATGTACGACTCGTGCTGTAAAAATCTTCATTCTGCACCTTGTTGCGTAAACTACTATTACAACATAGTTAAACAAGACTTTTTTCTGCTTCTTGTTAAGTACATGTAAAAATTAGCACATGTATCTGTATAATGTGTTTTTCACAAGTCAAATAATCGCTTTCGTTTCATCATACTTCGACTCAAAGTACATGATGAAAACACGTGGCTTTCACTGAACAACAGCTAAACTATTCTGTTGTTCAGTCGTTAACCATAAAGCTGTGCAAATTCACCACCCAGTAAACCACTGATCGTAATGGGAAGTGCATTCAAAATCGTATATCGCTCTGTCAGAAATCAAAATCTTAAAAACCGCTGAATGTTGTGATAAAAATGTCAAGTCCAATTGTATATAAATCGTTGCTGCGATTTGTTTTGGAGTAAGTTTGTTACGTATAAAGGAAGTCATAAATCGCGCTAATTGAAGTCGTCACTGTTTGCATACGCTTACAAGTCATATATAATGTTAGTAAAGTTTGGCTGGGAATCGTAATGACTTAATGAATTTCGGCACCGCGACGATGCAAAATGAAAAAAGCAACCCACTTGCCTTGCTCATCACCGCCTGGCCGCTGATTATATTTTGGGACTGGAAACATTTTGTTTGCCAATAATGATATTCGGGTAATCTATGGGAGTGTTCATAGTTACCGAAAGAAGACATTTGTCTCATAATTAGGGTAACGGTTGAATTTTGGACCCCTAGAGGACATTGGTTTGAATTTAATTCAAAATCTAACAGATTCAGTGGGTATTTACACATTATGATGATGTTAGTATGTTCGTAAAAGCCTTCACTGTCCGTTAAAAATATCCACAAGGCCATTTCTGGATGAAAATTTGATAAAAATAACCGATTTTTGAAGCATCTGTTTTCACTGTTTTGGACACCCCAATATATTTTGAACCCTCTTCAGTATATATTTTGGACACCCGGTGTTTAAACTCGTTTGAAACTATTTTGGAAGAATTTGCCGCTTGAATATGCTGAATCACATCCTAAATGCTTGATTGACAAAGGCTGATTAGACGAACTTGGCGAATTTAATGCGCTAGAATGATAAACGTTTTTGTTTACATTTGCAAGTTTCCTCAGCACCGCAATCTCTTTTTGTAAATATGATGCGACACTCGCACGGATGACGAGATTGGCAAAAAATAATTTCAAGGCAAATAAAGATATTTCCAGTGAGGAAATGATTGCTGCCCGTGCAGAGCGATCTTATTTAGCGAATGATTCTAAAAATTTCCGTCATCTAATCATTAAACCTGTGTAAATTGTAATAATAGAACACAGGGGGTCCAAAATATATGGGGGTCCAAATTATATTGGTTACCCTATTCCTACATGAGCCGCAAACTTTTCCCGCGACGACGACGACGACGCGGGACTGATGTTGTAAACAAAACATGTCGTAATGAGTGCAAATCCAACTCGCTACGAGTTGTATATAAATTGACAACTTATTAGGTATACTATATATTAGTATAGCATTGTGATAAATGAAATCGCAATGACTTAGGAAAAATTGCAGCCCATTCTTCATATCTGCACTCATGTAGGAAAACAAAGGCAAGTTTCATGGGTGCTTCAGAAAGCTATAGCTTATATTGGCCAAAATTTGTGCTCATCTCAAGGCAGATCAGTTAGTATTAGTACAATGGTATGGGCTTAGACTTAGAATCTCGAGGTGCCGTGTTCTAGGCTAGGTGTCAACTTTTTTTGTAGCTAATTTCGGACATCGTATAACATATCACCCGAAGTCGTATTTTATTCTTTCGATCGATTATTCGGGACATCGTAATGATGATCATATGAATTCGCGAAACATCGTCAGAAGTATGTATATGGCCTCCACTTTGGTACGTATATATCAGTTTTGTGCAGTTTATACGATTGAATTGGTTCTTATATAGTAGTGTATAACACAAATTATACAGACCAAAATGTTTACTGGGCACTGCTGCATAGAAGTCGAAGTCTGATCATTATCAAACCACAGGAAGTTTATGTTTTGATTTGAGCGCTGCAATTCATCATCTCTAGGATGGCTCAGATAGGAAGGCATGCGGCTGGCAATCGACGGGTCTCGAGTTTGAATCTGGATTCAGGTAAATTTATGTGTAGTTATTATTTCACAATATTTGTTCACAGAATTAAGCTCCAATCATAAACTCTCGTGGGAATTCAAAAATTTAGCATTTATTAGATTTTTAATCATTTTTGCTAAAGCTGAATAACAGCTTTACTATATAGTTGTAAAACTATTTAACAACAAACAGTTTAGTTGGTACACAACACTATGCTTTATAGTTTCTCCAAATTTGTGTGAACAAAAACCGAACTAAGGTTGTGCCTGAAAATTATCCAAATGTTTTATTCCTTGTTGGGTATATAAATCACTGCGACCTGTTTTTAGATCTATTGTGACAAATGCCCCAGTTTTGTTTAGCTATGTCAAGTTGACGTATCACCATTGGAGTTAGCAATAATCAAACCTTGACTGTAAGCATGATCCCAACACGGTGCCACAGTTCGGATGAACTGTACTACCGCATTGGCGTTTGTTCTCCAGACATCAAGGGGTTCTATCAGCCCCTTGTCGAAGAACCTAATTCTTTTAGCTGCAATTGCCGGGCAACGGCACAACAAATGCTCCGAGTCTTCTGTATCTATACCGCAAAAGCGACATAAATCATCATGAAGTTTTCCAATTACCTTCAGATGATACCGGCTCGGACAATGACCTGTTAGAAGGCCAGTAAAAGAACTAAGATCTTTTTTCGAAAGTTCTAGAATTTTACGAGTACTTGAAACGTCCGGCTTTATGAAACGTTTCGACTGCCTCGCAATAGTGGTGTTTTCCCAGTTGGATTTTATTTTCTCATGTTCCCATGCTTTAAACTCCATTCTGAGAAAACAACCAGACACACCACAAAATGGTTATTCAGCATCATGCTGAATCAATTCGTCCTAAAGGTGCTTGTAAAATGATTGATTGTTAGTTGGGAAGCCCTTTCTTTGAAAAATCATAACTCAACAACAAAGCATCGTAGAAACAAAGTTTTTCAATGAAAATGAAAGCAAATTTTCTCAGGAATCAAAAAAATAATATATGAAGTGGAAAAAGTTTTCAACAGAATTTTCCACCGTTGAGAAAATTCATAAAGAAAATCCGGAAAAACTAGGTCCGAACTCGTGGAAAATTTTCAAAAAAATATTTGTGGGAATGTAATTTTATAAGCTTTGATCGCTGAAATTTTTGTAATGTACATTTTTCTCATTACTGAGTTATGGTCAATTATGTGAAAATGACCATGTAAGCCTATATTATATGGTCATTTTTAACAAAATTTGCCATAAATCAGGAACAAAAAATAAAGTGCATTCCAAAAATTTCAGCGATCAAAGCTTATGAAATAACCTTCTCAAAAATATTTTTTTATAAATTTTCCACGAGTTCGGACATAGTTTTTCCGGCTTTTCTTTATGAATTTTCTCAACGGTAAAAAAAATTGTAGAAAACTTTTTCCATTTCATATTTTTTTTGGATTCCTGAGAAAATTTGCTTTCATTTTCATTGAAAAATTTTGTTTCTACGATGCTTCGTTCTTGAGTTGCGATTTTTCAAAGAAAGTAGTGTCAGGGGAAAACAAAAAATATTCCACCTGAGTTTTCCGGGAAAAAAGCGACCCTGAATTTTCTTCAATTTTTTTTGTTCATATATCTATGAGCCCTGCCTGTGGAAAAAGTTTCATGAAAATCTGAGACCCTTCGGCCCAAACCCGTACGGTAATAAAAAAAATCCCAATAATTTAGATGTAAATCAATTCAATATTGCACTTACTCGCAGCTGCAGCAGCTACTTGCAATCCCTACTTCCGGAGGCTCTGATGTCGATGTTGGGTGACCAGTTTGTCGAGTTGAAAAAACTATAACCCAGTAATTCGACAACAATTATTGACTAATTTGCAGGATAATACGATAGATTGAAATTAATCATGCTTAATAATTTCAAACTAATTTTCAAGTTTTTATGAGATAGCTTCAATATTTCGAAAAAAGTGAAAAATTGATGAATTCATCACTTAGAGAATTTTCCACTTTTCACACATATTCCCCTTTGCGTACGCAAATCTCGCACATGTGCAATAGATTTTCGTAATTCACTACAATGATCATTTTTCAATGACGATAATGCTACCACTCCATCCAAGATGCCATCCCGCGCAAATATTTATTACCACACCCATGTCGCTACATTCATAAAGATAACTTTTTATTATGTTCGTATTTTCTCCAGACGTAGACTTTTCTCCCCGCGCCCGTTTTCACCACCGCACCACACCGAAAATGCAATTCCGCGACCGTCACCCAACCGTGCGGTTGGTTGCATTCCGGAACTGGGTGGACGAAAAAACATGGGATGCGACAGCAATTTGCTCGATGACCGCGGTCCCAATATTATAAATATTTTTTTATGTGCACAATAATTGCGCCAAGTGCATCATAAAAATGAATAAATTACAAATGTGGACAATGGATGCGGTCGGGTGCGACGCGGAGTGGGAATGTGTTCCAATGCAAACAGTGTGTGAGAATCATTTCTCTTAATTTTTCGTGAATTTTTTATATGCCCATTTTCACTCAACCACTTTTCGGTCACACAAACGACGATGGCAATGTGGTTGCATAGGTACCGTTTGCTGCGACAACAGCACACATGTTGCCGCCAGCCACACGTTGTTCAGTAGGGATGTCGTGTGGGTGTCCGTTGGTGACTTGAGAGAGAAAAGAAGAGTACATTTTGCGAAGGAGTGAAAGAAGGGATCGACGACTGCACTTTGACTGCATCACCTCATTTGGAGCTCGTAATATTCAGTCTTTATTTTTTCTTCGACCATACGATTGCTTCGGAGTGTGAAATGATTTGCTTGAGTGATTCCATAAATAAATGTAATTTACTGGCAAATAAAGCCGAAATTTCAGAAAAGAGTTATTAGGGTGTCCATTATTCACGCTTTCGGTACCAATTATTCTTGACTAATTGGGGGATTTTTGAAATAGTAGAGAATGTGTGCAGGTCATACAGGCTTTATTCAAGGGCGTAGCCAGCTTCTCAACAATAGGGGGAGCTGAGAAATTTTAGCTAAATAGGCTACTAGGCGTTATTACTAAATTCAACACAGCAAATACAAATTAACTTCAGGTCTTCTTTTTTGGTAATCTTTCGGAAGTTTATTTAGATTTTACTTTGAACTATTATCAGTAAACTTATCTACATGTATTTAAAGCTTTGTTATGCATATTTGTCATAACATAATAAAGGAATTCTTTTCAATAATGCTGATCACTGATTCTCCGACAGACATTCTTCTATTTTTTTTTTCCTCAAAATCTAATACAGTGGTTTTTCGATTATGCCACGGTTCTATTTAATCACGCTCCATTATATCACTCTCAATACTAGCACGGTATTTTTTCGATTTTTCACGCCATGGTTATCGTTGGAGATATTATCACATACTCAAACTAGATAGAACATAGGAACAGAGCTAGTGTGATGGTTTAAGCACACAACTATCATGCTGAGTACTTGGGAACGTACCGTAAACCGGGGTCAAATTGATCAGCGGGGTGAAATTGATCATTTGGGTACTCATTGTAATTGCATACCAGGAACTTCTAAGCGTCACAATGATCTCAAACTTCTTACCTCGTCTAGTTCATAGATGTCTAGAGATGAGTTTAGACTTTTAATTGTTTAGAAAAAAGTTAGTTTAGCCTTATTTTTTAGGAATTTGCAATGTATTTCTCACATAGCTGAAATCATTGCTTCTAAACAACCGATAGCCACCAGGACTTCCCGTAAATTTTGTGTTTTAACATTTTTGTGGAGCCTTGGTTGGAAAGTTATGAAGCTATTCTGAATACTAATAAGTTAAAAAAAGTTCTTCTTTTTGGCGAAAAAGTCATTTATTGTAACAAAAATCACTTATTTCAAAAGAAATTGCTTACCTTTAGGCGTTAAGGGGAAATTTCAAAATTTAATTTTGCATTTTAAGTGTCAAATTCACTAGTTATAAGAGTTTTGACGCGTTATTCGGGTTTAGAAGAGCAAAATTAAGTGGATAGGGATGTTTATCTTTTTAACCGATGCTTAATTGTATACTGATCAATTTCGCCCCAAAGTGGCTTCCTCAATATTTTGATTTTTGAATTAATTTAACTAAAAGTTTAAACTTGTTGAACAAAATTCTGTCACATGGTTTCATGGAGATCCACTGGGTACTGATTTTACACAAATTCTTTTGGCAATATTTGAATTGTCACTAATGGTATCCGCAAAAGTTGTTTTAAAGTGATCAATTTGACCCCGGATTACGGTACCCCAATTGCGTTGCGTTGCGTTGTAATGGAGTAATTCGTAGATTGCATACTGAAAGTTGTCATTTTATAACTTTAGTACTCCTATTCTTATTGCTTATGGAATGCTATTTGGGAAGGAACAGCTATCCAATCAGAGGTTGAAGTAAAAAAGACATGAAAACTTCCATTGCCGGCCACGCCCAACTTCTCCGTTACGAGGATAGGAAAGGATGTGATGATATGACACCTACTTTACAAGAGGTCAGCGACTCACCGACACCCCCATAGGTGTCAAGGAGTTGGATATTTGGAAAGGGTTGATTGGGGATTCACTATAAACGAGTGATGCGGCAAAATTCAGATTGTGTAAGTGTATTTGAGTGGATCATGTAGACGTGTCGATGTGAGTGTAAGTGATTTTATTACCGAAAATTTGCACTTTGAGTGAGTCGTTTTCGAGCATCTACCTCTACGTAGTTATCCGTCGTATCAAACAGAATGCGAACGACGCTTTTGATCGCCTTTCAGGTAGCATTGTTCTTCCTCTACAAGTGGTTGGGGAAGCATTGCCTGTACGATAGGCAAACAGTTTCAAACAATAAACAAATCGCTTTCGCTCTTCGTACATATGTACAACAGAGATGGTTATATTTGCGGTTTAGGGGAAGATGATATAGATCGATGAGATTAGAATTGAACCTTATGACAACTAGGTTGCCGGGTCATCAATTGGCTCGGTAGCTTAGTTGGTAAAGCACTTGTCTAGCGAATAAGGGTCGTGAGTTCAAATCTCACCTGAGCTGTGGATTTTTTCCCAATTTAACCAATAATTTACCCATCTGTACATTTGTACGTTGAGTTATTTGAAATTCATAATTGACCACACGGATTGGTATTACCGAAAATTTGCACTTTGAGTGACTAACTTTGATTGGCTTAGCTGATTTTTTGAAAATTCAGTAGCCTGGGCTGAACTGCCTTGCTACGCATAATTATTCCATGTTGCATGGCATCGTCTTTGTACATGGAACA
The DNA here is from genome assembly GCF_035046485.1 of Aedes albopictus. Taxonomy (NCBI): domain Eukaryota; kingdom Metazoa; phylum Arthropoda; class Insecta; order Diptera; family Culicidae; genus Aedes; species Aedes albopictus. Next base: position 200,763,826 of record NC_085137.1, on the reverse strand, counting down.
TTTATGTGTAAAACAATCAAAATCTGCATATTAATAACGATTTGCCGGTTTATAGAATTTATATATAATTGTGACGAGTCACGTTCATTTTCTGAAATGGGCATCGTTTCCTAAACTTGGCTCTCTTGAACTCCCAGTTGGTTGTCTTGTAACCTCGATTTGTGTAGAACTATTCAAGCATATCTCCGAGCGATTGGGGAATCGCGTAAAAAAGTTTTAGAAGCTGTGGTTTAAGGTATTTCTGATAAATTGTAGTGAAAAAATCTTCACAAGAATTGTAATACGCATAATTGAGGACTTCCATTACTCCAAACCGACATTTCAATAGGGCATAACTGCGTTTGAAAACAGTGCCTTCTTATAAAGATGTGGGCCGTATGTACAAATAGGAGTTTACCAATTGTTTGTCATACGTGTACTGACCATTGACAAATAATAGCCTAACGGCAAACGTCTGCTAACGTCTGATACGTCAAATAGCCAAATATTTGCACATATTGGCGAAGCGTGCACTGAATGCTTACCCAATATAGGAAACAAAAGGATATCATCTTTCCATTAATACTGGTAGATTTCTTGGAAAATAATTCGGTACACAACCGCATAAAAATACTATTTTCAAAAGTAATTACGTCATTTTGCAATGTTAGAAGCAATTTGTTCTTTTTTTCGGTTTCAGTTTTTGGATGTAAGTGTAGTCTGATTAATGAATCGATTAGAAAAAAAAAGTTTCAATTTTATCACGCTCTAATATATCATGCGATTTTATTTTTCATTCGTGGTATAATCGAAACTGTAGAAAAGTCCTGCACAATTCACTGTGATTTACAAAGGAAACATAACAGGATTTTTTTATTTTTTTTACAACAACTGTTCTGGAAGTGACAATAATTTCTTTCGAAATTCTTCGAATATTTTATGTGAGAACTGAGCTTCTTCAAAGAAATCTTCAGATTTTCTTCCAAAAGATCTTCCAGAAGGTTATCAAGAAGTTTCTTTAGAATGTTCTATTTTTTTTTTTTATAAAAAAGTGATCTATCTTTCCCCATCCCCACTAACAAAAAATTCTTCCCGTGACAGTCGTGGAGAAGATGAGGGGCCGTTATTGACTTAATAAAGTATGGAATTCTCGAAAATGCACACTGAGAGCGGTTTGTGCAATTTCGATTATTCTGGTCAATCACGGAGTAGCAACTACGAAGTGCATCTATGCTCATGCTCATTAGGGGCTGTTCATAAACCACGTAGACCAACTTTTGGCCATCTCAGACCACCCCCCTCCCCCCTCGTAGACTTTTGTCCATACAAATATTTTGAAATTTGTATGGAGCATAGACTTTTATAAATAAAAGTTATAACAATAAAGAGGCCAAATATAAACACCAAATCATCAATCGAATAATGATTTCAGTACAAATTGCTCATTAAGTAAACAAGCTCACGTGCATTTTTGCGTGACTAAGCTCAAAGCCAACAAAGCCGTGCTTGCCGTCAAGTACACCCTTGTCTTTTATCATTGATTAGCTTATCAATCCATCCGGGACAGATAGCCGTGCATACGTTATTAGTAGTCCGATGAAGGCGCAGTGCTTATCGGTCTGCGAGTAATGACTGCGATACCACCTAGCCAGGGAACCTTTCTCAGTCGCACCCAGTCAGCAGAACAAGATGCATCTAATCAACGGCAAACGGTACTACAAGGCGGCACGCGAAGGTAACCTGCAGGTGCTCCAGGAAGCCAACCGATGGGAAATCAACACTTCGGACGAGAATGGGTTGACCCCACTGCACTGGGCAGCTCACGAGGGTCATCGGGAAGCCGTGTGGATTCTGCTGAAGCGGAAGAGTAACGTTAACAAAATGGATCACTTTGGAAACTCGGCGTTACACCTTGCGGCTGCCCGTGGGCATTTGGAATGTGTGGAACTGTTGGTCAGCAAAGGTGCGAATTTGTATGGGTTCGATGGAGGACAGCGCACGGCTTGCGATTTGGCCCGAATTGGCGAGTGGGATGAAGTGGTGGACTTATTGGTGCAAAGGAGGAAAATGTTGGAGGAAAAAAGACCGAAATTGGTGCTGAAGTTGAAAGTGATGGCAAATCAACAGTTTTTGAAAATCAAAGATAAATCATCGGATGGTGATAATAAAGTAGACCTTCTGAAGAATGATTCAACTGAAGCAAAAGAAGTCTATGAGCTTGATCAGAGTGCTGCAGATGAGTTTAAAAGTGTCACAAACACTCCGGAAGACGTTCCTACCGAAGAAGAGTTGTACCAGCAAAATTCTAATTTATTAGGACTAATGCAGCACAAAACTGGCGGTCTAACTTCCAGCACCAGTAAAAGTACTGCACGATTTCATTTGGTATTTTCCGAGCTCGTCAAAGAACAATCAATCAACCAAGCCATCGTCAACAGTATCGAATCACGACCTCAACGAAAGTCCATCAAACCAGCTCATCCCACCGTAGACGACGGAGAATCCGACGAAGAGGAAGACACACCCGTAGTCTCGACGCAGAGTTCGCTTCGATCGTTTCTCAAAATTTACGACCTCCAGCGGTTCCATCAGCAGCTCCTGGATAAAGGAATTGATTTGGATGGTTTGATTTTGATGACGGAGCATGACATCAAGGCACTGGGCCTCCCCTTGGGTCCCCACCGAAAGCTGTGCGTAGCACTGGAAGAGTACAAGTCTGCCCGAAAGTGGGACCAAGCGTAGCAATGGCAATGAAGCTCTAGATTTACTCCCAACACGAAAGCAAGGGCAGCATACCGAAAACGTGTCCCAAACGCAAAAAGTCCCACCAGGACCAGGGCACGATGTGGTAACATCGTAAAACCATTTATCTCTGGCTACTTTAGACGCCCGGCATCATCGGTGTCTGTGTCATTTTGCTGTCGTATTGTACCGGAACCTCGATGATAATAACGCACTTTCTCTTTTGCCACAAGTTTAGTTGTAACACAGAGGAACAGATATCCCACTTGGTGGGGAAATTGCTTTAAGTTGAGAAATATTTCGCATTGAAAACGTTAGCGCCATCTCGATCAGACAAAATAAAAACAAATAATTTATTTTATTTAAGACATGTTGTTTATTCATCCATCATTTATTTATCCTAACTTTCTCTTAGAGATTCACCAGATCTACCTGAGCGGAGACACTTTAATTATTGTTACGGACAACTGAGTTGTTGGTGTTCCTTCATCAGTCCATAGATAACTGTACAATTCATATTTTTTTTTCCTCATCTGTAGAGCTTTTTAACCACTGCGTCCATTATTTAGGAATATTGTGGTATGACCCATATTAAATTTGGTGCTAGTCAAATATCCTGTCACAATTGAGTTGTGATGGACAATGGTTGATGTAACACCTGATCCCAACTAGGCACAACTCGTTTTATGAAGTTTATTACCCTGTTGGGATTACTTCGCCAAATTACCAAGGGCTCTAGAAACCCTTTACCAAAAACCGCCAATCTCTGATTGGATAGTACTCCACAGTTGCAGAGTAAATGTTCAGCAGTTTCGTTTTCCGTTTGACAGAAACGACACTCGGAGGATTGGATTTTTCCAATCTTACTTAGATGATATTTACTTGGGCAGTGCCCAGTCATCAGACCAGTAATTACCCTGAGATCTTTTTTGTTTAGGTTTAATAAGGACCTGGCTTTTTCTGCACTGGGTTTTATAAACCTTTTCGCTTGCTTGGATGTATCCGTGGCATTCCAATTAGATTCTACCGTGGACATTTCCCAAGTTTTTAGTTTCATCCGAAGAGCACACTCAGGAACTCCACAGAAAGGTTCAGGGCCTACAAAGCTTGATGCTGCACCCTGTCTGGCTAAATTGTCGGCGTTTTCATTTCCCAGAATTCCACAATGACCGAGCACCCAGTATAAAGTTACCTCGTTCCTACTGGCCAATTGCTTCAGAGAAGTAATGCATTCCCACACTAGCTTTGATTGACAAGTAAAAGCCTTTAGCGCATTTAGAGCCGCCTGACTGTCCGAAAATATACAGATCTTAGCAAACCTATAATTTCTTTTCAGACAAATGTTGGCACACTCTAGAATGGCTTGAACTTCTGCTTGAAATACAGTGGGACTGCATCCCATTGGTATAGCCTTACTGATACCAGGGCCGAAAACACCGGCTCCTGTATTTTCACCCATCTTGGACCCATCAGTATAAAATACAATAGAACCTGGACGTAAACTTGGCCCACCAGCATCCCAAACATAGCGACATGGTTTCACCACTTTGAAGGGAACATCATAGTTGGTCTTTGTTATCATCCAATCTTCTACTGTTTTTATGTCCATGTTTAATTTGAAGTCTTTGATGATCCTCAAATGTCCCACAAGATCCCCATCTAGTACATTATTGTAACGGATAAACTGCAGGGCATTTTTTGCCGCTTGTAGTTTAACAAATTGATGCAAAGGCAGTATATTGAGAAGGGCATCCAAAGCAACTGATGGAGTGCTTTTCATTGCTCCTGTAATCGGTATACAAGCAAGTCTTTGTAGCTTACCTAGCTTCCCTTGAGAGGTTACCTCGTTTGTTTTGGGCCACCAAACAAGTGAAGCATAAGTAATCTTAGGCCGGACTATCGCAACATAAATCCAGTGAATGATGTTTGGTCTAAGACCCCAGGTTTTTCCTAGGGCTTTGCTGCAGACCCAAAGGGCATTCGTACCCTTAGTTAAAACATTGTTTAAATGTGAATTCCAATTCAGTCTTTTGTCCAAAGTTACCCCAAGATGTTTAACTTCTTCCGAGAACTGAATTTGAACTCCATTTAAAGAAGGCTCAATAAGATTTAGTTTCAACCTTCGAGTAAAAGGTACTATCACAGTTTTTGAAGGGTTTACGTTCAATCCCTCCTCTCGGCACCATTTGAGGGTAACATTCAACGCAGATTGTAGCTGGCTGGATATCGTGTCGTCATATTTTCCACGTACCAGAATAGCTACATCATCTGCGTATCCAATAACCTCAAAACCTTGATTAATAAGCTTTTTAAGGAGTTCGTCCACTACCAAAGACCACAATAAGGGCGATAGTACTCCTCCTTGAGGAACAATTCATAGTTGCTACTCCTTGATTGAACAGAACAACCGTTGTTGGACAAGGATCTTTTCGTAAGGGAAAATCCCATAAGTTGAGTTTTTTTTAATCAATTCTTGACATCCTCCTGCCCGTCAAACTATCGAAGAATTCCTATGGAGTACAGGGAAAATTATCTAGAGGAATTTGGTCTCAGGAAATATTCCGGAAGAAATCTAAAGGAGGAATATCTAAAGTATTCATGGGAGAAATACCTTGAAGAATTTTGGAAGAAATCTCTGAAAGAATTCCGGTTACATATCTGAAGGAATCCTGGGATAATTACCGGAAGGAATCTCTGGAGGAATTTCTGAATGAATCCAGGATAAATATCGGCATAAATCCCTGAAAGGATTCCAGAAGCATTCCATGAAAGCAACTCAAAAGGAGAGAATCCTGGAGGAAACCTAAAAAGAATTTCAAAGGAAATCTAGTAAAAAAGCACTTGGATAAATCTCAAAAGGATTCAGAATGGAAGATTCATTGAAGGAATCTTGAAAGGATTCCTTGAAAAAAAAAAAATGGAAGCTTTCAACGTTTCAACATTCTCTACTGCTTGCTACTGTAAAGGTAGAAGGGTTGACCGTGTTAACATCCAACGATTTGATCTTGTTGACGTTGATGGTAAGACTTGCCGCCGAGAAGCGATTGGCGAGCTGATCAAGCTTGCTCTGCGTATCCGAGCGCCGTTGAGCTAGGAGAGTATCATCGTCAGCCAATTTGAAGTCATTTCGGTGCTCCATTGTAATGGGCTGGCACAGCAACACACAATTTGGTTCAAGATCAGTCGCAATGAAATGAAACGTACAAAGTTACTATTTTTTAACGTTTTTGTTATGCTCTATTGTGATTACACTAATTAAGTAGTTATTTTCAGATCGATTTCATTTCCATTGTGATTGTGATTATGAAATAGGACTTGAACATCTTTTCGCTGTGATTCCCTCTCAAGGATGGCGAATTGGGGCGGTGCAAGAAGAAGATTGAAAAAGGCACGCATACCTAAAATGTGACCTCAATGCTACGCTGTTGCAAGGCTAGAGAGCCCACACCGAGAGGCTGATCCTAGGAACGCTTCATCATTCTCATTGAAATCCAAACCTGCGAAGCTGCCGGAGAGTCCTCTAACAAAGATACATCGGATTACTGCGACTGTTGGCATTTTTGAGGAAAAATCTACTGTGTCATAGTGAGTCGCTCGGTGCTATCTCTGCCGCTGTTTCTCTACGATGATAGTAGGACTATCGTGGGCGGATGGAATATTTCCCAGATAAGGCGCACACCAGACGACCGAGTGAAACGAGCAGATGTCATGCCAAACAAAGAGACCACCTTCCATCGCTTCGTACTAACTGGCTTCGGAGTGCATCTATAGCCTTCTTACTCGAAAGCTCGCAGCAGAGCCGTTTGGGTGGATTTTCACGACCAGCAGCGATGAAGTTCCTCGCCACGATTTGGCACAACGACACGAAGCAACTAAACCACTTTTCGTGCTCCAGTAACCACGGCGCGGCGGCGGCGGCCGTTTCGTGCTCTATTGTAATTTCTGGATTTCCCTTCCATATTTATGGAAGGTCTATCCTTGTGGTGAACAAAAGGATGAATGATGTGTGCACGTAAATTGAGTTGTCAAAAAATTGATTCTTTTGAAGGACGGAGTTTATTTATTAGGCCTGTCCATCTTTTCAAAAATGTTCTCTGATTCTCAAGTCCACCCCCATATTTTGATTGGCATCATAAAAGAAGTAACTGGTCAAAATTTCAGCCAAATCCATTGAAATTAAAAGGTGCATCAAATCAATTTTGTGTATTTCTACTATTTTTGAACTTCAAAAAATCATAACTACACTAAAACTTGTCAAAACTTACTTCTTTCGGCAGAAAGAAAGCTATACTTGTTTGCTACAACTTCTCCGAACAACGTGTGCCAATATTGAAGGAAACATGTGTAATTATCACATTTGTAATCAGAAAAACCCTAAAAAGTTGATTTTTTGATAGATTTTGTTCTGGAACACCCTAATATACGTAATAGGGCACTGCACGAAGTTCTCTCCTTCTCTTTCACTCTTACAGAAATTTTATAAACAGCAAGGCCAAGAAACGTCAAAATCCCATACAAAATCAAAACAGTGCAGTGTCCTATATGCTAGAATTTTTAAAGCGGCATCATGTTCTCTAATGTTTTGTGGTTATTTGCTTCTTTCACACCAGCATTGTAGGAGTTGAACAAAAATTACTAAAATACGTGAAAGCCAAATGTGGCCTAAAAACTAACTTTTCGGGTGCAATCGAGTAAGCACTGATATGATAGCCAACACCTGTCATCACGCTTGTTTGTTATCACCCGTGGTAGGGGGTAGCCAAGGCAAACTACAAGGAAGCAAAGCTACTACGTTCAGTACAATTTCGCGCCACAGCGTGATTGCCTCCAAAAAGCTAGTTTTTAGGCCACATATGGCTTTCCCGAATTTTAATATTTTTTGCTCAACTTCTACAGCATTGGTGTCAAAGAAGCAAATAATCAAAAAACATGAGAGAATATGATGCCGTTTCAAAATATCAAACTTATTACGCATATTAGGGTGTTCCAGAACGAAATCTATAAAAAAATCAACTTTTTAGGGTTTTTCTGATTACAAATGTGATAATTACACATGTTTCCTTCAATATTGGCACACGTTGTTCGGAGAAGTTGTAGCAAACAAGTATAGCTTTCTTTCTGCCGAAAGAATTAAGTTTTGACAAGTTTTAGTGTAGTTATGATTTTTTGAAGTTCAAAAATAGTCGAAACACACAAAATTGATTTGATGCACCTCTTAATTTCAATGGATTTGGCTGACATTTTGACCAGTTACTTCTTTTAGGATGCTAATCAAAATATGGGGGTGGACTTGAAAATCAGAGAACATTTTTGAAAAGGTGGACAGGCCTATTATTCATTTTTCAATCAGAATGGCTCGTACTAGATAAGGTCTTATTGAAGGATATATACTAAATTATCAAAACTTCACTGTGCACATCATTTTTTTCAAATCCTTCGGTAGCTTTTCGTTTATCAGATTAAGACAATCAGCTGGCACAGATAAATTTCCAAATATTTTCAGGACTGTTCTGCAATACCATTGTTACCAGCTGTAGTACTGTTCTTAACCATTTTTATCTGAATTCAAAATTTTAAGTCCCAGTCTATGCTTTTATTCTATCTGTATTAACGAGATTTTTAGCCCTAGGCTAGTTCATCTCGGGACCCTCGCTTTACTTCCCTTCCGAAGGAAAAACTCACATTTTGTAAGTTTTGTCGGGAGTGGGATTCGATCCCAGGTCTTCGGCGTGATAGTCAGGTGCTTTAACCACCACACCAGGTTCGCTCCACAAGCCCAGTCTATTTCATCTTGGAGCCCATGTCTTTACTTCTCTACTGACATTTTCGTGGGTTTTTCGAGGGTAAAGCTATGTTCATTTAGAATCCGGAATGACAAAATCACGTATATCTCAAACGTATATCAAACATAAAAGGTGAAGCCCTCAAAACAAAGGTTATTTATTGTACTTTCATGGAAAAATATCATTGAAATTATTTATTTTTATTGTTCACACATTTTCTCACTTTTTCAGTGTTGACCTCTCTAAAAATCTGCACAACGGTGGTAAATTTTAGCAACAACCCCTTCCGCACGTTTGTTCAACAATCAGGCTATCTATGCAGTGTCCTGAGTGCCTTGACTAGTCTGAGTAGGATTCCGAAGAAAAATTGCCAAACTTTTTATTATTTTCGAAATGAGGGGCAATTCAGTGAATTGAAAAAACGCGAAATTTGAGTGTTTTTTTTTCGTTGATAAACACTACCCATCTGTGACAATACCACTGAACGTCTCCGGCTGTCATGGCAGCTCATCAAAATAGGTAAAACCTCTACATATCCCTTGTGTGCATTTTTGAAAAGCAGCACGCGATTCTTGTATGAATTGGTTCTCATCATCTTGTTGCGAAAAAAACATGCCCAGAGTTCGAACTTCTTGCCAAATCTTCAAATTCAAAGCAGGTTTTTCAATGAACCCAAGCTTTTTTCTTCCGAGGACACTTCCTTATGCCATGGTTAACAACATCTCTGTGCACATAACACATAATGGTTTTGACGATATTAACATTTTTCACGACTGTCGTACCTGAGCACGCTAAATTTTCAACGTGTTTGTGCAAGATTTTTTCCTCCTCTTGTCTTCAATCTGAAATAACTTTTCACTCGTTGCAAGAAAATCGATGAAATTTTCACCATTTAAAGAGGATTAGTGTATGATCAGAGTGCTGTAAAAAAAATGATGATTATGTTCATTGAGAGCGCCACTAGAAAATGTTACATGATTCCGGATTCTAAGTGAACATAGCTTTAGGATTCGATTCCAGGTCCTCGGCGTGGAAGGAATAGGCTTTACTCATCCATCTTGATACACTCCCTTGTTCTAGAGCCATTGAATAACTCAGCAAGAGAGTTAGTAGGTTTTCATCATCTACCGGGATGGATGTAGTTATTTCTTTCGCTGCTTCGATTCTCCAGATCTGTAATTACCTGTATCATTCAGACGATCGCCGGAGTGCTGCTTCCACTTTTCTCTTTCCTATCATTTCACCTCCTGAAACCCTGCTTTTAAGCACACACATTTCCGAGCAGAGGGGAATATCAAATTAATAACTACGAAATCACAAAACCTGTTTTTATATCTTGTTGTGTTATTATTGAATTATCAAGGCATTGCGTTTCCATAACATGTTTTGTTGGACAATCTTATTTTGTTATGACCAAGCAAATGGTATACAGCAATTGAATAACATTTCAATATTACATTTTGTTGTGGAACAAGTTTAGTTATTATTGTATAATTGAGAGTGTATAAATACTTTATGCTATTGCTATCAAAACTAAAACAAGTTTTAAAATAAAGCCTACGTCATTTTACAACATTATCTACAGATTTTTTAATGAAACTCAACGTACATATGTACAGATGGATATATTATTAGTAAAATTGCGAAAAAATCCACAGCTCAGGTGAGATTTGAACTCACGACCCTTATACGCTAGACAAGTGCTTTTCCAACTAAGCTACCGAGCCAATTAATGACACGGCATTTTGGTTGGTACAAGGTAATTCCAATCTCATCGATCATGCTTCATCTTTCCCTTAAATTTCACCGCAAATATATCCATCTCTTATGTACACATGCATGAAGAGCGATGCGATTTATTTACTGTTGAAACTGTTTGCCTAACTTTCAGGCGTCTCTTCATCACCGACTGTGGTATAAGGGTATAAGGGTCGTGAGTTCAAATCTCACCTGAGCTGTGGATTTTTTCGCAATTTTACTAATAATATATCCATCTGTACATATGTACGTTGAGTTTCATTAAAAATCATTAATTGACCACACGGATTGGTATACCGAAGACTTTGCCCTTAAGTCATATTCGAGCTTCTACCTATAATAATAGATAATTTTACTTTCGGACTCTTTAATATCAAAATTTGTTATTGAAACATTTCCCAAATTCACTGTTATTAAGTTGGTATTGACACTAACAAAACATGTTATTGAATTGATTTTCCAGGAACAAATTTTTGTTATGTGACTTGTTATTTTACCGCTTATGACAGACAAGTTTATAACTAAATATGTTATGTTAATAACATAAAAATTACTAATTCCATTATGCAGTTATTTTGCCGAAATAACGCAATTTGTTATGCTGTTGTTATTCTCTTCTGCTCGAGTGCCACTTAGGCGTTCTTGCATGTTAGGAAGCACTTTAAGTATTTCAAACCGGTTCACAAGTCTTGGGACTGTAAAGGACTAGACAGGAGCAAGCTATGCAGACGAAGTGGAGGACCTGCACTTATTCCGTAACCCTCACTCTTTACTGCTCACTCATTATTCCTCACATCTCATACTTCACTTCATCACACTCCTTATAGTTTACTTTCACTGCCCATTCTTTACAATTTACTTCTCACTTTTCACTGTGCACTGCTCACTGTTCACTTCTCATCGTTCCACCTCCTCATTGCTCAATCGTCACTGCGTAATTTTTTTTTATTCACTGCTCACTCATCTCTCCACACTACATACATATTGATCACTGCTCTTTTCTCCCTCCTCATCTTTAATCAATCCTCATCTCTTACACTTCACTGCTCACTGATCATTCGGTTCGGCACTGCTTGCTTCTTACTCGTCACTTAACTTTGCTTTCATTCATCATTTCTCACTACTCATTCCTCTTTACTTATTTCTCACTACTAAAAATTCATTGTTCACTTTTTATACCGAATAGCTCACATTTTACTCGTCATTCTTCAATGCTAAATAAATAGTAATTACTACCCACTTTTAACTCCTAGGCCCTCATTGCCTCACACTTCTCACTGCTTCACAGCCATCACTTTACTCTTCGTTATTCACTGCTCACTCCTCACTTATCACAGCTCGCTCTCCGCTTATCACGCCAAACTTCTTACTTATCACACGACACTCCTCAGTGTCCCACACTCTGCTGCACTCTACACATGTTACTCCTCACAGTTTACTCAAACTTCTGATTGAGCATTCTACCTACATTGCTTACTTCCCTCACTTCATCATTTGTAATACAGCTTTTTATGCGTATAAACTGAACATAGGATAACGTTTGACTACATGGGACTGCTTAAGCTGAAAAAATTGAACATCTAATGTCTAAGAATCGAACATGAGACAGCTTATACTGAAAAACTTAACTTGGGACAGCATATGATAACAAAAACGTTAAAGGCTGGGTATGCTGCGCAATGCAGATCCCATTGTGATCCACTAGCTTCTGCCCAGCAACTCCTATCTCTACCTCCACGCGGTACCGGCCGGAAACTATGAGCAACCTTAGGGAAGATCGGATAACCAACCCCGGTGGGAACTTTGGTCGTAGGCTGACAGGGAAGGGGGGGTTTGCTTCGGCAAACCTGAGCGTCTATTCTCCAGGAGGAGCGGCTTACAACAGCGTCTGATCCCATGTTAGGGGCGGCTGATCTACGTCCGAGTGCCAGGGAAGGACTCTAAGCTCAACTGTGCACTATGATCCTCCGGAAAGTAGGGGGTTGGTGTCAGGCCCTACGAGCCAGCCGTAAAAAAACCATTGTAGCGGAAAATCAGCAACAGAATAATACGAACCGAGATCAACGGCAACGACCCCAGCGAACAAAAAGGACTTGCAATTGGAAACTCGGTACGTGGAACTGCCGGTCTCTTAACTTCATTGGGAGCACCCGCATACTCGCCGATCTACTGAAGGACCGCGGGTTCGGCATCGTAGCGCTGCAGGAGGTGTGTTGGACAGGATCCATGGTGCGAACGTTTAGAGGTAATCATACCATCTATCAGAGCTGCGGCAACACACGCGAGCTGGGAACAGCTTTCATAGTCATGGGTGATATGCAGAGGCGCGTGATCGGTTGGTGGCCGATCGACAAAAGAATGTGCAGGTTGAGGATCAAGGGCCGATTCTTCAACTTCAGCATAATAAACGTGCACAGCCCACATTCCGGAAGTACTGATGATGACAAGGACGCATTTTACGCGCAGCTCGAACGCGAGTACGATCGCTGCCCGAGCCACGACATCAAGATCATCATAGGAGATTTGAACGCTCAGGTAGGCCAGGAGGAGGAATTCAGACCGACGATTGGTAAGTTCAGCCTGGTGGGACGAACGGAAACAGCCTACGACTCATTGATTTCGCCGCCGCCAAAAATATGGCCATACGTAGCACCTATTTCCAACACAGCCTCCTTTATCGTTACACCTGGAGATCACCACAGCAGACAGAATCTCAAATCGACCACGTTCTGATTGACGGACGGCACTTCTCCGACATTATCGACGTCAGGACCTATCGTGGCGCCAACATCGATTCCGACCACTATCTGGTGATGGTCAAACCGCGCCCAAAACTTTCCGTCATCAACAATGTACGGTACCGGCGACCGCCACGCTACAACCAAGAGCGACTGAAGCAGTTGAATGTCACCTCAGCATACGCGCAGAATCTCGAAGCCGCGTTACCAGACGAGGGCGAGCTCGATGAGGCCCCTCTAGAGGACTGCTGGAGTACAGTCAAAGCAGCCATCAACGACGCAGCAGAGAGCACCATCGGGTCCGTGGAACGGAATCGACGGAACGAATGGTTCGACGAAGAGTGCAGAACGGTTTTGGAGGAGAAGAACGCAGCGAGGGCGGTAATGCTGCAGCAAGGGACTCGACAGAACGTGGAACGTTACAAACAGAAGCGGAAACAGCAGACTCGCCTCTTTCCGGAGAAAAAGCGCCGCCTGGAAGAAGCGGAGTGTGAAGAAATGGAACTGTTGTGCCGTTCCCAAGAAACACGGAAGTTCTATCAGAAGCTCAACGCATCCCGCAACGGCTTCGTGCCGCGAGCAGAAATATGCAGGTATAAAGACGGAGGCCTTTTGACGGACGGACGTGAGGTGATCGAAAGGTGGAAGCAGCACTTCGATCAGCACCTGAACGGCGTGGAGAACGTAGGCACGGGAGCCCACGGCAACGGAGAGAACGACGACGCCAGTGCAGCGGAGGACGGAAATGAACCAACTCCCACGCTGAGGGAAGTTAAGGATGCCATTCACCAGCTCAAAACCAACGAGGCAGCTGGTAAGGATGGTATCGCAGCTGAACTCATCAAGATGGGCCCAGAAAAGTTGGCCACCTGTCTGCATCGGCTGATAGTCAGGATCTGGGAAACCGAACAGCTACCGGAGAAGTGGAAGGAAGGGATAGTCTGCCTTATTCACAAGAAAGGCGACCATTTGGAATGTGAGAACTTCAGGGCGATCACTATTTTGAATGCTGCCTACAAAGTGCTTTTTTTTTTGTTTTTTATTTATGTGTATTTTAACTTATGCTAATTCTACACTAACAAAGTGCTATCCCAGATCATCTTCCGTCGTATGTCACCTAAAACGAATGAGTTCGTGGGAAGTTATCAGGCAAGCTTCATCGACGGCCGGTCGACAACGGACCAGATCTTTACCGTACGGCAAATCCTCCATTAATGCCGTGAGTACCAGGTCCCAATGCATCACCTGGTCATCGACTTCAAAGCGGCACACGACAGTATCGACCGCGCAGAGCTATAGAGAATCATGGACGAAAACGGCTTTCCTGGGAAGCTGACTAGACTGATTAAAGAAACGATGGACGGTGTGCAAAACTGCGTAAGGGTTTCGGGTGAACTATCTAGTTCATTCGAATCTCGCCGGGGACTGTGACAAGGTGACGGACTCTCATGACTACTCTTCAACATCGCTCTGGAAGGTGTGATGCGACGAGCCGGGCTCAACAGCCGGGGAACGATTTTCACAAAATCCGGACAATTTGTGTGCTTTGCGGACGACATGGACATTATTGCCAGAACATTTGGAACGGTGGCAGAGCTGTACACCCGCCTGAAACGCGAAGCAGCAAAGGTCGGACTGGTGGTGAATGCCTCAAAAACAAAGTACATGCCGGTAGGCGGAACCGAACACGACCAGATCCGTCTGGGTAGTAATGTTACGATAGACGGGGATACTTTCGAGGTGGTGGTAGAATTCGTCTACCTCGGATCCTTACTGACGGCTGATAACAACGTGAGCCGTGAAATTCGGATGCGCATCATCAGCGGAAGTCGGGCCTACTACGGGCTCCAGAAGAAACTGCGGTCGAAAAAGATTCACCCACGCACCAAATGCACCATGTACAAAACGCTAATAAGACCGGTGATCCTCTACGGGCACGAGACATGGACCATGCTCGAGGAGGACCTGCAAGCACTCGGAGTTTTTGAGCGACGCGTGCTAAGGACGATCTTCGGCGGTGCGCAGGAGAACGGTGTGTGGCGGAGAAGGATGAACCACGAGCTCGCTGCACTTTACGGCGAACCCAGCATCCAGAAGGTGGCCAAAGCCGGAAGGATACGGTGGGCAGGGCATGTTGCAAGAATTCCGAACAACAACCCTGCAAAGCTGGTGTTTGCTACTGATCCGGTTGGCACAAGATGGCGTGAAGCGCAGAGAGCACGAGGGCGGACCAGGTGGAGCGTGACTTGGCGAGCATTGGGCGCGACCGAGGATGGAGAGCGGCAGCCACAAACCGAATATTGTGGCGTACTATTGTTGATTATGTCTTGTCTTTTAAGACTTAAATGAATGTTGGACAAATAAATGTAATGTTATCAAAAATGAACATGAGACAAATGGACTGGTTGTTTTCATAGAGTTTCCGAACAAAATATACTTACCTAGAGTAGTTTCTTATACTTTAAGGAAATAGTCCATTTGGCGATAAAAAGTCAAAATCGCCTAAAAGTAACATGGGGCAACTATGCTGCACACGACAATGGGCAAATACCCAATCCAGGAGTTGGTATCTACATCTTATTAGGCCTTCGTGTTCTCCAAGACGCACGGGATCTTCTACTGTTGGCAGGGTGAAGGCCGGCGATAATAGCAGGTGACGTCAATGCCTAAGATATGGAATGGGTAACCCTAATCAGCATTTCATGGACCAAGGAGGTCGTATCCTACTATAGGTACTGGCCATGCTCTTTATCGCTTCGTTTTTCAGTTTTCCCATGTCTTCTAATATGAATAGATATTCTAAAGAGAAGTATTAGAGAAGAGAATATTAAACCAAAATGTCATATTTTGAGCTAAGTTGAACGTTTACAGTATGTGTTCTACCATCGCTGACTGCTCACATATTCATCCCATTCACAACAAGTTCCCACTTACAACTTTACGAACAAATAGCCTGCTAACGACTTTCCATCGGAAGTGCACTTTTTCCCAGCATCCGGTTGGCCTTTCGTCGTTGGCTCGAGAGTCCTGGAAAAGAAAAAAAACTCCATCCCTTCTAGTAAAAGTGCCGACTGCAGCAGACCCTGAAATGGCCCTGCCATAAATTAAATGCATTTTATATAGCGTAAAATATGCTTACCATAAAAATAAATCTCCGCTTGATTTACTCGCATCGTCGCCGCCATCGCATCGTTTCAGACTAGCAGTAGTAGTCGTATACAGTTTTAGTGCAGAGCTGCGACTGCGACTGGTCCAATAAGTGGCCCTCGCCCGGGTTGGAGTTACTGAACGCAATTAAATCCCAGCTTTATAAGCGAGTAATAAAAGTAATCCGCCACCAGTCTCGTTCCAAAGTGGGAAGCCAATCGGGATCATGAACCTGTCCCCTCCACGTCCACTCGCCACCATACAGAGTGCAAATATCCCCAGCAAAGGATAGTTAAACTACAGCGAGATGAGTTCCCACTTTTTTAGATTAGGGGGCTGGCCAAGCTTCTTATCGGAAATTAGCCATCCAGTGGCGAAATTATTTAATTTTGCACTTTCCGTTATCGGCACGGCGGCGGCACGCGCTGGGTTGTCAATCCCTGTTGCACGTTGTCATTATGCTAACGCACGACTAGTGAATGGTTCAATTGGAGTGGTGGCTACACAGACCGGAGCTGGGACGGATCCTATCGGTGGATGATATTGGAAAAGTAATTAAAACTTCGACCTGGTCGTAATAGCTACGGCCACCACACGTACCAACCTGTGTGCTACGTTTCATTTAATTATATGCCTTTGATTAGGGTCGGATGAACCAGATTGCAGTGGCTACTAGCAGAACATGGTACGGTTGTATGGGTGTGCTAACTAACTTGCACCTGGTCACACCTCTGACCATGGTGTGGGAAGTATGATTTCAGTCTAGGGGGTGGCTCCAAGGGTCCGAGCACGTGGGTAGGGCAGCTGTGATTGGTTGCAGAGCATACAGTGTCCCACGTACAGATAAAGCAATTTACATTTAGTGCATTTTTATCCAGTTTTCCGACGCAATCAGTGCGATGAAAGATTACAAATTTATACAATATGGTTATATGTTTTGAATTATTTTAATGCAATGTGCCATGTGTATGGATAAAGTTCACCAAGCCTTATAGGCATGCGAAATCCGTAGCAGATATGACTTGTTTTGAGCTAAAATGAGTTCTACGTAAAGGAGCTAAGGTTGAAACTAACTTCTTCAAATGTGCTAATTCCCGTCATATCAGATAGAAAATAACCGATTATTGAAGGTATTCCAACTTACCTTTGCCAATGATTCATTAGATGGAAGCAAAAATTATAGATTACTAGCTGTCCCGGCAAACTTTGTCTTGCCCACTTGTGGTGGTTTGACAACTGTTGAGGTCATTGAAGCACCGCACTCTAGATTGGTTTTATTTCGATCATGTTGAATTTCTTCCCAGCTCATAAAAAAAAACAGTAACTCCACTATTTTCAAACCTTTCTAGATAATGTTGGTAACTTTTTCTACATATAAACACAGCCGCCGTGAATATGAATCGAACAGTGCCAAAATTAAGCCGATCGGTTCGGCCGTTTGTGAATTTTGTTGCCTCAAAGTGACTTCAAACTCATTTTTATATATATAGATGATAGATGATAGATGACTAGCTGTCCCGGTAAACTTTGTCTTGCAGTCTTGTGGTGGTTTGACAACTGTTGAGTTATAAATAACACCGCACTCTAGATTGGTTTCATTTTCGATCGTGTTGATTTCCTTCCCAGTTCATGAAAAATCAATACTTTATCAATTTTCTTACTTTTCTAGTTGATTTTCCTAACTTTTTCGGCATATAAACACAGCCAACATGAATTCGAATCAAACCGTGCAAGAGCCATGCTTATCGGTTCAGCCGTTCGTAAGTTTTGTTGCCTCAATGGAACTTCAAACTCATTTTTATATATATAGATAGATATAGATAGATACACTACCCGTCATAAGTACGGACTCACAAAAAGTATTGCAACAATATTGCATCACCCTGACTCACCTCGATATCTTTAAAACCAGAACACCTACGAAATTGCCGCCTTAAGAAAAGTTGTTGCTTTTGGTCTTTTGAATAACTTTCATGAAGACAGCATCTTTGTAAGTTCTCAGGTTTTTGAGATATCGAGATGAGTCAGGGTGATGCAATATTATTGCAATACTTTTTGTGAGTCCATACTTATGACGGGTAGTGTAGATAGATAGATAGATAGATGAATAACCCCTATAGCACTATAAATCGAATAATTGCTCAAAATTTCGCGTTTCAATTTAACTTCACTTACGATTTGAGCTTGAGCTTTATTGACCGCTCGTGGATGCTACTCCGGTATCGCAAGACTAGCTACACTCACACAAGGAACCAATGAGATATCTGCCGGGGACTAGCAGGCATCTTCAGTGTATAACTGTTGGTAATCTTCCATTTTTAGGTGCCGAATGCAATGGCGCCTGCTACGTCAGGTTGCAGGCCAATGTGGAGAAGGTGAAGGAAGTGATGATTGCAATCGTTTGTATCCACAGCAGACCGAATATACCTCTGCGTCTGCACAAATTCATGCGGATGTCGGAGTGTTGGTGGGATATGGTTGCCAGAGGGTTTACACATTGGTGCGTGGATGCCAGGTGTAAGGCGAAAGATTAGTGTGTTTATTATTCTGAAAATAATGCGGCACAGTTCGCTTGATTGCATCACTCGTGGGCGTTATATGATAGATTGACATTGTACTGTGAAAGTTGGAAGGAAGGAGAAACGGATTTTCAGCCCGTTTCTGTTCTAGGTATGGCTATGAACATGTGAATATACATGAGTTATGCAGAAAAAAGAAAAAAGTATATAGAAAGATACAAAGTAGGAAGAAAGGGACGGGCCAGGGATTGAACCCAGGACCTTTTGCATATGAATCAGAAGCGATAGCCACTAGACCACTAAGTCCATCTTCAATATTTCACTTCACTCAATACAATTTCACTTCATTTACGATTTCACATTTTTTCTCGTTTTGCGTATGACGAAGGCAACTGCAACAAAGCAGCAGCTAGCTTAATTGTTGTTCATCACTGTTCAATTTGCGCTTCGCCAGATTCACTTATTGCCCTGACCTTTAATTCACAGCCCACAGAAGCTCAGTGGCACTTTAAGGTTGGATTTCACTGCTGCAGAATACAGCAAAATCTGCTCAATTATTGAAATTTGCTTTTAAGGGAACGACTGCTACTTTAACTGGAGACTTTTTGTGGCAACGCAGTCTTTATTCTTAAAACGGGTTTGTTGTTTACCCAACGTTTGTTTACCCTAAGTGCGGAAACGTTGGGTAAACAATAAACTCGTTTTAAGTATAAAGACTGCGTAGCCACTAAAAGTCTCAAATTATTGAAATTCTTTGGTTTTCCTGTCGGTAAATTGTATACAAACAATTGGCTTCTTCCCAGGGAGGATGCAGCATTCGTTGTACTGTGATGGCGTTTTATGATCTGATTGGCAAACATATTCACTTTATAGTTTTGTCGTTATGCTAAAATTAAGTCTATATAAATTTAAAAACTTTCTGCTCAATAGTACCTGAAGACATGATTTGATTTGGATTGAGAAGTATTTGACCGACTTTTCGAAAACATAACTACGGTTAAATCATAATATTTGTCCATCCATAGTGCCACGTAGTAGGTCTTACAGTGTGTGACAGGAATTAAATTCATGTTGTGCCCGAAATAGACGTGAACTAGATGGGAATACAATTCGAGGGACAATTATTCAATATTATTATTTTAAGGAAATGATAGTTGTTTTACAATATGTTTTTACATGATATGAAAGCTCGTTTATGAATTAGTCATTGAAACCAAACTGGCCATGATGCATAGGGCGAGGTGCGAGAATAAACTAGATCATTATTGGCTTGTGTTAAGTGTGGCGGGAATTAGATAAAACCCCTATAAGAATAATAGATGGTCTGACACATTCCATTTATTTTAAAATTAGTCAACCACTTTTGATGAGTAACCAAAACTAATTCATTATTTTCTTTTTTTTCAGGTACGTATAATTCAAATGATTATGGAAAAGGTATTTGCACTCTGTTAATCCTTTTTCTAATGATACTTATGATAGATTGAATAAGACGTACCTAACTTTTGGCATACCCTGATGGTGCAAAGATGACCTTCTTTAGCGATTTTCAGCTTGCAGTTTGAATTCCTCTTACATCATATTTGTGTCGACGGTCATTTTTCCATCGAGGGTAAGCCATTTTTGTTCCGAAATTTTCGTCATCATCGGATTCGGTATTGAATATACTTGTCCGTAGGCAACTGTTGATAGAGACATGGGCTCCCGTTGAATGTTCTCCACTCTTACACACCAGGTTTCACTTACACATAGCAGAACTGTTTCCTAGGCTTGTACCATCCAGGATGATTTCAGATAGGCCAGGAAGAGGAAAATTCAATGGCAATTAAAAATTTCATCGATTAGCAGCTGATGAATGAGAACAGCCTACGACGATACGACTCATTGGCTCGTATGAATAAGAATACTGTACCCCATTTTGCATAATGCTATTTGGCACAGTGCCCTTTGACATAATGCCATTTGGCATAAGGGCCATTTGGCATAATGGCTGTTTGGCATAATGCCGTTTGGCATAATATGAAGAACAGCCTTCTTGGTAAGAATGTGCATAATCCTTGGTATGCCAAATGGCCATTATGCCAAATGGCCGTTATGCCAAATGGCAATTATGCCAAATAGCATTATGCCAAACGACATTATGCCAAATGGCATTATGCCAAATGGGGTAGAGCTGAATAAAAAGTAGCAAACTTTACTACTACCGTTAGTATCTACTGAGAAGTAAAGCTCACAGACTTTGCTATACACTGCACTAAGGGCCAGGATCGCAATCTAGCGTGACAAAATTAATTACTCCAAAACGAATCATTTCCGGCACATGGTGTCTTCGACAAACATTTTTGTTATGATCTGTGGCATTCATTGCCAAGAGATTAGTAGTTCGCAATTTATCCGCATAGGAGGCGCCACCATCTATTTTTTTAGTGTTACGTCCTAGATGCTTTGCGTATTCGGCAAAATAAATTTCAATAGTCAAAAATCAGATTTTAACCTTATTTTAGTGTTTTTACGAGAAACCATGTGAATTTTAAATTGGGGAAATAGTACATTTTAGGCAGTTTTGTTTTCCAAAAGCTAGACTTTACATATACTGGCGTGAGTGAGAAATGGACAAATTGAGGTGAAATTTGCGAAAAAGTTACTCGTCCTCTCGGTGAGACTCGAACTCACGACTCCTACTCACTAGACAGGCGCGTTGCCGCTACGCCACGAGAAGACTCGAAGACGTAGCTGCTAACCTGAATTCAAGTTCAACACAAAATTCCGAGGTTATCTTTTCCACAGATTGCACCCCTTTCGGATGGAATGAGATGTACATCCACACTACGCATATATTGTATATGTAAAGCCTAGGCGAGAGCGCATTGTTTTTTGTGTGTTGGAAGTCCACACACCTCTCATCGACGACTGTGTCGAAGAGATCGCGCGGTGAGCGGAAAGCTTCCAATGGGTCGCGACGTTCTCAAACGACCGGTTACGGAACATGAGTCCGTTGCTCGATGACATAATTAAATTAATTAATTATCGATTTTTGCGGCTTAACCAGCCGAATGGAAGTTTTACTTTATTCCAAAAGCTAGACTTTACATATACTGGCGTGAGTGAGAAATGGACAAATTGAGGTGAAATTTGCGAAAAAGTTACTCGTCCTCTCGGTGAGACTCGAACTCACGAC
Source organism: Aedes albopictus (assembly GCF_035046485.1). Taxonomy (NCBI): domain Eukaryota; kingdom Metazoa; phylum Arthropoda; class Insecta; order Diptera; family Culicidae; genus Aedes; species Aedes albopictus. Next base: position 200,741,982 of record NC_085137.1, on the reverse strand, counting down.
TCCTACTCACTAGACAGGCACTTCCATCCGAAAGGGGTGCAATCTGTGGAAAAGATAACCTCGGAATTTTGTGTTGAACTTGAATTCAGGTTAGCAGCTACGTCTTCGAGTCTTCTTGTGGCGTAGCGGCAACGCGCCTGTCTAGTGAGTAGGAGTCGTGAGTTCGAGTCTCACCGAGAGGACGAGTAACTTTTTCGCAAATTTCACCTCAATTTGTCCATTTCTCACTCACGCCAGTATATGTAAAGTCTAGCTTTTGGAATAAAGTAAAACTTCCATTCGGCTGGTTAAGCCGCAAAAATCGATAATTAATTAATTTAATTATGTCATCGAGCAACGGACTCATGTTCCGTAACCGGTCGTTTGAGAACGTCGCGACCCATTGGAAGCTTTCCGCTCACCGCGCGATCTCTTCGACACAGTCGTCGATGAGAGGTATGTGGACTTCCAACACACAAAAAACAATGCGCTCTCGCCTAGGCTTTACATATACAATATATGCGTAGTGTGGATGTACATCTCATTCCATCCGAAAGGGGTGCAATCTGTGGAAAAGATAACCTCGGAATTTTGTGTTGAACTTGAATTCAGGTTAGCAGCTACGTCTTCGAGTCTTCTCGTGGCGTAGCGGCAACGCGCCTGTCTAGTGAGTAGGAGTCGTGAGTTCGAGTCTCACCGAGAGGACGAGTAACTTTTTCGCAAATTTCACCTCAATTTGTCCATTTCTCACTCACGCCAGTATATGTAAAGTCTAGCTTTTGGAATAAAGTAAAACTTCCATTCGGCTGGTTAAGCCGCAAAAATCGATAATTAATTAATTTAATTATGTCATCGAGCAACGGACTCATGTTCCGTAACCGGTCGTTTGAGAACGTCGCGACCCATTGGAAGCTTTCCGCTCACCGCGCGATCTCTTCGACACAGTCGTCGATGAGAGGTGTGTGGACTTCCAACACACAAAAAACAATGCGCTCTCGCCTAGGCTTTACATATACAATATATGCGTAGTGTGGATGTACATCTCATTCCATCCGAAAGGGGTGCAATCTGTGGAAAAGATAACCTCGGAATTTTGTGTTGAACTTGAATTCAGGTTAGCAGCTACGTCTTCGAGTCTTCTCGTGGCGTAGCGGCAACGCGCCTGTCTAGTGAGTAGGAGTCGTGAGTTCGAGTCTCACCGAGAGGACGAGTAACTTTTTCGCAAATTTCACCTCAATTTGTCCATTTCTCACTCACGCCAGTATATGTAAAGTCTAGCTTTTGGAATAAAGTAAAACTTCCATTCGGCTGGTTAAGCCGCAAAAATCGATAATTAATTAATTTAATTATGTCATCGAGCAACGGACTCATGTTCCGTAACCGGTCGTTTGAGAACGTCGCGACCCATTGGAAGCTTTCCGCTCACCGCGCGATCTCTTCGACACAGTCGTCGATGAGAGGTGTGTGGACTTCCAACACACAAAAAACAATGCGCTCTCGCCTAGGCTTTACATATACAATATATGCGTAGTGTGGATGTACATCTCATTCCATCCGAAAGGGGTGCAATCTGTGGAAAAGATAACCTCGGAATTTTGTGTTGAACTTGAATTCAGGTTAGCAGCTACGTCTTCGAGTCTTCTCGTGGCGTAGCGGCAACGCGCCTGTCTAGTGAGTAGGAGTCGTGAGTTCGAGTCTCACCGAGAGGACGAGTAACTTTTTCGCAAATTTCACCTCAATTTGTCCATTTCTCACTCACGCCAGTATATGTAAAGTCTAGCTTTTGGAATAAAGTAAAACTTCCATTCGGCTGGTTAAGCCGCAAAAATCGATAATTAATTAATTTAATTAAGTTTTGTTTTATTCGTCATGGGGTGTTTTTAGAAAGCTCAGAGTTAACCTCAAATCCTTCCCAACCAAGCTTCTACGACTAAATATCAGGAAATTTGGCTGTCAAAAAAACCCCATGACGAAGAGAACAAACCTGCCGATAATACCCATCTTCACCTTTTTTTCTGATGCAGATGTGCCAAACTATAACTTTTGGGCTAGAAGTTGGTGGAATATTAACATAAAAAACAGAAGACAAAATTGTAAAATCGAAGAAATGGTATAATTTACAAATTAAAATATCTCACAAACGCAAAAATTGCAATCTGAAATTTTCAGCAAATTTACATCAATGCAAGGCAAACACACTGCCAAAAATTTGGAGAGGTATATTTTGGTGTTTTAAAGATATTTTGTAATAGTATTAGATAAAGTGAATCACGCATCTAACTTTTGACCGTGACACTATAGAGAGTTAGTTTCTTCTTACATAGACGTCAAACAAAAATCCACAGCCTACTATGTTTAAGTTATTGACAGATGTAATTTATTCTGAACATATGCTCCCCAAAAACATAAATACCTAATGCTTTTTTATAATAACCCGTGAACAGTAGGCCGCAGAGTTTCGACGTCTCTGAAAGAGCTGTTTATATTGCCACAACAATTAACTTTCTCGAAAAAAAAAACATCTCTCTATAGTGCCACAGTAAGCAATTATACACTGGCATCACCTTTACTAATACTAGTCCTGTTCAACGACGTAGGTTGAACTTGCTCGAACTTGCTCCATCCCGATCTTTCCTGTTTGTTGACAAATGGGTAGGATGCAGCAACTTCGAGCAAGTTCAACCTACGTCGTTGAACAGGACTACTATTACAAAACATCGAATATCTCAAAATCATCAAAATATACCTCACCAAATGTTTAACAGTATGTTTGCCTAGTATTGATTTGCATAAGTGTAGTAGTGTATTTGCTGAAAATTTCAGGTAATGATTTTCTGCGCTTTGTGAGATGCCAGAAAAGTTCAGCTTATTGGACGCAGTCATTTAATTTCCCCAACAGGGGAGGAAAAAAAAGAGATAGAGGAACTTACGTATTTTCGGCAGTTTTGTTCTCTTTTTTTTCTTTTTTTTTATTCTCAATCACTTAACCTAATTTACAGCTCCTTTGTCCACTAGGGCACTACGTGAGCGATTTCAATTGACAGCTGCACTTACATTTTGTACAGCGCCTAGATGTATGCTATTTAATATTATCGAACTGGTTCCCTTTCTGCAGCTTTCACTTTTCTACTCTATACATGGTAGAATGATAAGCACAAGGATGATGATGGATAGCCTTTGTTCCTTTCCAGTCCGATTGAGGGTCCATTATGAGTAGCAGTTCGCCGATGTCCAGGTATCCGGGTCCGTTTGAGCCATGGGGCTCAGAAGAGAGTCAGTGTCAGCCGCTCTCGGGGGAAGAGCAACTGACGAAAAAATTGCAAGTGCCGGGGCTGGGAATCAAACCCATGACCATCCGCATATGAAGCGAACGTGTGACCAACTACGCCACGGGCCCCAACATTTTTGTTCTCTTCGTCAAGTTTTTTTTTAAACCTGTTGAACTCAGAGTTGGCCTCAAATCCTTCCTAACCAAGTTGAGTTATATGCCCAAGTTTCAGGCAATTCGGCCCACAAAACCCCCCATGACGATGAGAACAAACCTGCCGATAATACCCTTCGTCACCCTATTATAATTTGAAAATTGCACCATTTTTTTGATTTTTAATTTTTTCTTCCATTTTTTATGTTCACATAGTAATTTCTTCTTTTGAAATCCCAGGCTGAAAATCTCGATAATTAAGACAGTAAAAATAATAATCCTGACGAATATGAGGCTTTACTGCACAGAACTGTCAAACCATATCTTTTTTGCGTTATACTGAAGATTGTTATCTGAATCAAGCAAACATTTCCCGAAATCTTGGACTTGATTTGGGAGCTAAATTGTGGATGAATCTGGGAGTTAATTTTTCTTTTCCAGAAATTCCTCCTCAAGGACTTCTTTAGAAATTCCCTCAAGAATTATTCTCAGAACTCTTTTAGATATACCGTCGTTGGGGGTGAGAATGGGTCAAAAAAGGATACTCAAAGATTAATTGTTAAATAACAAATGCAATTGAAGTCGGAATAACTTTTTATTTGGTATGTATATTCTTCTATGTGGTAATGATAGTTTAGCAAAAAAGTATCATATTATATGAATTACTTACTAAACTACAAATGATTGAAAATTGACCCAATCTCACCCCTTAGAGGGGGTGAGAATGGGTCAAAGTATTCGAAGTCGCCTATCTAAGAATATAAGTTAATTTTATTGATCATATCTAGTAAAACTATTTAAAATACAATGTAACCATGACGAATAAAAACTTAGGTAATTTTAAAAGATGATAAATCCACCTTAAAGGGCTAATACAACCGAAAAAATTGTTGAAATTTGATAAAATAACGTTTGCATGCTGTATCGCCATTTTTAGCCACCATAATGATTCTCATTAAAAGTTTCAAGCTCCAAGAGAGGATGGGGAAGATTACAATGAGGGAGGGACGCATTGAAAGATTGATTGAAAAAAAAAACATGATATGCTTAGTATACTGCATAAGAAATGTTTAACCAAACCCTCCGTTATAAACTCTTATGTACATGATCATTAGCCTCTCAAGATAGAGGGTCGTTCAAATATTATGTTACACAACATTTCACACTATAAGACCCTCTCTCGCAATAACATTGAAACGAATATGCAGTACACTAAAGACTAGATGATGATTAGAGGAGCTATCCAAACGCATGGGAGTATGTTCATAAATGATTTTAGGCACTAAACGTATGAGCACACTCGCTTGGCACTTATTCGACATATTTTCAAAAAAAAGCGTGTTTTTATGAAGATACGGTAAACATGGCACGACTTTAAAGTCAAATGGGGACTGGATAACAAGTTGAAATTTTAGTTAAGGTTATGTGTACTCGATAACTTGCTTGACCCAATCTCACCCCCATTCTTAATATTTAGACATAGGGTCGACAATATTGAATTTTTAAATAAAAAGCCCACTTTTTTCATTGCATCAACCAGGTAATACCTACAGCTAACTACTTATAAGAAAATTTACGGTTAGGTGCTTGTGTGGAACTTTGCGAAGGAGAATTTTTTTCAGAGTGATTTATTAGTAGTTTCATCACATAAGTTTAGCCACAAATTTAACAAAAAATGATTATTGCTAAACATCTTATTCTGCATCATGAGGTTTAAAAACATCTTCTCTTTGAAATAATACAAATTAGTCAACTCAATATAAATTAGCGATAGTTGATGAGTTATTTCAAATTTTATGTTTCTCCGTTTTGACCCAATCTCACCCTCCAGACCCATTGTCACCCCCATCGACGGTATGTATAAAGATTGTCTTCCAGGATTTCTCAAAAGCTTCCTTTTGCATATTTGCAAGACATTTTTCTTGGTATTGCTCCATGAATTCCTCACAGGGGTTCTTTCTGATTTCTACCCGCATTTTTTCAAGAATCCAGCAGTTCATTGTAGGATACCTTCTTGTGAATCCTCCAGAATTCTTAAATTCCAACCGACATTCTTTCCAGGATTTCTACTGGAGGTTTTCGCAAGATCGCGCAAGCCTGCTTCGATAAGTTTTTCCACTATTGTTCCTAGAATTCCTCGGAGGATTACTCCTGAAGTTTTTCGCGCAATTGTCCAAGAAATTTTCTTTTGGGATTTATTCTGGGATTTATAAAGAATTTATCCCACGATTTGGCTCATGATCAATCGCACCTACCAGGATCTCGTCGATTACTATTAGGGTGCCGTTATAGTTACGCGTGAGAGTGAGAGTGCGCGTGTGCGAAGCCGCAAAAAAGAATATCATCAACAGCAAATCCACGAAAATCCTTTGGACGCGCACTCCCACTCTCACTTTGAAGCGGCACTATGGCATCGCCGTTAGGAACAGTAGCGGTGATAGTATACATCCTTGCCTCACTCTAGCAACGACCAGGATGGGATCGGACCAGCTACCGTTGTGCAGTACTCTGCACGAAATTGCCTTGTATTATGCTTCAATGAGGCCGATGATTTTCTCAGGGATACCGCTGTGTCTGAACGCTTCCCATATGTTTTCGTGATTGAGACGGTCGGAAGCTTTTTCGTAATCAATGAACACCACGTAGAGAGACTCTTGGAAATCATTAATTTGCTCCAGAATGATACGAACCATGACAATATGGTCCACACAGAATCGTCCGTCACGGAATCTTGCTTGCTGCCGTCGGAGAGTTGCATCAATCTTCTCCTGTAACCAGTAAGGAACACTTTGCAGAGGACTTTGAGAACGATATACAGTAACATGATTAAGAAAACCTTCCCTTGTAGAAATTCTTAGAAAAGAGCATAGAACCTCTAATGGGCTAAGCTCACACCGCTCTCCTAATTTGCATTCATCGAACACGTTGATGCAAACCAGCAGTAAAATTACGCCATTCAAATTAGCATTTCCTAGTACTATTCAGCGGAGGCTACCTAATCTTTATCTACGGTCATATCGCGTAGTACAGAAACCCTTTTTCATGGGGGAACTAACCGGACTGGCACACCGAAGTAGCAGCAGCAGCAGCATGAGCAAACACCAGAGTTGACCACCTGTTGCTTCTGTGGCGTTGAATCCTTGGTAGCTGCTATCAGCAGCAGCCGCCGCGTCCGCCCATCACCATGCCACGCCGCACTGCACTGACTGGGTGGTCGGGCGGTAGCACGTGCTTAAAATATCCTACCAAGAAGCACTAATCACATCAGTTAGCGGTAGATTCCGAGAATTTAAAAAACCTCGGACCAACCGTCCTCCTTTCCTTTTTGACGACATTCAACAGGTTGCCCAGTGGTGGTGGTGTTAGCAGGGACAGGCGCTCCACGACGGCATTTGCAGTGCAAGGTCTGTGTGGTGGCAATAAAAAGTGATGCATACATGTCGCAAGTGCCTTGTCAGTGCGACAGTGACGAGCTTTAATCTGGTGAAGGGTAGCTGCTACATCACCATCGTGGCCGTGGGTAAATGGGGAGAAGCAATTAGGAGCGACGTTATCATTGATTTTATCTTTGAATGATCCTCAATCTGAAAATTATTTCACGAAACCGGACGTAATGCGTTTGTGGTGGAAGGAGTTCCTGACATGGATACAGCTAATTGGAGAGTATGGCCATTTTTAAAACTTATTTGTGAGAATGCACTTGGGGCCTTCTTGACTTAGGCTAACGTGCGCGGCAGCAAAGCTTGTCCATAAAAGTATAGGCGTTTGAGTTCGATTCTCGATTCTGTTTCGATTCTGAGAATGAAATAACAAAATGTTTTAAACAACTATTCTGCACTTTCTCTGTGGAAATTAGAATGTCTTTTTAGGTTTAGCGTCTTGTACATGGTGTACTAGGTGGGGGGGGGCGTCTTGTACATGGTGTACTAGGGGGGGGGGGGGGGGGGTCTTTGTCGACCTTACATAGGTTCTTGTGGGTCTCCAGTTAGCCTAGTGGTTTAGACTATGGATCGCCAATCCGGAGACGGCGGGGTCGATTTCCGTTCCAGTAGGGAAAATTTTCTCTATTCCCTGGGCATAGTGTATCATTGTACTTGCCTCACAATATACAAATTCATGCAATGGCAGGCAAAGAAAGCCCTTCAAATAATAACTGTGGAAATGCTTAAATAACATTAAGTTGAAGCGAGGCAGGCCAAGTCCCAGTGGGGACGTAGAGCCATAAAGAAGAAGAAGGTTCTTGTGGAGCCCATAGTAGGTCCGACTTTCGCTGTTTCAAGGCTAACGTTGTTGTCTGTCTTCAATGAGAATCCCAGGTAGATGAAGTTCTCCACCACCTCGGTAGTGTCTCATGCTATCGTAACACAGCTGCCAGTGCTGCCTAGCCTTGCCGGTCGTTCGCGGTCAGTACGACCTTTGCTGATTCACGTTTCAGGCCGGTGTACAGTTCTGCCACCGTTCCCAAGCAATAATATCCATATCATTTGCAAAACAAATAAATGACCCGGATTTCGTAAAACCGTGCCTCGACTGTTGAGCCCTTCCAGGGCGATATTGAATAGCAGGCGTCAGACTCCATGTACCCTGTCGTAGTCCCCGGCGATATTCAAAGGAACTAGATCCGAATCCCTTAGGGGGCATCCATAAAGTACGTCACGCTTAGAGGGGGGAGGGGGGGTTCTGAAAAGTGTGACAAGCAATGTATTAGGTATAGGAAAAACCCGTACGAAGGGGGGAGGGGGGGTTGAAAATTCCCATTTTTAGCGTGACGTACTAAATGGATGCTCCCTTATACGTTTTTTACTCCGTCCATCGTCGTTTTGTGCTCAGTAGATTGAGTTTCCCGGAGAAGCCAATCTTGCCCATTATTTTTCATAACCCTGTTCGATCAATATTGTCGTATGCCGCCTTGAATAAGATAAACAGATGATGCATTGAGATCTGGTATTCGTGGCATTTGGCAACGCGGATTTGAAGAACGGTGAAGATTTGGTCCGTTGTCAAACGGACTTCAACGAAGTTGACTTGATACCATTCTACTGACTCATTCAGATGTGAAAGACGATGGAAGATCATCTGGATTACACTTTGTAGGCAGCATTCTGAATAGGACGGAATCAGTGAAGTACTAGATTGAAAGTAGTGAGCTGGATTTTTGTATGGTGAGATGATCAGTTCTCCATTTCTGCAATGAAATGGTGCAAACAGCGTGGGTTATATGGTTTCTTGCCTAATTTGATGCTGTTTGAGCAAAACTTTGGGTAACTGTGTTGTTGAAGTTGCAAGAAATAAATAATACAACACCACAGTTACCCAAACTTTTGCTCAAATAGCATCAAATTAGTCTAGAAATCATATAACCCACGCTGTTTGGACCATTTCATTACAGAAATGGAGAACTGGTCATCTCACCATACAAAAATCCAGCTCACTACTTTCAATCTAGTACTTCACTGATTGCTTCCTATTGTAATCGTTCGGAAGTTCTCACACTCCAATTTGTTACCTTTCTTTTAGATGGTGAAAATGCCCCTTTCCTCCACTCCTCCAGTAGCTATTCGGTCACCCAAAATCGGACTATATGCCGATGAAGACTGGTGGCTAACTTTTCTGGGTCTATCTGACTTATTTTTTCTTAACCTGTTGGATAGCATCTTCAAATTCCCTCAAAGTGGGAGTTGGCTCTTTGGTGCTTTCTGCTGTACTGACGAAGTCATTTCTTCTGCTGCCTTGATCATCCATGTCTGCCACCTCCCCCCTCATTCAGATGCTCATCGAAGTGCTTCTTCCACCTTTCGATCACCTCACGTCCGTCTGTCAAGACGCCTCCGTCCTTATCCCTGCACATTTCGGCTCGCGGCACGAAGCCGTTGCGGGATTTGTTGAGCTTCTGATAGAACTTCCATGTCCCATAAGAACGGCACAGCAGTTCTATTTCCTCGCACTCCGCTTCTTCCAAGCGGCACTTTTTCTCCCGAAAGAGACGGGTCTGCTGTTTCCGCTTGTGTGTGCATGGTTTCATGTTCTGCCGGGTTCCATGCTGCAGCATTACCGCAAAATACGTTGCAAGTTACGTCGGCCCCGCTCCATGAACGCGAATCTGCTCTCGACTGCGTCGTGAAGGTTGCTTTGATGTTACTTCAGCAGTCCTCTAGAGAGGAGCCACACCGAGCTCACCCTCATCTGACAACGCTGCCTCGAAATTTTGCGCGACATCCGATTGCTTCAATCGCTCAAGGCTTTATCGTGGTCGATATGCGCTGTGGTGTTCCTCAGGTGTAACGATGAAGTGTAACCACGTAGACCTAAATTTTATCATCTCGGACTCCCCCTTCCCCCTTATCCCTCGTCTTTGTATGAAGCGTAGATTGGGCCAGACCCCCCCCCCCTCATTCAAAAAGTCTACGTGGTTTATGAACGGTCCCTAATGTACATTCTGTTTCATAACTATAGATCCAACGAAAATTTATTTGCTATTTATTCAAAGTGCAACTTATCATTTTATGCACTGCAATAATTGTCCAGGCGCCTTACTCATACTGACCTGAAATTTTATTTATGCACTTGATGTACACACAGAAAACTGTATAACACTAATACTCCCTTGTTTCATGACTATAGATCCAAAACGTGTAAATCATTTATTGTACCTAATCAACGCGTTGTTGTCGGTTCTGTGCTGAGTTTTCTTTCGGCAATTGAAGTGTTACGACGTGTAATGTATTACGCCGCATGGAAAATATTTATCTGAAGATAAAAAGGAAACATTTTGCCGTATCGAGAGAGTAATTACTCTGTTTTTAAAATCTCTCGTTGTCTAACAGGTTCCATAATGTCGTCATATTTTTTTTTAAAGAACTTATACGATGCGTCAGTAAGGAAACAGGAGGACAGATGAAGAAGTTGACCGTTCGCACAAACGGTACAATTATTAGGATCGTATATACATCGCTATGTTTGTACTACAGTCTTGATGTTCTATAGGTCGAAATCACTTCATCTCGACATCTTTCTCGATACTATCTTGTTTATTTTTGTTCTAGACGTTTACTTCACCGACTGACATCGGTAAACTTATTTTCAAAATTACTAGACCGGGATTCCTACACGGTAAAAATTCTGCACGCTCGATTCAAGGGAAAAATCCCTTAATTATTCAACATTTCATTCAACATGATCAGAAATGCTTTTTCCTTGGAATTCGCAATGCTGTCACTGTTGACTTAATAACCAAAACAAACCCACCGGAGAAGCCAACTGGAAATCACTTCGATTTGCACTAATGTACAAAGCTACTCAACCTGATGTGAAAAGTTCTTGATTTGGAAATGACTGCTTTAGACATGAAAGTAAATATAGATGACAGATGGTAGAAAGTGTTTCGCTTCGATTCGCACGCCTTACCTTCGCCTTACCACTACTCTACTTCGCACCAGCTGTGAAGTAGAGTAGTGGTAAGGCTGGAGATCATAACAGTGAAGGTCCTATCAAATCTGGGTTTGGGACGAACAGGGACAAATATTTTTTTTATTTTCTTTTTCAAATCAAAACATTGCCAACAGTGTATTGAAGCGATGTTTCATGGAAATTGAAGAGGCATTGGATGTTACTTTCAAAATGATAATCAAATGATATCGAATCGACAGGCAAGTAGTGCGAATTCAAGTGCCAATCCGCTCATATCAGCGTGCAGATTTTTTACCGTGTAGGAGCACAATACTCTGGGGAGATAAGTGACAACTGTTTTTCTTAGCTATGGAGGTTTTCAAATAGATTCTTAATTTTGAGCACTCCCTATCTCGACGGCATCTTCAACATTCAGATGCTGACTGTAGTTTGTTTGATGATTTAATAGCTTTTTAATGTTTGTTAGACTTTCTAGATGATCTCTTCGGACTAATAGCTAAGACATAGAAAAGATAGTCAGCTTGGATCAACCGGAAAGTTGTCTATCGCACTGGAGAGTTTTATGAAAAGAATCACGTTATTTCTCCTCATGGAATTTGCGAAGTGGGTTGATGTTATGGACTGCGTTCTATCAAAATATATTATTGCTGATGGTGTTTCCGTCAACTCGTACAGACGGATAGCCAGAAATACACCGAGCTTCTGAAGGGTTATCGGCTGCCGTGTTTGCAACAACATTGTCAAACTATTTAGACGTTTCAGTATGATGATGTATCTGTTCACATGAGTTAAGCAACCACAGCTTGATTTCGTGAATATCATATTCAGGTTATGGGATGGCCAGATTATTTTCCTGACCAGAACCCAATCTTAAATCATGAGGGTGTTGAATATAAGAGCAATATATGCTGATAAAAAGCTGTATGGAAGCATTCTAGATCTAAAATATGCAGTTGTTTCAGTATGGAATAAAATTCCATAGGGGGATTAGGGGCATAATGGACACCCGGGGCGAAATGGACACCCCTGTTTTTGTCGAAACCGTTGAGTTTTATGTAAAACTTTTAATGCATAAGTGTAAAGCAACAAGTCATTGTTCTATTTTTCAAAAGTATCATTTATATTCCTTCAAAATAACCAAAATATCATTGAAATTGAATTATGTTTTTCATATGGTGGATTTCTTATAATTTTGAAGCAGTAGCAAATAAGGTATTACGAGTGTTTGAGTGCGTCCACGATAAAAACCAGTGAATTGTTAGCTTATCTACATGCATACGCAGATTTAGCAATGGATGAAGTATTACATTTTTAATCAGAACTTACTCAAAATAGCAATTTCAATGTTGTTGTCAGTTCGGGGCGAAATGAACACCGGCAACTACGAATGGATATATGCGCCTTGCATACTGTTAGGCGTTTTAAAGAGTTTGGAAAAAATCAATCCGATTATTTTAGCCTAAAGTTTATTTAATTAACTTAGTTGTTATGTAAACTCATCTAAGGTGGAGTATTATATCTGTGGTATTGATCGCCGTAGGCAAATTGCTTAACAGGCAGATGCAACCAAAGAATTAGCATAAAACATGCAGGGGTGTCCATTATGCCCCAATGGGTGTCCATTTCGCCCCGTACCTTTCCTGCCAGCCCTGAAAAACACACGGTTTACAATTCGTTATTTCTTCACAATAAAGGCATTCTACTTGCTGTAAATAATTGAAAGACGTAGGAAACATGTTAAAGTTGTAAGACAACTGATAATATGTTAAGTTTTACTCTGTTATATAGGCCTAACGTACTCATTTGCTTAGGGTGTCCATTATGCCCCTAATCCCCCTACATCTTCCTATCAAAAGTATTGCTCGGAATAAACGTTATCGGTACAGGACCCTACCGTCATATACCACTACATCTTATATGCACCTCAATATTTACAATGTATAATCTATCCATACCACAACGTAGGCTAAGCTAGATGTATTTCTGTACTGTGATAGTTCTTATAGAAATAAAGTATGTGAAACGAAGTTTATAATCACTTTGTCATGCGGAATCGAGCCTCCCACCTACCACTTGCTCGATCAAGTATATTTAAATTATACCAAAAAGGTTGTTTGAGCATATTTGGGTCAAAGGCGGCACACTAGTCAGTATTAAAATGTTAAATGCTTTGTGTGACTTTAATTACCAAAAATATTTTTGCCGGGATCTATTGTTATGCAACAAGGGAGTTTATGTTCATTGATTATTCTTATTCAGAGAGCACATATAATACAGAAATCATTATTTTAAAGATATCTACTCCAGATATCGAATGAAACAAGAAAACAACATCGATTGAATTCTTTCTACATTTCCGAAGTTCAAAAAATATCGATTGGATCTATAGTTATTAAACATAGTGTATATACAGTATGAACACTCGACGGATGGGTCTTTGGCTAACCTACATATACATTAGAGTGGGTCATCGTTTATATGGAAAAATGAAAAATGCAATGGTATCCCATCAGATCAAAGCTTTTTTGATCCCATTTCATAACAAGCTCGATTTTTTCTAAAACCGTGTAACCGATAAAGTGAAAACATAGCCTAGGGTGTCCTGAAAAACTTTGTCGAAGACCGCAAAGTGATCTGATGCGTATGAAAAAAGTTATAGCGTTGACATTGCTTGGTGAAACAGCATGATTTTGTTGCTATTGTTATTCCTTTACATGTTAAAACATAAACACATGCATGCGGTTCGTTGTTTATAACTTTTTTCACAAGCATCGGATCGCTTTGCGGTCTTCAACAAAGTTTTTCAGAACATCCCAAGCTATCATTTTACTGTATCGGTTAGAAAGTTTCAGACAAACTTTTTCAACTTATGACTAAAATGCAAAAAAGTATGTTTTCCCATACAAAATCCCATACAAATTTCATTTGCAATGCGCAAAGTGTAGACGCAACAGATCGTGCTCAAATTTTGCACAGATACTCAGGACCCGAAACGGAACCAAAAAAGCTTTGATCTGAGAAAACGGTTCCGATGACCCACACTAATATACATGTTGATCTATTCCCATTTGTAAAAAAAATAGATTACGAAAAGAAGCAAACCATGTGCTACAGTGGAATCGGGTTGTTCCAACACCAACAAGCGTGGTAGACAGTTAAGCGGCTTCTTAGCTTGAAGGAATATGAAGCGCCTTCCTAGCGAATTTGGAATCGTCAGAATCATGAGAATCAAACTGGACAATAGGGCTCTGCACGGAATTCTCTCCCTCTTTTTCTTCTTTTTCTGGTCAAGTAGCACCGTTCGGCGCCAGTCTAAGCCTTAAATTCAGACGTCCAGGGAGACAGGCACCACACCTAGGACCCTACATATCGAACCCATCAACACATGGGCCGAGACGCATGAGCTTTACTTACCTTCCGAAGGAACACGTGATCACAGACACCTCCAGAAGGTCCTTCTGCGATTTAACAGGAATTACATCTGGGATTCTCCACGGTTTCTCCACAAATTTGTTCCAGTATTCCTCCAGAGTCTTCGGTGGGATCTCCCAAGGAGTGCTTGATGAGAACTCCAAGCAGCACACAAGTCAGAAAAGAGTGTCGACAGCGCAGGTATTTGATTGTACAGGAACTACATTCATGTAATTGTAACTGAAAGGCAGAATAACTTGAGAAAAAAAAAATTACGGGTATTTTACTAGATTTGCTGGTATATCTGAAACATACTGGAAAAACTTGTGATTAGAAGGCACGAGCTAATAGGCAAAATGAGAGATGAAATTTGTTATAAAATAAATCGCGTTCTGCTGGGATTCGAACCCACGAACCCGTATTTGCTAGAGCGGAGCTTTAACCAACTAAGCCACAGAGCAGGTAATGATTCTGCGCAATAGAAAGCCAAACTGACTCCGAAGTGCCCCTAAAAGGTTCCATCTGAGATTCTTCCAGGAATTCTTGATGGAGAAAAAACAAAACTTCATGAGAAGTGTCATAAAAACCTTGCAGGAGGAATTGCTTAACCCTAAAAGGGATACCTTCATGGCCTCAGTTTCGTCACCTCGCTGAGTGTGTTCCATCAAAGACGAGCTCTGAAAGGCGCCTGGGGTTTAATGGACCCCAGGTATCTCTTTTAGGGTTAAAATACTCTCTAATAAACTCCTGGATGATATCCAATTTGATCTTCACCGTACGGCAAATCCTCCAGAAATGCCGTGAATACCAGGTACCAACGCACCACCTGTTCATCGACTTCAAAGCGGCATACGACAGTATCGACCGCACAGAGCTATGGAAAATCATGGACGAGAACAGCTTTCCCGGGAAGCTTACCAGACTGATAAGAGCAACGATGGACGGTGTGCAATACAGCATAAGGATTTCGGGTGAACTATCCAGTTCTTTCGAATGGATGATGGACTTTCCTGGACAACATAGCCCTGGAAGGTGTTATGCGACGAGCCGGGGTACGATCTTCACGAAATCCGGCCAATTTGTCTGTTTTGCGAATGACATGGATATTATTCCTAGAACAGGAATGAATATTATTCCTGGAACGGTGGCAGAACTACCCGCCTGAAACGTGAAGCAGCAAAGGTCGGACTGGTGGTGAATGCGGCTTAGACAAAGTACATGCTGGTAGGTGGGAGTGGGACTGAGCGAGACAGGACAAGCCTTGGCAGCAATGTTACGATAGACGGGGATATTTTTGAGGTGGTAGAAGAATTCGTCTACCTCGGTTCCTTGCTAACGACTGACAATAACGTGAGCCGTGAAATGCGAAGGCGCATCATCAGTGGAAGTCGTGCCTACTATGGGCTCCAGAAGAAGCTGCAGTCAAAAAAAAAAATTCACCCCGCACCAAATGTACCATGTACAAAACGTTAATAAGACCGGTGGTTCTCTACGGACACGAGACATGGACGATGCTCGAGGAGGACCTACAAGCACTCGGAGTTTTCGAGCGACGGGTGCTAAGGACGATCTTCGGCGGCATGCAAGAGAACAGTAGTCGGGGCCCGTGGCGCAGTGGTCCACACGTTCTCTTCATAAGCGGATGGTCATGGGTTCGATCCCAGCCCCGGCACTTGCAATTTTTCGTCAGTTGCTCTTTCCCCCGAGAGCAGCTGAAACCTGACCCTCTTCGGAGCATATAGCTCTAACGGACCCGGAATTTGGATATCGGCAAACCGCAACTCATAATGGACCCTCAATTGGACTGGAAAAAGAACAGCAGCCACACATCGTGCTCATCATTCTACCGTGGACAGGGTAGAAAAGTTGAAGCAGCACAAGGCACCAGTTAGATATAGTTGAATTAGAATAGAATATATGTAGGCGCTGTACAAAGTGTAAGTGCAGCGTCCAATTGGAATCGCTCACGTAGTGCCCAAGTGGACAAAAGAGCTGTAAATTAGGTTAAGTGATTAAGAATAAAAAAAGAGAACAGTGTGTGGCGGAGAAGGATGAACCACGAGCTCGCTGCACTTTACGGCGAACCCTGCCAAAGCCGGAAGGATATGATGGGCAGGCAATGTTGCAAGAATGCCGGAGAACAACCCTGCAAAGTTGGTGTTTACAAACCATCCGGTTGGTACAAGAAGGCGTGAAGCGCAGAGAGCACGATGGGCGGACCAGGTGGAGCGTGATCTGGCGAGTGTTGGGCGTGACCGACGTTGGAGAACTGCAGCTGCAAATCGAGTATTATGGCGGCAAATTGTTGATTCAGTATTATCATGAATTTGATGTTAACTAAATAAATGAAATGAAATGATGATATCCAATCCATTAGAAACATCCAGAAGAATCTTCTTCTTCTTTATGACTCTACGTCAGCACTGGGACTTGGCCTGACTCGCTTCAACTTAGTGTTCTTTGAGCACTTCCACAGTTGATTATTGAAGGGCTTTTTTTGCCTGCCATTGCATGAATTTGTATATTGTGAGTCAAGTACAATAATACCCTATGCCCAGGGAGTCGAGAAAATTTTCCCAACCGGAACGGGAATCAACCCGCCGTCTCCGAATTGGCGATCCATAGCCTTAATCACTAGGCTAACTGGAGACCCCAGAAGGATCTGAAGGAATTTCAAACGGACTTTTGGAGGAAATCAAAAATGAGTTCCTAGATTAACCGTGGAAAGGGTTCCAGAAGAAATCCCGGAAGCAGTTTCTAAAAGAATTCCAGAAGAACTTCCCGGAAGAAACCCGGCAAGAGTTCCCGAAGGAACCCCGGAAGGAGTTCCAGAAGGCATCCTCAAAGGAGCTTCTGAAGAAATTTCAAAAGTAATTTCAGACAGAAGCCCGGATTAAATTCTCGGATTTTTTTTAATTAATCCCAGAAGCAATTACTGGAAGAATCCCGGCGAAGTTTTTGGAGAAATACTAAAAGAAGTTCTTGGAATTTTTTTAGCTGTCATTTTTGCATCCTTCCATTTTTAAACTCGGTCGATGGATTTCAAACTTACATTTGAAGAATTAAACAGCATCTCCGATGTGCTGCAAGCATTGATAATGACAAGAAAAATGATAGAAGTAGTCGATTCTATCATTTTCCAGGATTCTTTCAATGAATGGCTGTGTATGTGTAGACTAGACTAGACTAGATTAGAATACTAAAAGAAGTTCTTGTAGGATTCCTGGAAGGATCTCTGAAAAAAAAACCTTGAACAAATCCCAGAAGGAACTTTGGGAGGAAACTCGCTTGAAGAAATTTCGGTAGGAATCTTGCAAGGAATTCCTGAAGCCACCTCCGAGAGATCTCCTCGAGGAACCCCAGAAGAAATCTCGGGTGAAATCGCTGGAATTCTTATGCATATTTTGCAACAATACCTTCTGGAAGTAAAAAAATGTCTGAAACATTGCAAAAGAAACTGTTCGGAATCTAGGATGGAATCAACGTTGGGATTCCTAGAAGATTGCCGGAAGTCCTGTAGAAATCCCAGAAGAAACTCCGAGCAGAATATCTATCGCATGAAATCCCTGGAAGGAATCCCTGACAAAATTTGGAAGGAGTTTCTGTAGAAATCCTGGAAAGAATTTCTGAAACAATCCCGGAAGAAATCCTGGGTGAAATTGCTGAAATTCCCAGGCTTATTTTCCAGCAATACGTTCTGGAAGTCAAACAATGTCTTCAAACATTCAAAAAAAAAAAAACTATTGAGAATCTAGGATGGAATTCCGAGAAGATTCTCGGAGTTCCTGTAGAAATCCAGGAAGAAATCCCTTAAAGTCCTGGAAGGAATATCTGAAGGAATCCTAAAAGGAGTTCCTGGAGCAACCTTTTAGGAATCTCAGAAATGATCCCAGAAGGAACTTCTGAGGATCCCCTTAAACAATCTCAAATGGAGCTTCCTGAGGAATTACAGAAAAAAAATCCTAGAGGAATCCAAGAGTAAGTTTGTGGAGAACCTGTGAGAGAAATTCCCGAAAGAATCTCTGTTAAAAATTGCTTAGGAAATCCTAGTGGGAACTTCTGAAAAAATCTCGGAATAAATTTCTAGAGAAGTTTCGGGAGGAATTTAGGAACTCCTGAAGTAATCTCAGAAGGTATTTCTTAAGAAATCCCAGAAAAAATCTCTGAAAGCATCTCGGGAATACTTCCTGGTGGAATCCTGACAAGAGCTTTACGAATCTGAGTAGAAACTTCTGGAAGAACCTCAGCTGGAACTTCTGACAGATTTCTCAATAAACCGTATGAAAAACTGGCAAAATTTTCCAAGTCCAAATCGTGAACAACAAGGCCACGAAACGTCAAAGACTTGCGTCAACGACTTGATTTTTGCGGTAGCTTATTTGTCTATTGTACATGTGCTTTTGTTGAATACATGAATATCATGTAGTTTCCAGGCGTGGTTCCGGAAATTGACAAATTTACATGGTTAGAATTCCTACATAGTTACGGGTGTAATTGGCGTTCCCATTCATCTAACGGCTACAAGATACCACAGTCTTTGGCAAAGAAAAACACCACAAATCAAATGGGGTTCATTGAAAGCTTTGCTTTTCAGGTTTGCACTGTCGACTAATAGTGCCACATAACAAGGGCTTCTTCCTTGCAACACAACGTGTCTCTCTGGTGCCAGATAGGCTATCGAATAACTCCATTAGACGACTTATTCTACTGGGAATGTGGAATACTATCCCATTTCAAACGCTAAGAGTATTGCAATTGGTTCACCCTTTGTTACGTCCGAGAAGACAGTACTATAACCCAATAGCGCATATCACTGTGTAGGTAGTCATACGGGGATCGAAATGTTTACAGATCCAATCATAGTGTATCAACATTCATGAGAACGATGAACCATCAGGCTATCGTCTGTTGTGTCCTAATTGCCGTGTCAATATACGTAGGTATATCGAATGAAACACAACTCTGCAATGAGAAGCGTCCCGTACGAGTGTGCACATGAAGTTTTACTACGAAACGACTGTGTTGTACTTCTATATTGCTTCATGAAGGTACGATACTCTCTCTCTCTCTTCTTGGCGTAACGTCCTCATTGGGACAAAGCCTGCTTAGCTTAGCTTAGCTTAGTGTTCTATGAGCACTTCCACAGTTATTAACTGAGAGCTTCCTCTGCCAATGACCATTTTGCATGCGTATATCGTGTGGCAGGCACGAAGATACTCTATGCCCAAGGAAGTCAAGGAAATTTCCTTTACGAAAAGATCCTGGACCGACCGGGAATCGAACCCGTCGCTTTCAGCATGGTCAAGCTGAATACCCGTACGTTTACCGCCTCGGCTATAGGGGCCCTAAAGGTACGATACATTGATAGTAAAAACTGTAGGGTGACTAAAGCCAAGATAACATATGTATATACAAAGTGAAAATATAATTGCAATGATTTTCATGCTGTTATTTTGGAAGCAGTGGAAATTTTGGATTTCTAAGATTCCACCATATAAAAATGTCTATCCTTAGTTTGTCCTACATAGCGGTATGCCAACAGTCAATACTGGCCACCTTATACCTACCACGGTAGAGCATTCATTGGACTAGCCAATTACAATACCTAATAAGCTCTTAATCATTGTTATTTTCCTTGCTCAACAAAAAGGATCACGATTAAAATGGAAATCAGTTGCACCAGATAGAAAAACTCTATCCCAACGACAGTGAGTTTTTCCTACGGCACACAACTGGCAATCATCCAATAAACTAATAACACCACTACCCCCTAAAGCACGATTTAGCTGAGCCCATTTGCAAACGCTTTAAGCAATTTAATACAATGGCACTCTGGACACCATCCGCAAACTCCTGGTGACTGATTTAGCCCCGTAGGTACCATATGATGAGCACAGCGACCACCCGTCCACCGTATCGTGCCGTGTACCGGCGGTGGTGGAAAAAGTGTCCCTTAGGTGCACTAAAAAACTGCACAACATGGATCGAATAATGTATATGCAAATTTCGTCCGCCGATATTTCCAACCCATTTTGGAAGCCTGATTGCATGGAGGTTCGTGTCGACACAGACCACACCAAACGTTTCAATCCCGCTCCCGGTTGGGTCACATCACATGTTGTTGAAGAAGTCTCCTGGAGCATAGTGGGGTAGTTTGGTGGAAAAATAGGATATTTTTCTCAAAATTGATCTAAAGAAGAATCTGTTCGAATTATTTAATAGTAGTTCCACAGAGTTCTCTGTGGTAGTTCCGTATCTTCAAAACCGTTATACAAGCTCAAATGCAACATTGGTTCTATTAAGAAAGGCACGCCACGAAAAAGAAGAATGTAAGCAAACGATTTTTTCTTTTAAGCTACCCGAGCAGGAGAAAATAGCTGAAGAATAACTAACTCAGGTATGGAAAACCGAATACCTACAACCTGAATGAGGTATTAAATAGCCCTGCATAAGAGGTAAAATACCTAAAATAATAACTGGTGTGTATTCTGTGAATAACACGCGAATAATGACATCAGGGATGGCAATACCTAAATAATAATCGGCGATTTTTCCATACAAATAGCGATTTTTCCATAATTGAATAATACCTCATGCAGTCCTCAACACCAAACCAATAACTCGTTGAGGTATTGCATTAATACCTACAAAATACCAAAATAAGTTATTTTCAATACCTGGATAACCGACCAATACCTAATCTTAGTATGATACCTGACTTTGGTATGCTCTAGTTATGGGGCAGTTATTCATTCCTGCTCGGGTAGATAAACTCCAAATGATTTATTGTACTGGTATCTATAACAAATTTGGAATAACAAAAAATTAATCAATGTATTCAAACATCAGCATAGAGAAAACGGTATTTTTAGACTTTTTCCCAGTTTCCGACCACTGTGCAACAACGTTCTAGGGGAGGTAGTTAGCTTGTGAGCTGAAGCGAAAAACTTTGCAACCAAACAACCCGGCGCGCGATGGTCCGACCATCGAAACACACGACGGTGTATTGCTTCCAGTCAGTGACTGCTCGACTGTCGTCGACACCGTCGCCAATCCGAGGCAGTATACCCAGAATACCCAGAGCCCTTTTTGTGTGTAGTTTATTACCCCAGTAGGTTTCTGGGCCATTGAATATATTTAATGATTTATTCCCGAGAGAGAGAAGCTGCACTCGGTCGGTACTATTGTGCATCGTGGAATATGAATTATGTACAAAATTAATATTATTGAGGGAAGCATAATGTGCCAGATATGCATCGGTGCATGGCGGTGGATCATAACAATGGGGTTTCGGGCTGTTTCTTCAGAGCTAACTCCGCAGATGTATGATGGCTTCTAGTAGGTCCCGTGCAAAGGAAAACGCCGAACCACAATATATCCAAAACGCGCAATGGAAGTCGGCCAATCGAGGCAATACGACCAAGGGGATCCTATATTGATGCGCAATCTTCGATGACCTACGAAGCTAATGGACGATATCGGTTACGGATAACCGAGCGCGGTGGAAAACTATTGTTTGTACCGGAAGGCTGTTCTATAATTATAAATCATGAGGGAATATGATGGTAGAATAGTTGTCATCGCCACCAACCTGGAAAGAACAAATAAATAGGAAATTAGAAGGTAGCCAAGGTGAATCAAACCCGTTGTTTATTCGAATTGGAGTCACCATATTAATCGTATTCTGAAGATGCCATATTATTCTTCGTGGATCTATCTTGGATGTCGTATAATCTGAATTTTCCAAAAATCTTACCTTTTCTTTTTTTTCTGTTCTGTTTAGCAAGCTGACTTCTAGCTATCACATTTTGTCTCAGGATGGGCAAATTCTCATAACTACTTTTTCTCAAATTTTTATTATTCATCGATTATTATTATTATTTTTTCTTTATTATAGTGTTTTTTAACTTACGCTAGTTCAACACTAGAAAAAAGTTAAACAAGCGTGAGATAGAAAACACTATAATTAATAAAAAAGAAAAATAAATAAATAATAATAATAATAATTTATGAATAATAAAAATTTGAGAAAAAGTAGCTATAAGAATTCGCCCAGCCTGAGGCAAAATATGATATCTAGAAGTCAGTTTGCTGAACAGAACAGAAAAAATAAAAAAAAAAACAAAAAGGTAAGGTAAATTTAAATTATACGACATTTAAGATGGATCCGCGAAGAATATTATCGATTATTATAAAAATAAATAGGGAATCAATTGTTGAGAAGTTCAATATTAAAAACAAGTTTAATTGAAAAGCTATACATAATTTCTTACTACATTCAACCATGTTTCAGTTATAGCAAATAAAAACAAATAAAAAAAGGATCAACGATCAAATTTGACTATACATGTCAATGGTTGCTCCTCCGTAATTGATCTGAGCTGGTTCCAATTGCACTGAGATCCAAATTAATAAGGGCTGGGACACTCCACTTATTCTCAAAGTGCAATTTATGCAGCTCATACATTTTAAATCAATAACGGCGCCGGCCACGTCCTTATAGTCAGTTGGGAAGGGAAAGGAATGTTAGAGTGTGCTGGTTGTTGCAACCAGCACGGAATGTGGTATTTGTTAGACAGAAAGGATGGGAGATCTGGAAGTCACCTTTGGGTCGGTGATGCGATCCATGGATAGGGGGTTATTTATTGTGTTCGTAAGGTGATAGATTGTATGGTGAATAAGGTGAATAAGGTCAAGCGACACAGCACGTTTTGGTTACATAACTTGTAGGCGTTATATAGAGTAATGCGGGGCAAAAGTTTGCAGAGGGTCTTTTTCTGAGCACGAGTTAAGAACCCAAACAAATCTGTATGGGTTCGACACATAATCAGGTCAGCAACTCGTCAAAAAAATTTGGAACGATTTCGTTATGATTTGGCAGAGTTATGCAAAAAAATGTGTTTCTAGGGGTTTTGATAGAATTTTTGGACCTTTTGGAATAAGAATTTGTAGTAACAGGAAGAAGAAGAAACTCATAATTTCTTTGTGTCGGAGAATCGTTATTCCATAGTAGTTCGCGAGGTGCACTCCAATAAACAATAAACTACTAGTGCTTCTTGCAGAAAGGGACATTGTTAAAACCTCGACAGTGTGGCAAAAGTTCGCACTAGATTTCTGAGTCTAGTACATCAATATTTGAAGCAATGATAATTTCGTTTAGAAACTATTATATATGCATAATATGAGTAGTATGCAACCTGAAATCGTTGCGACAGAGGGTCTGAACTTAGTTTTGTAAGACCAGGCCCACTCATGGGCTTCATCAAGCGTTTTAACGTTAAGTAGAGCCACGAACAAAGAAGCGAACCGCACCGGTTGCTGCTAAGTAGGGCTCGAAAGCGAAAATTTTACGTACAGTTCGTAGCAGGGCTTAGAATATAGAGACACGCAAAGTACGGTCTCTATCCATAGGCTCGTGGGCTCTCTCGCGTTTAGCTCTCTGGGTAGCGTAAAGAGGAGACGAAAGAACATGAGTATGGATTTGTTGCCAGGTAGGGTATGTGTGCCATCAGTAATCTCATGCTCCCATATTCATCCTATTCGAAACCAAGCGATTACGGCGCCGATTGATTCCGTTCTTTTTGTTTTCGTGCGTGCTCACTTCTAACAAAAAATACAAAAATAAGAAACAAAACAAACAACGCTTCAATCCTTTGTTTTTCGTAGGATGAAAATGGGAGCCACGTGCTTAATAAGGGAACCAATACCCTATATAGTTTCTAGAGAATGATTTTCTTGTTTTGTATAGGTAGGAATTTATTTTAGTTTGCATCAAATATTTGAAATTTTCAACCAATCCTCAACCAGCCAAAAAGGAGAGTGGGCTCATTATGTACTTTGACAAATACGCAGTCTACTTCAAGCGCATAGAATCTGCTTCCAACAAAAAATTCATATACCAGCATCCAAAAGATCGCAATATATATTAAGATTTCCGATTGATGCTTTGTAACTAAAAGGTTGTGACTGAGTATAGAATTAGCTGATGTTAAAATACACGTTGATGAAAAAAGGTTGTGCAAACTTATCGCAGACTGTTAGAAGACAGCTTCTACTATGACCAGGATTCAAGAATCTTGACCTACGCGAAGTTGTAAAGGAGACAACTACGTTATAAATGTGCTGGAAATGCAAGGAATATAATTATTCAATAAACTTAATTACCGTAAAGGCGCCATTCACCGTGGGGGCTCCATTCACCGTGTGCCTTCGAATATTTTTTCATTATTTCCATATTATGATTGAATGATATGACAATTTCCCTTCAATTTCACCAATACAACACTAATGTATTGTTACCATGTCAAAACGCTCATTAAAAACATTTAAAAGTATCATTTTGACATCAAAGTGTGTTTACATGAAGCGGGTTTCTGCTCGTTCACTGCATTCTTAGTGAAAAAAACGAAAACTGTGCTAAGGTGATTTAAGCGATAAACTAAATGTAGTAACGTGTTTATTCCACCAAGAAGCAATTAAATTCACATATCAGGTATGTATTTTGCATTACCGAAGTAAGTTTAACAAGAAAGTACGATTACTCGTACTTTTTAATTGAAACAAAAAGGCACGGTAAATGGGTACCCTAAAAATCAATGGTCTCCATTCACCGTGCCCCATATTGTCCCATATATCTAGAAAAAATCGAAAATTTGAACATTCGTTTTTCTAATAAAATCTTGCAAGTTATTACTTGAAATGAATTTAAACGAAGAAAATTACCTTGGCTGGGTTGTTTTGATCATTTTTAAACAAAGTAGAATAAAATTTTTCATACACGGTGAATGGGTCCCTACTACCACGGTGAATGGTGACCTACCACGGAATTAGGCGACCCTACTACTCTTTACTAATTGTACTATATCACCAAATTTTGTGAAAAATTTTCTACTTTTGTGGATATTGCTTTAATTTTAACCTATAATGAAGGCAATTAAAAGCGGCACCAACAATGTTTATAAGACTGGTGTCAAATGACAGCCCTTATTTGCCCCGAACCCTCTTAGATCCACGGTGAATGGTGCCTTGACGGTATTTAAAATATGCTCATAATCTCAAATTCAGATAAATTTCTTGCGAGAAAGTCAACATGGATATTGAAGAGATGGATATTATTTTAGATAAAAATTCAACCTACATACAGTAAGCAACAAACATATAATTTAAAAAAAAGATTGCTTGAATTCCGGGATTAAATACAATCATACATTATTGAGAAAATGATATCTTTAAACGCACCAAAACTGGTACAAATCTCCAAGGGAATTATTTATTTGAGTTCATTTTTTACTAACAGTTTTCAGGCTTATCCAGAACCCCCTCTTTCAAAATATGAGCACAGATTATTATACTGAATAAGATTTGCAATAACACCATAGAAATACACAAAATATTGCGATGATTTACAGAAGTGCAAAAAACCGATGGTACGGATAGAATAGAGACCACCGGTGCGCAAAGGCGACCGATCATTATTTTACTCACATGGAAACGAACGACCGGTGCGAAAATGGGTAGATAACGAAATTAAAAATAGTTAACGACGTGCTGTTGCGTGTGCAGTATGAAGCCCACGGGTGGGCTTGGTCTAAGAAGATTGATTGTAAAGCAAACATTATGTTCACGCATTTAAATTAATAAATGAAAAATGGCTAAAAAAACATTTTAAAACATTTTCTTCGTCATCCTCGTCGTGTCTTTTCGTATGTTTCTAAAGGTCTTATGTTTATCTACTTTATCGGGGTCTTTCATAGCTTAGTTTGTAAATTCACAGTTATAATCCATCACCATACTGACGGGGATAAGATTCGATAACAGTCCCGTTCAACAGTTTTGCTGCATGTTTGATTTTTTTTTTCATGCATTTTGTGCAACACGTATCTCTATGATTACCCCACAATGTATTTTGACAACTTCAGTAACGCTGTAAAGGACAGCTCTTAGTTAATGGTTGGGGAAGTCTTCATAAAACACACTCTATACAAAAGCTGAACACCAGGTCGTATTCCAGTTGGGTCGTAATTCTAAGAACAGAAAGAAACAGATTTCATGGCTAGAGTGAAAAGATGAACATGAATTAATATGAAATAAATGAACATCACACCATTAAACTACCCTGTACAAGGTGCGAAATTTTGCCCCCAATATGGGGCAAAAGTTCTGATTGGAGTACTTGTTTTAAAAATTGTATTACTAAAACTACAAAAAGAACGCGAAAAAATCTAGTACTACGTATTGATGGCAACATGATAGGGACCCATTTAACGAAGAAAAACGATATTATTTTCTGTTCGTTCAATAGCTATTTTGTTAAGCCTGTTAGGTGCGAACTTTTGCCCCGCATTACTCTACATTTTGGTGTTCAATTATCGCCTTTCGGAGTAGCTACTTCCTACCAGTTATATTATTCTTCACTACTCTCTCTTTCTATGATCCATGTCCATCCTATGTTGCCAGATTCACAGTGCGTTTTTACTACAACACATATTTATCTAAAATAGTTACATTTTCCATTTCTTATCTCTATTTTCAGGTAAGTCATACCAATATTACAAGGTGTCACAACAGGTATATGTTGACTCTTATAGTTATTGACATGTTAAACACAACTAGGCTACATGTTCCTTCAAGCATTATCTACGAAGCGTACGTGCGTAGCCAAACCGCTTCATTTACAAATCCATGCGACCGCAAAACGTTTTGTTCGGAGCTGGGAGCCACAATCTCCTCGCTCGAGTGCTCGAATGTGTACTCGTGGGTACTGTATAGCCACAAGCCAAGACGTGCGTGTAGGCATTATGTACGTCGTCCGCCGCGGCGCACTTGCTTTTCAACGAGATGCAAATCGACACTAGACTGTGTTTAAGATTTTCGCTCATTTCCTTTTCCGCTGCAGCAGCAGTCTTTTGCTGCATTTTGCCAAACGCTGTGGAATTGTATCGGGCAGGTGGAAAGTGTGGAAAAACAAGGTAGGGTGGTTCACTAATATGATTCACTAGGATCGGGAGTGGGATTCGATTCCAAGTCCTGCGCGTGAATTTCACATGCTTTAAACATCACACCAGATCCACTCAACAATTTTAAGGTACATTAGTTACTTCATGAAAGTTGTTAAAAATGCAAAAGTGACGTAATTGAGTTTTCTTGCAAACACATAGTTCCTTTGCAATATTTCAGTTTTGAAACCTTATTTTGAGCCACCCTTATTGCAACTTTGTAGTGCCAACACAAACCTCCCAGCTACACGGCCACAAGTGTTCTTCGTTTACTGAGTGCGGTTTGCCCCTGGAGGCTAATCAACCGCGGTAATATGAGAGTCCTATTTGCTTAATGCGCTGCTTCTGGTTGTTTGTTCATTGGCCAGCAATTACACGACAAACAACAGCTTTTTCCAGCGAGTGCCAGTGTTTGCGAAGCATGTGAAAATCATAACACCAACTTGATGCTGCCCAACTGGCACGGCAACTGGCAGTCTCCCTCATCCATCCTGTGCGCGGGGCAGTCTCTAGTCAGTTGTCGGCGTCTAGACAGCATGGAAAGTGGTTCGTCGTCGTCTGCGGATTGCATCGATTTTGGCCGGGATGAGATTTATGGTTACCGAACATGGTCGAATCGGGTCGGCAAAGAAATGTTTTCAACAATATCCAACGCCATTGTTCCCACCACCAACTCCAACGCCAACACCGGCTGCGAGCCAGACATAGTCTACGCCACCGCCGAGGGAATCCCGAATTCCACACACGCAGACAATCGCCAAATGATAGATTTTTGGCGCACCGAGAAGCAATATTCGCCAGTACTGGTGGTAGCCAGTGTGTACCAAAGGGGTACAAATTACTATTGCGTTTATTAATCCATTTCCAAACAATGAAATAATTACTCTATGAAGTAGAAAGAGGCTATAATGTAAAAATAATCAATAAACACGCTATTTAATCTTACTGGCTCATGTGATTTCTAATGAATTTCAGTGACTTTTAAAACTCTGAAAAAAATAACGTTCCTTTCCATAAAAAAATGATGGCATATGATGTTCACCTTTTACTTTGCAATTGAACTATAAATAAACTACAATCAAGGCCAAAACTGAAAGCAAATACGATAACATGCGATTATTCGTTATGGTATGACTAACAGACTGGGTCAACAAAGTCGATTTTTTGGAACAAAGCATTTTCGATTCTTTTTGGCGTCCAAAACAACTGTTCAAAATTTGGGAGTGATTGATTGCATCTTCGTAACCGCATTGCGATTGAAATTTATATGGAATTCAGTACGGAAAAATGTACTTTTTTGTATTTTTCTCATAATTTTTTTTTCTAAACGATCTAACTAATGCCGTTGAAGTGTAGCCTAGGAAATGCCAAAAAACTGTGAGGAAGACTGCAAAGTGATCCGACACTTAAGACAAAAGTTTACTTGTTTTTAAGGAAATCTAGTATTGATTGTTCCGAAAATCGATGAAGTTCTTCAGATATTCTTTAGGGATTCGTTCAAAAATATTTCTAGAGATTTCTCCAGAAATTCCTCGCAAAATGTATTTGAAAACAACTGAAATTTCTTCAGAAATTTCTCCATGGACACCATGAATATAACTTCTAGGAAATCTTGGAAAAAAAATTCTTAGAGGCGTCCCCATGACTTTCTCCTAGGATTCCTTTAGAAAGTTTTAAATGGATTCCTTATAAAATTGCTTCATAGATTTCATTAAAATTATTCCAGGAATTTATTTATAAAATCTTCCTAGAATTATTTCAAAACTCTTTCAGTGGGTTTCCCAGAAATTATTACAAACAACCTATATATAAAAATAAGTTTGATGTTCCTTTGAGGCAACAAAACTCACGAACGGATGAACCGATTAGCATGACTCTTGCACGGTACAGTTCGTAGTCATGGTGGCTGTGTTTATATACAGAAAAAGGTACCAAAATCAAGTAAAATGTAGAAAAATTTTGAAACTAGCACAATTTGCATGAACTGGGAAGAAAATCAACACGATCGCAATAAAACCGATCTAGAGTGCCGTGGTTCAATGAACCCAACAGTTGTCAAACCACCACAGCCACAAATGGCAAAACAACGTTTGCCGGGACAGCTAGTCCTTAATGAAATTCTTTAGGGTTCACTTCAGTTATTTCCTCGCTAACTTTATCAGAGATTTCTACAAAAATTACTGAAGCTTCCCATGAATACTTTAGGAAAATCCTTAAAAAATGCTTCGGAAATTTCACCAGAAATTCCGTTGGAATTATTGTCAGGGTTTTTTTAAATATAGGAAAGATTCGTCTAGATTTTTTTTTCATCAGCATTGTTTGAAAAATTTCCAGGGACTCCTTCAGAAATATATACACTTTTTATTTCACGATCCGCTCTCAAGAAAACTTAAGGAATTTGTCCAACGATTCCATTGAAATTCTTTGCAGGAATGTTTCCAGGAATTTCTTCAATGATTCATTCAGAAAAATCTGCAGGTATTTCCCCAGAGATTCCGGTAGACTTTTATGCATTTTTTCTCCGGATTTTATTTTATTTATTTTCATAAATTTAGTCATGATGTTTATTCAATGATACCTCCAGGAGTTTCTACACGGATTCTTCAAGAAATTCATTTTGTAATTTCTCCAGAAATATTTTTCTAGGGTTTTTTTTCTGGAAACATTTTTAAAAGTTTACCCAGGAGTTTTATTTCTTCAGGAATTGTTCGTGATTATGCTGCATGTATTTTTTTGAAGGATTTCATCAATAATTCTTTTGAAAATATCTCAAGAGTTTTCCAGGGAGTCCTTCCAGTATTCTTTCATCAAGTGTTTCCTTGGGGCTTTTTCAGTTATTCTTAATTATTTTATAAGTACATCACGGGGCTTTTTAAAACAATTCTTTCTAAATTTTTCTCAAGAATTTCTTCAGAAATATCTCCAGAGTCTGTTTCAATATTTTACTGAAAAGAATACATTGTCTTCAACCGGAACTTGCACACTTGGAACGATCACTGGCATAGGTCAATGAACAACATACGAAACACCCAGTGGTCCAATGGAGAATATTTCCTTTGAGGAAAAGTTTTCACTGACTGGAGCGGAAATCGAACCCACACTCTGAGGCTTACGAAACACCTAGAGGGCTAACCACATGGCCACGAGCCCGCAAAGAATTCATCAGGGATTTCAGCAAAAGTTTTTTTTTTCAATTTTTCCATTGATTTTTCGAAATTTTATCCTAATGTTCCTTTAAAAATCCCTCATCTTATGATTTTGTTATAAGGAAATTATCAGGAAATCCTTCAGAAATTCATTTGTAGAAGTTTCTACAATGATTTTTTTTATTTCCTGTTAGGATTCATTTAGAAATATCTCCTGGGGTTACTTAAGAGTTACTCCAAGAATGCTTTCAAATATTCCTCATGGGATTTTTTTCAGTAGCTCTTCCGCAATTTGCACAAATTGAAAAGTTTCCCTGTACGAATCTTTTGAAGAGCTTCTGAGGGAATCTAAGGCAGAGCTTCTCTAGGAACATCCAGAGGTTCTTAGAAGAATTAACTGAAACTGTTCTGGAGGGATTCCTGAAAAAAGTCACCAAAGCACTTTCTGAAGTAATCTTTCTTGAGTTTCTTGAGAGTTCTTGAAGGAATTCAAAAAAAAGAACTCCTTAGGATAACTCTGGAGGAATTCATAGACGAATTTCATTAAAAGTTTCAGGAGGAGTTCTGGAAGAAGTTTTAGGGAAAAATACTGGAAGTATTTTTAGAAAAGTTTTTGAGAAAATCATCAAAGAGATTTCCAAAAAAAAGTCCATGAATAATTTCTGCAGTAATTCCAGAAGGAAGTTCTGAAAGTAACCCTGGAGGAATTTTTTGAGGAATTCTTGAAAAAGTCTGCAGCAATCCCTTCAGAAATTGCAGACTAAAGTACTGGAGGAATTCTTGAAAAAGTTTCTTTAATAATCTGTGTAGAGATCCCAGGAGGATTTTCTGAAAATAAAAACCTGTTAGAAATTCTTCTGGAGAATTTCTTAAAAACAATGCCTTGCAAAATTGCTGAAGGGATTAGTGGACAAAAATCTCCGAAACAATTGCTTGAGTAATATCTGGAGGAGTTTCTGAACTCTATAGGCAGTGTAGGTTTAAAAATCCTAAAGGAGTTTCCGAAAGAATC
The DNA here is from genome assembly GCF_035046485.1 of Aedes albopictus. Classification (NCBI taxonomy): domain Eukaryota; kingdom Metazoa; phylum Arthropoda; class Insecta; order Diptera; family Culicidae; genus Aedes; species Aedes albopictus. Next base: position 200,710,611 of record NC_085137.1, on the reverse strand, counting down.
ACTACAGAAAACATATTTTTGAAAGAATCTCTGAAGGAATACCGATAAAACTGGGGGATGTTTTAGTTTTATTAATGTGTATTTTAACTAGAAACTCATTCTATATGTACTGAACATAACATCAGGGGAACTCATGTCAGGTATGTCTATATAAATTTATTGAAAAAATCCTGAAAATAGCCAATGAATAAATCTGGAGTAATTAGCAAAAGGAATTCCTTAAATAACTTCCGGATATATGTCTGAGGCATTACTATAAAGAATTATGTAAGGATTTTTGAAGAAAGGTCTGAATAAATCTTTACAGAAGTTTATGAAGCAATCTCTCTGGGCGATTACTTTGGAAAACTTCTGGAAGAACTTCTAGAAATATGTCCTGAGAATTTTCTTTAAAAAATCCTGCAGAAATGTCTGAGACAATCGCTATAGGACTTTCTGAAGCTCTAATTAGGGGAATAAGGAAGAATACCTGAAGGAACCGTTCCACCAAGAGTTTCTGAAATAATTCCTGTACACATGGTTGCATTCGTGAAGTAATCCCTAGAGGAATTTCTGCAAGAGTCATTGAAGAAATTTCCAAAAGAACTTATGCATAAATCTCCAAATCTCTAGAGAAGGTCCTGCTAGAATTTATGAATGAATTTATTCAAGAATCTATGAACACATTCAACTAGAATTGCATTTTAAGAAGTAATTTCCGAATGAAGACCTTAAGGAACTCAATGAGAAACCCCTGAAGTAGTCCGTAAGAAGAATTTCCTGAAGCAGTTCAAAAGGAATCACGGGGAAATTCCTGAATAAAAATTCTTGAAGTAATTCCTTCGGAAGTTATTGAAAACAAAATTGAACGTAAGAATTTCTTTAGCAATCCTTGAGCTGGAATTCCTGGATAAAATGTCTGAAGGTGTTCATGAAGGAATCATTGGAGGTACTTCTAAAATAATCCATGAACAATTGCCTTGTTTGGTCTCACCAAGAGTTCTTAAAAGAGTTTCTGGAGTAATTCCTAGAATTCTGGGAAGTTTCATACAAGATATTTCTAGAGAAATCCTTGTAGGAATTGCCGGAAGCATGCCGTGGGAATCCTAAAAAAAGTTCTTTGAATAAATATCTGGATGAATACTTTGTTTTCCTTGGAAGAATCGGTAAAGGCATATCTGGAGGAATTTTGGGAAGATTTCCCGAAAGTATTGCAGCAATGAAGTATTGTTCGCGCACAACGCAAACGGTGTGCAGCGTTTCAACCCTGGTCTGTACAGTTGCCTTTTTCACTCTGCTGTTAGCCCTGTTTCCATAGTTCCATTCCCACCTTCCCCATTCATGTATCACTAACAAAAACTAACCTCGAGTCGCCGCGAGTATTTCGGCCACCTACACTAACAAGCACCCTCATCCTATCCAACTCAAGTCTGCACACGCACTACTACCATAAAATCCGACATGAGCTCTCCACCGACATGCCAGCCGACCGACGTGCCAAGTGTTACACGCTGATTGGTTGGCGCCCTTTTCACGCTTCTGCCAATAGCCAGCGAGTAGCGAAGAACAAGAAGTAAAATCCCATTATAAATACCAGACCCATTTCTCAATCATGTCATTCAGATTCAGTTTCTAGCCGTTGTATGGCACACGCAAATAAACCGTTCAGTAGCAGAAAGCAGTTTTCTTTCTAGAAGCCAGCCGAACCACCAATCCACTAGTCCTTCTCAGGGCCAGGGATAGGGTGCGACTCAAAACTCTTTGCGTGCCGCACACTCTGCTACGAGACAGCACAGCAAACTAGAAGGAGACGAGTACGCGCAATCGGTTGTGTGTTGCTCGCTTACTTTGCCGCGCGCTGCAGCTCTCCTGTCTCTCACGCTCTGTCGTATGCACTCTCTCAGTGCTTGTCTCCGTGCTTTGCACTTGGCTTGATACTACGCATGATTGGAAAAATTTCGAATCAAACGACCCATCACTTGTCAGCCCTTGACAAGCTTAACAACTTTGCCGAAAACACAAACTCTTCAATTAATTTATTAATTGATTTTTTCTGTTTGGAGACAAGCACAGTCCCAAGCCCCGCGCATTACTCCCTGCGTCGTAGAGCTAGTGCTGCGATTGTCTCTCGCACAATTACGAAAGCTCTCACTCATACATCTCTTGTCTCTCGGCAAAACGGGAGACGAGCACTTGCGATTGTGTAAAACACACGCTTTTTTCGCACCGCACGGTGCATGCCGCCAATCCCTGCTGACTCAGTCAGGGCTGAGTTATTCATTTCCCGTCTGAGCATCGACACTCCAGGCGTTCCTGAGGAAGGAACTGGCCGAGCATCCCTGGCATTCTGAAGAGGAATTGGCCACCGCAGCAGGGATCCTCCATCCGAGAGGATTGCCCTCGTTAACTAGTGTCCATGATCGGACAAGTATACCAGGAGAAATCCCTAGAAGTGTTTCAGTAAGAATTTCTGGAGGAGTCCTTATAGGAATTGCTTGAGGTATCCCAGCTGGAATTCATGGAGGCCAATAGGAGTTCCATGAGAAATTTTTGAAAGATCCCCCGGATGAAATCTCAGGAAGAAATCCTGAATAAATCCTTGAAAAACAAAAATCTCTGAAAGAATCACGGAAGGGATGCCTGGAAACATTCCAGGAAGATTTCCCAGAAGAATCCCAGCAAGAATGCTTGAAAAAATCTCTAGAAGAATCCCTAGTAGAATTTCTGAAGGTACCACAGTTAAAATTTCTGGAGAAGTTATAGGAGACATTGCTGGAAGAATCGCGGCAGGAGTTGCTTGAGGTATTGTAGCTAGAATTTTCGAGAAAGGCCAATAGGATAAAATCTATGAAAAAAGTCCTGTAAAAACATCTAGAAAAATACCAGAATGATTGTCTTGAATAATCTTACTTGGAGTTCCTGGAGAAATCTCTAGAATAGATGAATTCCGAGAAGTATCATAGTAAGAAATTCTGGAATACAAAGATTCTAGAATCCTAGGAGGAACTGCTGGAGAAATCTCCGCAGAAATTTCTAGTGTAACCCCATCAGGACTGCCTGGAAATATCCTATGAGTAGATTATTGAAGAAATATCTCGAGGAATCCATATAGGAATACCTACAGAAATCTCTGGTAGTATCGATAGAGGTATTCCTAGAAGAATTCTTGGAGGAGTCTCTGAATGAATCGCAGAAGCAAATAGCATTAGCATTAGCATTAGCATTAAGCGAGTCGCACAAATTCGTAGGTGGTACAGTCCTAGACCGCTGTTATGAGGGTTGCCTCCTTCCCGTCCGAACCAAAGCACAAAGATTTGGGACTAATCTCTGACTCTTAGACAAGACTGACGCAATCCTCCAATGGTCGAGCACTGTCCTGGCCACGTACTTGCGACTGCTGAGGAATGGGAAAGGATGGTTAGTTTTGGACACCTATGAAAAATGTAGACAACTCTACGATCTCTCAGGCCTAGGTGTCACGGGAATTTGGGTGTTGTTAGCAGGGGCCTACATCGTCGAAACCAAAACATGACGCTGAAAGCGACCGCCCATCAGCATCGGACGGACGCCGACGACGGGAACATTCAAAACAACATGCATGCGCTTCGCTTCATCCGCCCTTCTTGTCACTTTCTTCGACGCAACGGCGGGTGGCGGCTCATTTTCACACCGACTGGGATTCAATTGAAATTTTCAAATTGTCTAAAATGTATGTTTGTTTAAAATTTTTAAGGGTAATACACTATTTCAGTAAAATATGCATAGCATACATTAACATTACACAGATTTGATGGTTGTTACACTCATTAATTGAGTTATAACAGAGAAATTCATTCGATGTCGAACGAGCGTGCGTGAGCTTGTGAGTGCGAAACAAAGTGGCATCTGCGACGACGCGGCAGCGTCGGTTCATCGGTGACGATGACAGTCGGGCTGAGCGACGACGACGGCGCCTTGTTTCCATTGACGATTGAAAACATTGTTTACAAACTTCGCCTGAAAATTTCAATTGAAATTGAAAATGTAGGGCCCTGGTTGTTAGTGGAAGGGTAAACTCCAAAGGATATCTACACTTGGTTAACGTTCAGGCACACCATTGTTAGACTGCTTCGAATCAGTTGTCTGCCCAATTCATCCGTCATCTTGTTGGCATTTAGTTGAATTACTAGATTCTTCGGTTGATAATCTGAAATATAAAATAATATTAACATCGTACGTCAAATAAGCTACATATTAGTGATACGCTCGCCACAGTTACATATTTTTAAAATATTATTTATATCGTACGATACATTTACCTGAATCCTGCTGAAATAAAATGTTGATTAGCAGTACATTGAAACACAAATACTACAAAACACAAGGGAAAGAGCATCAAACTTTGATCTTGAAATATTTAAAAATACGGTAAATATCAAGATCAAAATTTGATTTGGTAGATCTTACACCGCAACGCACCATTCTAAGGTGATCTACCCACGTTACGGGGTCTGAATGAATCGCAGAAGCAAATATTTCAAAAAATATAAAAACAGCTCAGAATAATGTATCTTGAAAAAAAAAAAACACGAAATTTGAGATGTCTCTTACATTCAAAATGGATCCTGAAACCTTAGGAACCGGTTTCCGTGAAATCCGTATATCGGATCCAAAATGGCCATACTTCTACAGACAACGTAAAATTAGCACAGAATGGTGTATTTCGAGAACCGCGATGATTGAAATGCCGCATGGCAGCTTTAATCCCTTTTTAAAACTTGGCCCCGGAACTGGATTCCGCAAAATCGATAGACCAATTTCCAAAATGGCCAGATGTATTCTTAGTGACCAATCATCGTGATAATATGCAGTAACTTAAAAAAGCATCAAGTTTGATATGTTGCATGATGGTGTTTATTCATCTTAGAGACACGGAACCCAGGACCTCCGAAACCGATTCCCGTAAAATCCGTCAATCGGTTCCAAAATGGCCAAAAGGAAACAGCTCCTCGGAACATCCGTTAAACTAGTTTCTAGGAACATAGTGTGCGGGATGGATTCAGGACATATTTTTATCATTCTAGTGCACATAAGTCTGAAAACTAACTGTCATATCGAAAATTCACTTTTTCCATTATGGCCAATTCCAATGGCCCATTTTAATTGCGGAATAACTGCGGAATATCCCTAGAATATCAATAAATTAGAAGGATATGCGTTTCTTGTGACATAATTTGGTTGAAAAATATTATTCAAAAAATACATACACACATACACTAAGGAAATAACAAGTAGCAAACTCACCTGATATAAAACAGATAGAATCTACAGGAAGTGAACGACAAGGGTTTTTTGGTTGAAAAATATTGAAAAGCAAAACAAGTTATAATGAAAAGAGTGTTTTTTCGCACTCTCTGTAGGGGGTTGGTAACGGAAGAATATACATAAGGCGATAAGGCGCAATGTTTAATGACTTCAATAAAAGTACTGCCATGGGTGCGCTCTAGAAAAGAGGGTGTTGATATTTCTTTTTCTTGGTGTAACGTCCCCTCTGGGACAAAGCCTGCTTCTCAGCTTTGGTCTATGATTTCTATGAGCACTTACATGACCATTTTCCTTGTAAATATCGTGTGGCTTGATATGAGAATACATGGCATGAAGATAATCCGTGCCCAATGAAGTCATAGAAATTTCCTCTACGAAAAGTTTCTGGACCGACCAAGAATCAACCCCGTCACCCTTATCAGGGTCATGCTAAATACTCACGCCCTAAGAGCTGTGGTTATATAGGCCCTATAATTGAAAACCTTGAATAACCAGCTCTGATTTTATCATGACAGCGCTGTTGCTCAGCTTAGTGGTTTTTTGAGCACTTACACAGTTGATGACTGATACATTTTTTCCTTTAGCACGATTTTGCGTTGAGTACCAGTGCGTTTATCGTTCCGGCTATATGAGTCCTGCCATAACAATTTTTCGAATCTGATAACAGTTTGTTTTACAAAACAGCTCGCACTATACTTTCTGCCCATCCTCGAATCTGCCCATGATCACGATATTCCCCACTGGCAGACTCCTCCCGTCCCGACCCCCTTCCTCGGCAAAGAAGGACGACATTCACCCACGCACTCGGGAACTATGTAAAAAGTTATAAATCAAAGTTATACGGTCCAGTAGCGTGCGCTCATCGTCCACCACGGTCCACATCCTTGAGCCTTTTCCGCCTTCTACCTACATTGAACCCAGCAGAGATAGGTACATAACCACTCAGACTACAGCAGCCAAAGCCGGCATCAGCATTAGTCCGTTGCTATTTGCCGTACTGCTGGCTGGTTCTAATAAAGCAGCTCGATTGGTCGGGGGGAAAAGTACTCGCGGTGCATTTTAAGTGCCCCTTGTTCTATGGAAAAGAATGCAATCACTTAATTGGCTTTTATTAAAGTGCTTGGGGCTGTTTTGGTTTTGAGAGTGATACTGAACAGTTATAGTTACATCAAATCTACTGATGATTTCATCGGAAGATTTGTCCTTTTTCAAATTAATACTCGTTCACACACTTTCCATATTCCATAAGAGTTTTATTGCTAGCGTCTCAATAACCGACTTAAAAAGTTGTAAATTTCTCTGCCGCGAAGGAAACGACAATTTGAGTGTCAGCAATTACTCGTTGAGCATTCCTGGTGACGGATGACTCTTTTAGCGTTTAAACATTTTCACGACATCCTTTTTGCCTTGCCTGCCATGGGTTAAATAAAGTTAATGTGAAATCCTGGCCTTCGGCTGAGATGGGTTATGACTGACACACTTAATTTATGATACTTGCAGCAGACGATCACCATAACAGATTGGAGGAAAATTCGCAGACACATTTGATGACAGCTTATGAACTCACACTGAAGTCCATCAGTTCAGACAATGGCGATCAGAAATCTGAATCAACTCGTCTATTTTCGCACACCAGCAGCACCGTCCACCCATCAGTATCGATAATTAAAAAGTTCATTTTTTTACGGTGGATTACGAGATGTTTGCTGACGTCTACGTCAACGGCGAGCGCTAAGCTGCCATATCGTCACTACGAAACTAGTTAATTGAATAGACGAGATAAGTTCTCGTTGCTGTCTGGCTGCTCAGCTAGAACTTATACCGTTGAGATTCTTTTCGATTGTGTCCCATCAACAAGCGTCGTCACGGGTAGATGAAAATTAAGCTCAGACACGCTAATTTCTTTTTTTTTTGTTGAGGTTTGGTGATGGATCCAAACTCCTTTCCTTCAACACTATAACGCACTGTTGGGTGTTTTGTTGGTTCTGGTGGTCAAAATTTAAATCGTCTTTTCCCGGATAGAGGTGAAATACTGACGATCAAAACGTGATATGAGTTTGATTGATATTGTAAGAGATAAAAGATCTAAAAATAATATATAAAATATGTTCCTGGAATATCTAGACAATATCAAAAATTGATATTTTAAGATCATGAATAGCTCGCTGCTATTGATTAGATCTTACAAGATCTAAATATGATATGATGATGATGTTCCAGGAGTAAATTTTTGATATTATCTTTGGATCTTGATTATTTTTTGATTGAGCTTTTTTCCTCTGACCGGGTTATGTGAAACCGGATATTATTTCTATCTTATTGAGACGCAAGTTCAATTTATCATTTTTGAGATAAAAAATTCAGTTCATTCTTCGAGTTTTTATCCTATACCAACTGTGCTAATTTTCAACACCATTGGGAATCGGCGGATGCCATTTGTTTGTAGTCCTCTGGTGGCGGTTTTTGTTTGTAACTTATATTTGTCCAAAGTGTAGAATTTGAACAGCTGGTGCTAATGTACATTACTGCTAATGTATGGCTACTCAAGGGTCTTAAGTCTTTGCAGGTCTCGGAACATCTCCTTCTCGCAATTAGTATCATAGACCGTGACACATGCAGCAGTGTCTGGACTTCTGGAGCCAACTACACACTGTCTAGTAGAGTTCCACACTCCAATGTCTCCGACAATGAACCATTGGAAAATACCTCTGGGCTTACCAGAGTTTTCACACACGTTGATTTCTCATCCGGAGCGGTATTCACATATCTAAGAATTTTTGTAGTGGCATCTAGTAGATCTTCTCCGCACGTTATCGAGTACTCCCTGTGAGCTGACCCCGGTTCCACGGTGGATGACGCTGTGTGAATAGGCTATTTCACGCAGGACAAATCAGAAAGCCGTGCCCTTAGCGAACTCTGATTTTTTCGTGCTCCGGATCTTTCGACGAATGTTGCAGTGTAAACGGACTGTTTCACACTGGACGAACCAGACACCATTTTCTGAGCAGGCTTTGCATAGCAAAAAAAAAACTTGTGATATCACATCATTTTCGCTGCACATCAGTTGGGTCGTACAAATTACATCCTTTCAACGCAACAAATTAACCGCCGCAGCTTGACAGTGGGTCTAGCAACCACTAGAGCCGGAAAGATAGACGAATCATATATAAGTAAAATATTGGCATGGATTCGTACACTGATCCGTTGATTGTGAGGCATTTCCCTTACCTCTCGGCTATTCCACCGAGTAACCCGAGCAGAAGGGCATACCTTACAAATACCATGCGAAGAGCAACATGTGCTCTAATACCTAAAATTGTTATTACTGCGTTATTCTACGAAATGTTATGAGAACATCACAATAACAGTTGAAGGTATTTGAGCAGAATTTGGTATTGATGTAGTATTTGTTGGTTCAGCAGTGAAATTAACCGAAGTACAAGCTTTGCTATTACATCATGAAGCCATCGAACAAATGAAACATTGGATAACAAGAAATGTTATTAGTTTGTTATTCAATAACTTTGGAATAACAAATACAGTACTTGAAATTTTAGGTATGCATTCATTATCGAAATAACAAGACTTGTTATTTTAAAGGTGTTATTTAAACAAAATTTTGGTATTCGTTTTTGTTATTTTGCCTCTTATTACCACCTAATGAAGGACATATCAAGGTATGGTAGTATTTAAGATTAATACCTTGATATGTTATTCACTTGTTATTTTCTTCTGCTCGGGAAGTAGACAGATAGTAAATATGATACTGCTTCTATAGGTATCTGCTGGAATGGGTTTGTTGACACTTTACAGTGCCAACCAGGGAGTACATGATGAGTGTGATAGTTGTTGGAAAACGATATAATTGAGTGAAATTGGATACATCACCAGAAATTACGCACCTGGATATTACAAAATTATTGGCTGTGTGGGTACTTCTCGGCTGCTTGGAACTGGTCGGCTTGGAATACTCCATTTGAGCAGATTCTGGATGGCTGATGGATGTCGTAGAATGGACGATTGGATATGATTCAAACTCTTAGCTTATTGAAGTGTTTTGTTTAGCAGGCTGCATACGGTGTTTATGATCCACACTTCGCAGTAGACCAGGAGCTACTGGTCCATCAGATTTCACGGTGTCACTTGGTGAGTCGGAGAGCACCTCCCGAACGGACTCCGACTGGCGATAGTTCCGGATATTGGCTGGCTTGTTGTGCTCCTTCTGAGCGTTCATCGGTTGGTGACCTGATCGCACTCTCTGCGTCGGTGGTACTATTCTGGGTGCGCCATAGAGCTCTTTGCGAACCCACATCGATTGGTGATAAAATCGAGAGCTTCCTGGAGGTTGCCTATCCTTGTTGAATCGTTGCGTTGGATTGTCTGAACGGGTATCGCTGTATCACTCGATCGATAGGTACACACTAGCCCGTCCCTTATTTTGCAAAAATTAGAAATGTTATAAGTTCGTGAGTGGAAAATGATCGTTTTAGCTAAGGAATGATCGTGTCAAAATTTGAAGTCCATATCTCAAGGCTAAGTGGTCCCTCAAGGGGCCTAAATACGCTATTCTACTAAAACCGGTGATTTTAGGACCCTAAAGGGCCGAAAATGTGCTGAGAATTGTGATAGCTCTACTCATTTTTGAGTTATTGAACAAAATAGAGTAGGCTTCCTTCGGGATCTAAAAAAATGGTCAAAAATGCTGATTTTTCGGTTGTTGAAACGAGTAGAGATATCGCAATTCTAAACACAGTTTTGGCCCTTTAGGATCCTAAAATCACCGGTATTAGTAGAATAGTGTATTTTTTCGACGAAAAAAAAATCATGTTTTATTGGTCCCATACCATTTTGACAACTTTAGGCCCCTTGATGGACCACTTAGCCTTGAGATGTGGACTTCAAATTTTGACACGATCATTTCTTAGCTAAAACCTGAGACGAGACTCGTGAAGAGGAAAAAAAGCAACGTCAAGTGTAGCTCAACTGAGCTGTCAGTTGTAGCCCGTTTGATTACGTTACCTAAAATGAGGAAAGTATTGCTATTCGAGATAAATTCTGAAGCCAAAATTCACTCCGAGCAGCATTTTCTTCTCCTGTAGTGTCAAAAATAAATTGATCCAATGATTACTTAGCTTGGCGATTGTTGGCGATGCAAAATTTCACCTCAACGTGATTTTGTGCGTGAATGGGATTCAGTCACACTGCATGCGAGGTGATGCGGTCACGTACGTGTTTGAACCACCAGCCCAAAACATAATGTCAACACAGATAGGAAGAAGAAAAAAAAATAACAAACTGGAGAAAAAGAAGACCGTCTTCGTGAGTCTCGTCTCAGGCTAAAACAATCATTTTCCATCAACGAACTTATAACATTTGCAATTTTTGCAAAAGAAGGGACGGCCTATTCCGCAAACAAGCATCGACGAATTCCTCCAGGAATTTTTTCCACAGCTTCCTTTAGTGATTCCATCATGGATTGCTCCGGAGAATTTTTCAAGAATTCCTCAATGGGTTTCACCAGACATTCCTCCGGGAATTTGTCCTGAGATATCTATACAGGTTCCTCCAGTGAATGTTCCAGTGCTTTTTTCGAGGATTCCTCCAATAATTTATCCAGGGATTACCCAAGGAATGTCACAGAAATTCTTCTAGGTTTTCTGCAAGTGTTCCTTTAGAGATTTCTTCAGGGATTTCTCCATGTGTATTCAAGAATTACACTAGAGATTGCTCCAATAATTCAAACTGAAATAATTCGAAGTATTTCAGCAGGAATAACTTCCAGAAGCCCGTACAGGAAATTTAGCAGACATTAGCTTAAAAATCATCCAGGAGTTCCTTAAAACATTAAACAAAACATTCTTTTGGGAGTCCATCCAAAAATTCCTACAATAATTTGCCCAAAAATTATTGCAGCCATGGCTTCCTTCGTATTTTTTCCTACAGAATTTTTTCCGGGAATTTGTTATGCAAGCTTTCTCGGGATTTCCTAAGGAATTCCTCATAGGATTCCCTAAGGAATTCCTCATGCGATTGCTTCTAGGATTCCTCATGGGATTCCTTCAGGAATTCCTCCAGGGATTCATCCGGGAGTTCCTTCTGCGTTTCTTTCAGGAACAACTCCAGGGATTATTTTTAGGAACTGGAACACTTTTTAAGGAGTTCCTCTTGGAATTCTCCTCCAGGAATTAATCCAGTACTTCCTCCAGGAACTGTTTAGGGATTCCCTTAGGGATTGCTTCCGGAATTCCTCCTGGGGTTTCTTCAGGAACTCCTGCAGGGATTGTTTCAGAAACTGCTACAGGGGTTCCCCAATGAGTTCTTCCATGAACTCTCCTTAGAATTCCTTCAGGATTTCTCAAAGGCTTCCATCTGCAGTTTCTTCGGGAATTCTTCCTGGGATTCCTCCAGGAATTTGTCAAGCGATTCCTCCACGAATTCTTCAGCGATTCCTCCTAAAATTACTCTCGAGATTCCTCCGAGAATTGTTGCAGGGACTCCCCTATAAATTTATCCAGGGATTCCTTCAGAAATGCTTCTAGAGTTTCCTCCAGAAATTCCTCCAGGAATTCTTCTAGAGATTCCTTCAGGAGTATTTTTTGAGATTCTATGTTAATCTCTACAAGCATTCCTGTAGGATATCCTCCAGGGATGCCTACATGAATTCCTCCAAGAATTTCTGTAGGGCTTAACTCGGAAATTCCTTATGTGATTCTTTCTGCAACTACTTATTTTGAAAATTCCTCCAAACATTCTCCCAGGAACTTTTTTTAGGATTCCTTCAAAAATTCATCCTTGTATTCCTTATGGAACTCCTCCAGAAATTAATTCAGTACTTCCTGCAGGAACTGTTTAAGGATTCCCTTAGGAATTCCTCTTGAAATGGCTTCCGGGATTCCTACTGGAATTTCTTCGGGAACCCTTCCAAGATTTCCTCCAGAATTTCTCCAAGAATTCCATCTGCATTTTTTTCAGGAATTATTCCTGATATTTCTCTACGAATTCCTGAAAAGATTCAATTTCTTCAGGAATTCCTCCAGAAATTTCTCCAGGGATTCCTCTGGAAGTTCCTGCAAGAATTTCTCTAAAAAAAACCCTCCAGGAATTCATCTAGATATTCCTCCAGAAACTTCGTCTGATATTCCTCTAGAGATTTCTCGATGAGTTCTGCTACAGATTCCTTCAGGCAAAGATATCCTCCAGGGGTCCCTCCAAGACTTTTAACAAGATTTTTTTTCAGAGATTCCTTCAGGGCTTCCTCCAGAGATTCCTGCTGTAATTGCTTCCGGAATTCTTCCAAGAATTCCATCAGGAAGTTCTACAGAAACTTATCCAGGAAATCTTCAAGGGCTAGGGAAAGTGCAAGGCAAGGGGTTCAAATTCCAAGGATTTTTTTCCGGAGACTCCTACAGAAATTTATCCAAAGATTTCTCCAGGAATTACTTCAGGGAATTACGCCAAGAATACCACCAGGAATTCTCTTAGGCATTCTTTCAGGAAATTTTCAGGCATTCTTTCAGAGATTCCTCCTTGGATTCTTGCAGAGACTTCTCCAGGTTTGTTTCAGCGATTTATCTGGAAATTCCACCAGATAGTCCTCCAGGAATTGCTTCAGGGACCCCTAAAAAATTCCTCCAGGAATTCCCCAGGAGTTCTTCCAGCGAGTTTCTCCTGGGATTGCTTCAGAAATCCATGCAGGCATTCCTCCACGATTTCATCCACGAATTTATCCAGGGTCTCTTCGAGGAATTACTCCAGGAATGTCTTCAGGGAATCCCCCAGGAATTTCACCAGGAATTAATCAAGGAATTATATAATAAATTATGTCAGCAAAACATCCAGTAGTTTCTCTAGGAATACCTTCTAGGTTTTTTTCCAGGAATTCCTCCAATAATTCTCCAAGAATTTCGCCCCAAATTTTTGCAGGAACTACTTCAGGGATTTTTCCTGGGATTTCTTCACGAATTTCTCCAAGGATTTCCCCAGGGATTCCTCCAGGAATTCCTCCAAGGATTTCTCCACAAATTTCTTCAAGGATTCCCCCGGGGTTTTCATCAGGAATTACTTCGAAGATTTCTCCAGGAATTCCTCCAGAAATTTCGCAAGAAATTCCTCCAGGAATTTCTCAATGGATTTACCCAAGGAATTTCTCCAGAAATTGCTCCAGGACATCTCTCAGAAATTACGTCAGCAATTTCTCCAGGAATTTCCTCAGGAAATCCTCTATGGATTTCTTCGGAGATCCTTCCAGGAAATTCTCCAGGAATACTTTCAGGAGTTTTTTAGGGATTCGTCCAGACATTGCTCCAAATATGTGACATTGCTCCAAATTCGTCCAGGAATTGTTGCAGCGGTTCCAGAGCTTTTTTAACAAATTGTACAAAATACAACAGCGTGACTGCTGTAGGGTTGTTAATTAATGCTCTTAGATTATAACGTTCATTTCATTTATTAGTATTACATCAAATTCAAGATAAAACTGAATCAACAATATTTCTCCATAATACACAGTTCGTGGCTGCCGCTCTCCATCCTCGGTCGCGCCCGATGCTCGCCAAGTCACGCTCCACCTGGTCCGCCCATCGTGCTCTCTGCGCTCCACGCCTTCTTGTGCCAACCGGATCAGTTGCAAACACAGGTTTGCAGGGTTGTTGTCCGGCATTCTTGCAACATGCCCTGCCCACCGTATCCTTCCAGCTTTGGTCACCTTCTGGATGCTGGGCTCGCCGTAAAGAGCAGCGAGCTCGTGATTCATTCTTCTCCGCCACACACCGTTCTCCTGCACACCGCCAAAGATCGTCCTTAGCACGCGTCGCTTGAAAATTCCGAGTGATTGCAGGTCCTCCTCGAGCATGGTCCATGTCTCGTGCCCGTAGAGGATTACCGGTCTTATTAGCGTTTTGTACATGGTGCATTTGGTGCGTGGGTGAATCTTTTTCGACCGCAGTTTCTTCTGGAGCCCGCAGTAGGCCCGACTTCCGCTGATGATGCGCCTCCGAATTTCACGGCTCACGTTGTTGTCAGCCGTAAGTAAGGATCCGAGGTAGACGAATTCCTCCACCACCTCGAAAGTATCCCCGTCTATCGTAACATTACCACCCAGACAGATCCGGTCGTGTTCGGTTCCGCCTACCAGCATGTACTTTGTTTTTGAGGCATTCACCATCAGTCCGACCTTTGCTGCTTCGCGTTTCAGGCGGGTGTACAGCTCTGCCACCGTTCCAAATGTTCTGGCAATAATGTCCATGTCGTCCGCGAAGCACACAAATTGTCCGGATTTTGTGAAAATCGTTCCCCGGCTGTTGAGCCCGGCTCGTCGCATCACACCTTCCAGAGCGATGTTGAAGAGTAGGCATGAGAGTCCATCACCTTGTCGCAGTCCCCGACGAGATTCGAATGAACTAGATAGTTCACCCGAAACCCTTACGCAGTTTTGCACACCGTCCATCGTTGCTTTAATCAGTCTAGTCAGCTTCCCAGGAAAGCCGTTTTCGTCCATGATTCTCCATAGCTCTGCGCGGTCGATACTGTCGTATGCCGCTTTGAAGACGATGAACAGCTGATGCGTTGGGACCTGGTATTCACGGCATTTCTGGAGGATTTGCCGTACGGTAAAGATCTGGTCCGTTGTCGACAGGCCGTCGATGAAGCCGGCTTGATAACTTCCCACGAACTCATTTGTTTTAGGTGACAGACGACGGAAGATGATCTGGGATAGCACTTTGTAGGCAGCATTCAAAATAGTGATCGCCCTGAAGTTCTCACATTCCAAATGGTCGCCTATCTTGTGAATGGGGCAGATTACCCCTTCCTTCCACTCCTCCGGTAGCTGTTTGGTTTCCCAGATCCTGACTATCAGCCGATGCAGACAGGTGGCCAACTTTTCTGGGCCCATCTTGATGAGTTCAGCTGCGATACCATCCTTACCAGCTGCTTTGTTGGTTTTGAGCTGGTGAATGGCATCCTTAACTTCCCTCAGCGTGGGAGTTGGTTCATTTCCGTCCTCCGCTGCACTGGCGTCGTCGTTTCCTCCGTTGCCGTGGGCTCCCGTGCCTACGATCTCCACACCGTTCAGGTGCTGTTCGAAGTGCTGCTTCCACTTTTCGATCACCTCACGTCCGCCCGTCAAGAGGCGTCCCTCTTTATCCCTGCATATTTCAGCTCGCGGCACGAAGCCGTTGCGGGATGCGTTGAGCTTCTGATAGAACTTCCGTGTTTCTTGGGAACGACACAGCATCAGACGCTGTTGTGAGCCACTCCTCCTGGAGAACAGACGCTCAGGTTTACCGAAGCAAACCCCCCCTTCGCTGTCAGCCTATGACCAAAGTTCCTACCGGGGTTGGTTACCCGATCTTCCCTAAGGTTGCTCATAGTTTCCGGCCGGTACCGCGTGGAGATAGGGATAGGAGTTGCTGGGCAGAGGCTAGTGGATCACAATGGGATCTGAATTGCGCAGCATACCCAGCCTTTACCGTGCCAGATTATAACGTTATTATATTCAATATCATCGTATTGCGTATAGTTATAAAAGTCAATAGGTACAAATTGGCTAAGGATACTTGCTCCCCCCCCACCAACCGAAAAGCTGGCTACACCCTTGTCAGAACAGACACTGTTTGAGACGCACTTCTTACGTGAACAGACGCAATGGACGTACCTTTTCTATCCAGCTGAAGTTAGTATGACAACAGCTCCAGACTACACGAGCACACAACTCTTAACCAGCGGACTCGATCATCGATTGACCCGTGAAAGTATGAGACTAGAACTTGTGAGGACCAGAGTCATGTTTGACGCTCTTTGTCGACTCACCGTTTGGCTTTCGTCATTTATTATTTCTGTCTAAATGTTGGCCACCCAGTCTGTGCACCGATGCAATGTGTCTCGCATCTACGCGGCTAGGAAAACGTTTGTCGGTTCAGGCTGAGCGCGGTAGGAATCCTGCCCCAACTATGTCTAGTCGTGAGGGAGTGCAATAAAAATCCCAATTCTGGAATTCGGTGAAGCAGTAAAACACGTAATCTCTGCACCATAGTTGCTCGTCGGCTAGCCGATGTTTGCGGTGTGATGTCGTCGCTGCTAGTAAGCGTCGTCGGGCGGGACAATGAGAATGAGACTGGATCAAAAAAGCTTGACTTTGGTTTTTGCGGGATAGGGGAGGAGTTGGGAACTTTGATGGAGATAAACAAATGAAATCGCATATTATGCACACTCTATGCAGATGGAAGGGACTCACTCGGCGGAATTTGGGCGGGAGTGGGAGCGAAAACAGTGCTCGAAATGGGAAAACTGAAGCCGTAAATGATAAAGTGTTTGCTAGAATGTGTCTAGACGTGAGATATACTGTTCGACAGTGCAGGATGAACATATGCATTAGGGTAGATTATGGTGATATTTTGATGACGGTGAAAAACGGGATTTGGGTTGATTTGATAGTAAATTTTCCTGAGTCAACGCAGTTCTGGTGCAAGTTTCTGGAACCATCACTTGCTCGATATTGCAGATTAAAATAATCTAATAATAATACAGGATTTGGAGTCTTCGTAAAATCTATTTTCATAATCAGGGATGGAAACAATCACTTTCTTTTGCTTTCAATCCACTTCAGATGTTCTTTGTTATCAAAGGACTTGTGTATCATCCGTCAATATATGTGTAGGTTTCTTATCTAACTATTAGAACTTTTGGAAAAGGTTTACTTTTATATAACCTAGTATCATGAACTTCTCATTAATATCGTTTATGTGATGTTTCCTTAAATGCATTCCAGGGCGCAAAATTTTCGAGCAGACGAGTTGAAGTTCACCGTGCGGCAATTTTCATTCACTTGCCTGCATATTCATATTCAGCTGCTCGATACTCGTTTGTCAACTGAATGAAAGTCAATGAATATTTGTAAACATCTTACAAAGTGTTTAATTGGTGACAAAATATTAACGTTACGATTACATTTAACCTTGCATTTAACGGTGCTTTACACAGATCTTTTCCCATTTGATTGTTGTGGAGTGTTTTTGGAAGGAATCATAGCCATAAACGCAGGTAATTATGAAGATTTTTCTCGATCGGCTTCATATTCAATGACTACAAATTGACTGACTGTGTGAAGAGGGAGAGCGAAAATGAATTTGTTTGTTTTGAATATTCAGTGCAGAATCATTCAAATTCGTGCTGTTTTCAGTCAATGACTATGAAAATTTCGCACCCTGCATTCATGTATTGCCAACATAGTGTTACTTATGTAAGACTTACAAATGCCACAAAAACCAGCATCTTATAAAAGGACACATTATTCCATATCCATTAGCACACTATCAAGGTTGATTTACCATTTTCCCCCAAGAAAAACTATCTTGACCTCTGCGAAATAAATCCCAACATCAGCACCCACGTTCTTCGTATGACAGCGTTTCCCACCAAGCGGTGCTCTTTGGGTAAATTTACATACTGCTCCCATCCATCATCCTAAGCCCGGACGATACCGGCTGCGTGCAAATTTCTAAATAAATCAATTTATCATCGAGCCTGCTTGCTTTCTGGGGACAATCGCGAATCTATGGGACATCGAGTGAGAAAAGGTTCAGCAAGACAGGACTTTCGGTTTTTTTTTTTCTGGTGACATTTCGGGGATTATGCTTACGATGGGCACTGTCCATTTACGTTGGGTGTAATAAAAATGAATTTAGGTATGGATTGGGTTTATTCTTCCGAATCATGCAATATCAGTTCTGCTCATGTTTACAAAGAATAGGGTTTGAATTTTGATTGGTTTCGAAGTATTAAAAAAGTGGTTTCGTCTTCAATTCATTTTGTGTATGATTGATGTTACCTACTGTACCTACATGATTTCTGCGCTTAAAGTTTAGTATATGTGTTAGTGTTTTGGAACGGTTTGGGTTTTTTTTCTCGGTTTATCCTTCGTTCGACGACTGGTGTAGGACTGTTCATTGAGTTCGTTCCTAGTTATTCATTTTTGTGGATTGTCTTATTTTCCGTCTTCTTCTTTTACTTTCTCGCATGACGTCTCCACTGGAACAAATCCTACTTTGAGTGATTCCCTCAGACCCCCGAAAAAAAACCCTGAGATCGCCCGGTACCTCGCTGAAACCCCTTGGAACTCTCTGAAGCGCCCAAGTAACCTTCCTTTGTTTCCCCTATAAACACTCCCTAGTGGAGCGGACCTGATGTGATGGTCAAAGCACGTGACTATTATGCCGAGGACCTGGGATCGAATCCCACTCCCGACAAACTCACACAAATGTGAGTTCTCCCTTCAGAAGGGAAATAAAGCGTGGGTCCCGAGATGAACTGGCCTAGGGCTTAAAATCTCGTTAATATAGATAAAAACAGACACTTTCAGGCGACCTTTGTAATAGTTACCGTCATTATTCAATATTCTTATGTACAATATTGGCTCTGAGTAGCCTCTCTTTTTATTCAGGGCATAAAAAAAGCATAAATTCAACCTTGAAACGTATGCACCACCTCCAAATCTCAATATTTTGGCTTAGAGGATTCTCTTATACTCTTCTGTTCTTTGAGAACAGTTATAAACTGGAAGCTTACATTGCCAATGACCATTATGCATTATTATTAGCTTTATTAGGGAGATTTTCAGCCCGAGGCTGGTTCATCTCCTCCATTATGCATGTGTTTATCGTGTGGTAAGCACAAAGATACTCTTTCTCCAGCAAATCAACGAAATGTTCATAACGAATACTTCGTGGACCAACCGGAAATCGAACCCGTCACCCTAAGGGTCCTAGGTTTATCTTTTATGTCATTTGAATCCCAAAACACTTACGAATTCCAGGTTGCAATAACTTTTCGAAAATAATTCGCACTGTAGTACACAATATTCATCATCATACTCATCGTCAATTGTTTGGGGATTTTTGATCTTTATTTCGTTCACTAGAACATCATTTCATTACACTCCCGATCAAAAATTTGGGGTCACCCCCGCAAAAACATGTATTCTTTAGACCCATATCTTCGTCAAAATATGTTCGATTTTAAGGTTTTAGGTCTCATTCAAAAACTAATAAGTCAAAGAAAATTTAAACACACGTATTTGTTGGAACTTAACGTAAAATTGCCCCATTTTTTAAGTGATATCATGTTTTAAATGTTTAAAAAATCATTAAACTAACGTATTGATAATACGCAAGTTTAGTTTATTATCTTTAGAATCTTTATAATCACTTTTCTATGTTTTACTAAAGTGACCCCTAACTCTTGAATTAGGTTATATTAGAGCTCTCATCTTAACATATTGTCAACCCAATTTCTAGCGACTCTGCCGCAAGTTTAAGTAAATTTTGCAACTTTAAGCTAAGGGGCTGTCCATAAACCATGTGGTCATTAGGGGGGGGGGGGTGTTCGGCCAATGACCATTTTGTATGGACAAAAAAAAATTTGTATGGACTAATGACCACGCGGGGGGGGTTGAAAAGTCCCAGAAAAATGGTCACGTGGTTTATGGACAGCCCCTAAGTGAAAGTTTCATCTAAATAATGTTCAAAGTTTCTATGACTTATTATTGTTTGAATGAGACCTTCCCAGCCAACACATGTTCCCATATGATGTAGAATAGGATGGTAAACTGGAGGCGTACACATTACAAGCGGTTAAATGGAAGCATGTACGCATATGGCCTCCACTTTAGCATCCTATTCTCTATCATATGCGACTTCGTGTTGGCTGGGTTTGGTTTTGAAATCGGACGCAAATTGGCATGTACCTATTATTACAAGTTTTATTTTTGTGTTGAATGTTGTATTTTAACTTGTAAATATTCCCCTAGTATTAATGCACATTTATAGGGCTCTGGCAGAATGGAGGCCTGCAATCCTATTTCGATTGCCAACATTCAGGCCATTTCTGGCCGCGATTAAGTTCTAGAGGTGTAAACCTTTCCCTAGCACAGACTTCATGTTATTGAACTCTAGAAATGAAACCCGAATGGGGATGCACCCTTAGGATTAGAAATTCCTAGACAAAACTCAAGCTAAGAAAGCAACTAATGCTGCGAACGAAAGGCAACCTGCCAGACAAAATACGTTAACAGGATTGACTGATGGACCAACAACATTTATGAAACCTCGTCATCCTGTCATCGGAAATTGTTATCCAATAGGGTAATAGGGCAAAATATATATTCTGTGTTGTATTTGTCCAAATATGATGTCCTAATTTATTACGCATTTGTAAGGATCCACTACAAGATGTTATATTTTAATGTGAATTTGTAGTGCTTCGTTATTTTTCCGTAATACCATATGGGCCTGAACAAATTACATGTTTTTGAGGGGGTGCCCCAAACTTTTGATCTGGAGTGTACCTTAATGGAGGTAATCTGCTTATGTGGGTATGATCAATGCTCATATCTATATCCTAAGCGACGTTTAAAAAGTCTGCTATTTCCTTAATGACATCCCTTCGAATCCAATCGTTGGCCAATAACAAGCACTGCAACAGTTGGATTCAGCAGATTTCACTACATGCTTTGCACAAGTTATTCAAGAGCAGGAATTTACAAGCTGTTGACAAAAATATGTCACTTGTCTGAAATGGTTCAGTAAATAATTTAGCAGCGACCTACAACGAAGGCAGAGCGAATTTTCGTCTCAGCTGCATTTCCCAGTCAGTACTGGCCAGGGTAGCAGCTGCCATGCGTTCCGTCGTCAGTCTTCGGTTAGGTAGTTGTGAACAGGCACAAAAACAAGAGCTGAGACAAGAGTGTGCCGCCAAAAAAAAAAAAAATGAATGAATTTATGATGGCTTAAATCCAACCGGTTCATCGGAGGCGGCTGATACATCTCGTGTCAAGTCAGTTGCAGGCAAAGAATTACTTTTTTTTTTAATTTGGCTAAAAATATGAAGCGTGAGGATTAGGCGAGGGTGGATGCGGGAGGTGTGTGCGAAAGCAACGGTGCATTCTGATGATGCCAGTTTTTGGCAATCACCTCCACTCAATCATTAAGTGAGTATTAATATAAATTATTTTTACTGGCCTGAGTTAAGTGGTTTGAATATAATTTATGCTGCTGACCAGGTTTGGATTTGGGAGAATCAAGGTCCTAAACGAAATCGTTAGCTTCAGTTTCAAACGCGATTTCTCAGAATTGAAACAACTCATTACACCCAACCGACAGTTCAAACAACGTTTTTTTTTCTTCTAGTCAGATAACAAAGCGATCATTAGCAATGGCGTCACCCTTTTTCCGATTAATCATTTTTCCCAGTGCACATAATAGCTCATCCATCATCACCAGCCAACAGCGGAAGAGAGATATCGCTTCCCCACCAAGAGCTCATTACCGATTTAAAAATCATTCATCAAACGGTCGTAAATCGCTTTCGCGCTTTTTTTTTGCTCCTGTTGCTGCATTGGGGCAAACGGAGAAAAATGAAATTGGAAAATGCTATCGATGAGTACAAATCAAATGAACGGTAATTCACTCTAAATCCTTGCCGTTTGATGAATCCCAGAAGGGGGCCTTTCTTATGTATGGAATAGCAAACAGTAGCAGCAGCCCAAGACGTTGGGAGACCCGATCAGGAAATAGCGGTAGAAAGCTAAAGTTAAGCTCAGTATTGACAAAAATTGTTTTTTCTTCGTTGTGGTAATTATGATGCCGTCAAAAACTATTTTAATACCAAGGAAAATGTTTTAAAGTTCAATAAATATTTCAAAAAATGTTTTAAATTTTTGGGGAAGGATGGGAAATCTTCTATGAATTGCTTAATACTTTTTTTCCTAAGGATTTTATAGAAATGCCCCCAGAGATTCTTTCAGAAAATGTCTTATAGATTTATTTGGAAATTTTCTTCGTGTATGCCTTTAGAAATTTATCAAAGGATTTTATAAGAAAACGTTCTATGAATTGCTTTAGTAATTACTCCAATGTTCCCTCAAAAAATCCTCTGAAGGTTCCTCCATAAAATTCTTCTGGGATGGATGGTAGATAATCCTCCATACGATTTACTTCATAATTCGCTCCACTGATATTTATGGGATACCTCCCAGACATTAATTCAAAAAAATCTCCAGCAATTACTTCAAAAACTTTATATAACTTCAGCGATTCCTCAAGAAATTCTATCAGAAATTTCTGATTTGCTTTCAAAATCTTGCATGGATTGCTTAAAGGGTGTCCACGATGAAATTGGCACACCGAAAATATTGTATAACTTTTGATTGCGTTCGCCAAAATAGCTATTTTTTCCCATGAATAGTATATTATGTGTTGCTAATACCATAAAATTTTCATTAAAATCGGTTGAGTATTGGTGCAGATATTGTCGATATCATAAAATGAGATTTTTGAAAATTTGGGCACCCATTTCAAAAAATTTCTTAGGCTATAACTTTTTTGTTACCTCATCGAAACGTTTGAAAATTTCATTCGATAACCTTAACATTTTTTTTTAATAAAATTCTTTATTCAGTTCAGTATATACATGTTCAAATGATACAATTAAATCTAAGTGTTAACATTATTTTTACAAAATATTACTCAACAAAGACTGCAGAGTAGGAATGTCAATATTATTATTAATCTCGTTAATATATATGACGTAGTTTATGAAAAGCTTTAAGATCTTGATCTTCTTAACTCTATTAATTTCCATTGACGGTCTGATCAAGTCTTCAACGCGGAATGTCTTATCAGGGTAGACTTTCAAAATCTCCTGCTGGAGTATTGTAAATCCTGCAGCAACTCTTGGGCAAGTTGATATTTTATGCACTAAGTTTTCAGTACAAGCATTACAATGCGGACATCTGGCAGAGTCTACCCTTTGCATTCGGAACAGCAGTTCTCCATGACTGATCTTTTCATTCACGAGTATATAGTAGAAGCTTCTTTCGAGTGGTGATAAACTTCTGGACTTGATGTTCCGCCAGATCGCCATCCAATTGCAGTTTGGATATTTACTTACCACCTTGGGGCATTCCAACCGATTCACGAAGTAGTTGTGGACTGCATCCGACGTTGGGTTGTTTCTCAGCGACATTGGAAGATAAGAAACCTCTTGACTTACCTGTTTTAAGCATGGTGAATTTGAAGGAAGTGCATTAAGGTTGGGTGGTTTTTTTTTTTTTTTTTTTTTTTTTTTTTTTTTTTTTTTTTTTTTTTTTTAATAGTTTCAAATCCCGTTTATTGAAGCAATTTTATCCTAGTTACAGGTTATGATTAAGGCTAAACTATAACTAAATTATTATACCTCCAGTGAGCTAAATAGTGCTCTTTAAAGGAGGCAACAAAAACGTATATAACGCTGAAGTTAAACTTAACTAACTAAACAAGATAAATAAGGTAAGGTAATATTGATTAGACTGAATGGTGGACACTTCTGGTTTTCACGAATTTGAGTTGATATGCTTGACGAATATTGACTCCTATTTGGTGTCGACTGAGGTTGTGATTCGAAGGAATGCGGACCTGAAAACCCAAAAATACTTCAGGGACGGAAATACAGTTCGACATACACGCATACTTGCCTGAGAAGGCGGTCTGAGAGACCCCTGCCCAAACTCTAACCACACAACCGAGACGACGATGATGGCAGCAAATTCGACGGATAGCGGTGTTGATACGATGTCGAGGTGTGTTAGCCGGGGCCAGAGTGAGCAGGGGCTCTCGAAGTGCCTTGTTGCGTGCGTCTCGGTTGATCCGTTGGGAACTCTACGACATGTTGCATCGTTGCGTAGCGTAATTGTATCGGTGCGGTGCAGAATCGATGAATTTGACGGAGAGTGCGGTATTTGGTGCTGAGTGGCAAATCCACTGACGTGACATGAGGCGTAGCTGTAAACGCAGAGAACTTCAGGGACGGAAAACAGTTCGACATACACGCATACTTGCCTGAGAAGGCGGTCTGAGAGACCCCTGCCCAAACTCTAACCACACAACCGAGACGACGATGATGGCAGCAAATTCGACGGATAGCGGTGTTGATACGATGTCGAGGTGTGTTAGCCGGGCCAGAGTGAGCAGGGGCCCTCGAAGTGCCTTGTTGCGTGCGTCTCGGTTGATCCGTTGGGAACTCTACGACATGTTGCATCGTTGCGTAGCGTAATTGTATCGGTGTGGTGCAGAATCGATGAATTTGACGGAGAGTGCGGTATTTGGTGTTGAGTGGCAAATCCACTGACGTGACATGAGGCGTAGCTGCAAACGCGGAGAACTTCAGGGACGGAAAACAGTTCGACATACACGCAATACTTGCCTGAGAAGGCGGTCTGAGAGACCCCTGCCCAAACTCTAACCACACAACCGAGACGACGATGATGGCAGCAAATTCGACGGATAGCGGTGTTGATACGATGTCGAGGTGTGTTAGCCGGGCCAGAGTGAGCAGGGGCTCTCGAAGTGCCTTGTTGCGTGCGTCTCGGTTGATCCGTTGGGAACTCTACGACATGTTGCATCGTTGCGTAGCGTAATTGTATCGGTGTGGTGCAGAATCGATGAATTTGACGGAGAGTGCGGTATTTGGTGTTGAGTGGCAAATCCACTGACGTGACATGAGGCGTAGCTGCAAACGCGGAGAACTTCAGGGACGGAAAACAGTTCGACATACACGCAATACTTGCCTGAGAAGGCGGTCTGAGAGACCCCTGCCCAAACTCTAACCACACAACCGAGACGACGATGATGGCAGCAAATTCGACGGATAGCGGTGTTGATACGATGTCGAGGTGTGTTAGCCGGGCCAGAGTGAGCAGGGGCTCTCGAAGTGCCTTGTTGCGTGCGTCTCGGTTGATCCGTTGGGAACTCTACGACATGTTGCATCGTTGCGTAGCGTAATTGTATCGGTGTGGTGCAGAATCGATGAATTTGACGGAGAGTGCGGTATTTGGTGTTGAGTGGCAAATCCACTGACGTGACATGAGGCGTAGCTGCAAACGCGGAGAACTTCAGGGACGGAAAACAGTTCGACATACACGCAATACTTGCCTGAGAAGGCGGTCTGAGAGACCCCTGCCCAAACTCTAACCACACAACCGAGACGACGATGATGGCAGCAAATTCGACGGATAGCGGTGTTGATACGATGTCGAGGTGTGTTAGCCGGGCCAGAGTGAGCAGGGGCCCTCGAAGTGCCTTGTTGCGTGCGTCTCGGTTGATCCGTTGGGAACTCTACGACATGTTGCATCGTTGCGTAGCGTAATTGTATCGGTGTGGTGCAGAATCGATGAATTTGACGGAGAGTGCGGTATTTGGTGTTGAGTGGCAAATCCACTGACGTGACATGAGGCGTAGCTGCAAACGCGGAGAACTTCAGGGACGGAAAACAGTTCGACATACACGCAATACTTGCCTGAGAAGGCGGTCTGAGAGACCCCTGCCCAAACTCTAACCACACAACCGAGACGACGATGATGGCAGCAAATTCGACGGATAGCGGTGTTGATACGATGTCGAGGTGTGTTGGCCGGGCCAGAGTGAGCAGGGGCTCTCGAAGTGCCTTGTTGCGTGCGTCTCGGTTGATCCGTCGTATTATTCCGGGGTTTCGCAGCATTTTTAAGTAGTTGCGTTGTGCATCTCATGGTGTTGTATTGCGATAACTTATCGATTAAACGATTTATCGCAGTAAGAATCTACTAATGTTAGCCTTAAACTGTATTTGTAACTTTTTTTTGAATCGCGTTTTGGATGTTCATTAAAAACGATGAGTAATAAGGAGTTGCGATTGACTCCTTTAAATGACGACTTATCAATAGAGCTTTACATTTAGTCCCCGGAAGCTGTAGTTTTAGTCCCCCCTTTTCGTATGGCAAAGCTAGTTGAGTCATTGGTATACGGTTTGCCACACCGGCCCACAAAAAGGAGCCCATAAGAGATGTGAGTTTTGCAACATGTGCTTTGTTTATTGCAAGAATTGAAGAAACATACCAAATTTTGTCAGTTATATATGTGTTTAACAGCACAACTTTTTGTTGCAAAGTTAAATCCCTCATCTTATGAAGCCATATGTTATGTGCGCATTTTGCAACTAAAGAATCCCAGTTAAATTTTTGCATAAGTCTTACTGAGTTAGTAAAGATAATACCAAGAATTTTGATTTTTTCAGAAGTATTCAACCACGATACTGTGACAGGTTCATCAGTTCGAAAATGGCCAATGTTAATAGAACATGTTTTAGTCAGGTTAAGGAGAGCTCCTGAGCATCTCCCGAAAGATATGAAGAGTTGTTTGATTCGCTCAATTTTGGTTGTGCAGGTTGTAACCACAGTAACGTCGTCTGCGTATACCACTACTAAATCATCGGGATCATTGCAAATTTGTTCTAGTTTATGCACTAGCGGCTGCAAATAAAGCACAAAAAGGTGCATCGATAATGGATCACCTTGGCGTACCGAGCATTTTATCTGAATCTCAGGCGACAGGTGGCCGTTTATAAGTATCTTTGAGTGAGATCGAGCGTAGACGTTAGCCAGAAACTCTATCAGAGCAGGGTTTATTCCAACAGACCTCATCGTTTGAAAGAGGAAGCCATGATCCACCCTATCGAAGGCGTGGTCAAGATCAAAAGAAATTAATTTTCCTTTTTTCTTCGACTCACGTAATTGCACTATCCTATCTTTGAGAGCAAGCACTGCTTGATAGATGTTTTTACCAGAGTTTGAACATTCTTGAGCCGGGCTCAAAACTTCACTCTCTTTGAGAATGAGTTCCAGTCGAGCTTTGGGTATTCTCGAGAGAACTTTGTAGTCAAAGTTTAACAGTGAGATAGGCCTGAAATCTTTTACAGTGTTGCCGAAGTTTTTCTTCTTAATCAAAACTACGACTCCATCCAAGAGCTTGGCAGGAATGTTTCCTTGTAGAGCTTCGTTTAAAACGAGATTCAAATGTCTGTGGATAACATCGAAAGCTGTTAAATAAAATTCTTTCGTGATACCATCGGGACCTGCAGCCTTCCGAGAGGCACTTGTCTTAATGGCAGTGAAAATTTCCGCGGTGGTTATTTCATTCATACAATCACGATTGGCCTGATTGTTGGGTAATACCGTTTGCTCACAAGTCCACTCTTCGTTTACCTCATGCTCCTCCCCACTGTACATATTCTTGAAGTAGTCAAAGATGAAATGTTCGATTTCTTCTGAGTGATCAATGGTTCGTTGGTCGTCGATATCTAATCTGTCGATTGTTAATCTTTTTTGTCTACGTTCCCCCATTTGAAAGCTCGAAAGTTTTTCCCCTGATACACACACACTTCGAAAAAATCTTGTAATTTTGTGTCATATAAGTCCGACATATAAAAGCAACACATTTGACGCAAAATTGTGTGCGATCTTATTTTTACAGGAAACGGAAAATGTTGGACTCATGTTATTTTACCGCAACAGCTCAGCGCGTCGGCTGCTTGTATACATGATTGAGAACTGTGCTATTTATAGCACCGAATATTGAAACAAAAAAAATACAAAAAGTTCCATTCTGGAATCGAACTTCGATCCTCAGAGTGTTAGTTTTCGATCTTGCTCTCTCGGCTGACTCGCCACGTTGAAGAGAAGGCAGTCGAAGATGAACATCTTCTACCATAAACGAACTTGCCGGTTCGGCTGTCGCGTCGTCACTGCTGGCGTGTGTGTATGTATGTACTGAGACAGCCGGCATCGCAGCCAAGCAGACAAAGCCGTCTTCTGATTGACTGAGCGTGGCTGTTTTCGTTTACCGCTGCATCGGCTGATGGCAACGGATTGTCATTTCCAAGTTTGTGGCTCAACTCGGTGTTAAATTTATGAGCGGTTTACATGCTGTTTCACCTTCGTAATAAACAAATTTCCAATCGACTGCAGTCTTCATCTGATTTTGTAAGGTGCTGTTTGACAGTTCAACATCAGTAAACATTATGTTTCTGTAACATATCGCGTAAATTTACTGCATAGAGAACTAAATTATCAGTTCTGTGATTTAAAATTATGGCTGGAAGAACTCAAACAATACAAACTTAATACGAACGTCACAAAAAGTGTAAAAATGTGGCACATTTATGTTTATGTCAAAGCTTTTTCAGGCAGTTCGATCAATTGTGTCACTATTAAAATTGAGATTTTTTTAGTGTGCAGGTTTCGTTGACTCGGAGGAATAACGTGTTGAACTCGCGTTGCAGCTTCAACATTTTGGCTTTGATACGATTGATAGTTACCAATACTCCTGCATTCCCGAAGTAATGGTCGTAAGCTTCGCTAAGCTCCTCATACAGTGATTGATACTTACGATTGTGCTCCGCATAGGGAACATCCATAAATTACGTCACGCTTGGAGGGGGGAGGGGGGGTTCAGCAAAGTGTGACGGCTCATACAAAAATTTCAGAGGCCCCATACAAAAAGTGTGACAAAGGGGGGAGGGGGGGTTGAAAATGATCGATTTTTGCGTGACGTAATTTAAGGACGTTCCCATACATTAGATTGGTCTTCCACCTGAAAAAAGATTTAAGCTTTGGCTTCGCAAACTCTACCCACCATTCTATCCAAGAGTTGTATTGTCGTCGCTGTCTCGTCCAATAGTCCCATTTCAATTGCAATTCCTCAATATTCTCCGGAGAAAGCACATGTGGTCGGAGAGACCAATACCCTCTACCCTGCTCTCTTCCTAAGTTTGGTAAAGTGAGTCTCACTGTGAGTGCCTTATGATTGGTAAATGAGCATACATGGGTAGCTGCGCATCGAAGGTTGTTAAGCAGGCTTGAGCTAACATATATCCTATCAATCCGAGAAGCGGAGTTATGAGTTATGTAGGTAAATTGCTTGTTTCGTCCGTTGAGCACATTGTCGACATCGTGCAGTTGTAACTGCTGCACTGTGTTCTTTAGAGCTAGACTGAAATTACTGTCGCCAGTGGCATCACTGGAGTGGATCACTGAATTGAAGTCTCCACCCAAGATGATATGTTGTGTGTGGTGCCTGAGATAATACGAGAGAGTAAAATTGAAAAGCTCTTCTCGATGAGTGCGATGTTGAGAACCGGAGTGAGCGTAAATATTCACAAGAGTGATAGAGTCATGCACTCTGAGAGCAATTAACCGTGAGTTAAGACTGCGTTCAACATTTGAAAACTTGATATGGTGTTTAAGCGCAATGGCTGTCCCTCTCCGAGCATGGTCTATGTTACACACAATGTTATATCCCGGCAAATCTAACTTGTCGTTTTCAATTTCTTGAATGAAGATGATTTCTAAGTCTTGTGTTCTTATGAAGTTGTGCAGTGCGGCTATTTTAGTTTGATTAGTAATATTGTTAATGTTGATAGTGGCAATTTTATAACTAAAACAGTCCACTTCTAATTCTTTTTCGGCCGACCTCGGCCTCGTTTTGCAACGATGAAGTTGTTAGTTCCGTCATCGACGATGTTAGTCTTATGTTTACCTTTGTGATCATTTGCTGTTTTTTTCGGTAGCAACAACCACCAACTCACCGTTAGGGTTGCATACGATAGACTTTTCCAGAACATTACCTGTGCAGCTTCCATCGGTGGACATTGACGAGTCATCACCAACCGAGATCGATCGTTGTTGGGACTCATTACCTACCGCAGACGTTAACATTTCTTCTGTTACGTGCTGATGAACCTCCGGATCTGGTCCAGCTGCCACATCCATCTGTGTAGCTGTCGACGTTGTTTCGTTGCCAGGAAGTACCGGGAATATCGCTTCATGAGATGTTGAGGGCAAGTTCTCGGGAACTGGCGAGGACGATCCGTTGTCTACCGTCGAGGCGTTCGCTTGTTCTCCCGCATCGCTTGCATTGAACCCTTCGGATGCACCTCTCACTGCTCCAGCGTATGAGCTCCGCTTTAGTCGGTCATTGACGCTGACTTTCTGAGCCAACAGTTTTTTATTTTGCACACAGGATATGCCTGTGTGCATGAACTCCCCACAGTGTTTACATGTGGGTCTCTGCTTCGGATACTGTACGTATGTAGTTTCTCCATCTATTGTTATGTATGATTTGATGGGCTCTCGCAAAACCATCTTGACCTGACGAATACCAGTAGCCATTCCCGCGTAATGATGCTTGTCGCTCCAGAGAAGCTCGCTGACTGAGAGTACTTCTCCATATGCTGCCATGTGTCGACTGATCTGCTCGTCGGAGACGTGCTCAGAGAGGTCGTACAACCTCACATCAACACCACCGTCCGCCATACGGATTCGTATCTTGTGTTTAACGCCTCTTACCTCGTAGTCGTGTTGATTATCGTGGGTCTGCACTATGCGTTGTGCAGTGGTAAGGTCGACGACCTTGACAAACGCGCACTCATTTGTGTGGCTAAGCTGCAATCTCACCAACTGAGTTCGGGTTACACCGAGTTGTTGTGCGACGAACGCGTGTACCTTTTCCGAGGTTGGCTTCTTAGGAAGATTTGAAAATTCCACTCGGAAAGTGTTCTCGCGGATCTTGCGAGTGTTCATCTCGACCCTACTGGTTCTGAGACGACTTCTAGAAATTGTACATCCGGCCCACTTGCCGGGACAATGCTCGAACACGGATGCCCGCGACGAAACTTTTTACACAAAAAAACTCGACCGTATGCTCGCGCTCCGAATCGACAACGTGTTAACACTTCGGCTGTCGAAGGCCAACTGAGGAAAATGTTTTAAAGTTCAATAAATATTTCAAAAAATGTTTTAAATTTTTGGGGAAGGATGGGAAATCTTCTATGAATTGCTTAATATTTTTTTTTCCTAAGGATTTTATAGAAATGCCCCCAGAGATTCTTTCAAAAAATGTCTTATAGATTTATTTGGAAATTTTCTTCGTGTATGCCTTTAGAAATTTATCAAAGGATTTTATAAGAAAACGTTCTATGAATTGCTTTAGTAATTACTCCAATGTTCCCTCAAAAAATCCTCTGAAGGTTCCTCCATAAAATTCTTCTGGGATGGATGGTAGATAATCCTCCATACGATTTACTTCATAATTCGCTCCACTGATATTTATGGGATACCTCCCAGACAATAATTCAAAAAAATCTCCAGCAATTACTTCAAAAACTTTAAATAACTTCAGCGATTCCTCAAGAAATTCTATCAGAAATTTCTGATTTGCTTTCAAAATCTTGCATGGATTGCTTAAAGGGTGTCCACGATGAAATTGGCACACCGAAAATATTGTATAACTTTTGATTGCGTTTGCCAAAATAGCTATTTTTTTCCCATGAATAGTATATTATGTGTTGCTAATACCATAAAATTTTCATTAAAATCGGTTGAGTATTGGTGCAGATATTGTCGATATCATAAAATGAGATTTTTGAAAATTTGGGCACCCATTTCAAAAAATTTCTTAGGCTATAACTTTTTTGTTACCTCATCGAAACGTTTGAAAATTTCATTCGATAACCTTAACATAGTATCAATTAAGTGGTAAAAATTTGATCGAAATCGGTTTAGCACTTTTTCTAGTAAATATCCAAAGCTCAAGGTAAATTTTAGGTACTTTTGGACCATTTTTAGTTCCGCGTGCACTATTTTGACTGTATGATTGGTAACACTGCCCCGATTTCCTTAAACTTTGACAGTGTTAAATTGTTGTGCTAAACTGTTTACAGTGAAAATTTCAGCCATTTTTGTTAAGTACTTTCAAAGTAAGAGCAGTTTGAATTTTACTATACCAAAAACCACATCTGCTTATTATGACATAGTGCGACATATATGGCTGTAACTTTTTAACGGTATGATCAAATTGAATAAAATTGTGACAAATTACTTCTACATACATACTTTACGTACATAAGAATTTCCATTGAAATCGGTTCAGTATTTTTGGCGCCAGAGTTGAAACGGCAAAAAAGTGATATTTTCTAAAATGTTTGTTTGCACAAGATTCTCAAGTGGCAATTCCCTTGTTTCAACGATATCTCCGCCAATACTCAACCGATTTTAATGACAATTTTATGGTATTAGCTACATATAATATACTATTCATGGTCAAAAAATAAGGAACTATAACTTCATGTATCTATATATATAAAAATGAGTTTGAAGTTCCTTTGAGGCAACAAAACTCAAAAGCGGATGAACCGGTCAGCATGACTCTTGCACGGTTCGGTTCATATTCATGGTGGCTGTGTTCTTATGTAGAAAAAGTTACGAAAATCAACTAGAAAAGTAAGAAAATTGATGAAGTACTGATTTTTCATGAACTGGAAAATCAACACGATCGAAATGAAACCAATCTAGAGTGCGGTGCAGCGACGACCTCCACAGTTGTCAAACCACCACAAGATGGCAAGACAAAGCTTGCCGGGACAGCTAGTTCTATTCATAATTTCCTTCAATATATCTTCTGTGGCTCCTTAAGAAAATCCTTCGGGTTTTCTCCATGAAAATTCCTGGTATTCCTTAAAAAATGCCGGCGATTGCTTTTGATGAATTTCAGATTACTCCAAAGATTTCTTCAAAAAATTATTAACGAATTATTTAGGAAAATCTTCCACGTATTCCTTCTGAAATAACTCCCAGGAATACCTTCAGAAAATGGACTCTCCAGTTTCATCCAGAAATTATTCACCTCATTTTTATGAAAGCCTCCAAGATGTTCTTGCTTATATTCCTTTAAGAGTTTCTTCAGAAACTGTGTTCAACGACTACTTGAGAAGATCTCCAAAGCAATTCTACAATTTCTCTAGATATGCTTTCAGAAAATCAACCAGCAATTCGTTGAGAGAATCGTGCAGGAAATTCTTCTAAAAATTCTCTATGGATTCATTCGGAGTTTTTTTTTTCAGATATTCTACCAAGTACTATACAGGTTAGGAATCTTCATGAACTATTCACGGGACCCGTTTAGGATTTCTTATCGTGATTCCCGGAGGAATGTCTCCAGGAATTTTTGATTAATTTCACTAGAGATTCCTACATGATTTCTTTAAATCACTTGAACAAATATTTTTTCAGTATTTCTCCCGAATGTACCTCTACATATTCTCAGAAATTTCGTAAAAAAATCTATAAATATTTTCTGAGAATTCTCTTCAGGTATTCCATAAGATTTTCTTCTTCTTATTTATGGCTTTATGTCCCCACTGGATCTTGGCCTGCCTCGCTTCAACTAAGTGTTCTTAGAGCACTCCCACAGTTATTATTTGAAGGGCTTTCTCTGCCTGCCATTTCATGAATTTGTATGTTGTGAGGAAAGCACAATGATACACTCTGCCCAGGGAGTCGAGAAAATTTTCCCGACCGAAATGGGAATCGAACCCGCTGCCTCCGGATTGGCGATCCATAGCCTTAACTACTTGACTAACTGGAGACACCTTTTTAATGTTTTTTGTTTGTGAATTCCGTAAAAAATTTCATCGAAAATTTTCTAGACATATTTTTAGAGGTACATCTGTTTCAGATATTCCTCTAGAAATTCTTTTAGAAATACGTCCGAGGCTTTCAACAGGAGTTTAAAAAAAATCAGTGGCAGTTTCTCAAGAAAAACAAACTTATCTCTAAAAATGAGAAAATAGGTGCCATTTTTTCAAGGGAGTACAAGTGAAGGGGCATCAATATCTGAAAATCTTGAGTAACTAGCTTCGAATTTACCATGATAGCCCTGATCCACCCTAAGAGTCTGCGCACTTTGTGAACATGACTCTAATAATCGTAAAGTCTTTGTAGATTTCTGTGGCCATAATTTCTTTTGGAGTTTTCTCTACAATTTAAAAAAAAAATCCTCATTGTATTCTTTGCATTACAATAAAAAATTCCGTTGGAAACTGCTTCGACAATTCTTCTGGGGATTCCTTTCGCTACTTGTTTGGAAATATCTTCAAATATTCTTTTGGACTCCATCAGCAGTAAATTTGAGAATTGTTACACAATTCCTTTGCGAAAATCCTTCAATAATTCCATTGAATTATGTTTTATTTATTTCTTTAAAAAAAGCTCTCTTTGTAAATTCCTTCGGTCATTCTTTTTGCAAATTATCAATTGAAATTGGAAATTTCCAATCAAAATTTGCCTAAGAATAATAGGTAGAATTCCCAATTTCCAAAATAATCGTCGAAGAGATTTTGAGAAGAATTATCGAATATTTTTTCAATACAATTGCCAAGAAGGATTCAATTTTCATAGGAATTTCTGGAGAAACTGCTTGAGAATTTTCCAAAAGAATTGATGAAGTTATTTTAAATGAAATTATATATGCATTTTCAAATAGAATTTCCAAAGGAACTATCGAAGAACCTTCCAAAAAAACTTTCGAAAACTCTTCCGGAGACATTGGCCAAAACGAATCAAAGAAAAAAAAATGCCAGTAATTTTCCAAATGAGTTTTTGAATATTTATTCAAAGGAATAACCAAAGGGATTAAGAAACAATGCCGGATGAGTATTTAAAAGGATTAAAATAAGAAAAAAAAAAAAGAAAAAAATACTGAATGAATTCCGCTGAGAATTGTAGTAAAAGACTCTATGGAATTTACTGATAAAGTTTCCATAGATATTACGTAGGCATTACCATTTGGTAATATTCAAATTTGAAGGAATTTTCAAAAGAATTCTCAAAACAATTGCAAGCAAACCAATTGTCAAAAGAGTTCTGCAAAGACAGTTTTAAAGAAAAACTCAATTTCTGAAAAATATGATGGAAGAATTTGCAATGAAATTGATGGAATAAGAAAAATACCTTTTATAATTATCGAATGCATTCCGTAGAAATAAGAGATATATAACACAAAGGATTTGTCAAATATATTCTCAAAGAAACTACGGAAGCACTTCTCAACAAAAGCAAAATTCCTGAGATACTTTGAAAATTTTCAAAGAGAGTTCAATACAAATTGCCAAAAAAAATCCAATTACCATTGAAATTCCAAAAATGATAAAGGAATTACCAACAAAATCCGAAGGAATTCCCAAGTTGGTGCTGAATAAATTTCCAAAGATATTTACGATAGATTTCCAAAAGAAATCGCTGAGAAAAGTCCCAAAGGAATCACCGATAGATTTTTTATGGACAAGCAGGATTTAAAAACAAATTCTGCATGTTTTAAATAAGTGCAATTGAGTACATTCTCATTGTATTTCATTATGTATTTTTAGAAGATTGGTTCAAATTTTAAGTTTATCTGCATAACTTAAAGAATGGTTTGAGTAGAATTTGCACTTTGATGTACGAGGACAGCATCTAAGAGACACATTTTTTTTCGGTCGAATCTAATTCCGAAACAAACATCAAACGTTTAGCTAAATGATGAATTGTAGGCAGTGCTGAAAATGTCATTTTAGATTAAAGCGCTCACAGCCTATTTCTGAAACTAAATTTGAAAATATGGTATATGACGAACTAGTGCGGTTAGGACAGTTCTAAAAAATTCAATAAAAACTACTTTAACTTCAATAATTATGGTAAATGCAGTGCTATTTGTTGAATATTAATTGGAATTTGCGATGGCATTGACCGTAAACATTGGAGCAATTTTTCGTTGACTTTTTTGTAACACTGGAGTCCGCCATCTTTTTTCCTTTTTGTTTTGTTAGTTCTCTCCCAAGGGAGGTTTATGAGCCAAACAATATTGAAACATAGAGATTTTTTTAGCAATTCGTCTCTCACATATTTGAAACGGAGACTTGGTCTGGAAACCAAATAAAAATGCCTGGGACAGCCAGTAAAAGTGTACCATATTTTCAGGTTCAGCTTCTGAAAAGAGCTATGGGTGAATGAATCTGGATTAGTCATTTTCAGCTCTGATTGTAGGTGAGTGCTAATATGGTTTTGGGTAAGCTTGCAAAGTTTGACGAATTATTTCTAGGTTTTTTTTTCTAAAAGATGCGGAATTTGGTAGTACATAGACGACTTCCACATCAATTTATCCAGTGGTTGGCAGCACCCTCTCAGAAACCAATGAAACTTTGTGGGTATGCATACTTTGTATTTTGAAGCAACTTTGCATACTCTGTTTGTTCAAAATTTATTAAGATAAGCACACATGTTTTTGACCGTTTTTTTTAATCAATGTAACTAAAAAATAGAAAGACCTAGAAAAAAAATTATGTATGGGTGACTTTTAACAAATGGTCTGATCTTAAGAAAAATTAAAGTCAATTTTCAAAAAATGCCCAATTCTGAAGTTTACGATTTTCTTTCTGTAAAATGACAAAATTATTGTCTAAAAGTTTGCCAAATATCGCAGGATGGACACTTTTCAGGAAAAAAGTTTACCTAACAACAAAATTTTCATGTCATTATTTTTTAGCGTGTTTCTTGCAAACAACTACAGCAATGGTTCTAGCATCTCTTCAGAATCCAATAAAAATAGTAGTTCTTGGCAAACGGATTGCCCAGTAGCCACAAAAATCGGTAATTTTAACTCAGCGCTGAAAATGTAATTTCGACATTAAGCTCAACCACGTCCAGCTCATTTTAGAAGCTCAATCTGAGGATATGATAGCAAAATTGTGCGGCTAGACCAGCTTTTCAAGAAAGTCATGGAAAACCCGATCTTTTTTTCTAATATTTATGATAAATGTCACTAACTACCGTCGAAAATTTCCAATGATGTTACTGGTGAATATCAATTGGGTTGAATTTAGATATGTCGTAATGACATTTTCAGCACAGTTTTAAATAATTCAGGCCAAACATGTCTATAGGACTCCTATCTGCAAAAGAGAGGCTCTCTTTGGTTTCCCTCTCTTTCGTTAATATCTCAGCTGTTTATTTGTATTGTGATTGTCTCCTTCCATTGAACGATGGTCAAAACAATCGTCTTTTGATTTGTACTGCAAAAATAGTTGAAAAGTGTACCATTACATTGCAATAATTGAAAGAGAAATTGAAAAAAGAGAGCCTCTCAAATGCAGATAGGACCTATTGAAATGTTTGACCTGAATTAATTTTATTTTCTTCACATTGTCGAGAATCCAGTGAAAATATCGTCGGTATGAATTATTGGTGAGCTCGTTCCAAGCTATTAGATTTTTCAAGTTTGATTTTCTCGCTTGGCATACATTTGTATTTACTAATGAAGCTTTTTCTGTTACAGCAAACCCTGTTTCTGATCAAATCAAAACTCTACTCCGTAAATAGTTACCGACCAGCCATTGATTCCT
Organism: Aedes albopictus; assembly: GCF_035046485.1. Taxonomy (NCBI): domain Eukaryota; kingdom Metazoa; phylum Arthropoda; class Insecta; order Diptera; family Culicidae; genus Aedes; species Aedes albopictus. The sequence goes on along the minus strand of NC_085137.1, from coordinate 200,673,276 downwards.
GCTCGGGAAGGCACTCTGACTGGCATCCAGCGGCTCACATTACCCGGATACAATTGATTTCCTGCATCAGTCTTCTTCTCCTGCCGATTGAGAAGGGGATGCGCGGTCGGAAGGCTGGAGCGTGGGAGTGAAATTTAACAAGTGGCACACTGATGATGAATACATTTCCGGCGCGATGCGGTATGTGCGAGCTTGCATAGGTACGGGAAGGATGGACAGACGGACGGAAGCAGCAGGGTTCCCATTGTGTAAATGAAATAGGAGATAAAGCTCGCACTTTTCGCATATCATTGTCGGATACCCGCACCCTGATGAATGGTGAAAGGAAACATGATCTATTTTGGCAAATAAAGTGTCTGGTGTGCGTCTGCTCTGAATTTCAGGAAAATATATGCTTGTTCATTGTGCTTGCTGGGGGCTGCTGTTCGGATGCCAGGCCAAACTGTATGGTATGGTGTCTTGGAAATAGGATACGCAATCGGTGGGTTACACGGAGAATATGATAAATTGAATAGAAATGATTGATGGCACGATGAGTTCCTTTACAGCTGAAGTAGATTGAATCTATAGTTACCATCATCAGCCAGCAGGAGCACCCTGATGAAGGAAGTTGGCACTTGACGGATTAAAAATATTTCAAAGCTCTTGTTCGCAAATTGGATAGTTTTCAACAGTCAAGAAGAATGTTAGTTTATTTATCCTTAACAGGAATAAATAACTGCGGTTATGTTATTTTTAATATCTGCAAATTAAATTGCTGCAAAGATGTAATATAAACGTCAAAGAGATGCCCATTGTTGCGAGTTATTATTTTGGACTTGATCAATTGTAACCGTTTTTGCTCAACAAATTAAAGATGTTTTGAAAGTAACGTATCGGTGACTCCCACAACCAAAACATATTCTACCCTTCTAACAAATATGGGAAGCGCCACATATGCTGAAAAACTGTTGAATGAAAAACGCACCTTGAGGTGCGGCAAAACGGCCTCTGGCACTTCCCGTTTTGAATTCAAATAAAATGCCATGGGGCTCCATCTAACTATTTACCGCAGCAATGGAAGGTGTAGGAGGTGTATAGTAGTTAATGAGTTGATTTCATATAATCTATCTGGTCATTCTTGGGCTCACCACCTCAGTTTTATGTCTAGTTTACTTGCATCTGAAGGAAAATAATTTATATAATGTAATAGCGTGAGGGCGTTCTGCACCGGGGGTGCGTGTCATCCTAGGTTACCCTACTCCTTCCCGAGACAACTGTAAAGATACAGATGTATATTCGGTCCCCAGTAACAACCCAGTTAAAATAACATTCCTCCCCTTCCCCGATGACCACAAAGATGCGCCCGATACTTGTTTAAGGACAGACTTGTTAGAATCCCAAAATGGCCGACTTTGGCACCTACTCACGATTTTGAGCGCACAAATCTCTTCGTAAACAAAACCAGCGCACCTGCTTTTATTATTTTAAGCTTTTTACAAGTGAGCAAGAACAGAATAATGAAATTCACTGTTGTTTGAAGCTTGCTTCTTGAGATTTGTGCGACTGAAGTTCTGATGCACTGCAGAAGCGGGATTTCAAGACGTTTGTCCTTAAAGCTAAGATGTCTAGAGTTGTACACGTTAGCTAGTCCCAAGCCCGATTCATTGGTTTTTTGTGCAACTGCAATTGCCATAGTCAATCACGGACTAGAAACTACGAATTATATTCAACAATCTATCCTAATTCCCATGATGCATGTTTACTTAGAAACCACAAAACTTTAATTTCTTCACTTTCGAATTCTAGTCTTAACAATATTCTTCAGAAATCGGGCCATACATTTTTATTCCAAATTTTATTCCAAGATAAAAATTTCTTTGAACAAATGCGAAACAAATTCTCAGCAATCTGCATGTTTATGCAACAAATGGCTCATGTTGAATAAAAACAAGTTCCACGTGCCACCAAGCATCTTATCACCAACGGTGGGAATTAATTCAATCCCATGATTAGTATTCTTCACACGATCATCGTTTCATCTTTCATCCATTTCTGCTTGCCGCAACAGGCCTGCTCCCTCGCGCCGGTTTCCCCTTAGTCTCGTCACCGTCATCATCGTAGTCGTTGCTCTGTCTGGCCGGGGCTTTTCTTTTCTTTCCATTTGATTAAGATGCTACCATATCTTCGCACGTTTTATGCCCCGGGCCATAACTTTAGGTGATTGGAAATAAACAATTTTATTTGACACACGCACCGACCGCCACACGCGATAACGTCATTCTTCAAGCTGACGCCTACACCGACCGACGCGCCGGCCGCGCCATCTGATGGCGCTTCGAGTAGTTGGCAACATCGCAGCTTCTGGTTATTCAAGAATATGCATTATTCAAAAGACAGCCTACGAAAGTTTCGGTATTTTTATTGATGAATATTTTCATTTCCGAGATGTTACAAAAATAGTTTTGGCCAGTCGGTGCGCAGTGACTTGTGAAAGAAGATTATATTGAAGCTGAGGCATCAGCTTTGGGAAAAGCAAACTTTAAAATAATGCTGCGATCTAACTTTTTTGCCTGCTCCGCTCCAAGGGTAAACTGCGAAACGTTGTTATGCTTATACAAAACACAAAAGTACAATTCGAACACTTCGTAACTCAAACTGTGACGGCGAACAGGTCTAACTTCCAAATAGCTATACGCATGTGTTACATCGGACCGGCTGAACTGACAACGATGATTGACAAACGAGAACAATGTAGCTATCGAATCATAAGCTAGTGATTGGTCGTGTGTATGCAAACGTGTAAGCACTGCAATATCGAAAATTCTTTATTATTATTAATTAAACTCGTTATCTACGGGTACTTTTGGTGAATTATTATATTATTTTTCCATAGTGTACTCGTGAGGTATAGTTTAAAACGCTAAAACTTCGAACAATTTGTTATCGTCATCTACCGTTTCTCTACAGTTTCTCACACGTGCAGTCAGTGTTGCGAAATGAGCGAGTACTCACACATTTAGTCAAGCTCACTCATGAGTATGAGCAGTACATCTTAAACTCACCGTGAGTATTACTCACATTTGAGTAAGCGCTGTACAACTCACACTCACTCGTGAGTATTGACGTGCACATACTCGCTCACGAGTATGCTTTACTCATATTTATACGGTAATCTAAAATTTATCTAATGGCTTGGAATCCTATCAAACATTAAAATGGTATGTTTTATTGGGGCGATTGTATTGAATCAGTAGACAAGGTTGCTTGCTAATAATTCTATTGTTATTTTTTTTATTCTAGTGAATTGTAACTTACTGCTAGTTCTAAGCGCTCCGTTAAGGGCGGTCCTGAAGAGGTCTCCTTTGAGCCCAACAGCTTAACGTGAGGGCTTTTGTTTGAACTTAAACCTCTTGTAGACAGAGATCAATCCCCTGAAATGGCTGTCATCCACATATAACTGGCGTGAAGCCAGGACGTGGTGTGGGCGGTTGCATTAAGCTGAAAACAGTGATTTTTTTCTGTTAGTGCAGGCGTGACATTCACATATAATTAAGTTCAGCGTTGTTTTAAATGGACGAAATGTATTTTTATGCTTGTGCGTCTTGTAAATTTAACAAACGCATTGAACAGATGTGTAAACGATCGTTTCTCCAATGCACGATAATTCGTACGACGAAGTTCGCTTCCGCACGTAACAGATTGAAAGGCAAGCTGGATTTTGCAAACCTGTAACCGTGACGCCCCACCAAAGGCGGCGGCTTCAAGAACTAACGCTTTCTTTAGGGGGTTGGCAGAGATAGCAATTAAAAAAGTAATTTTACGATATCGTGTGGTGTGCTCGATTGGTAGCCGATTTGATAGTTCGATAGCAGCAGAATAGCATTTAATGATCTGCTGTAGAGGTGCATATAGTGCTGAATTAATGCCATTTTAGCTGCTTATTGGTTACCTGGGTGTGATTACTACCCATGTTACTGGTAGTTTTTTGCTAGGCAGTTTTTTTTTCTTTTTAGGTCCGAGGCTCATATAATTAGGGTGGTCCAACTTTATATGAAAAAAAAAACTAAGACTTGAAAAATCTCATGGGATTCCTTCAGAATTTGTTGACAAAAGGACCCATAAGTTCCATTAAAGTTTCAATTCTATCAAGACTAAGCACTATTTTTTATGAAACATCCAGCAATTTGTGCTGATAGGGCACAAAGTTGTACCGGATTCTAGCAAAAAACTGCTTAAAAATCAACAATTCGTTTTGCTGGTTTTTGCTGTGCTGGATACGTTTAGTGTGTAAGTTTCATGTTCGAAAGTAGAGCACTCAAGTAAATTACTAATTTTTGTAAATTTTAAATTACAATCTCATCAAGTATTTAGTATGAGGAAAATCGCTACTTTTCTTTACGGAATAATATGTAGAACGGACTATTTTTCCGCGCAGAAAAACTACAGCTCTTTTAGATTTATAAGGGAGGCGTTACCAGTGTAAAACTTTATTCCTTACTTGCCTGCACAAGTAATTTTGAAGCGAAACCACTATTTTGCCATTACATGCCCTATCTTTTTGCCCAGTAATAGAAACTAGCCATATGAGAAAAAACGATCAAATGTATGCAGAAAAGAAAAGTTGTAAATGTTTGGACGTAGGAGATGCTGTAATTGATTCTGCCGTTTTTTATTTGAAGGTAGGTAAATATATGCCAAACATCTTTATTGAATAGGTGAATCCGAATGATCCCCCATTGTAGAGGCGCTGAGTGAGATAAGGAGAAAATCGTTTGTTTACATAAAAAATCAACTTTTTTATCTTCAAAATTTACTCATATTTTGCACCGATAGTTGCTATTTTCCATTGGCAATGGCTTCTAATATCATCATTCTCGGTGAACACACCGACAGACATCGGATTGGTCAGCAAGAGGTTCTCAATTTAATCACATAAATTATATATATCGTAAGTACCTACCGGATCTAAGCGCATCTGAAAGAAAATCAAATTTTCTTACTTTATTCCAAAAGCTAGACTTTACATATACTGGCGTGAGTGAGAAATGGACAAATTGAGGTGAAATTTGCGAAAAAGTTACTCGTCCTCTCGGTGAGACTCGAACTCACGACTCCTACTCACTAGACAGGCGCGTTGCCGCTACGCCACGAGAAGACTCGAAGACGTAGCTGCTAACCTGAATTCAAGTTCAACACAAAATTCCGAGGTTATCTTTTCCACAGATTGCACCCCTTTCGGATGGAATGAGATGTACATCCACACTACGCATATATTGTATATGTAAAGCCTAGGCGAGAGCGCATTGTTTTTTGTGTGTTGGAAGTCCACACACCTCTCATCGACGACTGTGTCGAAGAGATCGCGCGGTGAGCGGAAAGCTTCCAATGGGTCGCGACGTTCTCAAACGACCGGTTACGGAACATGAGTCCGTTGCTCGATGACATAATTAAATTAATTAATTATCGATTTTTGCGGCTTAACCAGCCGAATGGAAGTTTTACTTTATTCCAAAAGCTAGACTTTACATATACTGGCGTGAGTGAGAAATGGACAAATTGAGGTGAAATTTGCGAAAAAGTTACTCGTCCTCTCGGTGAGACTCGAACTCACGACTCCTACTCACTAGACAGGCGCGTTGCGTTCATGTTCCGTAACCGGTCGTTTGAGAACGTCGCGACCCATTGGAAGCTTTCCGCTCACCGCGCGATCTCTTCGACACAGTCGTCGATGAGAGGTGTGTGGACTTCCAACACACAAAAACAATGCGCTCTCGCCTAGGCTTTACATATACAATATATGCGTAGTGTGGATGTACATCTCATTCCATCCGAAAGGGGTGCAATCTGTGGAAAAGATAACCTCGGAATTTTGTGTTGAACTTGAATTCAGGTTAGCAGCTACGTCCTCGAGTCTTCTCGTGGCGTAGCGGCAACGCGCCTGTCTAGTGAGTAGGAGTCGTGAGTTCGAGTCTCACCGAGAGGACGAGTAACTTTTTCGCAAATTTCACCTCAATTTGTCCATTTCTCACTCACGCCAGTATATGTAAAGTCTAGCTTTTGGAATAAAGTAAAACTTCCATTCGGCTGGTTAAGCCGCAAAAATCGATAATTAATTAATTTAATTATGTCATCGAGCAACGGACTCATGTTCCGTAACCGGTCGTTTGAGAACGTCGCGACCCATTGGAAGCTTTCCGCTCACCGCGCGATCTCTTCGACACAGTCGTCGATGAGAGGTGTGTGGACTTCCAACACACAAAAACAATGCGCTCTCGCCTAGGCTTTACATATACAATATATGCGTAGTGTGGATGTACATCTCATTCCATCCGAAAGGGGTGCAATCTGTGGAAAAGATAACCTCGGAATTTTGTGTTGAACTTGAATTCAGGTTAGCAGCTACGTCTTCGAGTCTTCTCGTGGCGTAGCGGCAACGCGCCTGTCTAGTGAGTAGGAGTCGTGAGTTCGAGTCTCACCGAGAGGACGAGTAACTTTTTCGCAAATTTCACCTCAATTTGTCCATTTCTCACTCACGCCAGTATATGTAAAGTCTAGCTTTTGGAATAAAGTAAAACTTCCATTCGGCTGGTTAAGCCGCAAAAATCGATAATTAATTAATTTAATTATGTCAAATTTTCTTTCCAAAAAGTGCTCGTTCGTTTCTCTACAATGCGGAATTCGATATGAAAAAGTAAAAAAGTGCACTTTTCCTAAATTTTGGCGGAGACACGTTTTTCATAGTTTTCTCATTCCTGCCACCAGATGTGGAGGAATCGTTAGCTTCCGTTGGATTTACCTATACCTGTGTCCGAAACGTCGGATGGAAGCATAAGAATCCGTTTTTAATTAAAAGAGACTGGAAGCCATTACCCCGAATCAACTATCACAGTCGTATCTCTAAGAAAGTTTACCTATACCGTAAAAAGACCCGACGTATGCGAAAAAAGTTATATTCTTAACAAAATGTGACGTGATATAGAGATTTCCAAATTGATGATATTACTTTGCATGCGTAGGTAAACAATAAAGCCTATGGTGCCAAAGCTCTCGAACAGATCCACCTTTCCTCGAAAACTGTGCCTAGTATATAAATAATCACCATTGCAGTACAGAACAAATGAAAACATCATTTCAAACCAACAAAAATAACTTACTCACTAAACTCACCGTGAGTAAAATAAGTAACTCACGCGTGAGTAATGGCGTCATACTCTCGCGTGAGTATTACTCACAAGTGAGTAATACTCACGCGAGAGTATGACGTCATTACTCACGCGTGAGTATACTCATACGCGAGTAACTCACAGCGTGAGCATTACTCACAAGTGAGTAAGGTGAGTGAGTATTTTTTACTCGTGAGCATGAGTTTCGCAACACTGCGTGCAGTTATTGAATCACCAATCTCATAGGACAGACATACTCTAAAATACAATTTATCTTACACGATCAATCAAATACTGTAAGTGAAACGCACATACATAAATGAACTACAAATAAGCATGCACTATATTAAATTATACCCTAAACAGTTAAAACTTAACCTAGAAGCTACCAGCTACGAGAGGGATTCAGGTGAAGTTCAGTACTGAAGATTTGTAAGTAATCATATCTATTCATGCATTAATTGTAAAACTAACTAAAAATATATTCCAGTTAAAGTTGCCCTGAAACTACTGCGTTTGTAGTTCCGCCGCTAGAAAATTCAGTGAGAACACAAACAGTGTGATTTAAAAAATGATTCAAAATTGCATTGAATTATTAGGCATGGAATTTTCAAAAAAATATGTCTCGAAAACTAAAAAGTCATACACCGTTGATTTTTTCGTATGTTTTGCCGAATATTCTGAATTTTCTGATAATAATATAAAGACATGGTGCTCTCTTGGTCCCGAGACCATAAAAGTGTGAAAAATCAATGTATTTTAACATTTGTTGAAACGTTTTTTGCCTTTCTCGTACACCAAGGTGTACCGAAAGGCTATATGTTCACTCCAAAAACGAAAACTTGATAGAGCCCCCGGAGGGGTCAAGTGTTATATACCAATCGACTCAGCTCGACGAGTTGAGATGATATCTGTGTGTATGTATGTGTGTGTGTGTGTGTGTATGTATGTATGTGTGTGTGTGTATGTGTACAAAAAGGTCACCTCATTTTTAGATAGTAAATATGAACCGATTTCAACGACCGATGGTTCATTCGACGGGGTACATTGTCCCATTGTTTCCTATTGAAAATGGTTCAGATCGGTCCAGCCGTTCCGGAGTTATGGCCATTTAGGTGTTCCGGACCGGTACCCCAGGAAGGGGCCAGATATGAAAATGCAACAAAACTCATGCATGCGACCCATCAAACCACGGCATTTTCGATTATCTGATGAACGAGAAGTAGGAAAATAGTCTCTGACTATATCTGAACCGGTAGTGTTCCGGAACCGGTTCCGGGTCCGCTGGAAGTGGCCAAATAAGAAAGTGAACCAATCCCAGGCACGCGACACGTCAAATAGTGGCTTTTTCGATAACCAGTTGAATGGTAAGCAGGAAAATAAATTCTGACCATGTTTGAACCGGTAGCGTTCCGGAACCGGTTCCGGATGTCCTGCCGGAAGTGGCCAATTAAAAAAGTGAACCAATCCCAGGCATGCGACACATCAAAGAGCGGTTTTTTCGATAACCAGATGAACGGTAAGCAGGAAAATAGTTCCAAACCTCGTTTGAACCGGTAGTGTTCCGGAACCGGTTCCGGATCTCCTGCCGGAAGTGGCCAATTAAAAAAGTGAACCAATCCCGGGTAGAAGAAAAGAGCTAAATAATAGCATATTTTGATATTAAGATCAAAATGTGATATTGGTTTGATTGATATAAGAGATAAAAGATCTGAAAATAATATCTAAAATTTACTCCTGTAACATCATCATCAGATCATAATTAGATCTTGTAAGATCTAACCAATAGCAGCAAGCTATTCGTTTGATCTTGAAATTTCAAATTTTGATATTGTTCAGATGTCCCAGGAACATTTTTCAGATATTATTTTCAGATCTTTTATCTCTTATATCAATCAAACCAATATCACGTTTTGATCGTCAGTATTTCACCTCTACCCGGGATCCCAGGCATGCGACACATCAAAGAGCGGCTTTTTCGATAACCAGATGAACGGTAAGCAGGAAAATAGTTCCAAACCTCGTTTGAACCGGTAGTGTTCCGGAACCGGTTCCGGATCTCCTGCCGGAAGTGGCCAATTAAAAAAGTGAACCAATCCCAGGCATGCGACACATCAAAGAGCGGCTTTTTCGATAACCAGATAAACGGTAAGCAGGAAAATAGTTCCAAACCTCGTTTGAACCGGTAGTGTTCCGGAACCGGTTGCGGATGTCCTGCCGGAAGTGGCCAATTAAAAAAGTGTACCAGGCATGCGACACTTCAAAGAGCGGCTTTTTCGATAATTAGATGAACGGTAAGCAGCAAAATAGTTTCTGACTATATAAAAAACCGGTTGTGTTCCGGAACCGGTTCCAGCTGTCCCGCTGGAAGTGGTCAATTCAAAAAGCGAACCAAACTCATGCATGCGACACATCAAAGAGCGGCTTTTTCGATAACCAGATGAACAGTAAGCAAGAAACTAGTCTCAGACCATATCTGAACTAATTGTATTCCGGAACCGGTTCCGGATGTCCTGCCGGAAAAGGCCAATTAAAAAAGTGAACCAAACCCAGGCATGCGACATATCAAAGAGCAGCTTTTTCGTTGACCAGATGAACCGTAAGCAAGAAAATAGTTTCAGATATCTGAACTAATTGTATTCCGGAACCGGTTCCGGATGTCCTGCTGGAAGTGGCCAATTAAAAAGGTGAACCAAATCCAGGCATATGACACATCGAAGAGCGGCTTTTTCGATAACCAGATGAACGGTTAGCAGGAAAATAATTTCATACCGTATCTAAACCGGTTGTGTTCCGGAACCGGTTCCAAGTGTCCCGTCGGAAGTGATCAATTAAAAAACTAAACCAAACCCATACATGCGAAACATCAAATCATCAAAAATGTTCGTTAACCAGATAAACGGGCAGCAAGAAAATAGTCTCTGACCACACTTAAGATTGCCGGCAGTGTTGCAGAATCAAGATTGGATCTTGATCTTGATGTAATTGCTGAAATTACGCAGGTGAACAAAATCGATGCAAGCGATTAATATGTGTAAAAGAACAAAAATTTAAGCGATCTTGTCAAATTACATCATTTTAGATTCCTGAGGCGTCATTATACAGTAGAATGGACTGACACAAATTTAGATTTTCTCTTAAGTGCAGAGGGGTGCCCCCTTGGAAATTTTGGCGGAATTCAACATTTTGAAGAAGTGCACAAATAAATAAAACAACAAAATTTTTCAATTTTAAAGTGAAATTAGAGTCTTTCAGAAGTTTTTTTTATCAAAACCGAAGAGTTAAGGCGAAACTGAAAGCATTTCCTCATTTTTTGGTTTTTGATATTTTAATAAATAACAAAGCAATATATTCAAAATCGGGTTTCGTGCACATGTAGAGTGTGGACCAGGGTATCTTCTGATTTTTTTACGCGGCATAAAATGTTTTTCGTTTTTTCAGAAACCATATTTAAACAATCTTTCACTAAAAAATGGTTTCTGCAAAAACGAAAAACATTTTATGCCGCGTAAAAAATCAGAAGATACCCTGATCCATACTCTACATGTGCTCAAAAACCGACTTTTAAAATAAAGCTTCGTTATTTTATAAAAAAAAATCAAAAAATAAAAATATGAGGAAATGCTTCCAGTTTCGCCTTAAGCGGTTTTGTTTAATTTTATAAGAATTTTTTCATCAAATACATTTATTATTTATCAACTCTCCAACCCACATTGACGAGTCAACGAGCACAGTAACAAAAGAAGAAAATGAGATTTATTCCGTTCTAGAGTATTCTCAGGATTCAGGAACACTTCGGCTCATGGCCGGAAAAAATGTTGAGTACATATTCGACGAGAAAGGCACTACCACCACTAGGTGGATTAATCTAGGTTTTTTTCCTGAATATTCAATAGAGTTTTTATCTTATTTTCGTCTTAACCAATAATGATCGAGTTTATTCTTGCACCTCTCCTTATGCCTCATTGCCAATTTGGTATCATTTGCTACCTTATAAGTTAGCTTTCATATCACGTAAAATATATTGTGAAAGAACTTTAATTTCCTTAAAATAATAAGATTGAATAATTGTCCCTCGAATTCAATTTCCATCTCGACCACGTCTATTTCGGGCGAAATCTGAATTGAGTTCCTGGCACACTTTCAACGTAACACTATGGTACACAGGATGGTCAAAAATTATGATTTGACCGTAGGTGTTTATTCGAAAAGTCGATCGAGTTCTTCGCAACGCAAATCAAATCATGTTTTCAAAGTATGATTAAACGGAAAGCTTTTTAAATAGGGTGGATGTAGCTTCAGAATATCGATCAAAACATTTCAATTAATATTTTTGCCCACCAGATCATTATACGCCAACAAAGTGCAACGCGAAAACCTTTCTTTGTAGTTGTGAAATACGATGTTTCGTATACGCAGAAAATCCACACTCCTTTTTGCTTGCATCCTCCCTAGACGATGAAAGCTTGTTGTTTACATTTTACCGACGGGGAAAAATGATTTATTTGATTAGCTTAAACCGACTGCACAGATATTATCTACGGTTGCTTTTCCGTAATTGACCTGAACCAATGACAGCTGTACAATGAATCAACTGAATAATTTACTGGGAGTGGTCAACCATTCTCACTGTATTACCTTCAGAGGCTCTCTTTAATGGAACAATAACGGCGCCGGCCATGTCCTTGCAGTCAGGTTTGATGAGAGAACTTGTAATTCTATTGGAAGAAACTCATTAAGATTGTTTTTTTTTTCTATTGAGCTTTAATATGTTTTGTTGTTTTTTTTTCAACCTTTGTCAAGGACTAGAGGTCTGTTCCGTTGTTAAGAGAAGGGAGGGGAGGTGTTCTATACACGGTTGTCCACATCTAGGAATGGCGGACCATTTCGGTGTGCTCGTAGCAATTTTTCTTGGCGACACTGTTACCGGCTTTTGGAGCTTTATCTGTGAGTTTGAACTAACTTTTTCTCGATTGGATAACCGTGATAATCGTTCTCTTACGCTTTATCGATACTTATCTATCTACACTTCAAGGTTCCACAAAAAAACTTACTATCTACTTTTCCATGCTCTCTTCTGTTCATATTCATCGCATGTTCATAGTCATCGCTATAACCACACAGATAAAACATTTCATCGAAAATTATGCTAGAAATCATGCACATAAAGGGAATGCTTGATAAAGCTCAAATTTACGCGAGTGTTTACTTTTACACGACCGGTTTTTTTGGTTAGTGTAAATTTCATTCTCGTCCATTTCCAAGCAGCTCGGTTTCTTATTGGAATACGAATCCCATTACATATCAATAGTGCACAGAGGAAACAAGGCGGAAAACACGTTCGACGTAATAAGCGCAGCATAATGAGGTTCCAGAAAAGGGGATTTGGTCGGGTTGTTAATAAAAATAGATTTATTGCTGCATATACGTTCTCCTTCCTCGTCGTAAATCCATTTTTTTTTGTTCAATTTCACTAAATCTACACCGAATGCACCAGCCACTAGACCTTTAGATTCTTACCAATAATTGACTATCGTTTAATTGCAAACACGAATTAGTAACCACAATATCAACCAATCAGGCGGCTTAAGCGAAAACCGTGTAAAATTACGAAAAGAATAGATGAATTTGATTGAGTTTAATTACTGCAAACTTGCATAGCTATGAAGCTGATTTTTCCAGTATAGTTGGAGGATTTAATTAACTTGCAACCTATGGAAAACTAATCCACCTTTAATGGAGTATAACCGAGAAACAACTGGAAGAAGACGAACTTTTCAACTTGATCAATGGTCGGTGGTGTAATCAAGGTTTCTCCAAATTACTCCTCTAGAGATTTTTCCCAGGTTTCTCTCAGACATCCTCGATTGCTTTCTCTCGGAGTTCATTTAAGCATTTTTGCCGTGGGTTTCTCGGTATTTTTCCAGTTATTCCTCCCAAGATTTATTTACAAATGCTTCGGGGGAGTCCTCCTGATTTTTCAGGAATTCTTTAGACATTTCACTCAGGAAATCGCCAAGGATTCCTCTAAGATTTCCATCAGCGACTATACCCTGCATTTTTTTTTAAAGATTATTTCCGGAACTTATTCATTGATTTCTACCGAGATTATTTTATAGGTTTTTGTGAAAGATCTCCTGGGATTTCTCCTGCGGTTTTCTTTAAATTTTCTTTCGGGATTCTTTCCAGGATGCCTTTAGGTTTTCCGAAGGGATTTCTTCTGTGGTTTTCCAGGAATTCTCCAGGGTTCTTTCTGGATTTCTGTTAGAAATTTCTCACGGTATTCCTTCATTGATTCCTTCCGGTACTCTACTCGCATTTTTCAAATGATTCCTATTATTTCTTCATTGATTCCTCTGAGGTATTTCTCTTGAAATTTGTTTCGGTAGTCTTGCACGAATTATTTCCAAGATTGCATCAGGACTCCTCCTGGATTTGATCTTTCTCCTGAGTTTTTTCCCACGACTCCTATAGATTTATATCAGGCTTCCTTCAAAGATTCTTTGCAGGTTTCCATCCTGGATTCTTTGAAATCCTGCCAAGATTTCTCCATTGATTTCTCCAGGGATTTCTTTAATTGATTCCTCTCAGGGTTTTCTTTTCAAGATTCACTCCTAGATTGATTCAGAGATCTATTCAATGATTTTTCATGGGATTCCTTTAGGAATTTCTCCCGGTATTAGGGAATATCACTCATTGATTAAACCCGGGATTCCTTCCGCCACTCTTTCAGATACTACTTCCAAAATTCAATGCGGATTTCTTTCTGAATTCGTTCAGCGATTTATCGTGATTCCTTCATTTGTTTTTCCTGGATTTCCTTTCGCAGGTTTCTTTTAAGAATTTATCCCGGGATTCCTTCTGAGATTCTTTCAGGAATTTCACAAGATTTCTCCAGGGATTCCTTTTAGTATACCTTCTGGGATTCATTCCGGGAGTCTTCCAGTGATTCACCCCGGGTTCCTACTTTTATTTCTCCGGTGATTCCTTTTGGGATTGCTCCTGGGATTCCTCCTGGATATTCAACGATACTGCTTTTGGGATACTTTTAGGGTTTACTACACAATCTCTTGGAAATTCTTCAGAGTTTTCTAGCGGTTTTTTATAATTTCTTTCAGAATTCTTCCTGGGTTTTCTTCCGGGATTCTTTCAGTAATTTCTTCCGCGCTTTTTAATGTCGTATGGGGACGTCTGGAAACTTGATGGAAAGTGAGATGGCTTTCTCAGTCTTCAAATTAAGAACGATTTTTATCTACATTCCATCGTTTCGGCCTGGTGATTTGACCTTTTTGAAGGATAGCTGTAAGCATATATTTTAACATTTAACATTGAACATATAATCATTGATAAAAAAACCACAAGTGTCTACCATCTATCGTCTTCTGAGTAGTTTTTCATGTTCACGCAGAAAAATGACGCTTGTTTGAAACAAAAAAAAATCATGGTTGATTTTCAAACTTAGAATTTACTTATTCCAAAGTTTTCTGTGTTCTTACTTAGTGTTTATAGATAAAACAACCAATTACCGTCATTCCATATAACGTTGGAAACTTCATGTGTTTCTACCAAATGGGTACCACAAACATGGCCCAGAAACATTCACACATCTTTGAAATTCGTCATCGTCACAACGACGAAGGTGTAGCAAATCCATCACTCTAACTTCCAAGTGAAGTTTTGGCCGTCATGGATAACGCGCAGGTGCTCAAAACAGCATCCACAAAAAGTGGGTCGGTTTCGCCTTTTCGCCTTTTTTATCCGTTCTCCTTTCCAACCGCTTGCCGAGTGTCTAAAAATAGATCTCCAAGCTGCCGTCACCAACACAATCACATTCCGGCTTTGTTAGTGACAAAAGTGCAGTCGTTTCAAACAATCCATTATTTCATGTTGAAACTACCAAATCTCTGTTTCTTCTAAAAAACTGTCAAAAATTTCGACAAATGAAAATATTTGTATTATCAAACAATGAAGCAGTTCAGTTTAAGCTAAAAATCAGCTTGTCGCTATAGTAAACTGAAAAACCGGTTGATTTGAATTAGAATTTAATTATGTTTACTATTTATTGATCTGCGTGTACTGTGTAGTAGAAAATGTGGGAATAAATTTGATTGTTTTATGGGAATTTACAGACTGAGAAAGTTATCCCTTTTTCCATTTTCTCATGTTATTCCGGGACTCCCACAGGAAGAAATTCCTTTTCCTACATTGAGTCCTTCAGGAATTGTTTCAATGATTCCCCGGGATTCATTAGGTTTAGATATTTTTCTCAGGATTCCTTCCGACATTTTTAAGGCGTTTATCCCGAAATTCTATTCCGGACTCCTTCGAACATTTCCCACAGATTTTAAAGTAATTCGTCAGAATTTTCTCCTGCGATTCCATCATTTAGTTTTCCTGGATCCCCTGTATGGTGATTTCTTACAGGGATTTCTCTTTTTATGGATTTCTGCAAAGATTCCTCCTGGATTCTTTCAGGAATTCCTCCAGGAGTTCCTCCAAAAATCGTCCCGGGATTCCTCCCTGGATTTGTATTGCATATGGACAAAAATGCTACCATAGACAGGAAAATGTCAAAAATTGGTTAAAAAATTGATCTTTACTCTCAACATGGTCTTACTGAATAAAAAAATGTCATTAAATTGAAAAAAGCGTCAGCATAATAGATAGGTTCCGGGTCATTTGGCCGAATGCCGTTTGGCCGAAAAATGAAAGATGAACTTAATGCCGCATGGGACGACGTGTATTTTTTCCTGTCTTCCCTCTCTTTCTAACAATTTGCCTCGCGAATTTGAAGATGCAAGTATTAATTTCCACTGCATTGACGTAGCTGAAATTTTAGTCGATTGTGCACCGCAAGTGAGCAAATGAACGATCAAATTTCTAGCCAATAATATGAAGTAGAAGTTGAGATTTGCTTCTTACTAACAACAGAGCAATGGCGGACAATTCAACCACCGTCCCGTCCGGCCTTAAGTGATCATGCCACTGCTCCCCGCATCAGTATAACTCGAAAGCCTATGATTCAAAGAAGGAATAATCTTTGATAAAATATTGGCAGTTTTAATGCCAACTAACCTCCCTCAATGTCAAAACTAGAAAGAATCGCTTATGATTAAAAGAAGGATATATGTATATCTTTGATCAAATTGGTAGTTAGAATGCCAAAAAATCCTATGAATTCTTTCGATCATGATTCGGCGAAACGACATTTGGTCAAACGGCATTCGGCCAAATGGCCGGACACCAATAGATAAATGATAGATTTTTCTAAATACATATTTCTGTTCTTAGCTTTAATGCAATCTGACAGTCCTTTTCCTATTTTTTTAGATAGATAACATCGCTTTTACATGTTTTGTACATATCTTTTCGGATCAGAATGATAAAAGTTGTGCTGAAATAAAGCTTCAGAAAATTTATAGATGCTGAAGATCTACATTGAAGATTTTTTTTGAATTACACCATTGACGTTTATTTTTGCGTGTAATATCGTTAATTTTTAATGAAACTTGACTATCCATTAAAAGATTAAAATTGTGAGACACCTTGAGCGTCAACGGGCTAGGGCCGCTGAATCCGGGTTCAGATTTGCTCCAGCTCGTTAAAATTTTTAGCTATACCCCAATTCATAGGGCGAAATCGCTTAAATTGTCAAGTTTGATTTGGTAAAACGAAATATTTTGCATGAGTCTTTAATGTATGCGAGGTATGCACTTCAAACGGAATCGCTCAAGTAATTTTCGTTCAGTGCATTATTTTTCCGTGACCGGAATGGTCAAGAAATTTAACACAGCAAGCCCCATTTGATTTGACGTTTCGTTTCAGCTCCATACTAGGATCCGGAATAAAGCGACGCTTTCTCATTTCTTGAGCGATTCCTTGCCTGAATTTTGCACGCATCGAGATAGGCCAAGAAATTTCTTGCGATCAGCGTACTACCCATTAGATGTTAATTGACCAATTTACCTTTTGGTTGTTTGGCAGCCCAAAATCGCATATTTTGCCCTATAAATTGGGTTATAGCTCAAAAATGTGACATGCTGTAGCAAATCCGAACCCGGATTCGGATTCAGCGGCCCAAAATCTGTCAGAGACACATGAGTTTGCTCTTGTGACAAATAAAATGTGGCGCTGTGTAATGTTGGCGAGATTTGAATTTTAAATCTTTTGACAAATTTTGTTCCTCGTTAGAAATATTGCAATATATTTAGTGGTCGAGTAACATTAATATCTGAATTATTACATTTGAGTTCTGTTGATTCATAGAAAGCCTTATAGATCTACCCATCGTATTATCATCATACCCTATAATTTCTGGCCAGCATTGTAAATAGGAACTTCGTAAGAACCAGAACTACGTTCTCCCGAGATGATGTGCAACAATTGGCAATTTACCTTACAAGCTAAACGCAAAGCTTCGCGTCTTATCACACGAAAACATAAATCATATTCGCCCGTCTACCTTGCAGATGGCAGACATGGAAATGTGCTCCTAAAAGAAGAAGTCTCAAGCACACCACATGCTCACATATGCACTACTGCTACTGCTGCTGCTGCTGAGTCAGTTTCATCGACTTGGGATGGTGGTGAATAATGGCATTATCGGGTGCTCTTTGCCCAGCAGATGATAGCTGCCCTTCTAGCGCTTCTGTTACTGCTGTAGGACTAGGACCTAAGGCTGCCTGCCGTCGACGACGTTACTCAAAGTGTACCGAAGAAACGGAACCTGATTGGAAATTTATGCATTTCGTCCATATCGAGAGTTGACTGGTTGGCTTCTTGACTTGACGTTACGTTCGTTGGATGGGAGAGAGCAAGTGTGCGGCAGATCTGACGTTGCGTTGCGTTTCGTTGTTCCATGATATTGAATGGAGACACACAGTGATTTACGTGCGCTAATCAACTCCCAATTACCGGCTTAATTAAACCGAATCGTTTTGCGATTGGAGTAAATCAGGCGAAGATTTATTCCTTCTGCCGGCGAAGGCTCGTGTCTTTTCTTGGAAGAGTTGTGTTATCGTCGTCGTCGTTGTCGTCGTGGAGCAACGGGTAAGACCGAGTCGGCCATAAAGCCCTGTGGTCAAAACATGTCCCATAAATCATCATTACGGGTCTAGCGGTTAGTTGATGGTTGGGGATTTTTTGCCTATTTATGGTCAATTTCTGACTTGTATTCCATTAAACGGATACGATATAATAGAAACAATGTGAGTTATGACTTGATTGTTCACATTTATTTCAAATGCAGAAGTTTACATGCAATCATTTGTCTCTCTTGTTTCTTGAATAGAAATGAAACCTTAAATTAAAACCATAATCCTTTTCGACAAGTTTAAAAATTTATTTATTTGTTGATAACATTTTTCTGAAAGGGAAATTCGGCAGCTTTGTTCTCTTTGCCACGGTGTGTTTTCTAAACCTTGTTGAACGTTGGCCTCAAAGCTTTTTTGACCTATCCTGGATTATACGACCAAGATCCAGGCAAGTTGGACTACAAAATTCCCTCAAGACGAAGAGAACAAAATTACCAAAAACACCCGTATTCACTCTAAAAGGTAAACCTTACTCAACTGAAATTCTTCTTTTAAAGCCATTGAACATAAGCCAACGTTTTTACCACCGCCAACCTTTAAACTGACCATTACCATAATCCTTTGACTGCCTTCAAAATATTGCTATGAAGTATTTAGCCATAAACATGGCGTGAGTTCATTGTCCGTTGAACTGTGTAATTACCAGAGGCCACACAATGTCAACCGGCAGGAAATATCCCTAAGCGCCTAATGAGTGCCCACGTCTCGACCGAACAATTATGCCGTACCAAATGGCCTACCCCTATCTTGACAGAAAACCTTACAAATGGCCCGTAGTTCCGGTTCAGCCTTTCGTGCCATCCCCAAACAAAGAAAATAGCCAGCACTGGGTAGTGGCGTATGCTTTCGACAAACGACCGTGAACGTCGATTGCCACTTCCGTAATTGCTGACTGAATTTTGTGCGGGCTGTTTCCGATGTGAACACGCAGTCGTAAAAAAGGAGTGGGATAACCGTGGAACATTTTGCCTGATTGTCAGATTTAACAGAATTGTTTTGTTGCTTCACTGGCTTCCTCATTTTACTACTGTTGCATGTAACGGATTTGTGCAAGCTTACTCAAACACCAAATCTATAAATCATACCTATTTCGTTATAAATTTGGCACGCATTCAACTCACAGCTGTACCAAAAACATACAATGAAATTAATCGTAAATTTATAAACAATTTTTTAATTCCATGTTTCACTAGCATGGTACCAACATCGATACCAACATGTTCCAACAAGCTCAGTTCGACCAATCCCACCCCAAGGTAAATGGATTTCCGACGAACCGAAGCCAAACCGCAACTACACACAATACCGCCTTCTCGGTTGCATTCCCAGGAATGCCCCCGCTCGAAACGGTCATAAATCATCGAATCACAAATATTTTTCGGGTTAACGAAACTATGCCACCAGGAACACAGTGGTTCCAGTTGGCATAAAGACGTATAAAATGTTGAAAAACTGTTTTTTCTTCGAATAGTTCAAATGGCCTACACGGAACCGCCATACTACCCAAAATTATTTTTATACGCAATCCATAGTTCGGTCCAATAAGACAAAATTCTGAAATACCAGTTCGAATTACTCCTGGAATTTCTTCCGGAATGTTTCTCTGGATTTCTATTAGAGGTAATTCGGGATTCCTTCTGTTATTTTCTCCCAGAATTTATAATTTATACCCAGAATTTATTTATCGTGTGGATTCCTGCTCATTGTCTAATTTATGGAAATGAACAAGCCGATTCTTTGGCTAAGGTAGGTGCCAATCGTGGTATAATATCTAATCGTGAAATTTTTCCTTCAGAGTACTTCGTTTAAACAAAAAGGAATTCCCTTGAAACTTGGCAAATTGATTGGAATTCAAGTGAGAAAGGGCGATGGTGTCATTCGATATATCCGTTGGTAAATAATAATCCATGGTTTAAAAATTTGAATGTAGGGAGAAATTTTATTTGTACATTTTCAAGACTTATTTCAAATCATTACATTTGTAATAGTCATCTATATCGAATTAACATTGAAGAATCAAATTTATGTGATTGTGATGAATCATACCAAGATATTGATCATATTGGTTTCCATTGTAAACGCTATAACTTACCTAGACAAAAAATTATTGATAGTATCATTAGTTTAAACTACTCCTTACCTGAATCCACACGAAATATTCTTGGCACTAAATGTTTGCCAATAATGAAGCTTCTCTATTCATATTTACAAGATATTTCTTATAATATTTGATACTGGTTTGTTTTTTTAATCTTATATTTTCAGCATTCAAAATTCGGTCGCCATACAGAGTACCGTAATCCGGGGTAACATTGATCAGAATTTTCTATCTTTCTTGAATAATTCTCTTGTTAAAGCAAACGTTACATGTTTTATATTTTTAAAACAAGTACTGGCCCTCTGAGTGTTAAGCTACGCGAAAAAGTATTGTAAAACTTTGAAACATGTTTAAATAGGTTTTTTAGTCTAATTTTTGATTGAGTTGATTTGGGGTAACATTGATCATGTCAGTGATCAATGTTCACTTGTGTTGAAAATACCCTTTCTTACTAAATTCGGGGTCGCTGATTTCGAATATGTTGTCCAAATTCTTACAAATTATGTACTTTTTAAGTTATTTTAGGATTAAAATCCTTTAAACCACGAATAACGCCTAAAGGTAGGCAATAGCTTAAGGATTTGAAAGCTGACTTTTAATAAATCATATATTTTACTGAAAAATAGCATTTTCATAAAAGTTTCGTTTATTAAATCCAACTCTAGAATATCATATTGAAGTAATACAGTGATTTCGAACCTCATATTGTATCTAGTATTCACGCCAAGCATGAATGTTTGACAATGTATCTCATTGCGTAACGAAACACAGTTATGGAAAAATCGATTTAATTCAATGTTTATGAAATTCAATTTGCATAAATTGCATGTCATTTAATAGCTAAATGATAGCATATTACGATATACTATTCCATAGCAGAAACTGATTCAATGTAAAATGCATGTTTGAACATTTCATGAGGTGGGTCATGCCGATCAATGTTACCCCGCTGATCAATGATACCCCGGATTACGGTACCTCGGATCATGGACCCTCCCTACCAAGTTCTTATCAAGATATCGGCTCGGCTATGGATTATTTCCGGAGGAGCCTTTATTTAGTTTTAAAAATTGTTTATAATGTATTTTGAAAAGATTAAGAGGTTTTATGCCTTTTTGAGAACGATTTCAACATGTAAATTTGGAAATCGCTCAAAGGGGCTTTTCCCTATTACAAAATTTAAAGTTAACAATAAATAAATAAATAATAAATACCCAGAATTTATATATGGAAGTTCTTCCAGAAGATTTCTTGGAATTGCCCCAGAGCTTCTACTGGGGTTTTTTGTTATTCATGGGTTACCATCTACAGATTTTTGTGGGATTTCTCGCAAAGTTTCTCCTACATAAATGACGTAGCTTTTTGGGGGGAGGGGGTGTTTGTGATTTTGTGACGAAGTGTAACGATAGGGGGGTAGGGGTTTATGAT
Organism: Aedes albopictus; assembly: GCF_035046485.1. Taxonomy (NCBI): domain Eukaryota; kingdom Metazoa; phylum Arthropoda; class Insecta; order Diptera; family Culicidae; genus Aedes; species Aedes albopictus. The sequence goes on along the minus strand of NC_085137.1, from coordinate 200,651,512 downwards.
ATGCTACTTAGCTTTCTACTAAGCCTATTGAGAAAAGTATTTCGTAATTAATAAAAATTTTACTTTCATTAAGTATTAGTAAATCGAAGAAAAGAAATATTGCTGGATTTCTCTTTCCATTCAGATTAATGTAAATAACAGATCAGGCTTTCGATTTGAATATATCCTAAGTTTGCTGTGATTCCTATGTAGATTTGACCTATTCAAATCAAATTCCTGAAATAATGAATATAAATGCCGGCTTCCTTTCATAATACATGCAGCTATCGGACGCAACAACTGTATCTGAGAATATGGTTTGAAATCCTGCTTAAAGAATAATGTATTTTGTACGCAGAAAATTTTCAATAACGACTAATAGTTTGCTGCTTGCTATAAGGCACTGCACATCGCTAAGGTTGCAAAGGAAAAAAGTAAGTTTTTGGCATTATGGCATTATTCGAAGAGTTCCTTATATAGTTTCTACAAGACTCCCTCGAATAAATTCTATAACAATTTTTTAAGGAGCTCCTCTAGCAGCTTTGTAAGGAATTTCTCATGGTGTTCTTTGTATGTTTCCCTAACAGGAGAAGGATAACATTTCCACAGGAATTCTCACTGGGAATCCAAGGAAAAAAAAACTTCTGAAAACATTCCAAATGGATTTGGAGGAATCCCTGAAGAAACATCCAGAAGAATTTCCGAAGGAACTCTTGGAGAAACATTGAAAAGAAATCATAGACAAATTTCAAAAGAAATCCCATGAGGAATTCCTGGAGTAATTCAAGATGGAACTTTTAGAGAAATCTTGAATAAACTCCTGGGAGAATCTCAGAAGGAGCTATTTGTAGAGTCCCAGAAGGAGCTCCTGGTTCAATTTCTGTAGAAAACACGGAAGAAATTTTTGATGGAATCCCGGAAGGAATTTCTTAAGGAATCCCGATTTTTCGGGGAATCCCGGAAGATATCCAGATAAACTCGTGGTGATAGAATAGAAAGAAAATTCAGGAAGAATTCCAGAAGTAACTATGGGAGAAATCCGTAAAGGGATTCCTCGCGGAATTCTAAGAGATCCTTGAGGAATACTGGAAGGAGTGAATGAAGGGATGCCGAAAAAAAATCCTCGAGGAGTCCCGGGAAATAATCCTGGATGAATCCTAGAAGGAAGTTTTCGAGGAATCCCAGAAGAAACGCCCAGATGAATCCAGGAAGGAATTCCTGAAGGAATCCAAAAAAGAATTCTTGGAGGAATCCCAAAAGTAACTCCTGGAGGGGTTTTAAAGAATATCGGATGAAATCCTTACAAAAATCTCAGAATGAATATCTTAATGAATTCCTTAAAGAAACCTAGAAGTAACTCCTGGAGGAATCCAGGAAGAACCTTCTGTAGAAAACCCAGAAGGAAGTTCTGATGGAATATCAAAAGAAATTCCGGTTAAAATCCCTAACCAGATGTTCGTAGAAACTGCTGGTGGAAGAGAGGAGAACAAAACCTTAAAAGAACTCCTGAAGGAAACCATGGATAAACTAAAAAAAAAAAATTGGAAAATAAAACTCCCGGAAAAATCTCAGAAGTATCTTTTGGTGGAAGCTAAAAAGAAACTCCGGAAAAATCTTTGAAGGAAGTGTTGGAGAAATTAAAAAGGAAGAAATTTTCAAAAATGGGAATACCAAAAGAAGCTCCTTGAGAAATTCTAGTGTGAAATGCTGAAATAATTTTAGAGTAACTCCTGCAGGGTCCCTCAAATATCATGGTGCATTTTATTCAAATGAAACCAATTTGATATTCTTAACAGATTACAGTTTCCAGATTGCAATACAGAAGCACTATATTGAGAGCTTCAACTTCCTGTTCTTCGGCATCAAGCAGAACGATGGGCGGTTTATTGAGTCATTAGCTTTGGTGATAATCTCCACTGGTTGCACCTATGGTCTTGATGTCGGCGATCTGAACCTGGCAGTCGGCATTTTTTTCCTATGGTTGTTTTTTTTTTCATAATAAGTATTAGTTAAGGTTCTGAGGAAGAAATCAAGACGGTTGTTCAATAGAGCAAAAGTTACATCTGATTGGGTTCAGTATAAACAAGCCCTTACAGAATACAACAGAGAATTGCGACTAGCCAAACGGAAGGACTGGAGACGGGTATGTGAAGACATCAATAACGCTCCTACGGCTGCAAGGCTTCATAAAGTCCTTTCGAAAGACCATTCAAATGGTCTTGGAAGTCTTAAAAAGGAAGATGGCAGTTTTACTGTTGATTCTTCTGAAACATTGGAAGTAATGATGAGAACTCACTTCCCAGGATCGATTCCTTATTCGGATGAAGAACAGGACTCGGATAAGGCAAGACATGCGTGGTCGACCAATGCCTATCAAAAAGCTTGTGAAATCTTCACACCGTCGAGGGTCGAATGGGCATTGAGTTCTTTTCAACCTTTCAAATCTGCCGGGAAAGATGGAATTTTCCCAGCTTTACTTCAACATGGAAAAGAGGCGATTTGTCCGCTCTTAACCGAAATATTCAGAGCCAGTATTACTTTAGCTAACATACCTAAGGCATGGCGGAAGGTTCGTGTTGTTTTTATCCCAAAAGCTGGCAAACGGGACAAAACAACTCCAAAAGCCTTCAGACCCATAAGCCTTTCTTGTGTTCTGTTAAAGACCATGGAGAAAATAGTGGATGACTTTGTCAAGTCTACCAGCTTAGTAGAAATGCCTCTAAGCAAGTTTCAATTTGCTTATCAAACAGGCAAATCTACTATAACAGCGCTACAGTCGCTAGTCGGCAAAATTGAGAAATCGTTTCAAGCCAAGGAAATAGCCGTGGTTGCTTTTCTCGACATTGAAGGAGCATTCGATAACGCATCCTACAGCTCAATGCGTTCTGCAATGGAAGCAAGGGGCTTGGATAAATGCATTATTGAATGGATAATATCGATGCTTTGAGATCGAGAGATCTCTTCCGTTCTTGGGGGTGCGCAACTATCAGTAAGATCTGTGAAGGGCTGTCCTCAAGGAGGAGTACTATCGCCCTTATTGTGGTCTTTGGTAGTGGACGAACTCCTTAAAAAACTCATCAATCAAGGCTTTGAGGTTATTGGATACGCAGATGATGTAGCTATTCTGATACGTGGAAAATATGACGACACAATATCTAGCCGGCTACAATCTGCGTTGAATGTTACCATCAAATGGTGCCGAGAGGAGGGATTAAACGTAAACCCTTCTAAAACTGTAATTGTACCTTTTACTAGAAGGTTAAAAATAAATCTTACTGAACCTTTTTTAGATGGAGTTCAAATTCAGTTCTCAGAAGAAGTTAAACATCTTGGGGTAACTTTGGACAAAAGACTGAATTGGAATTCTCATTTAAACAATGTTTTAACCAAGGGTACCAATGCCCTTTGGGTCTGCAGCAAAGCCTTAGGAAAAACCTGGGGTTTTAGACGTAACATGATTCACTGGATCAATGCTGCAATAGTCCGGCCTAAGATTACTTATGCTTCACTTGTTTGGTGGCCCAAAACAAATGAGGTAACCTGTCAAAAAAAGCTAAGTAAATTACAAAGACTTGCATGTATATCTATGACAGGAGCAATGAAAAGCACTCCATCAGTTGCTTTGGATGCCCTTCTTAATTTACTGCCATTGCATCAATTTGTTAAACTACCTTACCTTGATACCTTGTTGGCTACAGAGTAACTTTACTCCAATGCCGAGCGTATAGTAGAGCACCATCTTCGTCGGTCTTGGGCGATGTTCCTCCAGTTTCCCCGAACGTGTAGGGATCGTAGATCTTCTTCAACCGCGTGCAGCCAGCGAGTTCGCGGCCGCCCACGAAGTCGCCTACCTCTACCGGGTTCTCTGCTGAATATTGTTTTCGCTATTCTTTCTTCCGACATTCGCACTACGTGTCCAGCCCACTGAAGTCTGCCGTATTTTATACGTTTCACAATATTCGCCTCTTCGTACACTTGGTACAACTCGTGATTCATGCGTCTGCGCCACACTCCATTTTCTTGTTTCCCACCGAGAATTGTCCGCAGCACTTTGCGCTCAAAAACTCCAAAAGCTTTTCGGTCTACCTCCTTTAACGTCCACGCTTCGTGACCGTAGAGGGCAACCGGAAGAATCAGCGTCTTATACAGAGCGAATTTTGTTTGCGTTTGCAAGTTACGGGACCTAAGCTGGCTACGCAATCCGTAAAAGGCCCTATTCGCAGCTGCAATACGCCTTTTCACTTCACGGGAAACGTCATTGTCACATGTCACAAGTGTTCCAAGATAAACAAATTCTTCAACAACTTCAAACACTTCCCCATCAATCACTACCTCAGCACTAACACCACTAGGCCTGCTTCTGTCTCTACCCGCTATCATGTACTTCGTCTTGGTAGAGTTAATCGTCAAGCCTATCCTCGCTGTCTCTCTCTTCAGAGGAGCATAAGCTTCCTCCACTGCCCTACGATCGATGCCGATGAGATCAATATCGTCCGCAAAACCGAGGAGCATGTGCGACCGTGTGATGATAGAGCCATTCCTCTGCACGCCTGACCTCCTAATCGCTCCTTCGAGTGCAATGTTGAACAATAAATTTGAAAGAGCATCCCCCTGCTTCAATCCATCCAAGGTCACAAACGACGTAGACACTTCGTCCGCGATCCGAATACTTGATTTTGATCCATCCAACGTTGCGCGTATCAGCCTAATTAGTTTCGCCGGAAAACCATGTTCTGACATTATCTGCCAAAGCTCATTTCTTTTCACTGAATCGTACGCTGCTTTAAAATCAATGAACAGATGGTGAGTCTGCAAGTTATATTCCCGAAATTTATCTAGGATCATCCGCAGGGTAAACATTTGATCCGTCGTTGATCGGCCCTCACGAAAACCAGCCTGGTATTCGCCGACGAAGGACTCCTCAAGAGGTCGCAGTCTGTTGAACAGGACACGTGACAGTATCTTATACGCCGAATTTAAAAGGGTAATCCCTCTGTAATTGGCACACTCCAGTCTGTGCCCTTTCTTGTAGATTGGGCATATGAGGCCATCCAACCAACTAGTGGGCAATTCTTCATCCTCCCAAATCTTTATAATAATCTGATGGATTGCTTGATGTAGCTGCTCGCTTCCGTGCTTAAGAAGTTCGACCGGGATCTCGTCCTTCCCAGCAGCCTTACTGTTTTTCAGCTCCTTAAGGGCCTTTTTAACCTCATCCAGTGTTGGTGGTTCCACTGCTTGCCTGTCATCCATTATGTTAATCCTGTTCCTGGGTGCTCCTTCGCTGCTACCATTCAACAAATCTTCGAAGTGCTCCTTCCACCTGGCTGCCACCATTGTTTTGTCTGTCAGCAAATTTCCTTCCCGGTCATTGCACATGGCGGGCACTGGCGCAGTCTTGTGCCGCGCGCCATTGACAGTTGCATAAAATCTCCGCATATCGTTCCTGTCCATACTTTCCTGCGCTTCAGCAATAACACTCTCTTCGTGTTGCCGTTTTTTCCTGCGGTGGATTCGTTTCTCTTCTGCTCTTGCAACCCTGTACCGCTCTCTGTTCTGCCGGGTACCGGCCACTAGCATTCGACTTCTGGCGGCATTCTTTTCATTCGTCGCTCGTTGGCAGTCCTCGTCAAACCAACCATTACGTTGGCGTCGCTGAGCGGTACCAATCACCTCTTGCGCTGTTGTTGTCACTGCTTCGTGGATACTTCCCCACAAGCTGTTGACATCTCCAGATCCGTTGGTCTCTCCTATCCTCTCGTCTAGCTTCTGATGGTACTGTGCAGCAACCCCTTCGGCTGACAAGCGCTGGATATTGAAACGCATCGTCCTGTTGTTTCTTGAACTCGTGACGCTGGATAATCGCGCCCGAATTTTAGCGGCTACAAGATAATGATCCGAGTCGATGTTCGGGCCTCTGTAGGACCTCACATCTATGACGTCCGAGAAATGTCGCCCGTCGACCAGCACGTGGTCTATCTGGGAGCAAGTGTCACCACTCGGGTGTCGCCAGGTGTGTTTTCGGATATTCTTACGTGCGAAGTAGGTACTGCTGATTGCCATCCCTCTAGCAGCAGCGAATGTCACAAGGCGCAGACCATTATCGTTGGTAACAGAATGAAGGCTTTCCGTTCCAATGACAGGCCGAAAGAAACTTTCTCTGCCGATTTGCGCATTTGCATCTCCGATGACTATTTTGACATCTTGTTTTGGGCACTCTCCGTAGGCCTTATCAAGGCTCTCATAGAACTCATCCTTCATGTCATCGGGTTTGTCGTTCGTTGGCGCATAGATGCTGATCAGGCTGTAGTTGAAGAACTTGCCCTTCATCCTCAACACACAGATTCGGTCGCTTATCGGCTTCCACCGGATAACTCGCTTCATCTGCTTCCCGATCACTATAAAGCCAACTCCGCGTTCTGCCTTATCGCCGCCGCTGTAGTAGATGTGGTACTTGAATGAAGTGTTGGCGATGGGATCCACCGCTCGGAATTCGCGTTCTCCAGTTTTGGGCCAGCGTATCTCCTGGATAGCGGCCACATTAACGCCGACATTCCGCAGTTCACGAGCCAGGAGCCCAACACGTGCGGGTTCATTCAAAGTTCTCACGTTCCAAGATCCGACTTTCCAATCGTTGTCCTTTATTCGTTGCCGGGTCTGTTGCCGTTGAATCAATCCGTTTACTCTTCTATTGCTTTTCTGGGTGTTTGAAGGTTTTCAGCAGGCTACCTTACCGGGGCCGCGCTGCCTACATTGCGTTGAAGGGGCTGCCTTCTTAGGTATAGCTGACGCAATACAGCATTTCATACTCAGCCGCTGGATGCCAGAACAGACGCTGTTTGAGCCGCACCTCCTTGGTGAACAGACGCTCGGATCGTACCTCCTCAATCTAGCTGAAGTCAGAAGGACAACAGTGCCCAGGCTGCACTACCAGCTAAGCACACAACTCTTAGCTGGCGGTCTGTGTCATCGTTTGACCCGTGGAAGCATGAGGTAGGAACTTGTGAGGACCAGAGCTATGTTGGACGCTCTCCTTATCGACTCACCGTTTTGCAGCCCTTAAACTACAAGCGGCAAAAAGTGCCCTGCAGTTTATACGTTACAATAAAGTCCTAGACGGGGATCTTGCTGGACATTTGAGGATCATCAAAGACTTCAAATTAAACATGGACATAAAAACAGTAGAAGATTGGATGATAACGAAGACCAACTATGATGTTCCCTTCAAAGTGGTGAAACCATGTCGCTATGTTTGGGATGCTGGTGGGCCAAGTTTACGTCCAGGATCTATTGTATTTTATACTGATGGGTCCAAGATGGGGGAAAATACTGGAGCTGGTGTTTTTGGCCCCGGTATCAGTAAGGCTATACCAATGGGATGCAGTCCCACTGTATTTCAAGCGGAAGTTCAAGCCATTCTAGAGTGTGCCAACATTTGTCTGAAAAGAAATTATAGGTTTGCCAAGATCTGTATTTTTTCGGACAGTCAGGCGGCTCTAAATGCGCTAAAAGCTTTCACGTGTCAATCAAAGCTAGTGTGGGAATGCATTATTTCTCTGAAGTAATTGGCCAGTAGGAACGAGGTAACTTTATACTGGGTGCCCGGTCATTGTGGAATTCTGGGAAATGAAAACGCCGACAATTTAGCTAGACAGGGTGCGGCATCAAGCTTTGTAGGCCCTGAACCTTTCTGTGGAGTTCCTGAGTGTGCTCTTCGGATGAAACTAAAAACTTGGGAAATGTCCACGGTAGAATCTAATTGGAATGCCACGGATACATCCAAGCAAGCAAAAAGGTTCATAAAACCCAGTGCAGAAAAAGCCAGGTCCATACTGAATCTAAACAAAAGAGATCTCAGGGTAATTACTGGTCTGATGACTGGCCACTGTCCGAGTAAATATCATCTAAGTAAGATTGGAAAATCCAATCCTCCGAGTGTCGTTTCTGTCAAACGGAAAACGAAACTGCCGAGCATTTACTCTGCAACTGCGGAGTGCTGTACCATCACAGATTGGCGATATTTGGTAAAGGGTTTCTAGAGCCCTTGGAAATTTGGAGAAGTAATCCCAACAGGGTAATAAACTTTATAAATCGAGTTGTGCCTAGTTGGGATCAGGTGTTACATCAACCATTGTCCATCACAGCTCAATTGTGACAGGATACTTGACTAGCACCAAATTAAATATGGGTCATACCACAATATTCCTAAATAATGGACGCAGTGGTTAAAAGGCTCTACAGATGAGGAAAAAAAAATTAGTTAAGGTTGAAGGATTCGTCAATGATATTGCCGTCATCATTAAAATTTAGAAAGCAGTTTTCTCTTTCAAAGCATAAATGTTTAAAAAGAAAATGTATTCACTGCATTTCATCCTCCGTCTGGAACACAGTGAATACATTTTCATAATGAACCTTTGTGTTTTGACCGAGAAAACTTCTTTCGAAATTTCAATGATGATATCAATGACGAATCCTTCAACCTTAAACATATAGGTAAAACTTGATATCAGAACAAAGTTTCGATTTTCTTTGCGTTCTTGAAATAAAAATTTTGTTGAGGAGGGGGGTGTTTAACAAGCTACGTCATTTATCCGAATTTGTGATGAAATGCTACGAGGGGAGAAGGGGGTATTAAAAATTGCATAAAAAAAGCTACGTCATTTATGGACGCCCCCTATGTACCATCTTATTTTTCTGTACGAATAATTTGTGAAATTTCTACCACAATTTTCACCAGGAGTTCAGAGTTTAGACAGATTTTCTTTCCATTGTTGCTCCCAGGATACTTACCTAACTTTCTTCTGGGATTTCTTCCAGATTTCCCGGAATTGCCCCAGAGTTTCTTCCTCCCGAGATTTCACTCGAGATTGTGCAGTATTATTTCCATTGTTGCGCCCGTAATTTCTACCTAGTTTTCTTCTGGGATTTCGTTTAGAAGGCTTCCTTGAGTTACCTCAGAGTTTTTTCCGAGGATTTTTCCTAGAGTTTCCACCGAAATGTTATTCGGTGTTCCTCCTACAATTCCTTCCAGAGGTTTCCGTGGTATTTTTCACAGAGATTTTCACGGTATAATCATATGAGTTTCTCTCGGAGTTTTTTCAAAGACCTTCTCGAGCTTTCTGCTGGATTTTATTCCGGACACGATTTTTTTTCAGGAATTTTTACTGGATTTCTCCCTTCTTTCTCAGAAGTTCTCCTGTGATTCCTCCTTAAGTTCTTTCCCAAGTATTTTCAGTAGTATCTATTTAGATCTATATCAGAGTTTCAATCGGTATTTCTCCAGAAGCTTTTTTTTAGATTTATCCAATATTTATTTCCTGAAACTCCTCAAAATTTGCTCCCAGAATTTCTTCAAGAGGTTCAGGATTTCATCTTGAGTTTTTTTTTGCCTTTTCTTCGCGCTTCCACGTGTAGGGTACCAAGCCACTTGAACAGTGGCTGGTATTTCAGGAACTTTTTCGCTATCACTCAGTCAATTCCAACCGATTGACATGAAATTTTGTACTCGGCTAGATGCTATACATATCTTACCGCACTGAGTTATAGCAAAAAGTGCTCAAAATAGAAGCCCTGCCGAGATGGTTCCACTTCCCTATTCACCAAGATTTTTTCGAAGAATTTTTCCAGGAGTTCTACTTGGGATTTCTACCAACGGTTTTTTTTATAAAGGGATTCTTTTCTCCTGTGATTCTCCCAATAGTTCCAGAATTTCCGAAATTCGCCTTGAAATTATTTCAACGATTTTCCAGGGCAGGAATTTCGGAACGAATGCAGGTGAAATTCCATGAGCAACTCTGGAAAAAATCTTGTAAAGAGCTGTAGGTATTGCTCCGGGGCCCGGAAGTAATCTATCTTAGGAAAAACATTGTTTTGGAAAAAAAACTCCATGAAATTTTCCAAGAAAATTTCAGCAAAGAACTCAAGGAGAACTCTATGAAAATCTAGATGAAATCCCGAGACGAACCAGGGCTAATATCCTTGGAGACACACTGAGAGAAATCAAATCGTCAAATTTAGGGAAGATCCCGAGACGAGCTCCTAGGGATATTTCAAGACTAAACACTAAACACTAAACAAATCCCGGAACACTAAAACAAATCTCGGAAAACTTTTGAGAAAAAACTCGGTACAAACTCTTGGAAAATTCAGAAAGGAACTCTGTGAAGAAAACCTGAAAAATACTCTGGGAAGTGATCTAGTCAAAATCTCCGTACTAATCCCAGGAATGACCAATGCCAGGGTAAAGCGACGGGTGTGTGGATTGAAGATAGGGGTGTGAAAGAATGAAGGATCCCCGGAAGAAGTTCAAACAGGAAATGGCTGATTGGAAGAATAAACAACTTTGCAGGAAAAGTAATCTAGGACGCTTCTTTGAAAAGAGGGAAATTTTCCATACATTAGCATATCGTCATAATTTAAATTTAGTTATCCAGCACTGCTTCACATTGTACTACCTAAGTGGTGCAGAAGTTTAAAGTAATTAAGAATTCACCAAACTGCTAGGGGTTGTGGGGGTAAAGTGGACAGGGTACAGTTTCATGGCTTTTATTGTTTTTCAAAATGTTTTAACGATTGAAGCTTATGCCTAAGCATGAACCATTCTACTTTTGCTGATCTTGAACATTAAAATCAAATAAAACTCTTCAAAATGTCAAAAACTATAAAAATCTCGTGAAAAATCGGAAATGATGTAAAATTGGCTTATTATTGCTAAGGTTTTCTCGGAAGTTATTTTCAAATTATTACAAGTTTTATTCCCTAAACCAATAAAGACCACGTAGAAGAAAATATTCGACCAAAAAAAAAAATTAGGTTTTGTAAAAAAAAAGTTTTGGAAATAATTTTAACATAATCAGACTCTGGGGGTAAAATGGACAATCGGTTCAAATTTCACCAAAGTTTTAAATTTTTCTTTGCAAACTCCAGAATCATGAGTCGTCATACGTATCGTGAGATAGTTGAAGTAAAAAGTTACAAAAAAATAACAAAATAAATTTTTCATCCTAAACAGTGCTTGTTTTTACACTATTTTAGCAATAGTTATTTAAGTGTGTTTCAAAGTTTGTATTAAAAGTTTGAAAACAACAAAATAAAGGTATCGTATGAAATTTGATAGTTTGTATTTAAAAATATAGAAATAATATGCTTTTATATAACTTTTAACGACTTGTTCGCTTTACCCCATCGATTGGCCATTTTACCCCCACAGTTTTTTTTCACGCTATTTAAAGCACGTTTTGCAGAAGAAAATAATCAAAGAAAACAATATTTTTTAAATGCAATCCCTTACAAGATTTTATTATCATTATATCATTATCATCCATGTTACTCGGAAAAGCAGATGGATTTTGCCGCATTTCCACTGGAAACGACCAAAATGCTTAGATTGTCCACTTTACCTCTACCACCCCTAATTCTATTTTTATGGAGAAATTGGGCTTCGCGGCCGTGTGGTTAGCGGAAGTCATATGCACATGAAAACAGGTTGCTTTGTTTTCTCTGCGTTCCACTCAATCATCAGTAGTCCTGTTCAACGACGTAGGTTGAACTTGCTCGAAGTTGCTGCATCCTACCCTTACCCATTTGTCAACAAACGGGAAAGAGAGGGATGGAGCAAGCTCGAGCAAGTTCAACCAACGTCGTTGAACAGGACTAGTAATGACTGCAAAGCTTTGTTGCATTCTACGAAGCGAATTTTTTTTTACGTATGAGCCTCTGTACGTTTTTTTATGTATGAGCCCCTGTCCTGCTCACTCCCACAGAAAATTTGGAAACACCGCGCACAGTAAAAGTCACATTTGACTTTTACTGTGCGAACTGTTTTCAATTTTTTTGTGGGAGTGAGCAGTACGCAAGATTCGTGCAGAGGCTCATGGTTAGTAAAACACGTTTGACATTTGTTTATTTTGTTTCATTCTACAAAGCGGAAGCTAAAATCTACGAATGAGTAAGTTTTGCGTCTGTCGGATTTGTGATTTCGTACATGATATTACAACAACTCTACATGATACAACTCTACAAAAACTGGTTATACGAAACACATTCGTTGAGGTTTAACGAAAGAATATTCTGAGTGTATATGGTGCAGTTTGACAATATTTGTGGTGTATTTATCTATTTTCTATGGTGCAATTTGGATTTTTTTTTTCCTGAGGAATCCTGGAAGATTACCTGGAAAATCCCCAAAGTGAATTCTTGGCCAAATCTGCTTAGAGAATTCCTTGCAAAGGCTCCAAAAGGAATCCCCAGACGGAGTTTCCGGCGGAAGCCCCAAAGGGCAATAGTTTTAGAAGGAATTCCTGGAGAAATCCACAGAAGCTCCACAGCTGCAGACATCTTTTGAAGAAACTTCAGCTAGAATCCCCAAGTGAAATTTCTAGGGAACTCTCAAAAGGAAATTGTGGAGAAATCTCTAGAGGGAACTCCTCCAGAACTTCTGGAAGATTTCCTAGTTGGAACTCATTGAGAAACCTTCAGAAGGAACTCATGGAGGAATTCCCAGAGGGAACTGCTAATGGAATATCCAGAAGGAACTACTGGAGGAATTTCCTAGAACTCCAAAAAGAAAACCCAAAGTATAAACATCTCTGTTTGTTAGTTCAGAGACGAGTGTTGACAAGCAAACATGCTTGCAGCACGACACTTTTGCATTAAAATTGGTTAGAATTCTGTAAAATATGGTTGACTGCAGAAGGCAATACCACCACCAACAAGCCCAAAGGACAACAACATAACAGTGCGCTACCATATCTACAGGCTTAATGATTTTGCAAATTCTAGTTCGTTTTACGCCACGGTGCACAGTTCAACTTGGGTTACAAAATGTACCGCCACCTAGTGTCTCACCATCACATCTTCCAGAGCAACCCTACAATAATGGCAATGAATTATGAGCATGTCTGTTTTTAGAAGCGAAGGAAAATTTTCTATAAAACATGACTTGAATATTTACCTAACAGAGAAAACGGATCGGTCCAGAAAAACAGCGATTTCGAGAAACAATCATCGGAAAATAAAGCCAGCAGCAGCTCAGAATCGTACCCCCCCGAAGTGAACCATTTCATCGAGCCGGGGAGGTCCCATCAATTCCTCCTGTCCGAGCAACCGTTGCGTCTTCGTCGCCGGGGGGAGCTGGACGGCGGCGGCGTTGATGATGATTGTGTAATTTTACCACAGAAGCAGCTTTCGACGATCGCGATTATGTTCCATCAAAATAAACGATGCTTAGTATTCATTTCGTCAGGCGCCGCCACCGTCACCGTCGCCGAGGCAGCTTTTTCCCGAGGCCAAGTTGTATTTTCTGCAAAGGCAGTGTCGGCGGTGGAATTACACGGTTCATAAATAGCAACAGCCGCGCACGGCCATCAACAGTTGAACGTTTTTGGATGATGGCCCTAAATTTGAGCGTTTTAGGGAGTCTGGTGCTAATTGTTATTGCAGCAATTTAGATTCCAGCCTCTGTGAAGTAGGATTTAGAAAGGTTGCAGAAAATCTGAAGCAGAGATTTAGGCAAAAAGAAAATACATTTTTATCGTATTTTTATCAAATGCACAATGTTCTATGGGGATATTTTAACATCATGGGACAGTTATGTGTAGTATTAAATCAGCTGTGATAAAATGAGCATTCCGGAGGACCATGGCACACAGTTGAGCTTACAGTCCTTTACTGACATTTGAACGTCAATCAGCACCCCTAATATAGAGAACAGACGCTGTTGCGAGCCGTTCCTCCTGGAGACCATACCCTCATGCTTGTAGAAGCAAACATGGCCGCCCCTATTAGTCTACGCCCAAAGTTCGTACCTTTTAGGTTTCACGAGGATTTCAGAGGCTTCCGAGGCATTTCTGGACATTTCTGGGTTTCAGAGAGGCTCCCGGGGGCTTTAGGGAGCTGCACAGCTCTTTTTGAGGAGTTTCTAGGGGTTTTAAGAGGGTTTCAGAGGTGTTTAAAGGCGGTTCAAGGCATACCCGGAGGTTTTGGAAGAGTTTACGGGAGTTTTGGGTGGCTTCGTAGGGTTTCAGGTGAGCTTTGGGGACATTTCAGTGGGTTTCAGAATGAAGTCAAAACATTTCAGAACGTTTCCGTACGTTTCAATGGGAAAAGACTCCTCCAGGAGATCTTCAGGACAGATCAATAGGAGCTTCAATGCGTTTCATGGCGTTTTAGGGGGATTTGAAAACGCTTCAAAAGGTTTCAGAGGTGTTCACGGTATGCTCTAGGGGGTTTCAAGGCCTTTATTTATTTGACGTCAATCATTCGTAGACCGTTGTTAGTTACATAAGCATGCTTAGTTGTACATTTATATTGCACTATTCCACTTACCAATATTTATTAAGTTCCTTAGTTTTGAGTATCATAAAAGTATTTTTTCAATGGCATATCAAAGGGTTTCATAAGGGCTTCAGCATTGTACCTGCGGATACAATGATTTTCTCTCAAGGGAGTACTGTGAGACCCTTAAAGAGTCACAGAAATAACAACTTGATAAACCGTAGCTATCTGAGGCAGTGTGAATAGGAGTCCTAATAATAATACTCCTAGAGACTACTTGCTACGTTTGTAGATTCGATGGCCTCCGTATCCCTTTTGGAAAACAACGTGCCTCTGGAATCGGACTCCTGTAACTCATTTACTCTGCTCCTTAGACCCTCCTGTATACATTCTTCCCTTTTTCAGGTGTTCGTCGAAGTGTTGCTTCCACCGTTCGATTCCCTCACGTCCGTCAAAGGCTTTAGGACAGAAGGTCGAAGGACAAATGGTCGAAGGACAAAAGGTCGAAGGACAAAAGGTCGAATGGGACAAAAGGTCGAATGGGACAAAAGGTCGAATGGGACAAAAGGTCGAATGGGACAAAAGGTCGAATGGGACATGTTGTTACTCATTGAGAGAACAATAAATGCTGTTAAAGAAATCATATTTAGCCAGTAACATTTCCTTAGGAAATTTTTCCTTCTTTCGTTTATAGGCTGTTTTTTCAAGTTGTGATGATGTAGTATTTAATGGCAATTTAATTAAACTTTTTGTTTATGAATTTTTCCTTCTTTAATTTATAGGCTGTTCTTTTAAATTTTGTTACTGAAATAATTATTGATTTTTAGATGCTTTTGAAAAAGACATTTTGCCTTCTTTTATTCAATAGCTTCCGCAACTAACATTTTCAGCGCTATAAGCTTCAGTCATTGGTTTCTATTGTGTAACCATAGAATAAAAGAAGTCAACGCTGAATAAAAGGGACGCTAGTCAAATATAAATCATAAACTAATACACGACTGCAAAACAAGCACCATACAGCTACCAAACCCGGTTTTCAGAAATCCATTGCTTGTCACTGGGGCTGCCTTTACTCCACTCTATTCCAACTTTGGGAGATTTCCCGGAAGATGTGAAAACTTGAACAAATCGAATAGGAGTGCCCACTAACAAAACAGCTGCTACTATACAGTACAATTCGTTATACTGACAAATCCCCAAACCAGCAGCGCTTTAAAGGCCGTTATGCGATTTCATTACGGCTAGAAGCTGTAATAAAGAAAATGTTGGTATACCAACACGGCTTGTCGGATGTAAACATTATTGTCAAAACAAACTTTAAGCGGGATATATAGCTACTACACAAATTCTTTACAGCTATCCATCTCTGTGTTGTGAAATTATTTGGGTTGCTTTTATTGCACTTCAATTCAATGCCGGAAGATTTGCCGGAAGATGTGCAAATCGAATAAGAGTCCCAGCCACTACAACAGCTGCTTTTATACAATACGTTTTGTAATGTTGCCAAAACACAAAACAGCAGCGCTTCGTAGCCGTTTAAAGAACACTCTTTCAGCTAGAAACTGTAAAGAAGAATCTGTTGACGCAGCCACACAGCTTGTTCAATGTAAACATTATTGCGTTTGACGTTTCACAAGCTTTTGCAGCAAGATGAAGTTGGGTAAGGTTTCTTGTCGCACAATTATGAAGCCTTGTCTGGAGAAAAATAAAACGGGCTATTTTCTATACTATTTATATATAGCAGTGTGGCAGCGAGGACATCATCGGGATCAGTGAATACGGAGATCGGAAGTTCGAATCCAAGTAGCGGCAAGTACTTTAATTATTCAATTTTAGAAGTGATAATTCCAGTTCCACATGTATTGCGTCACGGTATCCATAACCTAATTATATTTAATCGTTTAATTTGAGGATGCCGTATAACTATTATTTAACAACTGCGAAAAGGCTGAAAAAGCGCCTTCTTAAGATGTTATTCAGTTAGTGATTATATAGGAGCCGAGAAAAGAGCTATGACTTCGTGGCATAGAAGCAGCTCGCACAGCATATACATGTGGATTAAGTTCGCCAGATTCATTGGTATAGGGCTTGCATAGAAGCTCCATATGTACAGGGGATAGACAAAATGATCGGGACAGGCAAAATTTTCACTTTTCAAAAAATGTTCAACTAGCTGTAACTTTTCGAAAAGTGCATCAAATATTTTCAAATTTTTACTGTAAGTTCCTCAACTAGTTGTGTATCAGTGGACAGAATTTGGAAAAGATCGGACAATTCTTCACAAAGTTATAAAGATTTTTGAAAAAGGTAAAATTATCCGATAGCCAACTTTGAGCTGTTATATCTCCGGATTCAATGAACCGAATGCAATGAAATTGTGTCCATTTATGACTTATATAATGAGCTATGAAAAACCATTAACTTAACTTAATATTCTTAACACGGAAGAAAGTTATAACGATTAGATTATTTTTCTAAAAAAACACCAAATTATCCAAAACATCAACATCGTTTCAAAATTCAAGATGCAAATTATAGTTCATTTAGTTTCCTTCTAATTGACTTATAGGGTAAGTGTACCAATTATGGCACTACCCAAGGAAAACTATTTGTACAAAAATAACGAGAAGAACAACGAATGTCACCAATATGTTAAAAGATAGTTTAGTTTCCATACTTTACAGGAAAAATATAAAAACGGAGCCAAAACTATTTTAGTATTTATTACAGCGTGTGCCAATGATAGGAACCCTGTCCCAGTTATGGCTACATTTTCTAACTTCGGTTCCTTTTCGCACTATTTGCATGCATTTCTTATGGGATTAGCCATAATTGGTACACTATGGCGAAAAAGGGTGCAAGGAAGCCAAAATTTTAAGGAAAAAGATTTATTTCTACCATAATTTGAGCAAAATGTGGACTTTAAATGAATGCAATCATCTTTTGGGAATGCGATCTGTTGTTGACATTTTTTTTATTGTTGATATATATCGTTAAAGGGTGAAAATCAACTATAGCGAATAAATGGTACTATAGCCATGATTGGTACACTTACCCTATATAAATGCGTTTTGAAGGAAAGTTACAACATAGCCACCAATAAATTGGAAAAGTAATGGGATGCATATTAAAAATAGACCAATTTACCAAAAAATCGTGGAAAAAATAAAATCGCTATAACTTTTTCGCTTGTTAAAAATTTCAAGTTAAATTAAATGTTTTCCAGAGTTCATTATATAAGTCATGAATGGTCAAAATTTCATTGCAATCGGTTCATTCAATCCGGAGATATAACAGCTCAAAGTTGACTATCGGATAATTTTACCTTTTTCAAAAATCTTTATAGCTTCGTGCAGAATTGTCCGATCTTTTCCAACTGATAAACAACTAGTTGAAGAACTTACAGTAAAAATTTGAGAATATTTGATGCACTTTTCGAAAAGTTACAGCTAGTTGAACATTTTTTGGAAAGTGAAAATTTTGCCTGTCCCGATCATTTTGTCTATCCCCTGTACAACACAGTAACTCAGCATCAAGCCCTATTGAGGACGCATTGTTGACGTTTACATTCACAATATATGTTAGTTGGGTCGACCTTTTGTCCATTCGATCTTTAATCCTTCGACCTTTTGTCCTTCGACATTATGTCTTTCGACCTTTTGTCATAGATTCCGTCAAAAGACTCCAATCCATACACCAACACATTTCAACTCAAGGCACGTATCATCTGCAGTGGAGTCGAGCTTGTGGTAGAGCTTTCGTGTTGCGTGGAAACTGTTCAGCAGAGCCATTTCCTCGCACACTGCTTTCGTCAAGAGGCACACCTTCTCCAGGGAGAAGCAGGTTTTGCTGCTTCCGCTTCTGTGTTTTGAGTTCCACTTTCTGTAAGGCTGCACAGCGTGACCACGTATGCTGTGTTCATCTGTTCCAGAATTTCTCTGTACATACTTTAGTTGTACTGCAGCAGTCTCCTTTACATGCCTCATTTTCCATCGCAATGAAAGAGCGCACCGAAGTCATGAGCGAACACAAAGGAAATATTCGGTTGTTTCAGTCGCTCATGGTAGCATTGAATAGGGCCTATACATTTCCACAATATTCGGAATTCACTGAATCGTTCGCTGCTTTGAAATCCATGAACATGGTGAGTCTGCAAGTTTTATTCCCTAAATTTATCTAGGATCATCTGCAGGCTGAGCATTTGAACCGTCGTTGATCGGCCCTCACGAAAACTAGCATAGTATTCACCGACGAAGGACTCCTCAAAAGGTCTCAGTCTGTTGAAAAAGACACGTATTCTGTAATCCCTCTATAATTGGCACACTCTAGTCTGTGCCTTTTCTTGTATATTGAGCATATGAGGCCATCCAACTAGCTGGTAAGCAATTCTTCACCCTCCCAAATCTTTGCTATAATCTGGTGGATTGATTGATGTAGCTGATCGCTTCCGTGCTTAAGATGCTCGACCGGCATCTCTTCCTTCTCAGCAGCCTTGCTGTTTTCAGCTCCTAAGGGCCTTCTTAACCGCATCCGCTATTTACAGTTGCATTAAACCTCCTGTACAGGGGCATACAATTTCGTTTCAATGATACACTTTCATGCAACATTTGAATGAGTCACTTCAAGTGGTTCATACATTTTTCTAATGACTCGGTCGTTAAAAAAAACTTTTCCACTCATCGTAGCACTCGGTAGTCTCCCACCCGGTCGCATTACTTGTGCTTAACCCGTCAGAGCATTAGTGCAAGGGGCCTGCAACTCTAAACTTTCGCTAGTATTCAAAAATACTAGAAAATACTACCGAAAATTTACAACACAGTAGCCTGGTTTGCTTAGTTTGGTTTTGACAAAATGGACAAAATCTATTCATATACTGAGGAGTTATGTCAAAGTCCGCTAGCAGCTGCTGTACTTGCGTTGATTTTGTAATGCCAGGAGTGATTTTTCGTCCACAACACACATCAAATGTATATTTTTTATGAATTTTGAAATTGAACCATTGTAAAGCACAGATACACATTTAGTTTATATGCTTATTAAAGAGATACTATGAAGCATTATGCTGTATAGTTTTTATTTGCCTATCCTGCAGAACGCCTCTTATGTTGAGTGGGATTCTATCGTAATAAAAGTTTTCATTACGGCATGCAATGAATGGATGAAAAGTTTTCTTTTAGACGATACTATTTCATTTTTCTGAAAGCTCATATCAGCTGAGAAGAACATGCGAGTTCTGGGGACTTCCCAATTGAAAATGAAAGTAAAAGCACTCAAACTGCGTTTGAAATAGCACGTTTATTTCACAAGGACAAGGAACTCGCTGCTACATTCTACCGAGACTATGCGTTCAGCCGTAACCGCTGCGTCAAGTTATCCGGTCCGGATGTTCGGCTCTTCGGCTGGCATCGAATTCGAAGCTGTTTTTCGCCTTCTGGAAGTCGACGAGGCCAGACCATTCTTCAACCAGTCTGTCTACAATACACAAACAATAAAGAGCTAGCAAACTAGAGTTATTTAACAGAACAACTTACCTAAAGGAAAACGAGGAAAACTTTTACCTGTACCGAAATTTGTGTCAAGGCACTGTACTGGGCACTGCATCACAGACCAAACAAACAACTTTTTCGTATGTGCGTTACCATGGCGCATGGCTTACTATGAAAATATTATCGAATACTAAAAATACTAGCAGTATACTTTCACGAGAAATACTACAAAGTTTAGAGTTGCAGGCCCCTTGCATTAGTGTCTCACTGGTGCGCACTAGTCTCTCAATGGTTACAGGCGCCGATTAATTGGATTTAAGTGGTCGAATTTGTTATCCTCTTTCATAAAACATAATTATCATGATGATGATTAACCTGGGCTTGTTAGGGGAATATCTGTAAATAAAAGAAAATCGTGTTAAGTACTGTTCCTTTGAATTCCACTAAGAATTTGCATCCTTTGACAGATACGTATTTCGACCTCAACTGTAAGGTCGTCTTCAGTGTCAAGTACAAGACACTGAAGACGACCTTACAGTTGAGATCGAAATACGTATCTGTCAAAGGATGCAAATTCTTAGTGGAATTCAAAGGAACAGTACTTAACGCGATTTTCTTTTATTTATAATTATCATTCTATTGGCGTGCACCACTATTTAAAAATGTGGTTTAAATAGTATTTTTAGCATGTTGAAGTATTTCAATGACTCATAAATGAAACGAAAATCCAAGTGTATCATCCCATGTTTCATACACACTTGTTTCTGTAGCAGCAACGAACAAGTGTGTTGCTGGGTGAGAGATGAAGCATCACAGCAGTCCGTTCGCATGGGAAACGATTTGCTACAGTCGTCGTACGTCATGTTTTCCTTTCGAAATTGCACGACCCTGCTTTCCTACGCTTCAGCAAACACACTCTCTTTGTGTTATGTTGTTATGATGTTGTTGTCACTGCTTCATGGATAAGCCCCCATAAACTGTTGACATCTCCAGATTCGTTGGTCTCTTCTATCCTCTCGTCCAGCATTTGATGGTACTGTGCAGCAACCCCTTAGGCTGACAAGCGACTGACAAGCTGATACGCATCGTTCTGTTGTTTCTTGAACCCGTGACGCTGGGTAACCGCGTCCGGATTTTTACGGCTACAACATAATGAACCGAGTCAATGTTCGGGCCTCGGTAGGACCTCATATCTATGATGTCAGAAAAATGCTGCCCGTCGATAGTTGCTAAGTTAACGCCGACATTCTGCAGTTCACGAGCACACACTAAGATCAGCTCGGTATTTTTTCCATCTTTTTACTGAGTTCTCAACAGCAGATTTAACTCGGTACGCTCGGTTGTTTCTTTTACGGATATTCTGTAAATGAGTTACGGAGCTCAGCTAATGAACTGTCAAAAGTTACTGAAGCACGGCAAATATCATTACTGGTGAACGGTAAATACGATTACCGAGTGTACCGAAATAAATCTGCTGTTGAAAACTCAGTAAAAAGATGAAAAATATACTGAACTCAGCGAATAAATTACTGAGCTGGAACATCTGAATCTTAGTGTGCAGGAGCCCAACACGTGCGTCTTCATTCAAAGTTCTCACGTTCCAAGATCCGACTTTCCAATCTTTGTCCTTAATTCGTTGCCGGGTCTATTGCCGTTGAATCAATCCCTTTACTATTGCTTTTCTTGGTGTTTGAAGGTTTTCAGGAGGCTACCTTACCGGGGCCGCGTTGCCTACATCGCGTCTTGTCTCTTTAGGTATCGCTGACGCGATATAGCTTTTCATTCTCAGCCGATGTATGCCAGAACAGACGCTGTTTGAGCCGTACTTCCTTGGTAAACAGACGCTCGGGTCGTACCTCCTCAATCTAGCTGAAGTCAGAAGGACAGCAGTGCTCAGGCTGCACTACCAGCTAAGCACAGAAGTCTTAGCTGACAGTCTTTGTCATCGCTTGACCCGTGGAACCATAAAGTATGAACTTGTGAAGATCAGAGCTGTGTTGGACGCTCGTCTTCTCGACTCATCGTTTTGCAGCCCACGATGAATGGTAGACCTTACCATCATCATTATCTCATGGTCATTTTAGGCCCGGCCGAAATTCGATACCGCATATTTCATTTGACGAAGAGATTTGAACACAATTTTTCCAATACCAGGTAGGAGTCCCCCATTGGTAGATTTTCAAATGATTATAAACTACATTTGTATTGCAAGTGACAAGTTGGTTTGTTGTTGAGTTCAAGTTGACAATGAATAACAATATTCAGAGCTGTGGGAAACATCTTTTATTTCAACGCCTCAAGCACTGTTTTTTGAACAGCGTTTCATAAACAACGTAAAATAAGACATTTTATGTCACCCTGTTGTAAGCCTTCACAAATCCAAAAGTGAATCGTGTATGACAAGCGAATGTCCTGAATTCAACTAGACTATGGCAAAAGAAAAACGCCCTGCTCCTCCTTCTGCAATCAGAAAATACGATCACAGATCACAGAAATCGTTGTTTTTTTTTCCTGCATTCTCAACTGCATCGCCGTTCTTTGCCAGGAGCCAAAGATCTGCCCCGCGCCCAACGCAAATGCAACGAACACAACCGAAATAATTAATCTTGTCAGGGCGGTGGTAATTGTTTTCGCTTTTCCTCTCCGGATTTTTCACTCTTCTGGTGTGCTCCATTCTGCTGGTAAACTGGCTATCGCGCGCGCAGTAAAATGTCATAATATTTTATGTCGAATCATTGTCAAGTGTGCTCTGGTTCCCGCGGGGTGGCCCACCCAACAATAGCCAGAGCGAGCGTCTTGTCTTGGAGGAGAAAAAAAAGGAGGTGACAACGACGATGTTGACGGTCCACGATGGAAAAGAACATTGCCGGAAATAGGGACGGATCATTTCAATTAGTTATCCGCTCGAAAGGGGGCGACCGCGATGATGACCGGTTCGTTCAACAGTTAAGAGTTTTCATTTGTCTAGGGGATGGGATTACTTTTTGTAGCGTGGCGACCCATGTATTGCATCGACCGTGGTAAGATCTTTCAAGAACTCGTTTTGAGAAGTGGCTTCAAGTGTTAGTACTTACCCTGAATGATGAGAGTCTTATTAAGGTTTAAATGCTGGTTTTCAGATGGCCAATTTGTTATCGGATAGTTAAGCGAAGATTATACTGGTCGACAGAATCCAAGTAATAGATATGTGCATTGAGTTTAGGGTCACAGAAATTGAAGGTTATTCATCCGGATATTGCCAATGAAACGAGAAGATAGCTAAGTGAATCTTCCAGGGGGCGTACACAAATTACAACATGGTTTTAGGGGGAGGGGGGGTTTTGTTGCAGAACGTGACGACCCTAACAAAAATATTGAGGTAACATACAAAAAGTGTGACATAGGGGGGAGGGGAGGTTGAAAACGCTCGATTTTTGCGTAACATAATTTGTGTATCAACCCCAGGAGTTGTTTCTGAGACAAGGAAATCTGGAGGAACCCGAGGAGGGAGAACACAATTAACCAAAATACCCCTTTCTTCATTACACAATAATGGAATAGAGCTTTACGGTGAATGTGGTTGTAATCGATGGGGGTCCGAGGAAGATTTGTTTTGACGTATATGAGGGAAGTTTAGTGATGTCCAGAGAGCGATTTAAAATTAATCTGGCAAAGATTTGACGAAATTTTCATTCTGGTTTCAATGTATTTACGGCTTGAATAAGTTATAGAAAGACACTTGAAATGGCTTTTAAAAGTTGAAAGATTTACTCCTTAATCTTGGTACCAATCCAGCATGGAATGAGTTTGAGATAAAAATTATTCAGACAGATCTATTTTTTCCGTTATTGTGACATTTGCACCCATTTAGACTCGGCCTGAATTCATTATTATCACATTCGAACTTCGTACACGACTTCGCAGGTGCTAGCGCATACAAGCAGAGCCGTAGCGTGGTCCCATGGCGCCCTTGGCAAGCATCCAGGTTGGCGCTGGGCGTCATTGTAATTTGCTAAGTTTGTAGTTATTCATTTTTTTCAAAATTTCTTTAAAAGTTGCACTTGGTGTATTTTTTAGGAATTTCAATGGGAGTCACCTTACAATTTCCCGAAGTTTATTTCTTTTATACGAGTATAGGTACGAACAATACAGATTTATAATATAAATGATGCATAATTTTCTTCAGCAAATCTTACAGTATTTTTTGTATTTTTGTTACTGGACTTTCAACTGAATTATGTTCTCAAAAATATTTAATTGAGTTTTAGAGGCTTTCAGGAATCCTCAAATGATGTATTTTATAAATTTTCGACGATTAGTTTAATAGGCTCCACCAAAATTCTCCAATAACTTTAACAAAGATGTGTTCTGAAGTTTTTTCAAAGCATTTCTCAAAAGTTCTGTAAGAAAATGTTCAGTAATCATTGGACAAAACATAGACATGGTTGAATACCAGGAGGATTTTCTAAAGGAATCTCTACATCAGTTTTTGTTGAAATCTCTGGAAGCATTCCGACTGGAATCACAAGAATAAATTATGCTAGAATCTCTGGAAGAATTAATGCATAAATTTCAGAAGGAACACTTGATGAAAATCCGGGAGAAATGTCAGCAAGATGGAATTCATGGAATAATTTCGGAAGGTATCAATGGAAGTTTTCTGATCGATGAGATAGATTTTTTTTTACAAAGGAATCTGTAAATGACTTTCTGAAGGAAACTTTGGTCGAATTTCTAAAGAATTCCATAGAAGACTGGAAGAATTTTCATCAAGAATTCTTGGGATTTCTAACGGAACCTATGCAAAAGGAATCCGTAGAAATATTACTGACAAAATCTATTGAAGGGTTTCTAGGCACCTAATCCTTGAAGATATTTTTGCAGGAATCACTATACGAATTCCAAAGGAAATTTTGGAACTCTGAAGGAATAATG
Source organism: Aedes albopictus (assembly GCF_035046485.1). Classification (NCBI taxonomy): domain Eukaryota; kingdom Metazoa; phylum Arthropoda; class Insecta; order Diptera; family Culicidae; genus Aedes; species Aedes albopictus. The sequence continues at coordinate 200,626,859 of NC_085137.1, read as the reverse complement.
GAAGATTATTCAATAAAATCCTTGGAAAAAATGTCGGGAAGATTCCTTTGACTAATTTCTGAAAAAAAACTTCTAGATAACTTTTTGAAAGCCTCCCTGGAGGAATTTCTAAAGGAATTTAGAAACTTCTTTGAGATATTTTAAGAAAAATTTTCAGAAGAATTAATGATTTGAAATTGGTTTTAAAGAATCCCGGAAGGGGAGTTTCTAAAAGAATTTCTAGATAAATTTCTTATATATTTTTTGAAAAATTTACTGAAGAAAAAAATCCAAACAAATATCTGGTGGAATTTATGAAGAAATTCCTAGAATATTAAATTTATTTTGAGATAATGAAGATTTAAAAAATTCAATGTTCAATCTTAGATATTGTAAAAAAAATAAATCTAATTGAAAACATTCAAGAAAACAAAAGCATCATCCTGTTTCCTTCTAGCCTTATGCCTTTTCGGCGCCCTCTGAAGCTGGCGCCCTTGGTGGGGCGCACGCTACGGTTCTGCACACAAGTTCGGTTGAGTTCATGACAGGGGCGTCGGATGCAAAATAGGTAAACAAAATAAGTTTGATTACCCAGGTAACCAATAAGCATTTAAATAAGCTGTATTTCAGCTATAAAACTGCATTATATCTGCTTGCTGCTGTATCATAGCAGTTTGACTGCTGAATTGCCCTGTATTAGCAATTCAAATGCTGCCTAAAATATGACAGCTGTTGTGTAGCATTTCAAATGCACGATATTTTTTGGATAACAAGCATCCTAACTGCTACTTTATTGACATAAAACTGCTAAGAAAGATGAGCGATGTTAAAACTGTTACACATTTCAACATTGCCACGACTATAGGATCCATTACCATTCAGATGTCCTATCATTTTAAAAGATACTACACCGTCTTCGGCCAGAGGCCGCACAGACTGAACATAACTAACATTAGACAACGGACAACACATGAAACACCCAGTGGCCCAGTGGAGAATTTTCCGTTTGACGAAAAGTTTTCCCCGACTGGAGCGGGAATCGAACCCACACTCCGAGGCTTACGAGACACCTAAACGACTGACGCCGCTAACCGCTCGGCCACGAAGCCCACCAATTTACTGGTAGCAACGAAGCAACGAAGGGGCCATATAGCCGAGGCGGTAAACGCACGGGTATTCAGCATGACCATGCTGAGGGTGACGGGTTCGATTCCCGGTCGGTCCAGGATCTTTTCGTAAAGAAAATTTCCTTGACTTCCTTGGGCATAGAGTATCTTCGTGCCTGCCACACGATATACACATGCAAAATGGTCATTGGCAAAGGAAGCTTTCAGTTAATAACTGTGGAAGTGCTTATAGAACACTAAGCTGAGAAGCAGGCTTTGTCCCAGTGAGGACGTTACGCCAAGAAGAAGAAGAAGAACGAAGCAAATCAATGAGAGAACAAATGTTTTTCAAATAAATCCCATGGAATAAGAAACCAATTCCATCGTGTACTATGGGAATGTTTTGATTACACTAGTTTACAGCATTTTTGAACTCGGTAAGCTGATGATCATTTTTGGTGTAGAATCATGCCCTGAGTTCGAAAACGCGAAAGAAAAAAATTACAGTAGAGCGGAAATTTTTTCGACTTTCCATACAAGGTTGATGATTTGAAATCGATTTTTGTTCTATTTTTAAGCAAAGTCGCTCACTTCAAACATCTCATTCTCCGTAATCAATGCTCCGATTGAGCTGAAACTTTTACTGTAACTCGCCTACATATAATATGTCAAATAAACGTCGAGAAAGAATTTTTAGGTTGTTTTTTTCTTATTGAAAAAAAAAATACATTTCTCCAAAAAATTTTGGGAATTTTGCTAAAATTTAAGAAGATCGTCCCTAAAACTCGCCAATATCTTGAATTTTATCAATATGACGCAAAACCTGTATTCAGATGATCGAATGGTATTGTATTCAGCTTTCAATTTATGGAAAAAGATTTAAAATTGGTTGAACAAAACGCAATATATTTGAATTTTAGTAAATTACATATTTTGAAAAGTTACAAAACTCGATATTGAGCTAAAACTCAAAAACTGTTCTACTTTAAATTTTTTGAAGGTCGGTTCCGAAATCAGCACTAAATTGTGCTTCAAAAATTTTGGTCGTTGACAGAAGTTCACGACTTTCGTTTTATTTTGTAAACTTGTGTTATCAGTACTTATCCGGGCACAGCAAAATACCTGCCGGTGTGGTACTGAATCCTTTAATAGATCAAAAAATCAAAACACATTATCTGATCATTTATAGCTCATCCTGTAGCGCGGTTCGGCATCATCATCAGCCAGAGGATTGTGGGATCGAATCCCAATTTCAGCGGGAATAGCAGAAAAACAACTGCAAAAATAAACAACAGTCCCAAAGTCGCACAGGAGAGTGTGAAATTTGTATCAGTTAGTATCGGGTTTCTTATCAATGTTTAGACAACTGTGATCATTTGAGAATCCCCTGAATCATCATTTCCCAGCGACATTTCACACTACCCAGGTAACCAATAAGCAGTTAAAATTGCTTTTATTTAGCACTATATGCGCCTTAACTGCAGATCATTAAATGCTAATATGCCGTATATGCGCCATAACTGCTAATTAAAAGCAGGTTTTGGCCCAATATACGGCTGATTAAATGCTTATCTTTCCTATCCCCGAAAAATCGAACATAAACAAAAATATTTTCCTCTGCGCATTTCAGTCGCTTCATATTCATCCCTTTCTATATTTACTCACACTCTCCTGTGCGACTTTGGGACTGTTGTTTATTTTTGCAGTTGTTTTTCTGTTATTCCCGCTGAAATTGGGATTCGATCCCACAATCCTCTGGCTGATGATGATGCTGAACCGCGCTACAGGATGAGCTATAAATGATCAGATAATGTGCGTTGATTTTTTGATCTATTAAAGGATTCAGTACCACACCGGCAGGTATTTTGCTGTGCCCGGACAAGTGCTGATAATCAAAACATTCCCATAATACACGATGCAATTGGTTTCTTATTTCATGGAATTTATTTGAAAAACATTTGTTCTCTCATTGATTTGCTTCGTTGCTACCATTAAATGATAGGACATCTGAATGGTAATTGATCCTATAGTCGTGGCAATGTTGAAATATGTAACAGTTTTAACATCGCTCATCTCTCTAAGCAGTTTTATGGCAATAAAGTAGAAGTTAGGATGCTTGTTATCCAAAAAATATCGTGCATTTGAAATGCTACACAACAGCTGTCAGATTTTAGGCAGCATTTGAATTGCTAATACAGGGCAATTCAGCAGTCGAACTGCTATGATACAGCAGCAAACAGATATAATGCAGTTTTATAGCTGAAATACAGCTTATTTAAATGCTTATTGGTAACCTGGGTATTGAACGATTCAGTATGCATAACATACTGAAAGACTCACCTGGATGCGAAAAAAAAAACAGATGCGTCCAAGTCAAATTCGGACATCAAATTTTGCAAAATCGTTAGAGGAAAATAGGAGGTTTCCATCAGAGATTGCGCAAAAAAGTGTGGAACGACTGTTGGTATGGTTCAGCGCGCCAAGGAGCGTAATTCCCTGAAGACCTACCCAAAAATGTCCAAAACGCAGTCAAATTCTGGCGGATTATGTGAGAACTCGGGCTTGGAAACCGTAATTTACAAAAAAAAATTAAACATTTTCAAATACAGCAATTTTCAGGTGTACTCATAATTAACGATACAGTCCTTAACTTCGTCCGATCCTATCCAAATTCTGACCACTGATATGTACAGTTGACCAACTTACAGTGAAAGTTTGATAATATTTGACGCACTTTTCGGAAAGTTACAGCCACTCGATCGTGTAATTCGCAAAAAATGTTGTACGGCAATCTAGCTAGGTTTACTAGTGACCTTAATTAACAAAAAATATCGACATTTCGCATCTAGACGAGTGTACGAGCTGTTTCTGTGAATGTGTAGCTGTTACACATTTTTGGTATAGTCTGGAAATTATGCACGTATGAGTAGGTCTTACACATTTTAGGTGCTGAGCGGTTTTAGCATGATAGTGCCAAAACTAGGTATGCGACTCCAGGAATTCCTTCGAAAGTTCCTCCAGGAATTCACCGGAAATTCGTTTAATTTTGTTAGAATGTTCTAGTCGGCTACTGGGACAAAGACTGCTGTTCAGCTTAGTGTTCTACTTATACGCACTTGTACAGCTATGAACTGAAAGCTTTTTTCTGCAAAAGACAATACACATGACGTGTGACAAGCACGAAGATACTGTATGTATGCTTATGGGCGTCAAGGATTTTTTTGTTCCAGTTTTGGTTGCATGAAATAGTTCATGAAGGATTTCCAGAAGAACTCCTATAAGATTCAAAGTAAGAAGTCCTGGAGATTCTTGGAAGGAACTCGTGAAGAATTAAAAAAAACTCCTGAAGGATCCCCACAAGGAACTCCAGGGGAAAACTAAAAAAAACTTCCAAAGATTATCACAAGGATCACCCAAGGATTTGTAGAAAGATCTTTTGGAAGATTCCCAAATGTATCTTCTGTGGGATTCGCAAAAGGAACTGCTGGAGGATTAAAAAAAAAATCTGGAAGATTTCAAGGGCACTATAAAGGAACTCCAGGATAATTTTCACACAAGGAACTCTTGGGGGATTTCCAAAAGGATCTCCTGAAGATTCCCTGATTCCTGAAGGAGCCCTTGAAGGTTTCCAGAAGGAATTCTTGGAGAAATTCAGAAGTGAATTCTGGGGAAATTCCAAACACCAGTCTTAAAGGAGTCCATCGAAATCTCTTGTAAAAAACCTAGAACGAAATTATTGATGAATTCCAGAAGAAACTTCTGAAGGAATTATAAAACGAACTTTTGCTGAAATTTCAAAAGAAGTTCAAATAGCAGTCCCAATATGGGCTGCTAGAGGAATCATAGGATGTACTATTGTAAAACTTGCTGGACGAATTCCAGAAAGACAAGACCAACGAATGTCATCAATATGTTAAAAGACAGCTTAGTTTTCATACTATACAGGAAAAAATATAGAAACGGAGCCAAAACTACTTTTAGTATTTATTACAGCGTGTACCAATGATAGGAACCCTGTACCAGTCATGGTTACATTTTTTAACTTCGGTTCCTTTTCGCACTATTTGTATGCATTCCTTATGGGGTTAGCCATAACTGGTACACTATGACGAAAAAGGGTGCAAAGAAGCCGAAATTTTAAGGAAAATGATTTTTTTCTACCATAATTTCAGCAAAATGTGGTGTTTAAATGAGTGCAACCATCTTTTGTGAATATGATCTGTTGTTCACAATTTTTTCTTGATGATTTACATCGTTTAAGGGTGAAAATCAACTATGGCGAAAAATTGGTACTATAGCCATAATTGGTACACTTACCCTATTTGATTGTTCCATTTTTTATAAAATTTTGTGCAAACGCGATATATTGAAATCTGTAACACATATTTGGACACAATTAGTGCAAAAAGTTAAGAAAAAAATATTTTACGCTCATAGAATAAGATTTTTATCCAACATACGATGTAGTTTTAGTACATTTTTTACAAATAATATTCCAGCACATTCCAAATTATATATCAAAAGTTTGTATTAAATTTGTTGGCCTACACTTGAATATATTGAAATTATATATAGGGTGCCTGTACCAGTTATCGCACTACCTAAGGAAAACTATTCCTACAAAAATAAGAAGAAGACCGACGAATGTTTCCAATATGTCAAATGATTGTGTAATTTCCATACTTTACAGGAAAAATAAACAAACTGAGCCAAAACCACTTTCAGTATTTATTACGGCGTGTGCCAATGATAGGAACCCTGTACCAGTTATGGACACATTTTCTTATTTCGGTTCCACTTCGCACTATTTGCATGCATTTCTTATGGGATTAGCCATAACTGGTACACTATGGCGAAATAGGGTGCAAGGAAGCCGAAATTATAAGGAAAATTATATATTTCTATAACAATTTTAGCAAATTGTGAAGTTTGAATGATTGCAATCATTTTTTGTAAGTGTGATCTTTTTAGCTTAGCTTAGCTTTAGCTTAGCTTTTTTTAGCTTAGACTGACTGCACATATCTATGGTTGCTACTCCGTGATTGACCCGAACCAATGACAGTTGCACAATGAATCAACTGAACAATTGACTGGGAGTGGTCAACATTCTCACTGTGCACGCTTCAGAGGCTCTCTTTAACGGTACAATAACGGCGCCGGCCACGTCCTTGCAGTCAGGTTGGGAGAGGGAAGGAATGTTAGTTGCAACCTTTGTTGTGAAAGTCCGCGTTTACCGCTGCGACTCCACCAAAAGCTGCAGGATGGAATGCTTATTAGACAGGAAGGTATCGTTGGATTCACTTTGATAAGTAATATGACCTTTTGAAGTTGAATCATGACACGTAGACTGCGGCGCTATTGCTCGCTTCACGCGGAAAGCGAGCAATCGACCACCCGCGTTCGATAGTTACTCAATATTTGCTATATACGACGACCATCTAGCAACTGACAACAGCTTCGTCGGGCCGCCATCAGCATGGTTGATTTTTGCGAACTAATCCAACCACCGCGCAGAACACAATCCCGACACACATTCACCCACACGACGAAATCCATCCAGCACCTGACGACAGCTTCGACGGGCCGCCATCAGCATGCTTGATCCTGCTAGCGAGTCAAACCATCGCGAAAAACACTTCCGACGCACGAACACATTCACCCACACGACGAAATCCATCCAGCAACTGACGACAGCTTCGACGGGCCACCATCAGCATGCTTGACTCTGCGAGCGAGTCAAACCGCCGCGAAAAACACACTTCCAATGCACGACACACTCACCCACACGACGAAATCTATCCAGCAACTGACGACAGCTTCGACGGGCCGCCATCAGCATGCTTGACTCTGCGAGCGAGTCAAACCGCCGCGAAAAACACACTTCCAATGCACGACACACTCACCCACACCACATTTTTTGTAAGTGTGATCTTGTATCCAAACAATATTTCATATTGTTTTTCATCGTTAAAGGTTGAAAATCAACTATAGGCAATTTGAGGTACTATAGCAATAACTGGTACACTGAGTCTATATACTGCTTTTTGAAGACATGTTCATTTTACCCTCATCGGATGTTCATTTTACCCACACTTTTTTTCATGACTCTGTTTTCTTGCATACTTTGTAATCGAAAATAATGTAAGAAACTGTTCTTTTTATTGATATTTTCTTGCAGAACTCTTAGAATATATTACCATCTACGATATTACAAGGTGAAAAATAAAGATTTATTCAAATTTCTATTGGAAACTACCACAAACGTTTAAGGTGTTCATATTACCCCCAATTCCCCTAGACACAATCACCCTTAAAAAGGCCAAATCCTCAGACCAAAACTTCGTGATTATAGATAAAAATAGTTCTTAATTCAAATACTGTGAAAGCCATTTGCCCTTTAATTTTTTTTTATTAATAAAGAGCAATATTTAATTTATTTTCTATGTGATGAAAGGATCATCGTTAGTTAAAAGTTTTTAGTCTTAAATCTAAATTTTGTCATAACTTTGGTATTTAATTTTTTTTGAAATTTCGAAAAAGATCGTATGTTTTGGAGTGAAAGATGTAAGGATAGCTGCATATTTTAAATAAATGAGGTGCTGTGAGATGGGGTATGTGTTCCATCAGTAATCTCACGTTCCCATATTCATCATATTCGTTCTTTTTGTTTTCATGCGTGCTCACTTCTAACAAAAAATACAAAAATAAGAAACAAAACAAACAACCCTTCAACCCCCGTCTTTCGTAGGATGAAAATGGGAGCCACATGCTTAATAAGGGAACCAATTGTTACGGGAGTAGGGAAGGGAAAATATCCGATATCTGTTGAGCGGCCCGCAAACTCAGTGTCATTGGTGCGGATCAGCTTTAAGCTGAAAGAGTTCACTTTATTACATTTCTGTTCATAAATTCATCGAATCAACTTACATTTATCGGTATTCGCAAATATTAAACATCTGTCCTGTCCTTTGTCCCGTAGCCTTTCTTCATTGCATATCTGTGATATTATTTTTGGGTTAGATTTTAGTTTCATTAGATTTAAGGGAAACCTATGGTGATTACTTACTGTGATAATAACTAGTCTAAGAATTCATTTAACTATAAAGATTTTAGCACTTAGTATAAGAGTAATTAACTTCAAATAGCAATATAAATTGCTATTTGTACTTTTAAAGCTTGCACATACCGGTCGTCCACAAGCCGAACAAGCCGAATGACAATTACCCATCTCCTCCTTTCATACTCTCTTCATTTGGTTGTAATGACAGCACGGCGGGCAGTGTTGGCAGCAACACCAATACCCTAGTAAAACTAAATGCTGATTGGTAATATCTAATGCATAGCTACAGACCAAAAGAGAAATGCTGACAGTAAGAGTGAATGAGACAGAACAAACCATGTTATTGAAACGCTTTCACTTTCATTGCTTCATCGTCGCCTGTTTCGATATTGGCAAAACTGAACATTCTCACGCAATAGACCCGTTTACTAATAACCATAATCAAGCCAAGCTGCACTGGTCCACGGTTTATTAAGACATTAACGATAAGAATCAGACAAACTCAGTTGAATGTTATTGCTCTGGAGAAGAAACATGCAAGAAGGAATTGGGTTAAGTCGGTAGAATTGTCTGTTGTGATGTACTCGAAACCCAATGGCATGCCTAATGGTGTCATTCGGTATCCCTTCAAATGAATTCAATCGTACAATTAATATACATTTTCTCAGGAGTTGCGTTTCGGTTCTCACATAGCAAATAGAACAGCTCCGACCTACAAGAGGAAACTCGAAACCCTTCTTAATGAAAACTAACTGCTCCTCTGCAATGAAGGACCGCACAGAATGGAACAGAGTGTACAGTAGACACTGGGACAAGGATCCGGTAAGCTTAAGCTCAATTAGTGACTTGGAAAAGAAGGTCGACGACTACGATTACGGTACGGCGGTGACGACGACGCAGTTGGAATTGAGGAAAGTTCCTTGCCTTACTACGATGCAGTGTACCTGTAAGGATGTTTCTCTCTTGTACTCGGATGGTGTAGAGTGTATTTGCTACTACTATCGTAGTCTGTTTGACCTATAATAACGTGGCACGTCCCTGACTGGATTTGTACATAATGAAGCTTTAATTGATTTAGGGATATGCCGAGATGGAGAGCTGCACACAAACAGTTTTTTTTTTTCACTGATGAACTGAGTTGTGCCCCATGATCTTGTATATTGAGTTCCGGCTCATATCAAACTCATCAGAACATCAAAATACAAGATCTTTAAGCATGCAACCGACCAAAATAACTGCTTCAAAGCACACCGAGCTTATGTTCTTTCAAATTTATTTCTTTGACTTGCTTAAATGAAAGGTTGGTTGCAAACGCGAGTGGTTCAAAATATCTACCAAAGAAAATTGTTGGTGAGCTCGTTACATTTTTTTTGGATTCGACTATATAAAATTTAAAATTACGTCATTCTCATTAATTTTAGTTCAATTTTTTCTTAGACGTTTTGTAAGGCATGAGCTCTTAAATTTATATCTCTTTGCTCGCTTCCATATGTTTGTCCAAATTATACAAATTAACAAATCAATTTTGGGTTTGATATGATGACCTTCAGCAAAGGATACACCTTGGGCTTGATATATGTATGGCGAAATACAATCAAAGAAAGGCATTTCCACACTTGTAAAATTCCACAGAACATACCAAGACCTCTTTTGAAAGCAATACACTTCATCCCACACGGTTGTCCTTTTATCTGAAAATAACTTCCGATTCAGTGCATCGAACAAACATGACCCTCCATCGAAGATGCAATGCCATTTCCTCACTCAATATTGAACCTGGCGGCGTTGCCTTGCTTCGTTGGATGCTTCCGATGCAGAAACCATATGTATTTGCAACTCGTTCCACCACCAAACCATGCAAAACCGATCACTTTATCCGTAGCGTAGGTGGAAGCATGCGGTACCTAGTTAAGTCAGTGCATTCCTTCGTTCCCAAAGGGGAAAGAACGAGGTTCTCCGATTGGAAACCAATAGCCCCCATCGCCGTCGTCGTCATCGTTGGTTGTGTATTGTGTGGCAAAGTGTATCCTATCCATGCGACGAAGGAACAAACTCCGAGTAACTTCCTTTGTATCCCGCAACAATGGTTTGAATGTCAAAGGCAGTGTGACTTTAACAAATTGAAATATTTGAGATAATCATAAGAGCTTTTATTTTATTGTTGCTTTGATTCATAGTTGAAAACTTAAATAAAACATTTTGCTTTGGTTTTTTTAATGCAATCAATCTGGCAACCCTGTTTTAGGATTATTATCAACAAATAGAATCTTGGGCGCTATCATATATGCACAAACTCCCACGTAGAGGTTTGCGAGTTTATTTTGTTGCCATGAGAACTTCACTGACTTCCACTTTCGCTTCTAACGCTATCAACTTTGCAGAGCATCACTACTACATGTCATGTATGTAAACTGCCAGAAAACTGAATCGTTTCCATGTAATCGCTTGGCATTATCGGAGATTTCCTGTAAATTCCAATTTAAAGGTACTCTATTATTACAGCTCTTTTCTCTTTGTGTTGTTTTGTCAATCATATTCCGCTGAATGCGTATTGAACTTGGTTTTAACCTTCACGTACCCAACCCACGACATTTATTTTTGCCCTCAATCGATCATAAATTGGTGCAAGTATGTTTATTATACTCAAGTGGCCATGTAATATCCGGAATCATTCCGGAGACTAGAAGTGTGCGCCGATTTGAAATCTGTCGGCGGCGGGGTTTTGCACTTTTTTGGCCGGCGGCGGCGGCGTGATCGGCGTGACGCCGAATGAATTTTCGGCGGCGGCGTGAAACGGCGTGGCCATAGTTTTTATTTTTTTGTTAATTCCGTTAATCAATAGCAGTGTTTTATTTTGTTGTGTTGTTGTTTTATGTTTATAATTAAGGTTTCTTTATTTTTTTTATTTTCACATGTTTTTTGAAAATTTATTGAAATAATTGTTATGGCGAATCATCAATCAGCTGCCCAAAAAAATATCCAGTATGACCTTCTATAGGAATTCCCGGAAGAAATTCTAGAGGAATTCCCGGTGGAATCTCTAGAGGAATTTCCAAACTTTGCTAGGAGTTTTCGACTGGAACTTATTTACTATGGAAATTGTGGCTTTCTCAGTCTAGGGAATCCAAACGATTAAATGTGCATTGCCCGACGTTTCGGCCTGGTTTATTTGGCCTTTTTCAAGGGTAAACTAAAAGAACAATTTTTAAATAGTTAGGTACTAGTATAAAACAGATTACTACGCTGTCTATCGTTTTTTGTGTTTATCATTAATGCCACAGTTTGTTTGGAGCTTCTTGTATCCTATGCCTGTAAATTATAATTTAGTTGTTTCTGTTTCTGTTGGAGTTTTTGAGTGGAACTTACATATAGTTTTTAGGCAAATTAATAAATATTTTTGGAGGGACATCGACAATTTTTTCACATTCATCAATTCACTCTGTACTGATAGATGGATCGCGTAGGTTTCTTTATATGTTAATCTGTTTTATACTAGTACCTAACTATTTAAAAATTGTTCTTTTAGTTTACCCTTGAAAAAGGCCAAATAAACAAAACGTCGGGCAATGCAAATTTAATCGTTTGGATTCCCTAGACTGAGAAAGCCACAATTTCCATAGGAATTTCCAAATAAACTCTTAAAGGAATTCCCTGAGGAACTCGTAGAGGTGTACTCCTGTACTTCAGAGGGATTCCCGTATGAACTTCCAAAGGAATTTCCAAAAGAACCAAAAGAACATCTAAAAGAATTCCCTAATGAATTCTTAAAGGAACGTTTAGGAAACTCCTGGAAGAATTCCGGAAACAAACCTTAGAAGAACTCTTAGAGAAATTGCCGGAAGAAATTTCAGTGGAATTCACGGGCGAACTCTCAATTTCCAAAGGAATTCTTAGGGGAATTACCGGAGGAATTCATAGAATAATTCTCGGTGCAAATTCCAGGCATTCGTTGTGCAACTCTCAGAAATACTTTTAGAGCAATCAGTAAAGTAATTGCCGAGAAACTTTTGGAAGAAATACTGGAGAAACTCCTTGAGAAATTGCTGAAGAATTTCGGAAAGGAATTTAAGGAGGAACTCGTAGAGAAATTACCAAAGATATTCCTAGATGAGTTTCCGGATAAACTCTTAAAGGATTTCCCGGATGAATTTCTTGTGGAATTCTCAGCCGGATTTCTAGAGCGATTCCCGATGAAATGCGTAAAGAAATTCCCTGAGAAACTCATAGAGTAACTCGTAGAAGAATTAGAAGATAAGTTCTAGACAAATTCTCGATTGAACTTCTAGAAGAATTCTCAAGAAATTCGTGAAGAAATTCCCGGAAGAACTCGTAGAGGAATGCCCGGATGAACTCAAATACTTCTAGAGAAATTCCTGGGAGAACTCCCAGAAGAACGTTCTGGGAAACTCCTGGATCTTAAAGGAATTTTGGGAAGAGCTTCTAGAGGAACTTCCGGGGGAATTCTTGAAAGAATTTTCGAAGGAAACTCTTGTCATACCGAGTGCAACTTCTAGAAAAAAACTTATAGAGCAACTCGCTATAAAATTGCCTGGAGAACTACTTCCCAGTGAAACTCGTAAAGGTGTTCCTGAAGATATTCGAATTTCCGGAAGTACTTCTAGACGAATTCCCTGAAGAACTTTAGAGAAAGTCACGATGAAACTGTTAGTGTGATTCCCGAAAAAAAAAAAATCGGTAATTAATCCCCAAAGGAACTCGTAGAGAAATTTCCGGAGGAATTCCTGGAAGAAATCCTAGAGAAATTCAAGGAGGATCGATCTTCTAGAGGAATGTTCAGAGAAACTTCTGGAAAATTAAAGATATTAAAGGAATTCAAAACGCGACGCGAGACAAGACAAACACTTATCGTTCTTACAATCGTCAAAGGTTTTTTAAATTAAACTAGAGTCTGAAGTAACAAGTTCTACTAAAAGCTCTAAAGTAATAGTAAAGTGGAGATGGCAACCAAGCCAAAGTCAGAGCCGAATAAGTTCATCGAGTTGAAGAAGACCATCGCAGGATTACACAAGGATATCGCGTTTCTCAAGAAGTGTATAGAGTACAGGCTTACTCCCGTAAGTCACAAGGTAAAAGTTAAAACAGCCACAAACCCCAACATAGTAAAGACACTTGAACAAACACTCATCAAAGAAAGCATCAAAAAACTACACAGCAAGATCAACATGAAAACTTTGGAATGTTATTCTCTCCATTTAAAGTTAGCGAAAGATTTATCCGTTAACGACGATGAAATTTTAGTTTCATTCGACGTTAAATCACTATTTCCAAGCATTCCAGTTAAAGAGGCCATTAACCTACTAGAAGATTGGCTTCTGAACCAATATGAAGATTCAAATTCAGATTGGATTAAGAAAGTTCGTACATACATCAAATTAACCAAACTTTGTATGGAAGAAAATTATTTTTCGTTCAGAAATGAAACCTACAAACAACTTAATGGTGCCCCCATGGGCAATCCACTTTCTCCATTTTTAAGTGAAATTTTTATGGCAAATTTGGAAAAACGCTTAGAAAACAACAAACAGCTTCCTGAAGTCTGGTGGAGATACGTTGACGACGTGTTTAGCATTGTTAAGAAACATCTTTTACCTGAAATCTTGAACAATATCAATAATGCACACAAAAACATCGAATTCACTTGTGAAATTGAACAGAACAACCAACTACCATTTTTGGACATACTCATCGTAAAACAAGAATCAACACTTTCCTTCGAAATTTACAGAAAACCGACACACACTCAACGCACTATTCCAAACTCATCAAATCACTCACATCAACACAAAATTGCATCCTTCAATCACATGATACACCGAATGCAGACACTTCCACTTAGTGAAACAGGAAAAACGAAAGAACTTAATTACATTTTCGAAACAGCACAGTTGAACGGTTACACAAAACAAACAATACAACAGATCATCAACAAAAAGACACAACAACAATACAGACGTTCTTTGACTACACTGACACGGACAGAACCTACACTTAAACGGATAACTGTGAACTACAACAATGACACCAAAAAACTCCGACCAATTCTCAGAAAGTTTGGTTTTGAATTAGTTTTCACAAGCAAAGCTAACCAACTTCAAACTCTCTTAGGATCTACGAAAGACCCGTTGGACAACTTAACAAAATCTGGTGTTTACAAAGTAACATGTAATCACTGTGACAAAATATACATAGGACAAACAAAACGCACACTCAACACACGATTCAAAGAACACATAACGGAAGTATCAAAAGCACACAAAGACACAGACAAAGGACTCATTCATCATTTTAAATCTAAAGTTGCTGAACATATTTTCAATGAAGGACATTTTATGAATACTTCAAATATTAAACTCTTACGACACATTACAAACCCATGGAAACTTGATGTTGCAGAAAGTTTAGAAATTTACAAACAAAACAATAAAAAACTACTTAACAAGGATCAGGGCAATGGGTATACGTGGCTGTTTAAATTTTTACCTAACACACACAAAACATTACACAATACACAAAACACAAATTGACTACCTACCAAATCGGCAGGAAAAAATAACACAACAAACACCAATTGACTACCTACCAAATCGGTAGGAATTTTCCTAGCTTTAGGTATCTTATTGACACCCTGTTTTCTAACAGGCAGATACACCCCCTTTTTTACAAATATGTACCTACAATTTTGTACCTACATTTTTATACCTACACTTTTACCCACACACGTACCTACACATACACTCCTAGTATAAATACCACAACGAATGCGAGGTTTTCTTCAGTCGAGCACTTGACACTGAAGAAGTCTGTAAGTCACAGACGAAATAGGCCTATCTGTCCGAAGATAAGCACAGTAGTAGAATTAAAAGGAATTTGCTCGTCCTTTCTAGTTTTTCTTTAAAAGAGTTATTCATTTTTTATTTTCTTTTGCAAAAGTAAAGTATTAGTGAAGTGTTTTTAAATTAAACTAGAGTCTGAAATCGTCAAAGGGTTTAAAATTTACCTTTTCTGTCGACCGGTTTCGGGCGCGATGTTGCCCATCTTCGGGACAATGTCCGACTGGTTACGTGTTGTCGTACGATGTTCGTACTCGTCCAGAGAAGAGATTTTTTTTTATTTATTTACAGTTGTTATCCACCAGGTTGAAGAGACACGATGCGATGGGGGGATCATCTTCGTTCATCAATGGTCCCTTAGTGTTGGTGATGAGCATCGATTCCCATGCGTTGAGGTGCACGGCCTTTCT
Organism: Aedes albopictus; assembly: GCF_035046485.1. Classification (NCBI taxonomy): domain Eukaryota; kingdom Metazoa; phylum Arthropoda; class Insecta; order Diptera; family Culicidae; genus Aedes; species Aedes albopictus. Next base: position 200,611,453 of record NC_085137.1, on the reverse strand, counting down.
CACTGGTTTGATCACCCGTATTCCCGGAATTCCCGTAGAAATTCGTTAAAGAATTCCCGAATGAACTCGTTGAATAACTCGTGAAGGAATTCCCGGAGGTGCTCCTAGAGGAATTTCCGGCCGATCTCCTAAAGGAATTCCCAGGAAACACTTCTAGAGGGATTCCCGGAGTAACTCTTAGAGGAATTTCTGGAGGAAGTACTGCAAAAGTCTCAGTGCAATTTCTGTAGCAATGCCCGGATAAACTCCTAGAGGATGTCTCGGAGGAAACTTGGATTTCCCGAAGGACTTTCTAGAGTTCCCGGAGGAACTTTTAGCGGAATTCTTGGCGAAACTACTGGAAGTTGCTGGAGAAATTTCATCTCTTCTGGAGATGAACAACACAAAAATATTGTTTTCAGAATCACAAGCATTTTCTTCAATCTTCGGAATCCCTACATTCATTCTTCAGCCATCAGTTATCTTCAGGAACCCCTAGTATCTTTGTGAACTCGATTTAATTCAAGAGACAAACTCTTTCACTTTCAAAACATCGTTGACGCGGCATACGTAGTTTAGAATTTAGAACAACTACCGGAGGAACTGAATGTACTCCGTAACTGCGCACACCTCTACCGGAGACATTCCGGATTGTACTGTGGTCAGGGGGTGGGGGAGGTCTCTATTTTGCCAAATGGCTAAAAGTGATTATTTCGTGTGTTATTGTATTTGAGAGGCCAACGCGGAACCTATTCCAGGTGCTCCGGAGCGGCCACATCAATTGATACATACAGTGTATCAAACAATTGTCCGTACAGCAATTTTTTGGTCAAAATAATTTTTCATTCAAATGATCATAACTTTTTTATACGTTAATCAAAAACGCTGAAATTTTGACCAATCATAAATCATATATTAAAGCTCCATTGGTAAAGTTTTGAGCGAGATCGAATTAGTTTTCTGAAAGTAAAACTTTTAGAAAAACTTATAAGATTTTTGAACACATTTTTAAAACATCATATCTCAAAAAAAAACTTATAAGATTTTTGAACACATTTTTAAAACATCATATCTCAAAATGTCCTACTCGATGAAACTTTTTTTCTTTTTTTTGTGTTTCAGGGCGTTACATGAGGTTTAAAAGTGGTTTCAGAGGGATTCAGAGGCTCTCAAGTAAATTTCATGAAGATTTCATGGGACTTCTAGAAGCGGTTCAAAGCGTTTCAAGGCATCTCAATGGTCTTTAGAGCGGTTTGAGGGAAATATAGAAGCTCTTTTAACATTTCCTTTTCTTCGTCTTCTTCTTCTTCTCCTCCTTCTTCTTCTTCTTCTTATTTTTCTTCTTCTTTATGGCTCGATGTTCCCACTGGGACTTGGCCTGCCTTGCTTCATCTTAGTGTTCTTTGAGCACTTCCGCAGTTATTAATGGGGCACGTTCGGTGTAGTACTAGATTTGTAGTAATGGGCTGAATTTTAGTATGGTGAGAAGGTCAATCCTCTGTTTCTGCAATGAAATGGTGCAAAAAGCGTGGGTATTATGATTCCTTGCCCAATTTGATGCTGTTTGAGCAAAACTTTGAATAACTATGTTGTTTATGTTGCGAAAAATTTATAAAACAACAACACTGTTACCCAAAGTTGTTCTCAAACAGCATCAAATTAGGCAATGAATCATAATACCCACGCTTTTTGCACCATTTCATTGCAGAAACGGAGGATTGACCTTCTCACCATACTAAAATTCAGCCCATTACTACAAATCTAGTACTTCATCGATCTGTCCTATTGAAAAGCTTTCTTTGCCCGGCATTGCATGAATTTGTATATTGTGAGGCATGTACAATGATACACTATGCCCAGGGAGTCCAGAAAATTCTGAAAAAATCCACAGCTCAGGTGAGATTTGAACTCACGACCCTTATTCGCTAGACAAGTGCTTTTTCAACTAAGCTACCGAGCCAATTAATGACACGACATTTTAGTTGTCATAAGGTAATTCAAATCTCATCGATCATGTTTCATCCTTCCCTTAACTTGCACCGCAAACCTCATCAAGTGGATGGAGAAGAGACGCCGGTAAGATAGCCCGGGTAGAGGTGAATGGCAAACCAAAAACAAAAGAATAACAAATTTTATTGTCATAACTTATTTTGTCATTCATGAGTTCTTCATGAAGAGCTTAAAACAATATGTGAATAGCATAATATGATATCACATCAAAATATTCCATTCGCTTGTCATTTTAAAATTTCAAAGAATAACTACTGAATGTCTTATTTTGCTATCATAACAAATTTTGCAATTGGTGAGATATTGTTGACCTTTTGCGAGTTTGATAAACTCGCAGTTTTGGCACTTATCAAGAACAACATAATGACAAAATTTGAATTTTGGTTATTCTAATGGTAAATTTTGATTTTGTTTGCAATTACTTTCCATCCAAAAAACTTATAAGTTTTCATTTTGTTATTGGAATAAACAACTTAATATACCCTTCTTTTGGATGACAAGGGAATAACTAATTTTGATATCGTTTTATTTTCAATAACTCAATAATGGTATATTTTGCAATTCTCTATCTTAATTTTTTTTGTTCTTGGTTTGCCATTGTAATGTCAAAATTTGACATTCTTTAATAATTTTATCGAACAATGTCAGTTATTATTTTTGCCCTTTTGTCACTTATTTCAAACAAACCAATGACAAATTTTACCATTCAGTAATTCTTTTTGAATGGTAAAACTTGCAATTGTTTTGTAATTCTTTTCTGCCCGGGAGGCAACAGTTTCAACACTAAATTAATTGCTCTCGCTCTTCGTATACATATGATCATAAGAGATGGATATATTTGCAGTGCAAGTTAAGGCTTTTTACGGCATCATCAGCATCGGCAGCCATGTTGTATATGTGGCTCAAAATTTCAAATTGATAATTCCTATGAAAAAGTATCATCCTATTTGCTCACTCGCAGTGATTGCGATGATACTTTTTCTGCCGTGTGGCTGCAGGATTAATAGTTTTTATCACTTCGAAAACGCGAGGCAAACAATCATTGAAAAGCAAAAATTCAATGATTCGTGTGAAAGCTTGGTGATGCATCATGACACCTTAAGGGAAGGATGAAACATGATCGATGAGATTTGAATAACCTTTTGACAACTAAAATGCCGTGTCATTAATTGGCCCGGTAGCTTTGTTGGAAAAGCACTTGAAAAGCGAATAAGGATCGTGATTTCAAATATCACCTGAGCTGTGGACTTTTTCGGAATTTCACTAATAATTTACCCATGTCTTTCACATATATATATGTTGAGTTTCATTAAATATCATTAATTGACAACACGGATTGGTATACTGAAGACTTTACCCTTAAGTCAACAAATATTTTCCAAATTTCTCCAGGCTGAAAAAAACTTGACGATATTGTGAAGATTTGATAGAAGAACTGAAATAAAAAGACCAACCATTCTTGGAGATAGAGCATTCTCAATTTTTTTTATTTATTTCCGATACAGTCATTGAGGAATTTTTTAATTTTTTATTTTTGATTTTTTTTCTCGTGATTCATCCGAGAATTTCCTCAGGAGATCATCCATTTATTTCTCAGAAATTTCTTGTATAATTTCTGCCGGATTGCAAGGATTATTCCTTGCAAAATTCCAGGGTAATCTTCTACCAATTTCTTCGGGGATTCATTGAGGTTTTCTTAGAGAGAATCCGGGGGTTTTATCTATTAATATTATTCTTTTATTTTAGTTTTTTTTTGAAAAAAAAAGTCAAGAAATTCCTATCGAGATTTTATGACCTTACAAAGTTTTTCAGTTCACTTTTCATACTTTCTGTGATAAATAGTCCAGAGATTTTAGTGCGGAATAAGTTTTTGAAATTGATTTATTTTATAATATTTCTTTTATATATTACAAACGTCGTCCTGCCTGCCTACTCTGTTTTTTGACATCCGGTTCCATGAAGAAATGCCCTTAAAATGTAATTTCAGATTTTCCCGTTTTTCTTGCCTTCCCGGTCACTTTAACTAATTATTTTTTCGTACGAACACGTCGGAGTTCTGGCGGAATGCAACAGTGAAAGAATCATGTCGGTCTGTTGACCCGTTCCCGGGCCTATTCGTGACATACAAGCACCATTCCATTTGTATTTATATAAATTTACGATATTTTCAAATCATCCGGAAATTGTTCGAAGGCAATTATACCAAAAATTACTTTAAAACTTTTCTTAAAAAAGCTCCATCAATTTGAAACATGTTCAAAATTGTTTCGACTTTTGAAACATTTGATCTTTGGGGCATTTCAGGGGTTCCCAGTGGGTTTTAGGGGGTACCATGACGTTTAAGGAGGTTTTAAGGGTTCCTAGGAGGTTCTAGGGGGTCTCAGGGCATTTCAGGAGGTCTCAAGAGATATCAGGGGATTTCAGGGGGTTCCAGGGGATCCCAGGAGTTTCCGGGGGTCTCAGAGAGATTCAGGGTGATTCCAGGGGTCTTTGGGGCGCTTTTTACTATTGAAACGCCCCTGAAAAACTCGTATTCTTATTGAAATACCCATGGACACACTTAAACTCCTGAGACCCCTCAAAAACCCCCTGATTTTTTTTCTTTTTCTTTATTACCGAGATTTTTAATTCGGGACCTACGCTCTACTTCACTTCTGAATGAAGAACTCACATTTAGTGGAGTGGCATTCCCTTGAAACCCGCCTAATCCCGTTGGAACGCCTTTGACATTGACGTTATTTATTTCATATGCCCATGAAACTCCTCGGAACACCTTCAAAAAGATCAAGAAACCCACTGAAAGCCCCTTGAAGCGTTTCTGAAATGCCTCGAGAAGCCCTTAAAACCACCATGATTCCATTGAAACGCCATTGAAATCCCCGTAACCCGGGCAGAAAAGAATTACAAAACAATTGCAAGTTTTACCATTCAAAAAGAATTACTGAATGGTAAAATTTGTCATTGGTTTGTTTGAAATAAGTGACAAAAGGGCAAAAATAATAACAGACATTGTTCGATAAAATAACTAAAGAATGTAAAATTTTGACAGTACAATGGCAAACCAAGAACAAAAAAAATAAGATTGAGAATTGCAAAATATACCATTATTGAGTTATTGAAAATAGAACAATATCAAAATTAGTTATTCCCTTGTCATCCAAAAGAAGGGTATATCAATTGCAAAATTTGTTATGATAGCAAAATAAGACATTCAGTAGTTATTGTTCCAAATTTTAAAATGACAAGCGAATGGCATATTTTGATATGATATCATATTATGCTATTCACATGTTGTTTTAAGCTTTTCATGAAGAATTCATGAATGACAAAATAAGTTATGACAATAAAATTTGTTATTCTTTTGTTTTTGGTTTGCCATTCACCTCTACCCGGGAACCAATTTGAAATGTCTCTGAAATTCCTTAAAACGCTTTTAAAAGGCTCAAGAATCTCCCTGAAACGCACCTGCGAACCCCTTGAAGCGTTGGGGGTAGTATCAAATGCAACGAAACCTCTCGCAACACTCTTTAAAAAAAATAGAAACCTCCCGGAGCTCTCTGAAATGCCTCTGAAACCCCTTTTTAAGGCTCCAGAGATTCCCTCATGAATCGTCATAAAGCCCCTGAAATCTCTGTAGTTCCATTGAAACGCCAACGAAACCTGTTGGAATGCCCTTGAAAGGTACCTGAAATCCCTTGATACAATTCGCTGAAACGCTCACGAGGCCCCTCGAAACCCCTTTTTTGGACTCTCAGTGAACTTCTTGCAAACCCCCATGGCACCATCTCATCTTTATGACAATTTATATGTTATATTTGATTGTCTTTTACTCATTAAAACAAAGTAAATGAAAACCTCGTGACTTACGCTACAGCAAGTATGTTTGACATGCATTCATTTAGGTAGACCTGGGTAGACTAACCTTTGAAACAAGATGTTTCAGCGGCTTTACTGTAATCGATTTGTTTCGTCCCAATAAACATCTTCCGCGAGGGGGCTGAACATCTTAATTACTTATTGCTATTACGCATTCCTATACCAACCCCAACCAATCAGTGTGGCAAAAGGTGGCATCAATATGCAGTAGATGAATCTATTAACAACCACATCAGATTCTTATCAATTGATTAATGTATGAATTTCACATTTTCTCTTTACAGGTAAGTGTCTAAGACCGATCATGGAATAACTAATCGGCAAGTACAACCAACAGCGGCGGTTAATGACGCTTGAGCTTGTTGGTAAAGTATTACAAATTCATGGAATGCCATAACAGAAACCGTTACAACCCCTTACATTTGCTGCATGGTGGAATCTCGTCATCTGAAAATAAAATCGCGACAGAAATCTGGCGCCATGTTGACTGTGCTGGTGTTTGCCTAAAAAGCACCCCTTTCTACCCGCTGCGCTTTGTACTCGTAGAACTGTACCGTACATACCACCCTTGTTTACGTCACGCGGGAAATGTGTCAACTTTGCCTTGTCGTGAGCGAGCAGTCACGACCACATGGCAATATTTATGTTTAATGCTTCACTTCTCACCTCCGAGAAAGCATAAATTAACGCCCAAAATAAGATTATCTTATTATCGAATCAACACCAGTGCTCAGCTTATAATTCCTGAAATTGGTGGCATAAGCTGTATAAGCTGTGGTTGTTGATAAGTATAACGACCATAATTATGAGTTCTGTTGCCGAGGGCCGTTTTTTGCTTTCAAAAGCCTAGCATTTGATTTTGGAAGTGAAAGTCTTTGAATTTTTGCCTGTTTGACTATATCGTCTCCTATTCAGAACACGATGAAGCTCCTAGCACAGACAAACAGACGTATCACTTGGAACAAAGTGCGATTAAAATCATCGTCACAAAAATATAATCGCCCAATGCTAATTACGCTATTTTTCACAAACCCACTGAGTAGATGGGGGTAGTGAGCAAATGTCAAACAAGAGCAAAAACGATGCGAGTCAAGATGCGAGTGCTATTAGCGAGAGATTTGCGAACTACATAATACATATTTGAATAGTTCGTTAAAAAAGGAAACGATGCGAAGTGAGTAGAGTGAGACGTCTGTTTGTCTGTGCTCCTAGCTATCTCAATTTATCATCAAAACTCCCTGAAAATCCTTAGAAGTTTTTCATGAAGTTTCATGATAGAACATAATTTTATGATAATTTTGAAAAGGGGGCATCCATTTAGGACGTCACGCTAAAAATGGGGATTTTCAACGTACTTTATGGATGCCACCAAAATTGTGTTACAAAGTCTGCTGGAACACAGGTGTACAGGTCTGTAAAAGCCATATTTGCAGCTGCAACACGCGTTTTTACTTCAAGGGCAACGCCAATGTCACACGTGTTAACGCTAACACCATTAAGATTGTCTCTGTTTCTACCTCGATATCCGTCTTCAGATGAGCAATTTTTTCGAGCAAGGAGCAAGGACTTTGACTAAGAAGACACCCTAGTGGTGTCATCGAGTTAACTCCAAATTATTCACTGAGTAACTAGTTCCTCCGATAAAAAATATTTTTAGCTTCCATGGGATCCCCAGTATAGGATTACGCATTTTTTGAAAGTTCCTTCACGGTGCATAATTAATATTCCCTAGCTAAACGATTTCATATGCTCCCAAAGACAAGATTAAAACCTTCAGTAGGTCGGCTCCAGAGGCACGTTCTTTTCCATTCGGGAAATTTGTGCCAAACGAAAAAAAAATAAAGAAACGTTACAGGCATTATTTCAGAAATTCATTCATTGGTTAATTCTTTAGGAATTTCCACCAGGGAGTCGGCTGATATTCGTCTTCGTATTACCATAGACTAATTTCAAGACCTCGATGTACCAAAGAAAACGATCAAATTTTCGGTACCCAATAAATATTCATAACCGTGTAAATTGCCTTTTGTGTAAATTTTATTTAGCGTGTTACACTGATCTGACAGCTCTGACAGTAAGGGACTCAACATAAATTACGTAAAGTGAGTACCGAGAATTGTTCACAATCTGCGAACTTGACTGCGGAAAAAATTGCGACCATGACGCCGCTGGTATTACTTCGGAAATTTTTCCAAGGAAAAGTCTTTCATGGATTTCTGGAGGTATTCTTTTAGATTTCTATAGAAAAAGGTAATTCTCCTGGAGATTCCTCCAACTTTTTACCAAGATTTCCTTAGAAAAAACATCCATGCAGAAAGTGCTCCTTGGATTTTTTTAGCGAGACTCGAGGAAGACAATATTGCAAGGGTATCCCCATAAATCTTTCCAGAGCAGCCTTCAGGAAGTTTTCCAGAGATTAGTTCAAGCATTCCTCCAGAAAATTCTTCAAAAGTTCTAATAAAAAACATGGATTACAAAATAATTTCCTCCAGATATAATTTCAGAAAATCTTTCAGAGACGCCGTCTGAAACATTCTCCAGTGACTCCTTTGAATATTCTCCTAGGGGGCACCCTTAAACAATTATGCTAAAAAACGCATTTTTAGGAAAATATTTCGAGGATTTCCCAGATTTTCTACATGGATTTATTAATAAATTTCTCCAGAAGTTTCTCCAAGTGTTCCTTTAGAAAATTTTCCTTAAACTTCCAAAGCCATTCCTTGCATGGATGCATTAAAAAAAATCGTACAGAGATTCCTTTCAGAATGTCTTTAATGGATTTCTTCAAAGATAATTGTAGAAAATCTTCCATTGATTGCTTTAGAAATGTATCCATGATTTTTTTTCAGAAATTCCGCCGGAGTTTTCTTCAAAATTTCCTCCGGAGTTTCATTCGGGAAACCCTAGAGAGATTCCTTCATAAATTTCCACACTTCCCCAATTTCCCCATGTCGGAAAATCTTCCACGGATTCTTCCAAAACTTTGCCCAGCGATTTCTTTGAGAACAAAAATTCAGAACTCTTTCAGGAATATATACTAACGTTCTTTTAGATATTCGTCTAAACGTTTTTCCAGAAATTCTTTCGTGGATTGCTGAACCCTTTGGAGCCTGATTGTTTCACCACAGCTGCCGCAACCTTGCTTACCTCGAACACGTTTGTTATGCTAACTTTCATCACCGGGGTCATTTTGTTCCCTCCGGTTCCAAATGGTTATGCAAATTCTTCACGAAATCATTTCAGTAATCCTCTCAAATTTCCTTAAGAAATTCTTCCTGGAATTCCTTGTTATGGTCCTCAAGAGAGATTCCTTCCGAAATTTCACCATGAACTTTAGAAATTCTTCCGGGCATTCCTTCAGAAAATCTTTTATGGATTCGTAAATGTCATTGATAAAATCTGTCAAGGAAATTTTCACAAATTCCTTCAGCGATTCTTCTAGACATTATTTCAGAGATTCGTTAAAAATCCCTCCAGGGAGTATTTTATTCATTTCTCTAAGAATTTCTGCTGATTTTTTTTTCAAGTTAATCTTAAGAAAGTATTCCCAGGATTTCCTCAGAAACCCCATCAACCCATCAAATTTTTCCATGCATATATTCCGACATTTCTCTTTGCCTTTTTACAGAAATTCTTCAAATGATTTTTAAGAAATCATTGCAGTGGTTTCTGCAGAAACTTTTCCTGGTCTTTCTTCAGGAATTTTTACAACGATTCTTTAAGAAATTCTTACAGGGTTACCTCCACAGATCGTTGCAGGATTTCTTTTTATGTTTCCAGTAGGATTTTTTTCAGAGATTCATGCAGTAAATTATAAAGGAATCACTCCGAGTATTTCTTTATTTATTTTCTCGTAAATTCTTCTAGGATTCCTTCAATGATAGCTCAAGGATTTTTTGTAGAAAATGTTTTAAGAACTACTCTAAGTATTTCTCAGGAAACTCTTCAAAGAAATCCTTCAGGGTCGAAGCCAGTTGCTTCAGAAATTTCTGCAGATATTTCTTAATAAAATGAGTATGACAAGGACAAAAATTCGTCATGTTTGAGAACTAGAGTGGGATTGCAATGTAAAAATAAGTTTTGAGGTGACTTTTTTCTAACACTATTGCTACTATTTGGTCAAACATGCGAATAAAATCGTACATTGGACCAGTTATAGCGTAATCATAAAACTGAACTTGTTCTTATGATGAGAAAAACTAATTCCGATTGCACGCCAGGTAATACAGCGTCCATTTAATACGTAACGCTAAAATTTATATTCTAGGACACCCCCTCTCCTCCGTAACGCATTTTTGTATGAACCGTAACGCTCGCTCATACTCTCCCCTCTCCCTAGAACGTTACGTAATTTGTGGAAGGAACCTAAACAAGAAGATGCACTTGAGAGTAATACGGTTCACTGAGAGGCTTTTACTGTTTTACTCCACAAATATTTAGTATCGTTCAGATTAGGAAAAATCATCTAGATAATGTACATGGAAATACTGAAGTTGTTTCCTTTGGAGCATATAGGGGCATTAAGGCCCATATAGCCGAGGCGGTAAACGCTCGGGTATTCAGCATGACCATGCAGAGGGTGACGGGTTCGATTCCCGGTCGGTCCAAGATCTTTTCGTAAAGGAAATTTCCTTGACTTCCTTGGGCATAGAGTATCTTCGTGCCTGCCACACGATATACACATGCAAAATGGTCATTGGCAGAGGAAGCTCTCAGTTAATAACTGTGGAAGTGCTCATAGAACACTAAGCTGAGAAGCAGGCTTTGTCCCAGGAGGACGTTACGCCAAAAAGAAGAAGAAGAATATAGGGGCATTGAAATTCGAAACCTTGTGTAATTAGCTCTGATTTTACTATGACAGCCCTAATCCTCCCATCAAAGAATTCTGTTAGAAAAATTTGCTTGGATTGCTTCTGAAATTTCGTCAATTACTTCAAAAACTCTTTTATGGATTTCTTCAGAGAATCCTTTAGAAATTTCTCCAGAGAAAACGTTTCTGAAGCTTTTCCGAGATTTTTCGCAGATATTACTCATGGAATTCCTCAGAAATTCGTCTAAAGCAATTTCTCCAAGGACTTCTTTAAAAAATCCTTCACTAGATTTTCACTATAATTTCTTTACGGATTACTATACAAAATCCTCAAGGGTTTCCTTCAGAAGTTCGTCTAGGTATTTTCTCAGAAATTTCCCCAAGATCTCTTTAACCTTCCTTAGTCCCTAAAAAAAAGTTACAAATAAGACCCTGGGGTCATTTTTGACCCCAAACTTTGAACGGCTCTAAAAAATCAGTGGCTGGGCCGATTTTGATTTTCTTTGGCCCAAATGAAAGCCACACATGTCTAGTTTTCAAAACCCCCGGAGAGTTCCGGATTTGGTCACTGTGGCCACCGGGAACCTGCTTCAACTAAAAAATGCCGCTTTAGAGACCCTAACTTTGGCAAGCTATAACTTTGCAACCAAACAAGTAATCAGGACCGTTCAAGAATCGTTGGAAAGGTATTCACGTGGACTTTGATTAAAGACATTAATATTTACTAATTCTTAAGAACCGGTTCCGGAAATCCGGAACATCCGGAAAGTAATGTTTTTCACGATAATGTGCTAGAAAGCACATTCATATTATTTACAGGATAGAAGTTTTTGCATCAAACTTCTTTAGGCCATAAAACTATCTGTCGAACACTATTTCTGTATGTTTCTGGTTATGTCCCGTCCTTCTGGAACCGGTTCCAGGGATCCCACAAGATGGCCAACGAGTTGACTGTAACGAAATTGAACGGTTTTGCGCGCTAAACACATCTGCGTTGGTTAACTCATGATGAAATCTCAATAATTTTACATGCTACATATTGTTGTGATATGTAAAAATATTGTTTGACATTGTGGTCTTATGTGGCCACCGGAGTGACCACCGGAGAAACCCGTATTGAGGGACTTCCATGTTTTTGCAACAAAGATAGGCATTCGACGGCTCTAACTTCATGATTTTTCATGGCCATGTGGCTTATGGCATTAAATAGAAGAATTGACCATTCTGGTCTGTTTTGGCCACCGGAGTGACCACCGGAGAAATCCGTATTGAGGGACTTCCATGTTTTTGCAACAAAGATAGGCATTCGACGGCTCTAACTTCATGATTTTTCATGGCCATGTGGCTTATGGCATTAAATAGAAGAATTGACCATTCTGGTCTGTTTTGGCCACCGGAGTGACCACCGGAGAAATCCGTATTGAGGGACTTCCATGTTTTTGCAACAAAGATAGGCATTCGACGGCTCTAACTTCATGATTTTTCATGGCCATGTGGCTTCTGGCATTGAAAAGAAGAATTAATCAATCTGGTCTGTTTTGGCCACCGGAGTGACCACCGGAGAAACCCGTATTGAGGGACTTCCATGTTTTTGCAACAAAGATAGGCATTCGACGGCTTTAACTTCATGATTTTTCATGGCCATGTGGGTTCTGGCATTGACAAGAAGAATTAACCATTCTGGTCTGTTTTGGCCACCGGAGGGACCACCGGAGAAATCCGTATTGAGGGAGTTTCATGTTTTTGCAACAAAGGTAGGCATTCGACGGCTCTAACTTCATGATTTTTCATGGCCATGTGGCTTCTGGCATTGAAAAGAAGAATTGACCACAATGGTCTGTTTTGGCCACCGGAGTGACCACCGGAGAAACTCGTATTGAGGGAGTTACATTTTTTGCAACAAAGATAGGCATTCGAAGGCTCTAACTTCATGATTTTTCATGGACATGTTGCTTCTGGTATTAAAAAGAACAATTGAATATTCTGGTTCGCTTTGGCCACCGGAGTGACCACTGGTGAAATCCGTATTGAGGGAGTTTCATGTTTTTGCAACAAATATAGGCATTCGACGGCTCTAACTTCATGATTTTTCATGGCCATGTGGCTTTTGGCATTGAAAAGAAGAATTAACCATTCTGGTCCGTTTTGGCACTGGCTCGGTCCACGGCGACGGCGATGACGACGACGAAGTGATGTGAAGAATAAATTAACGACAGTTTGGTTTTTGGGAGACCACGCAAAGTAGTTGGAACGAAACGAGGATAATGATCGAGCATATGATGATGAGGATCAACAACGGGGCGCAAGAAATTGTTTAGGGGTTACCAATCGTGATGTTGTCAGAGGCGTAGCTGGATGTTCATCATTCGTTATTTATTAATCGGCGCAAATATTGTGTATACGACAGTTGTGGAAATTTTACTATACTGTTGTTGAAAGTTTTATTGAATTAAGGCTCTGATTCATTTGACGGACTTTGTGGTTTGATGTTTAATGTTCCTGATTACTCCTGGGCACTGGGTTTTATCCCTGGCCCTGGCCAGTCTCTTTCAACCTATTCTATAACTTTGTATATACAGTCGAGACTCTTATAAGGTCACTGGTCGGGGGGCGCAATAGGAATCCGCTCAATAGGAGACTAAGAGCTTATGGGTTTTCGGCCGTTTGGGGGTATGGCCTATTATCTCGGGTGTGTTAAGAGTTAGCGCAATACTTTCTTGGGCAAAGTTTTGGGGCTTGATAAGATCTACCATTTAGAACTTTGGTTCATAGGATTAATTGGCAATTTGGCCGCTAGAGGGACCATCAACAGTTTGATGCTAAATTGCACTACAGAAACCATATCAGGTAGTCAAGCAAACGTTACGATATGCGACAGCTCAAGACCCTGATAATTTGGAAGGATAGTGTCTTCGGAAAAGTTGTTGGGTACGCCAATAACTTACTGACGATGAGTTGCGAAGTTCGAAATTCCTCCACTGGGCGGCGCTAGTGAATATGCAAATTTTAGAAATTTCATAGCTCAGAATCCTGATAACTTACGAAGTTGGTGTCTTCGGCAAAGTTGATCAGTATGACATAAACTTGCATAAAAATTAACACATGTTTCGCAATTCTGCCACTAGGCGGCGCTAGTGAACATGCAAATTTTAGAAATCTTATAGCTCAGAATCCTGATAACTTAGAAAGTTGATGTCTTCGGCAAAGTTCGGCAGTATGACATAAACTTACATAACAGAAAACACATGTTTCAAAATTCTGCCACTAGGTGACGTTTACCGGTTTTTTCGTCTTTTTCCGACTTTTTTTGTAGTTTTTCGGCTTGGCCAAACTTGTGTCGCTCCCCCCGATAACTTATTAAGTTGGTGTCTTTGGAAAAGTTAATCAGAATGACATAAACTTTCATAACAATAAACACTTGTTTCGCAATTCTGCCACTAGGCGGAGCTAGTGACCATACAAATTTTAGAAATCTCATAGCTCAGAATCCTGATAACTTAGAAAGTTGGTGTCTTCGGCAAAGTTGATCAGTATGACATAAACTTACATAAAAATAAACACTTGCTTCGCAATTCTGCCACTAGGCGGCGCTAGTGAACATGCAAATTTTAGAAAACTCATAGCTCAGAATCCTGATAACTTAAAAAGATGGTGTCTTCGGCAAAGTTGATCAGTATGACATAAACTTACATAAAAATAAACACTTGTTCCAAAATTCTGCCACTTGGCGGCGTTTACCGGTTTTTTCGACTTTTTTTGAAGTTTTTCGGCTCAGCAAAACTAGTGTCGCTCCTCCCGATAACTAAGAAAGTTGGTGTCTTCAGTAAAATTGACCAGTATGACATAGACTTACATAAAACGGAAACTTTGTTTCGCAATTCTGCCATTAGGTGGCGCTAGTGAACTTGCAAATTTTAGAAACTGTATAGCTCAGAATCCTAATAACTTAGGAAGATGGTGTCTTCGGCAAAGTTGATCAGTATGACATAGACTTGCACAAAATGGGACACTTGTGACAGAATTCTGCCTCTTGGTGGCACCAGTAAACACGCAAATTTTAAAAATCTCATAGCTCAGAATTCTGCAATCTTGGAGAGACTGTATTCTTCATTGATGAGATACTTGGTTTGAAATTCTGCCCCTGGGCAGCATGCACATTTTATTAATTGTATACCTTGATGTCAGTCGGACTCGAAAGGAATCCTCCGTGGAACTTTAAGAGTATGCCAGTTGAAACGACTAGACGAATTAATTTTATTAAAAAAAAATTAAAGAATTGCGAAGTGTTCATAATACTAACTGAATGGACAATATTTGTGACAGAATTCCTCGATTGCAGAACTTGATAATTCCCTAATTCAAGTGAAACATTGTTTGTCTTCCTCAAGAAAGCCCTTCTCCTACCAACTAAGACAACTTTTCATTCTGAAAAAGCTGACTTCACGTAATAATAAGAAAGTAGAGCCAGTAAGAAAGGAGAAAGCATATCAAGTACTAACAAGTAATGTGGACATATCTAAAAAGATAATGAAAAGAAACGATGTGATTTTCAAGAACAGTGAACATAGACGACCAAAACGTTAAGTGGTGTTAACCAAAATATACGATGAAAGGTTTGTTTGTGAACCGAAGTAAAACTATCCTCAATTCTCGAACTAAACATATTACCATTGACAGTGCAGCATCAGACTACAAGAATCGTAGTATATTTTAACATGAATTGCCTCTACTACAGAATAACCTTGTTGAACAATAAGAATAACAACTGAGCATAAAGATAATATGTCGCGTGTCGAAGCATGAAAATTGAGCCGTCGAAAGACTGCTTCTGGTGATAAATCTAGATAATATGAGCGTTTAAAAATAAACATAGGAATTCCCTAGTATGTGTTTCTCCAGGTGGTCACTCCGATGGCCAAAGCAGACCAGAATAGTCAAAATAGTACACAATCATGAAGTTATAGCCATCGAATGCCCATCTTTGTTGCAAAAACATGGAAGTCCCTCAATGCGATTTTTCCGGTGGTCACTCCGGTGGCCAAAACGGACCAGAATGGTCAATTCTTCTTTTCAATGCCAGAAGCCACATGGCCATGAAAAATCATGAAGTTAGAGCCGTCGAATGCCTATATTTGTTGCAAAAACATGGAAGTCCCTCAATACGGATTTCACCAGTGGTCACTCCGGTGGCCAAAGCGAACCAGAATATTCAATTGTTCTTTTTAATACCAGAAGCAACATGTCCTTAAAAATCATGAAGTTAGAGCTTTCGAATGCCTATCTTTGTTGCAAAAACATGAAACTCCCTCAATACGAGTTTCTCCGGTGGTCAAAACAGACCATTGTGGTCAATTCTTCTTTTCAATGCCAAAAGCCACATGGCCATGAGAAATCATAAAGTTAAAGCCGTCGAATGCCTATCTTTGTTGCAAAAATATGAAACTCCCTCAATATGGATTTCTCCGGTAGTCACTCCGGTGGCCAAAACAGACCAGAATGGTCAATTCTTCTATTTAATGCCAGAAGCCACATGGCCATGAAAAAACATGAAGTTAGAGCCGTCGAATGCCTATCTTTGTTGCAAAAACATGGAAGTCCCTCAATACGGGTTTTTCCGGTGGTCACTCCGGTGGCCAAAACAGACCATTGTGGTCAATTCTTCTTTTCAATGCCAGAAGCCACATGGCCATGAAAAATCATGAAGTAAGAACCGTCGAATGCCTACCTTTCTTTCAAAAACATGAAACTCCCTCAATACGGGTTTCTCCGGTGGTCACTCCGGTGGCCAAAACAGACCAGATTGATTAATTCTTCTTTTCAATGCCAGAATCCACATGGCCATGAAAAATCATGAAGTTAGAACCGTCGAATGCCTATCTTTGTTGCAAAAACATGAAACTCCCTCAATACGGATTTCTCCGGTGGTCACTCCGGTGGCCAAAACAGACCAGAATGGTCAATTCTTCTATTTAATGCCATAAGCCACATGGCCATGAAAAATCATGAAGTTAGAGCCGTCGAATGCCTATCTTTGTTGCAAAAACATGGAAGTCCCTCAATACGGGTTTCTCCGGTGGTCACTCCGGTGGCCACATAAGACCACAATGTCCAACAATATTTTTACATATCACAACAATATGTAGCATGTAAAATTATTGAGATTTCATCATGAGTTAACCAACGCAGATGTGTTTAGCGCGGAAAACCGTTCCATTTCATTACAGTCAACTCGTTGGCCATCTCGTGGGATCCCTGGAACCGGTTCCAGAAGGACGGGACATAACCAGAACCATACAGAAATAGTTCTCGACAGATTGTATTATGGCCTAAAGAAGTTTGATGCAAAAACTTCTATCCTGTTAATAATATGAATGTGCTTTCTAGCACATTATCGTGAAAAACATTACTTTCCGGATGTTCCGGATTTCCGGAACCGGTTCTTAAGAATTAGTAAATATTAATGTCTTTAATCAAAGTCCACGTGAATACCTTTCCAACGATTCTTGAACGGTCCTGATTACTTGTTTGGTTGCAAAGTTATAGCTTGCCAAAGTTAGGGTCTCTAAAGCGGCATTTTTTAGTTGAAGCAGGTTCCCGGTGGCCACAGTGACCAAATCCGGAACTCTCCGGGGGTTTTGAAAACTAGACATGTGTGGCTTTCATTTGGGCCAAAGAAAATCAAAATCGGCCCAGCCACTGATTTTTGAGAGCCGTTCAAAGTTTGGGGTCAAAAATGACCCCAGGGTCTTATTTGTAACTTTTTTTATGGGAGCTCCCCTAGGGGTCGTCCAATGTTTTGGATGAATGGAAATGGTAGTTTTCCACAAAAAAATAATTGTCTGAAAATTTCAGATTTCTAGGCCTTTCGAAACTAAAGCTATAGCGAATTGAAATTCGGAAAAGGTCAAAAAAGACCCCAAGACCTTACTAAGGTTAAACAAATCTTTCATAGATTGATGGATTCATGTATTCTTGTAGATTTTTTTCAGAAATATCTCCAAGGATACCACGGAAAAACCTTCCAGAATTTCTTCAAAACTCTAACAAATATTGCGACTGAAATTTCTCCAGAAACGTCTTTACGCACTCCATTGGAATAAAAATTCCAGGAATTCCTTCCAAAATTGCCTCATAAACTCCTTTGGATCTTTTTCAGGAATGCATTCCAAAAGTCTCTCATGTATTTCTTCAAACAATACTGAATGATTTTTATGGAATCTTCCAAGGATTGAGCATGAGCATAGATGACCGTACAATTCGTAGTTGCTACTTCGTGATTGACCAGAACAATCGAAATTGCACAAAGAACCAACAAACGGAGCTTGGGACTAGCTACCACTCTCAATGTACACAGTTCGAGAATTCCAAACATTATTAGTTAATAACGGCGCCGGCCACGTCCTTACGGTCATCGAGGAAGGGAAGGAATGTTAGTGTGACGTACGTTGCTACTAGAGATCGAGATCACCTCATCTTCTCCACGACTGTCACGGGAAGAAGTTTTTTTTTATCTGTATTAACGAGATTTTTAGCCCTGGGCTAGTTTATCTCGGGACCCACGCTTTACTTCCCTTCCAAAGGAAGAACTTACATTTTGCGAGTTTGTTGGGAGTGGGATTCGATCCCAGGTCCTCGGCGTGATAGTCAAGTGTTCTAACCATCACACCAGGTCCGCTCCACAAAGAAGTTTTTGTTAGTGGGGAGGGGGAGAGTCATATGATATGTATCCACTTTGATAATTGATGTGATTCATGCAACCTTTATTGGAGTCAAAACATTTATTCATTTTGACTAAAATATTACAAATGTCGATACCGAAGATGACGAACACATTCAAATTTTGTGTACATGCAATAAATGAAAGAAAATTACACAGCGTAACAAAAATTCACTTTTTGTCAGTCTCAAGCGCAAACGTATGTATCTCTGACAGATTTTGGGCCGCTGAATCTGAATCCGGGCTCCGATTTGCTCCAGCACGTCACAATTTTGAGCTACACCTCAATTTATAGGACAAAATATGCGATTTTGGGCTTTCTTGACTCAGAACCATTAAGCTTGGATTTTTTTTAAGCAATCAAAAGGTAAATTGACCAATTACCATCTAAATTAACGACGCATGTAAAATATTTCGTTTCACCAAATCAAATTTGATAGTTTCAAGCGATTTATGATAGGCACGATATTTCTCATACAAGTCACCTTCCAAAAGTTGCATGCAAGTTTACATACTAACACAAAATGCTCAAATCTATTAAACTTGATTTGGTAAAACGAAATATTTTGCATGAGTCGTTAATTTAGATGTTAATTAACCAATTTGCCGTTAAATTGCTTAAAAAATATTTCTATGCTTAATAAAAACCGCATATTTTGCCCTATAAATTGAGGTATAACTCAAAATTGTTACGTGCTGGAGCAAATCTGAGCCCGGATTCGGATTCAGCGGCCCAAAATCTGTCAGAGACATAAAAGTTTCCTCTTAAGACAGAAAAATATTGCGCTGTATCATTTATTATTAACTAAATGTGCATTAGGAACTAGCGCCGACACATGACGTGACGAACTTTTCAATATTTGTTAGATAAATACACAAAAGTCAGAGCAGAGCTTTATACATCGTTTAGCATTAATTATTATGATAAAATGGAACGAGCTCACCAATAAACATCCTTTGAAGTGTCCAGTGCGTATGTGCTGCAGCATCTTCCACTAGGGTGGGGCTAATTTCAAAAAATCTCTCCGATATATGATTTCCCAAGTGGAAAGTGATCTACTAGTCGAAATAAGTCAGCTGTACAAAAATGAGCGATTTCGGTTGATATTTAGGGGTGGCGCAAAGGGTTCAAGTGAAATTTTTGATAGAACAAACTTTCAAAAAACATTTCAAATTTAATTTCCAAACTTATTTTTTCTAGACTAAATAGGTCGTTTTTCAGTATTTTTTTTTCGGTTGGGCACCAAAATATGACATTTTGTTCAAATATCTCGGAAACCAGTGAAGATATCGCAATTTTGAGCACAAATTTGGTCCAATTGGGTTCTAGAATCTCCGATTTAGTCTAGAAAAAATAAGTTTGAAAATTAAATTTGAAATGATTTTCGAAAGTTTGTTCTAGCAAAAATTTCACTTGAACCCTTTGCGCCACCCCTAAATATCAACCGAAATCGCTCATTTTTGTACAGCTGACTTATTTCGACTAGTAGATCACTTTCCACTTGGGAAATCATATATCGGAGAGATTTTTTGAAAATAGCCCCACCCTAATCTTCCACTAACTGGCCTCTTATCCGAAATCACACTGAACCGCTGCAACTACACGTGGGTACGACGATGTGCACATTCAAATTGACGACGACGACGCGGCCGATCCGAATGAAAAAAGCGGCACTTCCACTTTGCCTCCAAAATCACACTAAACCACCCCGTACGAAGATGAGCACTGTCAAATAGACGACGACGACGACGACGACGACGACGTGTTCGCGGCCGATCCGAATGGAGCCTTCCAAGTTTTGTTTAACAAATTCCTCTATCGATTCCTTCAGAATTTTTCCCAAGAAGTCTTTGGCATCGTACACAAATTACGTAACGCTATAGGAGGAGGGGGGTGTCGACCTTATCGTTACGATCCATACAAAAAAACTTGACTTTTGTCCACTAGGACACTGCGTGAGCGATTCCAATTGGCACTTACACTTTATACAGCGCCTAAATGTATTCTCTTTTTATTCTACTATGGTTCACTGCACGAATTTATGCTGGTCTGCTTACTCTCACAGATAGTTTGACGGGGGGTGGGAGGTGCCGGCACCACTCAAACGTCAGATTTTCTGTGAGAGTAAGCAGGCCAGCATAAATCCGTGCAGTGGACTATAGGGCAGTTCATGAAATTGTCTCCTTCTCTTTCACTCTTACAGAAATTTAGTAAACAACAAGGCCACGAAACGTCAAATTCCCATACAAAATCAAAACAGTGCAGTGCCCTATATCGAACCGGTTGCCTTTGCACTGCTGTCACTTTTTTTACCGTCCATGGTAGAATGATGAGCACGTGATGTGTGACCGTGTGGCTCTTGTTCCTTTAGCCAGTCCGATTGGGGGTCCATTGCCTGGGCTGGGACCCATGACCATTCACTTATGAAGTGAACGTGTAGCCACTAGGCTACGAGCCCCAGCTTCTTCATGGATTGTTTCAAAAATTCTTCCGGTGTTTTTTTCATAAAAAATCCTGAGATTTCTTCAGGTATTTAAATAAATATGCCATCTAGAACTCTTCCTGTTAATTGTAAATTCCCAATTGAATGTCTCCAATAAATTTTTCAGGGATTTTTCCATAGCTGCTTATATGATTTCTTCCAGTGGTTCGACCAGTAATTCCTGCTGAAAATCATACAGAGATTTCTTCAAGTTTTTCTTTTGTATTTTCTCATCAATTTCTCCATGATGTCTCCAGGAGAGTATATTTTTTCAACAAATCCTTTCTAGTGGTGACCATGACAACTAACAACACTGTAATGAAGGCTTATAGCTTTCTCTGTCCGCAAACAATGAAAACGAAAACAAAATTAATAAAAAAGGATAAATTTGCCATCATACCAAAAGAACAATTACACGAATCATTAATAGACCGAATTAAATACTCTCAAGTGTACAAAAAATCAAATGATATCGATTCATAATGTCATTTTTGCAACAGCTTCATAACCTTAATTTTAGTGACGATAAACCTAAACCGTTAAATCATTGTTCTCACCATATCCTATAATAGAATATTAACCGAGTAGCATAGTGTGCGGGCACAAAGCTGCTGTTCCGCTATCGTCTTCCTTGTCAAAAGTCGTCACTCGAGAGCTTTACGATACATATTTATGTTCTGGCCATTAAAAGCTTCATCTCATAATGATAAATTATTTTCCACTATATTGGATTTCGTTTCCACTCCGTCTGGCTAATGGTGTCAACTATCCGGGGGTGACCGACGACAACACAATGGATCGATAAGGGTTTTGGGCTACTGGATAGATATGGGAAGCCACTGTTGTATGTACACGCCCGACAGTTGAGATGGGTCTTCTTCTGTTTTCCACACAGTGTGGAAACGAGTCCGAACGTACATTTCGATTTCAAATAATCATAACCATTTATTTGCGTCATTTCAATGTGTTGCTTTTCGATCCGTTTGGCCACAGTTGTTCTGTAATGACATCATCCTCCATCCCGACGACGACGACGACCACGAAGATCGGGACGGGAACCACAAGTACCCAGTTCGGTAGCAACTAGCGGCTAACGGTCAGCATTTCATTGCTTCCATGCTTCTTGTCTTCAAGAGAGTTAAAGCGTAAAAACAGAATATCTTCTCGTTGAACCATGCATTTCATATCTTTAAATTCTCGCCACGTATCTACCACGCGGTACGGATGACCACTTCTCATCCCACATAGTGGACTCAAAAGGGAAAGTGCAAAGAACTTGTAGCATGATGCACGTTATTGTCTAGTACATAGTAGCTTTTCAACGGAGTGGTGCATGAGAATTTCATGACCCAGAAGCGCCCCGAGAATTGTCATCGAAATTCATTGGCAAGAGAAAAAAAAATGCACATCGCACACTGATGCGCAGATGGTAGACCACAAACCTTGCGTTCTATTGCTACAGATGGTGCCTCAAAAGAGGTGTTGTGGGGGGTTGTGTTTCGATGCTCTCTGAAGATGTTTGTGTACATCACCAAAGGGTTCTAGGGTAAAAGCCCCCTTCTTCGGCCTAGTACCTATATTCATCTCATTTTGTCTCAAGGACTAGAGATGTGCGCCGTCAAGATTTATTACTTCACGCCGCCGGATGTTTTGATTTTCTAGCACGCCGCCAGCTTAAAACTCATCACGCCGCCGAACTTAGAATTTCCCCAATAAACTTCAGAAAATAATCGATTTAAGTTTAAACGCTCCCAAAATGAATGCATGTCATTCATTGCCGAATAAACAAAATATTTCGTTCAATGATCCTGTTGAGATTTTAGTTACTTTTTAGTCACTTATATATCATCATATAAAAATCCTAGCAAATATCATATTCTTCACACAAGGTGTATAAAGCATGCAATGACAGCATGCATGCTTTTCCCCGCGTGACGTCATAACGACGTTCGTTTATAATTGAGGGGGTTAGAAGCAAAGAGGTGTAAGTGACAAAAACCCACTTTCGAGTAAATGAGGTTTAAAATTTTTCGTCAATTTTTCATTACATACATACAAAATGTGAGGAATTTCAAAATCAACCCAATTTTCTCCGATGTAATGAAATCTGAAGAATTTAGGTTCTAATAATTCAATTCATGCCATAACTTAAGAATTATTTAGGCAGCATCCATTTATTACGTAACGCTAAAATTTATATTTTTGCGACCCCCCCTCCCCCTCCGTAACGCTTTTTTGTATGGAAATCCAAAAATTTTTGTATGGGCCGTAACGCTTGGCCATACTACCCCCCTCCCCCAAGAGCGTTACGTAATTTGTGGACTGCGCCTTATGGATTTTTTTATTTATTATGGAACGATTAATCACAGACAAACAGACGTAACACCTTGAACGATTTTCATGGAAATCCATCGCCCAGTTCACACTACCATCACCTGGTGGGAAAGTTGCACGAATTACTATGTTGTGCAATATCGTCAACAGAAGGCGCTAGTGTGAAACGTCAAACGTATAGAAAAACGATGCGCGCGCCTCTGGTTGTGAAAGCCACAACTATGAAAATTTAAAATGATCGTTAAAAGCGTGGTCTATGGAAATTGCGCAAGTGTTACGTCTGTTTGTCTGTGGATTAATTGTCTGCCGCACTATATACGAGTGCGCAATTACAAGTTACTACACTAAAACCTCAATTTATGCACATGGCTGGGGGTGCATAAATTAAAAAAGGCATAAAATGAGGGAAATTTGTGCATAAAAAAAAACGCTTCCGTAACGCCTCTGAATCCCGCCGAAAATGCTCTGAAACTTCCTGAAATGACTCCAAAATTCCCCTTAAACCGCCTCGTACCCCATGTAACGCACCTGCCGCTCCGAAACCCCCGAAAACGCCTCCATAAGGCCTCTGAATCCCGCCAAAAATGCTCTGAAACTTCCTGAAATGCCTCCAAAATCCCTCTAAAATCTCCTCGGACCCAATGTAACGCATCTGAACCCCACCTTGCACCCGTTTAACGCACGTGAGATCCTCGGAAACCCCCGAAAACGTACCAGTAACGCCTCCAAACCCCGTCGAAAATCCTCTGAAACTCTCTGCAATGCTTTCGAAAACCCCCTCAGACCCCCCGGAGATCTCCTGGTACCTCGCGGAAACCCCTGGGAACCCCCTGAAACTCCCCTGTGACTTCCATTTGCTCACCCTTATAAACACCCTTTAGCCGCCGTTGCAATAGTTACCGTCATTATTAAATATTCTTATGCACAATATTGGTTCTGAGTAGCTTTCCCTTAATTTATGCAGGTCATAAAAAAAGGTGCATAAATTAAAAAGTGTATTAAAATAACATGCATAAATTGAGGTTTTAGTGTATTTACATTCTCATATGCAAAGTATAGTTTGTTAAAATGTTTCGCTATTATCGTCGCACCACCAAATCGAAGTCGTCGCTAGAAGCACATGCGAAGTTGCAGCTGCGAAGTAAATTTGAATCTATTTTTTCTGTTGCGCATCATTAAGCTAATTAAGAGCAACAATATGCACTAATCAAAATTGAGTTGCGACATTTCTAAGTAGGTTAAAAATCAATTTTCGCACGTTCGGTCACTTCGTATTTCGACCAAAAGCATAATATATGAGATGTAAAAGAGCGAAATATTGAATTCTCATTTTTAACGCCGCCGCCGCCGACGACCAAAAATGATGTTTTAACCGCGGCGCACATCTCTGCCGAAGCACCAAAGCAAGCATCACAGCGGTGCCAGACATCAAGAAACAAGTAGTTAATTGAATGAGATTTGGTCACTACAAATACGATGTTTTTTCAATCAGAATATGGTCGTTTCTTGGTTTAACATCTTGGTAATCGAACTTCTACACAAATCGATCAATAATTTCATTTTCCAACGCCATTTCTTTCAAAATATTTGGTTTGGTTTTCATCTAAATATGCTGCTACCGCTCAAGATTTACGAACTATCATCCAGTTCGGCAGCACTGATTTGCCAATCAGCTGTGAATGTATGCGAGTGCAAAACGTGGGGAGCGAGCATAGACGATTCGTCGCGCCGCACATTGTTATGACTTCTCCTTTGCGAGAGAGGAAAACAATCACAATGAAACTGTCACCTGCTAGGGAAAGGGAGTGCGTTAGTGGGCGAGTGCAGAATGCTCTACGATGAGAAAATGTGAGAGTGGTTGTGGATTTGCTGTAAATACTGTTGAGATGAATAAGGGGCCACCCGGTGGACCGCGATGAGATGAAAATTTTACGGTGTGCTGAAGATAGGTGCGAGTGGCTCGCGATTTGTGATCGCAATTAAATCAAATATTGAAGGTAAATCCCACTCTAGTGCATCGTAAGATCAACAGTGGAAGTGAGCACGTGTGTTAAAGGTTTGTATCATTAAGTTTGAAGCGTATACATTGCGCTATGAGTGATTTTTCATGTTGCACATCCTTAATGAGACTAAGATAGGCACAAATACCCTAGGTACTCCATTCTAAAATAGCCTTATCAAGTTCCACTGGGTTCTGGTTCAAAAAGGAACATCTCTAGAGCGCAATAGAAGGAAAGACTGTAGTTTTTCAAGCATTGTCGCTGCCATGGTTGGTCGAATCTCAAGTGAAGTAAGGTCATAAAATTATTGCCGAATAATGTACAAAGAAAACTGCCATTGTGAGGATTTTTGCTGCTGTTTGCTACACGGATGTTCATGTATAATTTCAATTGAAATCCGAAACTTAAGGGCGGACGGGACGGTCGGGGAAATATCCGCCATTGCTCTGTTGCTACTAAGATGGTAATCTCAGATTCTACTTCATATTTTGCAACAAAAACCTATCACTGTGTATGCTCACTTGCAGTGCATATGCTGATTGTTTTTCAGCATCTTCAGTGCGATAGAACTCGAGATTACCATCTTCAAAATCGCGAGGCAAATTGTTAGAAAGAGAGGCAAGATAGGAAAAATAACACTGCGTCCCGTTTCACCTTAATCAATTTATGGAACGCTTAGCTTACTAAATATGCATAATATTGTAGTCTTTTATATGTTTAGGTCGAATGAAGGCTGATAACAGTATTTCAGTTAGTTCAAATAACATAAGTATAACCAAGGAAGCCTGGGATAGATCCAAGATTGTCTCTGATATTTTGGCAGAACAACTGTACACATACGTTTGCATGAAATTGTAGTTCATCATGTTATCAAAGTATATAGCAGTGCATTTACATGCAGTCACAGTCACTTGCATTAAGAACTGCGTTCATTACAGTTGCTACGATAGCATCATTGGTATTGCATCATGATTCATCGCAGATTAATTGCAATGCCGTGAAGTAGTCTTATGCATTGTTCAACGGGCTGTGAGTCATCGGCGCAGCTTGGAATTTCCCTGCAACACGGTTCAAATGTGGCATGTAATGTCCAAGATCGCCATCCATCAACGTTTGTATATTTTCTGCTTCGGTACATATAATGCCTCGAATCTTCAATTCTAATAGACTAAGACGATCACGTACTCAATGACAGAAGATCCACCCGCTAATTGCACTGTAATTTGCCATATTGGCATATTGCCCGTTGCTCTTTCTTACAACTGATGGCGGTTGACTCGAATCTACATACCGGACTACGGAAGGTTAGCTATAGCATAGCTGCAACCTGTGAATTTACTTGCATCACTTTTTGCTGATTTGAACAACAAACGCTCTGAAAGTGAACGCATAAATCATTTTTTTAATCGCTTTACAACCTGTTCACTGGAATATTCAATATAAAGTGCAATCGTGTTGCTTAGCTTTCCCAGAAATCGATCAATCCAATATGATTTGATAGCTCTTGTCAACATCGTTCTTTTTGGGCACCATTATCATCACGCTGATTGTCATCTTATCTGAACGACACACTTGTTGCTGGTACGTATTGCCGATTAACTGTCGTGGACTATTAATGTACGTTACATAGGTTGAAGTGAGCCGGTAATTTCTTTTCAACGTTCGCCAATAAATCATTTTCGCTTTAGTTCATCGTGCTGCAAGTATGGAGGGAGATACTATATGATTTAATGAAGGGAATTCCCTATAGAAAGCTCCTTAACTGACTGAGATTCGAGCTCACATACGTTCGGTAAGGTCCTGATGCCCACGTGTTTACCGTTTCTGCGGCATTTTCCCATAAACAACAATCGATTATTTTATTTGCGGCTATCGTACGTTTATTGTACGTTACTAATTTATTTTACCCGACGTTTCGGCCATTGGGTGTGGCCTTTTTCAAGGGAAAACTGTTTTGTACAAATGTTTTATTAGTCTAGAATTGTGTTAATTTAGTCTAGTGTTTCTTACATGGTTTTTCGTCTTTGTCTTTCAAGATTTTGCTGTTCTGCTTGTCGTGTGGTCATGGCTTTGCTTAATTTTACAAATTTTTGCGTTTACACATTTACTTGTTTGTCACAGGGTTTCGTATAGTGGTAAAAACTTTTTTTTAAAATGGTAAATTTCTGTTGTGTTAATTAATAGTTTAGTCAGTTTATGATATGGAGCTTTTGTGCTTTTATAGCTATTGTGCGATTTCTGTGTCTGTTCGTCGATTTTTTTTGCTCTGTTTATTTTAAAGTGTGTGTAATATGCCTGCATAGGTTGTACTTTGATTGTTTACGTCTCTTAGGCAAGGTTGCGACCATTCATTTGCAAAGATTTACATTCATTTGCTTTTATCTCAGTTCAGAAGCATGCTATCGAAAAACAATGTATGGATGAATTCAACCTTGTAGTTTTATCTGAAAGTTTGCCGAATAACATTGGGGTCGCACACGCATACCAAAGTCGTGAGCGAGCTGTGAAGGCAACTCTCCACGCGGTGAATGTAAATTACATTCATGCTGTGGAAAGTTGCCTTCACAGCTCGCTCACGACTTTGGTATGCGTGTGCGACCCCAATGTTATTCGGCAAACTTTCAGATAAAACTACAAGGTTGAATTCATCCATACATTGTTTTTCGATCGCATGCTTCTGAACTGAGATAAAAGCAAATGAATGTAAATCTTTGCAAATGAATGGTCGCAACCTTGCTCTTAGGTGGTTAACTGTATTGGTATTGTTTGTGATATGGCACATTTCTAATATTGGTAGGGCAGATGTTCTTCGAGATTGATCAAGTATTGTTGTTTTGGTCAGGTCGAAATTATGGTCTTCTTCAATGACATGGTTCATGAGTGCAGTTGTTTATCTCTTCTTCTGCTTCTGGTTGGTTTTTTTTTAAATTTTTTATGTTTGTTAAGATGTGTCTGGTGTCCACTTAGCCTAATTTTAAGTAAATTTTTAATCATATGTAGGGTCTGGGACCATTTCGGCAGGAGCACCTATTTTGGCACTACTGTAATTTAGTCAGATTTCCACCAATTGACTTGATTTTTTGTAAGATACGCATAGTATCTAACCATGTTGGTTGAGTTGTGATGGATGGAGATATTTTTGGGTTCTGCTGTTGCTGGTTGGATTGTGGTTGGCTGTTTGATGGAGATGGAGCTTTTTTGGATTTATTATGGAACGATTAATTGTCTGCCAATTTGGGACCTAGACTCATCAACGTTTGCATTTCGCTTGGTATCCACAGTGTGGTTGCATTTGCCAGTCGTCAAAACTGTTACCTACAGCCGCTAAAGTAGTAACGTGCGCTTTGAACTGTAAAATTTCATATCCAACTATAATCCAAATCCCCTTTAAAGTTGTACGTACTATTTCAAAGCTCTTTTGAGGTCTCTTCAATGTAACAGTATCTTTTTCCGCTACACTAAGCTATAATGTATAATCTACCTTAATCTTTTTCATAGGGCAGTAAGCGTTGCTAATGTTTGAGATAATACAGACTGAAGTACCATTAAAAAAGAAAAGACGTCATGGCAACTCAAAACATCCTGTATGGTTCAATAAAGAAATAAAAAATTTAAAAAATCGTAAGCAGAAAGCTCACAAAATTTATAAGAAAAATAGCAACAATGAAAATTTATCAAACTATTTAAATATTTGCGATCAATTAAATCTGGCCATTAATTTTGCGTTCGAAGAAGACAATACAAAAACGGAGCTCGAAATAAAGTCATGCCCAAAAAATTTTTATCATCTCGTGAATAGCAAACTAAAATCAGACAACTTTCCTTCGGAAATGCAACTTGACGAAAAAACAGGTGACAACGCAGAAAAAATCTGCAAACTTTTTGCAACTTTTTTCCAAGAAGTTTATACCACTTTTTCGGAAGAAGATCGAGAGCGTGAATACTTTTCATTCATTCCAGAATATTCAAGAGACATTCGCGTTGATCAAGTTAAAGTACATGAAGTTACAGACGCTCTCAACAATTTAGATGCCTCTAAAGGACCTGGACCTGACGGGATCCCACCTTTATTTTTGAAGTCTTTGTCAATGGAATTGACGGCGCCATTATTTTGGCTTTTCAACAC
This sequence comes from Aedes albopictus, assembly GCF_035046485.1. NCBI lineage: Eukaryota > Metazoa > Arthropoda > Insecta > Diptera > Culicidae > Aedes > Aedes albopictus. Next base: position 200,582,118 of record NC_085137.1, on the reverse strand, counting down.
TTCACTTAAAACAGGTAATTTTCCATCAACATGGAAAAAGTCTTTCTTAATACCCATATTCAAAAGCGGCAAGAAATCTGACGTGCGTAACTACCGAGGTATCGCTATTATTTCATGCATTCCCAAATTGTTCGAAGCAATAATTAATGGAAATTTATTTCAGCAAATCAAAAACAGGATAACTCATAATCAACATGGCTTCTTCAAAGGGCGTTCTACCAGTACAAATCTGGTGGAATTCATTAACTACTCATTGAATGCCATGGATAATGGGAACTACGTAGAGGCTATCTATACAGATTTCAGTAAAGCTTTTGACCGTATCGATATACCCATGCTACTCTTTAAATTGAAAAAAATAGGGTTCGAACCAGGTCTTCTTAAATGGGTTGAATCATACCTCACGAATCGCCAACAAATAGTTAAATTCAAAAGTGCTAAATCAAGTCCAATACATGTAACTTCAGGAGTTCCTCAAGGATCTCATTTAGGCCCACTTTTGTTTATCTTGTATGTCAATGATGTTTCTTTTATACTTAGTAAGACTAATATTCTCATATATGCTGACGACATGAAACTGTACTTCGAAATAAGAAACAATGAAGATTTTAGGTTATTCCAAAATGAAATAAATGTATTTTACACATGGTGTCAGAAAAGCCTATTGAAACTTAATGTAAAAAAATGTAACTCCATTTCCATTAGCAGGAAGTTAAACACGCCAAACACAACAGTTTTGTTGGGAGGTCAACCAGTACAAAAATGTGAAAGAATAAGAGACCTTGGTGTACTAGTAGATTCTAAAGTGACATTTATAGATCATTATAATACAATCATTAACAAGGCCAATAAGATGCTTGGGTTTATAAAACGTTTTAGTTACAATTTCCACGACCCATACACAATAAAAACATTATATATTTCCTATGTTCGTTCAATACTAGAATATTGTTGTATAGTATGGTCGCCATTTTCAGATAATCACGTCAGCCGAATAGAATCTGTTCAAAAACAGTTTTTATTATTCGCTCTTCGCAAACTAGGTTGGAGATGTGGGCAGCCTCTGCCACCTTATGAAGCACGGTGCAAGCTGTTGGATATCCAAACATTAAAAGAACGTCGAAAATTCGCCATGATTTCATTTATAAATGACGTCGTATCCAACCGAGTTGATTCACAGGAAATTTTATCAAAATTGAATTTTTATGCACCTACTCGTCAATTACGAAATCGCAGCATTTTTTCTACTAATCACTATCGAACTAATTATGCCATGTTTGGACCTATAAATCAAATGATGAGGTTATATAATGAACAATGTGAGTCCATTGACTTCGGTATGTCGAAAGCTAAGCTTAAGAGACAATTGAATGTAATTCGTTACTAAAAAAATAATGTTAGGTTAAGAAAACATAGTTGTAACAAATGGTCTACATATGATTGACGACGAATAAATAAATAAATAAATAAATAAATTGTTTTGGTCGGGGCCCACGCTTTACTTTCCTTCCAAAAAAAAGAACTAACGCTTTGCAAGTTTATTAGGAGTGGGGTTCGATCCCAGGTCCTCGGCGTGATATCCATTACTGATATTATATACATTATGACATTATATAAATGTATCTAAGGTTTCCTAATAATCTCAAACATTTGGAAAAAGGACAACCTGCTCAGTCTAGCTGAAGTTAGAATAACAGTATCAGGGTATCAGGTTGATACAACTTTTAGATGAGGCGGTAAACGCACGGGTATTCAGTGAGGGTGACGGGTTCGATTCCCGGTCGGTCCAGGATCTTTTCGTAAAGGAAATTTCCTTGACTTCCTTGGGCATAGAGTATCTTCGTGCCTGCCACACGATATACACATGCAAAATGGTCATTGGCAGAGGAAGCTCTCAGTTAAAAACTGTGGAAGTGCTCATTGAACACTAAGCTGAGAAGCAGGCTTTGTCCCAGTGAGGACGTTACGCCAAGAAGAGAAGAGGAGAGGATGGTGTTTTTTTAATCGACTGACCCCGAGCTTCTTCCAGGTTGTTGACTTACCATTTCGCAGCATCTTAGATGGTCCATTTTGTTGAGCATCCTTAAGTCTCTTGGGTATCACTTTTTAATGTCTTTAGTTACATTCTAAATCTGCTTCAGCTGATCTAGATAAGTTCTATTTATTACATGCAGAAAAATAAATTGTAAACACAATTAAATTCTAGTTCAAACCAACCGATTTTCCAGTTTACTATAGCGTCAAACTGATTTCTAGTTCAAACTGAACTGTTCTTTTGCTTAATAATACAAATATTTTCATTTGTCGAAATTTTTGACAGTTTGTTAAAACAAACAGAGATATGGTATTTTCAACATGAAATAATGGATTGATTCAAACGACTGCACTTTTGCCACTAACAAACCCGGAATGTGATTGTGTTGGTGACGGCAGCAACTGCGGCAGCTCGGAAATTTATTTTTAGACCGTCGGTAAGCAGATGGGGAGGAGAACGACTAAAAAAAGACAAAAAAGGCGAAACCGATCAACTTTTTGTGGGTGCTGTCGTGAGTACCTGCGCGTTATCCATCACGGCCAAAGCTGCACTTGGAAGTTGGCGTGATGGATTTCCTGCACCTTCTACGTTGTGGCGATGTTGGGGTAAGCATTTTATAGATGTGTGAGTGTTTTCGGACCATGTTTATGGTTTTTATTTTGTTGAAACAAATGAAATTTTTGACATTATATGTAATGCTAGTAATCGGTTGTTTTTATCGATAAACTCTAAATGAAAACAATTAAATATAACTTTGGAATAAGTAAATTCTCAGTTTGAATATCAACCATGCGTTTTATTGTTTTAAACAAGCGCCATTTTTCTGCGTCTAGTACGATACAAAGAACTTTCCAACTCCTTAAGGTGCATATCCAGAGCTTTAGAGAATTATACCAAATGATAATACTGATCTAGAATAGTTGCTGCAAAAAACGTGGTATAAATTACCCAAAAGCCTTTTTTCGAAAACTGGAGACACGAAAATAATCATAACTCCAGAACTTCAGAACGCCAGCATCAGGGATCCGCAAGTGACAAGGTAGACCTACTGCTCATCTTTTGCGAATGAGTTAGTGTAGTCTGGCTACACAACCTGGACTTGCTTGGTATTGCAAATTTTACAAGGAATCCGAATATGGGTTTACCGTCGTATTTACAAGTTATAGTGGAAAATCTGAGGTCTTCAGTTATCCTAGTGGTTAAGGCTATGGATCGCCAATCCGGAGACGGCGGGCTTAATTCCCGTTCCGGTCGGGGAAATTTTCTCGACTCCCTGGACATAAAAAGTGTATCATTGTATTTGCCTCACAATATACTATTTTATGCAATGGCAGGCAAAGAACCCAACTAACAATTCCATCGCTGATTGGTTTTGTTTGATTTTTATGAATGTTTTATTACAGCAATAATTAAAACTCACAGTTTTTTGACTGCTTTTATGAAAACCATTAATAAAATGTTTTATAGTATACTTGAAGATATCCATAAAGACAGATTTGAAGAGTAAACAAAACTTTCCGATATGTAAACCTTCTGGCAATCATTATTACCGCAATAAAACTGTTAAAACTCTTAACAGATGGCGATCCGTTCGATAAGTAACGACATCTGTTGGTGGAAAAGCAGAAACTACGACACTGCTAGGTTTATTGCGATCATCATAAAAGTAAACTTGCTTTCGTTTTATTTTCGCTTATTATGGTCGTCGCCATATTGAAGAACTAGCTTAGGTGAATGAAAAATAGTTAATTTTGCTTAAGGACAAACGTCTTGAAATCCCGCTTCAACAGTGCATCAGAACTAAAAACGCACAAATATCAAGAAGCAAACTTCACACAACAGAGTATTACATTATTTTGCTCTTGCTCACTCGTAACAAGCTTAAAATAAAAAGATCAGGTGCGCTGGTTTTGTTTACGAAGAGATTTGTGCTCTCGAAATCGTGAGTAGGTGCCAAAGTCAGCCATTGTGGTGGCCATTTTGGGATTCTTACAAGTCTGTCCTTAAATTAGCAATGAATTGGCAGTTTGCAACCATTTTCATAACATGCTCCCATAAATAAACTCTCTCTGCTGAGTTTTCTTGTGATTCGGGATAGTTTTAATAAATTCACAAATTGATTTATTTCATTCCAAGATGATAATATTCACTATTTTCGAAGCGCATTAATATTATGATTCTGCAACCCAAATATTTACGGTAAATTCGAATGCGCATAAGCCTACCAGCACAATAACTACTAAAATACTACTTTGAAATATTCGCTTTGGGGCTGTCCATAAACCACGTGGTCATGAGGGGGGGGCGGGGGGGTTCGACCAATGAGCATTTTGTATGAACGAATAAAAAATTTTGTATGGTCTGCTGACCACGCGGATGGGGGGGGGGGGGGGGGGTTGAGAAGTCCCAAAAAAATGACCACGTGGTTTATGGACAGCCCCTTTCTACTTACGAATGATGTATCCTCCTGAACTTTACGTGCCATCGAAGAAGCTTCTCTGCATCTTGAGCTGTCATAGTTTTTGTTAAAAAAAACAACAACAATCAAGAATGGGAAATATTTCAACTAGGTTTCAAAACAGGTTTATTGCTACTCTAATGCGGTTTGCAAAACCTCTCCGAGAGTGGTCCACTTAGCCGGAAGATGCTCTTAAAGAGGTTATCAAGAGGTTTTGATTGTTCAGTTTTATTGTAAGTTTTATAAAAATGGCCATGAAGATCTCTTGTAGAGCCGAACAAAACTTAAAATGTTACTTGGGAAAGCCCTTCAATTAATAACTGTGAAAGTTCTCAAGGAACACTATGCTGAACCGAGGCAGGCCAAGTCCCAGTGTGGACGTAGAGCTATTGAGAAGAAAGGAGATGTGGAAAATATGATAAAAAAGCGTCAAAACGTTGTAACGTTGCGGTAGAATGTGTCATCAAATGAATGAAATTTTGACCCATTTTCGGTAAGGTAAGTAAGCATTACCTAAATTTACGACGAAACGACCGTTTTTGTCCACTTCTTCCATCTGAATCAGATACCTTATTGCTAGAACTTGTTGTTGACAGTGATTGTTGTGAAGATTTTCTGCCAGAAAGTTGATTTTGAACGAGTTTACTGCACCTAGCCCAACGCAAATTCCCGGCACCAGTGCCGGACTTCCAGCTAAATCAAATGGAAAACCACTTCGGCACCCATTTTTGTGCTGACGAAGTGCGCCCGTCAGCGTGTAATAGTTGTTTTGAGCACTTGTGCAGCTTCAGATTGAACGTGGAGTCTATTGACTGTGGATCCCGTTGCGGAAATGTTGCGTAAGATAGTTACCTACGGAAGTGCGTTTGGAAAATATGCGGCAAGTGATATTATGATTTGTTTTGCTGTGAGGTGCCGGGAATTGGTGCTGGTGCCCAAGTAGTTTGAAACCCTATAACGTTCTTGATAATGTCCAAAATATTAAACGACTTCAACTAATTGAATTTAAGCATTTGTCCCAGCGCTAAACTGGAAATGAAATTTGATCAAATTTGAGTTGTCTCATTTTACCTCAGATTTGTGTGAATCTTACTCATTACTGAGTAACTTCTTCTAAGAGTATTTTTGTGTGATTAATATCGGTTATTTTTTTTTGCGTATGAGGTTTGGGAAGCTCTTGCCTAGGCGAGAATTGCTTTTTCAAAGAGACTTTTGGAAACCTGAATTCTTCGCAAATCGAAATCGATGCACTCACCTATATCCTTTGTGTATCAGTGACTTGCTTCGATCATCACCTTCCACTAATCAACTGGTGCTGAATATACTTATGGTGAAAAATAAAACAACTCAGTTTTTCTTGGCCTAATGCCAATTTTTCTGACGGCAACGACGGTTGACAACCTACATACCGGAATGACGGCCGGTTGGTTAGAGCTGAATCCTTGAAATAAACTTCCATTGCTTCTGCTTTCTTGAAGGTTTGCGTTATAAACCGGTTACTTGAATATCACTGGGCGAACGCTTTTCTCGACACCATCGCAAGATTTCACAATTTAATGCACTTATTGTATCACACGAGCGATCTTCCGTCCGTAGCTCATGCGCTTTATGACATGAAATCGTTGCTTTTGCTAATCGGCAGAAGAAAGAGCCAAAACAACGTGGTTACACCGTTCAACAGCTTAATCGCACTCTTCCATTCACCGAAACACCTTTTAACATAACGGCTTGCTGTTATCAAACAGCAGATACCAATCGAATCCGTTTGACAACGAGTAGTCTTGTAAACACCATGCTTTGAACACACACCCATCGTATCACCACGTTTATTTGCATCTTATCTGGATGCCCCACTTGTTGGAACTGGCAGCAGGCGGCGGCCGGTCAGTATGTATCCGAGAGTTCTGCCACAACTGCCCTTGCTCAGCCTACTCAAGTACGTGAACGATACAGTGCGGTGGAGAGAGTTTGCATACAATCTCTTTCTCCCTGTCCCCATGCACTGACTGGTACTGATTGTGCGCTTGGAGACAGCTGATCGTTTTTATTATTGCTTTTTTTTTTTTTTATTTCCGGTATAACGTCTCTACTGGGACAAAGTTTCCTTCTCAGCTTAGTGATCATTATGAGTACTTCCTCTGCCATTATCAGAGAGCATTCTTTGCTCATAATCATTTTCCCAAGGAAATCAAAGGGAATTCGTTACAAAAAAATCCTCGACTGATAGGGAATCGAACCCCGAGAAAAGTGCAACAACAAAATTCCAGCATATCGAAAACATGATTTGTATTCAGCAACAAATTGATATCACATTTTGATATCAGTTCATCCGTACATAATTTGATTTAATATTTTGTTTTCGGTTTGCTGTCGTTTTAAGTTAATATAAATGTTTAAAGTTAAAATATTTTCAAACCTTTGTAAAGTAATCCTAGGGATATATCACAGCAGGAATTGTTTTAAATTTGCTGTTACAGGAACATTTTTCTGCTCTCACTTTTGATGCTTTAACCGTTAAAACGACCAAAACGACAACAACCTGAGTTATCAAAATTTGCAATATCATAACATCAAAATTAGGTTTCAATTTGCTATCAGACTTTCCTCGGGACCCATCATCACTGTAATGATTTTGCTGAATGCCCAAGCGTTTATCACTTCAGAACCTACTGAAGATAACGCCTTGCACTAATCACCTGATATCTTTGAAATATCTGATAATAATATACTAGGAACTTTGCGTGGTTCGACTTCACTCCCGGATACAGTATGCAGTACTGAAGGTTCACGTACTGTTCGACCTGTTTGTATGGATATAAGGGTAAAGGTATGTGATATGCCAGCGAATATAGATTTGTGTTTCGATAAACATGTAATGGAATCTTGTACCGACTTTTCGAACCCTCTAGGCAGAATACCATCTTCGAATGAGTGTATTCAGTTTTGTTTCTTTTAATTCCGCCCTATTTTGCTTATCCTTTGACAGATACGCGTATTTCGACTACCAATTGTAATCTTCCTCAGTGTCAGTTGTCCATTGGATCCACTAGATTACTGACACTGAGAAAGATTACAAGTAGCAGTCGAAAAACGCGTATCTGTCAAAAGATAAGCAAAATAAGGCGGAATTAAGGTACAAAACTGATTACACTCATTCGATAAAAATGTTATGGAAGTTTAATACTTCCTCATAAGCCAAGAACTACATTTTTATGTTAACAATGACATGCTGCCTTTGTGACAAGGATTGTAACAAACAGAGTAGAAACAGTACTTTTATCTATCACGTATATGATACTCAAAGACGTATTTCTTCTTCTTTTTCTTTTCCTTCTTCTTCTTGGAGTGACAGTCCCGCTGGGACATAACTTACTACTAGCTTAGTGTTCTATAAGAGAATATTATCATATCGCATAGCAGAAAAAGTAGATATGCCCTAAAAAGACCCTGGAACGCACAGAAGTCAGACTACATACCTCTGCATGGTGTTGCTGAATACCCGAGAAATTCTGTTAGAGATTCAACTAATCAATAAAAAAAATACCATACACCCTTATTCCAACGACGGCGTGCCACACGACCAAGTGTCTACCGAAGCGACCGATGCGATGTGGTGAGGCGATTGTGTTGGTATTCTCCTGAATGATGCAATGAATCATTCACCCGACCAGATCAACGACGGCGACGACGACGCTGCTGACTGCCGCCCTGGTAGAGCACTTGACTGAGTAAAGATCTTTGGACACGAGCCAGTAGCTAGCAATGGGGGAATGGTCGCGTGAAAGATCGCGCGACCAAAGCGCTAAGTGGATCCCAGTTAGGGTTGTTATATGTAGGAATGGTGGTGGAATGTCGAGTCAAGGTCTTGGCTTGCGCGAATTTCTCCTGCTACGAGTAGCATAGTTATCTTAATTTGTTTTCTTCACTTACTGGTTTGTGCAATGTTAATCAGTTGGCCGGATGGCCTTTATCACAAACATGCCGTCAATTTGCTTTTCACAGTATGTAGGAAAGAGAAATGATTTAACAGTAGCTCAATTCTCGGTATGGCTATGTTACTCAGTGATATTGAATCCACTTGACTTCAGTTTCAATCAGTTGCTTCGTACACTTGTAATATCTCAATTGGTTATTACAACTTGGTTCATGTATGACTGTGCAATGGTGCCTTATTGGTTTTCAGTTCTTTTATGGCCTTCTTAACCTCATCTACTGTGGAAGTTACGCTGCTTGACCGTTATCAGCTATGTTAATCCTGATCTCTCTTCGGTTCTGGTACACCTTCATTTTTACCGACGAAACTCCAAAGTGCATCTGGTGCAATTTGTATGAAACGCACCATTGACAGAAGCATAAAACCTCCGCATATCGTTCATATCCATGTTTTTTTTGCGTTTTATAAATCATATTCTCTTCATGTTGCCGTTTATTGCTGCAGTTAATTATTTTATCTTCTGCCTTTACCAACTTGAACAGCTTTCTGTTCCACTGTTTCATGGCATGGTAAAATCAGAGTTGATTGCTCAAGATTTCTGAATTAAATGTTGCTTATCAAAAATGTTAGTAATGGGTGGAAGCCAGGGTACTCGTGGCAGCTCGAGGTTAGAAGGTCATATTTTGAGGAATGGACAGGGTAAGGATTGGGCCAAAGGTTTCACTGCTGCTCATCCGGGGGTGAATCGCATCTTGCTAGCGTATTCGGTGCCTTGTGGTGTTGGTACCAACTTGTTGTGAGACTTGGTCTTCCGGATGGCCAGGAGCAGCTTGGTAACACAAAGAGGACAAAACAGAGAAAATCTTTCATAATACCCTTCGGAAACTTCCTTAAAACATCCGCCAAAAAATCCTTCACTTATTGATTCTGCAAATCCTTCAAAACTTCATTCGGAAATACTCATCAATGAGTCGTTTAGAAACCATGAAGGATTCCTCCAGATATTTTATGAAGGTTGTTCTGAAAAAAATCTCGTATTACTTGATTCAGAATTATTATTTTTTTTATTCAATTATTTATTTATTTCATCAACTTCAACCGATTGTTTCCTTATTTTCCTTATGGTTTTCTTCAGGAAATCTATTCAGAAGTTAATTCATTGTATAGTATTACATCAACTTCAAGATAAAACTGAATCAACAATATTTCTCCATAATACACGGTTCGTGGCTGCCATTCTCCATCCTCGGTCACGAAGGATACTCGCCGAGTCACGTTCCACCTGATCCGTCCATCGTGCTCTCTGCGCTCCACGCCTTCTTGTGCCAACCGGATCTGTCGCGAACACCAACTTTGCAGGGTTGTTTCCCGGTATTCTTGTAACATGCCCTGCCCATCGTATCCTTCCGGCTTTGGCCACCTTCTGGATGCTGGGTTCGCCGCTATTCAAAAAGTTCTTCATTCCGAAATTAGTTCTGAGATGCTTTTTGTATTATGAGTGCTCGCGCTGTTGTATTTTGTACAAAACGTTGAAAAAGTCTCGCTTTTTGTATTCAGTAATAGCGTGGTGCTGTCGGTGATGGCCAACCGTGCGAGTTATGGAAGGTTAAGACAATTTTGATGAATTTGCTTCACTTGGCATATAGTCATCTACAATAATACCAATGGGTTTGATTATTGACGCTGTACACCTAGCGGCAAAATTCGACAACTCAAAATTTCTGCATATATTTGGCCAAGTTTTCCCATACAAACTTCAAGCGTTTTGAGCGCCCCCCTTAGGCTTAATTGATTTTGCTTAAATTTTGAACGTAGCTTCTGGGAGTCCAAAACAACTGATTTAGGAGGTAAGACTTGGCATTTTTCGATTTTTTTTGTTTTTCATATAAGTGTGGGCCACCCTAATATATATATATTGAACGAACCACTAGAACGAATTCTCGACGCATCTTGTGCCAATTTACTGGCACATCGAAACGTACTGGAAAAAAATAAATATAAGAAGACACAGAGTCGTGGGTTCGAATCCCACCCGAACGCGATTTTTTTACAGTTTCATCTCTCAATTTGCCAATTAATCAACATTCTGTGTCCTCCCAGTATCCTTGTATAAATTTGAGAAGAAATTTATAAATTTCAGTAGAATATTTTCTAAAGAATTTGTGCAGAAACTTCATAACGAAACGCACTCGTGGAATTTGAATAAATGAGTAATTTATAAATCAATTTCTAAAGGAATTTCAAAATGAATACATAAAAAAATTCCGGGGAAACCTATATTCAAATTCCTGTATGAATCTTTGGGAGAAACTAATGAAAAAAACTCCTGGAGAAACACCTGAAAAAACTTTTGATTGAACGCACCCATACAGCTGTTTTTTTAAAAGGTTTTACATTGTGTGATGATGCGATAAAATGCCATAAAATTTCATAAAAACCGGTAAATTATTGGCGTAATATTGTAAATTAGACGCAAGAAAATAGGATTTTGGGCACATTGCCGTTTGGATACGTTCAATCAAAAGTTATACACTATTTTCTGTGGTGCATATGTGTGGTTTTATCGAGTACAGGCCTTCCCGAGCAGAAGGGCATACCTTACAAATACCATACGAAGTGCAACATGTGCTCTAATACCTAAAATTGTTGTTGCTGCGTTATTCTACGAAATGTTTTGAGTGATGTTCTCAACAGTTGGAGGTATTTGAGCAGAGTTTGGTATTGATGTAGTATTTGTTGGTTTAGCTGTGAAAATAACCGAAGAACAAGATTTGCTATTACATCATGAAGTCATCGAACAAATGAAACATTTAATAACAAGAAATGTTATTAGTTTGTTATTCAATAACTTTGGAATAACAAATATAGCACTTGAAATTTTAGGTATGCATTCATTATTGAAATAACAAGACTTGTTGTTTTCTAGGTATTATTTATAAAAAGTTTAGGTATTCGTTTTTGTTATTTTGCCTCTTATTACCACCTTATGAAGGGAATATGAAGGTATGGAAGTATTTAAGATAAATACCATGATATGTTATTCACTTGTTATATTCTTCTGCTCGGGTTACTTAACATAACTTTTTGAGATATTTTTGAAAGAGCAATAAATTGTATGTAATGATATGCAAGAATGAATCTCGGCTCCGTAAAGCGTTGCACGCAATTGAGCAATAAATAAATGAGCTACAAAAAAACAAAACATTTTTTCTCCAAGAATTATTCCAAATAAAATTCCCGAACGATTTTTTTATGGCATTCACGGAGGAATCCGTATAGAAATTTTTGAAGGAATCTTTGGAGAATATTTTGAAGGATTTTGTGAGAAAATATATAGAAGAGTAGTTCCTGAATTTCTGAAGGAGTCTCTGTACGTATTTCTTGAGAAACCAATGGAGGATTTTCCATAACAATCTTTGGAAGAATTTGTGAAAGAAGCCCTTGAGAAATTCCGATTCCTGGAACATTTTTTTAAGAAATCGTTGAAAAATGGAATAAGTAAAGCAATCTTTAAAGGAACTTAAAAGAAAAAACTCTGGCAGAATTTCGGAAGGAACCGGTGTAACAATTTTTGAATTTCAGGAGATATAATGTATTAATTCCTTGAACAATTTCTGTAGAAATCCTTGTAAGATTTTCTGAAGAATCTCAAGAGAATTTTTTTGAAGTAAAACATTTAGAATTCTTTAGGAATCCCTGAACGAATCTTTTGAAGGAATTCTGCAAAGTTTCCATCGAGGTCTTAAGTTAGCCTAGTGAATAAGGCTATGGATCGCCAATCCGAAGAAGGGCGGGTACGATGCTCGTTCCGGTCGGGAAATTTTTGTCGGCTCTCTGGGCAAAGTGTATCATTGTACTTGCCTCACAATATACAAATTCATGCAGTGGCAGGCAAAGAAAGCCATTTAATTAATAATTGTGAAAGTGCTCAAATAACACCAAGTTGAAGAGAGGGAGGCCAAGATCCAGTGGGAACTTAGAGCCATGAAGAAGAAGAAGAAGAAGATTCATGTATTTCCAAAAGAATCAACGGAGCATTTTTTGAGAATATTCATGGAAGGTTTTCTAGATGAACCCTGGGCCAAGGGCTGAAAGCCTCTATAATAAAGACAAATAAATCAATAGATGAGTCATTGCAAAAATTTCCGAAGGAATCTTTTGATAAATTCCTAAACAAACCTGAGAAACTGTTGAAGAAATTCATTGAGGAATTTCTGGAACAATCTTTGCTAGGTTTATTTAAAGCATCCGTAAAGAAAATTTTGATGGACTCCGTGGTAGATTTTCTGGAAGGAATTCCTTGAGGATAAAGAATTTATTCAACAACCCAGTCAAGCAGTGATCGTATAAGATGTTGAATAAGATGTTAAAGTGGCATGCACGCACATGGCCTCCACTTTAGAATCTTATGCAACATACAGTGATAGACATTCGTTTAGCCGAGGCTAAAAAAATTTCAAAAAAGTGTCAGGAAACTCATACAAAACATTTTATTATAAAACTTTTTTATGTCAGTGATAGTATATCTACTACTGTTTTATAAAAATGTGATACATCACACTTACATATACACTGAAACAAAAACGAGGGTAAAAACCCTTCAAATGTAATTTTTTGCATAGACATTCGTTTAGCCGAATTGTACAATTTTTAGAATTCCATAATAAAAAACTATCAAATTTCGAAAAATATCCAACAAAGTCATTTTGTATGGTGATCTGCATTATAGATCGACCTGTAAATCATGAATTAGATCGTTTTTGGAAGTGTTGCCATATTAATTTTGCATGCATCTCATATAAATATGTCATAATATTGTAAATGTATCCAAATTGAGATTTGCTGTAGTTATTTTTATCGGAAGTGTTTCATAAGAATCTAATGAAAGTTTCATGACCAAAGTAGGTTGAAAGTTTACGAAAAACAATGTTTTTAACAGAAAAAAATAACGCAAACCATCGAAAAATCACGTATTTAAGTATTGTTTTGTTGAAATACGATGGTTTTACTTGCATAAATCACAGCGTTTACTACTATTACGTCTTCTAATAGCTCCCAATATCTTCTAGACTGTATTCTGGCTGAAATAACGTACACTGGATGTCTCATATTTGGAGAAATGGCACCGAAAGTATTCAAATTTCTAGCATGAACTACTTGTTTCACAATTTAGACAATCTTTTCAAATATATCACGTTAAAAATGAATGTGGTTCACAACTTAGACTTATTTATAATATATTTCTTAAAATTGAATGAAATAAGCCAATTGTTTGACCATATCTTGCATTTTTGTATGAGCATCTGCTTTTGAATAAACAGGGTACAAAAAATCTGACAATTCTTGGAGTTCTTTCACTTTGCAGTATTCTAACTCATTTAGTAATGCTAGTATCAAACAGGTATACTCCACAGGCATTAGGGCACGTCTTTATTTCAATGCAGAACTATTGATTTTAGCTTTTATCAATCCCATTTTAAAGTTTAACCAACCAAAAACCAATACACTTAATATTTTCATGACATTTTATGCAATAATTTGAACATTTCTAACAATAATTCTGTGCTATATTTTCAAAACTGCTAATCAAGCTTACGTTTGAGTGTTTACAGAAATCATTTTTCTTTAAAAAAATTGTTTATCGTCGCTTCTCCTTATCGGGACATTTTTTTTAATATTTCTCTGAATTTCACAAATAAATAAACTTTTAAGGGGAATTATCTTGCTAACACGTCATAAACTAAATGCCTTGGAGTATATCCTCGAAATATACTCACGAAATTGCAAAAAATCTATTGAAAACCAATTTTTCATTTACCTCGGCTAAACGAATGTCTAGGCAGAAAATGACATTTGAAGGGTTTTTACCCTCGGTTTTGTTTCAGTGTATATGTAAGTTTAATGTATCACATTTTTATGAAACAGTACTATATATATTATCACTACGATAAAAAAGTTTTATCATTAAATCTTTTGTATGAGTTTCCTGACACTTTTTTTGGTCTCGGCTAAACGAATGTCTATCACTGTATTATACGATTACTGGTTGTCTGGTAATTTCGGAAGCAAGCAATAGAAGACTTTCAAAAGGAGAAGAGTAGAAAAGGTAGAAGAATTTGTAACAGAATCTCTGGATGATTTTCTTAAGGATTACTAGGAGTATTTTTTTAAAGAAACCCCAGAAAGAATGTTTGAAAGAATTTTAAGAAATGCAGTCATTGCAAGATATTCCTTAGAAAAATTCTTGTAGGAACTGAGGGAACAATTTCTTTGCAAATCTTTGCAAAGAAATTTTCAAATAAATTTCAAAAAAATCTAATAAATCTATGGAGGAAGTTTCAAAGAACCCAGCCAATAACCGAGTTCAGATCTGTGCTTTCAGGAGACGGATATAGTCTAGTGGCTCCGTAGCTTGGAGGAAAAAAGCGCCCATCTAGCGAATCGGGAGTTGTTGGTTCGATTCCCACCGGGGGACGTGGACTTTTTCATAATTCAAATCTCAATTTGTCCATTTGGGCTAGGCTTCGATGAGCATTTCATCGTAGAACATGCTCACTCGACTGTAAGCTAAGAAATTCTAGGATGACGGCCAATAACGGAGCGATGAGGAAAAGTGACAGCGGCATCATGAATTTGGTGAGCATCTATTTTTTTTGTTAGAGAATATTGCTGAGAAACGCTATCTAAATAAACTAGAAATGGATGCTACGGTTGATGAGTTGTATAATGAATTCATAATGCAACTCAAATGAGTTGTATAATGAAAAAAACATTGCATAAAATTTTGTATGGAACTCGTTGCAAAACTCGTTTTTTTCAGCACTCTTCGTATTTATCCAACTCGGCAAGCCTCGTTGGTTAAATGTACGACTCGTGCTGAAAAAAACAACTTTTTGCAACTTGTTACATAAATAACTAATATACAATGAACGTTTGATGTTGGATATTGTTCGATTTTGTGCGTACAGCCCCTTTGAGCTTTCCGGGGTTGTTCGAGGGTTTTCGTTCCCCCCTCGACAGTCGCTTGCAACAACTTTCAGTTATACTATTGCTATAGATTGCTTTAAGATATTTTAAAATAATTGGAAAATTAATTACACAATTTTTAAATCGTATATTGTATTTCGACCATTTGCAAGACATTTTCCATAATCACATTTTGTTCACTATGGTATGCTTCCACCACTATCAGCTTGAAAGTATGGCATAGATAATTGAAAAAGAATATCCGGAAATGTTCCGGTAAGGACCCAGACAGCCACAGCAGTAAGGGCGTGAGTGTTCAGCATGCCCCTGCTGAGAGGAGCGGGTTCGATTCTCGGTCGGTCCAGGAACTTTGCGTAATGGAAACTATCTTGACTTCCTTGGGCATATCTATTAAGTATCATCGTGACTTCCGCACGACTTACATATGCAAAATGGTGATTTTCAGGGGAAGCTCTCAATTAATAACTGTGGAAGTGCTCATAGAATATTTAGATGAGAAACAAGTTTCGTCCCAGTGAGAACGTAACGCCAAGAATAAGCAGAATCCGGAAATGCTCCACTTTTCCACGCATTTTTCGCTACCTCTTTGGTAGTGGACGAACACTGCATCGCTTTTGCAGGAACGTCTCGCAAACGAGATTGTCCTCGATTCTTGCCAAGAAGCAGGACCGCTTATTTGCTCATTTTACGTGCAAACTGTGCATTAGCACATCCAGCTTCCCAGTTTTCTCAGCTCGCCTCACGTTTTCATCGTGACCAAATTGGGTTAAATTGTTAGTTTCATAAACAATCTCATTCTCATTCAAACTCCAACTGTCGCATCTTAATGTCGGGTAAGGAAAAGGAAGCATGGTGTGCTGGAAAGCATGCTTACCGGGGCGCGCTCGCAACGGGGGATGTTGACTGGCTGGAGGATATAAAATTCTCATCACGATTGGATTAATTTTTGATCGTGTGCTTACAGCGGGTGATCCAAGTCACGTGTCAGAAACCACAAGTTGTCCTTCCTTTGGCAGATTTAGCTGAAGCTGGTAAAGGTGGCAAAGTACTGTTCTCTCAGGGGCGGAAAGGAAGGACGAACTACTTGTGCTGGTATCGACAATATTCATTACATTTGTCAGCAATTTTGTGACATTTTAAAGATATGACAACTATAGAATTTATTTTGTTAAATAGCTTTAATTTCTTGATTAGAAGCTTTGTTCGGCGCATTATTCTGGCGTAGTGTACGATCCCAACACCTTACAAGTTGTATGTAAACTAAAACTGCTAGTATTTCTTGCTATTTATAAGCAACAGCAACTGCGACCGATCTTGACAAGCAACAAATTAGCTTTTGCAAATTCCATCAACCATACTGCGAAAGGAATCCGCAAGCCACTCTATTATTGCCGTAGCGGTAGTTCTTTCTACCCACTGGATTTATTCCTCTCGATGCCACAGCCAGACGCCTTAGAGCTCCACCGAGAACCATACCCGGAGTTGGGATAGTGTCCCGTTGTCGTCGTCGTCGTCGATTTGCGCAAGAAGAATGGCCAAAGTTTGTTCCCTAAAATGCATAAATTTCTGATGAGAACAGAACGCTACGTAGGAGAAAGTTTCCTCCATCCGCCCCCTCGTCCCATTTTGCCAACACGCAGCTTCTTGTCGTCGTGATCCACTTTTGCCGATACGGTTTTTATTTGCAAAGTTTAGCCGGTAAATCTTTCTCGCCTGCACTATATTTTGATTTTCAGTGTGCAGCTTGCGAAGGAAGCTTGCATTTTCTCAACCATTTATGGCACTGCTGGGGAGACCAGAACAAAAAAAAAACCGAGTGCAAATTGAATTGTCATGATGTTAGAAGCGTGATTCTGCGGTTGTGGCTTCTGCTTAGAGCAAATCCGGCAAATATGATTTATTCGGTCGTATGACCATTGCATCGTAAAGAATTAGCCCTCGGCATCCTGCTCGGCTGTGGCCGGAAGTGGGTGATGATAAGCGTCGTTATGTTGCTGGGGCGCGGTTAGTTCGACATGTTTTCCACATAAATAAAATTTAGTGGAAAAGTTTGCGGCACGAGCTAACGGATACAGATATTCGTAGGGCGATTAGGAGCATTTCGTACATCTGGGTTAACACTTAAACGTTTCCTATTATGAAAACAAGAGTCTTGTCACCAAAAAACAAAAAAGAATATTGTTACTCACCTTGTCCACATATTGTGCTCTCTGCGCTCTCGCCTTCTTTTGCCAGGTGGCTATCAGTCACGAACGAAATGTTTGTAGGGTTGTGTCCGGCATTCTTGCAACAAGCCCTGTTCATCGTATCATTTTGGTTTCGGCCATCTTCTGAATATTGAGTGTGCCTTGGGAGTGTAGCGAGCTCGTGGTTCATCCTTCTCTACCACATACCAATCTACTATAGACAACCGAAGATCGTCCTTAGCAGAGGATTAATGGACAATGGTCTAATTAGCGTTCTGTACATGGTGCACTTAGTGCGTTGGTGAATCTTTTTAGACCGCAGCTTATTCTGGAGCCCGTAGGCCCGACTTCCACTGATGATGTGCCTTCGTATTTCACAGCTAGCATTGTTGTCAGTCGTCAATAAAGATCAAATGTAGACGAATTCCTCCACCTCCTCGATTCTCGAAGATATCCCCGTCTTTAGTCACATTACTACCTAGACGGACCCGGTCGTGTTCGGTTCCGCCTACTAGCATGTAACTTTGTTTTTGAGGCAGTCACCACCAGTCCGACCTTTGCTGCTTCGCGTTTCAGGTGGGTGTACAGCTCTGCCGCCGTTCGAAATGTTCTGGCAATAATGTTCATGTCGTCCGCAAAGCACACAAATTGACCGGATTTTGTGAAAAACGTTCCCCGGCTGTTGAGCCCGGCTCGTCGCATCACACCTTCCTGAGCGATGTTGAAGAGTAGCCGTGAGAGTCCATCACCTTGTCGCAGCCCCCGGCTAGATTCGAATGAACTGGATAGTTCACCCGAAACCCTTACGCAGTTTTGCACACCGTTCATCGTTGCTTTAATCAGTCTAGTCAGCTTCCGAGGAAAGCTGTATTCGTCCATGATTCTCCATAGCTCTGCGTGGTCGATACTATCGTATGCCGCTTTGAAGTCGATGAACAGGTGATGCGGAGGGTCCTAGTATTCACGGCATTTCTGGAGGATTTGCCGTACGGTAAAGATCTGGTCCGTTGTCGACCGGCCGTCGATGAAGCCGGCTTGATAACTTCCTATGAACTCATTCGTTTTAGGTGACAGACGACGGAAGATGATCTGGGATAGCAATTTGTAGGCAGCATTCAAAATAATGATCGCTTTGAAGTTCTCACATTCCAAATGGTCGCCTTTCTTGCGAACGGAGCAGATTATCCCTTCCTTCCGCTCCTCCGATAGCTGTTCGGTTTCACAGATCCTGACTATCAGCCGATGCAGACAGGTGGCCAACTTTTCTGGGCACATCCTGATGAGTTCAGCTGCGATACCATCCTTACCAGCTGCTTTGTTGGTTTTGAGCTGGTGAATGGCATCCTTAACTTCCCTCAGCGTGGGAGTTGGTTCATTTCCGTCCTCCGCTGCACTGACGTCGTCGTTTCCTCCGTTGCCGTGGGCTCCCGTGCCTACGTTCTCCACGCCGTTCAGATGCTGATCGAAGTGCTGCTTCCACCTTTCGATCACCTCACGTCCGTCCATCAAGAGGCCTCCGTCTTTATCCCTGCATATTTCGGCTCGCGGCACGAAACCGTTGCGGGATGCGTTGAGCTTCTGATAGAACTTCCGTGTTTCTTGAGAACGGCATAGCAGTTGCATTTCTTTACACTCCGCTTCTTCCAGGCGGCGTCTTTTCTCCCGAAAGAGGCGGGTCTGCTGTTTCCGCTTTTGATTATAACGTTCCACGTTCTGTCGAGTCCCTTGCTGCAGCATTACCGCCCTCTCTGCATTCTTCTCCTCCAAAACCATTCTGCACTCTTCGTCGAACCATTCGTTCCGTCGATTCCGTTCCACGTGCTCTCGGCTGCGTCGTTGATGGCTGATTTCACTGTACTCCAGCAGTCTTCTAGAGGGGTCTCATCGAGCTCGCCCTCGTCTGGCAAAACTGCCTCGAAATTCTGCGCGTATGCTGAGGCGACATCCGGTTGCTTCAGTTGCTCAAGGTTGTACCGTGGCAGTCGCCAGTATCGTACATTATTGATGACGGAGAGTTTTGGGCGCAGTTTGACCATCACCAGATAGTCGATGGTCGAAGTCGATGTTAACGCCACGATAGGTCCTGACGTCGATAATGTCGGATAAGTGCCATCCGTCAAGCAGAGCGTGGTTGATTTGCGATTCCGTCTGCTGTGGTAATCTCTAGGTGTAACGATAAGGGAGGCTGTGGTGGAAAAAGGTGCTACGTATGGTCATATTTTTGGAGGCAGCGAAATCAATGAATCGTGGGCCATTTTCGTTCGTCTGCTCGTGGGCGCTGAACTTTCCAATCATCTGGATGCATTCCACCTCTGGTATACCTGAGCGTTTAGGTTTCCTATGATGATCTTTACGTCTTGGCTTGGGCATCGATCGTACTCGCGTTCGAGCTGCGCGTAACATACATCCTTGTCATCATCAGTGCTTCCGGAGTGTGAGTTGTGCACGTTTATTATGCTGAAATAGAAGAATCGGCCCTTGATCCTCAACCTGCACATTCTTTTGTCGATCGGTCACCAATCGGACCCATCACGATGAAAGCTGTTCCCAGCTTGCGTGTGTTGTCGCAACTCTGGTAGATGGTATGATTATTTACCTTTAAACGTTCACACCATGGATCATGTCCAACACACCTCTTGCAGCGCAACGATGCCGATCCCGCGGTCCTTCAGTAGATCGGTGAGTATCGGTGATCCCAATGAAATTGAGAGATCGGTAGCTCCACGTACCGAGTTTCCAATCGCAAATCCTTTTTGTTCGCTGGGGTTGTTGCCGTTGTTGATTTTCCGTTACATTTTTCTACGGGGGACTCGTAGGGCTTGACACCAACCCCCTAATTTCCGGAGGACCATAGTGCACAGCTGAGCTTCCCTGGCACTCGGATGTTGATCAGCCGCCCCTAACATAGGAAGCAGACGCTGTTGTGAGCCGCTCCTCCTGGAGAACAGACACTCAGGTTTGCAAAAGCAAAAGCAAACCCCCCTTCCCTGTCAGCCTACGACCAAAGTTCCCACCGCGGTTGGTTACCCGATCTTCTCTAAGGTTGCTTGCAGCCCGGACGATGTCACGCAGGGAGGCAGGGATATGAGTTGCTGAGCAGAAGCTAGTGAACTCAATGGGATCTGTATTGCGCGAATTACCCAGCCTTTACCGGGCCTTATCGTTGAACAGTTCGTCATTGAAACCATCGTCATCACCAAACATTTGAAAACAGTTTTCTCGTTCAAAACATAAGATTGTGCCATGAAAATGTATTCACTGCATTTCAAATGGAGTAATTGCTTTGGTTTAAAGCGAGAAAACCGCTTTTCATCTGTCGAAAAAGTGATGACAGATGCTTGAGCCTAATTGCTATTGCATGGATTTTGAATTTGCCTGATTGCGCCCCTAATTCCTGAATATCAGAGGAAAATATGACCATTAGTATGGGACACGCTTGTACGGAAAAAATAAATCCTCGCTCCAGTCGACTTTTTGGGACCCATTTAGGTCCCATATGAACTGTACAAAATTTCAGCTCATTCGGTGAAACTATAATTTAGCGCAAGCGGTTCAAAGTTTGTATAGGATTTACTATGGGAAAAGTTAAACTTTCAAACAAAAAAACCCAGAGGTCGCCCATTGTCCCCTTAATTCAAATCGATCAACGCTTCCTGTAGAAATAACATTTATGAAACTTTCCTTCGAAGACCGCAAAACGATTGGATGCTTGTGGAAAAAGTTATTGATTTATTACCGATTAGTGATCCAACGAACGGCTTTTTGCTTTGTTTTATCAGCAGCACTGCTGCTGCCGTTGTTGCATGGGGTGGCGGGAGGCATCACCACCCACAGAAACAGCAGCAGCCAAGGCAGCAGCTACAGTGCTGCTAATAAAACAAAACAAAAAGCCGTTCGTTGGATCACTAATCAGTAATAAATCAATAACTTTTTCCACAAGCATCCAATCGTTTTGCGGTCTTCGAAGGAAAGTTTCAAAAATGATTTTTCTACAAGGAGCATTGATCGATTTGAATTAAAGGGACAAAGGGCGACCTCTGGGATTTTTTATCTGAAAGTGTAACATTTCCCATAGTAAATCCTATGAAAACTTTGAACTGCTTGCGCTAAATTATAGTTTCACCGATTGCGCTGAAATTTTGCACAGTTCATATGGGACCTAAATGGAATCGAAAAAGTCGACTGGAGCGAGAATTTGATGTTTGTCCCATACTAATGACCATTCTTGTAATTGCATAGGTGATTTGATGACGATTACCCATCTGCCAGCACCCAAATAGTTTTACGATGCCTCCATTGGATGGGATCAATTCGCACATTCTATATTCTATTACCGGGGTCGCAAATGATGGTGGGAGGAACCACCAGGACATTATGGCAGCCATCATCGCACCGCTCGCTCGGCCAGCATCAAGCATCAACCAGAGCGAGGTGTGTCGGTGATAAATGATTGTTTTTCTTCGCTCGAGCTGCTACTGGCTTACTCGCATTGTGACCATTTGTTTTCCGCTCTAGTTTTTCGTTCTTATCGCAAATGACATCCTTTTTCCGTTCATTTATTATTTCGGAGGCTTCAGTCGCCTGCCTAGCTGGCTGATTTTGCTATTGGTATCCTCTTGGTGACATGTGACGATGTTTTTGTCTTCCGCAGGGGCACTGGAGCGTGTCATAAACATGCAAGTTTAGAGCAATTTATCGCATATTGAGTGGATGGGGATGGTTATTATGGCTGAGATAAATGGTAATGTGATTGGAGCTTTTAGGTAAGGTGTTTGAAGATTTGCGTATGGCCCACTACACGAATTTATTCTGGCCTGCTTACTCTCACGGAAAGTTTGACGTTTGAGAGGTGCCGACACCGCTCAAACGTCAAATTTCGTGTGAGAGTAAGCAGGCCAGAATAAATTCGTGCAGTGGACCATTAGTTTGTGATGCGCAAAGCTAAATGTTTTATAGAAACTTTTTTATGTCTTCTGGATATTTCTTATACAAATTCATATAGTGAAGCGTAGTAAATACCTACGTGGTAAAAATTTCTTGTGTGCAAATCAATCTATAATGATCGTGTGAAATATCCTCAATAAAGTATTTTTTCTAATTTTTTATCTCAGCAGTGTTGACAGTTCTTTTACAAGCAAAGCATTGAATAGCATTTGACGCTCACTCTAATTATGCTAAATAGCTGTAAACTCAAATAAACATATTTAGCAATAACTGATTCTACTCCAACAGTGTTGCCATCTAACAAAAGAAATAAAAAAACTTCTGAATATATCACTGGATGGCCTTTGTTGTCCTTTCAAACATTACATAGCATTACATGTGTATTTAATTCTACTTTGGCACTAGGGTAATTTTTTACCCAAACCGTACACTACGTCAGCGAATTAATGCCAACGTGACGCAAAAGGAAGTTGGTCGGATGGTTATTATGGCTGAGATAAATGGTAATATGATCGGAGCTTCTAGGTAAGGTGTTTGCAGTTTTGCGTATTACTTTCAGGCTGTTGAAAAGAATGTAATACATACAGCTTCGAAAGCTTAGAAAGAATTAGGTGTCATATTTTCACATCCTTTCCTATCCTCATAATGGAGAAGACGGGCGTGGCCGGCAATGGAAGTTTTCATGTCTACAATCTCCGTTTGCTGTCCCTTCCGAAATAGCATTCCATAAGCAATAGGAAGCAATCAGTGAAGTACTAGATTGAAAGTAGTGAGCTGGATTTTTGTATGGTGAGATGATCAATTCTCCGTTTCTGCAATGAAATGGTGTAAACAGCGTGGGTTATATGATTTCTTGCCTAATTTGATGCTGTTTGAGCAAAACTTTTGTAACTGTGTTGTTGAAGTTGCATGAAATAAATAATACAACAACAAAGTTACCCAAACTTTTGCTCAAACAGCATCAAATTAGCCAAGAAATCATATAACCCACGCTGTTTGCACCAATTCATTGCAAAAATGGAGAATTGAACATCTCACCATACAAAAATCCAGCTCACTACTTTCAATCTAGTACTTCACTGATTGCCTCCTATTAGAATATTTAGCAGTACATACCATGATTTCGGGTGAAATTGATCACTTTTCGTAGCTTTTGGCGAATAATTTTTGAACACTTATTGATATGGTTAAATTTAATGCTTTAAAACAAGTACGACCATGGTTTTCATCAGTTAACGAAGTTAAAGATTCTACTGCAAATCATTTTATTACAAAAAATAACAATTGAAATAAAACCCAGATTAATCCACCTAGTGGTGATAGTGACTTTCTCGTCGAATATGTACTCAAGAGCTATAAGCCGAAGTGTTCCTGAATTCTGAGAATACTCTAGAATGGAACAAATCTCATTTTCTTCTTTTGTCACAGTGCTCGTTGACTAATCAATGGGGGAGTAGAGTTGATAAATAATTAATGTATTTGATGAAAAAATACCACAATTAAGCTAAGCGGATTTGGTAGGAAACCGGATTTGGTAAGAAATTTTCTGGAGGACTCTAATTTCACTTTAAAATTTAAAAATTTATTGGTTAAGGGGAATTAGGGGCGTAATGGACACCCTAAGCAAATGAGTACGTTAGGCCTGTATAACAGAGAAAAACTTAACATATTATTAGTTGGCTTACAACTTTAGTTTGTTTCCTACGTATTTCAATCATTTACAGCAGGTAGAATGTCTTTATTGTGAAGAGATAATGAATTGTAAATCGTGTGTTTTTTAGGGCTGGCAGAGAAGGTACGGGGCGAAATGGACACCCATCGGGGCATAATGGACACCCCTGCATATTTTATGCTAATTCTTCGATTGCATCGATCAGTTAAGTAATTTTCCCAAAAAGATCGATACCACAGATAAAACACTCCATTTCAGACGAGTTTACAAAACATCAAAGTTAATTAAATAAATTTTAGGTTAAAATAATCCAATTGATTTTTTCCAAACTCTCTTAAACGCATAAGAGTATGCAATGCGCGTACACTGTGGTGTATAATTGATCGGAAAAACGCTGATTTTCATACAAAATGGTCAAGTTTGAGATGCTGTAACTATGGTTTGCTTTGGTGGATTGAGCTTTATACACCAAAGCAAACCATAGTTGCACCATCTCAAACTTAGCCATTTTGTATGAAAATCGGCGTTTGTCCGATCAATTATGCACCACAGTGTACATCCATTCGTAATTACCAGTGTTCATTTCGCCCCAAATCGACTACAACATTGAAATTTCTATTTTGAGTAAATTCTAATCACAAATAAAACATTTTATCCATTGCTAAATCTACGTATAAAAAAGACACTACACCGTCTTCAACCAGAGGTTGAACAGACTGAACAATCACTAACATTAGGCAACGGACAACACAGAACACCCAGTGGACCAGTGGAGGATTTTTCGTTGGACGAAAAGTTTCCTTCGACTGGAGCGGGAATCGAACTCTCACTCCGTGGCACTCACAATACGCCTAAACGACTGACGCCGCTAACCGCACGGCCACGAAGCCCACTCATGCAGATAAGGTATATACATCCAGATGAGGTAGCAATTCAATGGTTTTTATGGTGGACACACTCTAACACTCGTAATACCTTATTTGCTGCTGCGTTGAAATTATAAGAATTTCACCATATGAAAAACATATTTCAATTTCAATGATATTTAGGTTACTTTGGAGGCATATGAATGTTACTTTTGAAAAATAGAACGTTGACTTGTTCCTTTACACTTATGCATTAAAAGTTTAGCATAAAAGCCAACGGTTTTGGCAAAAATAGGGGTGTCTATTTCGCCCCGGGTGTCCATTATGCCCCGATCTCCTCTATTTATTTGTGCCTTTCCTCAAAATGATGAATTCCCAGTAAAATTTCCAAGGGAGACCCCTCTTGACTTATGAGAAAATCGAAATTTGTGTCAGCCTTATTCAGAAAAGCAACAATTATATCAAAGCCATAATCGAATTAGGAAACTTAGGCCAGTAGTACACAGGGTCAAATATTTGACAAGGAAAGAACTCAAGAAACAACATCAGTTTGACACTAATGAAAATTCGATCGAGTCAAACAAAATGTTTGAGCATTGGTTTCTTTTTGGACAAATATTTGACCCTGTGTACTAGCAGCTTTATTGATGGCTCATATTCCGAAGTTATGTATTATGTTAAGCATATAAGCAGAGCTGAAAAATATCAAACCTCTCAGTTGACTGCTTGACCACCTTCACTAGTACTGGATGCCGATCATTATCAAGATATTTCGGCAATTTTTTTTTCTGCACACTTCAGCCTTTATTTTATCATCGTTGGTTATAAGATTTATGTAAAATTTGACAAAAAAAAGTGCAAGCTAGTTAAATTTATCATAATAAAATCCATTCAAATTTCAACCGTGTTACAGAGCGCGAGGGCTCAACCAGTTGCATCAAAATTGTGTGTAGTAGTTTCAACCGCAAAAGGGGATTGATGCTATGAAAATAAAATTTCCCCATAAAACGTTGATTCATCCTACTGTATAATTACGTATTAGGAATCTAAAATGGTGTGATTTGACAAGATCGCTTTAATTTTTATCAAGATTTTGCTCTTTTACACATATTTATCGCTTGCATTGATTTTGTTCACCTTCGTAATTTCAGCGATAAATCCAATTCTGATTCTGCAACACTGCTGGTAATGGTGTGGTTAGAGACTATTTTCTTGCTGCCCGTTTATCTGGTAATCCAACATTTTTGATGATTTGATGTTTCATATGCATGGGTTTGGTTCACTTTTTTTACTGGCCACTTCCGGCGGGACACCTGGAACCGGTTCCGGAACATAACCGGTTCAGGTATGTTATTTGAAGATTGATTGGTAATTATCGGTGACAAATATCAGAAACAGCTTGTTAAGCGTTACGCGTTACGACCTACTATTCTTCGGTCATCGTCAGACGCATTCAGTCGGATTCACCCCTACAACTTCGTCAGTTTGATATATAAGCGATTCAGATATGGTCTGAAACTATTTTCCTGCTTACCGTTCATCTGGTTATCGATAAAGCCGCTATTTGGTGTGTCACATGCATAAGTTTGGTTCAGTTTTTTAATTGGTCACTTCCGACGGGATACCTGGAACCGGTTTCGGAACACAACCGGTTCAGATAAGGTATTTTCCTGCTTACCGTTCATCTGGTTATCGAAAAAGCCGCACTTTGATGCGTCGCATGCATGGGTTTGGTTCACTTTTTTAATTGGCCACTTCCGGTGGGACACCCGGAACCGGTTCCGAAACACTACCGGTTCAAATATGGTCTGAAACTACTTTCCGGCTTACCATTCAACTGGATATCGAAAAAACCGCTCTTCGATGTGTCACATTCATGGGTTATGTTCACTTTTATATTTGGCCACTTCAGACAGGACACCCGGAACCGGTTCCGGAACACAACCGGATCAGATAAGGTATTTTCCGTTCATCTGGTTATCGATAAAGCCGCTCTTTGATGCGTCGCATGCATGGGTTTGGTTCACTTTTTCAATTGGCCACTTCCGGTACGACACCTGGAACCGGTTCCGGAACACAACCGGTTCAAATACGATATGAAACTATTTTCATGCTAACCATTCATCTGGTTATCGAAAAAGCCTCTCTTTGATGTGTCGCATGCATGGGTTTGGTTCATTTTTTTTAATTGGCCACTTCCGGCACGACACCCGGAACCGGTTCCGGAACACTACCGGTTCAAATATGGTCTGAAACTACTTTCCTGCTTACCGTTCAACTGGTTATCGAAAGGGCCGCTCTTTGATGAGTCACATGCATGGGTTATGTTCACTTTTATATTTGGTCACTTCCGGAAGGACACCGGTTCCGGAACACTACCGGTTCAGACATAGTCTGAGACTATTTTCCTACTTCCCGGTCATCAGATAATCGAAAATGCCGTGGTTTGATGGGTCCCATGCATGGGTTTGTTGCATTTTCATATCCAGCCTCTTCCTGGGGTACAGATCCGGAACACCTAAATGGCCATAACTCCGGAACGGCTGGACCGATCCGAACCATTTTCAATAGGAAACAATGGAACCAGATTCCGCGTCGAATGAACCATCGGTCGTTAAAATCGATCGATGTTTACTATCTAAAAGTTAGGTGACCTTTTTTGTACACACACACACACACACACACACACATACGCACACACATACATACACACACACACACATACACACACACAGACATCATCTCAACTCGTCGAGCTGAGTCGATTGGTATATAACACTTGACCTCTCCGGAGGCTCTATCAAATTTTCGTTTTTGGAGTGAACATATAGCCTTTCGGTACACCTTGGTGTACGAGAAAGGCAAAAATCAAAAATTTCAATTTCGGGGTGAAATTGATCAGTCAGTGAAATGTTTTTGTTATCGCTTAAAATATTTTTTCCTCCTGAATTACCCATCCCGCAGTTTACTTAATTTTTAATTATTTAAATTTGAAGTTTAATAAATCTTCAGAAAACGCCTGAAAGTATGCAATTTCCTTACAAGGTATGTTATAACTTCCGGAAAAGTTCAATTTTATGTATAAATTTCAATATTTATAGAACTTTTGATGACGAAATCGGGTTTAGCGAATACTTAGCAACTAGAAAAATTCATTCGCATATTCATTACATTTGCGATATAGCTACGGTAACAAAAGTTTGAAAGTGTGTTTGAAACTCGCCTGACAGACAGTTTCAGAAAATATTGTATTTTATAAAGAAATATGTGACTAATTGGCTGTAAAACATGTGAACTCATCATTCAATAACTCTTGTGCCAGATGATGAACATTTTTTACAAATTATATTATGTTTAAAGCGTTATTTTCAACAACTAAAAATGACCCTGGCGTCGATCAATTTCACCCCACTGATCAATTTTACCCGAAATCACGGTATCAATATTGAACATGCCAATATGAATAGTCTAATATATTGTATACTCAACTGATTCCATTTGAACAGTGTTGCCATCTAACAATAGGAATACAAGTAAATGGGTGGCCTTTGTTCTCTTTTTTAACTTAAAATTACTTGTGCCTATTTAAATTACTGTACATGATTTAGAGCAATGATTTACATGGATGTTTAATTAAACTTTGTACATGAAAAAGTAAACCAATATTCAGCATCATTTTGGCTCAACTTTAATCTTCTACAAACTCCCTGCTTCACTTCAAGCCCACAACTCAATTAACCGTTATCCGTAACAAGACAGGGAAGTGTCATCGCTAACGAAAATGTCCCTTGTGAGAACACACAATTGCAATGGGCCGGTGGGTTTCTACGAAAACACAAAACCCCCCAACAGGAGTAAACGATAATGTTTCCACGTTTCTTGAATCAACCGAAGAAAAAAATAAAGGAAGGCAGATAACGATCCCAAGAAAACACTACAACCAGTCAACCGCACTGACTGGCAGCAGCATCGGAAAAAAGACACGCGAAAACCGCGTTCGTGCGTAAAACGGGTCTCGAGATCCAAACCAATTTATCATCCGCAGCACCACTTTAGCTTCCTGCCCACCACTAGCCCCAGCCCGCCTAGTATCTATACTCCTAGCAAACCATCCCTTTCTTGATATCCAGTTATTACCCTAAGAATCCGTCATACGCGAATACTGTTGGCAAAATCTTCAACGGTTTCGATGTCGCTTTTTAAAGAAGTCATCCTAAATTTTTCGATCGAATGGACTTATCCGCAAAACCTTCATTGGCGTAGTTTAGGAGAAGTGCCATTTTTTCATGGCAGTACTTTTGAATGCATCAGCATAACCGTGAGCGAGCACTGATGATCATACTAATACTAAAAAGTTAGAGAAATTCTCAGCTCATAAATATCACTATTTTGTATGTGTGTGGGTATTTGTCCTGTATTTCTCTCGCTTTACCCTTAAAAGCCCTAGACGAACCACTTTTTTTCATTCAGCTACTACTCAAAGACCATACAATCAAAAAAAAAAAAAAATTAAAACAATTTTAAATCCAATGCGGTTAGTTGGCCTTCCAATATCTGGGTGTGGCATCCCCCCTAACCCTTCCTCCCTTTTTGGGAATTGAGAAATGCCTTGCCAAGAGGGTATTTTTCGGCAATTTTATTGAATCTCACACATGTTTTTGTTCTGAAATGTGTATTGTAAAATGTATTTAACCCTCTAATACCCAAATTTTTGATTTTGATCTAAATATCATATTTCGTCATCTAAAATCGATTTAAACATGTTTTGGAAGATGATTTTTTTTAATTCTCGATTTCGTGAATTTCAGTTTTTGATTTTTCTAATTTTTATTTTTGAACATCCCCACACTTTTATATTTTTCCTGGAAGCCAATTTGGGGAACGGATTTTTTGAGATGAAAACATTTTGAGATTTTATGATAATTGTTGAAATATTATTATTTTAATTTTTTTTCACAGAAAATTTTATTTTCCGTGTAATTTAAAGGAAAATAATTTTAGAGTGTATTCGATTTGCTTAAACCATTAAACAAGGATAGAATGATTTGGGAAAAATTTAAAATATATTAATTGTAGCGATTCAGTACTAAATAAACAATGACTTCTAAAAGGTGACTAAAACATCATTTTTTCAATGATTTTTAAAAAATGTAAATACGCTTTAAAATACACCAAAAATTATTTTGAGATATACAGAACAGTCCTAAATATCAGCCAAAAATATTAAAAAATTGATTTTCCACGTAACAAAAATTACAAAAATGCTCAAACTATACCCCGTCTAAAGGCGGGATTGGGTATTAGAGGGTTAACCAAAAATGATCGTTCTGTGCTATGGACATGCCGCCGCTAAGGAACCAGTTTCGAACGTTCGGATTTCCGGACATAATCTCCGGAGGAACCTGCTACATACTGTATACTGTTGTTTGCATTCATACCATCTACCTCTGTTGGTGTAAAGTATTCAGGGAATAAGGAGAAGGCGTCTAAACTATACTTATTTATTCGAGAGTAGATAATGAAATGAACTGTTTAACAAAATAACAAACAGGGTTGCCTTGATGATTTCCGGTTGTTTGTTTATTCCGCTTGGCAACTTCCGGGTTCAAAGCATGGCTGGCTATGCCACAACTACTCCCCCTCCTAACGCCGTGGTGGTCGAACAACTCGGTTATATCGCGTAACGTAAGCTCCATTCGGTTGATTGGTCGGATTATCCTCCACATCGTCTTCAAGAGATACATAGCTTGCGTCCGAGTCGGCGTCGTCGTTGTTATTCCCGTTACAGTGCCCGTTTGAGATTCTCCTATCTTCTTCATAGTCATCATACGGATACTTCAAAATTTGATGAGATCGTCGCTTGATAGTACCAAGTTCCTCGGACGAGCATTCGAAGAGTACCGCTCCAAGTTTTTTCAAAATTTTTCCTCGTATCCAAGATGCTTTTTTTGGGTTTCTGTAGTCTCGCACGTATACAGTTTCTCCAACGGCAAATGTTTCTTGTTTTTTTCTGTTATTTACCTTCTGGATTGTGTCGTCCTGGCGTCTTGTTGCATCAAACTTCAAGGTATCAAACCTCAGCCTCATTTCTCTGCCGAACATCAGTTTGAATGGACTTTCCGCTGTCGTCGCATGTTTCGAAGCCCGGTACATTTCCAGAAAAGAGCTGATCATGATGGACGTTGATTTCTTCTGGAATGCTGGATCATTACTGAGCTTCTTCAAAGCAGTCTTCACTGTTTTCACAGCATTCTCTGCAGCACCGTTCGAGCATGGGCTGTATGGCGCCGTTCGCAAATGGTTGATTCCTCTTGATTTACAAAAGTTTTGAAATTCATCCGACGTAAACGCTGTTCCATTGTCGGACACCAAAGTTGAAATTGAACCAAATCTTGAAATATACTCACACAGTTTCTCGATTGTTTCTTCTGAAGTCAAAGTGCGCACAGGAAAAGTTTCAATCCATTTGCTGTAGCTATCAATCATCACGAAGAAATCCGATCCGCGGAAGGAAAAATGGTCCACGTGTACTCGGTCTCCTGGTGCAGATGTCAGTCGCCACGGTGAGACAGGATCGCTTCTTTCGGGTCTTTGCTGGATACATAGCTCGCACTTCTTTCCGAGGGTCTCGATATCGTAATCCAAACATGGCCACCAGAAATACGATCGTGCCATACTCTTCATTTTCACGATTCCCAGATGTACCTTGTGAAGTTCATCCAGCAACATCTTCCTCAATTTGGTGGGAACCACGATACGATAATACCAGAGCAAAACTCCTTCCTCCACGCTCAATGCATCACGCTTCTGATAGAATGTCTTCAATTCGTCCTCCTGTATCATTCTGGGCCATCCGGATTGGACGTACTCGACAACACGGCTGATCAGCTTGTCTCTTCGGCTTTCAATCACAATTTGCTTTCGCTCCACCAGAGAACGTGTTTCAATTTCAATAAAATTCAAAAAACTTACGCTATCTTCATCATTTTCGCCGTCGTCGTCACATCGCAATGGAAATCTTGATAGAAAATCGGCTGCAACGTTGTTCACACCTTTCACGTGACGGATCTCATAATCACAGTTTGCCAGGAATGCAGCCCATCGCTGTAACCGTCCTGCTGCAGCTGGACGCTGGAATACCCTTCGGGTTGAACAAACCAGTCAATGGCTTGTGGTCGGTCATGAGCTCAAAGTGTCGGCCAAACAGATAGTTGCTGAATTTGTTGATGCCATAGTAGATCGCCAACGCTTCTCGATCAATTACGAAATATCCAGCTTCGTGTTTCTTGAAAATCCGTGACGCAAATGAAATCGGGCTTTCTGATTTATCCAGGAAAACGTGAGTTATCACAGCTCCAATACCTTCGTTGGATGCATCGCAATATAGCCGAACAGGAAGACTGGGATTGTAGTGGGATAATACGGTGTCTTCGGAAAGAAGCTTCTTCGCTTTTTCAAACGCCTTTTGTTGCTTGTTGGTCCAGGAAAATTCTACACCGTCCTTCAACAATTCATACAAGGGCTTCAAACACTGCGCCAAGCTTGGACAAAATTTCGCGTAGTAGTTAGCCAATCCAACAAACGCTCGAACATCCTTGACATCGGCTGGTGGTTTCACGTCCAAAATTGCTCTCACCTTTTCCGGATCTTTGTGTAGTCCATCTTCATCAATTACATGTCCGAGGTACGCTACCGTCTGCTTGAAGAATTCACATTTGTTTTTGTTCAACAGAAATCCGGCTTCCTTCAGACGGCTCAAAACTTCATCCAGATTCTCCAGGAGTTCCCGTACTGTCGCCCCGGAAATCAACACGTCATCTAGATAGATAACAGTACCACGGCAACCTTGAATAACTCGCTCCAACGTAACTTGAAATATCGCACAGGCTGGTTTCGTGCCAAACGGAAGACGGTTCATCCAATAAACTCCACGATGCGTGCTCCATGCCAGAATCTTCTTCGTCTCATCATCAACTTCAAGCTGGTAGTACGCATTCTTCAAATCTAACTTGGCAAAATATTTTCCTCCCTGGAGCGCCGCAAAAATGTCCTCGATAACAGGAAACGGGTGATGATCGTCCAACAGGAACGGATTTACGGTGACACGGTAATCAGCGCACAAACGTAACGAAGAATCTTTCTTCAGGACCGGAACTAACGGTGTACCCCATTCAGCTTCAGAAGAAGGGGCCTTCGAAATTATTCCTGAACTCTCCAATCTGTCCAGTTCCGCTTCAACTTTCTCTTTGAATGCCAACGGGATTTTCCTTGGTTTGCAGAATTTTGGTACAGCGTCCTCCTTCAGAGCCAAATGAATCTGGTTGTGTTTGAAACGGCCTAACTCACCTTCAAATACTGCTGCATGCTTCCTTAGGAGTGGATCCAATAACTGCTTACCATCCTGTTCATCCGTTGAAATGAAGCAAAAATCAATCTTCAAGTTCCAATTCCTCATCGTTTGACGTCCGAACAGCGGCTGCCGGGTTCCTTCGAAGACAATAATTTCCTCCAGTGACTCATGTTCCTTGTACTTCATCATCGCTTTGAACGTTCCAACAGCACGGAATCCAGAACCATTGTAGCACACAAATTCTTCAGTAGATCTGGTGTTCAACGGGATCTCTTGAAACAGTCGGTCGTACATGCTCTTGGAAATAGCGTTGACAGGGCTTCCGGTGTCGACTTCAAAATTGATCGGGTGGTGGTTCACGAAAACTTGCATCTCTACCGGCGGGGGAACATCGAGCTTGTTAATTCTCAAATGGTTGACCTTCGGACCGCGTTTCTCATTTGGTGGCTTCTTGTCCTTCGATGGGCAGACCTTCGCCAAATGGCCCTTGTTGTCACAATTCCGGCAGATGTAACTTTTATACTGGCATTTCTTGAAATCGTGGTCTCCCGTGCCACACGCGTAGCACTTGGCTTCACCCAAGCAACACACATGTTATAATAGAGTTACGACAGCGCAAGTTTTGGTTGTATAGAAGTTTATTTTACGGAATTTTAACATTGTGTTGAAATAACGTAAAATAAACTTCTATACAACCAAAACTTGCGCTGTCGTAACTTTTATATAACATGTGTGTTACTTGGGCACCCTTCCGATGCTTTTGCTGTTCCTTCGGTTGAATCTTGTGAACCTCCAAAACTTCCCGCTGCTGCATTGTAGATTCTCTCTTCATAGCAATCTTCACGAGGTTCTCCAAAGTTGAGGTTGCCTCCTCTTCACAGAGACGTTCGAAAATCGGTCCTCTTCGCATGCCGGCCACAAAAATGTTCAGCAAAAACGGATTTAATTGGTCGCCGAACTCACAGTTGGCCGCTAACTTCTTCAAACGAGTACTCCATTCCACAATCGATTCGCCTTCACCTTGCCTTGCCTCGAAAAACTTCGCTCGCTCCCGGAAAACGACCAGCGTCGGGGTAAATCGCTGCTTCAACAAATCGCACAGTTCCGAAAACTTCTTTTCTTCGGGTAACGCCGGGAACGACAAATTCTTGATAATTTGGAAAACTTCCATCGACACAGCCGTCAGCAGAAAAGCAGATTTCCTCTTGTCATCCTTATCATCGATTTGATAGGCCACGAAAAATCTCTTCAAACGCTCCTCGTACAACGGCCAAGAATCTCCAATATTGAACTCCGGAGGCTTGACAAAATTCATTTTCGGTTCTTTCTTCTCGCCGCCAAATTGTAAAGTATTCAGGGAATAAGGAGAAGGCGTCTAAACTATACTTATTTATTCGAGAGTAGATAATGAAATGAACTGTTTAACAAAATAACAAACAGGGTTGCCTTGATGATTTCCGGTTGCTTGTTTATTCCGCTTGGCAACTTCCGGGTTCAAAGCATGGCTGGCTATGCCACAGTTGGTTTGAACGACACCTCATGCGAACCAACAGGGCTCATTTTTTATTTGAACTTATAGTAACCCTGTGAGCAACGAAAAACACACTGATGGTAACCCTTTTTTCAGTGTTATTTTGATTCTGTGCTCCGTTTCACCCCGTTCCATGAGCAGTATGACGTTTGAGCCATTTTTAGTTTGAACGATGTGCAGATTAGAGGGGGTCAAATTAAAAAGTGTTCAGATTAGATGCAGTCAAACCAACAGGGGTGGATGGTAAACCTTTTTTGCGGCTTCATGTATTCAATTTAGAGGTATGATGTCTTAGTATGATGTTTGTTCTATATAATTAACTCTTTATTTTGGAATTTTCACCTTGATGATTAATCTACCTAAAAGTGCGATAGGAATTCACTTTTCTCAAAAATGAAGATAGTGTATTGCCACAGACAAACGGACGTCTCACTCTACACAGAAAAAATATATTCATGTAAAATTCAGCGAAAAATCATGCACATAAAGGGAATGCTAGAGTTAGTGCATAATAACATGAGATAGCATGTAAAAATACGATTCGTTCGTGTAAATTTCCGCTAATAGTCGCGTAACCGGTTGGTGTCCATGATGGTTTACGCGATGGTTGGCGGAAATTTACACGATGGTATTGTAATTTTACATTATATCTCATGTAAAAGTGCACTAACTCTAGCATTCCCTTTATGTGCATGATTTCTCGCTAAATTTTAATTACATATGTATTTTTTCTGTGTACTCGCTTCTCATCGTTACTCTTTTTAAAGGTTATATTTTAAATATTTTGTAGTTCGCACGGTCACGTCGCTCGCATCGTTTTTGCTCCTGTTTGACGTTTGCGCACTACCGCCACCTACTGTGTGGTTTGCGTAACACAGCTTTGTTAGCATTGAGCGATTATTTTTTCGCGACGATGATGTTTGTTGCAATTTGTTCAAAGTGATACGTCTGTTTGTCTGTGGTATTGGTGTCTTCTACAAAGTTGCAGAAAAAGGTATTATTGGAAAGTTTACCGAACAAACTATTACCTTACTGCTCAAATTTAAGAGTTATGTGCCATTGTTTGTGAACGACCCCTTGTAATAGGTTTTCTGATATAACTATTTCTGTGGATTTTTAGGATTTTTCGAGTGTTCTACAAAGTTGTTATTTGTGGTGGAATACACCTCCTTCTGATTTTTTTCCTGTAGGGGACCTATGATTTTTGCAGAAATTATTGCTGGAATACCTCACGCAAGCCACTAGCTCCGGTTTATTTTTTCGCACTTATTATCTTTTATAAACATGAGAAAGAGAGGAATGGAAGAGAGAGAGAGAGAGCAAATGCCACCTCTTCCATCCTTCTCTCTCACGCGTACGTTCCGAAGAACGAATAAAAAAAAAAGAAGCACCTGGCCACGCTTGTGGCTGCAGCTGCGATTCTATAAAAAAAATCCTGTTTTGATTCATTTGGGAATTTATATTACTGAAATTTTCTTACAAATTTTCCAACTGGGAAACAACTTGAAATTCCTTTAGGAACTATTGCTGAGTTTTCTCTAGAAGTGACGCTGGGAACATTCAGAAATTTCTAGTACAATCCACCAGTTAGTTTTGTTGAGATATCTCAGGCAATGTCTGCTTAGAATCCTCCAGAAATTCTAGGAGGGCTCTCAAGAGGAATTTCTAGCGTAATCCCAGGTGAAAATGTTTGAGAAATACCAGCAAGAATTCCTGGAGAAATTTTAGTAGGAGATTCTGCTGGTAGAGAAAAAATGCTTAAGGTATCCTTGAAGAAATCTATGAATGAATCGCAAGAAGAATTTCTATAGAATACCTTGTAGAAATTTCTGCAAAAATCTTTGAAGGTATCACAGAAGGAATATGTATAAAAATATATTTAAACCTAGTTGTGGAAATTCCAAGAATGCCTCCAGGAATACCTGATGAGCTTCTCTAGGCGATTCCTGTGGGGATCGCTTCAAGGCTATGGCACCAATAATTTCTCCATGAATTCCTCTTCTAGAATATGCAACAGAATAGTCGTCAAAAAATACTAATAAAAATAGAATTCAATATAAACATAATATACCAATTCTGGGGAGATCATTTGGTACTGTAATTTTAATTTTAATGTTATAATTTTTGATAAATTTGGAATATGTATTGCTGTAATAAGGGGGGAGGGATTAGTATTTTCTTTTCGTTTCAGAGAGCGAGTAAAGGCGCTTAAGCCTAGGCGTAAGGGCCAGGGCATAAGGGGAAAATACCTGTGTCCCATTCCAGAGTTCCAAGGACCAAGGAGTGGCAATAACTTTCTTAGCAACTTCACTCCCACCGTTAATATTTCATATTCGTGCTTTGTATACGGAACGGTTGGTATGAGATGTCACCGTTCTTTGATTTTAATAACAATAACATTGCTGCACAGTAGGCCTGGCCGCTTTAATGTTTGTAATGCATCCCAGATGTGGTGAAAGGATTAATAATGACAAGAAAAATGATGGAATAAGTCGATTCCATCATTTTCCAGGAATCTTTCATTGAATGGCTGTGTATGTGTTGGCTAGATATTGCTTGAGAAATTTCAGCAAGAACTATCCAAGAATTCTTCTGGGATTACCCAACATTCTTGTTGGGATTCATTGAATTTTTCTTAATAGGATTCATCCAGCAAGCACTACTGTAACTTCTTTATGGGTGACATTAGAGAAAATCGAAATTTGTGTCAGCCTTACTGCAAAATACCATCTGTAAATGCTTGTGAAATCTCAGCAAAAATGCTTGGAGAAATTCTGGTAGGAGTTCCTGAAGGAATCCCAGCAAGAATTCATGCAGACATTCCGAGATGATTTGGATAAACTGTCGAATATTTCTTAAAGGGACATTCTGTCCCGAGGGAAGAATACCGGCAGAAATTTCTAGCAGAATCTCATCAGACATTCCTGGAAAAAATCTAAGAGGATTTCTCAAAAGATTTCTCCAGCAATTTTTGTAGGGATGACTGCTGGGGTTCCTCTGAAGCTCTAAGGATCCCTCCAGGATTTCCAATAATACCTTATGGAATTTCTTCGGTCATTCTTGCTGAGATTTCCATGGGATATCTCCAATGAATATTATTATTGCTCTTGAAAGTCTTGCTGGAATTCCTGGAGGATTCCCTGCAGATATTGCATGGGAAACCCAAAAAATACTGGAGTATACCTACCTGAAATGTCTAGAAAAACCCCAATAGCAGTCCCGGAGCAATTCCAGTAGGTAGTAGTTCCTAATATATTCTCAAGAGGATTCCTGTAGGAATAACTTATTTCTGAAGAAATCCATGAATAAATTACAGCAGGAATTACTGCAGGAGTACCTGTTGGTAGTGAAAGAAAAAATGAGGAGTCGAAATGCGCAAAGAGGTGTAAGTGACCATTTTGTCGATTTTGAGCTGAGCATTCCAAGAAAAGCTTATAATAATATATATATTATAGCTTTTGGGAAATTTTTCAAGATTATTTTTTACGATGATTAGAAAAATCACAATAAATCGGAGAAAATTGGGTCGATTTTGAAACTCCATACATTTTGCATGGGATGAAAAATTGGTGAAAAACTTTAAACCTCGTTTACCCGAAAGTAGATTTTTGTCACTAACAGCCCTTCGCTTCTAATCTTCTCAATTCTGTGAGTCCGTGCAGAAATTTATGGAAGAATCCCAAGAGAAATTCCTGGAAGAAATCTTGTTAAAAACCTCTGAAGGAAGCACAGGAGGAATTTCTGGGAGAGTCCATGGAGAAATCCCTTCAAATGTCTCAATGAGAATTTCTGGAGGAATCCCAGCAGCCATTCTTGGAGGAATTTTTATAGCCAAACCTGAATGTTTACCTGTTAAATCACTGGGGGAAGCATTGGAAATATTTGGAAAAGCCCCTCTAGAACTTGAAATGAAATTTGGATGGAACGAAACAGGCGGAAAAGCAGGTTTTAAATATGTCAACTAAAATGAATTACCTACTTCCGCTGAAATAGAAAGTGTAAGTAGTGTTTTTAAAATTTAAT
Organism: Aedes albopictus; assembly: GCF_035046485.1. Classification (NCBI taxonomy): domain Eukaryota; kingdom Metazoa; phylum Arthropoda; class Insecta; order Diptera; family Culicidae; genus Aedes; species Aedes albopictus. Next base: position 200,543,132 of record NC_085137.1, on the reverse strand, counting down.
GAATTATGCACATTTGTAAATTTGTATACCCTGGATTCCTTTGCGTGACCGCATGCTTATCACATGCGGGGAGCACACAACTTCGGACAACCTTTTCCAGAGGATGTGTAGGGGTGAGTTTGGCTGGAATGCCGCGCGTTTCAACGGCTATCACCATCACCCATATCGTCTTGAAGCTACAGAGGACGTGACTCGTGGACTCGGAGAGTGGCTAGTTCAGACGCGATTCACAGGAGTTCGGAGTCGGCTTCGTAGCTCATACCAGTGCCCTGCGGCCGTAATCGACCCTTACAGCGATTAGGTGGCCGCGGAGAGAACATCCAGTAGCGTTGCTGTCGTGGCGTCGATCTACTGGGTTGGACCCAAGCCCGCAGTTGGAAAGGGGTACCCGGTCAGAGCTGGGGTATGAGGAGACCCTACTGCCAGCAACCTTCTGGTGCAGCTGATACGGCTTTAAGGATAGTGATACCTTTGCCTTCAGCAGGTCAGATAGGGTTGCACGTGGGCATCAGTTCTTGATACTTGCGAAACAGTTTGGCCCGGGCGTGGGGTTGACCCTGCTTGCCTTCCAAAGACACAGGAAGGGGTGAGGACCACTCGAGAAACTGGCCAATCGCCAGTATGCTATCGTGGTGGACTCTCCAAAGTGAGTAATTGATGTTCGTTGCTGTAGGCCACGCAACTAACCATTGGCGTAGCTAGCTTTTTCTTTTTTCTCACTCACTCTCTTAACCTTCCTTAGTCCCTAAAAAAAAGTTACAAATAAGACCCTGGGGTCATTTTTTACCCCAAACTTTGAACGGCTCTCAAAAATCAGTGACTGGGCCGATTTTGATTTTCTTTGGCCCAAATGAAAGCCACACATGTCTAGTTTTCAAAACCCCCGGAGAGTTCCGGGTTTGGTCACTTTGGCCACCGGGAACCTGCTTCAACTGAAAAATGCCGCTTTAGAGACCCTAACTTTGGCAAGCTATAACTTTGCAACCGAACAAGTAATCAGGACCGTTCAAGAATCGTTGGAAAGGTATTCACGTGGACTTTGATTAAAGACATTAATATTGACTAATTCTTAAGAACCGGTTCCGGAAATCCGGAACATCCGGAAAGTAATGTTTTTCACGATAATGTGCTAGAAAGCACATTCATATTATTTGCAGGATAGAAGTTTTTGCATCAAACTTCTTTAGGCCATAATACAATCTGTCGAGAACTATTTCTGTATGTTTCTGGTTATGTCCCGTCCTTCTGGAACCGGTTCCAGGGATCCCACAAGATGGCCAACGAGTTGACTGTAACGAAATTGAACGATTTTCCGCGCTAAACACATCTGCGTTGGTTAACTCATGATAAAATCTCAATAATTTTACATGCTCCATATTTATGTGATATGTAAAAATATTGTTGGACATTGTGGTCTTATGTGGCCACCGGAGTGACCACCGTAGAAACCCGTATTAAGGGACTTCCATGTTTTTGCAACAAAGATAGGCATTCGACGGCTCTAACTTCATTATTTTTCATGGCCATGTGGCTTCTGGCATTAAATAGAAGAATTGACCATTCTGGTCTGTTTTGGCCACCGGAGTGACCACCGGAGAAATCCGTATTGAGGGAGTTTCATGTTTTTGCAACAAAGATAGGCATTCGACGGTTCTAACTTCATGATTTTTCATGGCCATGTGGGTTCTGGCATTGAAAAGAAGAATTGACCATTCTGGTCTGTTTTGGCCACCGGAGTGACCACCGGAGAAACCCGTATTGAGGGACTTCCATGTTTTTGCAACAAAGATAGGCATTCGACGGCTCTAACTTCATGATTTTTCATGGCCATGTGGGTTCTGGCATTAAATAGAAGAATTGACCATTCTGGTCTGTTTTGGCTACCGGAGTGACCACCGGAGAAATCCGTATTGAGGGAGTTTCATGTTTTTGCAACAAAGATAGGCATTCGACGGCTCTAACTTCATGATTTTTCATGGCCATGTGGCTTCTGGCATTCAAAAGAAGAATTGACCACAATAGTCTGTTTTGGTCACCGGAGAAACCCTTATTGAGGGAGTTTCATGTTTTTGCAAACAAAGATAGGCATTCGAAGGCTCTAACTTCATGATTTTTCATGGACATGTTGCTTCTGGTATTAAATAGAACAATTGAATATTCTGGTCCGTTTTGGCACTGGCTCGGTCCACGGCAACGGCGACGACGACGACGACGACGACGAAGTGATGATGAAGAATAAATTAACGACAGTTTGGTTTGGGGGAGAACACGCCAAGTAGTTGAAACGAAACGAGGATAATGATCGAGCATATGATGATGAGGATCAACAACGGTGCGCAAGAAATTTTTTAGGGGTTACCAATCGTGATGTTGTCAGAGGCGTAGCTGGATGTTCATCATACGTTATTTATTTATCGGCGCAAATATTGTGTATACGACAGTTGTGGAAATTTTACTATACTGTTGTTGAAAGCTTTATTGAATTAAGGCTCTGATTCATTTGACGGACTTTGTGGTTTAATGTTTAATGTTCCTGATTACTCCTGGGCACTGGGTTTTATCCCTGGCCCTGGCCAGTCTCTTTCAACGTATTTTATAACTTTGTATATACAGTCGAGACTCTTATAAGATCACAGGTTGGGGGGCGCAATAGGAATCCGCTTAATAGGAGACTAAGAGCTTAAGGATTTTCGGCATTTTGGGGGTATGGCCTATTATCTCGGGTGTGTTAAGAGTTAGCGCAATACTTTCTTCGTCAAAGTTTTAGGGCTTGATAAGATCTACCATTTAGAACTTTGGTTCATAGGATTAGTTGGCAACTTGGCCGCTAGAGGGACCATCAACAGTTTGATGCTAAATTGCACTACAGAAACCATATCAGGTTGTCAAGCAAACGTTACGATATGCGACAGCTCAAGACCCTGATAATTTGGAAGGATAGTGTCTTCGGAAAAGTTGTTGGGTACGCCAATAACTTACTGACGATGAGTTGCGAAGTTCAAAATTCCTCCACTGGGCGGCGCTAGTGAATATGCAAATTTTAGAAGTTTCATAGCTCAGAATCCTGATAACTTACGAAGTTGATGTCTTCAGCAAAGTTGATCAGTATGACATAAACTTACATAAAAATAAACACTTGTCTCGCAATTCTGCCACTAGGTGGCGCTAGTGAACATGCAAATTTTAGAAAACTTATAGCTCAGAATCCTGATAACTTAGAAAGTTGATGTCATAGGCAAAGTTGAGCAGTATGACATAAACTTACATAAAAATAAACACATGTTTCAAAATTCTGCCACTAGGTGGCATTTACCGGTTTTTTCGTCTTTTTCCGACTTTTTTGGAGTTTTTCGGCTTGGCAAAACTAGTGTCGCTCCCCCCGATGACTTATTAAGTTGGTGTCTTTGGAAAAGTTAATCAGTATGACATAAACTTTCATAACAATAAACACTTGTTTCGCAATTCTGCCACTAGGCGAAGCTAGTGACCATGCAAATTTTAGAAATCTCATAGCTCAGAATCCTGATAACTTAGAAAGATGGTGTCTTCGGCAAAGTTGATCAGTATTACATAAACTTACATAAAAATAAACACTTGTTTCATAATTCTGCCACTAGGCGGCCTTTACCGTTTTTTTTTTTACTTTTTTTGAAGTTTTTCGGCTCAGCAAAACTAGTGTCGCTCCCCTCGATAACTAAGAAAGTTGGTGTCTTCAGCAAAATTGACCAGTATGACATAGACTTACATAAAAGGGAAACCTTGTTTCGCAATTCTGCCATTAGGTGGCGCTAGTGAACTTGCAAATTTTAGAAATTGTATAGCTCAGAATCCTAATAACTTAGGAAGATGGTTTCTTCGGCAAAGTTGATCAGTATGACATAGACTTGCACAAAACCCGAGCAAAGCTTGACAGCAAATTGAAAACTAATTTTGATGTTGTGATATTGCAAATTATGATAACTCAGGTTGTTGTCATTTTGATCGTTTTAACGGTTAAAACATCAAAAATGAGAACAGAAAAAATGTTCCCGTAACAGCATGTTGAAAACAATTCCTGCCATCAGTGATATCAAATTGATAACTGGAAAAATCGTTAAATGTATAGTTTTACGAATGATATGAATACCTAAATGCAATATGTTAATTGCACTGATGGTATAGCATTAGTTGTATTATACAAGGTCGTCTAGAAGTTTTGAAATTGGTTAAAAACTTTAATATTTATAATAAGTTGAAGTGACAGCAAAACGAAATCAAAATTTTAATTCAAGTTGAATCAAGACAATCTGATATCAAATTGTGATATCAATTTGCTGCTGATTACAAATCGTGTTTTCGATTTGCTATCATTTTGTTGTAAGACTTTGCTCGGGAATGGGGCACTTGTGTCAGAATTCTGCCTCTACGTGGCACCAGTAAACACGCAAATTTTAAAATATAGCTCATAGATCAGAATTCTGCAAACTTGGAGAGACTGTATTCTTCATTGATGAGATACTTGGTTTGAAATTATGCCCCTGGGCAGCATGCACATTTTATTAATTGTATACCTTGATGTCAGTCGGACTCGAAAGGAATCCTCCGTGGAACTTTTAAGAGTATGCCAGTTGAAACTACTAGACGAATTAATTTAATTAAAAAATTAAAGAATTGCGAAATGTTCATAATACTCAATAAATGGATAATATTTGTGACTGAATTCCTCGATTGCAGAACTTGATAATTCCCTAATTCAAGTGAAACATTGTTTGTCTTCCTCAAGAAAGCCCTTCTCCTACCAACTAAGACAACTTTTTATTCTGAAAAAGCTCACTTCACGTAAGTATAAGAAAATAGAGCCAGCAAGAAAGGAGAAAGCATATCAAGTACTAACAAATAATGTGGACATATCTAAAAAGATAATGAAAAGAAACGATGTGATTTTCAAGAACAGTGAACACAGACGACTAAAACGTTAAGTGGTGTTAACCAAAATATACGATGAAAGGTTTGTTTGTGAACCGAAGTAAAACTATCCTCAATTCTCGAACTAACTATGTTACCATTGACAGTGCAGTATCAGACTACAAGGATCGCAGTATATTTTAACATGAATTGCCTCTACTACAGAATAACCTTGTTGAACAATAAGAATAACAACTGAGCGTAAAGATAATATGTCGCGTGTCGAAGCATGAAAATTGAGTCGTCGAAAGACTGCTTCTGGTGATAAATCTAGATAATATGAGCGTTTAAAAATAAACATAGGAGTTCCCTAGTATGTGTTTCTCCGGGTGGTCACTCCGATGGCCAAAGCAGACCAGAATAGTCAAAATAGTACACAATCATGAAGTTGTAGCCGTCGAATGCCCATCTTTGTTGCAAAAACATGGAAGTCCCTCAATGCGATTTTTTCCGGTGGTCACTCCGGTGGCCAAAACAGACCAGAATGGTCAATTCTTCTTTTCAGTGCCAGAAGCCACATGGCCATGAAAAAACATGAAGTTAGAGCCGTCGAATGCCTACCTTTGTTGCAAAAACATGAAATTCCCTCAATACGGGTTTCTCCGGTGGTCACTCCGGTGGCCACATAAGACCACAATGTCCAACAATATTTTTACATATCACATAAATATGGAGCATGTAAAATTATTGAGATTTTATCATGAGTTAACCAACGCAGATGTGTTTAGCGCGGAAAATCGTTCAATTTCGTTACAGTCAACTCGTTGGCCATCTTGTGGGATCCCTGGAACCGGTTCCAGAAGGACGGGACATAACCAGAAACATACAGAAATAGTTCTCGACAGATTGTATTGTGGCCTAAAGAAGTTTGATGCAAAAACTTCTATCCTGTGAATAATATGAATGTGCTTTCTAGCACATTACCGTGAAAAACATTACTTTCCGGATGTTCCGGATTTCCGGAACCGGTTGTTAAGAATTAGTCAATATTAATGTCTTTAATCAAAGTCCACCTGGATACCTTTCCAACGATTCTTGAACGGTCCTGATTACTTGTTCGGTTGCAAAGTTATAGCTTGCCAAAGTTAGGGTCTCTAAAGCGGAATTTTTCAGTTGAAGCAGGTTCCCGGTGGCCACAGTGACCAAATCCGGAACTCTCCGGGGGTTTTGAAAGCTAGACATGTGTGGCTTTCATTTGGGCCAAAGAAAATCAAAATCGGCCCAGCCACTGATTTTTGAGAGCCGTTCAAAGTTTGGGGTCAAAAATGACCCCAGGGTCTTATTTGTAACTTTTTTTATGGGAGCTCCCTTAGGGGTCGTCCAATGTTTTGGATGAATGGAAACGATAGTTTTCCACAAAAAAATAATTGTCTGAAAATTGCAGATTTATAGGTCTTTCGAAACAAAAGCTATAGCGAATTTAAATTCGGAAAAGGTCAAAAAAGACCCCAAGACCTTACTAAGGTTAAACAAACACAAGAGAGAGAAGGATGAAAGAGGGGGCACAGGCCCCCTCTTGCATCCCGTTCTTTCACGTGAGGAGAGTAAGAAAAAAGAAAAAGCTAGCTACGCCAATGCAACTAACTTTGAACAATGACTTCTTGGTGGTTCCGGAGAGACGCAGGTTTTCACGACCATGTGAATGTGTTTAGGGGGTCGAGGAGAGAGTAGTTCTGGCTTTTACTTTTGTTGTAGAAGACGACCTCAACCTCACACTACCCGGACCTTCTTGTTCGGTTGTCTGATGAGGAGATTTTCCCCCCATGTTAAAAAAAAGAAAAATATTTGGGCCCTTAGACACCGGTTAAAGCCCCTAGTTACACCCAGTATTTGCCTGGAGCACTCGATTGGGAGATTAAAACTCTATAGGGCAAATTTAGGCTTAGGGGTCGCCACCATTGCGTCAAGCCACGCAAACACGGTAGGAAGGATACAGTGAAGATAGGAAGCCATCGCTTTGGCTGAACGTTTTTTCTTCCTCACCAACAACAGGCTACGCATTCAACGACGCGACGGCAGTAAATCATCGAGCGTCAACCGATGACAGGCAGGCAGGCTGCTTTTTTACGCTGATTCCGGATATAACGCGATATGACGTTACATGTCACCACAAGGAGGAAGAACATTGCCTTTCGAGGTTCAGTGGCCGAACTTGGAGCACCACCGCACCGTAGGACGACTTCCAGTGTGTATGAGTGGAATGTAATCGGAGGTCTGTTTTATGACGTGCCAAAGACCGTCACATTTTATTGGCTCTCATGTGTTCGTATCGGCGCGGCGGTGGCACGTGGATTAGGCATTTCCGTGGTGGGATGAGGATGGGAAGCTTGGGTGCCGGCCGGCTGGCTCAAGCCGGCATGTCTAGGATAGAATTTGACTGTGTATAGCCATAAACCAACGTACATTCCGAGGCCCATCACGAAAACGCTACCACATATGGCGAAACGACGTTGGGCATGTTAATTTGCTTTCTCGCTGATGGAGAGAAACCTAATGCTGACTTTTCCGGTAGCATTTGGTGATGATGGAAATGTGGTCGTAAACCGCAAAGGTCATCGCCCTCTGATACGTGAAGTTCTCTTTTTTTCTTAATATCAGATTTTATGTGTTCTGTGTCGAAGGAACATCTCTTAAAGACCCTGGCATAAAGCTGATAGAAGCCTTATGAGCACATTATTGTTTTGGAATTCACGTGATTTAATCGAGCTAAATACAAAAAATATAAAACTTTTTTGATCTGATAGATGCGGTGATGGTACGATTGGAATAACCAGATTAAGCCTAAAATTATGTGCTGAAATACTTAAAACTGTTGCACAATTTTATATATTTTCATTTAAATTTTCCAGGTTTCCAGACATTTTAAGAATAAGTAATAGTCGTCATACCACACCTGTTGAGCTTTCTAGTGGGTGGTCAATGAATACCCTTAATATCAGGGGTCTCCAGTTAGCCTAGTGGTTAAGGCTATGGATCGCCAATCCGGAGACGGCGGGTTCGATTCCCGTTCCGGTCGGGAAAATTTTCTCGACTCCCTGGGCATAGCGTATCATTGTACTTGCCTCACAATATACAAATTCATGCAATGGCAGGCAAAGGAAGCCCTTCAATTAATAACTGTGGAAATGCTTAAAGACCACTAAGTTGAAGCGAGGCAGGCCAAGTCCCAGTGGGGACGTAGAGCCTTAAAGAAGAAAGAAGAAGAATATCAGGGAATTGTGTCATACAAATTTATGGCATCCTAAATTCGATGACCATGTTTCACAAAGCTATCTACAATAACTCGATTTGTTAATTAATGTTATCAGGCAAAAAATTTGCTGATAATAAACTTATCAACATCCTGAAACATTAATATTGAAATTCATCACGTCAGTATCTATTGAACAAGAACAGATAAGCAATAACAACAGCTTTTCGTCAAATGATAATATCAACCATCTCAATCATAATGGCAAACATCAAATTTTGGTTCCGGCAGATCCACCAAGATTCACCAAAAAAATGCTCCCCTCAAGAACACCAAACCATCGGATCAACACGCCTCACCGCAAAATTATTTGATTTGAAGGATTATAGTTTCGCCTCGTTTCGTTATTTATTGCTGCTCTCTCCAGCGTTATAACAACACAACGAACGGTTTGCCTTTGATCGTATCAAAAAAGCGCTGCTCATTCCTGTGTAATCCGATTCCGGCAAACACGCGAGAGACTCAGTCAATCCCGAAATAACGAACGACTATCGTTTCTGGGAATATGGACAGACGGGTGCACAAAGAAAGCAACCAGCTCATAAAAAAAGAGTGGGTACTGATAAAACAAGAATCCAATATGCGGTGGTGGCTGATAAGTTCGCCGAAAAATCCGGCTTCTCGCTAAATGGAACACTCGGTAGGAGGACAACTTTTAACTGACTCTGAACTGACTGAGAGTTCAGACGGAGATGGTTTTGATGGGTTCACGTAACACTTTCAAGCTGAAACGGATCGGAGATAGGGTTTTCCCAGGAAAAACAAACAGAGACGAGAAAGGTAGCACCTGCAGCGCTATGAGTGGAGTGGTCTGAGAAGTGCACACCACTTTTTCGATAGTCGTGATGTCACTTGTGAACCCATTTAGCCGAAAGGTGTCTCTTTTATGCTTAATCGTATACGAATTTCAAAAACGATATATTTCGAAGCAACTGATTCAATTCAAGAGCGGACAAACGGTGTATAGAATACATGGTGCACTGGAAAATTCACTTTCTGGTCTTGGCTTATTGTTTATATTGTCTTGCGAATAGTTTTGGCTTTTCGGGGTCAAAAACAGCTAGATGTTTTCTTCTTCCAACGTTTCGGTCCTAATTGGATCTTCCTCAGGGAAAATGTAATTAATTATAGTCATTTTCATTGGTTTTAACACATTGGACTACACTTAACACGACTAACAAAAATTATCTTTTTGAATTTGAAGGTTTTTCGGAACAGAAAAAACGAACAAGTTGTTAGTAGACAGTGACATTAAGGTATTCCTTGATTGACAATAACCTTTTATAGCCTTCTGTTTTGAATATAATAAATTACAGATTCCCTGAAGATGATCCAATAAGGATCGAAACGTTGGAAGAAGAAAACATCTAGTTGTTTTTGACTCCGAAAAGACTGAAACGCCAAAACTATTCGAAAGTCTTCAAAACAATCGTCGTCAGTATAGTGAATATCCACCATGCCATGGCCATGGCGGGGTTTTATCAGTATATTGTCTTGACTTTTCGAAATGCATTATTTTACTACATGGCACTTGGTGTATTTAATTTATCGTTCAATACCTAATATTACCTTAATACTTCTTCAAATGTTCATGTTCTTAATAATAAGGCAACATTTATTATTACTTAAAATAATAATCAGAAATAAATAGTTACTAAAAGTACCAAAATTCACTTGCCGCTCATGAATACGAGTATCATAGAGCAAGACATTCTAAAACTAAGTGGATGTCTACTCAGACCCGACTAGACGACGGTTGTTGGTCAGACAGATGCAATAAAATTTATCACGGACTGTGACCCATCCAGCTACCGAGTGGTGGTAGTCATTCCCGTCGTTGTCGGATGTACAGAATGACGGTTGAGATTAATGAAGCGTACTACTTGTGAACACATGTAGGTAGAGGTACATATTGCTTTCTCTGCATGGTCAGCGATTATTCTTCGGGGATAATGGTCATGAAAATTTTGGGTTCGTCGTAAGAAAAGGAGAAGTCCCTGGTTGATTATTTTTCAATAGATGTTATGTACGTGTTTTACTCTACTCTATGTCGAACGAGCTGCCGTTTAGCCGTTTGAAACCGGATTTTTTTCAAACACTATTTTAGAGTTTTTTTCTACTTATTTCTGCTTGTTTCAACATCATAAAAAGGGTAGAATATTATGCAGAATATTGTTTTCTGGATATCCTAGGTCATCCAAGCTGTTCTTGAGTTTAGATCCTAAAGTCTACGGGTGTAACGGTAACTTCTTTCATTATAAAAGCTACGATTTGTAATCTGTCATGTCCAGTAAATCTTCTGAATGTTCAATGAACATCATCAGATAAGCTAGGACTAGGGTCATCCACTAGGGTGAAGATTATGTTTTGGGTATACAAAGTTATATTGCATTATTCATTATATTACTGGAGCTTACAGAATCAGGGACTATGACATAGCTTCGGGATATTCAGAATCGTACACACTGTTCTTTAACAAATTACATGGAGTCTACAACCGTAATAATATCTTTTTGTTATTTTGAGTTACACAAAATTACCAACCGTACTGATTGTATCTTATTCATTTTTTTAGTCGGAGGCGAATGACTTTTTTGTTTAAACCTCTTTAATAAATAAATAATAATAATAATTTTTTTGGTATTAATATCAATTACAATAAAACTGAATCAACAATTCTTCAACACAACACTCGGTTCGTGGCTGCAGTCCTTTATTCTCAGCCACGTCCCACATTTGCCAGATCGTTCTGCATCTGGTTCGCCCACCTTGTGCACTGCCCCCAGGCATTCTTGTACTGTTCGTATCTCTTGCAAACACCAGCTTTGTAGGGTTGTTGTCCGGCGTTCTCACAATACAACCCTTTCCACCGTATCTTCCAACTTTTGCCAGCTCCCGGATGCTCGGTTCAGTGAGCTCGTGGTTCATTCTTCGCCGCCACACACACTGTACTCCTGCACACTGAAGTTTTGAATTCTAAGGTAGTTTGGGTAACCCGGAATATCTCTATAGTGTCTCTAAATGACATTTGAAATTTCAAGGGCTTCATGTATCCCAGCAGAATATTCGTTTTCAGTCCTGGGCACCCACGGTGGTGCAGAGGGCCAAATTGAAAGATTTCCATCCTGGGCGATTGCCAGCCATCGCCTTGACCTGTGGCCAGGTCACATTTCTATCGACTTGCTTGATTTCGTTATTGAGGCTGCAGCGCCCTGAGCCTCCAATTGTGAGCCCACCATGCACGAATTATATACCGCAGGCATCTATTGATGAAGACCTGCAGCCGTTGTGTGTTCTCCGCTGATACACATCAGGTTTCACTGGCGTATAGCCGCACCGATTTCGCTTTCGAGTTAAAATTCATTTTCGGTTTCTGTAACGTTTTTTTTTGGGTTTCGGAGAGAGTAGGTTGTTAGCCTAAGGTCCCCCACCGTGGTGCGGCTGCCACCCTAGGTATAGCTTCCGGTGGAGGAGCATTTCATACTCAGCCGCTGGATGCCAGAACAGACGCTGTTTTAGCCACACCTCCTTGGTGAACAGACGCCCGAGACGTACCTCCTCAATCTAGCTGAAGTCAGAAGGACAACAGTGCTCAGGCTGCACTACCAGCTAAGCACACAACTCTTAGCTGGCGGTTTCTTGACCCGTGGAAGCATGAGTCAGGAACTTGTGACGATCAGAGCTATGTTGGACGCTCTCATTTTCGAGTCACCGTTTCGCAGAACCAGTTATTGTATTCACCATGAATATCATTGGCATTATTCGAAGGTAGTCCGTGACATTTACCTTAAATGTTCAAAAAAAGAGCGTATTTTTCCGTGACTTTCTTGTAGAATGTCTAGTTGCACAAGTTTTCTATATACCATATTCTCAGGTTGAGCTTCTTAAATAAGCTGAATTTAGATATGTCGAAATGACATTTTCAGCACTGTTTATAATAGAGACTTCAGGTTGGTCAAGTAACCGCGGTTGGTTATGCAACGTTACTCAGTATAGCAGAAATAGCTACTGTTACGATTGTAGACCTGAACTCCAAGATAGTTTTGCTGACCTGGAATATCACAATATTGTATATAAATCTATATCTATATATATATATATATATATATAAATGCAGTGGCATACGTGGGACCGCGCATAACTTGCGAACGGAAGGTCCGATTTTGGTCGTCTTAATTTTGTTCTGTTAGTTTTCACCCAAGGAAGGTTTATGAGGCCTAAAACATGGACAAATTGAGAGTTTTTGAAAATCGATTTTCTATACCTCTTCCACCGGGGACTTGGTCTTGGCTAGAAACTTGAAACGTCAAAAAACGCAGTAGGCAAGACAAAGTTTGTCGGGTACAGCTAGTTCCATTATAAATTTCAAGAGGTTCACGGATCCCTGTAGAGTATGACGAAAACACATAAAATTGATCTTGTATATTTGAAGGTCTTCATTATAGGGCAGTTTGGATGACCCTGGATATCCTTAAAAGTTTATAATAATATCTAGTATACCTCAGTTTGGTCCAGTATCCGCGGTTGATTATGCAACGTTACTCAGTCTAGCAGATATGGCTACTGTTACGAGTATAGACCTGAAGTTCTGAACTCCAAGGTAGTTTGGTTGGTCTCTAAATGACATTTGAGATTTCAAGAGCTTCACGGATTTCAGCAGATTATGCAATGCTATTATTAATGGCGAAAACACATAAAATGATAAGTGTAGAATAAGCTGTAGCATTAGTTAAAATACACAAAAATAAAAATTAAAAAAAAAAAACATAAAATGATTCTTGTAGATTCACTATAGGACAGTTTGTAACATCTAGAACAATGTTTCCCAAACTTTTTGGAGGTATCGCCCCCTTAGAGCTTCAAAAAAATATTTTCGCCCCCCTAGGTGAGATTTTATTTTTTCTATAGTTGAAGGCTGAAACTGTGCTTAGCTAATACTTTTAGAAGCGCTTCTGTGGTAAATCTAGCAGTGCCATTTAGTGTATTTAAATCTGTGTCACTCTAATTCTCAATAAATTGTTTTGTAAATGCGTTGATTTTCCGCATTTGAAAAAAAAATCGCGAAATCGTGTTTATGCCTACTTCTCAAACCGTTGTTAATTGAACATTTATTAATAGAAATAGAACGAGCTGTGAACACATGAACACTCGATTTCCCAACCAGATGTTTTATCAGCGTTCTTAAATAACTTTTTCAACAATTGAGTGTCAATGTTTGGTCACAAGTAGTCAAATAAGACTGGTGGAGAGTTTGAAAACAATTACAAACACATGTTATGTGAAAAAAGTGCAACTCAGAAAAATATCTGTGTTGCCGAGGGCTGAAAATCTCAATAATAAAGAAAAAAAATAATAATAAACATCGGTGTATTTTCAAATGTAGTTACGTTTCTCCAAATTCACATGCAGATTCAAATCAATAAGCTTCGCATAAATTTGAATGCTTTCTGTGTTTTAAATAAATTATCAAATAGTAAATATGCAGCATTCATGACTAGATTTAAATGGAACTTAACGCAGAATTTTTTAAATGTTTTCAAATTAACTACAGTAAAGTTTGGGATTCCTCCGAGAAGCTTCTTTGAAATATTTTCAAAAACAGTTGTTTGTAAACACTGTGATACGAATTTCATCAGGAAATTCGATACGATTTTCATCAGAAAATTCTGAAATTCGTCTGATATTCATTTTTTGCTAGGAAAGTTCATGAATAAGTCCGCCTACGAGTTGCAAACGCAATTTTCTTCATCAATTCGCGAAAAAAAAACTATGTTCTTTTCATAATTTTGACAAAAACTAATCACGATTCACGAATGTTCATTATAGGAGTTTCCGAATATATTTTTTTTAGATTTCCAGAATCACACAAACCCTTCAGAAATACGTGTAGCAGTCTTGTCTGGCAATTTTGTCAAAAAGTCCACATAAATACCAATAATTCTGTAAAATTAAGTCGATGCTTATGTTTAATAGTCACAGCATTTTTTATTATCCTAGACAAAACTTGAACTGTAAGCTTGAATGTCAGGGAGTTTTTTATGAGTCAGTTCACATTCTCGACTTGTAATTCGATACTTTTAATGTTTTCCAATTATTGAAAAAATCGCCCCCTTTTTTTAGTATTTTCGCCCCCCAATTTTGATTTCTCAAATTTTTGCCCCCCTCGACCTGATTTTCGCCCCCAAGGGGGCGATTTCGCCCACTTTGGGAATCACTGATCTAGAATATGCTCTTTTGATTAAATGAATGCGTATAAACGTAACCCATATCCAAATTCTGCATTGAGTAAACTGATATGTTAATTATTTCGTTTCTCCAAACTTCATGGTGGGCAGGATGTCCTAGGTTGTCAATAAAGTCTTAAACACAAATATTCCAATTTTTCCTTAAGGTCCTTAAGACACAAATCTGACGAACGAAGAATCGAATCAAGCCGCACTTGTTTACCCTGGTTTTGCTCACTTGCAAAAAGAGTCAGCTTTTCCAAATCGAGTGCATTTGTTTACGAATTTACAAGATCGGTGCTCTTGAAATTGTGAGTAGGGGACCAAGTCGGCCATTGTGGCAGCCACATTTGTGTATCCTCTGACGTTTCTCATTAATAGAGGACTCAATTTGCAACAGAGTAGTTTTTCTGTTGGAAAATTGTTGCGGTGTGACTTTGTTTGGCACTTTCTTCTAGCGAATACGGAGTCGTGGGTTCAAATCCCACCAGAACGCGATTTTTTTTCTCAGTTTCAGCTCTCGATTTGCCAATTAGTCAACATTCTGTGTCTTCTAATTTTTAATTTTTTCCCAGTATGCCTTCTTCTTCCTGAATAAAATTCATACAGAACTTGATTGAGGAATTCCTACAACATTTTTTCAAGGAATTCCTACTGGAGTTCTTTTTTGGTATTCCTCCAAACATCGATACAATTATTCTATTCTAGAAACCCTAGAAAAAAAGCATCTGAAGACATTCCAAAAGGAACTGAAGGAATCTCAGACGATAATTTCAAAGTAATCATTGAAGCAAATTCTGGAGGATTCCCAAAAGGAACTTCTGGAATAATCTCGGAATGGATTACTGGGAGATTTCCAGAACTTCAGGAGGAATGCCGGAGTAATCCTCGGAAAAATGCTGAAAACAATCTCTGAATGAATCCCGTAATGATCTCCTGTAGAATCCCACATAGAACCTCTTAGGGAATCATTGGGGAAATTCCTGAAAGAATCCTGCTGGGCACTTCTGAAGGTTCCCTGAATAAACTTTCGAAACTATCTTGAGTTACTGTAACATCTCAATCAAGGTAGATTTCCTAAACGATTTCAATGAGGTTCGTGGAGTAAGTATTTCTTAATTTCCAGAGGAATTATCCATAAAACTATTCTAACAAATTAAAAAAAAAACTCGGTAAAAGGAATAACCGCAGGAGTATACAAAAGGGTTGTCGAATCAATTTACAAATAAATTTCCAAAGTAATTCCTAAAAATTGCTGAACAAATGTTTATTTGTTCAGCAAAGATTCCTCAAAGGATGCCATTTGCACTGTAATAACGATATTGAAAAAAAATATTGAATATCTGAAGGAATTCTTGATTACACCGCAAAACCTAACCTCAAAAATGTTTGACAGTTCTCAGGTCACATGACAGATCCACCAAATTGAAATTACTGTTTGAGAGACATGTTTGAAAGTATGGCAGTTCAGGAAACATAGAAGCGCATTCTGCGAGGTCCAGAGGAGTTCCAAATCTGAGACTATTTTAAATGCGTTGATAAACCAGTTGTCCTAGCAAACTTTGTCTTGTTTGTTCTTTGGATGTTCGAGTTATGGACAGTCCCACGTATGCCACTGCATTTTATACACAGCAAAAATATGAAAATAAAACAGCACGTGCATTCAAGATTTATTGAAAATTGTGATAAAATTTTGTAAACTACGTGCATTTGGTGTCAGCCAAGCAGCCCCTCAGATACCAACCGGGGGGCTTGTCATGCTGGTAACTTTCTGCGGCCGCTCTGTTTGCTAGCAGCTGTGACGGTTTTCTCTCTTCGTACTCGCTATAGCAGCTTACACATAGCCTGGGATGGTCGTTCGTTTATGGTAGAAGCAGTTTATCTTTGACTGTCAACAAGCTGAGATAGCCGTGCTAAGGATCTGAGTTCGAATCTCGTTCGAATCCAAATGTAATTTTTTCTTTTCTTTTCAACAGTCTTCTGCAGAGTAAATCTAAGATAGCACAGAAATTTCCATGATATATGACGGAGTCCTTTTGTTACATTCGATCCGTCATAATTTTACAGGTTTGGTTCATACTGTGTATATAAAGATATGTTTAAAAAGACACGGACACGTTCAATGCTTCCAGTGAGCTTTTTCACTCTTTGAAGGAAACATGACACTAGATAACGGACTAGCATGCAACGCCCAGTGGCACAGCCGAAAACTTTTCCTGACAGCTGCGGCGGGAATCGAACCCGCGCTCCTCAGTACGATGCGACTAAGAGCTTGGTGACACTAGCCGCACGACCACGGAGCTACATAGATATGTTATGAGCCGTATGATAGCTACAATCAGCTGAACAGTTGTTTCAACCGCCACTGTTAATTCAGCAGATCAAGATTGGCCTGTGTTCCAATATTTGCAATATTGTTCAAAAATGAAAAGTTTATATATATGTAAAATGTAAAAGTGCCGCCAAACAAGCTCCACCTCTTCCCATACTTAGGCTTCTGCGAGCCGGATCGATTCAGAAAATCAGCCCACGGCTAGAAACAAAGTGGGAAAATTGTCGAAGCATAAGTTGAGAAAGGTGCCTATGCTGCCGGTGTTTAACGTTAAAATGCGACATTGTTAATTCCTTTAAAAATCACAAAAAAAAATGTTCAAAGCGTCGGATGGAAGCAAAAGAATCCGTAGCCGATTACCACAGACTGGAAGCCATTATCTCGAACCAACATATCACAGTCTCATCCTCTAAGGAAGTATTATCAATCTTCTTAGATATTAATTTGAGCAAGCTTAAACATTTTTGTATTTATAAATTGAAGTTTTCAAGATATTACGATGCTTGGGATACACCATACTGAGAAAAATAATGAAGCAACACATGTGACACAACACACAAATATACAAATACATACCACTACCAATACCCTAAGCCTCTTCATCTCCAATGCGTCACGTTATCCTTTATCGGTTAGCTAATCCTCGGGCCCATATAGCCGAGGCGGTAAACGCACGGGTATTCAGCATGACCATGCTGAGGGTGACGGGTTCGATTCCCGGTCGGTCCAGGATCTTTTCGTAAAGGAAATTTCCTTGACTTCCTTGGGCATAGAGTATCTTTGTGCCTGCCACACGATATACACATGCAAAATGGTCATTGGCAGAGGAAGCTCTCAGTTAATAACTGTGGAAGTGCTCATAGAACACTAAGCTGAGAAGCAGGCTTTGTCCCAGTGAGGACGTTACGCCAAGAAGAGAGAGAGAGAATCCTAAACAAACAGCACGCAACACTGCCAACCAAGCGGCGGTATTTAGGTCAGGTCAATTATAACCATTCGTTGAGTGCCATTCCAATCGAACCCATAAACTAGCTCCATAATCGGTTGCGTTATGAACAAATGATGATTAAGCGCAATTTCTTATCCTCATCCGTTCATTTGCTACTTTAGGGATCTGCCCCATCTCGATATATTCATGTTATTTCGTCATATTTATTCCTAGCCCAAAGCACTAATCGCTTTCATTTCTCCCATATTTTTCCATTGCAGAGACATCAGCAGCAACAACATCTCTAGTCTACCAAATAAATCGTTCGATATGCTATCAAATCTGGAAGAACTGTAAGTATCATCCCCCTGCCTCGACCATCGATACAAACGAAACTTTGTGTCTACTTACCCCAGTGCCAGCGCGTCCCGTCGTCGTTCTAGATTGGATAAATTTCCGGCGTCGATTAATCAATTTCATTCCTGGGTAAAGTGGTACCACCAGAGTCTTTACCCTGGGATTATTCCTCCCGGCAGCTGTTCACAACCGAAGCAAAACATCCTCCGGATGTAACTATTGCCGGGGACACGCTGATCACAAAAATATTTTCGTAATTAAAACTTTTTCACTTTGTCCGGTTGGTCGGTCGGTCAGCTGAAAATATTTTCATCAAGTCTCGGTTTCATAAGAAAAAGTCCACAGCAAAAGCCACCACCGACGAGTCGAACGGGTGGGTGGCAGTGGCACGTTTTCGTTTCCTTTCTTACCCGGAAAATTCATGGATTTTGACTCGTTTGATGCCGGAAGAATTCGTAATGATTGCATAAGCAAATGGCCAAGAGGAACTTAAATTGCAAACCATCGTCGCATCAAAATCGAGGCACGTGCCAAGGGTTTGTGGTGTTTTGTTGTGGAACAGAGATGGAATTTAGGTGGTTTGTCAACTCTGTTGAAATCTTAACTAGAATTTAAGAACTAATGCTTTGCTGACTTTGCGTGGGTTCAACAAAATTTTCAGTAATAAGACAAACCTATTTTTAGTTTCCTTTATCAAAACAAAACCATTAAATCATAGTCAACTCCGAGTACAATGATGTTCATTGTGTTAGAATTTTAACTACTAAGTTTACTAAGAGGCCGTCCACAAATGTCGCAGCATTGTTTGGCCAATTTTCAACATCCCCTCCTTCCTCGTAGCCTATTTTCCCATATCTAATACATGGCTCGTAGCAATTTCAGGGACTCCCTTTCCTCCCTAAAATGCTACGTCATTTATAGACGACCCCTTATATTATTCAAAAATTCTATTTTAAAGGATTTAATTTCTTCTTATTGGCGTAACGTCTCAACTGGGACAAATCCTGCTATGAACACTTTCACAGCTATTTACTGAAAGTTTCCTTCACCAGTAACCGTTTCGCTTGTGCATATCGTGCATGTGGAAATAATCTACGACATGAAGGACAATTTCCGAAGGAAGATGTGGAAGATTTACCGAAAAAATTTTCCAAGAAATTCTAGAAATAACTTGTAGAGGTTCGACTGGGAAGTTGACACATTTCTCGGGGATTCCAGCTTTCAGCCAAAGCAAAGCGTTGATTTTTTTTTCTCATCGCCAACGTTTCGATCCAGATGTTGGGATCTTCTTCGAGCCGTGGAGGAATTGTTATAAATACTCTTGGAGTAATTCTCTAAAGTACTTTTGATAGAAATTGTAAAAAATTGTGTGAAATAACTCCTGATGAATCTAAGATCCTGAATCCAGATCCAGAATTCTGCATATTTTAAAATGATTCTTTCTTAGAAAAAATCACTCCTGGAAAACTATTCCGATAAAACTTCATCATCGTAGAAGGGTTCTGGAATCATTTTAGTTAGGTTCCAGATCTATCTCGTGACTTTTCCAGAAATTTTCAAAAACCAACCCGTTTTCATTGGCGAAGCTTCTGAAGGAATTCGCGACGAATTCGTAATATAATCCAAAGGAGAATTCCTGAGAGAACGGAGGAATTCCCGATAATACTCCTGAGGGGTTCTTTGAAAAAGTCTTTCAGACATTTTCGAAAGAACTTCTGAAAAAATCCCAAAGTAATTTTTGGAAAAAATCTTGAAGGAACTCATGAAGAAACTCTTGAGGGATTTTATGAATTTCTTAAGGGAATTTCCGAAATATTTTTGTGTAAGAAACTTCTGGAATGATTTTTGATGAAACTCTTGGAAGCCATTCGAAGAAAACTAAAAATGGTAGTGCAACTTACAAAAAATATTAAAATAGTTTTCAAAAGAATTCGTCGAGAAATTCTCAAGAGAACTCCTGAAAAAAAAATTCCAAAAAAATCTTCCGTAGGAATTTCACATTAATCCCCTGGAGTAATTCGTAATGGAACTCCTGGAGAAACTCCTGAAGCATCTCCCAAAAGAATTCTTGAGAAAATTCGATGGAACAATTGAAAGAATTCCCTACTAAAGAAATTCCCCACACGAACTCTTGGGAGAATCTTCGAAGAAACTCCTGTGGGTTTTTCTAAGGCATTGAGGACGCTTCTAAAGAAATACCCGAAACAAAACATGGAATCTACTGGAAGAAATTGAAATGGAACTCCTGGTTGATCGACAGATAACAGGAAACTGGAGGAATTTCCGAATAAACTGCTAAAAGAATTTCTAGTGGCAATCCTTGATAAAAAAAAATCAGACTTCAGGAGAAAATCACAAAAAATAAAACCTTGAAAAAAGTAAAAAAGAAAGAAATTTATTTGGGAACGATGAAAGAAATTCCCGAAAGAACTCTTATACATTGTCCAAGAAACTGCTGATAAAAGCCGCGAAGCAACCCATGCGGGATTTCCCAATGAAACTTCTGGAGGAATTCCTGAAGGAACACTAGTGGAAATTCCCAATGGAACAACTGGAGGAATTTCCGAAGAAGCTCTTGGAGAAATTACAGATGGACATTTTTGAGAAACTCTCGATGGAATTCCCGATTAAGCATCGGAAGAAATCCTCAATGGAATTCCTTGTAAGATTCCAAAAGAAACTCTTGAAAAATATTTAAGGGACTTCTGGAATAATTGTCGCAGGAACTCCTTCTAAAGAAAATCTTGAGGGCCCTCAAAAAATAATCCAAAAATTCACTTCTAAGAAAAACTTTTGAAGGATATACATCCCAATAAAACTGCTGGAGGTATCCCCAGATATTATAACTTCTGGGGGATTTTAAACGAAGTTTTTAAAGTAATTCTTGAGGGAACTCCTGAAGATATTTTCGAAGTAAGTGAAAAAAATAAAACGAAAGATCTCCTGGAGAAATTTTCGATGGATTTCTTGGAAGATTTCCCTATGGATCTCCTGGAAGAATCTGCGATGAAACGCTTGAGAGAATTTCTAGTGGATCTCCTGAAAAGACTACCAAAAAAAAAACTCGTTGGGTTTTTGCCTTTCTCGTATACTAAGTGTACTGGAAAGGCTATATGTTCACTCCAAAAATGACTTTTTGATAGGAGGCCCGGAGATTCGAGTCACATATACCAATCAACTCAGCTCGACGAATTGAGGTGATGTCTGTGTGTGTGTATGTGTGTGTGTGTATGTGTGTGTGTATGTGTACAAACGAACTCACGTCACTTTTCGGCAGTAAATCTCAACCGATTTTAATGACCGACGGTTCATTCGACGCGGAATCTGGTCCCATTATTTGCTATTGAAAATGGTTCGGATCGGTCCAGCCGTTCCGGAATTATGGCCATTTAGGCGTTCCGGATCGGTACCCCAGGAAGCGGCTAGGTATGAAAATGCAACAAACCCACGCATGCGACACATCAAACCACGGCATTTCCGATAATATGATGAACGGTAAGCAAGAAAATAGTCTCAGACCGTATCTGAACCGGCAATGTTCCGGAACCGGTTCCGAAGGTCCCACCAGAAGTGGCCAAATATAAAAGTGAACCAAACCCATACATGCGACTCATCAAATCGCAGCTTTTTCAATAACCTGATGAATGGTTAACAGGAAAATAGTCTCAGATAATATCTGAACCGGTAGTATTCCTGAACCGGTTTCGGGCGTCCCGCCGGAAGTGGACAAATATAAAAATGAAACAAACCCATGCAAGCGACACGTCAAATCGCGCCCTTTGCGATAACCTGATGAACGGTTAGCAAGAAAATGGTCTCAGATCACATAAGAAACTACCGGTGTTCCATAACCGGTTCCGGAGGTCCCGCCGGAAGTGGCCAAATATAACAGTGAAGCAAACCCAGGCATGCGACATATCAAGTCGCGGCTTTTTCAATAACTTGATGAATGATAAGCAAGAAAATAGTCTCAGACAACCTAAGATTCTACCGGTAGTGTTCCGGAACTGGTTCCGTATGTCCCGCCAGATGTGGCCAAATATAAAAGTGAACCGAACCCATGCATGCGACACTTAAAATCGCGGCTCCTTAGGCGACCTGATGAATGGTTAGTAAAGAATAGTTTTAGACCATATTTGAGACAACCGGTGGTGTTCCGGAACCGGTTCCGGGTTCCCTCCGGAAGTGGCCAAATATTATTTGTTTTGCCTTTATTAACGAGATGTTTATCTCGAAGCTAGTTCATCTCGGGACCCTTCCCTTCACTTCCGAAGGAAGTACCTACGTTTTGTGAATATGTCGGGAGTGGGATTCGATCCCACACACTAAGATCAGCTCGGTATTTTTCCCATCTTTTTACTGAGTTCTCTACAGCAGATTTAACTCGGTACGCTCGGTTGTTTCTTTTGCGGATATCCTATAAATGAGTTACCGAGCTCAGATAATAAACTGTCAAAAGTTACTGATACACGGTAAAAATCGTTACTGGTGAACGGTAAATACGATTACCGAGTGTACCGAGATAAATCTGCTGTTGAAAACTCAGTAAAAAGATGGAAAAAATACTGAACTCAATGAAAAAAATACTGAGCTGGAACATCTGAATCGTAGTGTGCAGGCCCTTGGCATGATAGTCTAGTGTTCTAACCATCAAACCAGGCCCGCTCCACCGCCAAATATTTAAGTGAACCAAACACATGCATGCGACACATCAAATCGCGGCTTCTTAGGTAACCTGATGAACGGTTAGCAAGAAAATAGTTTCAGACCATATTTGGGACAACCGATGGTGTTCCGAAACCGGTTCCGAGTATTCCGTGAGCCGTAAAGTGGCCAAATATAAAAGCGAACCATACCCATGCATGCGACACGTCATATCGCGGATTTTCCGATAACCTGATGAACGGTAAGCAGTTAAGCAAGAAAATAGTCTCAGACCACATAAGAAACTACCGGTAGTATTCCAAAACTAGCGTTGGGTGCTTCGTCGGAATTCAAAAATGAGAAAAATTAAAGCAAGTGATAGATATCTTGACAAAACTAAGACGATCTCATCCAATCACACCATTTCAGATTCCTGAGGTGTAATAATGCAGAAAGATGGGATAACGTTGCATGGAAAAATTAAAATTTAATCGTAATAACTCCGAACAAACTTTTTCAATTCTCTTTCGCGTCTTAAATGACTGCGTAAAATGTAATGTGGTTGAAAGTTGAATGGGATTCAGTATGAAAAATTTCAGTTACTTGCATGTTTTCGTCAAATTTTACATGCATCTTGTAGCCAATGATAATAAAATGTAGCGTGTGTAGAAGTGTGTAGAAAATACTTTGTCGAAAATCGTTAAGGTAGGGTCTGGGACCATTTGGGCAGGAGCACCTATTTTGGGCACTTGCTTCTATAACTCAGTCAATTTTGAACCGATTTACTTGATTTTTGAGACACGATCAGATACGCACAGAATCTAGCCATGTTCAAAAATTCAAGTCAATCGGTTTGAAATTGACCGAGTTATATCAGCAAGTGCCCAAAATAGGTGCTCCTGCCCAAATGGTCCCAGACCCTATCTGTGTTTGTGAAAAGGTTGTATCGTCTTGGTGCTGATCGGCCTCCAGTGATAGTGAAGGAGGTCAAGCTGTCAACTGAGAGGTCTCATATTTTTCAGCTCTGCCTATACGTTGAACATAACGTCGGAATATGTGCCATCAAAGTCAATTCAATGATGGCTCTGATAAAATTCTAAGTATTCTCATGATTCAGGAACATTTCAGCTCACGTCAACGGAAACGTCATGAGTACATATTCGACGAGAAAGGCACTATCACCACTAGGTGGATCAATCCGGTTTTTTAATAAATATCTGGGGCAAGTGCTGAAGGTACTTCACACGAAACCATTGAAAAAAATCTGGAAGAATCTTCTGAAACAGCTTTCACAAGAACTCCTGGAAGAACACCCGATGAAACTCCAAAAAAATCTCAATGGAACTTTTGCAAGACATCCCGATGAAACTACTCAGGGATTTTCAAAGATCTTCTGAAATCATTGTTGAGGAAGCTTCTAGAGAAAGAAAATTCCCGAAGAAACTTAAAACACCCTGAAAGTTTCTTGAAGAAACCTCGGAAGTAGTGACTTCAGAAGTTTTTTTTTTGCAGAATTCCCTAAGGAACGCCCTGAGTAATTTTTTAATGAATTCCATTGTGAACTACCGAAAAAATAAATATTCTGATAAACTTGCTTGTGGAAATCTTGCAGCAATTTCGAAGCTACTCCTGGAGAGGTCTTAAATGGTATCTCTGACGGAATCTACGAATACAAAACATTGAATTCCTGTTAAAAAAATCCAGAAGGGGTTCCTGTTATGAGATCCTCAGAAGAAATTTCTACTGAATGAATCTCAGAGTGAATTCATTCTTAAACTCATTGCGGAAGCGCACAATTCAATGGAATGTTTGTAGATGCATAACACCAGCACTACCAATGATCGAATTTCAGATGAAATTTCAAGCTTAACTTTACCAATCGTATGTAACATATGTACAGTGAAATTTTCACATGAGGCGCTGAATTTCGATAAGGACTACTTGTACTACTCACCTTTGGGGATGATTTGTGAAAAAATTACCGGATTTTTAACGTTTCTGAAATGCTCAATGTATGAGTTGCTATGGAAACAGCGAGCTTCCCCTTCGATTTTCTCCGTTTGTGGATTTTGTTGGATACGGTGTCTGGTAAAGTTAGGCTTGTTTTAAGTTTCTGAAAATAATTCATGAATATGTTGAATGTATCAGCGGCAACTGCAAATACTGACGGCTGCAGAAATCCGATTCCGATCCGACTCGAATAGGGATCTACTTCGTCATATGCGTTAATTCCCGTCATATAAGACTGAATATATAAAAAAATGACAGATATTTCAATTTACCTTTGATCAGAGGGAAGCAAAAAAATGTGTAGATTATCTATAACCAGCCACTATAGCACTGGAAATCGAAAAATTTTTCTCCACCTACGGGTTATTTTTTTTTTCTCGTTTTGCGACGAAGACAACTGCACCAAAGCAGCAGCTAGCCGAATTGTTTAATTTTCACTTCAATTCACACCCTACAAAAACTTCAAAGTTGGTTTTCACTGCTGCAGAATGCAAGAAGAATACCTGAAGAGCTACAGGCTGTTGAAATGGTGTCAACGCGGATTGCTCTTCTGAATCAACAGCCTATGGGACAGCTACTGGCCAGTCGTGTTCGTCTTGGACGACCATTCTTGATAACCGGTGTTGATTATTGTGGGCCATTGTATTTGAGACCATCACGTCGAAATGCAGCACCTCAAAAAGTTTACATCGCAGTATTCGTTTGTTTCACAACAAAAGCGATGGACCTTGAGATCGCGGACGACCTGTCTACCGCTCCCTTTCTCTCTGTGTTAAGAAGGTCCATTGGCTATAGAGGAGTTTCTATCGAAATATTCTAAGATAATGCCAAAATTGTAACACGTTGACTCGAACAGTCAGCCACCATTAGCAACGAGCTGGCCGAGCAAGAAAAGTTGATTCACCAACGGGCTTCTAATTTTGGAGAAATAGGGAAAGCCGACGATCGCTCTGTGAAAACCTCGCTCAAAAAGAGATCGGCCTTAATCAGTTGAGTTACGACAACTTCGCCACGCTTTTGGTTCAAATCACTGCCGTATATTTTTCAGTTAAATATACTAGAAGAAGTTCTAAGAACCACCATAAAACCAAAATAAAAGGTACAACGTTTTAGTACTGTTCTCAAAACTTCTACAAGAATCTCTCCATTGTCAGACGATCCCACTAAATTTGAAGCGTTAATCCCCGCACGTTTTTTGATTGGCTTAGTTATGAAAGCAATTTCTTAGCCCAATCTAATATCAATTCCCACAAACCGCCTTGACCACTACCAGCAAATACAGCAAATGTTCTAGTATTATTGGTAACGGTGGAGCAAACAGTATCTGACACAGCTGCTAACAACTAAGAGGCTTCCAGTGAATCTTTTTGAAATTGGCAGCATCGTCGTGCTACAGGAGGATAATATGCCTCCACCATGCTGGCCATTGGCACGAATCACTGGCTTACGCCCAAATGGAGTCGTACGTGTTGTAACTACTACTAATTACTACTGAAATGTACAAGAGGGCGGTGAATCGTATGACCTGGATCACCAAGTCACGAGATCTACAACGCCAGATGGTGGCTCCAGAGAGGAGTGACGATCAACACTCGATTACTTATATTTTTAAGTATTCCATTCAACGCTAGAATTTATTATTATTTTTAGTACGGTCTTGCTGAACACGAGCGCGTTCAACTCGGGAGCGGTCGCGTCGTGTACTGAATATACGCACCATGAAAAATGCACGCTTGTGGTACACAGCGTGAGCGCGGCGTCGCTGCAGGTAGTCAGAGACGCGACTGGTCGAGGGTTAACACTTCGACTACATGGGCTTTCAATCTAGTTTATAAAATACATTGTTTGATGGGATTCCAAAGGCAAGAAAAGTTTTCTTTGGGTGGTGTCTCCAAATATTTTGCCATACTACGAATCCTTTTTCGATCGCAATAGAGTAAGATTTATATTATTCTTTTTATTTGTTCTCTAGCCATTCTATTTTTGTAAATATACAAATGTCACGAATATATTCCGTTTTGTGTCCCTAAAACAACAACTTGTTAAAGTTGTTCGCTGAGTTTCTGAGCAGTTTTTGAATATCCAACTTCGAACCAAGGACGATAGCTTCAAGCAAAACGACGACGATGGCCGCTCCCAACAACCCAAACACCGATAACGTCCCCCATAATGACCCCACAATTTTGCCCCTTCTCTTTCCAGAATCCTTTCCCACAACAGGATAGAACACATCGACAGCGAGGCCTTCTTCGGGCTGTCAAGCTTGAAGAAGCTGGTGCTCCAAAATTGCGGCCTCGTGCGGATACCGGCGGAAGCGCTGCGTCGAGTTCGCACCATTGCCACCCTGTAAGTATGCGAGGGGGGGAGTGGGTTAGAATATCGATTACGCACCTTTTGCCACAAAACCGGGTCCCCGTCGGGTAGCACAACCGCAAATTCGATTCAATTTTGATTCGACCTCGGGTTTGTTTTGGATTTAAACTGTGTGTGCCTATCTGTCTTTCTCTGTTTCACAGGCAGCTGGACAGCAACCTGATTGCCGGGGTGGAAAACGTAACCTTTCGTGGGTTCAACTATCTGAAGAGTTTGAGACTGGAAGGCAATCTGCTGCAACGAGTCCCGACGGAGGCGTTGATCGGATTGAGATCATTAGAAGCTTTGTAAGTATCTGTTGACGTTGGACTACGATAGATTACACATTTATTTATTACAACGTCTTCAACTATGTGTTGTACAGACTGCTTAAAATTACTTATAACTATATTTTCGACACGTATAATTCTACACATTTTTACTTATCCACAGCATACAATTTACCATTACAAACTAACAATCATTAT
The DNA here is from genome assembly GCF_035046485.1 of Aedes albopictus. NCBI lineage: Eukaryota > Metazoa > Arthropoda > Insecta > Diptera > Culicidae > Aedes > Aedes albopictus. The sequence goes on along the minus strand of NC_085137.1, from coordinate 200,515,603 downwards.
TTCACAAAACTACAACGATCAACAAAAAAGCATCTTTGCGGCAAACATAACACAACAATCTTTAGGGCTTCCAAGTGTCAATCGAGCGTTTGTGAAATTCACGGAATTTAATCTTGTCGGGCCATGTCGACACACACATTGCTAGGTCTTTCCATCTTGACTTTAAAACAACTCTAAAGGAAACATAGTCTAATAAGCTGCAGTCCATCTGTTTCGGTACTAGTTTCGTAATCGTACATCGGGGAGTGTTGGGGATTTTATTTTTAATTATCGTACAAATTGAAACAAATGAAAATCTCAGATTTTCATGAAACTTTTTCCACAGGCGAGGCTCCTGGATACATGACATGAACATAAAAAAAATGAGGCAAATTCGGGGATGTCTATTTTTCCGGAAAACTCAGGTGGATTTTTTTTTTGTTTTCCCCTGACACTACTTTGAAAAATCATAACCCAAGAACGAAGCTTCGTAGAAACATAGTTTTTTTTAGAAAATGAAAGCAACTTTTCTCAGAAACCAGAAAAAAATGAACTGGAAAAAGTTTTCCACAGTTGAGAAAATTCGTAAAAAAAAACGGAAAAACTGTGCCTGCACTCGTGAAAAATTTTCAAAAACATATTCTTGAAAAAGTTATTTTATTATTTCAGCGATTAAAATTGTTTGAATGCACTTTTTTTTTGGTTTTTAAGTTATGGCCAATTTTGTTGAAAAATGTCCAAATGTGCCATATAAGCATTTTCTTTGAAAAATCATTACTCAAGAACGAAGCATCGTAGAAACAAAGTTTTTTTTTAGAAAATAAAAACAAATTCACTTAGGAATCAAAAAAAAAATATGAGGTGGAAAAAGTTTTCCACAAAATTTTCCATTGTTGAGAAAAGTCATAAAGAAAAGCCGGGAAAACTATGCCCGAATTCGCGAAAAATTTTCAAAAAAATATTCTTGAGAAGGTGATTTCATAAGCTTTAAGCGCTGAAAGTTTTGGAATGCACTTTTTTTTCTTTTCTTAGTTATGGCCAATTTAGTGAAAAATGACCATGTAAGTAGAAATTCTTCTTAAAATTTCTGCTATTCTAAGGAATCCTCGTAAGTCTAAGGATTCTTCAAAAAAATTTCAAAAAAAAAAAAAAGTTCCACAAATTCCTCATCAGATTTATAAGAATACTTCCACGTATTTCAACAGAAATTATTATTTTAACTCCCACAGAAATTCTTTTAAGAACTTCTTCAAGATTTCTTCAGGTAATATTTCAAGGTTTCTTCTAGGGAATTACCCTCTAAACATCTCCAACAACTTTCACAAGGAATTCCTGTCAATTTTGCTGCTGTGAATATTTCTTCTTAAGGATCTCTTGAAACATTATTTAAAACAAATCTGGATTTGTTTTCGAACATCCTCCACGATTTTTCCTTCGGACTCCTCCAAGGACTTATTCAGGTATTCGTTTTACGATTCCTCTTGGCATAATTTCATGGATTCCTTTTTGGGGTTAGTCTAGTAAATCAACCATGAATTCTTCAAACAATCATTCCAGGAACTTCTGAAATAATATTTGTTTTTTTTGTTTTTATTAACAACAAGCACAACAAAAAACCTTCAGGATTCCTCCTAAGAATAATTCCACGAATTCTTCCAATAGTACAATGGTAAAAATCCTCCAAGACTTTTTTCCGAGAATTCCATGGAAAATTATTTCAAAAATCCTTCATAGAATTCTTTCAAGGGATCTTCCTGAAATTCTCCAAAGATTCTTTGGATTCGTTTTTGTTTAGAGATACTTCAACGGTTTCCTTCAGGAATTATTGTGAGGGCTCCCCTAGGAATTCTTTTAAATATTCCTTCAAGAACTCATTTTAAGATTAGTCCGGCATTATTCGAAGTATTTTTAGGCGAGTAATGCTTGCTGAACACAGCATCAGCATGGTTCTGACGGTGGTAGCCACTGTATGATGGTTAATCCAATAGTCCCTTCAAGCATTCTTTTAAAAAATTATCTACACATTTTTCAAAAGATCTTCCCAAGAATCTTTGAAGAATTTCTCCAGATTATCTTTAAACAATCTTTTGAGAATTGCTTCACATAAATCCTGAAAAAAATACTATAGATTCCTCCAGTTATTCTTGGAAGGCCTAGTTCGGAATTTTCATTGCAGGATTTCTCGAGAAATCCTCTCCACATATCTATCGCTAGTAGATCTTCCAAAAATCGCTCCATAATTCCAGTAATCATCAAAAAAAATATCTGTAAATTTTTCCAATTCTTCTTCCAAGAATTTCTCTAGGAATGCTTCTGAGAATTTGTCGAGTTCCTAGAAGCAGGAACTGGAAAGATTTGTTCATCAAGATTTTTTTTTCAAAAAAAAACTGCTGTAATTCTTGTGATGTTTTTTCAGCCATTCTTACGATTGAATGTTCGATAATTCTTTAAAGAATTTGTCCAAAAATACTTGCAAGGACTCATCCAACAATTGCCAGGATTTTTTTTTCAAGAGTTTTTTTTTGCAATTCTCCTAAAACTCTTTTAGAAATTCCTACAGAAATTCTTCTTGTGGTTTCTAAAAAAAAATAGTCCGTAGTTCTTTCAAGCATTCGTTCAGATATTTATTCAAAAATTAATTTGTAAATTATTCCAAGAATATCTTTAAAATCCTGGCAACGTTTTCTCCAGGAAATCTTTTAGGCCTTCGTCCTTGAATTTTTCTCCAGAAATTCTTCCAAAAATGTTTCCAGGAAATCGTTTAAGGGCTGGCCTAGTAATTCACCTAAGAATTCATCTCAATTACTAAAACGATTGTTCCAGAAATTTCTCTTCTAATTTTTGTAATTTATTTGAAAACTATTTTACAAATTCCTGCGAAAAAAAAATTTCAAAAATTTCTCCAAATATTCTTTTAAGGTACACTCCAAAAAAAAAGAATTCCTTTTGTTTTTCTCCATTCTCCCAAGGATTGCTCCAGAAATCCTTCTAGAATTTCCCACAGAAGTTACTAGAAAATTCTTTGTAAGTATTCCCAGAATTTTTCTTGGGTGCACTTTTGGAGGACTCTTTTGAAGTATTCCTGTACTGATTTTTGAAGTAATCCTTGAAGAAATCGTGTGCAAGAATTAGTGGAGGGTTTGCAGGGTAAATATTATTTATGTTATTAAATCTAGAATTCTAGAAGAAACTTCTGGAAGATCCCCCTGAAAAAATTCTTGAACCGATGCATAGGAGAACTTATGAAGAAAAAGCAACAATTGGAGCAATTCCTGGAGTAATTCTGATTACAGTTTTAGGAGAAATTAATGAAAATACATCTTGGAACAATTTCAAGAGAAATACTGCTAGAATTCCCAGATGAAAAAAATCCCGAAGTATATATTTGTGTAATCTTTGGAAAAGTTTCTGAAGATATTTTTATTTTTTATTATTGTATTTTTTAACTTTTAATGTTAGTCCAACACACAAAATTTCTGAAGAAGTTTCTCTTTCATTTTGAAAGAATTGTAATTCCTTGAAGAAGTGGTTAAGAACTTCTGGATGTATCTCATCAATAACACTAGGAGGAATTCTTGAAAGTCTTTCTGGAGGATTGTATGAAGGAATCCTTTAAAATACCCGGATAAACCATTCAAAGAAGTCTTGGAAGAATTACTGAAGAAGTGTTTAAAGGTTGCCCAGAAGAATTTCCTGAACGCGTCTTTGAAGTTTTCTAGAGGAATCCTGGAAGAGTTCGAAAAATTTCTAGAAGGATACTTGAGGTATTTCCAGTAATATTCTTACACCATTTGATGATATTGTAAGCAATTTATTGTGCAGTCCTTGATTAATAAATTATTGATGAATAACTAAGGTTAATCGTTGAAAAAATAATTAAGAAATACCTAAAAAAATATTGGAAAAAATGCTGAGCAAAGCCCTGTAGAAATGCATGAGTGAAACCTTGGATAAATTATTTAAAGAATTCCTGAAGATGTCATTAATGCAGAAATTCTGCACAGAATTTTTAGGAATGCTGATATTTTGGAAAAAAAATCTGATCAATCCGATTCGTTTTAAGAATTTCTGAGAAATCCTGGAATATTTTGAAAATATCCTTGAGAAATCCTTGGTAGACCGTCTAGATGATTGCATGGAGAAAACCCTAAAGGGTTTTTTGAAGAAATTCGTACAGCAGTCCTAAGAGAACTAAAAAAAATCTCGGTGGAGCTCATAGGAGAATTTCTAAAACAACTCTAAAATTAGCTCGAAAAACTCTTACAAAAAATCTGGAGGAACTCTGGCATAAATTCCTGGCAATACTGCTGAATGAGTTTTTTGAGAACGCCTGAAAAAGAATTTCTAGGCAAATCCAGGAAGACTGGAGGAATTACTGTTTGAACTGCCCAGGGAACAATTTTTGGAGAAATCTCTGGAAAGGTTTCCGTAAGAATGCCTGCGAACGTTTCCCAAACGAGCTTCTGAAAGACTTTCTAGAGCAATTCCTGTAAAAATTACTAGAGGAAAAGTCGGAAAAACTATTTTCGAAGTCCGGAAAAATTCCCAAGAAATTGATTTATAAGCTTATATTGTGTAAACCTTTCACGATGTGGTTTTTCTCCGTTTTTGAATTATGACCAATTTTGTGGATATTGTCCAGATGTTGGTTGATTTTCGACCGTCCCTCTTATTAATTTGCATAAAATGGGTCACTACTCAGGAACGGAGAAAAACTTGGAGAAAATCACATCGTGAAAATTTTATAGAATATTGCTTATAAAATTTATTTTAAAAATATTTTGTGGGGATTTTTCCGGACTTTGAAAATAGGAAATATTTCCGACTTTTCCAACAGTGGAACATTTTGTGGAAAACAATTTTTATTTTTTCTTTTTTAATTTCTGAGAAAATTTGCTTATGATTTCACAAAAAAATGTGTCTACGATGCTTCGTTCTTGAGTTATGGTTTTTTAAAGTAGTTGGTGTCTATGGAAAATGTTAGTTTTCCACTAGAGGAAAATCAGGCGATCCTCATTTTTTAAAATTTAGTTTTTGCTATATATATATAGTACGAATCCTACCTATGAAAAAAAATCTTTTAATTCTGAGATCCTTCGTTTCAATTTGTACGATAATTAAAGAAAATCTCCATTTACGAGCACCAACATTTCTTACACAAGAAAAAATTTTGTCGTATATTTTAAGAAATAAAGTGAAATCATGATCAACATATTGTGAATCGTCGCTGACATTGTTTAAGATTTAATATTAAGACAATCCACTTTAGAGGAACAAATCTGTAATATATTATACAATCAACGAAAGAACCAGCTTCCAATAACATTTCCGGTTCGATGCTTTCGATCGTGCCCGAATGTTGATAATGTTTTCGCCGAAATGGGACACATGTCACCGCCACACTTAGGCAGTATACATCAGGCCCCGGCGGAACGTTTGTTTCTTTGTGCTTTGTTTTATACACACACTTGCCTTTTGTGCCCAAAGTGTCCAACTGAATGACAAATGTAGAACGTGAGTGTCACAAATTTTTTCCTCCGGAAACTAGTCACTGAACGGAGCAGTGTATCCCGTGTGTATCGGATTTGGAGCCTGGCGAGACGCCAGCAAGGCGGCTTCTTTGTGGGTTGGCCTTTCTCGTTCGTTGGGTAAAGAATTATGAAATCGGCACGTTTCCTATTAGTGGTGGGCATCACACCCGAACAGAAGAAAATAACAAGAGAATAACATATCATGGTATTTATCTTAAATACTACCATACCTTGATATGCCCTTCATTAGGTGGTAATAAGAGGCAAAATAACAAAAACGAATACCAAAATTTTGTATAAATAATACCTAGGAAATAACAAGTCTTGTTATTTCAATAATGAATGCAGACCTAAAATTTCAAGTGCTGTATTTGTTATGCCAAAGTTATTGAATAACAAACTAATAACATTTCTTGTTATTAAATGTTCCATTTGTTCGATGATTTCATAATGTAATAGCAAATCTTGTTCTTCGGTTATTTTCACTGCTAAATCAACAAATACTTCATCAATACCAAGCTCTGCTCAAATACCTCCAACTGTTATTGTGATATTCTCATAACATTTCGTAGAATAACGCAGCAATAACAATTTTAGGTATTAGAGCACATGTTGCTCTTCGCATGGTATTTGTAAGGTATGCCCTTCTGCTCGGGCAGTTTATGGAATCGAGTGACCGGTTTGCTGACTTTTGCATTGATTTTGTTGGGTTTAAGTTTGACATGCGTTTTTTTTTGCCTTTTCAATTCAATATCATTTCGCTTTCTCTTTTCAGAAACTTAGGAAATAATTTATTAACTACAATTAAGGCAGGAGATTTTCCGCTTTTGGAAAGTTTACACATTTTGTAAGTATTGTACATTGATCTTTTCTGCCAAGTTATTACGTCAATCTTTTTTCTACTTCCAGATTAGTTAAAAGGAATCAAATAAGTGAAATTACTTCCGGTGCTTTATCAAATTTAACTCGTTTAAAAGTTTTGTAAGTATCGATCATTGTTCAGCTGTGCAATTGAGAAAACAAAGTTTCTATACTGTTTTAAAAGGTTTCACCTTTTCACACTCAGCTAGCCACACTATCTCGAGTTAACGTGTAGTTAATAATAAAAAGCATTCCACGAAGAAATAGCGGTGCTTGAATGCATGGATGTTTATCTGCGCCATGCTCAAGCATTACAACGCACAGTGGGCTAAATTAAACGAAGAATCGGATATCCTAGTACCGTCGTTTTTATTCTAAATAGCAAAAGAATTATTTTTTTTCATTGATGCACCGAAATCAAGCGTTGTTGTCTAAGGTCGTGCATGCATACATATACCTTTATTAAAAGACGAATCATTGCTACCACTTAATACTTCAATCGGTTTGAGAGTCAAGCAAAAAATAAGCAATTTGTAGTGTTGACTATTGTTTGGAAGAACAGGATAAATTTGGACAAACTCACATTCGTCCCATACTTAAGACAAACCAAGTAAATTGATTTAATTGTTACGTTTTTCTTAATAAAAGTTTTTTTTTATTTCATATACCTATCCTATAAGGTAAAAAGTCTTTTTTCATAACACAATTCGTCCACTGTGCAACCTGACGGCATGCGGTTACGCTTCCCGGTACCTAATGCGATTATAACTTTGTTTTCTCGACCTTCGGCACACGTAACTTCCTGTTGAGAGGGACGGACTTTTTTCCTTACCTTTTGGCACCTTACCATCCTAACTAAACAGCTTTTTTCTTCTTTCTCTCTGTCTCTCCCCCCGGCACGCTTTTGTTATTCATCTCGTTTCCGGTTCACCACCCGCAGAGAATTAGATGATAATGTGTTAAGTTCAGTGCCTGTTGGCTTGGAGAATCTCGTGATGCTGCAGGAACTGTGAGTATATAAGCTTATTTATGATGGGTGATTGATTTATGGTGGGTACTGCGGGATGGGATATCTTCATTCATGTATACTTATATTTGTGGTGACTCAAACAATTATGCTTTTTTGAGTTTCATAAAACAAGGACCTAAGTCGACTCAAGAAACATTGTGTTCGCAGTATATTCGATTTATTGTGTCACGTTGTTTTCATATCGCAAGTAACATACCCGGGTAGAGGTGAAGCTGGCGATGAAAACGTGATATTGGTTTGATTGATATAAGAGATAAAAGATCTGCAAATAATATCTGAAAAAAAAATGTACCTGGGTCATCTGCATAATATAAAAACTTTGATATTTCAAGATCAAACGAATAGCTGTTGGTTACAAGATCTAAATATGATCTGATGATGATGTTCCAGAGGTAATTTCAAGATATTAAATTTAGATCTTTTATCTCTTATATCAATCAAACCAATATCAAATTTTGATTTCAGTATCCAAATATGCTGTTATTGATCTCTTTTTCTCTACTCGGGAAATTGATATAGTTTAGATTGATTTAGAAGCTTTTCAATTCGTAAGAGGTGGCGCAAACAATAAGAATTTCAATAGTATCGGGGCTCTAATTTTTGTAAATGGCAAAACCGTTGATGTAGAACTAAATGACAAAAAGCTTTGTCAAAGATTACAAAGTAAAGCCTGTATCCGCAATAGATACAATAAATTTGCTCAAATTTGGCCTAATAAAATCTTAAGATGTGTTAATTTTACCTACAAAATTTCATGTGATTCGGAGCAGTACTTTTTATTATGCAATAAAAGAGTAGAATGTGTGCCATTGAATTTTGTACTGCCCCCAGTTTTGCTTGTCAGCCCTGTAACTTTTGAATTTGGTAAAGAAAATGGCTGAAATTTTGTACACAAACCTCTCAATCTACATTTATTGTATAAGCAAAATTTCAAAAAATCAATGAACTATCAGCAATTTCATAGTCGAAACATGTATTGGGACTGAACGTGATTTCAGCCCTTCAGACAACAATTGGTCAGCACCTTTATTGTTTCGATTGTACTATTCAAAGTACTATTATGATGGTGATTTTTTTTTTGTTTGTATTAATGTGTATTTTAACTTAGGAGCTAATTCTACACTTTCTGATGATGATGATGATGATGATGATTATTGATCAAGAAAGCACGTGAAAATCCATTTTATTATGGTCAATATCGTATTTTACAGATCATCGTGTTGAAGCAAATTGTGGTAATTCGCGTGCAGACAGAGTGGAACATGTGTCTCTAAGAAAAATAGTTGAAATTTCCTTATTCTTCGTAATCCTTTCCAAATCAAAATATGTTTGTTTAGTAGTTGTTGGGCGTCATATTGAAATGTACCAATGCCCGTTTCAAGAAGAAATTGATTTTACCGGTTATTTGAGAATTGTGTACTTGGTTCACTCTGTCTGAAGGAATTTTTGAAAAACGCCAGTTCTCTGAAAAAAAAATTATGAACTGTGTAACTACAATATTTCAAAAACGTACCGAACTATGAAAATACGTTCGAAAGTTGTTAGCTATCAAATGTTCAAGTTAAGAATTCTTAAATAGCTCATTAATTGACTACCTTTTATGTGATATTGAACTGTTGTACTTGGTCCACTCTGATTGAACATACAAATTGAAAATGGTAATCAACAGTGTAATAACAAAAATATCAAATTTCAAACTTCCTGCTCATATTATACATCAATCCTATTAACTGTTGTCCTATTTGTGCATTATTTTTTCATCAAATATGTACAAACATGAGTATGAACCGTAGTTGGTTGTAGATTTTCCAAAAATCGTTCAGTCAGAGTGGACTAAGTGCAATCAATTAGGGTATTGGTTCCCTTATTAAGCATGTGGCTCCCATTTTCATCGCACGAAAGACAAAGGATTGCAGCGATGTTTGTTTTGTTTCTTATTTTTGTATTTTTTGTTAGAAGTGAGCACCCATGAAAACAAAAAGAACGGAATTAATCGGTGCCGTAATCGCTTGTTTTCGAATAGGATGAATATGGGAGCGTGAGATTACTGATGGCACACATACCCTACTTAGCAATTTCTCGGTTTTAAGCTTTTTTTACGTTTTTTCGCGATCAATACAGAGCGATGCTTTGATGAATAGTTATTTTAATTTGTGGCAAAAATTCAAGAATATTTGTTGAAAAACTTAGTTGTTGAAAAAATAGATTTGCAAACTTTAAAGTCTCTCTGACTTAACGCCGACCAGTTTAAAGTAATACATCGATTTTTATTAAATTTGGCACAAATGATAAACATAAACCAAAGAGTTCTCAGTCATTTTTTGACCAAATTTTCCAATTTATTACAGAGCTACAGCCGTACTTCTATGTCCCACAGAGTTCCAATTTTGAGAAAAGCTGGCAGAAACTCAATTTTTGAACATGTCTTATGTGGGATACAGTGTATTGAGCATTCATCCATAATACCAGGAGCACAAATTGGCATTTAAAAAATTTGGAAATATTGATTTTGTATCTTGATACAGCACTGCATAGCTGCTGATGGAAAAAGTGCTGATTTTTTGATAAAGAACACAAACAAGCTCAACCACTACAAAAGTCTATTTATATAAGTAATACAATTGACTTCAAAAGTTTATTTGTAAGTTCTTGTGTATATCAGACATCTGCAATGGAGCAAGAGACCAAAATAACACTTTTGGCTTCAAAATTGACATTACATGTCATAAGTACGAGATCAACTTACAGTTCAACTTCAAAGTGTCTTACAAATCGCTCCCCGCTACTCCCCGCGGGGAGATTCCGTTCAAATGCTCGTTTATGTGTGTATAATCGGTTAAAGAAAAAGGCAACTGCCAAGATCTGCCAAAAAAATAGCGCCATGATGATATGTATATAGTAAAATTGTGTGAAAAACATAAATTTTGTTCGAAAAATCGACAAAAAATGAAAATTCCTTTAAAATCAAATTGAGCGATAAATCATGTTCCAATACATTCATATCGGCTAAAATTAGCAGACTACCATGATTTGGGAATTTTTGCCAGGTATTTTCAAATCTGGACCACTGTGTGTCCCGATTATTGCAGATACAGGCTTTAATCAGACGCTTGTATACCGTGCGCCTTGAAAAATTAAGCAAACGTGTTGAATACCACGCACTACTAGGATCGCCACCCCCTGCGACAACGGCAGCTTTTTTTTCTGTTTGATCGTTTTGATCGTGTAGAAAGCTTGATCGTTTTGATCGTGTAGAAAGCTGACTTTTAACCTCAAAATTTGGCAAGAATACCAAGATGATCAAATATTCTAACTTTTTTTCTATCTCGAATTTGATTTTCATCGATTTTTATAATGTTTTTATAAAATAATTTGAATTTTCTAGTATCAGAAATAGATTCAATGAAAAAAGTGCGCATAATCGGCTCCTTCATCTTACCATACTTAAATTACAGCGACTTTTAAAACATAAAAAATAAAATAAAAATAAGAAAAATGCTTGAGATCCTGTGAAACGTTATTCGAGATTTTTCTATTGTTTTTATCAAAAAAAGGGTCAGTTATATCTCAGATATGTGATATCCAATCCGTCTCGAATAACATATTACAAGATCATTTTTTTCTTATTTTTTGCATCTTTGCTGCTTTTTAAATATGGATGAAAATAAAAAAAAGATAATTTTTTCATTGGAATTTGTACGAGGCAAGGTTGGTAACCATTAGTGTCGTCATCGCCCAACAATGAAAAACAAAAAAAAAACATCGTCGGCAAATAAAACTTCGTTGGCAAATAAAACTTGCATTGTCATCAGCGACCGACAGAGGAACCACGACGAGGCTGAGCCGAAAATAAAACAGGGAGCAGTAATTTTCATCATCTCCTTTGTCTCCTTTTGCACTGATGAAACCCGAGCATTAGGGTGGGGCTAATTTTAAAAAATCTCTCTGGGATGGGATTTTCCAAGTGGAAAGTGATCTACTTGTCGAAATAAGTGAGCTGTACAAAAATGAGCGATTTCGGTTGATATTTATGGGTGGCGCAAAGGGTTAAAGTAGAACAAACTTTCAAAAAAACATTTCAAATTTCATTGTCAAACATTTTTTTCTAGACTAAATCGGTGATTCTAGAGCCCATTCGGTCAAACTCGTGCTCAAAATTGCGATATCCCTACTGGTTCTGAGATTTCATTTTATGTTAGTTTGTAAACTTGCATGCAACTTTTGGAGGGTGACTTGTATGAGAAATATCGTACCTAACATAAATCACTTAAAACTATCAAATTCGATTTTGCATGAGTCTTTAATTTAGTCAGTGCTTCCCAAACTTGTCGGAGGTATCGCCCCCTTGGAGCTGATGAAATAATTGTTCGCCCCCCTAGGCAAGATTTTTTTTAAGAAGACTGAAATTGCAAAATTTTATATGTAATGTGTTCATGCACATATGCATTTCTGTCTCTTTTGTTTGTTTGATTTTTAAATGCAATTACACCTGATTATTTTTTAAGCATGAGTCGTTTTTTCCTTTAACTTAGTCAATTTTGAACCGATTCTTACGAAATTTTGTCCACACAGACATTTAGTATTACCCGTGTACAAAAAACCATCAATTGGTTCGAAATTGACCAAGATATAGCAAAAAAAACGCCCCGTACAAAAATAAATCGGGTGTAATAAGTTCATTTACCAATTTCCTCTTGTTAATGAAATTTTACTACGTCCAAGAGCCAACAATTAATCACAAAAAATCAGCTCTTGCGCGTTATAAATCGGTTAACGGCTGCGGAAAAGTGACTAAAATATGACTCCCTTGGTTTCGTTTGGTAAGATGGTAAATTTCAATATCATTATGCAGATTGACCTAATCACATGAATAAAAACCCAGGTTAATCCACCTAGTGGTGCTAGTGCCTTTCTCGTCGAATATGTACTCAACATTTTTTTCCGGCCATAAGCCGAAGTGTTCCTGAATCCTGAGAATACTCTAGAACGGAATAAATCTCATTTTCTTCTTTTGTCACAGCCCAAGAAACAATTTTTGCTTTAAGAAATGTTTCTCAAAGCAACGTTATTAAACTAAAAGTCGTATTATATTTGAATAATTTTGAAATAAAACTGTTCTTCAACTCTTGTTCGCCCAAAAATGAGAATCTATTCAACGTCAACCGTTCTATAAGCACGATGAAATGAATGTTTATCCAATGAGCGTACATCGGTTGTGAAACTCTTGTTCAACGTTAGAACCATCAGCAATTTACACAAACATCATAAACATTACTTCAACGTTTATTAAACAATGCTGTATGACGCTATTTGTTTAATCATTTAAGAATAGTTTTAGAAACCGTTATTGTGCACTAGCAGCATAGCGCATAATAACAAGCTTTCTTCGATATTTATTCCACCATAATACAATCAAAACATGCTGGAGCCGTGATACAACTTACGAAAATTATTTCTATTTATAGATATGATTTTATAATTGCTACAAAAACGATTCTTAAACGTTTCTTCAACATCATGCAACAATAAAATGAGAAAATGATTTAACTTTCAACATTTCTGCATTTGTGTCTGGAATAGCTCTCTCTGATTATGTACCCCCAACATTTTTATTTTATTACATTTTATGGGACAAATCACATCAATGGAAAGACTCGAACTCTGGATCTTTGGGTTCACACTCGTCTACATCCGCTCTGCTTCAATCGAATTACATGAATCGGTAGATTTAAAGCATTATATAAATATTCAATTCTTGAGTCGAATACATTACCGTACATATGCTGCTTAAACATTGCTTACGTATTTTATTTAACTAATTGTCTTTATAAACATTGAAGTTGATCAATGATTGAATAATTGTAACCGCAACGTTTAATCATAAGGCATGCATGTTAATTATTTTGACAGTCTGTCAGTAATTCACGGTGTTGTGTTGTAAGATTGGGATCGCTTCGAACTTTTTTTTATTTGAACGTCCAAATAAGTGAACTTTATTTATTTTCACTGCTCCTGTTTTGTGTCGGGAGGAAAGTGTGTAAAACTTGTGTATATCTCCAGGCAGCTATAAGATATGGACATAAGGAAGATAAGCCCGGTTTGACCGGTGGCAACAAAGTGAATAGAGTAGATTGTCAATACCAAACAGAGGAGCCGCCCAGGAGCCGCCCGGGATCCACTTCAGCTGTTTTTTCTGGTATTTTTGTTACCGATTTTTGCTGCCGTTGGAGCGTGTAGTGTAAAAGGTAAGTCAGAATGTTTTTCAAAGTGTGAAAAGTGTGATATTTAGAGCTGCTGCAAGAAGTTTGTTTGGTCTTCAAGCTTGTAGCCGCGGTTGCTCTTTTTAGGCTCCTAATCAGCAATTGTGTTTACAAAAAGGGGCAGGGCGAACAACGATAATTAAGTGACACAGTACCACTGCTAATCAACATTGCTTGAATAAAAGTGTAAAATTTGTATTAAAGAAACATGGTAATATCTTGTTGTTAAGCTATATCAGTGTAGTTGAATAAAATGATCAAGCAAAAGTTGTTAAACTTTAAATAGGCTACTTGTTCCATTGAAGATCTTATGTGGAATAACGGCATCTAATACGTTGGAAGCAGATTGTATTCTATCATTATTAGAGCACTATTGAACAGATGATGTGAATACTTAAGCAACTGTTTTTCAACTTTTATACCATTGGTTATTCAATGAGCAGAAATATGTTTAACTAACGTGCAGTTTCCATTGCATGAAACATTTATTCGCCATTTTGTTCAACATAAACTCTTGTACAACTGTTGGCGCCTTTGTAGCACATTTAATCAACTGACATGCTTATTAATGATTTTCAATTGTTACTTGGGAGTGCCCGTTGACTCGTCAATGAGGGGTGGAGTTGATAAATAATAAATGTATTTGATGTAAAAATTCTTAAAAAATTAAGCAAAACCGCTTAAGGCGAAACTGGAAGCATTTCCTAATTTTTTTGGTTTTTGATTATTTTATAAAATAACGAAGCAATATTTTCAAAATCGGTTTTCGTGTTGAGTATGGATCAGGGTATATTCTGATTTTGTTACGCGGCATAAAATGTTTTTCGTTTTTGCAGAAACCATTTTTTGTGAAATTTTGTTCAAACATGGTTTCTGCAAAAACGAAAAACATTTTATACCGCGTAAAAAAATCAGAAGATACCCTGATCCACACTCTGCATGTGCACGAAAACCGATTTTGAAAATATTGCTTCGCTATTTAATAGTACATCAAAAACCAAAAAATGAGGAAAGGCTTCCAGTTTCGCCTTAACTCATCGGTTTTGATAAAAAACTTCTGGAAGACTCTAATTTCACTTTAAAATTGATAAATCTATTGGTTTATTTATTTGTGCACTTCTTGAAGATGTTGAATTCCGACCAAAATTTCCAAGGGGGAACTTAAGAGAAAATCAAAATTTGTGTCAGCCTTATTCAGAAAAGCAAGAATTTTATCAAAGCCATAATTGAATTTGGAAACTTATTGATGGCTCATATTCCGATGCTATGTTAAACGTATAGGCCGATTTGAAAAATATCAAATCTCTCAGTTGACTGCTTGATCACCTTCACTAGCACTGGATGCCGATCATTATCAAGACATTTCGGCAATTATTTTTTCTGCGCACTTTAGCCTATATTTTATTATCATTAGTTATAAGATTCATGTAAAATTTGACAAACAAAAAAGTGCAAGCAATCGAAATTTCCCCTATTAAAGCCCATTCAAATTTCTACCGTGTTACAGAGCGCGAGGACTCAACCAGTTGCATCAAAATTGTTCGCAGTAATTTTAGACGCAGAAGGGGATTGGTGATATAAAATTTAATTTTTTCCATACAACGTTGATCCATCCTACTGGAAAATAATGCCTCAGGAATCTAAATGATGTAATTTGACAAGATCGCTTAAATTTTTATCAAGATTTTCGCTTGCATCGATTTTGTTCACCTGCGTAATTTCTGATTCTGCAATACTGCCGGTAATCTTAAGTGTGATCAGAGACTATTTTCTGCTGCCCGTGTAACTGGTTAACGAACATTTTTGATAATTTGATGTTTCGCATGCATGGGTTTGGTTTTGTTTTTTAATTGAACACTTCCGACGGGACACCTGGAACCGGTTCCGGAACACAACCGGTTTAGATACGGTAGGAAACTGTTTTCTTGCTTACCGTTCATCTGGTTATCGAAAAACCCCGCTCTTCCATGTGTCACATGCATAGGCTTGGTTCACTTTTTTAATTGACCATTTCCAGCGGGACAGCTGGAACCGGTTCCGGAACACAACCGGTTCAGATATAGTCTGAAACTATTTTCCTGTTGAACTGTTGTGGCTTTCTCAGTCTAAGAGTCGAAAATGCCGTGGTTTGATGGGTCGCATGCATGGGTTTGTTGCATTTTCATATCTGGCCCCTTCCTGGGGTACCGGTCCGGAACACCTAAATGGCCATAACTCCGGGACGGCTGGACCGATCTGAACCATTTTCAATAGGAAACAATGGGACAATGTACCCCGTCGAATAAACCATCGGTCGCTGAAATCGATTCATATTTACTATCTAAAAATGAGGTGACCTTTTTGTACACACACACACATACACACGCACACACATACATACACACACACATACATACACACAGACATCATCTCAACTCGTCGAGCTGAGTCGATTGGTATATAACACTTGACCCCTCCGGGGGCTCTATCATATTCTCGTTTTTGGAGTGAACATATAGCCTTTCGGTACACCTTGGTGTACGAGAAAGGCAAAACGCTACTTGGTGGCGGTACTGAAAAAAAATGAAGATTCTTGCGACGAACTTGAAATATTTGAGGTTATTTTACATCAAGTTTCTGAAAATAATTAATCAAAATTTTAAAAATTCATCAAAAGGCAGATATTGTATGACGATATACATTAGTTTCAAAATTTCAAAAGTTTTCACAATTTTCTTTAGGAAACATGAATTTCACCAAAAATCCTATCAGAAACTTCATCACCAATATTACCCACAATATGTTTATAAAAATTGCCTAAAACTTCTTCATGACTGTAAATCTCTGCAGAAATCCGACAATGCATTCAAAACATTTTTTTATGGGACAACACTATCTTCTTTACATGACTTTGGTAAAACCTCTTACGAATGATTGCCAAAAAGTGTGTTACAAATTTTCTCATAGTTAGAAGCTTATGAATATGATTCCCACTGAATTCTTTCGTAAATTCTTGTAGCAGTCTGACGAGAATTAATTTGTAGGAATCCTCCTACCATTTCCCAAAAAAAAACATTAAAAAACTACTACAGTTACTTTGGAATTCTGTATAACTTAGGTCATTAGCACGTTTTGACTCAGGATTTTTTCAAAGATTTGAACTTATTTGTTCATATTATAGATGGATTTCTATTATTAAAAAATCGCCCCCCTTTTCAGTAATTTCGCCCCCCAATTTTCATTTCAGTAATTTTCGCCCCCTTGGACTTGATTTTCGCCCACCAGGGGGCGATTTCGCCCACTTTGGGAATCACTGATTTAGATGTTGATTGACCAATTTACCTTTTGATTGCGTAAAAAAATATGTCCATGCTTAATGGCTTGCAGTCAAAAAAGCTCAAAATCGCATATTTTACCCTATAAATTGGGGTATAGCTTAAAATTGTGACGTGCTACAGCAAATCTGAGCCCGGATTCGAATTCAGTGACCCAAAATCTGTTAGAGACACAGAAGTTTGCTCTAGAGACAGACCAAAAGTTAATTTTTGTTACGCTGTGATATCAACCGAAATCGCTCATTTTTGTGCAGTTCGCTTATTTCGACTAAGGACTGTTCAATTTATAAAACGGACAACTTTACAAGGCTATGAAAAGTAGAAAGTTCAAATTTAACCACCCTTGCTTCGTTGTTCAGTACATCATCTTTCATTATAGTAATCATTTTTTAATCGAATAAAAATTGTTTTATTTTATAGAAAATCGGCCAGGTGTTAAATGAGGTGAATTTTTCGATTGCTGAAAATTGGAAATATATATAAAATCACTGTTCACATATGGTATATCGTTTTTAATACCAGAAAAGTATGTGCCATGCTGCACCAGCATGAGTAATAAACATTCTGGCAAAATTTAAACTCAATTGAAAAATTAAGTTTTGAGTTATCAAAGTCTCAAGTGAGATTCGATTTGTTGAATAAAATTTAATTATATAATATTTTTTCTATGCATCCTGTCGAAAGTGGGAATGATGTGGTTTTAAATGCAGAAAACTGCTTCTTAATAGCATTGCTGCTTTGGTTACTGTGCGCCATAACAGACACAGTAATCAAAACAGTTTCATTCTTTGAAGGTCCTTCCAAATAACAATGCAACCTAATGCAAATTTTGCATAACAATGATGTTGGAAATAAAAACTTTGCATTCGATTATTATTAAATAACAACAATAACAATAACAATAACAATGTACAATAACATAGGACCAACTATGTTGAAAATAAATAATAACAAGCTTCGCTAGAGTCGAAAATCTGCATCAATGGAGCAAAAAGTATGATTTTTTTTTAATATGACCATCTTTATGGATTAATTTTTTGATGAAAAATGCAATTAAAAGTAATTTTTTCTTCTGTATTATTCAGCTAGCGATATTCTACTACTCTGGACAAGTTTTTAGCCGAATCCGTGATGCTATTGCAACACAGGACTAAAATGAACATTTTTTAATAATTTCTATGAAAACAAGGCACTAGGCAGAAGCTGGAGACTGCTTGGTGCATTATTACTGACCAACTATTGAGCTTTACATTCAGTAGGATAGTATAAAATTCCAATAAATTAAAAACTTCATGAAAATATACATGTTAAGTATGTGGAAAGTTATGTCGAATTTTGAGAAATGAGATTTTATTGATTTTTTACGAAAACCACTTTAGTTACACAATTAAGAACATTTTGCTTAATGTTATATTTTTCCTACATTTGAGAATAGCTATAGAAAATTATGCAAAAAACTGATAATGATTTTATTGAAAAATAAAAAAGATATGGCACAAGAAAGTTGTCCGTTTTATAAATTGAACAGTCCTTAGTAGAATACTTTCCACTCGGGAAATCATATCCAGGAGAATTTTTTTCAAATAAGCCCCACCCTATCGAGCATGTAATCGTCACATGGCACTTCACTGCTGACGAAACGCAAATAAGTCAAGCTTTTTTTTTGCTGTGCTGCTGATTCGAAGGTTTTTGGTTCCATTCCAAACGTAGGCATGTTTTCTTTTTGCATTTTTTTTTTCTGGATCAGTCGATTTCGTAACGCTGATCAGACGTTCGTCTGCCCTGTTTAGTGCAAGCAACTCAACGAAAATGCCGATAAAGAGAAAAAGCAAAGCTTTTTCGTCGCAACTAGCAAACTGACTGACGATGTTCGATCGGAAATATAAAAAAAAATCCAAAAATGGCTTCCTTTTGATTCTTCTGAACAAATTCTTATTTCGATTGGAAAATATCGAGTCAAAGTTGTCTTGTTTTGTGATGGAAATGCTCTCTGAAAGATGTTTAGAATGGTACTCTGCCGGGAGCCGTGGACACACGTTCGTTTCATAAGCGGATGGTCATGGGGTCGATCCCAGCTCCGGCACTTTCGTCAGGCCCGTATAATTGGATATTGGTGAAACGCAGCTCGAAATGGACTCTCAATCGGACTGGTAAAGAAACATCAACATCCTCGTACTCATTATTCTACCACGGACAGAGTAGAAAAGTTCTAGCAGCACATAGGCAACCAGTTCGATGTACCCAAACAACAATGAATGCGGAACAGTAAGAGTATTGGCTGAACATTGGCTGGTTAATGGTGTCAGCGGCTGAACACAATGACAGATGAATAGTGTTCTAAAGTATGGTTTATTCAATTGGATTTCAAGTTGAATGGAATATAATTATATAGCTTTAAAACATACACCAACATGCAGAAATAATCATTTGTTGTTCACCATTTGATCAAATATTTTTTTAAAGCTGGCCAGGGCAATGTTTTCGTAAAGTTCGCATAGCTTCTTTAGCCTCAATACAAGCTTAGTTCAACCTTTGTTTTTTGATTATTCAGACACAAGAAGTAATACTCTCTTTATCGAAGATGTGTATACAATTATCCCAAGTAACATTTTAAGTTTTGTTCGACTCTATAAAAGATCTTCATGACCAATTTTATAAAACTTGCAATAAAACTGATTTATACATCAAAACCTCTTGATAACCTAAGTGGACCACTCTCGGAGAGGTTTTGCAAACCGCATTAGGAGTAGCAATAAAACCGTTTTAAAACCTAGTTGAATTATTTTCCATTCTCGATTGTTGTTGTTTTTTTTACATAAATTATGACAGCTCAAGATGCAGAGAAGCTTCTTCGATGGCATGTAAAGTTCAGGACGATACATCATTCGTAAGTAGAAGCGAACATTTCAAAGTAATATTTTAGTAGTTATTGCGTTGGTGGGCTTATGCGCATTTAATTTTACCGTGAATATTGGGGTTGCAGGATCATAAAATTAATGCGCTTCAAAAATAGTGAATATTATCACCTTGGAATGAAATAAACCAATTTGTTTATTTAGTAAAACTATCTCGAATCACAAGAAAACTCAGCTGGGAGAATTTATTCATGTAGGCATGTTATGGAAATGGCGGCAAACTATCAATTCATTGCTTATTTGAGCAAAATAAACTATTTTCAATTCACGTCAGCTAATTATTCAATATGGCGACGACCATAATTAGCGAAAATAAAATAAAAGCAATTTTACTATTATGATGACCACAATAAACCTAGCAGTGTCGTAGTTTCTGCTTTTCCACCAACAGATGCCGTTACTAATCGAACGGATCGTCATCTGTTGAGAGTTTGGATAGTTTTATTGCGGTAATTTATTTATTTATTTATGTTTACTCTTGAAATCTGGATTTAAGGATATCTTCAAGTATACTATAAAACATTTCATCAATGGTTTTCATAAAAGTGGTCATAAAACTATGAGTTTTAACTATTGCTGTAATAAACCCCTAATAAAAATCAAACAAAACCATTCAGCAATGGAATTGTTACTTGGGATGTGTGGTGTAGGGGCTAAGATGAGTAACTCTCGCTATAAGTCAGGTAGTTCTCACTTTCCCCATAGATTAATTTATACATTCCCAAACACCTCTTCTGGAAATAGAAAGTCGTAATTGGTAAAGAACCAGCTTGCGAGAGCGTTTTATTTTTATGACTACTTTTATGAAAACCATTGATTAAATGTTTTATAGTATACTTGAAGATATCCATAAAGCCAGATTTTAAAAGTAAACAAAACTCTCCGATATGTAAACCTTCTGGCATTTATTATTACCACAATAAAACTGTTCAAACTGCGGTGATCATAAAGGTAAACTTGCTTTCGTTTTATTTTCGCTAATAATGGTCGTCGCCATATTGAAAAATTAGCTGACGTGAATGGAAAATAGTTAATTTTGCTCAAATAAGCAATGAATTGAAAGTTTGCAGCCATTTTCATAACATGCCCACATAAATAGAGTTTACTCAGCCTTTTTTGTGATTCAAGTTAGTTTTACTAAATTAGCAAATTGATTAATTTTATTTAAAGATGATAATATTAATTATTTTCGGAGCGCATTAATTTCATGTTTCTGCAACCCCAATATTCACGGTAAAATTGAATGCGCATAAGCCTACCAACACAATAACTAATAAAATATTACTTTGAAATGATCGCTTTCTACTTTCGAATGATATATCCTCCTGAACTTTACGTGCCATTGAAGAAGCTTCTCTGCATTTTTAGCTGTCATAGTTTTTGTTGAAAAAAAAACAACAACAATCATCATAACCTCTTTTCGAGAATAGAAAATTTTACAACTAGGTTTTAAAACAGTTTTATTGCTACTCTTATTGTGGTTTGCAAAACCTCTCCGAGAGTGGTCCACTTAGCCGGAAGATGCTCTTAAAGAGGTTATCAAGAGGTTTTGATTTGGTCGGCGTTCAGTCAGAGTGGACTACGCGATTTTTCGGGCACGTAAAGATAAGCTGAGGAACACGTTAAACCTGAACTTTTCGCTGTTATTTTGATGCAGATGTGTCATTGCATAAAAGAATAATATTATATCTGATTATAATGCCACAGATTTGAAAATTCAAGTGCTTGCGGGGGATTTTTTTTAAATCATTGAAGAACAGATGGTCCAGTCTGACTTAACGCCGACCATATATAACTCAGTTTTATTGCAAGTTTTATGAAATTGGTCATGAAGATCTCTTATAGAGCTGAACAAAAGTTAAAATGTTACTTGGGATGGTTCATTACAGATTAAGCGCATTGTTAGCCTTAAAGCAGCCTTTCAATGAGCCTGAAATCAGCTAAAGGTTGAATAAAATTACCAAAATTTGATGGTTAGGAGCTGTATAAAGGATTGTACCTCTTATGCTCAGCCTTTCTCAAATGGAAGCTGCTTTAAAATAGCTGGAAAAACATTTGTACGGCATCAAATTTATACCTGGATAGTAGAATAGAATACATTTAGGTGTCGTATAAAACGTAGTGCAGCTGTCACTTGAAATCGCTTTTGTAGTGCCCAAGTGGACAAAAGAGCTGTAAATTAGGCGGTTAAGAATAATAATAAAAAAAATCGTACTCTAAGAAGAAAAATGACTAAATTTCGCAAAAAAAAAACTTCCTCGTGAATACAATATGAAATTGCATCATGATTTTAGAGTAGACATTGACCACCGATAATCATATCCACTGTCATTTTGTGAACGAGGTTTGTATTGCAGAATCTGGTAGTTTTCCAAAACATCTTGCAGAAACGGGTAGTCAAATCATCTTAGATTTCCGGAAATAATCACACACTTGCATGGACAAATGCAAACGAGGTTCCACTTTCGCATTTACACAATTTTAAAGCCATTCACTTAGGCCGCAGACTCCACCGCCTCATTAAAATGGAAACATTGTTGCTTCATTTCATCTCGGCACGGGCAGCAGCAGTGCCGGTCGCCCGTAACTTGTGGCCTTCTTTTGTCTCCGCTCTGATCCCAGGAAAGAGTTGTTCTTCCAGCCAGGAAGCAACTCCTTTGTCGAAAGATGTTTCACGACGTTTTTCTCGAGACGTCGACGACGTTGTCCTTTCTCGCCATCCAGCCAACCAGCCAGCGTGGTACAATTAAACTTAATTTATGTGAAATTTATGCTGCCAACCCTATGGCAAACAGCACGGTCAGGGGTACAATTTTCCACGGCTGGCCCCATTTCCGCTCGGAGGCAAACTCCCGTTCGAATCTTAACAACGAAATCTTTTCTCTACTATTGGCCAAGAATGCGAGAGAATTTACTGCCGGAACCTGAGTTAGAGATGCTTCGTTGGCTGACCGTCCGTTCAACTGCCGTCGAATGGTCGGGTTTGGGCCGAGTGCTACCGGATAGTTTAAACGCGAAACTACTCATTCATTATTCATAAGCTTTCTTCTCCACTGGATGATTTATCTCGGGCTTGGGGCCTTTGTTGGGGTATCTCGAGGAAAATTGCTGTTTCCACAGGGAAATACAAAACTGCTTCATCAGCTATTTTGAAATCGTCCGTTGATCCTTTCATAACTTTTTTATTTGTTTCTTTCGCCACATTTAACCGAATCGACTGATATCATCACCATCATTACCGAACCAGGTCAGCATCCGGTAACCGTATCCGATGGATCTCAAAGGATGATTTCCCGAAAAGTCTAGTCACACTTGAGCTCAAATCTAATCCGCTAGTTGGCATCAAACCCGGTGCACTGCAGAACATGCCACGACTACGAAAGCTGTAAGTGAACTCCTTTTGACAAATCCGAACATCCGTGAAACTAATAAGGATTTTCCCTTTCAGAATACTTTCCGATGTTCGAGGCCTCCAAGAACTACCTCCACTAGATGGCTGCACTTCGCTGGAAGTGCTGCGGATCGACAGAGCCAACCTTACCAAACTACCTGATCATATTTGTAAGACTTCACCACGCTTAAGGAGTTTGTAAGTATTAAAGTATTTGAATATACGTCATTCAATTAAAATTACCTCACAAATTAGCTCACAATTTCCCTTCCATTCTTGTTCCCCCCCACAGAGACTTGAAATCCAATAGATTGCGAATCATTCCAAATGTGACAAACTGTCGTGATTTAAGAGTTTTGTAAGTAGAACCAGTGACAAAAGAACTCCTACGCCATATCGCACCACCCATCCGGCCGATGATAACCGTCATTTCTGTCTGTCCCACTTTCAGAGATTTAGCGGGTAATAGCATAAGCTCACTCCACGGAGCCCCCTTCTCTAGTCTCAGCCAGCTGCACGATCTGCTGCTGTCGCACAACGAAATCGAATCGATTCCGCACGATGCATTCGTTGGCCTCTTTCGATTGCAAGTCCTGTAAGTATAAGCAAATAAATCACACCCAGGAGCAAAAAGAAGGAAAACTATGGCGGGCGCGAGCGCGCTAGTGCCACAGGACCAAGCGACCAGATTAAATTGAATTTCTTCTTGTTTGTTGCTCTTTCGTTCCATGACAACCCACGCCAATTTCCGTCTTTCTCTCTGGGGACCATTGGTGGGCAACAACAGCGACATGGAAGCAAACCATATCTACTTCATCCACCAGGACGCCTTCAGGCCGCTAATCAAACTGGAAGATTTGTATGTATCTTGGTGTATGATCTCTGCTTTGTGTTGTTTTTTTTATTATCGGATAGTTTAACACCGAAGGGCCTCACTATGATTGTGCATTTTGTTTTTTTTCTTTTATTTATTTTTTAAAAAAGTTCTAGCAAATTCGAATCCTCAAGATGCAATTCCAATAAAACTCTTTCTACACAAAATGTATACGTTTCTTATTTGCTGCAGGTATCAGTGGTCAGTTCCAGAGGCACGTTCTTTGTTTGTTCAGGTTTTTTTTTTTATTATTGTACAAAATGGGCCGACGGGGTTTCAGATTTTCATGAAACTTTTTTCACAGGCAGGGCTGTGAGAAAAATTCAGGGTCGCCTATTTCCCCGGAAAATTCAGGTGGATTTTTTTTTGTTTTCCACTGACACTTTCCACCGTTGAGAAAATTTATGTAAGCCTATATTATATGGTAATGTTTCACAAAGTTTGCCATAATTCAGGAACGAAAAAAAAAGCATTCCAAAAATTTCAGCAATCAAAGCTTATGAAATTACCTTCTTAAATTTTTTTTTATTTTCCGCTAGTTCGGGCATAGTTTTTTCGGCTTTTCTCTATGAATTTTCTCAACGATGGAAAATTTTGTAGAAAACTTTTTTCACTTCATATTTTTTGGATTCCTGAGAAAATTTGCTTCCATTTTCATCAAATAACTTTGTGTCCACGATGCTTCGTACTTGAGCTATGATTTTTTCAAAGAAAAGGGTTGTGCCATGGACGTTTTTTGACAAAATTGGCCATAACTCAAAAACGAAAATAGGGCCATGAAAAGGGCATTCAAAAAATTTCAGCGATTGAAGCTTATAAAATAACCTTCTCAAAATTATGTTTTTATAAAATATTCAACGAGTTCGGGCATAGTTTTTTCCGGCTTTTCTTTACGAACTTTCTCAACTGTGGCCAGTTTTGTAAAAAACTTTCCAGTTCTTTTTTTTTTGATTTATGAGAAAATTTTCTTTTATTTTCAAAAAAAAACCTTGTTTCTACGATACTTCCTTCTTGAGTTATGATTTTTCAAAGTAAGTAGTGTCAGGAAAAAATATAAAAAAATCACCTGAATTTCCTGAAAAATAGGCAACCCTGTTTTTTTTCTCATTTTTTTTTGTTTATATATCCATGACCCCTGCCTGTGGAAAAAGTTTCATGAAAATCTGAGACCCTTCGGCCCAAACCCGTACGGTAACAAAAATAAATCCGTTCAGCAACTGTAAGGTGACCAGAGCTTCAAGGTACGGTGTGCGGGCATGTTGCAAGAATGTTGGATAAAAACTTTACAAATAATATTTGCCAAAGATCCAGTAGTCGAAAGAAGGTGGAACAGCATTGGGGCACCAAGGGAGGAGCGCGTCGATCGTCAAAACCGTACATTGTTGATGACGGAGAGTTTTGGGCTTGCTTGATAACCACAAGGTAGTGGTTAGAAGAGTCGATGTTAGCGACAGGGATGCCAATTGATTTTTTTAATCTGTTTCACACTTTTCAAAAATCTGTATCCTATACAATATTCTGAAAAAAAATCTGTACACTGGAACCTCTTTTTATGCACATGGCTGGGACTGCAGAAATTAAAAATGTGCATAAATTAAAAAAAGGCATAAAAAGAGGGAAATTCATGTATAAATGCAGCTTTGATTAGGGAATCTAGTTCGCGAGAACAGGTGTTGCTCCTGGGCAGTTGGGGGAGCTAAGGGGGTTTCCAGAAAGTTCTCAGAGAGCCCAAAAAGGGGGTTCGAAGGGGCTTCAGGGGCGTTTTAAGGGGTTGTTTCGGGGGATTTGAGCAGCCATTGAAGGGCGTTCTGTCAAGATTTTTTCGTGTTTTCATGGGATTACGGGGAATTCAGCGGTATTTCAATAGTATTAAATAGGTTTCAAGGGGCTTTAGGGTCAATTCAAGAGGTCTCAGGAGCCTTTGAAGGACGTTGCAAGAGGTTTGAGGAGCGTTTTAAGAAATTTCAGAGAGTTTCAGGGTGTTTCAGGAACATTTTAAGAGCGTTTTAAGGAAATACGATGGCATTTCAGGGGCGTTTCAAGGGGTTTTTAGGTTCGTTTCAAGGGGTTTATGGACCCTAGTAAAGGTGTCCAAAGGGGTTTTAGAAGCATATCAAATTGATTATGATGATTTCAAGGGCGTTTCAATGGGATTACGGAGGTCTCAGGGGCGTTTCAAGACATAGGTCAGGGTCGTATCAGGGGGTTTCGAGACAATCTTTAAATCAAAGGGGTTTTCAGGGGTGTTTTAAAAAATATTGTGTTGGGATCTCTAAAAATCATATGGAACTTCCTGAAATGCCTACAAAATCCCCCTGAAATCCCCACGACCCCATGGATCGCACCTAAGTTGGTCCGAAACCCGCGAAAACTCATCGTAACGCTTCCGTAACGCCTCTAAATCCCGCCGAAAATGGTCTGAAACATTCTAAAATGCTTACAAAATCTCCCTTAAACCCCCTCGGACTCCATGTAACGCACCTGAGAGGCTCCGAACCCCCCGAAAACTAATCGTAACGCTTAAATAACGCCTCTGAATCCCGCCGAAAATGCTCTGAAACGTCCGGAAATGCCTCCAAAATCCCCCTTAACCCTTCAGCGCGCGCGCTGTTGTAAAAAGTACAACACTACCAAAAAACCTCGCACTTCGTATACAGCGCGAGCGCGGTGCAGTTTCGGTTGCTTGATGGCGCGCGTCCTGAAAGGTTAAACCTCCTCGGACCCCATGTAACGAACATGAGAAGCTCCGAACCTCCCGAACACTCCTCTTTAACGCTACCGTAACGCCTCTGAACCTCGCCGAAAATGCTCAGAAACTTCCAAAAATGTCTCCAAAAATCTCCCTAAGACAAAGCCTCTACAAACGCCTCCGCATCGCTTCTGAAACCAGCCTAAAATCAAGCCTTTACAAAACACCGTATGTCGCAAATGTAAACAAATCGGCATTTCGATGATTTTGAATATAGTGGTATAGATTCTATGTGCAGAGCTTCTTTTTGTCGTCAAACAGCATTCCAGAAAAACACCGTATGTAACAGTATCAACATCGCAATCAAGGTTGCGACCATTCATTTGCAAAGATTTACATTCATTTGCTATTATCTCAGTTCAGAAGCATGCTATCGAAAAACAATGTATGGGTGAATTTAACCTTGTAGTTTTATCTAAAAGTTTGCCGAATAACATTGGGGTCGCAAACGTATACCAAAGTCGTGAGCGAGCTGTGAAGGTAACTCTCCACGCGGTGAATGTAAATTTCATTCACGCTGTGGAAAGTTGCCTTCACAGCTCGCTCACGACTTTGGTATACGTTTGCGACCCCAATGTTATTCGGCAAACTTTCAGATAAAACTACAAGGTTAAATTCATCCATATATTGTTTTTCGATAGCATGCTTCTGAACTGAGATATTAACAAATGAATGTAAATCTTTGCAAATGAATGGTTGCAACCTTGCGCAATACCCTATTTATCATTTTGATGGTATCATAGCAAACTTCGACATACGGTGTTTTGGTGTCACTTTTTTGGAGCTTGAAAAAAAAGAAACCACAGTTATAAGCGCTTTTCCGGCACGGCGTAATCCTAGCTATTGTATGATGGTTGAGTGTTTGTTCAAGTGTATGTTCAAGTGTTAGCAGCACAACGCAGAAGCGGATATCGATACAATCCTCAGAGTCAACAATGTATCCACATATACCGTATGTACAAAACGAAAGAGAAAATACCCTATCTAACATTTTCACTTAATAAAACGAATCTCTACCGATATTTAATATCTCATCCTTCATTTGAGTTTCATATCACACAATTAAGTAGTCTAGCTATCTAGAGATGGGAAAACCAATTACGATTTTTTGTAAACTCCAAAATTTTGGAGGCGATTTTCTCTGTTCAATGCAATTGTTACATATGGTGTTTTGTAGAGTTAGGCTTGAAATGCTCGTGGCTTCCTGAAATGACTCCGAAACCCCCTCAAGACCCACTTGGACCCCATGTAACGCACATGAGCATGAGACGGAGACCTTCGGAAACACCCAAAAACGTACCTGTAACCTTCTTTTGCTCTCCCCTGTAAACACCTCTTGGCCGCCGTTGCAATAATTCCCGTTATTATTGAACATTCTTATGCACAATATTGGTTCTGAGTAGCTTTCCCTCTTTTTATGCAGGGCATAAAAAAAGATGAATAAATTAAAAGTGCATAAAAATAACATGCTTATAAGAGGTTTTAGTGTATCCCATACAAAAATAAAGTAGCCCCTCTAACTTAAAAATCTGTATTTCATATAATACGAAATCTGTACGATAGTGCCGTGGTGGCTGCGCCCAGCCAAAACTTTCCATCGTCAACAATGTACGGTACCGACGACCGCCACGGTACAACCTAAAGCGACTAAAACAACCGGATATCACCTCAGCATATGCGCATTAGTATGGGACAAACATCAAATTCTCGCTCCAGTCGACTTTTTCGATTCCATTTAGGTCCCATATGAACTGTACAAAATTTCAGCGCAATCGATGAAACTATAATTTAGCGCAAGCCGTTCAAAGTTTTCATAGGATTTACTATGGGAAAAGTTACACTTTCAGATAAAAAATCCCAGAGGTCGCACTTTGTCCCCTTAATTCAAATCGATCAATGTTCCTTGTAGAAAAATCATTTTTGAAACTTTCCTTCGAAGACTGCAAAACGATTGGATGCATGTGGAAAAAGTTATTGATTTATTACCGATTAGTGATCCAACGAACGACTTTTTGTTTTGGTTTATTAGCAGCACTGTAGCTGCTGCTTTGGATGCTGCTGTTTCTGGGGGTGGTGATGCCTCCCGCCACCCCATGCAACAACATCAGCAGCAGTGCTGCTAATAAAACAAAGCAAAAAGCCGTTCGTTGGATCACTAAACGGTAATAAATCAATAACTATTTCCACAGGCATCCAATCGTTTTGCGGTCTTCGAAGAAAAGTTTCATAAATGTTATTTCTACAGGAAACGTTGATCGATTTGAATTAAGGAGACAAAGGGCGACCTCTGGGATTTTTTGTTTGGAAGTGTAACTTTTCCCATAGCAAATCCTATACAAACTTTGAACCGCTTGCGCTAAATTATAGTTTCACCGATTGCGCTGAAATTTTGTACAGTTCATATGGGACCTAAATGGGATCTAAAAAGTCGACTGGAGCGAGGATTTATTTTTTTCATACAAGCGTGTCCCATACTAATGCGCATAATCTCGAGGCCGCGTTGCTAGACGAGGGCGAGCTCGATAAGGCCCCTCTAGAGGACTGCTGGAGTACTGTGAAAGCAGCCATTGACGACGTGGCCGAGAGCACCATCGAGTACGTGGATCGGAATCAACGAATGGCTCGATGGAGAGTGCAGAACGGTTTTATATGAGAAGAACGCAGCGCGGGCGGTAATGCTGCAGCAAGGGACCCGACAGAACGGAAACAAACGTTCAAACAAAAGCAGAAACAGCAGACCCGTCTCTTTGTGCGAAAAAGCGCCGGATAGAAACAGCGGAGTGTGAAGAAATGGGACAGCTGTGTCGTTCCCAAGGAACACGGAAGTTCTACCAGAAGCTCAACGCATCCCGCAACGGCTTCGTGCCACGAGCCGAAATATGCAGGGATAAGGACAAAGGCCTCTTGACGAACGGACGTGAGGTGATCGAAAGATGGAAGCAGCACTTCGATCAGCACCTGAACGGCGTGGAGAACGTGGGCACGGGAGACCACCGCAACGGAGGAAACGATTACACCAGTGCATCGGAGGACGGAAATAAACCAACTCCCACGCTGAGGGAAGTTAAGGACGCTGAGGGAAGTTAACAGCTGGTAAGGATGGTATCGTAGCTGAACTCATCAAGATGGGCCCTGAAAAGTTAGCCACCTGTCTGCACCGGCTGATAGTCAGGATCTGGAAAACCGAACAGCTACCGAAGGAGTGGAAGGAAGGGGTTATCTGCCCCATTTAAAAGAAAGGCGACCAATTGGAATGTGAGAACTTCAGAGCGATAATTATTTTGAATGCTGCCTACAAAGTGCTATCCCAGATCATCTTCCGTCGCACAATGGGAAAAAATAGGTAAAAAAGGCGAATAAATTCAATATCTCTGCTCGGAGTGGATGGATTTGAATAAAATTTTGGCACAAACTGCAAAAACCTCTACAGTTTCAGATGAGGAGTGTGTCGTTCGCCACACGATGCTGGAAATCCACGTATCGGCCCCGTTTTGCCCCACTCTCTCTCTCTTTTTCATCTTTTTGGAAAAATCTTGAAGTGTGAAATTAATGTTTTAGTTAATTCGTGTTTGTGTAAAAAACCACCACCACAAACAGACCTAACAATAGGAAAGTTAAAAAAATGCCTCAATTGACGTTGATCAGTGTAACCGTTAAGAAGCACTGAAATCTTGTTCCATTGTGAAGTCCTCGATGTAAGGGAGGAAACCGTCAAAACATTGCTTCTGAGATAAGTAGATTTTTGGCATGATAACTGAAAGTTTCAAGTCTCTGAAATAGTAGAGAGTGTTCTCACGCGACATATACGATTTTATTAGCTTATTCAATACATTATTTGAATGCTTTTTTAGGTTTGCGTTAAAAATAGCATTTTTTGGGATTTAGATTCTAATAGGTGATATTTTACTTTTGGTTTGATCCTAATTCAGTTGACTATTTAGTGACCCTTCGGTAAAGTTCGATCGCTACTATAAACCAACCCCAACAGCAAATACTTTTATTGACCGGGGTACCACAAATCACTCGACCAATATTCTTTCTTTTCGCTATCTCCGTCACAGAAACCTGGGAAACAATATGTTTCCCAATCTTCCCACGGCAGGCCTGGCACGTCTGCTACACCTGAAAACGTTCAACAATCCAAACCTAAGGGAATTCCCACCACCGTTGTCCTTTCCCCGCATTCAAACGCTGGTGCTCTCCTACGCCTACCATTGCTGTTCGTTCCTGCCGCTGGTGGCCAGTGCCCCGAAAGTTCCTAAACATCATCCCATCAAGGAGGAGGTCCTCTTCCCGACTGACAACGAGTTCGATATGAGCTTGTGGAACAACAGCTACAACGACATCTGGCCACAACTACGTGAGTAATTTATAGTTATGGATGTGAGTTTAGCAACTGTGAGATAATGGGCCGCATAAATAAAGAGTAGTATCCTTAATTGCTTGCGTATATAAGTCTACAAAGTAATCTGCATTGCCGGTAGGAATAAATAAGTTTGAAACGTGCAGCAAGCACCCACTTACTGATATTTTCAAACATGTGCTTTTTATCTCCTTTCTGGTATTACCTTGGGTATTACATTCCAAACGTGGCAACGCCCATTTCTCAGCTTTGTGTTCTTTAGAACTCTCATATTTAGAACGGAAAGCATTCTATACTATTTGACCTTATAGTCAATTGGCGTTTTGGAGAACCATTATTCTACAACTCTTAGTGAGACAGCTCCAGATTTTAAAGACGTAGGGTAGTGGAACCATCTCGGCAGGGATCCTATTTTGGGTACTTTTCAGCTATAACTCAGCCAATTCTGAACCAATTGACACAATTTTTGGAACGCGATGAGATACGTATAGTATTAGTTAAATGTACCGTGTACAAACTTTCAAGTAAAATGGTTTTGAATTGACTGAGTTATAGCGAAGAGTGCCCAAAATACCGGCTGCTGCTCAAGTGGTTCACTACCCTAGTGTTTCAAATATGCGCCCTGATTTTTACAATCGAGACCCATTACCAATATTTTATGTTTACCGCTAAACATATATAAATAATCCCACAGCACTAAAGTTTATTAACTCTTCCAAATATCCCATTGACTTTGTGTTTCCTTTCCTCCCAACAGACAATCTGAGCAAAAAGTTCGGAACGCAGATAAACGAGCTGCTGCACGCCTACGGCCCCGAATACTACCCAGGAGGGATGCCCACTTATCCGGAGGAGTACTTTGAAGAGGAAGGCGGCGCCAGCCATCCGATTCCCACGGCCCAACCGGGTACGATCCAATGCGTACCGGAGCCGGGACCTTTCATGCCCTGTCAGGACCTCTTCGACTGGTGGACGCTTCGTTGCGGCGTATGGGTCGTGTTCCTACTGGCGATGCTTGGCAACGGAACGGTTGTGTTCGTGCTGATCTTCTCCAGATCGAAAATGGACGTGCCACGGTTCTTGGTGTGCAACTTGGCAGCTGCAGATTTCTTCATGGGGATTTACTTGGGGTTTTTGGCGGTGGTTGATGCTTCCACCCTAGGAGAATTCCGAATGTATGCTATACCGTGGCAGATGAGTGCCGGATGCAAGCTGTCCGGATTTCTGGCGGTATTATCATCGGAGCTGTCAGTTTACACTTTAGCTGTGATTACACTGGAAAGAAACTACGCCATTACCCATGCCATGCATTTGAACAAGAGACTATCATTGAGGCATGCCGGCTACATCATGACCATAGGATGGACATTCGCCATAACTATGGCAATTCTTCCCTTGTTTGGAGTTTCAGACTACCGGGTGTTTGCCGTATGTCTTCCATTCGAAGTCACCAACGGAACCGGTAGCTTAGCCTACGTCGTGTTTCTAATGTTTATCAACGGAGTAGCTTTTCTCATATTGATGGGGTGCTACTTGAAGATGTATTGCGCTATCCGAGGTTCCCAAGCATGGAACTCCAACGATTCGCGAATAGCAAAGCGAATGGCGCTGCTAGTCTTTACCGACTTTATCTGTTGGTCTCCCATAGCGTTCTTCTCGTTGACAGCCGTTTTCGGGCTGCACCTAATCTCTCTAGAGCAAGCCAAAGTATTCACAGTTTTCATTCTACCTCTCAACTCCTGTTGCAACCCGTTCCTCTATGCCATCCTTACTAAACAGTTCAAGAAAGACTGCGTCCTCATCTGCAAGGCAATTGAGGAATCTCGCGTAACGCGAGGCATCGGTCGCTGTCGGCACAGTTCCAACTTCAGCAACCGTCACACACCTGCCAACACCAATTCGCTGGTGGAAAGATCCTCTCGCGAGCTTCCGCCACTACTGCCAGGTCAGACGTGTAACTGTTCGGCGAAACTCATGGAACAAGAAAATCTGCGCCGACGCCTCCAACAGCAGAGTACATTCTCCAAAACGTGGCGCAGGTTACTGTGCAATCTCGGTCAGCGAAACGATGGTCGCCGTGGCAGACGGAACGGTGACCAGTATGCGTACCAAATCGCAGAAATCCAACAGAAGCAGCACAAACGTGCCGGATCCGTATCGTCCAGCGAAAACTTCAGTTCGTCTCGGTCGGATTCGTGGCGGCACGCTCAGCACCACTGTGGTATTCCTCTTCGACTTCTGGATCCTCGGCGGAGGCACACTTCATGGTTGATCACAAGGAAAACCTCCCAGGATTCGAATCTGTCCAGTTCGCGGAATGATTCCTCCGGGTCTACTGCCACGCAGAGTACGGGAACGTGGCGGATATCGCGGTCCAGTGCCAGCAATTCGGTGGTGCTGCCCGGGGTGAAGATTGATGGCGTTCCACATCCACATCATACAAGTGAGTATTTATGCTATTCGATTGTACATTAAAGCCTGTATCCGCAATAATCGGGACACAGAAGTACGGCTGTAGCTCTGTAATGAATCGGTATAACTGACCAAATAAATGACTGAACTCTTTGGTGTATGTTTATTGTATGTGCAAAATTTCATAAAAGTCGATGCATTACTTTTAACTGTATATGTAAAACAAACAGATGCGGTTTTAAGCATTTTGTACAATCATGACCAATTTTCATTCGCATAATAGATGGTTATTTTACGCTATAATTCAAAGTTCTATTAAGATAATTATGAAATTTTGTTAGTAGTTATGATACTTACCCAAGTAACACACTTGTCACCGAAGAGTCACGACGGCGCAGGTTTTTGTTGTGCAGAAGTCACTGTGACTTACTTCTAGCAAGTAAGTGTTTATTTGTTAGAAGTAAGTCACAGTGACTTCTGCGTAACAAAAACCTGCGCCGCCGTGACTCTTCGGTGACAAGTGTGTTACTT
The DNA here is from genome assembly GCF_035046485.1 of Aedes albopictus. Classification (NCBI taxonomy): domain Eukaryota; kingdom Metazoa; phylum Arthropoda; class Insecta; order Diptera; family Culicidae; genus Aedes; species Aedes albopictus. The sequence continues at coordinate 200,481,393 of NC_085137.1, read as the reverse complement.
GGGTATAGAGACACCTTTTGCAAAATTTCATCAACTTTGATCGATTGGTTTGAAAGTTGCTGGTGTTGATAGGGCTGAGTGTTAGTAAAATTTTTTCGTGTATTTCATGTGCGCTGTTTGCCTATTTATAAAATTTTGAATTTCTCTGCCAATTTTCATGAAATTTCCACGTAAGGTAGCTGATTATGTGTTTTTTATGTCTGCAAAATTTGATGATTATTTGTATAGTACTTTCAATAGTACAATAGGAACAGTCAGCACCCTTTATGCTGACTAATTGCTGTCTGAGGGGCTAAAATCACGTTCAGTCCCAATACATGTTTCGACTATAAAATTCTTGATAGTGCATCGATTTTCTTGAAATTTTGCCTATGCAACAAATGTAAATTGAGAGGATTGTGTTCAAAATTTCAGCCATTTCCTTTGCCAAATTTAAAAGTAACAGCGCTGACAAGCAAAACTAGGGGCTGTACAAAATTCAAGCGCTCATTCTGCTCTTTAATTGCTACAACAAAAAGTACTGCACCGATTCACATGAAATTTTGTAGGTGAAATCAACACATCTTATGATGTTATTATGCCAAATTTGAACAATTTTAATGTATCTATTGCAGAGTTACAGCTGTATTTCTGTGTACCGATTATTGCGGATACAGGCTTTAGACGCACTTTTTGTGGATTGACGAAATTTCTCTGTAAATACGATACATATCGTTATCTAGGCAGTTTTATGTTTGTAAAGCATTGAGGCAGTTTTATATTTATAATGCAGTTGAATATCAATCACATTAACTTTTTTTCCTGATCAGCTTGAAAAAAGAGCTTGAGCTTGATTGACCGCCCGTAGATACTACTCCAGTATCGCCAGACCAGCTACACTCACACAAGGAACCAATGAGATTATTTGCCGGGGACAAGCAGGCATCTTCAGTGTATGAGCGTTGACGATCTTCTATTTTTAGGCGACAATGGCGTCTGCGACGTCAGGTTGCATGTTAAAGGGTGATACGGTCAAAATTTGGTCACACAATTTTTTTCATAACTTTAGACTGCGTACACCAAAACAGCTTATTTTTGGGCCAGTAATGGTACATTATATGTAGCTTATACCATAAAATTTTCATCAAAATCGATTAAGTATTGGTTGATATATAGATGAAACCAACGACCTACCTTTTTAAAATTTTGTACAAAGGCGCTCCATAGTGAATTGTCGAAAATTTAAGGTCAGTAAAGCACAATTTTGATTATAGAACAACCAATACTGCTCCGATTTATATCAAAATTTTACAGTATAATACTATTATGAAAATACGTTCGCAGTAAAATTTTGAGCTATTTTGTATGAATACTTTCAAAGTTGTAGCAGTTTGAAGATGAAAAAAACTGACCGGGTGCCACTTAAGCAAATATAACTTTGTAACGGCTCGATCAAACTGAATGAAATTTTTACACAACATTTTGATATGCATACTTCACATACAGAAAAATTTTCATTGAAATCGGTTAAGTATTTCTGGCTCTATAAATAAAACAGTAAAAATGTGTTCTTATTTGTGAAAAAAAAAATTAAAATTGCAGATCTCAGGGTTCAACAATATCTCCGCAAATACTGGACCGATTTTGATGGAAATTTTATGGTACAAGCTACATATAATGGACCATTACTGATCCAAAAATCAGCTGATTTGGTGTACGCAGTCTAAAGTTATGAAAAAAATGTGTGACCAAAATTTGGCTTGACTTGACAAAATTTGACAAAATTTGACCACCTAAACAAATATAACTTTGTAATGGCTGGATCAAATTGAATGAAATTTTTACACAACATTTTGATATGTATACTTTACATACAGAAAAATTTTCATTGAAATTGGTTCAGTATTTCTGGCTCTATAAATAAAAGAGTAAAAATGTGTTCTTATTTTTTAATCCTCCTTGTACAACATTTTAAAATTGCAGTTTTCAGGATTCACAATATCTCCGCACATACTAAACCGATTTTGATGAAAATTTTATGGTATAAGCTACATATAATGTACCATTACTGGTTCAAAAATCAGCAGTTTTGGTGTATGCAGTATCAAGTTATGAAACCAATTGTGTGACCAAATTTTGACCGTATCACCCTTTAATGTGGGGAAGGGGAATGAAATGATGACTGCAATCGTTTGTATCCACATTAGACCAATATGCCTCTGCGTCTGCACAAATTCATGCGGATGTGGGAGTGTTGGTGGGATATGGTTGGCAGAAGGCTCACACATTGGTGCGTGGATGCCAGTCGTAAGATGATAGATTAGAGAGATTATTACTATGAAGCTAAAGCGGCACAGTTCGCTTGATTGCATAACTTGTAGGTGTTATCTGAGATCAGCTATGTATAAACGGGGCTTTCATGGCTCAATCGTTGACTGGATCACTGCAGCGCTGAGAAATCGATGTATTGTCTCTAGACTGGGCGAATCAACCATTAAAGTAAGTACGTCTAAGGGCTGTCCCCAAGGAGGTGTACTTTCACCATTGCTGTGGTCTTTAGTTGTTGATGACTTGCTAAATAGTTTAGTGGCAATGGGATTCGAAGTCATTGGTTATGCAGATGATATCGTGATAGTGGTAAGAGGGAAGCATGATGAAACGCTATCAAACAGAATGCAAATAGCGTTAAACTACACTCTTGCCTGGTGTAAAGGAGAGGGATTAAACGTAAATCCCTCAAAAACTACTCTTGTAATTTTTACAAGAAAAAGAAATGTCAATATAAAGGCACCGTCCTTGGATGGGGTACAGTTGACATTCTCCTCCAGGGTGAAATATTTAGGAGTCATACTAGATAAAAAACTGAACTGGAGTGAACATCTAGAGCATGTAGTAAATAAGGCAACAACTGCTCTTTGGGCCTGTCGGAGAGTGATCGGGGGAAAGTGGGGGCTAAAACCCAGGATAGTTCATTGGATCTACCTGGCAGTTGTTAGACCCAAAGTCTCTTATGCCTCTCTAGTCTGGTGGCCTAAAACCAAAACCAAAACAGCCCAACGAGTGCTGGCTAAACTTCAACGTTTAGCAACAGTGTCAATAACAGGAGCTATTCGAAGTACTCCTGGTTCAACACTAGATGCCTTAATGCATCTGCTACCCTTGCACCAATTTGTGCAACTAGAGGCGAAGAAAAGTGCCTTGAAGTTAAAAAGATATAAGAACGTCTTAGAAGGCGATCTAACAGGACATTTGAAAATCTTAACCAATGTTACTGTAAATCCACTAGTAATACAAAATGAAGACTGGATGGAACCAAAATTCATCTTAGATACACCATACAAAGTTTCGATTGATGATCGGAGCGTATGGGAATCAGGAGGACCAACGGTTCGACCAGGATCTATTGTATTCTATACGGATGGATCGAAAATGAGTGATAGAACTGGGGCTGGAGTATATGGACCCAGGACTAAACTCGCCATACCAATGGGTAAATGGCCAACGGTGTTCCAAGCTGAAATTCAAGCTATTTTGGAATGCGCTGCCATCTGTCTTAAAAGAAAATATAGACATGCGAATATCTATATCTTTTCAGACAGTCAGGCAGCTTTAAAGGCAGTCTGCACATTTGAATGTTATTCTAAGCTAGTATGGGAGTGCATTACACTACTGAAGGAACTGGCTGGAAGGAATACTGTAAAATTATTCTGGGTACCAGGTCATTGTGGAATTGCAGGCAACGAAATTGCGGACCAGCTAGCTAGGGAGGGATCTCTGGGTGCCTTGTATGGACCGGAACCCTTCTGTGGAGTATCATCAAGTGCTCTATCGATGGAGCTAAAAAAATGGGAGAAACAGAGCGTAGGAGCAAACTGGCATACTGCACCTGGAATATCCCAGTCAAAGAGATTCATCGTGCCAAGCGTGAAAAACACGAACACACTACTGAAACTTAGTAAACGCGAATTAAGTGTGTACACAGGATTGTTAACTGGGCACTGCCCATCTCGACACTTTCTATTGAAGCTCAAGAAGATTGAATCAGAAGAATGTCGGTTCTGTGGTTTCAACTCTGAAACCTCGGAACATCTACTTTGTGAGTGTAGTTTTCTCTTTAAGAAGAGAGAACGTTATTTCGGTGGATGTATCATGCATCCCCGAGATATCTGGTGGAATATAAATCCCAAGAAGGTAGTGGCTTTCATTTTGGAAGCTATTCCAGACTGGGGTATAATGCAGGCCTAAAAAAAAAACAATCGCTAGTTCTTAATACTAGTGAGTGTACTAATGTACTGCATAAAGCAACTGGGTCTTACCACAATAGATCAATTAATGGTCGCAGTGGTTGTGTACCCCTACAGGGAAAAAAAGGTGTTATCTGATAAATTGACACTGTGCTGTGAAAGCTGGAAGGAAGGGAAACGGCTTTTCAACCGTTTCTGGTTCTAGCGATGGCTATGAACATATGAATAAACATGTATATATAGAGAGGAGAGTATAGAGAAAGTGGATAGAAAGATACAAAGTAGAAGGAAACCTTCTGCATATCAATCAGAAGCGGTAGCTTCACACATCAAGCCCGTCATTATTGATCAGAAGATAAAAAGTTAAAAAAAACTTTAGACTTGATCTAGCCTTTTTTCTAAAGTTTACCAAAGTTTACATCACATCCAAAAATATAAAAAAAAAATGTTAAGCTGAAACTTGAGTCAACATAATTTTAAGATGAGAGCGGTAGTAGGGTAATTCACCAACTGTTGATCGGTTAGTACTGAACTTTATGCTTTATCTGTTTTTTTTTTCTGTACACATGGAAACAACATCTAGATCCATTTGTTACTTATATCCAATATCATATTTTCAAGGTTTCTCTGAAAACAAATGTGATAATAACATATGTTTTCTTTAATTTTATTGGCAGCTTGTAACAAACAAGATAATCTTCCAATTGAGAATCAGACAAAATTTTAAAAATTGAGCAGGCCTTAAGACAGGCCTACTAAATAGCTTTCCTTCTTTCAAGGAAAGGATTCCACTATTTCAAGCATGTTTTGAAAAAACTATTTGATTGCAGCTTTGCTACAGAGTATATTCCCAAATCTTGGCGGGATTTTACTGTAAAGTTTAATCCGAAAGGTGGTCGTGCATCGTATGAATAAGCGATCTATCAATTTAATCTCTTTTCTTCTGACATGCTTAGAACGCATTGTGGATCATCACATTCGTGATGTTCATCTGGCCAACGTGCCTCTTCATGTGAACCAACATGCCTACCAATCTAGTAAGTCCACTGTTACTCTTTTACACAAGGTTTTACACGATATCGAGAAAGCATTCGCTGAAAGATATCTTGTTTGGGTGTTTTCTTAGATATCGAGGGTGCCTTTGACAACGTGCCTTTCGATGCCACATTGGAAACCGCACCGCAATGATTTACAGTTTGAATCACCAAATGCTCATAAACCGATATCTCTTCTCGACATTGCATCTAGCAGCCAACAGCCAATAAAAAATAGTATTCGTGTATGCCCCCGAGGAGAAGTCTTGTCACCGCTTTTGTGGAATCTTGTAGTAAAAACGCTATTGAGCCGACTCAATAAAAGCGGTTTTCCTACTTATGGTTTTGCTGACGACTACTTATTAATTGGTATGTGTATCATCACCCTGATGCAAAGCGCTCTTCAGGTGGTTCAGAGTTGGTGTCGCCAATATGGCCTTTCTGTCATTCCGAGTAAAATTAGCTATTATTCTTTTCACGGAAAGGCGAAACCGTAATGAATCTTTGCGTCTCTTTCTGAAATTAATGTGACTGAGTAGGTTAAGTACGTTGGAGTTATTCATGACTCCAAGCTATCCTGGACATCTTACATTGAGTTCAGAATCAAGAAAGCTTGTTTGGCCTTCGAGAAATGCTGGTGAACCTTTAGTACAACTAGGGGTCTAAAAATCCAAATATGTCAAATGGATTTACACAACTGTTGTTCGACCAATATTGACCTATGGATGTCTTGTGTTGTGACAGAAGGGCGAAGTGTGAACGATCCAATCAAAATTAGGCCACCTCCAAAGGGTGTGCTTAATGGCGACATCTGGAGCGTTCTCTTCAACTCCCACGGCGGCACTCGAAGTTTGCTTTGATGTTGCCCCACTACCTACACAGTCATCTCAAACAAGAAACACTTTCTCGCACTTACCGTCTACAAGTAGTCGGTTTACTAAATGAATATCCTGTGAACCGCGGATCAACACACACCTCGTTGTTTTCACTTTTGGTGAATTGGAACAAAGTGGACCTTGCTCCAAGTCCTATAACAATTGCTTCTAATTTTCCATATAGAACATTTCCACAAAATTCCTTTCCTGTGAAGAGTGGACATCTGGTAACCTGGAGAGAAGTATTTCAGACGACATCGTTTGTTACACTGATGGCTCCCTTCTCGAAAGTTGAGCCGTGGCTGGTGTCTTCTCTCGTGAGCTAAGACTTCATCGGTTTTGCTCACTCGGTAGACACTGTTCCGTTGTTCATGCCGAAATCTTTGCTCTTATGTGTGGAGTCCAATCGACACTTCAGCAGCACGTAATGGGCAAAGTATATACTTCTGATCAAATAGCCAACCTACTATTAAAGCACTTGCTTCGGCCTAATCTAGGTGGAAGATAGTTATCGCTTGTCGAACTCAAATCAAGGAGCTGGATTCACCTTGTTTGGGTGAACAACAGTTTGCAATTTGTTCAAACGTTTGGGAAAACTTTTCGAAAGTAAATTTATGTGAGTATGAGATGCAGAATTTCCTGAATACATCTCAGGAGAACACTTTTAAAGAAAATTGGAAAATTTCCAGAACATATCATTTAATAAATTTTCAGAGAATAGCGCCCAACCTCAAGTTATTCCGCATATCATTGCATACTACGTTCCCTCGAGTCGAAGATGTATCGAGTAATTTCATAATTATCAGTTTTTGGATGAAAACTCAACATAACCTGAATTCTATTTTTCATCAAGAATACATTAGTTAAAGCTAATGTTCAATTAGCGATCCATTTCGTAAATTAGCAGAGATCGATCAATCCTTGTGCCTCCAGAATATATAAATCACCTAATCAAGTATTCTTCTCCCCCATTCCTTCCCCCTTAGGTGGCGCCCGTCAATCAATCCCCGGTGGAAAGCCTCGCCTCGTGCGCCAGTCAGCCGTTCAGGACGACACACAGGAACTGTCCTGTTCGCCGCCACGGCTCGGTGTGCGTTTCCTGCCCACAATCCCGTCGGCAGCCGACAGCAGTATTCAGCTGGATGACGACACCGCCGAAGCCCATTCGAGCCCCTCGTCATGCCACAGTGAGCCCGCCATTTGCGATGCGGATGTGGAGGCGGCTGCTGGCGCGGCCGGTTCCGGTCCCAGCGGTGGTGGCCAACAACAGCAGCCACAACAGCAAAGCATGTCCCCTGCTCCTTTCTACGCCATCCTTCACGCGGGAAATCCTCAGGCAACTGTCTCTAGTCTCAAAGATAAAACAAAGCCACCGTGAGCGGCCGGGGAGCTGCTTTAGAGTTAAGGATACCGCGCTAGAACAAGTATTGATCTTCTCGCTTCCTCTCTTTCCTCTTGTTTTATGTTTCGGTTTCTAAAGTGCTTACTCAGAGATGTTTAATTAGTCAAAAAGGCCCCATTAATTGGATTTCTATCGGTGATGGGGAAGCGCTCAAAGTGAACATCATTTTCGACACGATTATCCGGCGGTCGATATGAATTTTATCTACTTACATACTATCTAGCGATAATGAAAATCCGAACCAGTGTGATACTTGAAAGAATACTTTTTACTTGTAGGATATATATTGGTAATAATTTATTGTAAAAAAATAGGTTAGATTAATCATATGACAAATCGGGCATTCATAGAAAAGGAACAAAGATGAGTGATGAAAGTTCGACAATTTAGGTATTTTTATTATTTTTCTTTATTATCGAGATTTTCAGCCCTCGGCTGGTTCATCTCAATTTAGGTAATTTTTGTAATTTGAAGGTTGAACAAAATAATAATTTTCATATGCTTTTTAACTTCAGTATTTTATAGTTCTTTATGTGACTAGTTTCAAAAAGTTGATTTTTTCAGCACGAGTCGTACATTGATCAAACAAGCTTGCCGAAGAGTGCTGCAAAAATTGAGTTTTGAAACGAATTACATTTAATATTTTTTGCGGAGACTTCACTGGATATTCACTGGAATATCATGATTTGATTCAGTATTATCGTGTTTTCCGAGGATTTAATAGGAACACCCACGTGTTGTATCATAAGCAAGCCGTGCAGATTTTTAAGCTAATACCGTGGAAACACAGGTTGTTTCCAAATCCAAACATTTACATTATGGTATGCAAATGAAATAAGTTGCATTATGAATCATAATGCAACTCATTCGAATAGTGAGGAAAAGTAGGCCGGTAAGATACCAAAACGGCAAGTGTAAAATTAAATTTAAAGTGCCTACACTGAAAGACGGCTTGCGGTAATGACCATCATAAAAATATTTTCAAATTTACCATGGCAGAACATGATAATCGACCAACAAACGCTTCTTGTGTGTATTTTGTTTGCTGCCATATCAACCGGTTCGACAGCCTAGTGGTGGCGTGCGAGCCTGGTGATCTCAAGGTTTTTGGTTCGAATCCGGTTGTCAACTAAAACTTGTTTCAATTGTTGAAATGAAACAAAAATCAGTCTGCAAAAATTTAGTGGCGTTATGTATATTAAATTGTGACCCTCAGGGCCTCAGAATAGTAATTTCAACCGCAAGTCGTCTTTCAGTCTAGTTGCAAAAACTGATTTTATTGCATTTGTTCTATAGGGGGTTTGCTTTTGAAGTTCCCTTAGGGAGTTCCGTAAGGAAGTTCCCTTAGGATTCCCTAAGTGCCCAGATAGCCATAGCGATAAGCGCACGGGTATTCAGCATGATCATGCTGAAGATGACCGATTAAAATTTCCGATTGATCTAGGAACTTTTTGTTTACTAAGTAATGGGTTTCAATGCAAACTATCCTCAAAAGAAATTTTTCTATATTGATATTTGAGAGATTCCATGAAGACGTTCTGAGGGATTTTTTTTTCATAAATTCCTGCGCCCCATTTGGATCGTTTTTGCTGATCATGACGATATATTTTAGTGATTAGGTAAAATATCAGTCCAAGGACCAGCATTATGTCCGTACCGGGAAATTTTCTAAAATTCATGATTGTAAAATAGAGTCTACCTTTAGGAGTTGCTTAGAGATTTCTTCTAAAATTTCTTAAAGAATTTCGTTATTATTGCAAGAACCCATTTCATGACTTCAGCAAAAATTCTCCAAAGCTACCTCCAGGAATTCCTTTTTTATTTTTCTAGGAGTTTCACCAAAGATTGTTGCACAAAATTCTCAAGAGGTTCCTTTGAAAATTGATCCTAAAATTTTTCCAGCGATCCCTTCAGAAATTCCAACTTTTAATTTGCAGGGATGATTTCAGAAATTGCTTGAGCTTCAAGAGATTCTTTTCTGGAATTCCATCTGAGATTCTCTCAAATATAACTTTAAAAACTTCTCCAGAAAACTATCACTTGATTCGTCTTATAAGTTCGTCATACTTTCCTCCACGAATTGCACCACAATTGGTACCTTTCCAATAGATTCTTTCAGATTTGTTGCAGGAATAACTTTAGAGATTCTTTCAGAAATTCTTCCAAAAATCAGTACCGGGTTTATTTTTTGTCGTTTCTCCAGGAATATGTCAAGAAATTAATTATGGCAGAGCATTCTCCACATTTCTAGGCCTTCCTTTGTGGATTCCTTCGAAAAATTTAATTTCCTTAGAAGCATAGTATAGTGATTTCTTCAAGAATTCTTCCAGATTTGTTTCAAATTTATACTGGGCTGCCTCCAGAAATTTCTCTAGCGATTATTTAAGAATATGTTTCATAATGTCTACAGTTCCTGCTCAGATTCCTGCAGAAATTATTTCAAGGATTTTTTAAGGCTTACTACTGAAATTCCTTAAGAATGTTCTTTTCAGAGACTTCTTCAGGATTTTTTTTCTTGAGATCCTCCAAAAGTTTTACATAAAATTGTTCTAAGAATTCCTCCAGAATCATCACAAGATGTTCCCCAGGTATTAACCAGAAATTCTTGCAGAAATTTCTTCATAAAATTTTATTTAGTAATCTCTTATGGAATTTTTCAAAAAAAAAAATCAATCTTGGAATATCCAGTGCACAGTGGTCCACGAACCATATTTACGAGGAAAGATGCATTCAACGCCTTCGAACGAGTTTTTAGACAAATATGGTCTTCTACAAAGTTGTCCCTAATAATAAGGCCCTCTTTCCAATGTGAATGAAAATTAGGGTGGTCCATGTTTTCAAAGAAACTGGGAATCAAACTTTTTTATTTGCAAGTATAACGTTGTACATTCTTCGGGAAAGTTGTAGATCTATCAATTTTGAGCAAGTTTGCTGAAGACACTATTTATGTGGCTCTAAAATTGACCGATCTAGAGGATTTTTTTCCGAATTAGCTTAGGGTGGTTCATGAAAAACCGGTTTTCTGGCGTTAACTTTTTCAGTTTCGATTTTTCATCAAAGTCGCCCAAGAAACACTTGTAGAGCAGCGTGGCGTTAACTTGGTTTTTCATCAAAGTCGCCTAAGAAACACTTGTAAAGCATTTGAAGACGCGTCGTTTCGTGCGCTGAGATGGTCGTTATCTCTTTTGGTTCAAAAGTTACAGACATTTTTGTTAAAAAATCATAGTTTTTTTTAAAAAGGTGTTATGACGGGTTAGGGCAAACATAAAAAATATCTTTTGCTCGCATTCAAAAGAAGAAATGTTGTTATAAAACATATCAAAAACTTAGAGGGGTGTTATTTTTGTAACTCAAGTGAAAAATACTTTAATAGTGCCTATTTTCTCTAGAAAATCATCAATATCTTTTGAACGGAATGACGTAGCAACATTCCCAACGCACGAAAATGTCCGTTTTTTAAAGCTCTGAAAATGGTTCTTAGACAACTTTGATGAGAAATTTGAAACAAAAAAGAAAAAGCGTTTTAACTGTTTTGACCAAATTTCGAACATTTTTCCATAGTTTTCATAGGGTGACGCTAGAAGAAATCGTTTTATTGCCTCATCTTTTTCGTTTCAAATTTCTCATTAAAGTCGCCTAAGAACCACTCTAAGAGCTTCCAAAAACGCGCATTTTCGTGCGCTGAGAATGTTGCAACGTCATTCTGTTAAAAAACTATTGATGATTTTCTAGAAAAAATAGGCACTTTTCAAGTATTTATCACTGGAGTTACTAAAATAACACCCCTCTAATTTTTTGATATGTTTTATAACTACATTTTTTCTTCTGAATTCAGGCAAAAGATGTTTTTTATGTTTGCCCCAACCCATCATAAACCCTTTTTTTTAAAAAAAAACTATGATTTTTTCAGAAAAAAAGCCTGTAACTTTTGAACCAAAAGAGATAACGACCATCTCAGCGCACGAAACGACGCGTCTTCAAATGCTTTATAAGTGTTTCTTAGGCGACTTTGATGAAAAACCAAGTTAACGCCAGAAAACCGGATTTTCTTGAACCACCCTAAGCTTATTCAGAAAAAAATACCTCTAGATCGGTCAATTTTAAAGCTACATAAAAACTGTCTTTAGCAAACTTGCTTAAAATTGATAGATCTACAACTTTCCCGAAGAATGTATACAGTTATTCTTGCAAATAAAAAAGTTTGGTTCCCAATTTCTTTGAAAATATGGACCACCCTAATTTTCATGCACATTTTAAAGAGTGCCTTATTATTAGGGACGACTTTGTAGAAAGCCATATTTGCCTAAAAACTCATTTGAAGGCGTTGAATGCATCTTTCCTCGTAAATATGGTTCGTGGACCACTGTGCACTGCGCAGTGGTATTTACAGGAATCCGTTCAGAAATTCCTTTCGGGAACCCTTGAAAAATTTCTCCAGTTTTTTAGTGTAATTTTTCAGTTTAATAGTAAAATTTTAGTGTGATTTTAGTAAAAATAACTGTAGAAATCTTTGAAGTAATCCTAGGAAATATTTCTGAAGGAACCGAAGGAGCAGAACCAAAAAAAATCCTTTTAGAAATGCCTTCAGTAATCCTTGACAAAATTTTGCAAGGGATTCCTGGAGGAGAATTTCTGAAAGAATCACTGAAGAATTTTTGAAAAAGCTCAAGATGAGTTTCTGAAAAAAAATCAATGGAAGAATTTCTAATTAAATACTTAGTGGACATTTATAAAATAATCCCCTAACTACTGAAGAAGTTCCTAGAAATATTCCTGGAGGAATTCCTGAAGAAGTTTTAGAAAGGATCCTTTAAGGATTTATTTAATGAATCTTCTGTCCAATTTATGTTGAAATCTCTGGAAATCAATTTAATACAATGAAATACAATTTTATAATATGGTAATAATCCCTCACGCTGGATTAAAAATCACTGAGCTTTACAAATCAATTATATTTGAAGTAGTGTCCCAAAGGTGCTTTCAGCCCTCTGCACCAATATGGGCGCTCAGAACTGAAAGTAAGTATTGGAAACCATTGAACTTTGCAACACCAGTATAGTGTAATGAGTGCTCCTTACGACGTCCAGTTTTAATACATTATTATTTTGTGCTCCCTTCAAGGCTCTTGAGAAATTATCATATCCCGTGACCTCTACCCGAGAGCCACTGAGCTTTGCAACACTAATTTATTGTAATATGTGATTATTGAGACGCAAACTCCAAGAGACATTTGCACCTTCTCCTAGGACTTTCGGTTCTTGCAAAATAAGCTTAGATCGCGACACCAGCTTAGGAACCACAGGGCTTTGCATCGCTTAGGTACACCGGGGCAAGTTGAAACGGGTGGGATAAGATGAAAAAGCATGCTAACATGATGTTGTTTACTTATGATAAATAATTTGACTATCATAACACATAGTTTTTGATTGAAACAAACTTGAAATAAAGGATATTTTTGTATTGTATTGCATTGAAATCTGTTTCAAAATTTCGCATTTCATCCTACCACACTCGTTTCAACTTGCCCCAGAGTATCAGAGTACTCATTGAGACGCAGAATTTTGAAGCAGAATCCTGATCGCCAAAATCCATTGTGATCTGTTAAGGATCGTTAAATATTATCGCTTTAAACTAGCACAAATCGTTAATTTCAATTAGCTTTCATGTAGAAACAAAACTATTTAAGTTTTCTTAATAGACTAGACAAATTCAAATGTTCATCTTAAGGGGAAACTTTAGAGAATACAAACATGGCTGCCACAATGGCCGACTTGGACCCCTACTCACGTTTTCAAGAGCACCAATCTTGAAAATTCGTAATCAAATACGCTCGATTTGTAAAAGCAGCTTCTTTTTGCAAGTGAGCAAAGCTAGGATAAACAAGTGCGGTTTGGTTCGATGCTTCGTTCGTTAGATTTGTGCCCCAAAAGTTTGTATGAAAAATTACAATGGGATTTGTTGATGTTTCACCTTAAAATGTTTGATTGGCTACCTCCCCAGTAGTTAGGATAAAATTCATTGATTACATCGATTGCATTTTGCTTATTTTTAGTTTGTTCTACAGCAAGCGGAACTATTTTATTGCAAGTTCATTTTATCTTCATATGGAGAAGCAGAAAAGCTTTCAAGCTATCTACCGCATAAAGTTTCCCCCTTCAGATCCTTGTGCAAGCGGTAGAATCTAGTCAAATTTATCACGAAATCCAGTATGGCTGCACGCGGTCCGTCTTGCGTGCAACCACTTGCACACAACATCTCAGGGAAAGCTTTTGGTTCGGCTTGAAAGAAAACGTTTTTCCCGCTGGGGAAATTCAGATCACCTGAATTGCCGAACTTTCCTCCGTCATTAGATTTTTTCAGCAATCCAACAAGCAACCAGTGTGCGATAAAGCTCAACATTCAGTTCAAAGTAATGGAAATAAAACGGAAAAATCTCTGAAAAAAAAAACAAATCACCGTCCACAGACAATAACTCAACAAATGATGGAACAGTGACGAATGCTTTCTCGCGTTTGTCACACAAAACATTGGAAAACTCACTACCGTATGGCATTTAGAGTGTGAAGCAGCCCCTCAACAATTGTACATTGTATTTTATATGTAAGTCTGAAGGAAAACAAGGATGCTGCCAAATACCACAAAAATAAGACAAACGGAATTAAACAACTAAAACACGGAAACCAATCTCTATGATGAACACTGCCATTCGAATCAAAATTAGCATTTTCTACTAGATAAGCAAAATATAGATTTCTTAAATAAATGATAAATAAAATGTGTTCGTGATACCAAAAGATGAACAATATTATTTTTCGGAGCGGGTTCGGAATGTATGAGGAATAAGTAAAGAACAAAGTTATAAAAGATTGTACAGCAGTATTATTTTGTCAGAGATTGAAGAAAAAAAACAAACTATATATGGTCGCAAAACTGATGGATCAACGTTGCGTAGGAAGATTTGAGCCAACAAAAATCCATGTCAAACAGAAGCAGAAATCAAACAGATTGTGTATCCTATGGTGTAAAACGACTTCTAACACAGTTTATACTCGTTGCATGTTTTTATTGTCCGAGGGAGACGGTTAAGAAAAAAAAGGGAAACCAGGTCAAGCATGTAGGACCCGATTCGAGCGCTGCTGGGAGCTCTGCGGAAAGCGTAAAGTCCAGCGCATGATGACGGTGAAGATAACGATGCATGCGAAAGAAAAGATAGATATTATATATTTATTCCAAATACTAACTTTACAGGTCTACCCCGTAACTTTGAGAAAGTTATTGGAACAAATTTACATACAAGTGAATAAAGAACCGTAACAATATTGAAACACTGTTTGTCCACAAAGTGACTTAGAAGCGCATGGCAATGATGACCTTCCTTGTTCCACTGATTAAGTGATTATAGGAACTACATGTACGATTTGTGCATTCCAATGTAGAACGCATAGAAAATCAGATATGTTTTTTTTTTGCTTATTCGTTTATTTGGAAGGCTCAGGCGCCTCATAGGCATAATTGAGTTAAAATCATTTGTTGTTTTTTTTTTACAAAAATAAAATACATTTTACAATATTAACTGCCCTAATGCTATATTAGTTTGGGAAGCCGAAGTACTTGCGGCTGTTTCGAGGTGCGGAATAAAAAAAAATAAATTGGGAAGGAGGGATTTAGGGGTCTTAAACTAAATTATTTGCTAACTTATACTAAAAACATTGATGGCACAAAATATCCTTATCTGAAACGGGACAAAAAAGAAAAGGCTTTATCCGTAGACAACAACAAGAAGAGAAGAAACGAAAGCGCGGGGGGGGGGGGGGTGGTGACAGACAGGGACGACAACAAAACGAATGGCGGACAACGAATGGGACGCAAGCTAGGGTGATGGTGTATGACCGTTTAGATTAAGCACTCAAGACCTGGCGTATTCCATTCAGGAAGTAGGCTGAGTGCAGTTTCATTGACCGAACAGCCTACAGAGAACTTAGACTGTCGGTAAAAATGAAGTAGTGCTCAGGTGGAAGAGTGCGAATGTACTCTAAGGTGTAGTATATAGCCACTAGCTCAGCTACGGTTTTTGAAGCATGAAGGTGGCGCTATGTAATTCGTTGTAGACACCGAATCCAGTCGAATCATTGGTTTTTGAACCATCTGTGAAGAACTGCCTGTCCTCGCTAACATGCCCGACTTACTTACCGATCAGGCTAAGGCCGGGGTTGCTCATGGTCCATGGCTGTTTGTCTCCAGTTCCGCACTTTGCGTAGGATCCGCAGATCGTCCTCCACTTGGTCGACCTACCTAGCTCGCTGCGCTCCACGTCGTCTTGTACCGGTCGGATGACTCTCGAGAACTGTTTTAGTCGGGTTGCTATCCGACATCCTGATGACGTAACCGCCCACCGTAGCCTCCCGGTTTTCGCGGTATGGACGATGGTTGGTTCTCTCAGCAGCTAATACAGCTCGTGGTTCATTCGCCTTCTCCAAGTCCCGTCTCCCATCTGCACTCCGCTGTAGATGGTACGCAACACCTTCCGTTCGAAAATTACTAGGGCACGTTGGTCCTCTGTACGTAGGGTCCATGTTTCGTGCCCATAGAGAACGACCGGTCTAATCAGCGTTTCGTAAATAGTTAACTTCGTGTTACGGCGAACTTTATTCGATCGTAGAGTTCTGCGGAGTCCAAAGTAAGCACGATTTCCTGCCATAATGCGCCTCTGAATTTCTCTGCTGGTGTCGTTGTCGGCGGTCACCAGTGAGCCCAAGTATACGAATTCTTCATCCGCCTCGATTTCATCACCGACGATATAAATTCGGGGTGGCGGGCGCGGTGATTCCTCCTTGGAGCTTTTTGCCATCATGTACTTTGTCTTTGAAACATTAATGACTAATCCGATTCGCCTGGCTTCACTCTTTAATCGGATGTACGTTTCCGCTATCGTCTCAAATTTACGAGCTATAATATCAATATCATCAGCGAAACCAAGCAGTTGAACGGACTTTGTGAAAATCGTTCCACTCGTGTTTATCCCCGCTCTCCTTATTACACCCTCTAACGCAATTTTGAACAGCAAGCACGAAAGACCATCACCTTGCCGTAACCCTCTGCGAGATTCGAAGGGACTCGAGAGTGTCCCTGATACTCGAACTACGCACATCACTCGATCCATCGTCGCCTTGATTAATCGTATCAGTTTATCCGGGAATCCGTATTCGTGCATAATCTGCCATAGCTGTTCTCATTCGATTGTATCATACGCCGATTTGAAATCGATGTACAAGTGATATGTGGGCACGTTGTATTCGCGGCATTTCTGCAACACCTGGCGGATGGCGAACATATGGTCCGTTGTAGCGCGTTGCAATCGGTGATAGACGGCGGCGTAAAATTTGACAGAGTATCTTGTAGGCAGTGCTCAGTAATGTGATCGTGCGATAGTTCCCGCAATCCAACTTGTCGCCCTTTTTTGTAGATGGAACACACGATACCTTCCATTCACTCCTCCGATAATACTTCCTCCTCCCAAATCTTGGTAATGACCTAGTGTAGTGCTCTCACCAGTGCTTCTCCACCGTATTTTAGTAGTTCGCTTGGTAGTTGATCTGCTCCAGCGGCTATGTTGTTTTCTCAACCGGCCAACCTCCTCTTCAATCTCTTGGAGGTTAGGGGCTGGAAATCTTTTTTCCTGCGCACGTACTCCTAGATCTGTTACCACGCCACCCTCGGTGCTTGCGTCGCCATTGAGGTGCTCATCGTAATGCTGCAGCTACCTCTCGACCACCTCACGCTCGCTCGTAAGAATATTCCCGTGATTATCTCGGCACATGTCGGCTTGTGGCACAAAGCCTCTGCGCGAGCGGTTCAGCTTCTCGTAGAACTTTCGTGTGTCCTTAGCGCGGTACAGCTCTTCCATCGCTTCGCGATCTCGTTCTTCCTGCTGGCGCTTCTTCATCCGGAAGACTGAGTTCTGCCTGTTCCGCGCCTGTTTGTAACGTGCCTCATTCGCTCTCGTACGGTGTTGCAGCATTCTCGCCCATGCTGCATTCTTCTCGTTTTTCAACTGTTCACATTCGCCGTCGTACCAGTCGTTTCTGTGATTCGGAGTCGTGAAGCCTAGTGCTGTAGCCGAGGTATTACTTATGGCGGATCAGATGTCCCTCCAGCCATCTTCAAGTGTAGCTGCGCCAAGCTGCTCTTCCGTTGGTAGGGCCACTGCTAACTGTTGCGCGTAGTCTTGAGCCACTTCTACGTTACGCAGCTGCTCGATGTTGAGTCGCGGCGTTCGACTTCGACGCGTGGTAATGACTGTCGAAAGTTTTGAGCGCATGCATACAGCGACTAAGTAGTGATCCGAATCTATATTCACATTGCGGTATGTGCGGACATTAGTTATATCCGAGAAGAATTTACCGTCGATTAGAACGTGGTCGATTTGGTTTTCTGTTTGATTGTCGGGTGATCTCCATGTGTCTTTGTGGATATCTTTGCGAGGGAAGAAGGGATACGAAGGCCGGCTCCAGAGGCACGTTATCTTCCATTTGGGACATTTGTGCCATTGCCGACAACGATTTTCATGTCACGCGGCGAGCAACCATCGTATGTTTGCTCTAACTGCGCGTAGAACGCTTCTTTCTCGTCATCGGGTCTCCCTTCGTGTGGGCAGTGGACGTTCATGATGATGTAGTTGAAGAAACGGCCCTTCACTCTCAACATGCACATCCTTGCGTTGATCGGCTGCCACCCGATCACACGTTGTCGCATCTTGCCCAACACTATAAATCCTGTTCCCAGTTCATTGGTGGTGCCACAGCTTTGGTAGAAGGTAGCCGCTCGATGCCCGCTTTTCCACACTTTCTGTCCAGTCCAACAAAGTTCCTGCAACGCCACGATGTCGAAGTTGCGGGGATGTAGTTCGTCGTAGATTGTCCAGTCACATCCTGCGAAACCAATTGACTTGCAATTCCACGTTCCAAGTTTCCAATCGTAGCCCTTATTTCGTCGCGTGGGTCTTTGCCGATTGTATCGAGTCGTATTTTCTCCTATGTTATTCGCAAAGGGGATTAGGGCTTGGTGCAGCGTTTCTTACTCAGCCGCTGGATGCCAGAACAGATGCTGTTTGAACCGCACCTCAATCTAGCTGAAGTCAGAAGGACAACAGTGCCCAGGCTGCACTACCAGCTAAGCACACAATTCTTAGCTGGCGGTCTTTGTCATCGCTTGACCCGTGGAAGCATGAGGTAGGAACTTGTGAGGACCAGAGCTATGTTGAACGCTCTCCTTATCGACTCACCGTTTTGCAGCCCAATAAAAAAAAACAAGCAGCTCCATAAACACTCGAACAACAACTACCAATATTTTATGAATCAACTATGAAAACAAAAATATCCTCCACATCGGAACAGAATAACCAAGTGCACGTTCTATGGGTTCATGTAAAGAGCAACTTGACACACATTTTCTTAAGTGTTTATACTTCCTGCACGATGTAAAACTCGAGTGGGGGGGAAACAAAACAAACTGTCGCAGTGCTGCCCAACCATTACAATCTCAAGGAAACAAAACAAATCACCATAGCTAGGAATGATTCTCTTTCTAATCTACCGCACCATATTGAGCAAATCTCCGCCGGCATCACTGCATCTGAAGAACGGTTTAAGTACCACAACGCACTCAAGCATCCAGCACTTAATTTCTCGGGGCTCATAAAATGTTTTCTGGGGCATTTTGAGACTCAGACAGAGGAAGAGACGCCCACATATCCACTCAACCATCAACATGACATTCATTATTTATTTAACAACGAGCGTGGAGCTTGCTGAAAGTGCATCCAGCACCAGAAACGGGTGCTGCTTGCGCGAAGCGCTAGCAAAAAGAAAAGGGGAAAAATAGCGAGTCCTCTTCAGATTCTAGAGGTCGCAAAAAATAACGAATCCTTGCTACACACATCCATCCATCCGGATGTCTACAAAACGTGGCGTTCACTGTGTCATATCATATGACGACGAGAGGACCTTGTGAGCACGGTGGGACGATCTGGAAAAAAAAAATTCACGGCTGGAATTTTGGAGCGATCTCAAACTTTCGTTCGATAACATCAATATTTTAGTAATCTATATATATAAAAATGAGTTTGAAGTTCCTTTGAGGCAACAAAACTCAAGAACGGGTGAACCGATCAGCATGACTCTCGCACGGTTCGGTTCGTATTCGTGGTGGCTGTGTTTATATGTACAAAAAGTTATGAATATCAACTAGAAAAGTAACAAAATTGATAAAGAACTGATTTTCCATGAGCTGGGAAGGAAATCAACACGACCGAAATGAAATCAATCTAGAGTGCGGTGCTATTTAGAACTTAACAGTTGTCAAACCACCACAACCGGGCAAGACAAAGTTTGCCGGGACAGCTAGTAGGAAATATTTCAAGCCCAACTTTACCAAACACCGTATCCAACAAAATCCACGAACGGAGAAAATCGAAGGGGAGGTTCGTTATTCCCATAGCAACTCATACATTGAGCATTTCGGAAATCTGGAAAATCCGGGTATTTTTTCATAAATCATCCCCAAATACCTAACAAATTATTTGTTTTTTTTTTTGTTTTGTTTATTTTCAAACTAGTCCGTTGGTTGAACGGCAGTTGAGAATTTTGATTTTCAATTAATCCCATTGTCCAACATGCGACCGTATCCTTTGACGTAGTTAGACATCTTTTCGCATCATTCCACAAAGAACAACGGTCGCAGCACTTCCGTTGGGTGAGTGGAACAACTTTGCCGGGGGTATTTTAAATTAATCATTGATGGTTGTGGTAAGTGTTTGTATGTGTCTGCATCTTACCGTTTTGTCTTTTCCGACACGACATAGGCATATTTTCTGGCTTCTCCCGGGGTGCCCATCTTGTTGCATTCCTGATTTTTTTCATCGGTCGAGCAAAGGTCATCGGGGAGGCAAGAAAACAATAAGCAGGATAAGCGTGATTCCGGTCCATCATGAAGCGATATTTAGTCTATATTGACTATCGTATTTTTATGGGACTTATTGGTTTTACAGAGCTGCTCTGCACTTTTTTACTTGTCAATTACCATGGGTGCCCTAATTTCGCGCGCATCCATATTTCGCTCACTGATCATATTTAGAGATTATAATCATGAAACTAATTGTGCAATTGTCCATATTTAACTTTAGTTTCACTATCTAAAGTGAAATTTGGACAATTCAACAACTAGTTCTACGGTTATGATCTTTAAATATTATTTATCAGTGAGCGAAATTTGGACCCGCGCGAAATTAAGGCACCCCACGGTAATGAAAAGTGAAACCCAAGCAGAGGAGAATATCAAAGTAATAACAACGGAATCTCAATACCTGTTATTATATCTTGGTTTGGTATTATTAACTCATTGAAGCATTACCGTTCCATAACATGTTTCGTTGGACAATCTTATTTTGTTATGATCATGATATTAGAATATTTTCTTTAAATTTCAATAACATGTTTTGTTGTAGCACAAGTCCAGTTATTATAATGGGTTATTGAGACTAAACGAATATTTAGCATTTTCGCAATTCTTAAGTTTTTCTTCGCTATTATTAAGTTGTTATTGAACTAACAAAACGTGTTATTTAACTGGTCTTCCAGGATCATTTTTTGTTATGATTTTTGTTAAATTGCCGCTTATGACAGACAAGTTTATAACATGATATGTTATGTCAATAACA
This sequence comes from Aedes albopictus, assembly GCF_035046485.1. Lineage (NCBI taxonomy): Eukaryota > Metazoa > Arthropoda > Insecta > Diptera > Culicidae > Aedes > Aedes albopictus. The sequence continues at coordinate 200,460,145 of NC_085137.1, read as the reverse complement.
TGAAAATTACTTTTATGCAATCCAGTATCATAATTTACATTTTATATAACTCATTTTGGTATCATAATGGCCATTTTTTCCGAACTGGTTTATTATGCAACTGAAATGAGTTGGTTGGATGGCCTCATATGCCCAATCTACAAGAAAGGGCACAGACTGGAGTGTGCCAATTACAGAGGGATTACCCTTTTAAATTCGGCGTATAAGATACTGTCGCGTGTCCTGTTCAACAGACTGCGACCTCTTGAGGAGTCCTTCGTCGGCGAATACCAGGCTGGTTTTCGTGAGGGCCGATCAACGACGGATCAAATGTTTATCCTGCGGATGATCCTAGATAAATTTCGGGAATATAACTTGCAGACTCACCATCTGTTCATTGATTTTAAAGCAGCGTACGATTCAGTGAAAAGAAATGAGCTTTGGCAGATAATGTCAGAACATGGTTTTCCGGCGAAACTAATTAGGCTGATACGCGCAACGCTGGATGGATCAAAATCAAGTATTCGGATCGCGGACGAAGTGTCTACGTCGTTTGTGACCTTGGACGGATTGAAGCAGGGAGATGCTCTTTCAAATTTATTGTTCAACATTGCACTCGAAGGAGCGATTAGGAGGTCAGGCGTGCAGAGGAATGGCTCTATCATCACACGGTCGCACATGCTCCTCGGTTTTGCGGACGATATTGATCTCATCGGCATCGATCGTAGGGCAGTGGAGGAAGCTTATGCTCCTCTGAAGAGAGAGACAGCGAGGATAGGCTTGACGATTAACTCTACCAAGACGAAGTACATGATAGCGGGTAGAGACAGAAGCAGGCCTAGTGGTGTTAGTGCTGAGGTAGTGATTGATGGGGAAGTGTTTGAAGTTGTTGAAGAATTTGTTTATCTTGGAACACTTGTGACATGTGACAATGACGTTTCCCGTGAAGTGAAAAGGCGTATTGCAGCTGCGAATAGGGCCTTTTACGGATTGCGTAGCCAGCTTAGGCCCCGTAACTTGCAAACGCAAACAAAATTCGCTCTGTATAAGACGCTGATTCTTCCGGTTGCCCTCTACGGTCACGAAGCGTGGACGTTAAAGGAGGTAGACCGAAAAGCTTTTGGAGTTTTTGAGCGCAAAGTGCTGCGGACAATTCTCGGTGGGAAACAAGAATATGGAGTGTGGCGCAGACGCATGAATCACGAGTTGTACCAAGTGTACGAAGATGCGAATATTGTGAAACGTATAAAATACGGCAGACTTCAGTGGGCTGGACACGTAGTGCGAATGTCGGAAGAAAGAATAGCGAAAACAATATTCAGCAGAGAACCCAGTAGAGGTAGGCGACTTCGTGGGCGGCCGCGAACTCGCTGGCTGCACGCGGTTGAAGAAGATCTACGATCCCTACACGTTCGGGGAAACTGGAGGAACATCGCCCAAGACCGACGAAGATGGTGCTCTACTATACGCTCGGCATTGGAGTAAAGTTACTTTGTAGCCAACAAGGTAAGGTACCATTTTTGACAACTTTAGGCCCCTTGAGGCCTTGAGATACGGACTTCAAATTTTGTATTTATTAACAGACACTACACCGTCTTCAGCCAGAGGCTGCATTACACATACACGTGACAACGGACAACACACATGACACCCAGTGACCCTGTGACCCAATGGAGAATTTTCCGTTCGACGAAAAATTTTCCCCGACTGGAGCGGGAATCGAACCCGCACTCCGAGGATTACGAAACGCCCAGACGACTGACACCGCTAACCGCACGGCCACGGAGCCCACAACGATCATTCTCCACTAACGAAGTTATAACATTTCTAATTTTTGCAAAATAAGGGACGGCCTACTGTACATTTGCGCAGTATTTAGTCTAATAAGCTGTAAAATACACAATATTCATCAACCTAGTAAATATAAATATTCGTGACGGAATGAGTGTAATCAGTTTTGTACCTACCATTTAACTCTGCCCTATTTTGCTTATCCTTTGACAGTACGCATATTTCGACTAGCATAGCACTTGTAATCTTCCTCAGTGTCAGATATCCAGTGGAAAGCAAAGAGGGCGGAATTAAAAGTTACAAAATTGATTACACTCATTCGTATTCTGCTTAGAGTGTTCGAAAAGTCGATACAGATTCGTGACAGAGTTTCATCAATTCCAATAACGAAGAAACAAAAGACCTCATTTCCATGACAAATATTTGGCTGAATAAGTAATTTTTTTCTCAACACAAAGTGAAACATACAAGGATCGCGCAAATGTTTGTCAATGTCTTATGAGCTTTTAGTGTGTTCAATCAAATAATTTATAACGAAAAATGCAATCACAACTCAGATTAAGTGTAACAGGAATTATAACAACCAACAGGAGCGCATTGGGTTGCATAGCAAGCGTTGCTCGGCTGGTATCCGCAAACAGCGGCAACCGGTGAACAAATTTGACTGGGAGCACAAGGACCTGGTCTTCTGCAAAGTTCTTTCATAATCACAACTTGACCTCCTTCCGGACGGTGGATGTTTTGGGCCCTAAAATTTAAAAGAAGGTCATTCGTATATCAAATCAAACTGTTTCTTTGGTCTGTGTAGTTTTCTGCTATAATATATTCATAACATTTTTGTTCTAAGTAATAAAAATATACTAATTCAATAATAATCACTTGTTTCTTCCTGCGGTCCCTGCTTTTGCGCCAGCTCCAGCTTTGGAGTCAGCACCAGCTTTAGCTTTTCCTCCCGCACCCGTTTTCGAACCAGCTCCTGCACCGCCTTTTCCAAGTCCTTTACCATCCTTTCCTCCTTTGCCATCCTTCCCTTTACCATCTTTGCCACTTTTGTCCACGCCTCGTCCTCCTCGCCCTGCTTTGTTCTTGCCAACATCGTTAGGATCTTCCCGACCAGGTTTGCATTTCAACTTATCTGCTGGCACCTGAACCTTGTAGTCATCTACCGAGTATTGAGTCTCCGTACAAACGACGTCCGGTTTGCGCTGCCCCGATTTCAGCATGGCAGATGGAGGTGTGAACTCCAGGTCCAGCTCAGATTCGCTGTCAATGGGCACATCCTTGAGCTCGGTAGTCTTCGGAAGGCCCAAGCACTTGGACAACTTTCGTAGTTCTTTTTTGACCAATTTCTTTTCCTTTTCGCTTCTGTGTTCACAAGATTCGAGCTCTTGGCAACCGCACATTGTGAAACCTTTCACTTTGAGAGCGCCGCGAAGTTGGTACAGTTTACCAACGTCAGGATCCTTGGCAAGTTTGAATCGTATCGGCTCGCAATCCAAGTACGGATCCTGAGCAGTTTTTAACGAAGCCGAGTCCTTCAAAGGGTTCATGACGATGCAGTATTCGCCATTCTTCTTTACAATCTGAAGAGTTGGCTTTTGCTTCGAAGGCGATGAAGCGTCAGCGGGTATTTTGAGATTACGACCGCCTTTCTTGCTGACGGGAATATTGTCCAACGGATAGCTAACCAAAAAGTGTTGCATCAGTTCTTTGATCGGTTTCTTCACGGCACCAGGCCGCCATCCTTTTCGGACTTTGTTGATTCCTAGCGTCTTGACGTTCCACATCCATCCCATGTGAGGGGGCACTTGTCGTCCCTGTTGGATACATTCTCGATGGCCGATGACAATCCCTGGATAACGCTGCCCATAGCGGTAGGAATATTTTCCACGGTTTTGCTTCTTTATTCGTTGCAACAAACTTCGTTGATTTTTTCGAATCTGCGCATGAGTGGGGGAGTCACACTTCTCCGACGCCTTGCCATTTCGTGAGGTATCTTGCTTGGAGTTCATTTTGCGAAGTTCAACGCTATGAACGCCACCCGAGACGATTTTTCTTTTATGGGTGTCCGTCTTTTTCAATATTTCTTCAACGTTGAGCGACAGAATGGAACTTCGCGTTGTACGTCGCTGCGAAACATCAGGCTGAGTAGTATCCTTATCTCCGTAGGCTTTGAACAATTCAGACAGTCGAGTAGCTTTGTCTACTTTCTTCGGGAACACATTGAATCTATCCCGTAGGGACGGTCTAGTTTTAGGTCTCTCCATGACGCGCCGAGGAAGCATTTCAGAGTCGGAAGTGGATGATTGAGTGGTAGAGTTTTGATCGCGTGGATTTTGTGCCGTAGATGCCCGCTTTTTACAGTCCGGACAGTATCCACCACGAAGTCGGCAGATGGGGCATGGCTTCATCATTTCATTCACTGACATGGATCGAAGGGTGCCTGACGAGGGGCGCCGTGGTTGACATTCTGGCAGCTCCAGACTGCCCATCCAAGAGTTAAGGCGGTTTGGAGTGGTTTCGTGATATGTTGGGGGTGCCTCGTTAGGGAATGTTTCGGGGCCCCTGAAACCACATTTGGGGCAACCACTGTGCAGAGGTAGCCAGTCCATGTTGAGACCGCAATGGTAACAAAACCTGATGAATAGATATCAGTTAATGTACGAGCTGGACGTATAGATCACATTATACCAACCGATGACCAACGGATTTTGGACAAAAAATCCTGGGTGACTGCTGTTGAATAGGATGCAATGGGAAGCTTTCCGATCGACCATGGTTGAACCTGATACGTAAAGATTGTTATAATTTACTTTATATCTGTATTATATAAACGTCACATGATGAAATACCCACTTAATTTAGAGATTCCCACAGCCAAGTAACCAGTAAGCTAAGATTTCTGATATTTTGGAATTTTATTGCTGAGAGTTAGAAAAGGTATCTATCTATATATGGTAAGTGGGGGCAGGATGGGTCACCTAAGAAATGGATCCCTATAACTTTCTGAATATAAATCGCATTTCTCTGTATTCTACCACGACTCTCAGATACACTAGTCAGCTATGATATAAGAGTATAAAAAGGTAATTAAATTTGAAACCTGCTTCTTGACAAACAATTTTCAAAACATGACCCATCTTGCCCCACCTCATTTTAACGGGGGCAAGATGGGTCAGCTATAAGAAAACTCGATTTTCCTCCAACAAAAAATACTATATCTTCTAGTTTTTCTCTATACATCTATGCTTCATAGACGTACAGATTACATGAAGAAAGTGTTGAAACATATCGGTAGATTATTCTCAGAACTAGAAGATTTTTGTACGGGTAGCCATAAACGGACTTTGAAAACCTATATTTTTTGAAGAAAAATTTAAAAAATGTGTACTCAAATTTTCAGTGCTTTCATCGCTTCGATAATGTAGGTCACAGAATAGCCTTTCCATGAAAAATAAAACATTTTCAAAAACTATGCAAACATACCGAAAAATTAGGGTGACCCATCTTGCCCCGTCTACACAATACACGTAGTTATATGGAATGTATAGCATAAGGAGTATAACATGGGGTGGGACACTCGATCTCGCATTACAAATATTACTAATATTAGCTGATATTAATGCTGATATTAGAAATATTATCAAGTGCTCATTGGTTTGTTGGCGTTGTTTGTAAATGTCAAAACACCATTGTTAAATTTGGGCACTTGAACCGGTTCAGCATTTTTGGTTTTCTTCTGCTTTAAGATAGTCCTTTTTTATGTGGGCCAGAACCTCCAGATCATTTTCAATAATAGTTATATTCTTGTATTACAATGGTGTTCTATACGTGGTAGGCAAAGCTAGGGCCGCAGAATGGGACCAAAAACACGACTGAATTTTGTTTTACAGAGGGGTTTCAGTTTCGGTTGGACACCGAGGCCACTTCCGCTTGGGGGTTGATTGGGAGAGCCCCGTAGGGCGGAGACCTGACCTGACATGCTTCAAATCATAAGAAACTAGCTGTCCCGGCAAACTTTGTCTTGCCAAGCTGTGGTGGTTTGACAACTGTTGAGGTCATCACAGCAACGCACTCTAGATTGATTTAATTTTGATCACGCTGAATCTGTTCCCGGCTCATGGAAAATCAGTTTTTTCACAATTTTCATACTTTTTTAAATGATTTTCGTAACTTTTTCTGCATATAAACACAGCCACCATGAATACGAATCAAACCCTGCATAAATCATCCTGATCGGTTCACCCGTTCGTGATTTTTGTTGCCTCAAAGGAACTTCAAACTCATTTTTATATATATATATAGATATAGATATATAGATTAGTATTCCGGATGATGCCACTAATTTTTGGTTGTTGTGGTCCATCTATGGTCGGAAACTGCTCGGAGAATCCATACAATGAATAAACATTAAAATGAAACAAAATTAAAACTAATTAAATTATACCAAACTGTGGGATTTATTGCTGGTAGTATTGAACAAAGTTTTTATGTCCAAGTAGATCAGTCTATCCATTTAGCGGGTCAGTTTAAACTGTGTGCCGCCTGGATGTGTTCCCAGAAATAGGTTAATCTGATATTGAAAAATAATCTTAACTGAAAGTTTAATTATTAAGATAATGATAATAACTTACCGTATTGTTTACCATCATATGTCAGTAGTGTTTGAAGGACTTTGTGTATAAGAATATCACAGCCACCTTGATGTGCACCATCGATATTACTGAACTAATATAATATTAATCGATATTAATAAATATTACTACCAATATTAGTGAGTGTCCCACCCCATGGAGTATAACGAAAAAATATTTTTTGCAACTTCTCATCGTAATAGGCCATTTTACCTCACGGAAATCTGACAGGAAAAGGCCTACTTTCCCACACCAAATTAACAGTGCTGTAATGGTTCATTACAGCACTGATTTGCGTTGCGTAATGAACTTTACAGCACTGTTTTCAGTTTTGATCAATTTATTGATGCTTTCTCGACGCAGGTTTGAAAAATTGTGGCAACTGCACAGTATAACCTGCTATGATCAGACTTCCTTAATCATGACTATGAACATCAGTGTGCAGTCTGATGAAAAAGTTTTGTTAAAAACTATCCGCAAGTGGTAATTTATGAAGTTGCAAAAAACGTTGTACGCAACTCGGTGCAGAACTCGATTTTTACAGCACTCGTCGTAATTATCCAACTCGGCAAGCCTCGTTGGATAAATGTACAGCTCGTGCTGTAAAAATCATCATTCTGCACCTTGTTGCGTAAACTACTATTATTTTTTTTCTGTGCGAGGAACGTATATAATTTTCAAAACGATATACCACTTTTTTGTGTATCCCAGTCGTTCATCTGGGAAAATTATTGATAGATTCAAAACATATATTGTGCGATTGAAAACGGTACTGACCCATCTTGCCCCCTGACCCATCTTGCCCCCACATACCATATATAAAAATGCAGTGGTATACGTGGGACCGCGCATAACTTGCGAACGGATGGGCCGATTCGGGTTGTCTGAGTTTTGTTCTGTTTGTTTTCACCTGTGGTATTCGGTTAGCAGAGTTAAAGAAATACTTCTGTTTACTTCAGACACCAATTTTATTCTGACAATTCAATCTACAGATAACGCAAAGCCTACTTGTCTATTTGATAGCATCACATCACCCAAGGAAGATTTATGAGACAAAAAACATGCAAAAATTGAGAGTTTTTGAAAATCGGGTTTTCATACATTTTGAACAGGGACTTGGACTTGGCATGGGACTTGAAACGTCAAAAAATGCAGTAGGCAAGGCAAAGTTTGCCGGGTACAGCTAGTTTCTTATAGATCAGCGCTTCCCAAACTCGGTTTTTGCGGCGCCCCAACGTGTCGTAGGCTCGCCTTCTCTACTCCTTTTAGCGAGCCTGCAAGAGGCTGGTGCGCCACGAAAACGGAGTTTGGGAAGCGCGGTACTAGATTATAGTGTTGCTGAGCAAACATTTGTGTGTGTTTTTGCAGAGTCAGCAAGTCTGTTTAGAGTTTGTCAGGTACACCGAGGCAAGTTGATACGATCGGGGTAAAATGAAGCATGCTCTAACATCTCTGTTTTCGAAGAGAGCAACGCAGTGAGGGGGGGCATGCTGCAGCATGGAACTTAGCAGAACGTGAAACGATGTACATACAAGTATGCGGAAATAGCTGACCGAAATGTGCAGAGAAAAGAACGGGAGCATATTGACGGACGGGTGTGAGGTGATCCAAAGGTGAAAGCAGCACTACCTGAAACATGCTGGGAGCGTAGACATGGACCAAGGCAGCGGAAGAAACGGTTAAGTCAGTGCAGGAGGAAGCAATGAGCCAATTCCCACGATGAGGAAAATTAAGGAAGCTATCCAGCAGCTCAAGAACAATAAGTCAGATAGTAAAGATGGTATTGGAGCTGAACCCATCAAGATGGGCCCGGAAAAGTTGGCCACCTGCCTGCACCGGCTATCAGCCCGGAGGAGCGGAAAGAAGGGGTCAATTGTTCCATCTACAAGAAGTAGATAAGATGGAGTGTGAGAACTTCCGAGCGATCACAACTCGTGCTGCCTGCAAAGTGATATCCCAGATCATCTTCCATTTTCTTTCATCAATATTGCTAATTTAGAGAAAAATTTCCGTTTTACGGAAGATTGAGAAAGCTACCGCAGCTGTCAAACTACTGATTTTCACCGAGTTATCATCAATCGCGTCAAGGATGCCTTGGATACGACGCCGATGATCATTGTTTGTTGTTGCTTTCCAGAGCAATTCACATTGCAAGCATACTTTGATTAGGCCGTCTGTTTCAATGATGTGATGATTTTCATGGCTGCGGTAGGACTTTGACAGCTGCGGTAGAACTTGGCGGCTACCGCAGAGTGGAATTTTTTCAAAAAATCCGCAATAGCAAATGAGTTTGTGGTAACTTATCAAGCCGGCTTCGTTAACGATTACGCGACAACGGAACAGATCGTCACCGTGTGGCAAATCCTTCAAAATACCAGGTCCTAAAGACGAAAACGGCTTTCCTAAGAAGCTGTCCAAACTGATTAAAGCAACAATGGACGGTGTGCAAAACTGTGTAAGGGTTTCGGGTGAACTATTCCGTTCATTGGAAACTCACCGGAGACTACGACACGCAACACCTGTTCATCGAATTCAAGGCGGCGTACGACAGTATCGACCGCACATAGATATGGAAAATCATGGACGAGAACGGCTTCTCCGGGAAGCTCATTTAATTGATCAAAGCGACGATGGATGATGTAAGAAACTGCGTAAGGGTGCCATTATAGTTACGTGTGAGAGTGGGAGTGCGCGTGTGCGAAGCCGCAAAACAGAATATCAACAACAGCAAATCCACGAAAATCCTTTGGACGCGCACTCTCACTCTCACTTTGAAGCGGCACTATGTCAGCGCCGTAAAGGTTTCGGGAAAATCGTCTAGTTTGTTCGAATCTGGCCGGGAACTACGACAAGGTGATAAACTCTAATGTCTGCTATTCAATATCGCCCTAGAAATGTGTGTGCTTTACGGAAGACATGGACATTATCGTCCGAACATTTGAAACGGTGGCAGAACTGTAAACTCGCCTGAAACGTGCAGCATCGGACCAAGGGGCAGATCACTCTTTGAATATACATGCATCTAATGCATGAAAATGCATTTTTATGTTTTTTCATCAACTTAGCATTGAAATACGCGGATGTCAAACCAAGTGTTCAAAACATAAAAACCCCGTTGTGATGGATTTTTGGATCTTTATTTTGTCAATTCAAATTTGTTTACAGTTGAAATGGAGAATTTGGACCGAAATCGTGAGTGAAGTGCTATGATGTAATCATAGTTCGACAAACTCATATCATAATAATCTTTTTGCAATTTCTCATCGTAATAGGCTGTTTTACCTCACGCAAATCTGTCAGGAAAAAGCCTACTTTCCCACACCAAATTAGCAGTGCGGTAATGGTTTATTACAGCACTGATTTGCGTTGCGTAATGAACCATCACAGCACTGTTTTCAGATTTGATCAACTACTTGATGTTTTCTGGACGCAGGTTTTTTGTGACAACTGCACAGTGTAACCAGCTATGATCAGATTTTCTTAAACATGGCTATGAACATCAGTGTACAGTTTGATGAACAAGTTTTGCTAAAAACTATCCTCAATTGGTAATTTATGAAATTGCAAAAAACGTTGTACGCATCTTGGTGCAGAACTCGATTTTTACAGCACTCGTCGTAATTATCCAACTCGGCAAGCCTCGTTGGATAAATGTACGACTCGTGCTGAAAAAATCAACTTTTTGCAACTCGTTACGTAAATAACTATTATGCAATGATTTTTTCATAATGCAACCCATTTGAGTTGCATAATTTTCATAATGCAACTCAAATGAGTTGCATTATGAACATTATACAACTATTTTTCATTATGCAACTCATTTTAGTTGCATAATGAACCAGTTCGAAAAAATTGGCCACTATAATACCAAAATGAGTTATATAAAACATAAATTTTGATACTGAATTGCATAAAATATAGTAAAAACACTGATGTATTAATATTAAGTGAACGTCAGGCTAGTTCTTCACACAATAAGAAAGGACTGTTTTATTACATCGGAAAACTTAATACCACTTCGGCACTTTACTAGCCATTCGATTGCCTCTTGATAATTAGAATTCTTTATCTTAACAGGCATACTTGCCGAGCACACGATTCGACCTAAAAATGGGAATTTGTTACACCTGATGCATGAGACCTGTGATCAGAATCATCAACAAGGTCTGCGATTTGCACGAAAAATGCTGGGTAACGTCTATCTGAAAAAAATTAAATATAATACCCCGTTGAAAGCTCGTTACCCATTTCCTCATCCCTGTATTTCTTCTTTCTAGAGGAATCAGCCCAGCAACCCAAACCTGAAGGTTTTTGTTCCAATTTTCGTATCGCTTTCAGTACACAACTGCCCATATTCGCATAGGTGACGTAAACGCCACATAGGCCAAAATCCACTTTTTTGGCTTAACATATCCTACACCATGTATAGCATATGCTCCAATTATTTAAAAAAATGTGTTTGTTCTAAAACATGTGAGTATATTGAAAAGAACGTTTTGACGTAACCACCATGTGGTCGCAATACTGACGTCTGTGTACAAGAAAACTAAAATCTCCCCATAAAACGTGATTGAACATAATTAATTGAGATAATTTATTGACATAAACAAAATTTATATTTGAGATATCTTATTATTTGTTTTCAGATGCCCGAAAATCATTTTCAATATCAACAACTTTCATAGTGAATATTATCAATTATGTTGAATACTTATTATGGATGCAATGTAGATACTGAAACATTTATGATGCTTTAACAACAACATGCAAATAATTTAACATATTGATACTTGATAGCCTACAACTCGTAATGGTGAGTCTATGCCGATTGAAGTAATCGTTTCCACTGGGTCTTAGTCCTGGATCAATCGCTTCCAGTCGCCTTGAGATTTTGGAGCCCCTTAAGGCCGCAAAATGCAGTTAAAGAAGACCTAAAAGGCCAACGTACGCGCCCTACCACGAAGCCAACGGCTCCTTCCTGGTTCTCTGCTAATATGGTATAAGTTTGTCATTTCTCTGGCATACGAGCTACGTACCCAGCCCACCAGAGTATCTGTATGCACAAATCGCAATATGAGATTGATAAAAGTTGACTGTGAGCACATGAAAATTCCTTGAGCTTGAGACTCGCGATGTTGGTGCACATCACATTAGCATTGCGAGTCTCAATGAGACGTCTCAATGAGCCAAGGTACAGGACCCCGAGCAGAGGAAAACATCAAAATAATAACAACGGAATCACAAAACCTGTTTTTATATCTCGGTTTGTTATTATTAACTTATTAAGTCATCACCGTTCCATAACATGTTCTGTTGGGCAATCTTATTTTGTTATAATGGTGCTCTTGGTATATCTTCTATCTATATATATAAAAATGCAGTGGCATACGTGGGACCGCGCCTAACTTGCAAACGGATGGTCCGATTTGGGTCGTCTAAGTTTTGTTCTATTAGTTTTCACCCAAGGAAGGTTTATGAGGCAAAAAACATGGGAAAATTGAGAGTTTTTGAAAATCGGGGTTTCGTACATTTTGAGCGGGGACTTGGGCTTGGCTAGGGATTTGAAACGTCAAAAAACGCAGTAGGCAAGACAAAGTTTGCCGGGGACAGCTAGTTTTCTTTAAATTACATTTCAATAACATGTTTTGTTGTAGCACAAGTTCAGTTATTATTGTGTCTTTGAGACTGTACAAACATTTGACCATTAATATTACAACATAACTAGCTTTGCAATCAAAACTACACCATTCGAGATTTTTGTTGTTCACATCATTCCGTGAGGAACTGTAAGAGAAAATATTATTTTGTCATCAGTTCCTCTTCTTTCTGACATTACGTTTTAACTGTGACAGAGCCAACTTATCAGCCTTTTGTTTTATAAGCACTTTGAAAAGTATACCTGTTTTTTATTTGTCCCAATTTCAGTTAAGTATGAATATGAATATAGAGAGTGTAAAAGAGTGTTAGACATTTTATGAAACATTTTGGATCAACTGGTGGAATTCAAGTACGAACAACACTTTTTCGACAAAAATGAAAAAAAAAGTCATCAAGAAGAAGAACTCTATTGATTATTATTTTTAGACATTTTACTTTTATTGATTTCACTGCATTGATCCCACTTAGATTCACTTGGATAAATGTGTCAATCAATGAGGTAATAATGTAAATTAATCTTATAAACAACTAGCTGTACCCGGCAAACTTTGTCTTGCCTACTGCGTTTTTTGACGTTTAAAGTTTCTAGCCAAGACCAAGTCCCCGGTCAAAATGTATTGATGATCGATTTACAAAAACTTACAATTATTTCATGTTTTTTGCCTCATAAACCTTCCTTGGGTGAAAACTAACAGAACAAACCCAAGACGACCAAAATCCGACCTTCCGTTCGCAAGTTATGCGCGGTCCCACGTATGCCACTGCATTTTTATATATATAGATGAACCACCTAATAAAGGGCTTCTAAACGTCGGTAGTTTTTCATCTTAAGTTGTTTGGAAAATAAAAGAAAACTATTGTTTCTCTCTGTTTTCGATAATAAATCGCTTGCGACAACAATAGCGTCCCAATTATGAATGAAATATTTAACAATAGATGCTATTGTTGCGTATCCCATTGAATTCATATGGGACTTTGGAGGAGTTCCTATCTACAACAGAAAAAAAGCAAATTTTGTTTTCAGATTGTTATCAATAACTTATTCATATCAAAATTTGTTATAGAAATATTTTAAAAAATCGCTGTTATTAAGTTGTTATTGAAACTAACAAAACATGTTATTAAACAGGTCTCCAGGAACATTTTTTTGTTATAATTTTTGTTATTTTGCCGCTTATGACAGACAAGTTTAGAACAGGATATGTTATGTAAATAACATGAAAATAACTCTTTCCGTTACTCAGTTATTTTTCCAAAATAACACATTATATTATGCTGTTGCTATTCCCTTCTGCTCGGGACCGACTTAATACACTCTCGAATCCTTCACTAGGATTTCATTTACAGATAATGTTCAAGGTTAATGTTTACAGGTAATGTTGTGAGTATGTCTAACGTCCATAGTCTTTTGGGAGACTGCGTAAGCGTGTTGTTGATATTCGTTAGATCAGTTCATGTGCTTCCGATTGGTGATTTTTGGGCGTATTTTGTTTGACCAATGAAGAGCTATGAATGGTCATTTGATTTGGAGGGAAATTGATCCCCAACGTTCATCAATCAATTATTTATCGGCAAAAACGGAAATTTCTACTATTCTTTCTATTTCCACCTTACAAAAATCATCATCGGTTTGGGAAGTAGAGTCTGGAGCGACTAGATATGAGAATATTTAGTTTTTATGCGTCCTCTGTGACTAATGAAGTAATCACCACACCCAGTAGTGTCGAAAAATAGGGTTGTAAGGAGTTTTAAATAGTTGGGGTCGAGGCAAGTTGAACGCACTACACGTTCCAGAGCTGTGTACCTTTCATGGCTTCTGTAGAAGCTGAGATACGATGTGTGCTAGTGATAATGCCATCTCATTCGATACAACCAAAACCAATATTAATTTCATCACCAATACGCTCCAAGTTTATCCACTTATTATTATTAGCAACTGATTGGCACCACCTAACGATCTGCGGAAGAATGGGTACAGAGTGGTGTACAGACAGAACCGCTTCGATTTCCCCCATGAAACGTCAAAATCTGAATCGCCCGCTTATACCCACCACCGCCATTACCGCTCGTGGCTATGAATCGAGTCCCCGAATAATTATCGGTCTCGCTATATCTGCCTTAATGCTGGGGTAGGGCCAGGTTCATTAGATCTAATCTGGGTCACTAAAATAATGTGTCGCGGCTGAACGGCATCGCACGATCATGCAACAACGATAGCATTTTGTCGTCAAGCATCGTAACAAACTATGGTCCGAGCAGAATGATTCGCTCGGCGTGTGTGGGCGCGATGCGATCGCTATCATGAAGTCGAAATGATAAATTTGCGATTTCATCCACTTTTTGAGCATTCTTACTTCTTTAACTTCCAGATTTGCTTATGAATGCATTATTTCTAATAATGAATGCGTTTTACGGGTGCATAAGAGGCCTAAATTGTGATGAATAAATTTTATCACGACTTGTAACATGATCCGATAACGGGTCATCACGCGATAAAGCGTGCATCAGATGCTTTGATTGCTCTGTGATACGAGCACGGTGTGAGACGCCGACATCATGCTACTGCAAGAACAAGGCTATCTTGGATTATTCGTATCCTCGATCATTTATCGCTTGAAGTGATTTTCTTCCATCCTTGGAGACGTCTCATTGAGGTACGTACACAAGATTTTTAATGAGCATGCTATGATCTCAAATCTCACAAATTTTCTTGAGACGCATTTCAAACCAGCGCATGGCACGCTGTCTCATTCATGTATGGTCCACTGCACGAATTTATGCTGGCCTGCTTAGGCCAGTAGTACACAGGGTCAAATATTTGACAAGGAAAGAACTCAAGAAACAACATCAGTTTGACACTAATGAAAATTCGATCGAGTCAAACAAGATGTTTGAGCATTGGTTTCTTTTTGGACAAATATTTTACCCTGTGTACTAGCAGCTTTACTCTCGCAGAAAATTTGACATTTGAGCGGTGCCGACACCTCTCAAACATCAAAATTCGTGTGATAGTAAGCAGCAGACACTCTGCAGCCCACCGCAGCCTGCCGTGTTTTATCCGCTTCATTATATTAGGGGTACTCACTAAACAGATTAAATTGCTGCGTAAGCCATGATTTTCTGCTTATTTGAAATGTTTCATGATTTTGCGAATGAAATTATCATAGATTGCCTTGGTGATCGCGACGTTTAATCAGTTTAATCAGTTTACGCTGTTAGGTGAATCCCCCTTGTTGCCGCTGGGAACACTGTATTCACTCTGATGACAGTCAAATGTTACTGCGACTGACATGGGAGAATTGTGTTTAAGAGAAAAGAAGAACCGAAGCTTTGAGGCAGCAAGTGACTTGCAAATCCGTGCATCCTTAATGCATTTTCGTTAATTAGTGCGTCTCACTAACTATATCTATATCTATATCTAAACAGGTTACAGTGAGTGAAATAGTTGAATTGGTTCTGACTCTATTTACTTATATAAATTTAACTGGCTTACAGCACCCAACTGAAATGTGGGCACTATCTGGATTACGATGCCAACTGCAATTTATTAATTCCTAAAAGTAACTATTTAAATCCATGCAACATAATGCTAGCTTATCTAAACATGCATTCAATTACAGAAAGAACTAAATGTTATGTGTGGTTGGAAAGCAATTGGACATTTACGCGGTGAAAACACTGATAGTTTAAGTTTCAGTTTATATATATATATATTTATACCTAACCTAACCTATGCATTACCCTACCCAATGAAATATATTTACAGTTTAAAGCTGTACTCAACCAAAGCCAGATATTGAGCCTGCTAAAAATCCAGTGTCCGAAAACCCAATTTGCCTGCCGCCATAACACCTCTATTATAGGGCACTGCATGAAATTATCTCGGTCTCTTTCACTCCTACAGGAATTTTGTAAACAACAAGGCCAAGAAACGTCAAAATCCCATATAAAATCAAAGCAATGCAGTGCCCTATATTAGTTAACCGATTTTGTCAGCCAGTTTCGGTAACACATTTTTTGTTCTCCTTAAATACCTAAATAGATTTTCAAGCAGTAGTTTAGTGATGAACATGATTGAATTAGTTAAAGTTTGACCGTAAGTTAATGAGAGGACACAGTTTGTGGGGCTGACAAAATTGGGTTCACACTGTATCGATTTATTTACATACTTGGTACAATTCGTAGTTCATGCAACGCCGTCATATGCCGTGATCCTGGTTAGCAGCGAGTATTGTTCGCAGTTAACGTGCTTACTTTAAATTACTCTAAAATGGGTGTTTGTCAAATCTCCTAAGTAAAGAATCCAAACACCTCATGTATGAAAAGTTATATTTTTTTGCATGGATGATTATGGTAGATCTCTATCGCTTCCTCTGAATTACGACGTAAACTTCTCAAACCCCCTTTCAGCTACTTACTAAGTGCTTGAAGCAAACTCATTGAAACCCGAAACGTGAGTTTTTGTGGCACCTCATTGATTAATGAAATAGTAAACTCATGGTTAGCCACGAGTAAAATCATCCCACAGCAAAACTATTATAAGTTTTACGTTTTGTTTGAAAACCATCATTGAAACAATACTACTGAACTGTTGTGGCTTTTCAGTCTAACAAAAGTGAAACGGTCAGGAGTTTGGCATTGCCGTTTTAATCCTGTTAGACTGAGAAAACCACAACAGTTCAACATTTCTTCCCAGTCGTATATATCCTCCAAATCTTCGGCTCCTAACGGTGCCGACATAGTGCCGCTTCAAAGTGAGAGTGAGAGTGCGCGTCCAAAGGATTTTCGTGGATTTGCTGTTGTTGATATTCTTTTTTGCGGCTTCGCTCACGCGCTCTCTCACTCTCACGCGTAACTATAATGGCACCCTAAGGCTGCAAAGAGCAACCGTAACGGTTGCGGCAAATTAGAAGAAGTTTTTTTTTTATAGA
This sequence comes from Aedes albopictus, assembly GCF_035046485.1. NCBI lineage: Eukaryota > Metazoa > Arthropoda > Insecta > Diptera > Culicidae > Aedes > Aedes albopictus. The sequence continues at coordinate 200,443,152 of NC_085137.1, read as the reverse complement.
TAATCGTTATAGGGTCTAGTACCATTTGGGCAGATGTACCTATTTTGGGCACTTGCCGCTATAACTAAGTCAATTTCAAACCGATTGATTCGAATTTTTGTATAGAGTTGAAATCAATCGGTTTGAAATTAACTTAGTTATAGCGGCAAGTGCCCAAAATAGGTACACCTGCCCAAATGGTACAAGACCCTACTTTTACTACTTTTGAAACGTTGTTGAATTCGAGAAAATTTTGGTTTACAATTTAAAATTTTATACCAAGATCTGACTATGCTAAAAGTGTACTCTCACTGTATGTGTGGTGTCTCGCTCACTGCCCGGTCTGATAGTCCCTTCAGTATCGAATGAAAGGGACCCCGATCTTATGCACTAGTTTAACTTACCTATCTTCTGCGATCCTGGAAGATGCAAAATTAGGCTCTGAAACGGGTGCAACGCTTTCCGATATTTCTCTAGCACCGGTTGTACTGAAACTAATTCATCGGACATTAAATATCGCTCATAAATCCTAGTAAAATATTCTTCTCACCGCTTAGCAGATCCCTCCGGATACCGCAATCCAGCTTCCATCATAGGGGCATTTGGTGCTGGCATCCGCTCAGAACAGGTTGCGCCCGTTATTGAATAACCTCCACAATTGTTACAAAAACAATGATCTTCGCGTTCTTTTGGCACTTCCTGCTCCTTACCAACCGGATATAACTTAGCTTCACGTTCTATCTGCTCGATCTTCCGCTTCATGGTTTCCAAATCAGGATCTTTCTTCGGATATTCTTTATTCACCAGAATTCCGTTGACCAGCTCGTACTTGTAGCTTACTTCACTGGGGCTTTTAAGTGCGTTGCACTTCTTGCACGTCAGCAATTGTCGCATGATGTCTTCCTGGTATCCATCGGACTGACGAGGTGAAGTATCGTTAACAATATACAACATGCTGTCGTCCTCTTCCGGTTCCGATCCATCCGGATCAGCTGGTGATTTGGTGCGATCGGTTTTCAGAGCGAGTTCAATTTTTCCAATTGCTAAGGACTCTTGGACAATCGGAAAGGTATCGTTGATGATGGTTGGCTCAAATTCAGGCGGATCGAATGAGGCTAGGTTGGTTTTTGCCAGTGGAACTTCACATCGACCCAGCTCTTCCGAATCGATTCCAACTGTGATGAGCAAATCACGATTCGTTAAAAACCGCTTGAATTCTTCAGGGCTTGAAGCGGGGACGCTGAATAGCGGAGAAATTTGTTAGAAACTGTGTCCTCTAGAAAAGAAGAATTCAAGTACCTTATAGCCGTTCCCTGACGTTGATCGTTGAGAAACTCCAGATTTCCATTGAGCTTCGCCTCAGTTTCTCCCAGCACCAGGCCAATGTCCACCATCCGAGGGTCATCGTTACTAACGGTGGTTAACACTAGAGATTTGAGCACTATTACCAGAGAATAGGTTTCCTTCTCGGACGAGCTTTTTCGATCGCGTCCCTCAGGTTCGACGACATCGCTAATTTCGGTCATACTGACGACAGTCATGGTCGGAACCGGCTCCACTTCAAAAGAAAGCAGGACCACGAAACAGGAGCTTGATCGAATCGAAAGGCTACCCAAGGAATGACTTTGACGTCGCGGAATGTGATAGTTGAGGGTTGCTACGATCTAGGTCATGATTGAATGTTAGGGTGTTTAGGTTTCAAGGAGTCGTGACTAGTCGTTTTCCTGAATTTACTCCGCACTGCGTATTTACTTGATTCATAACTTAAATCTAAATAAAAGTTGTTCATTTTGTGGTTGAAAACAAATCGCTAATAATATCTAAAAATCTTATGAGCTTTATAGCGAACTTGGTTTTTGTTTACCTACTCTGTACATAGACTCCCCTGGACTTAAGAAAAAAAATCTGATTACGCCATATAAATGTTTCAAACATTCACTAAAATGTTCTCAATAACATTTTTAACTAATTTTAGCGACGCATTACCGAACTACATCCATATTTCTCTTTCAAGATTATTGCAGATACAGAAAAGATTCGGAGCTTGTTAACAAAGTATACATATGTAACTAATGGATCTGAGACCGAAGACTGTCCTTGAAAAAAGTCTTAAACATGATGCCTCAGACACACGCGTTCTAGTGATATCAAAAATTTATAGTCATATCACTACCCAAGCCATAACTGCCAAACACCATTCATGAACCAACTAATAAAAGCAGTTATCATTCGCAACATCTGATGGATGACGTCAACGGGAAGGCGAAAAACATTCAACCAACCCAATTCTCAAATTAGCCCTATATCTTAGTTCCCTATGCGCCCATAAATTTACCCTTAGGCACTGTCCATAAACTACGTAGACTCAATTTTGGCCATCTCAGAACCCCCCCTCCCCCCTCGTAGACTTTCGTTCATACAAAATTTTCGAAAATTGTATGGAGCGTAGACTTTGGCCAGACCCCCCCGTCTCCCCTAAAAGTCTACGTAGTTTATGGACAGGCCCTTATCGACTTCATTGTCTGCTAGAATCTTCTGTAGCCCTCCTACTAATGCCGGTGCTCATCTTCGGCCGCACTAATTATGTAAACAGTATATTTCCCATCAGAATTAAACCACATGTGCGTGCTTATTCAAGGATTAAGAGTTCGTTCATGCATGGACTTGAACATACCCAAGTAATTCAGAAATAAATATTAAAAAACCAGATTAATTCACCTAGTGGCGATAATGCCTTTCTCGTCGTATATGTACTCATGATGTTTCTGTCGACATCAGTCGAAGTACTCCTGAACCCTGAGAATACTTTATATAGAAAAGTAACAATTTTAGCAACGTCATCATCCAATTGGAAAACTTATTGATGGCACATACTCAGACGTTTTGTTCAACGACAAAAAAGAGCTGAAAAACGTCACTGACAGTAATTACATGCTAGGATATAACTTTATTCACAATCACAGATCTTTTTGCGGGTTTCGATAAAATCTTGGATAAAATTTATCCTGCACATTTTGGGCTATATTTTATTTTTCTTGATCACATGATTCATCTAAAATTTGACCTTTTCATGAGAAAAATGCAAAAAAGGGAAATTTTTCATTTTGTCTACAATGTTGTCTGAGCCCATTTTCTCGAAAGTCGTTCATCAGGTTATCAAAAAGCCATAATTTGATGTGTCGCTTCCATGGGTTTGATTAACTTTTCTTTTTGCGCCCTTCTTTCAGGATACCCTGAACCGATTCTGGAGCACTATCGGCAGTCTTAAATGTGGGCTGGGACAATTTTTATTATGTTATCAGCCACCATTGGTGTGCTGCATGCATTGGGCTACGTTTTAACTGGGCATCCGATAGGTGGGCTTTAGCGTGGTTCAAAAAATCGTTTTTGCTCCACACTGCTTTTTCGATTCCTAATCAGATTATATGCCTTCTCCAAAAATTTGAGCTCATTTGGTTGAAAATTGAGACTGCACAGCCCATCAAAATTTGTTAAGGAATTATTATGGGAAAAGGATGTTTTTCATTCAATCGACCGTAGCATTTCCCCAAGTGCCCTAGCGGGTTAATTAGGTAACTAATTAATGAGGCGTCCGATTTGAATGCGGTCTTCTGCAAAGTTGTAGCTGATAGAGTAGCCTAGGATTACCAAGGGTCAACTAACCCAGTAGGGCACTAAGGAAAATGTTACGGTGGATTGAATGAAAAACTTCGTTTTCCCATAGCACAGCGCAACATTTTTTGTCTCAAGAGCAAACTTATGTGTCTCCGAAGGAATTTGGGCCTCTGAATCCGAATCCGGGCTCAGATTTGCTCCAACACGTCACAATTTTGAGCTATACCTCAATTTATAGGGCAAAATATGCGATTTTGGGCTTCTTTGACTGCAAGCCATTAAGCTTGGAAATATTTTTTTAAGCAATCAAAAGGTTAATTGATCAATTAACATCTTAATTAACGACTCATGCAAAATATTTCCTTTTACCTTATCAAATTTGATAGATTTAAGCATTTTATGTTAGTATGAAAACTTGCGTGCAACTTTTGGAGGGTGACTTGTGTGAGAATTCGGCTGATGGTTCTCGGCGAGAATCGCCCAGCGCAGCGACCCAGCACACTGCAGTGCGTCCGGCGTGGTCGAACGCTGATCGAAGAAAGAGGAAGAGTCGTGGCCTGCTATGATCTCGTCAGCAGCTGTCAAGCGAAAGGAGAAGCGTTACTCCGGGTGGGAAATGTGCGTGCGTTATATATTGTCTATTGACATGTTGAGGGGCAAGACTCTAAACACACTGAGAAATGCTCATTGTCAGACTCATACCACACATTCCCCTTCTTCCCTTAACAAAAACAAGAAAAAAATGCTTTTACCGAGGGATTTAACAAGTACAGAATATTATTGCTTTCTCATTGAAAATTTTCACTACTTCGCTGATTTACATGACGTATTCTTCTAGCAAAGGCATACGTGGTACAGGAAATTTTAAAATTCCACACTAACACAGTAATAAATCTGTCAACATTAACTTACAGCACATTCATTGCCAATGAAATGCTCAATTTCCATGATAATAATCCGCTTACACAAGTAACGGGTAGCACAGCTCTCACATACGCAACCAACCAAATATGAATCAACCAGGGCTATAAATCATCCAACTTTGTGCTTAGTGGAAAAATGAAAATAGTCACTTGCACACTGTTATAGTTAACACACATGACTAAGCCACTAGGCCGTTATATCGAATAGAATCTATTATTCGTATCTTATTAATAGCTGAACGTTCCGTTCAGTCCAATTTTAATTTGGAAAACCATTACTTTGGTTCTTTTTGTCTCGTACACCGATACTTTTCCCGAAAAAAAATGCTTTCAGCTTGACCACTCGGTCTTGCAAATTGAACACGGACATCCTTAATGTGGACTAAATTTTAAGGAATGTCTACCAATTGTTCAGATTTTTCCTATACACCAATTAATTTGATGGTCTTCCTTATTTTTATTATTCCAAAATGAAGTCAACCAAAAAAACGGCCTCCGGAGTACGATGTAAACACATAACGATCTTCAAGGCATGACTTCCGGTTCTTCAAAATACGACTTTCTCCGAGACGTGTCCCTCATTCTTACTCTAATACTCTTACCGAAAGGCTCGCGTTTTGCAACTCAACCGAACCCAGAAAAAGGTTAATTTTCACGCGTTTTGAAAAATCAGACCACCCGGCCGATTATCGGATTGAGTTCTCCTCTTCCGATGTCGAAGAACAATTTAATTCAACGGTCTTCAAGACACATCTTCCATTCCTCAAATATCCACACATTCAAATGCAATGACCTTCAAGGCGCATCTTTTTGCTCCGAAAATTATACACATTTCAATACGATGGTCTTCGTGGCAGTCCCTCCTTTTCATTCTTGACGGCCTTCAAGGCGCGCCCTTTTTTCCATTCTCGACGGCCTTCGAGGCGCGCCCTTTTTTCCATTCTTGGCGGCCTTCGAGGCGCGTCCCTTTTTCTATTCTCGACGGCCTTCGAGGCGCGTCCCTCTTTTCCTTTTCGACGGCCTTCGAGGCGCGTTCCTTTTTCCTTCTCGACGGCCTTCGAGGCGCGTCCCTTTTTTTCCTTCTCGACGGCCTTCGAGGCGCGCCCTTTTTTCATTCTCGACGGCCTTCGAGGCGCGCCCTTTTTCTATTCTCGACGGCCTTCGAGGCGCGTCCCTCTTTTCCTTTTCGACGGCCTTCGAGGCGCGTCCTTCTTTTCCTTCTCGACGGCCTTCGAGGCGCGTCCCTTTTTTTCCTTCTCGACGGCCTTCGAGGCGCGCCCTTTTTTCATTCTCGACGGCCTTCGAGGCGCGCTCTTTTTTCCATTCTCGACGGCCTTCGAGGCGCGTCCCTCTTTTCCATTCACGACGGCCTTCGAGGCGCGTCCCTAATTTTCATTCCTTGACGGCCTTCGAGGCGCGTCCCTAATTTTCATTCCTTGACGGCCTTCGAGGCGCGTCTTTCGATTCCAAGAATTGAACTTCACCAATACGACGGTCTTCGAGACACGTTTCCTGTTTTTGCATTTAGGTAAAACCAGGCCATCCAGACGGTCCTCGGGACACGTATTTTACATATTCTTACCAAACCATTGAACGAGAACAAAAAACTCCTAACTTTCGCACTTTTCGCTTTTCACACAACACTGCACTCTTCAAGATTTTCACTTACCTGGCTGAGCGATTCTCACCTGTTTAAAATTTATTGCCAAAATCGCAATAAAGCCTGGCAGGAACGCCAATGTGAGAATTCGGCTGATGGTTCTCGGCGAGAATCGCCCAGCGCAGCGACCCAGCACACTGCAGTGCGTCCGGCGTGGTCGAACGCTGACCGAAGAAAGAGGAAGAGTCGTGGCCTGCTATGATCTCGTCAGCAGCTGTCAAGCGAAAGGAGAAGCGTTACTCCGGGTGGGAAATGTGCGTGCGTTATATATTGTCTATTGACATGTTGAGGGGCAAGACTCTAAACACACTGAGAAATGTTCATTGTCAGACTCATACCACACAACTTGTATGGGAAATATCGTACCTAACATAAATCGCTTAAAACTATCAAATTCGATTTGGTAAAACAACATATTTTGCATGAGTCGTTGATTTAGATGTTGATTGACCAATTAACCTTTTGATTGCTTAAAAAAAATATTTGCTTGCTTAATGGCTTGCAGTCAAAAAAGCCCAAAATCGCATATTTTGCCCTATAAATTGCGGTATAGCTCAAAATTGTGACTCGTGCAGTCTCAATTTTCAACCAAATGAGCTCAAATTTTGAGAGGAGGCATAGAATCTGGTTAGGAATCGAATAAGCGGTGTGGAGCAAAAACGATTTTTTGAACCACGCTAGTGGGCTATAGCCCCACTAAAACGAAGGTAAACGTCGCTTTTTTGACGGAAAGCACGATTTGTCGAGGTTGGTAGCCCTATATTTCTATTGTTAGGGATTATTTGACAGCTGAAAACTCAGCCCAGCTAGTGAAAGTCTTTCGCTAACTGGGCTAAGAGATTAGTGCGACGAGCGAAAGTTAACTGTAGTTCATTTTCATGTTTCATCACTTCCAGCGGGACACCCGGAATCGATTCCAATACACTACCGGTTGTCCCAAATATGAGGTCTGAGGTTATTTTCTTGTTAATTGATAAGCAAGTTATTTAAAAAGACCTGAATTTAGGTGTCGCATGCATAGGTTGACATTTATAGACCAACATTTGAAAAGGGCGTAACAACAATTTCGAAATTCTGCTTCTCCTATTTCTTCTGTATTTATTCCCTATTATTTATGTAATCTTTTACCAGTAACAGGTAGAGCTAACTCCCCTATATCTGTTAACGAAATAAATATTTCGTAAATATATTATAATGCATAGTAGACTGTCCAAAAAAAAAATCGATGTTCGAAAAGTGAAGGTTCTCAACCCTTAAATGAAAGATATGCATATTTGAAGCATTTTTGTAGAACATTTCGATTTTCTAAAAAAATCATTTAGAGGTTCCGCTAGGGCGATTTTTGAAAAATGGTCCATTTTCATGAAAAGTCTCAAAAAAATCATTTTTTTCGTAATATTTTTTCAACTTCTGATTTTTTTTTAAATATTTTTGTATTTTTCTATGGACCTCTAGGCATTCTTGAAGGAGATAAGTTTTTGAAATGTTGTATGTATTTATATTGACGGCAGAACCGTTTTTATGTTGATAAAAGGACTATTTTCTAAAAATTTTTCTTCTAAAATTTGAGAAAAAAATACATAAACGATTTTTTATTTTCAATTTTGAAAGTTTTATCTGATAGTACTATTTGTATGCGTCATTTCTCTAAAAAATATTCAAAATATCTTGTCTAAAAGCTAAGATATTTGGATTTTAGTAAATAGACAATATTTTTTTTTGCAAAACTTTGTATATTTGGAATATTGTAAGGTCTTTGTGACACTCCAATGTTTGTATATTAAAAGAAGTTAAAAAAAAAATGTTGAATGGTCAAGCTAGTTTAAACATGGATCTTTTATTTTGGGCTGGTTGGCAGTAGATTCACTAAAAGCTTTTTTCTGAATAATTACAACTATGACGGGTATCGTGGTAACTGGTAGCAACTTATTTAGTTCGAGATTACGCCGTGAAATCCCCGACTACTGCGCTCCTTTTTTTCTGAAATTGGAACGACCATTACAGAGATTATATAACATTGATAAAATCAATAAAAAAAACATAGTTAAGTTATGATTTTTACTGAAGACTTGAACTTGAAATGTAATAGACAAAATTAAGCTTTTGTAGAAAAACGCGAATTTCTGATTCTCATAAATTGCAGAAACAATATATATTTATTTTTCTTAACATCTGTATAATTTTTCAATTAAATATATTCGCAAATAATTTGGATAGAATATGTACATATGCATATATTTTACAAAAAAATGTCGCTTTCAAAAATAAAATAAAAATAGACTTGCAAATAGCAAGCATAGCGACAAAGCAAATCCAGAACTTTCCACATTTTTGTAAATTCAACTTTTTAGCTCTAGCAAAACACAAAACTACAGATGAATCACGATGAAAAATTTTGCGTATAAGAAATACAAAACATTTCTGATCACATGTGTGGGCGTAAGTGCAAAACTGATCGAACAGCAACACACGTGTAAATCAAAAGACTGCCGTTGTCCGATCACTTTGACACATTTTGGTTGCCCTATCGTGCCCAAGCTTGTAATCAGACACGATTTGTATTTCGTATATGCAAAATTCAACATATTTGCAATTTCGTGTCAAAATATTAGCTCAATTCATCAAAAAAATAAACGTTTAGGAATCATAAGATCGTGTATTTCCTCAAAAGCCTATTATTGTCTATAATTTTCAAGTTTTTTAAAATCAGTCTTGACTTAACTTAGTTATTTTTTATTAAGGTGTCATAATGCATCACGAAGCTTTCAAGCGAATCATTGACTTTTTGTTTATCAATGATTGTTTGCCTCGCGTTTTTGAAGTGATAAAAAATTGTCAATTCTGCAGTAGCGCAGCAGAAAAAGTATCATCGTAATCACTGCGAGTGAGCAAATAGAGTGATACTTTTCCATACGAATATTCGCTATGGTTGCAGAGAATCATCACTTTGAAATTTCGAGCCGCATATCCAACATGGCTGCCGATGCTGATGATGCCGTAAGAAGCCTTAATTTCATCACTATTTTGTTATCTCTGCATGGAATGGTTTTTGCTACTTCAGAAAAGGGGTGTAATAGTCGAGAATTCCACGATATAATATCGAAATTAATGCGCTTTTCATGCTCTTCAAAGCTCTTCATGAATCTACTGCCAATCAGCCCAAAATAAAAGATCCATGTTTAAACTAGCTTGACCATCCAATAAGGAAAGCTGTATTTTAAACCTAACTTCTTTTAGTATACGTACATTACTTACTTACTTTCAATATACGTCCATTGGAGTGTCACAAAGACCTTAGAATATTCCAAATAAACAAAGTTTTGTATATAAAGCGCAGTTTCGAGTTCAAAAGGAATTGCTCAAGAAACTTCTTGAGCGATTCCTGGCAGAAACTTTCTACGGTGACTGCCATTTAAATTGTCATTTCTTCGCAACTGCGTACTGCGATGGAAGAAAATCCGGTTTCTTGAGCAATTCAGGCAAGGAATTTCCCATGCATCAAGATAGGCTGAGAAATTCCTTCTGATCTGCAAACAGCGCTTAAGTTAAAAAAATATTCCGAAAAAATGTTTTTTTTTGTGACTTTTCGTAAAAAAGCGCATTTTTTTAAAAATCGCCCTAGCGGAGCCTCTAAATGATTTTTTAGAAAATCGAAATGTTCTGCAAAAATGAATGCTTCAAATATGCATATCTTTCATTTAAGGGTTGAGCACCTTGACTTTTTGAACATCGATTTTTTTGGGACAGCCTAATGCATAGGAGAGACGGAAGAAGCTGACGTTTGCAATGGTTGCTCCGTCCATTTCAAATGTTGGTTTGGATTCGACTAATTGTAGCGGGATGTTCAGAACTAGTTCCGAATCACAGTCGGTTGTTTATTATGCGATCTGAGGCTATTTTCGTGCAAACCTTTCAGCAGGTTATTGAAAAAAAAACGATTTGATGTGTCTAGTACATGAGTTAGGTTCACTTTAAGATTTGACCGCTTTCGGAGACTATTTTGTTGTTGATCGTTCATCAGACTATCAAACAACCGCTATTCAATGTGCCGCATGGTATGGTTCGCTTCTACATTTTACCACTTCTGACGGGACACCATAACCACTTCCGGAACACTACCAGATCTCCCAAGTATGGTCTGAGGCTAATTGTTCATCAGGTTACTTATGCATGGGTTCGGTGTTATATTCGACCATTTTATCAGGATAATCGGAATCGGGTCCGGAACACAACCGGTTATCCCAAATATGGTCTGAGACTTTTTTCTTGCTAACTGTTCAACGCGTTACTTAAAAAGCCGTGATTTGATGTGTCATATGCATGGGCTTGGTTCACTTTTAGGGGTCGTCCATAAATGACGTAGCTTTTTGGGGGGGAGGGGGGTGTTTGTGATTTTGTGACGAAGTGTGACGATAGGGGGGTAGGGGTTTGTGATATGCTACGTAGCTTTCTACTAGGTCTATAGAAAAAAATATTTCATAATTAATAAACTTTTTACTTGCATTAAGTATTATTATCCAGTAAATAAAAAAATGCATGTTTTTTTTTCATTCACATTATTGTTAATAACAAATAATGGAAATAAATGCCGGCTTTATTTCATAAAACATGCAGCTATCGGACGCAACAACTGTATCTGAGAAAGTGGTTTTGAAATCCTGCGTAAAGAATAATATATTGTGTTTGCAGACAAAAACCAATTTCGCTGAAATGCTTCTCAAGACCAATAGCTTGCTGCTTGATATAGAGGGCACTGCACGCCGCTAAGGTTACAAAGGAAAATTTTTCTAAACTTTTGGCGTTACGGCAAGATTCTAAGAGTTCCTTATATAGTTTCTACAGGACTTCCTCGGAGAATTCATCCAACAATTTGTTAAGGAACTCCTCTAGCAACTTTGTAAGGAATTTATCATTGTGTTCTTCATAGGTTTCCCAAACAGGAGAAGGATAACATTTCCACAGGAATTCCTACTGGGAATCCCAGAAAAAAATCTGAAAACATTTCAAAAGGGTCTGGAGGAATCTCAGAAGGAATCCTTGAAGGAACTTCCAGAAGAATTTAAAAAGGAACTCCTGAACCAATCATGAAAGGAAATAGAGAAATTTCAAAAGAAATTCCGTGAGGAGTACCTGGAGCAATTTAGATGAAGCTTTCGAAGAAACATTGAATAAACTTCTGGAAGAATCTTAGATGGAGATATTTGTAGATTGTCAGAAGGAACTCCTTGTTTAATTTCTGAAGAAAGCACGGAAGAAGTAATTGAAAGAATCCCGTAAGGAATTTCTAAAGCAATCCCGAAAATAACTTTTAAGGAATCACAAAAGATTATCTGGATATAACTCCTGGTGAAATCTAAGAAAGAAAATCCTGGAGGAATTCCAGAAGCAACTATGGGAGGAATCCGGAAAGGGATTCCTCGCCGAATTCTAAGATATCCTGTAGGAATCCTGGATGGAGTGAATGGAGGGATGCTGGAAAAAGTTACTGAAGGAGTCCCGGGAAAAAAATCTTGGATAAATCCTAGAAGGAAGTCCTCGAGGAGTCGCACAAAAATCCAGGAAGGAATTCCTGAATGAATCCAAAAAGGAACACCTGGAGGAATCACAGAAGTAACTCCTGGGAGGGTTTTGGAAGTATACCGGAGGGGCTACCTACCGAGATCTTGGAATGTATTTCTGATCGAATTTATGAAGGAAGCCAAAAAGGAACTCCTGGAGGAATCCCGAAAGGAATTTTTTTGGGAAATACAGAAAGAAGTTCTGATGGAATCTCAAAAGAAATTCCGGTAAAAATCCCTGTAGAGATGTCTAAAGAAACTGCTGGTGGAAGAGAGGAGAAAAAAAAAACCTGAAAGAACTCCTGAAGGAAAGGAAACCATGGCTAAACTTTTAGAAAAACCTTAGAAAAAAAAACTCCTGGAGAAATCACAGAAGGAGATTTTGGAGGAATCTAAGAAGGAACTCTGGAATGAATTATTTGGAGGGATCTTTGAAGGAACCCCTGAAGGAATACAATAAGGAGGAATTTTCTAATGGAAAACCAAAAAAAAATCCTTGGAGAAATCCCAGAAGGAAGTGCTGGAGGAACTAAAAAGGGAGACATTCTCAAAAATGGGAATCCCAAAATAAACTTCTCTAGGAATTCCAAAATGAACTGCTGTAAGAATTTTAGAAGAAACTCCTGCAGGGTCCTTCGAATGTCGTGGTGAATTTTATTCAAATGAAATCAATTTGATATTCTTAATAGATTCATAAGTGAACAAACTAATATCTTCGGAAGAGCTTCTAGGCTAATATGGTAGCAGAACGATGGGTGGTTTATTGAGTCATTAGCTTTGGTGATAATCTCCATTGGTTGCACCTATGGTCTTGATGTCGGCGATCTGAACCTGGCAGTCGGCAATGTTTCTTGCTATTGTTGTTTTTTCTTAATATTCTATTAGCATACAAGTTAAAATTGAAATCAGAGCTAAGTTCGAGTTTTTTTACATGAAAATTTTGTTGAGGGGGGGGGGTATTTAACAAGCTACGTCATTTATAGAGGGGGGGGGGGGTGTCTGAATTTGTGACGAAATGCTACGAGGGGGGAGGGGGGTATTGAAAATCGCTCAAAAAAAGCTACGTCATTTATGGACGCCCCCTTATAGTTATGGCCACTTCCGGCTGGACACCCGGAATCAGTTCCAGAACATCAAAGGTTCAGATATGGTATGAGACTATTTTCCTGTTTGTCGTTCATCAGGTTATCGAAAAACCCACCATTTGATGTGTCGCTTGCATGGGTTTGGTTCACTTCTATAATTTGCCACTTTTGGCGGGACACCCGGAACCGATTTCGGAACACTCAGTTCAAATATGGTCTGAGACTATTTTCGTGCTTACTTTAAATCAGGTTATCGAAAAAGTCGCTACATATTTGATGTGTCGCATGCATGCACAGAAAAAAAAATGTAATTAAAATTCAGCGAGAAATCATGCACATAAAGGGAATGCTAGAGTTAGTGCACTTTTACTTGAGATATAACGTAAAATTACATTACCATCGTGTAAATTTCCGGTTACATGACTATTAGCGGAAATTTACACGAATGAAACGTAGTTTTACATGAAAACTCATGTAAATATACACTAACTCTTGCATTCCCTTTATGTGCATGATTTCTCGCTGAATTTTACATGAATATTTTTTTCTGTGTGGGTTTGGTTCACTTTAATATTTGGCCACTTCCGGCGGGACTGAGAGCCACAGATAAAAAGTAGCTTCAGGTGCATGGAGCTCGATCATCGGACGAGGAACTGCAAGGGCCCTGATAGGTCCGCTTTGCGTTGGAAATGCGGCGGAAATGGTCAAGTTGTTCGGGATTGCACGAAGCAACCGAGGTGCACCAGATACGACTATGGCGATGGACCAGAGCTCCTTATATACATCCCCATCCACATAACTTGTTTCTTATCGTTTCAGAGAGCGATCAATGGCATTTAAGCCTAGGCTTATTAGCCAGGAAACAGGGTAAATGAATGTATCCCATCCCTGAAGCAAAAAGGCCCATGGAGTGACAACATCTCTTAGCTACGTTACTCCCATCGTTTGTGTTTAAAGATGTATACTAAAACACTAACACTCACAACAACACATCTACATCACCTACTCAAATACACAATCTGAATCTTGTCAAACAGCTCGTTTATAGAGAATCCCAAATCAACCCCTTCCAAATATTCATCTCCTTGACACCTGGAGTCGATGAGTTGATGGCTTCTCATAAAATATGTGTCATATTATCAGATCCTTTCCTATCCTCGTAACGGAGAAGATGGGCGTGGCCAGCAATTGAAGTGTTTATGTATTTTTTACTACAACCTCTGATTGGATAACTGTTCCTTCCCAAATAGCATTTCATAAGCAAATACAATGAGGGTGTTAAAGTTAAGTCTATGGTTTTAACATGAAAACTTTTAGTATCTACGAATTACTCCGTGACCACGCAATTCAAAGCAACGCATCGCATTGCGACGCAGCACAGCAACTGTAACGGCAGTCGATAACGGAGGCAGCATCGATTTTTTTTTCAACAGTGGTAATTGGGAGGCGGATTATGGAGAAACATAATAGAGTTAATAAACTATAGAGGACGAATGTCGCTGGCGTCGCTGCCGAAACATCTTTTGCTGGCAAAGATAGGCTGGGATATAAGTGTCAAAGCGAAAAAGTATGCAGTTTGACAGATAGATACCCGACATGTTTCCGGACGAGAACAAAGGGAACAGCAGCGACATTCGTCCTCTATAGTTTATTAACTCTATTAGAAACATTAGAGAATAATATGGCTGCCACCATCAGGGTGCGAGGCCGCCATTTTTAAGAATCCAACATCTTGTATGTAAGCATTTGTGTATCCACAAAGGATTCCATTGTGGATACACGATAGATGTTGGCTCCTGTCAGATGTATTAGGTGGGATTAGGGTTGCCACATACGTGGCTGCCACAATGGCCGACTTGGACCCTTACTCATCTTTTTCAAGAGCACCAAATCTTGAAAACTCGTAAACAAATGCACTCGATTTGCAAAAGCTGCTTTTTTTGCAAGTGAGTAAAGCCAGGATATACCTACGTGCGTCTTGGTTCGACGCTTCGTTCGTCAGATTTGTGCTTCTACAGGGTGTTCAATAAGTTCGGATACACCATATAACTTGAATTAATTTCACATCTGTTATTCAGATTTTCAAAGTAAATGTATTTATTGAAAGGTCATATAACACTGATCAAATGCAGCATATGGTTTTGAATAACGTTTTTATCTACTTTTTTTGATAAGCCTTAGATGTATCCAATATTTGATAGCTCCGGCACGCTAGTATAATTTTCGAAAAGTTCCTCATGCTACAGAAGTCTAAAACGATGACTTTTGAGTTTACATCCCACTATACTAAATTAAAATAACTAAATTATGAGACAAAAATTTTACACTGCTATTTCAGTGATTATTTGGCGATAAATTTGCAATTTTAGTCAAAATGTGCTTAAATCTATAAAAAAGGCATAAATACATTATATAAAGCCAATTTTGGTAAACATTTGCCATAATAGGGATAAAATCAAGTTTTGGAAAAGATAATTATGGATTAAATTGAGATATAACGCAGCCTTGCTTTTTTACAAACCAAAAATCATAAAAACAGTTACAGCGACAATTTTAGCAGTTTTATAGATCAAGATAAAATGACTCCGTACTTCACCCAATCTGAATCTTATACATTATTTCGTATGATTATAGTTGCTACCACTAATGCTGAGGACAACAACCTAATTTGATTTAACTTAACAACATTAATCAATAAAAACTAGTCAAAATGCCAAAGAAAGACGTGCGTGCCGGCTGAAAGGAACTTGAGACACATTTGCAATTATTACAAAAGGATAAAGAACAGTTTATTTCAAAACATATACTGTATTTGATCAGTATTATGTGAGCTTTCAATGAACACATTCACTTTGCAAATCTGAATTACAGATGGGAAAAAAATTCAATTTTATTGTGTATCCGGACTTATTGAACACCGTGTATAGTTTGTATGCAAAATTGCAATGAGATTTCTTGATGTTTCACCTTAAAGTGAAGTTGATCGTATCGGTGTGCATTTCGCAAGGACGGCCGGAAATCCATCATAGATGTGACGTTCTGTACCCCTTCGTTTACGAAGTAGGCGAGGAATACACACGTAGTAATTACCAGGCGATTCACTACAGCATCGGTCGTCAAATGTTCTCTCCATTCTTCATCACACCAACAAAGCCAGCCATGAAAATGTTTGACACTTCTCAGGTCATTTTGAAAGACCACACACATGCACGAAAAAGACGGTTAATATATTCTTCTTTACCGACCTTGTTGTCGTCCTTTTCATGCTCGTGTTATACTTGTCAAAATGACCTGAGAATGTGTGTAATTGACTTTCTTTCATAGAGCTATGGAAAATCATAAACGAAATCGGTTTTCCTGGAAAGCAGACGATTAAACTGATCAAAAGCAAGGGTGGACGGTGTGCACATTTTGCCTAAAAAAGAATTCAGTATCTTTAAACGATAAAACAAAGTTTAAAAATCGGCCAACTAGTTCAAAAGTTATGATTTTTATTTTTTTTATTTTTTTAAGTTTCAAAAAATTTCAATTTTTTGAACCAGCCTATCATAAAATTGGTCTAAATGAAAAAAAAAATACGACTCTAATTATTTTCCATGAACTTCAAGCGCACCAAGTAACACGATTTTCGTAGTTCCACTATATAGATTTACTGTGGAATGGCTGTATAAAGACAACGTTGTAGCAAACGAAAATTGAAAGCACCCTTCAACTGGAAAAGCTGGTCAACCCACAGCACTGTTAGGTCTCTCTCAAGGAACCACTTCAACTTAAGGACTTTTCTCAACTCTAATGAAAGAGGCGGTATTTTGTTGTTTGGTTGTTGTTCTTTTTTTTCTTATCTTCTCGGTTGTTGTTGATGATCTTCTCTTGAATTGTTTTACCCGCGGAGGCTACGATTTTGCTGAGCCTCTCACACGGTTTCGTAATTCATACAATGTTTTGTTTTGCCCTTTGTTTGATAGTTTTCTTTTAAAGATGGTTTTCGAGTTCTACAGTGAATCATTATGCGCCTCTTTTCTGCACAGAATGGTTGTCACCCTCTTGTTTTGTGATTTTATTTTTCAAGGATGATTAATTGGTTTTCGACTTGGTTTTCATTTTGTGTTTTTTTTTTAAGTTTTTCATGTGCCGTTGCGGTCCATTGGCTTGTATGCAATACAATCAAGTGGTTATAGAATATTCATATGTTTGCTTTTTATTGCATAATGATATTTTCGCCTTTTTCATATAGGTATAGCTCATATAGAGTGAAATCATGCTGCTGCTTATTTCTTTATTTAAAGCATATCAGTTTTTCAACATTCTTATCAATATGCGTTTGCTTATAGTTTATTTATAACAATTTTTTTATACCTTCAACAAGACATTTATTATTCGCGTCTTGTTTGTGATATTACTCATATTCTGTATAATATGAACAATATTATAAATGATCATGCTGCTGCTGTCTTAATTCTAAATCTTAAAGCTATGACCTTACCGTTAAACATTGTATTATTAAGGTTATACTCTGCTAGTAAAAGATACAGCTGCATGCTGCTGTAAATCTTGGTTTCTTTCGCACAGTTTATTGTATCTTTCAACTGTCCATACGAGCGGATGGGTCGGATTTTCGACGTTTGCTGTCTACTCAACCGGCTCCCTCCTAACGCTTATCAGTTTTGCATGAGGTTATTTCTAACACTAGATTTTGAATGAGCTCCTTCTAGGTGAAGAGAGTACAAGCTATAGGATGGGTTTTTTTTATATATGCTGGGTATGAATGATCATTCTGCTGCGTATAATGGATAGTGATTAATGAAAAACACTTGTCTTTTCATAACAACATTGATTAGCGTTTGTTTTTTTGTTTGTTTTGGTTTTATATAAGTGACATTAGCTTTCCTTACACTTTTCCAGATGTTTCTTCCGTTCGTTGATGTTATTCTCCGGTTTTAAATCGAATTAGATCCAAATAGTGTGAAAGTTGATGTTGATACTTTCTTTCGGCTCGCAAACGAGATGTTGTTGAATGCGAGTACCTTCTGTTGAAACGATGTATTATTATGTACCGATCCTAATTTCTCTAAACAAATAAACAATCATAATTTAGTATTTTAGTATGCGTATTTTTTGTGTTCATTGGCATTCTTGTTCTGAAGCACGGCCCGCCCAGGCTCCTACAGAACCGGGCGGGTCCAAAACATGGTTCTCTACTACTGTGTTTGTTTTTCCTTATTTCAGCACAACCTTTTTGGAAATTGGTACCGTTCAACTGCAATTGTAGAACTATTTGTTTTCCTTCGAACAAAGATTAAACATTTAAAACTACTACATTTTTGTTTGTTTTTCTTGTTTTCAGTAATACGTGTTTTTTGTTTTACCATGTCACAAATACATAATTGTTAAGAAACTTGAAACTCTAATTCCACTAACATACATGTATGATCATAAATTTGCATATTAATATCGTGCTTGTTTAATATTTCTTCTTTTCTTCAATATATTCTTTGTGGATTTTCAATCCTGCAAAATTGTTTTATTAGCTGATACAAACTATTTCAAACCAAAACGTGAGTAACAATATTCAAACAATACTCAAAAGCATTTTTTTTTTTCAACAATCATTTCATTTGAAAATTATATTTCGATAGAGCATATTTGTGAAAAATACACAACGAAAGCATTACATCGGCTTCATCATAATAACACTGATTGAAATCATTCCATTGATGATGCCCACTGTTAAGCAACCCCAAGCCGTACTTCAAACTTAAACTCATTTCAAACAACTCGTAATAAATCAGAAAAAAACTATCAAAACTGACTGCGATCGCCTCGCTATCTTCTTCTTTTCCACCCGACCTTCAGCAATCATTCCTTGGCATTCTGCATCATCTCCACCTCATCTTCTCCTCCAGCCTGTCGTTTCAGCTCCGCCCTAACCTGCTCATCCACGGCAAACATCGGTCCATGTCCCGGCACCAAATAATCGGCAATGGCCGCCATACGGGCGCGATTGCGACGTTGTGCCGTGGGATCTTCGCTCCCGGCATCCAGCCAGAGGGCACTGTCAGCAATGTCGTCACGCCGTTCGAACAGATCCCCGACGATGGCTACCGTGGTACCGGTAGCGTCCTTGTGGTCGCCGATACCGGACAGATTAGGTGCTGCTAGGTTGCTCTGGCGTATCAACACCGAAACGCAGGACAACGTGTGACCGGGCGTGGCGACGATTTCGATCGTATCCGACAAACGGTAGGGAGCTGGAAGGAGAATGACAGAAAGAATGGTTGATTGAGATTAGATGCACGGGAACGTGATGCTGTAAGAAAATATTATCAGATTAAAAAAAAAGGAACAGTAGGATTTATTAACCCTTATGTGGCCGACAGGGTATCCGGGTACCCAGCGCTCATTAAAAAAAGCACGGTGTAGAAAAAAGCAAAAAGTTTGTCGGACACATAACGGTTAACACGTAAATGTTTTAGCAATCATAAAGCAACTTAAATGATTCTGGTCATTGTTTTCAAAACCTACTTCAAAGTTTCTCAACGCCCAATGATTGGTTAAACTACAAAGTGGATCTGAAGACCGTTGAATTTATTTCATTTCAATACACTAGACTATTTGCATTTCTCGTACACCAAACAGTACTGAAAGGCTTACATGTTCACTCAAAAACGAATTTTCGATAGAAGGCTCAGAGGGTCGAATCACATATACCAATTCCCAAGTAATAATACTATTGCTGATTGGTTTTGTTTGATTTTTATTAGGGTTTTATTACAGCAATAATCAAAACTTACAGTTTTATGACTACTTTTATGAAAACCATTAATGAAATATTTTATAGTATACTTTAAGATATCCATAAATGATTTTAAGAGTAAACAAAACTTTCCGATATGTAAACCTTCTGGCATTCATTATTATCACAATAAAACTGTTCAAACTCTCAACAGATGGCGATCCGTTCGATTAGTAACGACATCTGTTGGTAGGAAAGCAAAAACTACGACACTGCAAGGTTTATTGCGGTCATCATAAAAGTAAACTTGCTTTCGTTTCATTTTCGCTAATTTTGGTTGTCGCCATATTAAAGAATCAACTGACGTGAATAGAAAATAGTTAATTTTGCACAAATAAGCAATGAATTGATAGTTTGCCACCATTTCCATGACATGCTCACATAAATAAATTGTTTCAGCTGAGTTTTCTTGTGATTCGAGATAGTTTTACTCAACTAACAAATTGATTTATTTCATTCCGAGATAATAATATTCACCATTTCCGTGGCGCATTAATTTTATGTTTCTGCAACACCAATATTCACGGTAAAATTGAATGCGCATAAGCCTACCACCTCAATAAATACTAATATATTACTTTGACATGATCGCTTCCTACTTACGAATGATGTATCCTCCTGAACTTTACGTGCCAAATCAAATCAAATAAGCTTTTCTGCATCTTGAGCTGTCATAGTTTTTGTTGAAAAAAAAAACAACAACAATCATCATAACCTCTTTTCGGTTTTAAAACAGTTTTATTGCTACTCTTATTGTGTTTTGCAAAATCTCTTCCACTTAGCC
This sequence comes from Aedes albopictus, assembly GCF_035046485.1. NCBI lineage: Eukaryota > Metazoa > Arthropoda > Insecta > Diptera > Culicidae > Aedes > Aedes albopictus. The sequence continues at coordinate 200,422,755 of NC_085137.1, read as the reverse complement.
GGAAGATGCTCTTAAAAAGGTTATCAAGAGGTTTTGATGTATAAATCAGTTTTATTGCAAGTTTTATGAAATCGGTCATGAAGATCTCTTATAGAGCCGAACAAAACTAAAAATGTTACTTGGGAATAACACAGTTCGACGAATTAACATGATGCCTGTGTGTGTGTGTATGTAGGTGTGCGTGTGAATATGTGTATGTATGTCTGTCTAATCTAATCTCTAATCTAATCTCATACTAGCGCAGCCATTACTTGAATGCATCCTGGAAAATGACGGATTTTAGAATCAGTCATTTTTCTTGTCTAACGGCCAGGCCAACTGCGCAGCATGTGCCGCAGAGAAGATATCGAGGGATGGAACAATATTAACGTGATCACTATTTAATATTACTCCACACCTTGAGATCGAGGGGAAGGATGGAAGCGTGGACCTCCCGTACCAAACGCTTCCAGATTGTTGTGGTTATATTGTATAGTTATGTGTATGTATACTCGCCGAAGTCGTCTTTGCTAAAAAGGATTAGTATGAGTTTTTCGACGAGTTGGTAACCTTGATTGAACCTGGAATAGGAGATTGACGCTTTGGTGTGCTTGCTGAAAAGAAGAAAGAAAGAGGGAAGAAAAAAATAAAAGGGAAGAAAAAAAAGGGGGGGGGTGATTTGATAGATAAGTAATGTAGAGTGTAGTAAAGCATGTTTTCTAAAACAGATAGTTACTTTTTATTGTATTGAATAAACTGATACAAGAAATACGTGATTCTCTTTTTTTTTTTTCAATGAAATCTTACGTAGTTCTAATTGTTTCGACGTCTCCTGTTTGTTGATTTATGATTTGAAGTCCTCCGTTCCGAGCCCGCAGGAACATCCTGTATTGAAATACTGTGTTCTTGCTTGTGACGACAGTTTGATTGTCATTTTTCTACACGTTGCTTTTGGTTTTATGGTCTATGAAGATGGCGGTAAGACTAGAACGTAAATAAGTTAAAAATTTAAAAACGTTATATGATAGTGCTGAAAAGGAAACTATTTCTAAACATATTTTGTTTACTGCTTACCTATTCTGTGTCGTTATTATCCATATTTTCTTCGTGTCCCACCTGTGATTCTTCGCTATCCGATGATTCCGGGAGTTCATATAACTTATGTAGCTCTTTACGCATACCTTCTTTGTTGAACAGCAGTTCCTCGTAGTCTTGCCTCGTCTTTCCAAAACACTCTAGGTCTTTGTCGAGTGATTGTTGCCAGGTGTCACAGGGTCTGCATTTCCTCTTCGGACCAGGCAGTTCAAAGTTGTAGGCAACGTGTAAAAGATGATTATCTCTTCTCCTCATGATATGTGCCCAGTACATAATCCGATTAATCCTGATCTTCTTTGTGATGGTGCGGTTCAAAAGAAGTCTCCTGGTAGACAAATTGGATTTTTGACCGCAGGCAGCCGACCATTCCTTAACAATTTTCCTTTCGAATCGACGAAGCGATCTTCGGTTTTGGGAAGTCAAGGACATTGCGTTGAGGCCGAAGGAAACCGTAGGAATTATTACCGTAGCATATATCCTCCTGACAATGCTCCACGGTGGTTTATTTTTCAGAAGAAAAGGAAGGATAATCTTGCTCACACGCGTTGCCTTCAAGCACCTCTGACGAATCGTTTCGGGTCGGTTCAATGTCGCCGTCATGTAGATGCCCAAGTATCTCAAAGAAGAGCATGACTTGATTTTCATTCCTCCAACTTCAACTTCTTCAATTCTGGGTTCTTTTGTTGATAAGGGATCCCTGATCAAAAGCTCTGACTTACCAGGGTGTATTTCCAGTCCCGCTTCCGCAAGTAGCTGTTTCAAAGCCGCTGTTATTCTATTTAACTTATTCAGGTCCTCGCAAATGATTAAAATATCATCTGCATAAGCGAGAATAAGAGGTGTTTTGAGCGTTCGTCTTTGGTTGAGAGTGATCTCCGGGAAGAGTTCCTTTAGGCGGCACAAAACATAGTGCAGCACTATGGTGAAGAGCCTTGGTGACAATGGACATCCTTGCTTCACGCCTTTGCTTTTGCATACCATAGGCGTTCTCTGGTTTTGCCATCTTACGCAAGTTTTCTCATATAACCCTAAGTTTATGATCCTATTTATAATGTAGTTTGGTATCCGTAGATACTTTAGCGCGTCGATTAATACTGGCTGGCTGACTGAATCGAATGCTTGCTTTATATCTAGCGCAAAAACGAAGACCTCGGTTCCTTTGTTCCAAAACTCCTCGGTAATCCTTTTGGCAGTGAATATGTGATCCTCCACTGCTCTATTACTCAGAAAAGCAGCTTGGTAAGTCGGTAGGGCTTCCATTGATTCATCCAGCTTGTTCAGGGTATATGTCGCTATGATTTTGTATACGATGTTACATAAGGTGATTTTCCTATAGTCTGTGGTGTCCTTGGGTGCTGTTTTCTTCGGAATCGGTATCTGTATCGTCTCAGTTATTTCCTCAGGGGCCTTTTTGTCAGTCCATATCTGCTTGATTAGTTCCTCGAGTTCAACGAAGAATTCATGCGGAGCATTCTTCAGAAGCTCTGCGTTGATGCCATCAAGCCCAGGGCACGTTCCATTTCTTAAATTGTAAACGATGTCTTTAATCTCCGAGAGTGTCGGAGGTGGAACAACACTATCCTCTGCTAGCAACTTTAAAGTTTGATTTTCCACCACCGAATCAAGCAGATTTTCTAACCATTTGTGCTGGCTGATAATCTTACCACTGCCTTTGCGAGCTGCTGTTCTTTTGTGCTGCTTGAGGAATTCATACGTTTTCCTTACTCTCAAATGAGGCTCTACTTGGTGAATATCGGTGAAAAACATCTTCCATGATCGCCAAACGCTTTCCTTTTTCGCTTGCTCAAAATCTCTTCGGGCAGCAAACATTTCTTTCCTGTACAGATCTATATCCGGGAATTTCCACTGCTTAAAGCGCTTTTTCATCAGTGCCGAATATGCCTTCTTTGTCTTAGGACTTCTCGGAATTTTCCTGTTTCGCGGAATGGCTTCATTGGCTGCGTCGGCTAATACCGTCTTCAGTTTCTGCCAGTTTGGACTGGGATCTCCTTCTTTCAGACGGCGGTTTATGCAGTCTTTGTAGTTCTTCTTGTGTTTCTCGCTAGAAAGCAACTTCACGTTCCACGAATTGGTTTGTTGGGTCGTTAATGGCATTGGGCGACTGGGTTTGTAGTACGATGGTGCTCTTATGGTTATCGTTAATATTTTGTGATCCGAGTTGAACAGCTTTGGCCATTCTGCTTTGATGTGCTTTTCCTTAATCCTTATATTAGAGTGCTTTGGTTGTAGCACGTGATCGATTTGAGAAGAAGTCTTGTGATTCGACCATGTTTGTAAAACCGACTTAGATCTCGCGAATGTGTTCCTTATTGATAAATCGAACTGGGTCACAAGCTGTAACATAAAAAGCCCATTTTCATTACAAGTTTTATGCGATAGCTGCTTGCCGATCAACGATCGTTGTTCATCTCTGATGTCGTCAGTTCCAATATGACCATTGAAGTCTCCAATTATTATGAACTCGTCCTCAGGAGGGATCTTGGATATAATGCTGGAAATTTGAGCAAACGTGTCTGTTTTTCTCCCATCGGATGATACATGGACGACAATAACGATGAATCCGATTTTGCCTTTTTGCACCCAGGCAGTGCATACATCTTCTGAGTATTTTCGGAAATATCTCAGAGATGCATTGGAATGCTTATTGACCATGATGCCGGTACCCCTATGGCTGGTCGATGAAACGGTGGGGCTGCAAAACCAGTCGAAGTTCTTCGTTGAAGTCGCCTCCCATGCCATTCGCGTTTCCTGTACTGCGCAGATGTCGACATTGTTTTCCCACAGTTCAGCATCCATTGCATCCCGTTTATCACTCGTAGAGCAACCACGTGCATTGATAGACGATAACTTAAGTCTGTCTGAAGTCTCTGGTGACCCGCAGCAAACCACATTCAGCTCAAGATTGTCGGAAGAATTGCAGCTGTTCATGTTTGGATCCTGTGCCACCGACGAGTCTGCATTTATATCCATTGCAATGGTCCTAGAATATTTCAAGCCTAACTTTAACCTTAACTTTACCAAGCAACGTGAGTCGCCGTCCATACATTTCGAGATGCTCCAGGGGGGGTATGAGCACCCTTATGATCACGTTGAGTTAATTAAAAGTAACACAATTTTTCAAAGTACCTCTCTTTATGGTCAGTTCGAAACATGCTGCGGGGTGAAACGGGCACCTCTACGGGGCAAGAAGAGCACTTCGATCAAATCCAAATATTTTAACAGTAAATTAACCATACAGTGATTGATATAGTAAATCTTGTTAATATTTTCTAATGTAAGTTGAGATGCTTTGCAGTAAGGTAGTAATATCGGCTGATACCTGAAGTATGGTAAAAAAATTGAATCTAACATAAAAACCTTATTTCATTCTGATGATTTCTTTTGAGAAAAAGCTGAAATTCAATGCTATTGACTAGTTTGACGATATTTTTCAATTCGTTCGTTATGAAGTACTTTCTATTAGGTTTACAAGCAGGATGGACTTTATTCGAACGGATTATGAAGTTGTTTGGACAAAATTCATCATAAAATTAGTAAAACAGAGGGGTGCTTATCTTGCCCCGGATGGTCATCTTACCCCGTCCTACCCTACAGAAAGAGGGAGGGGGGAGTGATCAGAAGTGACGATTTCTGCGTTATGCAATATGCAATAAATTGATGCCGCCTAATGTTACAAAACCATTGGACAGAGTGAATTGATGTTAACATTCGTTATTCACATAATAAATTCTAGATTGTGGATTTCAGGAAATGAAATATTCCTGGCATTTCCACAAATCGTCTCCATTGGTGAGTGTTCACTCCTAGCGTAATGCAAACTACTTTTGAAAAGTTGTGACCGATGCTAAATGCTAATCTTACCGTACACTTTCCAGAATTGGTTGTCGTTCCTCAGATTTTCTTGGGCGGAATGATCCTCCTTCTCCCCGTTCAATAACTATTGGCTCTAGAGAAAAACCTTCTGATCCTTTGAATAACTGATGTGCCTCCTTTTCGAATATTATGATGTCCCTTTTCAGAACCTTCGCTATGGCGAGGCAAGCTTCAATGTCCACGTCATGTTCCATCGCGTCCCAATGGGTGAGAAGATCTGCCAGTTGATCCGATGCCAGACCAATTTTCATTGAATATAGGTGTAATTCGTTTCCAATTTCCTTAATGAATGCCTTCTTCAGGTTCAGAACATTCATTTCGAATTCCCAACTACTCGGGTGAGCCTTGGTCATGCAGGACACTATAGCGGAAAGCAGGGTACCTCCGTTGGGTTTTAAGGCCTCGTTTCGATCGTTGCATCTCTGGTCACTTTCGATGCCGTTTGTTCCTGCAGTGACAGTAGACATAGGTGAAATTGGATCTTCAAACGAAGATACAGCATATAATCGCAACTTTCAAAAGCACAGATCCGTACAACCAAACTAACCCCCAGAACACACTGAAAAGTTGTTTCCTTTGTGCATCCGCTGGGGCGATCAGTCAGTCCTCCAATGCAAAAACGTCGTCCGGCTCTTCAGATCCGTGCTCCCGAATATACGAAACATTTACCTTCAGATCTGCAACCAGTCAACGCAGATTTTGATTGAGTAATTTTCCTCGATTGTTCCGGTACTCTTACTACAACGTCGTAGTGATTTTTGACCGGATGGCCGCTGAAGAAAAGGTTAACATTGAAGTTTCCTCCATTTGGTGACTCAAAGACCAAAGGCCAGCCGTCCTCAGTAAAAACGATGATGTTCACGTTGTAGATTTTACCCACGGCGATGATCGTTTCCGCGCCACACCATGATCGGTTTACCAGTAAATTTGATATGTACTCGTCCACCATGGCTCGTTGTTCGTCGAGAGAAATTTCTTGTTGAGTTATATGCTTCATTTCGCAGACTTCACTCAATATAATGTGATGAAAATCTTCGTAATGTAGGCGAATGTAGTCAACGCATGTTTTCCTCAGCCTTTGTATAGCCTCCAAGTGGTCAGGCGTTCCAAACTCCGTCCCTGTTTCGCAGGTCAGAATAGGAATTGAGGTTAGTTTTGTCCCATTAATAAATATTTTTTTCTAAAATGCCTTCTATCGTATAGACTATCGACGCCGGTACACTCAAATTAATTTACTGATAGAATCTAAGTGCAGAAAGCACATAGATTACGAACGAGAAAGAAAAAAATCGTTCTATGTGCAACTAATAAAAAATAAAATTTAGTTTGTTAAATTCCATTCTTTCTGTAATAAATTTAGAGTGTAGCAACATAAAAAGCAATTCCGTTAACATTAAAACCAAACACAAACATAACAAACGAGAAACGAAAACGGCGCTCGCGCGAGACGCACATTTTGTTCCGAAAAAAATCAGCAATTTCTTTTTGATTCGTGCGGTCTTCGAAAAATTCAATTTGTCGACCTGTTTTGAAGGTAAGTAGTTGACTTATAATTCTGAATTTTAAATCCTGTTCGTACTACGTACATATCTTTTGATAATTCTATAGAATTGCACGTCGACCACTGCTCCACCATCACCAAGGACGTAGGAGCTACCCGATAGAGCTGCTACTGGGACAAGGTTTTCTGGATAACAGCCTGTCGGAAGCTAACGTGAGTTAATTTAAATATCATACTAATTGTTTTAATCTATCAAGCGTTGGTAAAAATTTCAGGGTCTGGACGAGTTGGAAGAGCGAGATTGCAGTGACAACGTAGAGGCATGATGCTTGCATTTCATCCAAATCAGAACAGCATTTCAGCTAAAAGTCTTTCTTTCCTGGCCATCATTACTGCAACTGTGACCGAGACTGTGACAACTGCATTGACCGTGGCAGCTAGTCTATGGTGGCATCGGCGGATCTCCCTGGACCATCATTTTCGACGCTCGTAGCTCTCCCTGAAGCATCATCTTCATTGGCGTGACATCGGTGGATCGGCGGATTAAGTGCACGATTACTTAAAAGTATATAAAACTTATTCTATAACAATCGTCAACGGTACTCTTTATTTATTGTTGAATAACAAATACAAGGTAATCTGTGTTCGAGTTGATTAAGTACTTCCCAAAACCTAAAATAATCCCAATCCAAAATAATTCTATTATTCTCATCAATAGAAATCATATGCCTCACGATTAAAATCCGTTAAATTACTTTTTACAAAGTAAAACGTTCGCACTTAAAATTCATCTTGACTGAATTGACAATTTTTTGATAGGGTTGCACTTATTTTTTAAGTGCAAAACCAATTGGTCACAATCTAAGTGCCGGACACTTATATTCAATATGTTAATTATTCTGAGTGTAAGCAGTTTCCATCCGGTGGAGTCCTCTTTATCCACAGTGGGCAGGATCCGTTAGAAATTTTTTGAATCACGTTTTTCTCCAACATTTTCGAAAACTGTTTTAGCACTTCTTTGTTTTCAACACTCTTGACAGACGCGACTTGATTCAACCGCATTTCGTTGACAAAAAAACGTCGTGTTCTTTCATTCCTAATATTTGAAAAGTTTGTGTACCACGGTATAGGGATTTAAGTGTATTGGTGTTATTTGTACGTGTATTTGTATTTGTGTACATATTTGTATATCGACGAACCACTGATTTTTAGAGAAAGACCTATATCTGAACGAGGGGGCCATCTCCAATAAGAAATATTCTGATTGAAAAGACCCTGCTTGAACTTGCTACACGATAGCAATATTCCCACACTTCAGTGCACGAGCGCAGCCCCACTTCCCCGTCAGATGCACACACCTATTCCTGACCCAACGGCGATAAGAAGACAGAACTACTCACAATTTCACCACGCTGATCGGTTTGTTTTCCTGATTCTATACTGCGCTAAACCTCCCACCCAATCAACGCTTTACCGACGTCACCCCCAGCGTCGTACCCTCGGCCAGCAGGAGGCCGAAAGAGAAAGAACCAACGGAACCCAATACATAACGGTACAATCGGCAGCGAAGTGTTCTCTCAGCATATGGCCTACCACATCAGTGTGTCTGTATTCGTGTTGGTATAATGAATAATACCAACTCATCTCGCTCGATCCTGGAAACTCTAACTTTTCGCCGTTTCGACTCTTTCCAGTAAGACTATGAGTAATGTGATATGTAGCATGTTCTCTGTGTATGTGTGTGTTAGTCTAGGCAGTATGATGAAGGGGATGAAGGTTTGCACACGGGGTTCAGGTTTCGGACAGTGCTGCTGGAGATTCGCAACCAAAACATAAATCTAAATCAAAACTAAAACCCAAAAAAATCACCGTTTGAACAGGATGATTGACATCATTAAAGTGGTATTGCATTTCCAATCGGAACAAACTCACCAGATGTTGTCAATTTCGGGGAGCTGCGTCTCGGCGTATGGGCCATAAAAGATGATCTCCGCTTCACCTCGGCCGACCGTTCCACTGCCTCCTTCTGCGCGGGCCGCAGGGTGCTTCTAGCCGACGCAGCGCTGATGGTGAAATCCAGTGTTTCGTCTCCGTTTTTAGGAGTTCCGTTGTGTCGAACTGTCACAATATCTCTATGCTTCACTGATTTTGCAACACTTCATTTTGGTGGCGGCGAAATCCAATTTCCACTTTATTCCAACAGGAATTTCCTCTCACATATCAAGCACATTTCTTAGCACCGCTCACAACTACACTCAATTTTCTACTGGGGCTGCCTATTTTAGCAATGGCGACCTTTCCCGTTCCCCGGGATCTTTTGGATTTGACGGTGGTTCCCTCCAGGCTATATTCCCGTGCTGACTCCATCATTTCCGGGCACTTCTATTTCAGGAGCTCTTTTGAGAACCGAAAAATCAATTTTTCTTCGCTGATATCACCCAATTTCACCGAAAAAAAAGCCCAACACTTAGAACTAACACCTGCTGGTCAGCAGTGCTGCCAAAACTCTTCAGAATATGTGTATGTATGTCTGTGTACAAAAAAGCTCACTCACTTTCATGGTCGTAAGCACCAACTCAGTTAATACGTGATTTAATCCCGATTTTCAAAAATCTAGATTAATGTTTAATACTCCATTCGGTTAGCACCAAACAGCTTCAAGAGAGGATTTAACAAAGAAAGCACGCAGCCATTTCCTCTCTCGTGATTGCCCAGCTCGCGGAAATGTCAATTCAGTTTGCTTTAGCATTCAATCAGCTGGTGTTTATTTTCCTACTCTTTTTTTGTGCAAAAAATGTTTGTTCCTATGGCCCATTATCGGTGGGCAGGAATTGCGCGATGAGCGTTGGATGCACAACGCAATCCTAAATTACCCAACGAGGATAAGTGGACACTATCAGACGCCCCACCACTGTCAGTTTTCCAGATCAAACAGAAAGGGCCGGGATTCCTTGAGCAGCTCTTTCCCAGATTGTTTTCCATTGCTTCGGCGGATCATGCCTGAAATCTCTACACAAAATTCATTCCAAAATTCCTCCTTGTTCACCGAGAAATTACATAATTTGCCATGAAACGTTTTTGTGAAATTTCAACAAAAGTGCCTCCAAGCACATATTGCCCCAGGATTTTCTTTGGAAGTGCATAGCTCCAAACGTTCATCCAGGATTATTTTCTTTAATTAGTTCAAGGATTCCTGAAATAGAAATTTCTGTAAGGTTGGAGACCCCTCTAGCAAAAACTCCTAAGGGTCAAAATTTTTGTTGAAATTACTTCAAAAAATCCTCAGGAAAGTACTAACACACATTCCTACAAGAACGCCTTCGGAGATTCATCCACGAAATCCTCCTGGCATTCATAAATGAATGTCTCAAAAATTCTCAAAAATTAATCCATAAATTTCTCCAAGAATTCTTCATAAAATTTCTCCAGAAAATCTTCTGGGAATACCTCGAGAAAGTCCTTTAGGAATTCCTAGCATTTTTTTCAGAATATTCCTCCACAAATTGCTCAGGGAGATTTTCCAGAAAATTCTACGAGAAAACTTCCATAAAATCCTCTGGGAATTTTTGGAGGAATTTCGTCGGGAAACTAAACATTGTTCCGGGAATTTCTCCAGAAGGTCCTCCGGTTATTATTGAAAAAAAAAACTCCGCGTGTTCCTTCTTAAACTTCGCCTGGAATTCCTTCACGAATTCCATAGGCAATCCTTCCAAAAAATTTTCCACGAATTCTTCCAAAAGTTCTTCTGGAAATTATTCGAGAAATTTCACTGGCAGTTTGCCCAGAAATTGCTTGGAGAACTACTCAATAAATTCCCCTGGAAATTACTCCACACATTACTCCGGGAAATCTTCGGTAAATCCTCTGGGAATTTCTTCGGGAAATCCTCTGGGAATTTCTTCGGACATACCTGAAGGAATTTCTTCGAGAATTCCTGCAGAAATATCTCCAGGAATTCCTTCGGAGATTTCTCCTGGATTTACTTTGGAAATTACTCCAGGAATTCCTTTGGGATTTCTTCCAAGAATTTCTAAGGAAATTCCTCCAAGAATTTATCCGGGATTTCCTCCAGCAACATCTTCGGGAATATTCCTCCAGGAATTCCTCCAATAATTTATTCGGGACTTCCACCAGGAATTTCTTCAGAAATACCTCCAGGAATTTCTTCGCACATTCCTTCAGGAGTTTCTTTGGAGATTCCTCCAGGATTTTCTTCGGGAATTCCTCCGGCAAATGCTTTGGAAATTTTTCCAGGAATTTCTTCGGGAATTCCTTCAGGAATATCCTTGGAAATTCCTCCAGGAATTCCTTCGGGGATCCCTCCAGAATTTTTTTTGGGGATTCCTCCAGGAATTACTTTGGGGATTCTTCCAGGAATTCCTTCGGGGATTCCTCCAGAAATTCCTTCGGAAATTCCTCCAGAAATTATTGTGGGAGTTCTTCCAGAAATTCTTCTAAAAATTCTTAGGAGGAATCCCTTCAGAAATCTATTCAGGAATTCCTCCACAATTTATTCCGGGTGTTTCCCCAGAAATTCCTCAGGAAATTCTTCCAGAAATTTGATCTCAAGAAATTTCTCTGGATATATGTACATTCAGAAATTCCTTCGATAATACCTCCAGAAAATCCTCTGGGAATTCCTTTAGAAATTTCTCTTGGAATTCACTTCAAATTTCCTCCGGGAATTTCTTCACAAATTCTGCCATGTATTCCTCAAGAAAGTCCTCGAGGAAATCACCCAAAAACTCCTCTGGAAACAGTTCCAGAACTTTTTTCAGAAATTCTTCCGGGAGTTTGTCCTAAAATTCCTCCAGAAATTCCTCAGAGAGTTTCTCCAGAAAATCATACGGGAATTCGTCCACAAAGTTCTTAGGAAATTTCTTCAGAAATTCTTCTGAGATTCCTCCGAGAATTATGGAGAATCCAGATATGCTTCCCCAGTGAAATTTCCTCAAAGAAACCTTAAGAAAGTCCTTCAGGGATTCCTATATAATTCCCCTCAAGGATGATCCAAGACATTCTCACACATAATCCTCAAGAAATTCTCTCAGGAATCACTCAAGAATTTTCCCTGGAGAATCCTCAAAAAATTCCCACAGAGATTACTCAAAAAAATTCTCAAGGAATTTCCTCAAAAATTCCTCAACGAGTTCCTTCAGTGGACTCTCAAGAAATTTTCTCGGAGAATTTATGAAGAATTCCCCAAGGAAATAATCATAAAATTTCGGCAAGGATCCTCAAAAAATTTCTTCAAAAAAACCTTAAGAAATTTCCACATGTATTACTTCAGGGACTACTCAAAAAATATCGCAGCGGTTACTTAAGAAATATCATCGCGTTTTTTTTTTTTTGAGAAATTTCCTCAGAGAGTTCTCAAGGAATTCCCTCAGTGATGGCTTCTGAAGGAATCATTAAAGGAATATTTGGAGGAACTCTCAAAGGATTCCCGGAACACTTTCTGATGGAATTCCCGAAACAAATCCTGGATCACCTCCCATTTTTCGGGTTATAGCTCGAATCGAACCGGAATTTCACCGCAATGTTTGCTACTGAAAATGGTCCGGATCGGTCAAGGCCTTCCGGAGTTAACGCAATTAGTAATTAGAATCCGGACCAGCTCCGGTAAACTGATCATGTATAAAACTGAACCAAATCCTATCATGCGGCACATCAAATTGCGCAGAATTGTGTAAACTGTAGCATGATTGACGAGTTTTATGCGGAAATTATCAATGGAAACTAGAAAATTACGATGTAGGCTGAAAATTCAAGTTGAGGACCTCAAATCCAAGATAGCGGCCCACAATTAGATAAGGCGGCTGTTTTAAAGAGTTTAAGGCTCAAAAATCATAAAATGTTGGTATATTTGGTATGGGAAAGAAGTCCGGAGAATGAAACTGCTAGAATATCCAAGATGGCGACCCAAAATTCAAGATGACAGCTGTTTAAAGGAGTTTAAGACCATGCAATGTGGTTTGGTTTGGTTTGGAGGAAAAGTCCGCAGTCCAAAAATGACTACCAGAATATCCAATATGGCAATCCAAAATGGCGGCCTTAAATCCACAATGGCGGATCTAAATGCAAGATGGTGGCTGTTTAATGAAGTTTAAGGCCCAGAAAACTCCTTAAAAAATTCGAAGAGTTTTTTTATTTTGCCCAATTGTTTGAGTATTTTTTCATCAAATGTGTTTATTATTTATCATCCCCACAGTCCCCCAACAACAACCAGCCCCCCCCCCCCCCTGGACGAGTGAACGAGCACAGTGACCAAAGAAGAAAACGAGCTTTGTTCCGGCCTAATTTTGAAAAATAATACAAAATTGGCCAAATTATCACAACGCCTCATCACAAACACCACACTAGACTACTTTCGTTCGAACACATAATACGTGACTAGCAATCCAAGCATGAAATGCTCAAATTTGAATGTATAGAACTCACAGCGGCGAATATCAAGTTTGTTCAGTTTTGCTTTAAGTGATATGAATGCTTAATTGAAAATAGAGTGCACATTGAAATCGACGCAAAAAACACCTTTTTTTTTTTTTCAAAAAATCATTCCTTGTAGTACAAATGCAATTCAACTACAGTAATCGCAAATATGACTCAGGAAAACCTAGAACACACAACGTCCGTTCCGTCGAGGTTTGCGTTTTTTTGACAGTTTTCCCATAGAGATAATCACGTTCAAATGTATGCGTGCCTTTTTTGTAGATGTAGTTGTGAAACTGCGAGGAAAATATTTACACTCTTGCCCCGGACGTTAGTTTTATCATGATTTACCCGTTTTACCCAATTCGATTGGGTAATATTTGCATATGCAATCTAAATAGCCTTTCAATCGGCGTGCATTTTTGTGTGAGGAAAACTTGCGCTAGTGTTCGTGTGTTGAAATGTCACTTATCTCTATGGGAAAGGTGTCAAACTACTGTCACTTACACGCAAACATATGCATTGTGTGGGGTACTTAAGTAGCTTAATATTATCAAGATCGTTATAGTATTACAGTGTACGGAAGGTTTAACGTTGTTTACAAGCATCTTCAGACAACTTTCAGGTGGCCAAGTTAGGTGATTTGCGTGAAAAAAACAAGGGACCAGTATGTAGGGTTAGTTTCGAAAGTTGTTCTGCGTAAAGTGAGACGTTTGCACGGATGGTTTTAAAGGAACCTTTGTCGCGTCGCGGGTGCATTGCTATAGGAGTGAGTATTGTGAAAATAAATCGTGTTTTTTTTTGTCTTGCGATTGATCGGTAAAATCGAAATCTCGCTTGTTCTACAAATATCGCGACGCGTATTTCCAGTGCTGTGAATCATATTACTTACCATAGGTGACTCTCAGATTCACACCCTACCTTACCCTACTAACAAATATTCCTTCCCGAGACAACTGTGGGGTTGCTGTGGATTCCACGGTTTCTAGTAACAACGGTTGTCAAACTAACATTCCTTCCCTCTCGCGATGACCGTAAGGACGTGGCCAGCGCCGTTATTGACTTTCAAATATTGAACTATCGAATTGTGCACAGTGATAGCAACAGTGATAGTGTGTAGCTAGTCTCAAGCACCATTTAATGGTTCTCTGTGCAACTTCGATTGTTCTGGTTAATCACGGAGTAGCAACTATGATATGTACGGTTATCTTTGCTTTGCTTTGCTTCAAACAGTGCAATATCCCTTTCGTGACGGAGCGCAAAAAAGTGAAATTTCCATACAAATTGCTCAACTTTAGCTCTCCAGAACTCTTAGATTTCCCAACAAAACAACAATTGTTACCCCTCATTTGAAAGAAACACTCTTAATCTTTCCATTTCTAGCTTTGACTACTTAGATAAATCGAAAATAACAATAATACGACAGATAAAACTTTTTCATGTTTTATGATTTTTGTCCACTTTATCTTCAACTTGTTGTGGTAAATCCCACATATAACATAAACAAAAGTTTGTTTGCACACATACAAGTGTAAGTGATAGTTCAATTACTAAAACAGTTTACATCACATAAAACAAAGACTAAACAGATGAAAAAAATATGCAAACCTGTTGTTGCTCAACAGCCCAATTGTGCTGGTTCGTCACGAAAGGGATATGAGTATATTTGGTATGAGGAAGATGTCCGGAGTCCAATAATGGCGACCAGAATATCCAAGATGGTGGTCTAAAATCCAATATAACGGCACCAAATTCAAGGTGGCAGCTATTTAATGGTGTTGAGACTCTAAAACGGGGTTTTCCGTTAGCGTAGGCTATGGATCTCCAATCCGAAAACGGTGGGTTCGATTCCCGTTCTGGTAGGGCATATTTTCTCGACACTCTGGGCATAGTGGCAAGGACAATGACTCACAATATACAAATTCATGCAATGGCAGGCAAAGAAAGCCCTTCAATCAATAACTGTGGAAATGCTCAAAGAACACTAAGTTAAAGGGAGACATGTTAAGTTCCAGTGGGAACGTAGGGCCATATTAGTGGGCTTCTTGGCCGTTAGTGGTGCTAGTCGTCCAGCCATTTCGTAAGCCTCGGAGTGTGGCTTTCGATTCCCGCTACAGTCGGTGAATTCTTTTCGTTAAACGGACCACTGGGTGTTTCGTGTGTTCTATGCTGTCTCATGTGAGTGATCGTTCAATCTGTGCAACATCTGGTTGAAGACGGTGTAGTGTCTTCAAAAGAAGAAGAAGAAAGCTCTACAACCATTCTATATGGGTATATTAAGTATGGAGAAGATGTCTGGAGTCAAAAAACGGCAACCAGAATAATCAAGATGGCGGCTTTCTATTGGTGTTTTAGGCTCTAAAACCATGGGTATGTTTTGTATGGGGAAGATGTCCTGAATCCAAAAATGACGACTGGAAATCCGAGATGGAGGTCCAAAATCCAACATGGCGGCCCAAGTTAAAGTTGGCGGCTGTTTAATGGAGTTGTACACACTTAATTTGAAATGCCGGGATCTCAGCATTTTCTCAAACTTTCGCCGAGATCCGCACAGCCGAGCGCTCGGCAAACAACAACATAACCGAGATCTCAGCAACTGTGGCATTTCATTACTGAGGTTCGGCAACTGTTTTGCTGAGAATCAGCTAACAGATGCAGTTTTAACTGAGATATCAGTTTTTGAGTTTGCTGAGTAGTCGGCTGTACGCGGAAAGCCGAGCCCGTGAATATTTTTTAAGTGTTTAGGCTATAAAACCAAAATCGGGCAGAATATTCATGATGGCGATCTAAAATGGCGTCCCAGAATTCAATATGGCGGCTGTTCAATGATGTTTTAGGCTAAAGTAGTATAAACTACTATTTTTGTTATAAAACCAGACCACGAATATAGAGAGAGTTTTCTTAGCCGATCTACGAGTGTTTTCTCTCGTAGGGTGTCAGGAGCGTCGTGCCGACTCTGAGGCTTGAAGACGGAGGTCTCATTCTTGCTAGGAGTAGCACGGATTTTGCTCAGTTACACACTATATTATGGATCTTTTTCGGTGCCGGTCACTGTATAGAAAACTTTACATTTGTGCTAGATAAGCTCAAATGAAACTTTGGTATGCTTTTGGTTTAAATATTTTTCAACCAAGTCTGCGTCACACTATTCTGCCTATGTATAAAAATCCATTTCAAATCGATTAAAATCCAGTCTTCCAGTGGTACATCACTCTCTAACATTCGCTTCAGCAATCGATATCGATATCAACTTCTCACCATTTGAAACTTTCTGCAAACTCCCACTCAACAGATAATGATACGTATTGTTGAAGTAAGGTGCTAGGGTGGTTGAAATATCGAAAGTGTAGCACATTAGATTCCACTCATAGGACCTTTTTTTGACTAAAGTCAAAACTAACGATTGGCAGAGTATCCAAATAAAGCATAGGAATGCATGTTAGATGCATTGTTAGATTGATTCTAGGTATTATCATGTGTTTCTGTCTATTGACACCAAATACTGGAGATAGGAGCTGTTGAAGGCGACATCTACTATATAATGTCCCAACTAGGATAAAGTCTGCTTCTCAACTTTGTGTTTATGAGTACTTACACAGCTATTGCACGCAGTCAAAATTAAGATTATTATTGAACCTTTATGTACCTCGAATTTTTCTTCATAGAATGTCAGAACTGTGGCTAAAAAGTATAAATGGAAAGTTTGAATTTTCACCGATGAAATATTTTCTAGTCTTCCGATTATGAATATATAGCCCAAATTCACCTCATTTTTTTAAATACGAGGTACATGAAAGTTCGATAATAATCGAGATTTTGACACCGTGTATTGACTATTTCCTCTACCAATGACCGTTTTGCAGGTGTATATCGTGTGGCAGGCAAGAAGATACTATTTGCCAAGAAAGTCAGGTATTTTCACATTAGAAGAAAGTGCGCTAAAATGCCATTTTCCAAACTTTCATCGTTTTCAATGATAATAGCCTGACTGGTAGCCTGATTTATTAGGTATTCAAAGAGGTAACAGCAACTAGACTATATTTGCTTGACACTGTTGGTTCGTTGGTTGGTTCGTAAAACAAAAGTGGTGCAAAAAAGCCATCTGCCATGGAGTAAACATTCATAAATTACGTCCATTATTTTTCGTGCTTTTCCGACTCCCTTTCCCTGCTCTGTCCCGCTTTTCTCGTATACTCAAGAAGTGTCATCCCTCTCCCGGTTGTACGATGGTCGTCATAATTGAATGACCCCTAACATGGATAGCATAGGCATCAACAACCATGCACCTCCATGTGTTTCTCAATCCCCTTGAACACAGATGGCAGGTAATAAAATCACCAGAAAACCTCAACTGGAAGCACGAAAAGCCGGAAGTTGTCAATTTGAATTGGGAAATCAAATGATTTTCCTTGTGTTTGGCGGCCTAACTTGTAGAGGAATGTTTTATGCAAACATATCTTGACACTATTCAGTTATAGTAATGATCAAATCATATTCATGAATGATTTTATGAGTAAGAACATTTTATCCCATTTAGGCATTTTGGACTTAGTTCCCCTTCTCTTGAGCTAACCACGTTGCCTATACTGCCTAGGATCGCTTAATAAACGGTACCTCAAATTGTAGTAACATATGTAGGTTTTAGAATCACCCTAGCGCCCATACTGCTCCACGATCACCCCCACCAGTAATGGACAATCCTCGTTAGACGAAAGACCCAAAACAATACACTGCCACAGCGCGGCGGCACTTCATTAAGGGAAAACACGTGCTGCTGTTCCCGCGTCGAAAACCGCAACACCGCAAACCATCTATCTATAGCAGCTTGGGGGGAGGGTGTCACTTTGACGAGGGAAAAAAGTTTCCTCCTTTCACACTGTATGTATTGTATGTACTGGCTGCTGTACTAGGTATAGATAAGCCGACGATTCATTACAGCGACTTAGCACTAATTGATTTTTGTGATGTGTGGGCATCTCTATTCATGTATTCAGTGGTCTATTCACGTTCTCGGGTTAGGGTTCGGACATTGAAATTGTCCAATCGCAGAGTCGCCGAATTGGGGCCGGTTTATTGGATGGTTTATGTCAAATGAGTGTTTGGGCATTGAATCCATGAATCAGTTTTACATCTATTGAATGAAGCGAAATAAGCGGCTTTATCACACATGATTTTGTAAACCTATTTGGCCAATATAGTATTTGCTAATCGTGTAATGCCGTCCCATTTTTTTATGTATCATACATTTTTGTACGACATCAATTTCACAATATTCAGGATGGTTAATGTTAAATGACACTCGCTCAAACCATCATTTCAAAAGACAAACGCAGTTCATCAGAACAGAATCGACTCACACCTAAACAACTCAAGCTAACTCTCGTTCGAGACAGATTTGACTACATCCATCAGCAGCGATCGTCCCTTCGCCTTGAATCAAACGATAAAACATCTCCTAGATGAATTTTTGTTGTACGCCTTATGCTGTTAGTACACAGGGTCAAATATTTGTCCAAAAAGAAACCTATGCTCATACATCTTGTTTGACTCGATCGAATTTTCATTAGTGTCAAACTGATGTTGTTTCTTGAGTTCTTTTCTTGTCAAATATTTGACCCTGTGTACTACTGACCTTACATTCATATTCATATCTCTCTGTCAGATGACAGTCATCCAGCATTGAGTGACATAGCTCTACGTCTGACCGACTGGTGACGCACCTTGGGCTGCTCAGGAGATTTACAAACGGCGAGCGTGACGAGACCTCCCACCGTATCAGTGCGCTCGTCGCAAATGTGTTTGTTAGCCTGTGCACCAATTAGTGCTACCTTCCTCACTCCTTCGTAATTTTTGAAAACGGGGACCTCAGCAAACGTCAAATTTCCTGTGGAAAAGAGCAAGACAGCATCGAAGGCTGTACAGGCTGAAATAGATGCTCGGCTGTTGCGTTGAAGGAAGAAAAAGGAAAGTGCCAAGACAACCAGGAATCGCATAAGAATGCACGCTGAACATCGTATAAAGTACTATTTTAAATTACTATAGGATATATGTACAGCGGACGGACAATATTCGTCGCATATGATGCGATTTTTTGAACTTATTACGACACATCAGATAAAGTCATATAAGAATACAAATCAACTTTTATTTGGTATGAGTACATCGTAGTAGATGCCATTCTGATGTTTTATTATGATGATCTTTACTTATTCGCAAAAACGTGCGAGTGAACCCGCAAAGCGTCAAATGAATTCGCATAATTGCGTACTGCGATGATTATACGACTTCGCTTGATACTTTTCTAATTGTGTCTGTTTAACTAGCATTAGTGTACAGATGAAATCGCATAAAAGTACATATAAACCCGTTAAAGTGTGCATATAAACTCGCATAAGCTAGAAGTGTTTATGTTGACATTATGCGATTTTATTTGTGATAACAATGAAGAGTTGCTGTTGGGCTGCGGATGCAGGGCCAAGATGCTAAAAGAAAGTGAACAGCCGTAATTATGGTTGCAAAGTCATCATTATTTGTTTCATTGGCTTGATAATACACAAAGGGAGGTGCCAGCCAGAGAGGTGTAGTGAAATCTGTGCGGGAAATGGTGCCTCGTCTTTTTAACTCCAGATAGTCTGCCAAACACGCACAGCGCAGGTGAACCAAGTGCATATTCCAAACACAGAGGTGAGTTAGAATACCATGATAATTAATCCGCTTGTTTCATAAGTAGCGTTTGGTGTTAAGTGTGAAGTGTGGCTCAACAATCCAAAGATCACTCGTTCGATATCGAGCTGAAAAGAATTGTTTTTTTTTTTTGAATATTATTAAGTCGCATAAGATGCTGAATCACGTCGCAATAGTGCTCACGGTACATCGCTTAAGATATCGCTTCAAGTCATATAGCGATATTATTGTTCTGTCAATGTATGTATAGCGCTTCCACTTTTGTACGCATAAGGCAGTTTTGCTGCATCTTATACGACGTAACTTTAACGCATAAAAGTGTACATATAACATGAACATAAACTTCATTATACGTGTAAATTGGTTGTATGGGTGTAGACTGCATATGTTGCGGCTTTTTTGTGTCAAGATGATAATGGTATACAATACTGGTCACAGCGACCTTAACAATTGACGCGTAGTGCGTCAAGGGCCCATATAGCCGAGGCGGTAAACGCACGGGTATTCAGCATGACCATGCTGAGGGTGACGGGTTCGATTCCCGGTCGGTCCAGGATCTTTTCGTAAAGGAAATTTCCTTGACTTCCTTGGGCATAGAGTATCTTCGTGCACTCAGAATATTCTTTCGTTAAACCTCAACAAATATGCTTCGTAAAACCAGTTTTCGTAAATTGGTAGCAATTTGCGTAAAATGTACGGTCCATTCGTACCACCATGCTGAAACAGTACAAATGGAGTTGTATCATGAACGAAATCACGAATCCGACAGACGCTTAACTTGCTTATTCGTAGATTTTAGCTCCCGCTTTGTAGAATGAAACAAAATATTTGTTGCGGATCGGAGGGTTTCAAGGCAGTTCAAACACTTCCGTTAGCAGTCCAACACAATGGTAGCTTAAAGCTGTAATTTATTAAGAACTTCATTATTTGAGATTATATAATTATGGATATAGATTACAAGACTTACATTCAGTATTATAATGCCTAATCGTTGAAACCACGACTCGCAACAATTCTCTCGAGCAAACGAAATGTATCCTAACAAAGGTAATAATTTATTGGTTTACTTAGGGATAGTGCATGTATAGAGATTTTAGCAATAATTAGGATTATCAAATTTTAGGTTTCAAATTTAGGGTATCAGTTCATTATTTAGTTTAATTGGACCAAGCTCAAACTTACAGTATGTGCAAATCTCAAAGGGAAGGTAATGGGCTTTGTTCCAAATCAATCCTATTCGGTACGGCTCAACCGGTAGCCTCAAGCGGTTCAGCGGCCTGACGAACTCCCTAGCGAGTGCTATATAGAATCAAATTTGCAAATATACAATTCTCGTGATATAATCCAAATCTTATTGTTCTGCTGGCATGATGGCTCACCGGTTGTCGGGATCGTAGAGATGGACTCTTTTGTATCCGGTAAACGCACTTTGCACTACACTGTAGACGATGGGTGCCTAACAATCATATGGCGAACAATGCACGGCTATGAAATCGACCACGCTCGTTGGCTTCAATTTCGTTTCTGCTCACCGTGTTGATTATCTACCGCAGCTGTCTCGATGACAGCCACAGTGGGGCGTCCGGGAATCACACCACCTTCGGCAGTGTTTGAAGATTGGCAGTTTTCAACATTCCCCCCTCCGTGTGGTTCCGGGGGACCTTGTGGCTGATTACCGCGTACATCCAGTAAAGCCAGCTTCACTACTGGCCGCTTCAACATCCCTTCAGCGGTCCTCACAACTGCACTTCTGACTTGACCGTCCTTGCCTCGTAGAACATCGACGACACGTCCTCGTATCCATCCATTGCGCTTGTTTTCGTCGACAGCAATCACTAAATCTCCAGGCTCCAAAGGTTTCACTGGTTCAAACCACTTGGTCCGTCTTGTCAGCGTGGGCAGATATTCGCGGACCCAGCGTTTCCAAAACTCATCTGCCAGATACTGTGCCAGTTTCCAACTGTCTCGTAGAACAATGCCTTCATTCACTAATGACGTTCTCGATTGCGCTACACAGCCCGATCCGTAGATCAAGAAATGGTTAGGTGTTAATGCCTCTTGCTGATCATCGTCCAATGGTACATAGGTCAGCGGTCTCGAGTTGACAATAGCTTCAGCTTCCAGCACTACAGTCTCCAGAACCTCGTCGCTAGGATGACGAGGGTATTCTGCGATGGCTTCCATTGCTTTCTTTACAGAACGCACCATCCTCTCCCAGGAGCCACCCATGTGGGGTGCAGAGGGTGGGTTGAAGTGCCAACTTGTTTTCGTATTTGTGAAAGTTGCTGCGCAATCTTCGTGAATGGCTTCGATCTGATCCGTTAACAAGCGGCTGGCTCCTCTGAAACAGGTTCCATTGTCCGAGTAGAAGTCAGTTGGAAATCCTCTGCGTGATCCAAATCTACGTATCGCCATTACGCAGGACTGCGTGGATAGACTGTGCACTATTTCTAAATGCACTGCCCTTGTTGTAAGGCACGTAAAAAGCGCCACCCAGCGTTTTGCTAAACTCCGACCTTGCTTCACTAGGAGTGGGCCAAAGTAGTCGACTCCGGTATAGCAAAACGGTCGGACGTGGGGTGTCAAACGAACTGTCGGTAATGGGGCCATCATTGGTGGTTTCGGTTTTGTTTTGCGAATCCTGCAGAACTGACAGTTTTTGGCCACACGTCTAATCAAAGAGCGTAACTGCGGTATTCGGAACTGCTGACGAATTTCATTTAGTACAGTTTCATGATTATGGTGTTTGTACCGACGGTGATAACTATCAACAAGAAGGGTTGTTACCCTATGTTGCTTTGGCAAAATGATGGGGTATTTAGTTCCAAATGATACGGTAGGGGCAGCACTAATTCTACTATTCATTCTGATTACACCCGCCTCATCCATGAAGGGTGACAGTTCATATAATGAACTACACTTTTCGATTCGCTTCTGCTTTTCCTCTGGGTTGGCTTTGTTGAAATCAAGTACACAATACTCGTCGGAGAATGTTTCATACTGTACTTGCCGCCACAATAAATTTTCCGCCTGCAGTAGCTCCTCCCTCGTTAACGGTCCAACCTCACATCCTCGTCGAAATAGCTTCACTGCTCTAAGGAAGCAAGCGGTTGCTCGTAACAGACGATTCCAGCTCGAAAACCTGTCCACGTTGATTAATGCTTGAGGCATCTCGCGATGATGATGGAACATAACACGGAGTTCCTCTTTAGTTGCTACTTCCTTCGTAGGTTGGTCTGGCCATTCGTTCTCTGACAAGTAGAGAAAGTCCGGTCCGGTGAACCATCGACTGCTTGAACTAAAACTAGGTCCAACTCCCCACTTCGTTGCGTCATCGGCCACATTTTGTTTTGACGGAACGTAGTGCCATTCATCTGCGACGGAGATGTTCAGTATTTCACCGACCCTGAATCCTATGTATGGGTGATAACGTCTACTATCCGAATGGACCCACGAGAGACATGTTCTGGAATCTGTCCACAAGTATCGTCTTTCCAATGGAAGATCTATGACTGCACATATGCTCTCCATTAATCGGCATCCTATCAGACCGGCCTGCAGCTCTAGACGTGGAATGGATAGAGGCTTGAGCGGTGCCACTTTTGACTTCGCTGCAACGAACACGCACCGCACCTGCCCAGTTTGCACAATCCGCAAATACGCGACACATGCGTATGCTAACTCACTCGCATCAACGAACACGTGAAGCTGTATTCCACTATGCAGCTGACTACTTGTATTCCCGAAGAAACAGCGTGGCACTTCTACTTCGGTCAGTTGTTTCAGGAGTTGAGTCCAGTTGTTCCACAAATCTCGTAAATCGTCCACAATACTTTCATCCCAGTCTGTACCGGATCTCCAGATGTGCTGGATGAGAATCTTTCCATGAATGATAAAGTGGGCGATGAACCCACACGGGTCGAATAGTGACATAACGATTCTCAATACCTGTCGCTTTGTAGGCATGTCTCCTTCTGCTAGCTGTTTCGCCAGATCATCATTCAGGGCTTTATCAAAGGTGAAAACGTCTTTATCGGGCTTCCAATTTACCCCCAGGATGCGTTCCGGATTGGCGATCTGGTTCAAGACCATCGATTTTACCTCCAAGTGTTCTGTTTGACCCAAACGTTGCAGTACCTCAGACGAGTTAGAGGAAAAGTTGCGGATGTCGAATCCTCCTTGGGCGTGTACGTATTTTACGTCTTCCACTAGTTGAACTGCTTCATCAACCGTGTCCACACTATCCAGGAAGTCGTCAACATAGTGCGCATTGACAATGGCTTCAGCAGCTCTAGGAAATTTGGATTCAAAGTCTTTTGCGTTCGTATTCTTGATATGTTGTGCGGAACACGGTGAGCAAGTTGCGCCAAATGTTGCCACGTCCATGATGAAGACCTGGGGAGCCTGGTCGGAATGTTCTCTGTATACAAACCTTTGAGACTGTTTGTCTTGTGGAATGATACGAACTTGGTGGAACATTTCCCGGATGTCTCCACACACGGCAACTGATCTCTGTCGAAACCTTAGTAGAACGGCAAACAGTCCCGTCAGCATATCTGGCCCTTTCAGGAGCATATCGTTAAATGAGATACCGTTTACCCGGGCCGCAGCATCCCAAATCAAGCGGATTTTTTCTGGCTTCTTAGGGTTCCGTACGATGCCGAGCGGCAGATACCACACGCGATCTGGATTAGTTGACTCGATTTCCGCTTGTGTAATTCGGTGAGCGTATCCTTTAGACTCGTACTCGGCTATAATTCCGTTCACTCGGTCTAGAAGTGCTGGTTCTTTACTTAACCGTTTCTCTAACGACTGCATCCTACGCACAGCCAGTGGATAACTATTCGGGAACGATGGCCGGTCGTACTTCCACAAAAGCCCGGTCTCGAAGCCGCCGTCGATCCTTTGAGTTGTTTTCTCCAGTATTCTGCGTGCTCGCCTGTCCTCCTCTGACTCTAGCGGAGTAGCCACTGCTGCTTGCTCGATGTCGAAATACTGTTTCATCTGCTCATGTAGCTCACGGTTTCCAATCTTGTCAGAGTGAACATGCAGCCTGGAAACTGCAGTGCCACCGTTGTCCTGTTTGCCATACACACACCAGCCTAGTCGCGTCTTCGCTGCCACCGGGTCGTTTGCACCGCCTTCTCGCACCTTCAAAGTAGTAAGCATCTGCGCGTGCTCGATTCCAATTATCATCCTTGGTACCGCATCTGTGTAGCTGCGCAACGGGAGTCCCTTCAAGTGTGGATACAGCTTCTGAAGTTCAGTATATTGGAGCGATTGACTTTGTAGCTTCAATGTCTGCACCGTACGCACGTTGCTCAGTCGAAATTGACTCTTGAGGCCTGTTCCCGAGATTGCTACCGAGATTCGCTGTGAGCCTTTCTCTTCTCGGGATATATTCCCAGTCCAGCCCAGCCAGAAAGGTTCTTCAGGGCCCCTGATGTCTAACTCCGCTGCGAGTCCGGATTCAATTAATGTGGACTCGCTTCCGTCATCCAAAAATGCGAACGTATCAACTTTCTTTCCGTTTCCTTCAAGTGTTACGGGTAGATAGCGAAACAACGACAACTTATTCACAGAATGGTAATTTTGTCGTGTGACGCTTTCGCTTGAGCTCTTATCTTCAGTTGACTCTGACCGTGAATGTAGTAGAGCATGGTGACGAAATCGACAACCGTTCACTCCACACTCCTTGCCCGATCGGCACGGCCATTTCCGATGTGGAATTAAACAGGTCCTGCAAAGTCCTTTCGATCGAACCGCCTTCCATCTTCCATCAAGATCCAATGCTTTGAACTGGGGACACCGCGCAACTTCATGATCGTCATCCGAACAGAAAGCACATAATCTTTTTGTAGTTTCGATCTCTCTTGAAGAATTTGACCCATCCGTTTCTACTGTTTGGCGTGCATCAGCTCCTGCGTGGGCATACAATTTCTGTTTGTCCCGCCCTGCGTTGCCAGGCTTGATGTGCTGGGTCGAAGCTTCTACCGGAATCGTAACCTCCGTTGCTGTCTTCACTAACTCAGACATGAAATCCCCGAATGTCGCCAGGTTGACATCGGCGATTGAGCGCTTGTACCAGGACCACTGCATCCGCATTTGTGGTGGAAGTTTTTCCACCAGTTCATGCAGCAGCATTGGATTGCGTAAGTGGTCTTCTAGATTTGCAATGAACATGTGGTCGACAAGATTGCGCACCGCCATCCCGTAGTTGATGATTGATGGCAGATTGTCCTGTTTTGGCGATGGAACACTACGCAGTGTTTGTAGCAGGGAATGAATTAGAATTTCAGGTCGCCCATAAAGCATCCGTAAGGTTTCCATTACGTGCGGTACTGACTGTGGCATCAATAAACGACTCTTAACGGACTCCAGTGCATGTCCTTTCAAACAACGTTGTAAACGAGCCAGATTTTCCACATCTGTGTATCCGCATGCAGTCGTTGAGTTGTAAAATGAACTGGAAAACAACGGCCAGTCTTGCGGATCACCGGAGAATGACGGTAAATCTCGCGGCATTACCTGTCGTGCCGCTATTTGCGCGCCTGAAGGAGTGGCTTGAAGCAACATATCAAACGGCTGTCCATATGGTGGTGCGGTACAATGCGAGCTATCGATGTGATGTGAACTTCCACTATTGTTCATTGTTGTCAACGCTGGATTCGAACCATCCCCGATTGGTGCGCCGGTTGGCTGGTGAGCTTCCGATGATGGAACTGGTGCAGCAGGTACTGCAGCTGTAGCTGGCGTAAACCAAGATTTGTTCCACTGCA
The DNA here is from genome assembly GCF_035046485.1 of Aedes albopictus. NCBI lineage: Eukaryota > Metazoa > Arthropoda > Insecta > Diptera > Culicidae > Aedes > Aedes albopictus. The sequence continues at coordinate 200,396,391 of NC_085137.1, read as the reverse complement.
CAGAACTGGGCACATTCACAGGATTGGATTGAGAACTCGTTGCCACTACACTTGACAGGCACTCAGACGATGGTGCGGACACAAATTGTGAACCGGAGGGATTGACTGATACTATCTGATTCATACTTCCTCCGAATCCAAAGGTGGATATTCTTGGAGGTCCAGTAGGATGTACTGAAGATAATTGACTATCGCATGTTTTGGTTGCAAAGGTAACTTTTGGTATGGCACCCAGACTTCCAATAGAAGCAGTCGTCTGAATGGCACGAATCGAGTTTAAATGGGATTCCAATATCGTCGGAAATGCGGACGATGACTGAAATTTTACCCCAGGACGAAGCCCAGCCCACTTTGAAGACAATGGTGGTAAATTGCACAAAGGGGCCGATGGCATGGGGACAACTGAAGGTGTACTTAAGGTTTTTTGCGGTGTTGACGTCGATTTAGGAATGTTGATGTCCTTTGCAGAATTCTTCTCGAACGGGGCATCGAAACTGGACTTCGCTTCCGAAACCACTACCGTACCTGGTGGTATTATGGATTGATTAGACCGGCCAGCTGATTGTGGCTGCTCAGCTAGCGGTGTTTGCACAGTAGCACGGTTGGCGCCCAACCATGACTCGACCTTCCTCCGGCTTGACTTACTGCTCATTATGCTTCTAACACTCCCATTTCCATCCTCCAAGGATTGCAGCAGTTCGTGCTTCTGTTTCAGAAGCATTGCGTCTTCCTCTGCTCTCTTCTTCAGTATTTCTTCTTCCTTTTTGCGCAACGCATCCTCTTTTTCGCGGTTCTTCTTGATCAACTCTTGTTCCTCCTCAAGAAGCTTTAAGGCCAACTCGGCCCGTTGTGCCCGGATGCTGCTTGACGTTCTTGTAGTATGCTGGGTACGGTTACTGGCCACTTCCGTTGCCTCGTCATGAATACATCGCTCGCAACGCCAGCTCTTATTAGGATCAGGATCCTCGTTCGTAAAGCCTGCGCATTCCCTATGCAACCAGATATCACACATGTCGCATCCAATCATATGGTTCACCTCGCCATACGCATTGCATTTTCCGCAGGTCCGAGCGGAATTCATGTTACTGCTTACTTCGCAGGACTTATTACCGCTAACTTCGCAGTGACGGATTCACTAAATGAATCTTTAAGTTTGTTGCGGATCGGAGGGTTTCAAGGCAGTTCAAACACTTCCGTTAGCAGTCCAACACAATGGTAGCTTAAAGCTGTAATTTATTAAGAACTTCATTATTTGAGATTATATAATTATGGATATAGATTACAAGACTTACATTCAGTATTATAATGCCTAATCGTTGAAACCACGACTCGCAACAATTCTCTTGAGCAAACGAAATGTATCCTAACAAAGGTAATAATTTATTGGTTTACTTAGGGATAGTGCATGTATAGAGATTTTAGCAATAATTAGGATTATCAAATTTTAGGTTTCAAATTTAGGGTATCAGTTCATTATTTAGTTTAATTGGACCAAGCTCAAACTTACAGTATGTGCAAATCTCAAAGGGAAGGTAATGGGCTTTGTTCCAAATCAATCCTATTCGGTACGGCTCAACCGGTAGCCTCAAGCGGTTCAGCGGCCTGACGAACTCCCTAGCGAGTGCTATATAGAATCAAATTTGCAAATATACAATTCTCGTGATATAATCCAAATCTTATTGTTCTGCTGGCATGATGGCTCACCGGTTGTCGGGATCGTAGAGATGGACTCTTTTGTATCCGGTAAACGCACTTTGCACTACACTGTAGACGATGGGTGCCTAACAATCATATGGCGAACAATGCACGGCTATGAAATCGACCACGCTCGTTGGCTTCAATTTCGTTTCTGCTCACCGTGTTGATTATCTACCGCAGCTGTCTCGATGACAGCCACAGTGGGGCGTCCGGGAATCACACCACCTTCGGCAGTGTTTGAAGATTGGCAGTTTTCAACACAAATGTCAAACAGTTTTTACTAACCATGCGTAAAAAGAAAATTTCGCTTCGTAGAATGCAACAAAGTTTTGCAGTCATCACTGACGATTGATTGGATCGCAGAGAAAACAAAGCAACCTGTTTTTATGAGCATATGACGGTGCGTGTGCGAGAAGAGGAAAGGAAACATGCTCTCGGTTGGAAGTAAAAGTTATTTATAAACAGAACCAAAGTGGAAAGCGTTCTGGTTGTTTTCGAATGGTTTCAAAAGGCGCCCACAGATGAGTGGTTAGCACTGGTAGGTCTCAATCAGAATATACGTGATTCGAAGCCTGTGATATCCAAGTGGACGAACGTGTGGTATTTTTTTTAAACATGTTTGATGTCATTCCGACAAAAAAAAAAACAAAAAAAAATGTGTCGGAGCAATTTTGTACGAAAAGAACTTATGCACATTACGAAGCTTTTCGTTGCAGAAAACAACGAATGGCATTTGTAAAGATGACGAGCGATTTCGTACAATGAAACAAAATATATTTTCAGTGTGCCTGCCACACGATATACGCATGCAAAATGGTCATTGGCAGAGGAAGCTCTCAGTTAATAACTGTGGAAGTGCACATAGAACACTAAGCTGAGAAGCAGGCTTTGTCCCAATGAGGACGTTACGCCAAGAAGAGAGAGAGAGAGAGAGAGCGTCATCAGCATCATTGAAATCTCGCTCGAAATTTCAGAGTGATAAAACTATGTCACCAAAGCGCATATTTGTATGAAAATGTATCATCCCATGTGCTCACTCGTGGTGAGTGTAATGATACTTTTTCTGCTGCGTGGCTGCAGAACTGACCATTTTTTATTACTTTAAAACGCGAGGCAAACAGTAATTGAAAATTGAAAAGCCAATGATTCCTATGAAAATTCAGTGATGCACCTTAAACAGAATCATTTTACCTGAATGTGTGTAGCATCTCACGCACATTAATTCGTGATGTTGTGTTCTGCAGTCGTTCGTGGCGCTCGAGAACTTGAGGTTTGAAGAGTATACAGAGCAAAAGATGTGACTTGTTATTGACCGTCGTCGTTCACATTCCACTGAATGGGAGCGGATCTGGTGTGATGGTTAGAACACTTGACTATCACGCCGAGGACCTGGGATCGAATCACACTCCCGACATACTCGCAAAATGCGAGTTCTTCCTTCGGAAGGGAAGTAAAGCGTGGGTCCCGAGATGAACTAGCCCAGGGCTAAAAATCTCGTTAATACAGATAAAAAAAAAATCCAATGAATCTACTTCAACCCCCCCTATGAATATTCTCGAAACGCCATGACACGCCGTGAAACGCCTTGAAACCTTTCAGAAACCCCCCAAGGCTTGTAAACCGCGGTAAACCAAAAAAAAAATCGAGTAAAAAGTGAAACATTGTATCAATAAAAAAAATATATAGAACACCATAAACAAACAAGTTTGATCCATGAAAAATAATAAAAATACCCATAAATAATGAACATTTGCTCCATAAAAAATTGCACCATAAACAAATAGTATATTTCACCACAAAGAATGTAAAAGCTATTAAATTACCCTCAACCACCTGGGACGATACTTTCTGACTTCAAATGGCTCGTTCTCCAAAACTAGGGCACCAAATTGCATTTGTTTTGAAGTATCATCAAGGGGCAGACCTAGGTGTGGCATGATCCATAATATTACCATATCATCATAACTTCAACTAGAAAACAACATGTTATTATCGTTGTTAGTGACAGATCATTCTACACATGCAATTTCGGACCGGATTAGGTCAACCGGCCATCCGGTGACCACGGAACAGGTTCTAGGAACCTTAGAATCTCCGGTAGAAATGCCCATTTTTCGATTCCAAATAAATCCCATCATGCGACACCACAATTTTCGAAGAATGCCGCGCGTAATCCAGTAAAACAAAGAAAAATACCTCGGAACAGGTTCAGGGGTCCTTGGAATCTCCAGTTCAAATGACCATTTTTCGATTCTGAAAGAATCCCATCTGCATGAACTTCTGGAGGGATTGATGAGAAATTTCTCAAGATGTTCATAGATGAATCCATGGAGGAATTCCTGAAGAAATTCCTGAAAAAAATTCTAGAGAAATACCTGGAGGAATGCCTGGAGGAATTTCTCGAAGAATTGCAGGAGGATTTCCTGGAAGACTTCCGGGAGATTTTTTAGGGTTTTCTGGAGTAATCCGTTTGAGAAATTTTGGCAGAAATTCCTATGGGATTTTCTGGAGAATTATCTGGAGGAGTTCCTAGAAGTATTTCTAGAGGAATTCCTGAAGGATTTTTATGAGAAATTTCTGAAGGAATTTTCTGTGGGATTTTTTTTGAGGAATATCTGGAAAAAATCATGGATGAATCAATGAAGGAATTCCTGAAAAAATCCCTGTTGGAATTCCTCGAGGGATTCCTAGAAGAGTTCCGAGAGAAATTCCTCTAGGATTGTTGGAGGAATTCCGTAGAGGATATTTTGGAGGATTCAGGCAGAAATTCCTAGTAGATTTTCCGGTAGAATCCTTGAAGGAATTCCTGGAACTATCCCGGGAGAAATTCCTGGAGCAACATTTGGAGGAATATGTGGGAGAATTCCTGGAGAAAATTCGGATTATTTGATGAATTTCTGGAGAAATGTCTGGAGGAACTCCTCGAAGAATTACCGAAGCAATTCCTGGAGGAAAATCTGGAGTGTTTTGGGTAATTTCTGGAGACATTCAAGGGTGAATCCTAGGAGGAATTCCTCAAGAAATTCCTGGAAAAAATCCTGGAGGAATCCATTGAGGAAACCCTGTAGGAATTCCTGAACGAATTTCCGGAGAAAAGTCTTTAGGGTTTTCTGGAGGAATCCCTAGAGGAAATCTGGGAGGAATACTGGCAGAAATTCCTAGAGGATTTTCCGGAGAAATACCTGGAAGAATCCCTGGAGAAATTCATGGAGGAATCCCTGTAGGAGTTCGTGGAGGAATTGCGGGAGCAACTACGGGAGGAATTTCTGAAGGATGTCCTGGAGAAACTTGTGAAGGAAATGAAAATGAAAATTGATTGACCGCCCGTAGATTAGTAGATATAAGTGACGATTGCAATCGCTTGTTGCCAACAGACAGTAGAGTTCACTACATCTGCACAAGTTCATGCGGATGTCGGAGTTTTGTTGGGAAATGTTTATTTTTGGCATAGAGGTCCCCGTATTGGTGCATGGATGCCAGGCGTTAAGTGGATAGATTGTGTGAATATAAGCGGCGCAGTTCGCTTGATTGCATAACTTGTATGGGCACTTTATTGTAAGGAAGGGAAACGGTTTTTTGTTTCAATTCGTTGCTGGTTCTAGTGATGGCTATGAACTGAACATTCGTTTATGCATAAGACGTACATATAGAGAAGCGAGTATAGAGAAAGTAAAAAGGAAGATACAAAGTAGAGAGAAAAGGACGATCCAAGAATTGAATCCAGAACTTTCTGCATATGCATCAGAAGCGGTAGTCACTAGACCCCCAAGCTCGTTAGTTGTCCCTTGAAGCTCCTTTAATCTTCCCTTAAGCTCTACTGAAGCCTTGTGATACTCCCTGAAATCTATGTTCACACTGGGGAGTATACATAGAGTTTTTACCCAAACGGATTTCAAGGTTGAGGGGCAGTTTCTGGAATGTGAGTGATTTAGAAAATCAAGGAGATGCCCATGTGGGGTTTCAGATGTGCTTATAAGAGCGAACTTTTAGAAGAGTTTCGGATGGGTTTCTTTTCAGCTCGAGACTGGTTCATCTCAGCGGCTTCAGTTTACTCCTTTCGATCCAGAGGGGTCATATATGACCCTAATAATATTGGTTTCGGGGGTTTGCAGTAGAACCAATAAAAAAGACTACGGAGTTCTTAAAGGGTTTTCCGAGCTGTTACAAGAAATTTAAGCAGAGTTTAAGGGAAGACCAAAAGGTCTCAGAGTAGGAGTTTTCTGAGGGATTTCAAAGCGTTTCGAGGAGTTTCAGGGAGTCTTTGGAGGCTACAGTGCAGTTAGATGGTGGTCTTCAGGGGTCTCAGTGTGTTTTCAGAGCGATTCAAGGCTTTTCAATGTATTGCAAGTTACAGCCCATTGTAGCGTCACACATTCAATTTTGCTTACCGAGTTCGATTATTTTTGAAGACATTAGAATTGCTGAACACCGAGCTCGTTCAGGAAAAACGCGTTGTTCACTTTTACACACGGTTTGACAGTTGTTTTACTGAACTGTTGTTCTTATCTCGTCAAAAAAGTACCGAACAGACAAATCTGAAATAAGTGTTTTGAGTTACAATGAAAAAAAAGTTTTTCAATTTTCGGAAAAATGATGACACATGCAATGTATTTTTTTTTTGAATGTTTATTAAATTAATATAAAGATTTTTTATTGTTGCTTACAATCAAATCCAATGCTGTTTATTTATTTATTTAGGTCGGTTAGGGTCCACAGGCTTGCCAAATCCCAAACATATATTAAATTGGTTGGAAGTCAGCCTGGAAATTACAGTTGACGAAAAGTGAGTGGCTGCGGGGCCCGAATCTGTGTTTCAAAATATAACTCTCGTGTACATTCACCTTGCAGTTGGGAAACAGTTTCAAAAGCGCGTAGAACTCATCCTCCTGACCTACCGATTTGCCCGACGCTTCGCCGACGTGGAGATATCCCTCATCCACTTTGAACCGGCAGTGGACCAACTCGAGCCTTTCCAAATTCGGGTAGCTTTTGACGATCTGATGCAGAACTTGGATATGATCCCATACGTTTTCTAGCATTATATGAGGGCTGGATTGGAAGCTGCAAATTACTTCAAGTGTTTTCTTGCTTAAACTGATATCTCGTAGATGCAGCAGCTGAATTGTTGGAAGCTTTGTGTAAGTTGCCAGCGCTTCTTTCGCATTGTCGTCGAGAAGTCCGCTGTGGAACGAATGATTAATGATTGCGAACTTTTGCAGCTTTGGAAGGTATCCAGCTCGGGCCATTAAACTTGGAAACAATAAGAGTACTTTCAACTCTGGAAGGTGTAACTCGAATTTACAGCTCCAGTTTTCGTAAGTGGTATCCGCCAAGAGCTGCAGAACTTCCAGTTTAGTAATGCTGTTAACAGTATGCAAAGCGAGCGGATGCATTTTCATTCCCTCCACGTTCAAGTAAGTTAAATTCGTAGCTGCCGCAAACAATACATGATACACATAAGGAAACCTATTCATATTATCGAAAATGCTCAGCTTATTCAGATTTCCAAGATTTCGTTTAAAAATGTCTCCGATATCTCTTGACAGTACCTGCTCTTGTTCCAACGATGTTGCAACAGCGTTAATGCACAACTCTCGAAGCCTAGAAAAGCTTGTGATAGACATCACGTCAATAAGCTTGGTCTTATCGAAAAATCTCAAAACAAGCTGCTTTATCTTGTAAGAAACAATCCGAATAAATTCCACACAAGACTGATTGAGACAATCTATTTTCAAACGATTAAATTTCGGAGCACGGACGTTGATTTGCGGCACGAAGTCTTCATTGATCAATACTGTTGTTCCCGGTGTATAGGTCACACGCTCCAGCTTGGTGAACCAAATCGTTTCCGATTGGTTAAACACTTCACTCGCTGCTCTCGCACTCATTACCACTATCAATGTTATTACACTTTCTCGAACAATCCTCGATGCTATCAATTTTTGAAGCCGCTCGCAAAAACTGCTCCACTGGGGTCCGTATTCTACTCCGTCACTTGAAATGATCAAACTTTGGAAAGGACGCTGCATGGTTTCCAGCGCCCAGTCTGAATCCAGGGTCGATGCACATACTTTCAGAGTGGTTCGTGAGATGAAGTGATTCCCACTCAGTAGCTCGTGCCATTTCTTACTCACCAAAGCCGCTTTTTTCCGGTCCTCCAGTGGCAGGAAATCGAACACCGCTTGGATCACCTCCGGAGGAAGATCATCGATGGGAAAATAATCTGGTTCAGTCATTTTCGATAGATATGCACTGATTCACTGAATTAAAAGTAGACGGGCATGAAGGATTTATATAGTTGTCGGTAGAGACGTAAGATACTACCGATCTTTAGTAAAATGTACCTAATAGGATAAATACCCCTTCGAAGCGAAAAAATCAACATAACATCGTAGGTAGTAAATATGTATGTTAGTTGCTTTAGCAAATCCTCAGTGAGATTTTTCGAACAGAAATAGGGTGCGGGCACCGGTTTTGACTAGTCTAAGGGAAATCATTTTTATAAAAATAACCAATAATCCAATGAAAACTACAATGTGTCAAATGAAAGGTTTTGATCTATACTTTATTAGAAAAATGCAGAAATCAAGCTAATACTTGATTTTTGTATTAAAAGTGGCACTGGCCAAAATAGAAGCATTGCCGCAGTTTTGGCCATATTCTCAGCTTTGGTTTCTATTTTGGCCAATCACGTGTATTTCTTATGGGAGTGGCCAAATTAGAAACACCCTGGCCAAAATAGATATATGGGAGCTGATTTTTTAAGGAAAATTATTTTTTTCTTCCAGTTTTTAATCATAATGTATGGTTTTCACAGCTGTAATCATCATATTATATTAGAATCTACTAGTAAAAAATAAATTCATGCCTATTTGGATCGTAACAGGCTGAATACCGCACTATGGCCAAAACTGAAGCTTCTACCCTACTCTTTTGAGAATATCCTGTACCTCCGCTAGGTAGTAACGTAGTAGTACTCCAACTACATGATTTTGATGGTGAATCTCTGTTTGAACGTGAAACAAACGTGATTGTAATCTTAGTTGTACATTTTGCGTTACTTTTCAACACATTGAATTTCTTAAAAAAAAATGTTTTTTATTTTTTTTATTTTTCGTAAAGGCGCATCATATAGCAGCACTTTCTCTGAAATCGTTTAGGGGCGATTTCTTCATCCTGGCTTAAGCGTAAAGCCAGGTTTAACTGTATGGGTAAGCCTGGCTTACCGGTTAAGCCGAGGTGAAGAAATCGGCCCTTAGTTACGATGTATTATGACATCATCTGTAAATTTCATCATATCTGTTGCACCATTCGACAAAAGTATGTACCTAGTTGGGTAGAATGTAAAGTTGACAGTCTCTAGAAGTATAAAATAAAGGAATTTCAAAACTTCCTGAATTTTCATTATTAATTCATGGAGATGAACCAGCCTCGGGCTGAAAATCTCCCTAATAAAGCTAATAATAATAATTATTAATTAAATATAACCGCAACTTTTTTTAACACAGAACAGTACCCAACAACGACAGTGGTATGTGTTACGATGTAACATTTGAGGAAATTGTTAATTATTTATTTACATGTTTCAGTTCCAACATTATCATTTGGTCAAGAAAATGATACTAATGTCACAATGTTGAAACAGTATATACCCTACTCAATTATGTAAAAATCGATTGTAAATGCAAATTTTTTACACAGGTACTCTTCGATATAGCGTACAAATATGTTTTCTCTTTGTAGGTACGTTACACCAAAGCAGAAAAAAAAATCTTTTTTTTTTTATGCAAGTGATGATGGTTTCGACGTAAAATTAATCCCGAATTATGATTTCGGGGAAATTCACAAAACCAATCATGAAAAAAATGTTTTCACGAAAAAGTAATTTCGGTTTTTGTTCTTCGATATAAAGTACGTTTTGCTTAGATATATCGCACACCATTTTTTCCCAATTTGTGCTGATTCTGGGTAACAAGGCTAATGCTGCAACAAAACATTGATTTGAGTGGTTTCGCAGTTTATCTAGGGGGTTTTTGCTAGATTTTTTTTACTATTCACCCCTAATACACGAGCCTGCACTACAGTATGCGACAGGAAAAAATGTGAAAGTATTTTTCAACTTCAAATCACATTTTCATGTATTTGACGTTTATCAGTCTACAGGGATGAGATTCATTCATTTGCGAAGAGTTACATTCACTTGCTACTATTTCAGTTCATAAGCATACTATCAAAAAACAATGTATGAATGAATTTCACCATGCAGTTTTATCTAAAAGTTTTCCAAATAACATTAGGGTCGCACACGCATACAAAAGTCGTGAGCGAGCTGTGAAGGCAATTCTCCACGCCGTGAATATAAATTACATTCACACCGTGGAGAGTTGCGTTTACTGCCTTCTGTTGACTTAGTTATTGATGCTACGCAAGTACATTTTTCTACATAAAACAAAAATGAAAAAATGTTCCTTGCATTGATTTTTGCTACGATGTTTCTGAAGCGAGTTAACATCAAGTGAATGTAACTGATTGCAAATGAATGATCCCATCCCTGTCAGTCTATATTTTAACGTTCTTTGATCTCTAACAGGCCAATTTTCTTAAAGTTTTTTTTTTTTCATTTCGGTCAGTAACTTTTACAAGATAGCTCCTGATGCTAAAACTGTCAGTAATATAAAACCACAAAAAAGGTCGCTAAATATCACATCTGATGAAATAAATAATTCATTTTCTCGAAAATATCATCAAATGTATGTGCTGATTTCAACTAGTATATTAAATTACATGGCACTAGATTAGTATGGCTTGGATTTTCATCGATTTATAGGTAAACATTTTAGTATATTTTGTCTTATGACAATTGGGTGCGCAGTTTATGGATAAAGCCTGTCCCCGGACCCCTAAAAACTACAGGAAACAATGTTACAAAAATCAAATAAAATAACACTCAAATATGAACTTAAGGTCGTATAAAAATAGAAAAATATACATTACACATACCCGAGCAGGAGAAAATAGATGAAGAATACCAAACTCAGGTATGGAAAACCGAATACCTACAATCTAAACGAGGTATTAAAAAGCCACGCATAAGAGGTAAAATACCTAAAAGAAAAGCTGGTGTGTATTCTGTGCATAACACGTGAATAATGACATTAGGTATGGTAATACCTGAATAATAATCGGTGTTTTTTTATACAAATAGTGATTTTTCCATGATTGAATAATACCTCAAACAGTTCTCAACACCAAACGACTAACTCGTTAAGGTATTTTACCAATACCTGTGAAATACCAAAATAAGTTATTTACAATACCTGGATATCCGACAAATACCTTGTCAGGGTATGATACCTGACTTTGATATGTTGCAGTTATGTGTCAGTTATTCGTTCCTGCTCGGGATACAGTTAGTTTCTGGTATCAGTAGTGCCACAAAAGTTCAGCCTATTGGACGCAGTGGCTTAATTTCCCCAACAGGGGAGGAAAAAAAAATCAGTAGATACATTTTAGTGATCTGCTCTAAATCCCATACTTTAGGATCCTTTTTCCATATCTACTAGCTTATTCTCACCGCTTTTGGTTTTTGGTCGTGTTTTTCTTCCTTGAACGTTTCTCATAACATATAGGGGAACCTTTGTATTTTCGGCAGCTTTGTTCTCCTTGTAATGGATTTTATTTGGAACCTATTGAACTCAGAGTTGGTCTCAAATCCATCACAATCAAGCTGAATTATATGGCCATTTTTTCAGGCAATTTGGACGACAAACCAATGACAATGATTGCGTAAAATCGCATTTCATGTCAAATTAAATTTCAATTGCGATTTTGTTTCTTATGGTCGTCTCCGATCATAAAAGGTGCGAGATACTATCGGTAGGATCGCACAGAATCGGATAGAATCGTGAAAAAAACATACATTCTTAGTGTCAACTAGCTGCAGGTCCGCTACCATCGTATATATGATTTCTTTGAATCGTGGAAATCGCCGCTTCACATCGTATATGAATCTGCTAAATCGAGCTTGCTACCTAAAGGTATGATGAAAATCGGTGAAATTGTTTACAACTATAACAATGTTGTATATTGATCGTTTGCGTCACACTTGCGTCGTATACCAAGTGAATGAAATCGTAGAAATCGTATATTCATGTTTACAGTCGCATATGATTGTTACTGCACTTTTAATAGTCGAATCTCAATCTCGGAAATCGTAAATGGTTTTGTTTACATACTTGTATGATGGAGAAAAAGAAAAAATGGTATTCATCACAAATTTGTATTTTTGTTGTTGTTGACACATTCCAACCATGGTAGCAATAATTTCAACCAAATATATAGGTTTTCATACTAGCAGATGACTTACAATAAGTGATGTATTGATTCTCTCGATGCAATTACAGCCGCTTGTGCGTGGGGCGGCAATCTCGAGGCCCACAGGTCAAGCAACACAGCATCACCTAGCGAGGATCCAGCAACGCGCCGCATTTCATTGAACAGTTGGCTAGGCTTCATGTCTCCCAGCGGCATATCCGAGAGCATACGCTGTAGCCGTTTTTGTTGGCTGTCGGCGAAATGTTCAATGAGCTTCGTTTTTATGTACGTGTACTTGTCGTTGGCTGGCACACCGTCGATAATCACGCGCAATTCCGAAAGCTTATTCGGTGGAACTTGCGCCATCACTATGCTGAATTTGCGCGCATCGTACTGGGCACTAGCACTGATCCCCGAAGCCGTGAACCAAAATTTCAACGAGAGGAAATAGGATTCGATATTCAATTCACTCATGCTCGGCGGTTGGAGGCGCGGTGCACTAATCGATTCTAATTGCACTTTTTCACCGGCGCTGGTCTTCGTCTCATTTTCGAGAGACATTTTCAGGCGATTTCACGATTACGACCGTTTACTACTTCGAGCGCGGACAACTGGTGCACGGACTGCACAATTAATTTTCGATTGTCGGTAGGTCACCACTTTGGCGAACGGAGTATGGAAAGACTATCTGTTGTTAGAGTCAGATAAAAATTATATTTCAAAAGATCTACCTAGTGTTTATATACAGGTTTGAGGACATTGCCTCGCATAGTCAAAAATAGATTTCAATAGCGTATACAAAATTGGTACAATTGATTGAATTCAACGATGGCCAGACGGGCCGCTTTTATAAAAATATTGTACAGAACAATTTGCCGCGATCGAGCGAGAAGATTCGTCATCGACTGGAGATGTTACATCGATGATGACGATGATGATGCTACATAGGGGAACTTTTGTATTTTCGGCAGCTTTGTTCTCTTCGTCATGGGTTTTATTTGGAACCTATTGAACTCAGAGTTGGTCTCAAATCCTGTAACGATAGGAGGAGTGAGGGAGGGCAAGTGCTGTGTTACGCTTTATACAAAATTTCAAAATTTCCTATACAAAAGTTGTTACGTGGGGTAGAGAGGCATTCTTAAATTTTCAAATTTAATGTTACGTATTATTTGAATGAACCCAAAGAGACATCACAGACAAACAGATGTACAGTCGAGACTCTTATAAGATCACTGGTCGGGGGGCGCAATAGGAATCCGCTTAATAGGAGACTAAGAGCTTATGGGATTTCGGCATTTTGGGGGTGTGGCCTATTATCTCGGGTGTGTTAAGAGTTAGTAGTTTCTTCGGCAAAGTTTTAGGGCTTGATAAGATCTACCATTTAGAACTTTGGTTCATATAATTAGTTGGCAACTTGGCCGCTAGAGGGACCATCAACAGTTTGATGCTAAATTGCACTACAGGAACCATATCAGGTTGTCAAGCAAACGTTACGATATGCGACAGCTCAAGACCCTGATAATTTGGAAGGATAGTGTCTTCGGGAAAGTTGTTGGGTACGCCAATAACTTACTGACGATGAGTTGCGAAGTTCAAAATTCCTCCACTGGGCGGCGCTAGTGAGCAAGTAAATTTTCAAAATCTCATATCTTGTTTCGCAATTCTGCCACTAGGCGGCGCAAATTTTAGAAATCTCATAGCTCAGAATCCTGATAACTTAGAAAGTTGGTGTCTTCGGCAAAGTTGATCAGTATGGCATAAACTTATATAAGAATTTTGTAACAAGTGTGTATTTTTATGTAAGTTTATGTCATACTGATCAACTTTGCCAAAGGCACCAACTTTCTAAGTTATCGGGATTCTGAGATATGAACTCTCCGGAACTTTTCCGGAGATATTTTGGATTGTACTGTGGTCAGGGGGTGGGAGAGGGTTCTGTTTTTTTTTTTTTTTTTCAAATGGCTTATAGTGATTATTTCGTGTATTACACTAGTTTACAGCATTTTTGAACTCGGTAAGCTGATGATCATTTTTGGTGTAGAATCATGCCCTGAGTTCGAAAACGCGAAAGAAAAAAAATACAGTAGAGCGGAAATTTTTTCGACTTTCCATACAAGGTTGATGATTTGAAACCGATTTTTGTTCTATTTTTAAGCAAAGTCGCTCACTTCAAACATCTCATTCTTCGTAATCAATGCTCCGATTGAGCTGAAATTTTTACTGTAACCCGCCTACATATGATATGTCAAATAAACGTCGAGAAAGAATTTTTATGTTGTTTTTTTCTTATTGAAAAAAAATACATTTCTTCAAAAAATTTTGGGAATTTTGCTAAAATTTAAGAAGATTGTCCCTAAAACTCGCCAATATCTTGAATTTCATCAATCTGACGCAAAACCTGTATTCAGATGATCGAAAGGTATTGTATTCAGCTTTTAATTTATGGAAAAAGATTTAAAATTGGTTGAACAATACGTAATTTTTTTGAATTTTAGTGAATTACATATTTTGAAACGTTGCAAAACTCGATATTGACCTAAAACTCAAAAACTGTTCTACTTAAAATTTTTTGAAGGTCGGTTTAGAAATCAGCACTAAATTGTGCTTCAAAATTTTGGTCGTTGACAGAAGTTCACGACTTTCGTTTTATTTTGTAAACTTGTGTTATTGTCTTTGACAGGCCCCCGCGGAACCTGTATCAGATGTACCGGAGCGGCCACATCAGTTGATACATACAGGGGATGGCCAAAATGTTTGGGATAGGCAACTTTTTTTTCTCTCACAAAAAAGTTCAACATGCTATAACTTTTCATAGAGTGCATAAAAAAATCTCAAATTTTGTCTGTTTGTCAACCTATTATATGTGCATCACTAGCACAAATTCGGGCTCGATTGATTAATGTTTCGCAAAGTTAGAACCGTTCGTGTAAAATACTATTTTTTAGACAACTCATTTTTGAGCTGTCATATCTCGGAAACCAGTGAACCATATTGAATGAAATTTTGAACGTACACAAACAATATGTATATGCTTCACAAACTATTAAAACATAGGTACTTTTTAAACGTAGAAAGAAGTTATCATGGATTGATACTTTTTGGATTTTTCTCTTAAAAAATTATTTTTTTTTACATTAACGCCAATAAATTTAAGTGTTGTTATCCAAAGATTTTCCACTTCTGTTCTCAAGTTATCTCTAATCAGATATATTAGAGCCAATTTAGATTGCAGAAAGAACACATTTAGTAATTTTTGTGTGGTTTTGTAAATTTGACTTATTTTCCTCTATATGGGCAAAAATTTCAACTCGGTATAACTTCATTCGCCGTGAGAAAATATGACATTTCATAACGCCGTATTAAGTATTAATATATTGTTGGTAAACGATAAAAAATTCATTCAATTCAGTTAACTGGTTTCCGAGATATGACAGCTCAAAAATTAGTTGTCTAAATAATAGTGTTTTACCCGAACGGTTCTTACTTCGCGAAAAATTATTCAATCGAGCCCAAATTTGTACCAATGCTGTACATATAATAGGTTGACAAACAGTCAAAATTTGAGATTTTTTGATGCACTATATGAAAAGTTACAGCATGTTGAATTTTTTTGTGAGAGAAAAAAAGTTGCCTATCCCAAACATTTTGGCCATCCCCTGTACTTCATTTATTTTTTCTGCCCGATTCTCTTGAAATCATGAAGATTGATACGTTGCACGGCATGTTATAGTTGCAAATCAGATATGTCCCCGATGACACCCCCGTGGAACTTATGCTAGATGTTCCGGGTGGCCATACTAGCTGATACAGACTTCACTCTATCGTTTCTGACTCAGTCATTCGAAATCATGAAGATTGACAGGTCGCTGGGCATGTTTAGTTTGAAAACCAGAAGTGTCCCAATGAGGCCCCGCGGAACCTGTCACGGGGATCCGGATGGGTCAACTTGTTCAAATCTGATTATCGCAGTTGTGCTTCACTGTTCGCAACAAAAATATCGCTGAAAATTGATGGAGGCGATGGCCCTTGCAACGCATGGAATGATATTTTAATGAAATCGAATTCGATATTTTATTTTGGGGCGTAACTGGGTATATTTTGAAGATGCTCTAGCATGTATAACTTTTTGCAAAAAAGATTTGGAAATCGTATTTTACACATAGTGGGGCAAAAGGTCGAATTGTGGGGCAAAAGTTCGAGTCATGTGGCAACTTTGGGTAGAAACCTATAATTCTGCAAAATGTACATATTATCTCTAAGAGTGATGGAATTAGTGAGAAAATTCGATTAAAGTTGAAAAAAAATGTTGTTTTATCTGAATTTGGCGGAAAACTACTAATTTTTGGTGTAGTAAATTTAACCCTGATTTGGGTAAAATCCAAATCGAATTTTAAAGTGTATTCCAGTTCTAACATCAAATATCAAGTGGTTTCAGGTACTCCTATTACCAAAGTGTCAAAATAGTGTGCTACGGTTAGCGAAATTCCACAAACACTAGATTCGAACTTTTGCCCCAGTGGTGGGGCAAGATTTCGAATAAAACACACATGTACAAAAAGTGTTGTAACTCAAAATTGAAAAGACATTTGGCGTAACTTTGTTCAGCAAAATTTTAGCTCATGGATGGTAGAATCACCACACGGTATTTATTTATTTTTATCTGCTTCGATTTTTTGAAATAGGTCGAATTATCAACTAAGGTCGAACTTTTGCCCCACCTTACTCTAAATATCCTGCCTTGTCTTCTTGTATGCCGTGGTCAAAAATTAAGACCCTGTAATACGGATTTTCTGAAACCCATGGTGATTCAACCGATAGATAGGCCGGTCCAACCGATAGATGTCGATAGATAATGAGTTTCTGAGTTGAAAGAGCCAAAAGTTTAAATAAAAAATGGCAGAAAATTCAAGGCGATATGATCATTTTAATTTGGTGGGTTCCCTGCCGACATTCTACGGGTGTTTTTTTTTTTGCTGGTCACATAACGGTTATGGGTCTTCAGTTGGCCTTGTGGTTAAGGCAATGGATCGCCCATCCGGAGACGGCGGGTTCGATTCCCGTTCCGGTCGGGAAAGCTTTCTCGACTCCCTGGGCATAGTGTTCTTGCCTTACAATGTACAAATTCATGCAATGGCAGGCAAAGAAAGCCCTTCAATTAATAACTGTGGAAGTGCTCTAAGAACACTAAGTTGAAGAGAGAGGCAGGCCAAGTTCCAATGCGAACGTCGAGCCATAAAGAAGAAGAAGAAGAAGAAGAAGAAGAAGAAGAAGAAGAAGAAGAAGAAGAAGAAGAAGAAGAAGAAGAAGAAGAAGAAGAAGAAGAAGAAGAAGAAGAAGAAGAAGAAGAAGAAGAAGAAGAAGAAGAAGAAGAAGAAGAAGAAGAAGAAGAAGAAGACGGTTAAAAGTATATAAACAACAAAATGGAAAACATCACATTGAACAACAATCAATATGATGAGCCGAAGCATCATCCAGAGTGACAAGTGCATCGCCATCTCTGGCAATCCGCCAGAACTGCATATATAACTCCCATTTGCTTATCGAGCAAATCACCACCTGAACACACAACCCATTAATGCAATCTAAACGTGCCACTCAATAAACCGGATAGTGGCCGGCCTGCCACTTAGTTCATCGCTTTTTATATCATCGGCAATCCAAACGAGAGCTCTATTGCTAAATATCCTGAAATTTATTGCTAATATTGGCCATGCCATATAAAACTTTATGAGGTCCGACGCTATAAACGAATATTTATCTATTCTCGCCATTCACGAATGGGTGCAACACTTTTTTCATTCCGCTGCTGGCTCATTCCACACTCTAGTAGGATCACTTTGCCATACCCACTCATGAAGGACGACCAACGAGAGATGATATAAAAAAAATCAACCACTATACAATATAGCAGTATCTAGAGCAGCTCCCGCTCCCACGCCTCCGCATGCCGCACCCATCGTCACCCACAATGTCACAGGTCGAGTAGCCTCCCCCAAATACAGGAAAACCCTTCTGTCAGTAGTGGCCTCGAGTGGCACACCATGCTCGGTTTAATCCGGCAAGCTGGCTCTCCTCAAGCCAAGCTAAATCTTCATTTCGTTTCTCGGTCATACATATATCATTAGGGAATCCTTTTCAAAGGCTAAATCCAGCCATCGTCGTCGTTGTCGTCCTCTCGCTGCTGGTTGGCTGCTTGGTTGGTTGGTTGGTTGTTGGGTGCTGAACTGATCTTACTTTCACGTTTCTTTTTTCTGTCCCGAACTGGTTTCATGTGGGCATGCTACTCGGATAACTATTTCCGTTGCCACTGTAATAAAGTGAATCACAAAAAAAAATCTAGAGGATGTAGAACTCAAAAGAAATGGAAAACAATCGAACAAAAAACGGTGGATTCACATGGACGAGTTGGAAAATTGAGTCGAAAATAAATCCGCAAGGATGGACATTTTCGCTTCGCTTAGATTTGAGGTTATCTATCTTCGATGGTCTGTGGAACATCCTTTGCTGGCCTATCTACGTGTGTAGCTTGAAGTCAATCAATACTTAGGGTGATAATGAAATATAGGAATACTGCTTGATTTGTGATGTAACACTTAAAGTTCTTCATGAAGGACGTTATAATTTTAAGTACACGTACAATAGATTTCGTGTAAAAAATAGGAAATTGCAAAAGCACACGGTTCATCATGCACAATTCCAAACAACAACGTTTTTGCTTTTCTCGTACACTACGTGTACTGGAAAGGCTATATGTCCACTCCAAAAACGACTTTTTCATAGAAGGCCCGGAGGGTCAAGTCACATATACCAATCAACTTAGCTCGACGAATTGAGGTGATGGCTGTGTGTGTATATATGTGTGTGTGTATGTGTGTATGTGTACAAAAAAACTCACTTTTTGGCAGTAAACCTCAACCGATTCTAATGACCGACGGCTCATTCGACGTGGAATCTGGTCCCACTCCCAAGCAACACACATGTTATATTGTAGTTTCGACAGCGCAAGTTTTGGTTGTATAGAAGTTTTTTTACGTTATTCCAACACAATGTGAGAATTACGTCAAATTGACTTCTATGCAACCAAAATTTGCGCTGTCGTAACTCTTATATAACATGTGTGCTGCTTGGGTTGTTTTCTATTGAAAATTGTTCGGATCGGTCCAGCCGTTCCGGAGTTATGGCCATTTACGTGTTCCGGACCAGTACCCTTGGAAGGGGCCATACATAAAAATGTAACAAACACATACATGCGACACATCAAACTGCGGCATCCCAAGCAACACATGCAACATCATCTAGAATGTGGCTTTCTGTGCTTTGGTCTAAATGAGTTGCACTAGAAGCACATGAAACTTCCATCTTGTCAATTGAGTTGCATTTAAACTTCGAAATTCGTAAAGTTGCGGCTTTGTTTCATAGAAATCACAAATAACCACGTGTTTGACATCGATTCGGGGAGGCGGAGCTTACATATTCCTCGCAAGTGATAATACAGTTAGCTCACGTTAAAAGTGCAATGTAACATGCATGAAACATCTAACTCTGGTTTGTTTGTTCAGATTAGGTTCCAAGAGCGTTACAGAAAACTTGGGCGTCTTTTCATTTTGACAGTTCTCTAACTTGTGACAATGAAGGTGCAATAAAGTCACAAGCAACTTCAGTAGCTTTTATGATGCGTTGAGCAGCGATTCTCTCACAGAGCTCTTGGTGTAGTATGCAAGGTGTGTAGATAATACTCCTGGTGTCCATGGTTCGAGTCTGGACGTTTTTTTTTTCATTTTTTTTATCATTCTCCCTCGTTGCATAAGAATTCAGAATCTGCGCTTTTTGGATTCCAGATAAGAAGCAATTGTGTTCTGTTGTCCGTGATACGGACATTATTCACTGTCCGTTGCACTAAGGTTGCTGTTACTGGCTTAGAAACAAGTCGTGTTGCTTGGGATTTGGGATAACCTGATGAACAGTTAGCAAGAGAACAGTCTCAGACCAAATCTGAACCGGTTGTGTTCCGGAACTGGTTCCGGATGTCCCGCCGGAAGTGGCCAAATATAAAAGTGAATCAAATCCATGCATGCGACACATCAAACTGCGGCATTTTCGATAACCTGATGAGCAGTTAGCAAGAAAACAGTCTCAGACCATATCTGAACCGGTAGTGTTCCGGAACCGATTCCGGGTGTCCCGCCGGAAGTGGCCAAATATAAAAGTGAACCAAATCCATGCATTGGATGAAATTATATAAAACGACGAATGAATTCGTCAAGAACTGTATCAAAATGATATTGTCAATATGTACGTAGATGATATCCAAAGTGTGTACGGATGGAGTAAATTTGAGCATTCAAAGCAATCCTTTTCGAACGAATAAATATTCAACTCATTTTGCGACAGAGTACTTGTTGTCATTCAAAGCAGCCTTCTAAATATTTATATTTGCTTAAATTTCACCTTCTACTACACTCTGTAATTGACACATTGAAAGGGTATCTGATTAATGAGCTGCAGGTGGGAAAATCAAGGCTTGTTAATTTCTTTTTTTTATATATTTGAACATGTAAAAATGAAATTGTTATGAAAAGAATTTTTATTACATGCCAAATGAATTCGTCTGAAATTTTATAACTCATAGTGGTTTTCTGAAAATGTACGTATATGGCCTCTAAAATTGTGCGGATAGAACGTATTTGGTGCATCTTTTACAATGTGTTTTGGACGGATTAGAGTTCACTTAGCACAGTTGTTGCAGAGTTATGTGGTTGGGATCCTAAATAATATCAAAATGAAGGTGCCTGTCTACCGAATTCAACATTGATTTAGAGCTAGAATATAGTTGTTACGACCTACAAAGGGATAGACTATGGAAATTTGGTCCAATGACACCCCTCTGACGGTACTCAATATTTCCCCTATCCTTCGATTTTTTTTTTAAATTGGTATTCTGTAGCTGACTTTCAGCCTGAACATTAGCCAAGTAGCCTACGAGGGTCAAATGCTTCTTACTATTTTTCCCGATTTTTTTATCGATTTACAAAATGAGCAAAAAGAATATTTTTTGATACTAAAAAAATAATCCACGTACCTAATTTCAAATGAAAAACATAAGCATAAGTGTTTAATAACATCCAACTGTACTGAAGTTACTGAGTGATTTGACAACATTTGAGTTCACTGCTGCACCACACTCTAGATTGGTTTTATTGCGATCCTGTTAATTGATTTACCGCTTATAATCAGTATTTTTTTTTCTACTTTTCGGTCACTTTTCGTAATGTTTTCTATATATAAAATCAGCCACCATGAATACGAATCGAACCGTATTAAAATCAAGCTGATCGGTTCACCCGCCCGTGAGATGCATTGCCTCGATGAAAAGCTAAATTCATTTGTGGTCGTTTCCGGTTGAAAAACGGCAAAGTTCATCTGACTCACCGAACATCATGAAGGGTTGTGATTAACTCTTGAAATCTTGCACTTGAAATATATTAATTTTTTTATTATAAATTTGGAAGTATTTTCGTAACTCTTGAGTTTGGCTTAACTTAGACTGCTTTCGGCATGAATTTAAGGCAAATTATTATGAAGAGTTTAAGTCCGAATTTCTTAAGTTGAGAGAGAGTTGAGCACACTTGTAATAAGCTTAAAATAAGAAGATCAGGTGCGCTGTTTACGAAGATATTTGTGCTCTCAAAATTGTGAGTAGGTGCCAAAGTCGGCCATTTTGGCGGCCATTTTGGAATTCTACCCAGACAACCAGGAATCGCATAAGGATGCACGCTGTACATCGTATAAAGACTTATTTTAAGTCACTATCGCATATATGTACGGCTGAGGGACACTTTTCATCGCATATGGTGTTATTTTTTGAGCTTATTGCGATGCATCTGACAAAATCATATAAGTGTGCAAATTAACTTTAATCATGTATGACTACTTCGTTGTAGACGCTATTCTGATGTTTTATTGCGACGAACTTTGCTTATTCGCAAAAGCGTTCGAGCTAACTCGCAAAGTGTCAATCGAATTCGTATAATTGCGTACTGCGATGGTTATACGACTTCGCTTGGTAATTTCTTATTAAAGACACTACACCGTCTTCAGCCAGAGGCCGCACAGACTGAACATAACTAATATTAGACAACGGACAACACATGAAACACCCAGTGGCCCGGTGGAGAATTTTCCGTTTGACGAAAAGTTTTCCCCGACTGGAGCGGGAATCGAACCCACACTCCGAGGCTTACGAGACACCTTAACGGCTGACGCCGCTAACCGCTCGGCCACGAAGCCCACAGTCAGTGAAACTCGCATTGGTGTATAAACTAAATCGCATAAAAATAAAAATAAACTCTTTAAAATGTGCATACAAACTCGCATAAGCTAGAATCGTTAACGTTGGCATATTGCGATGTGATACGTGATAACAATGAAAGAGGTGCTCTTGGAGTGCCAAAAAGCTACAAGAAAGTAAGCAGTCATCATTATAATGACAAAACAAATAACAAAGCCATCATTTTTGGTTTGTTGACTCGAAAATTATCGATGAGATGTGCTAGCAAGAGAGGGATAGTGATAGCTGTGCGGGAAATTACGCTTTGTCATTTTGAGCTCCAGATAGTCTACCGAACACGTTCAACTCAGGGAATCCAAGTGCAATCCAACAAACACTGAGGTAAGTTAGAATGTCATGACAATTAGCCAGTGTGTTTTATAAGTGGTGTTTGGTGTTAACTGTGAAGTGTGGCTCGATAATCCAAAGGTTATTAGTTCGATACTGAGATGACAAGATTTGTTTTTTTTCGAATATTATAAAGTCGCATAACATGCTATATTACGTCACAATAGTGCTCACCGTGCACCGCATAAGATATCGCTTCAAGTCATATAGCGTTATTATATTTCCGTCAATGCACGTATAGCGCCTCCACTTTTGTACGCATAAGGCACTTTTACTGCATCTTATGCGATGTAACTTTACCGCATAAAAGTACATATAACATGAACATAAACTTCATTATACGTGCAAATTGGTTGTCTGGGTAACAAGTCTGTCCCTAAAAAGTTAAATAGGATAGGATAATTCAATCAGAAACTTAGCATAGATTCCCGCTAAAATTTCTTCAACATTTTCTATTAGAATTTCCTCTTTGATTTCAGAGTTTTGTGGAGAATTATGTTGGGAGGCCGTCAGAACCTCCCCAAGCAGTCGCGTTAGAACAAGTTTTTGTTAAGCGTTCATTCTTTATGGTGATAGACCAACAACTTTTCCAGAGATTGCATTAGGGATCATCTAGAAATTCTCTTGGGGTAACGCAAAAAAACGACAGGACAATCGGTAGGAAATTTTACTAGAATCTCCTCGATCATTTCAGTAATAAATTCTTTTTGCAGTGTCTCAATGAACTTTCTACTACATCAGGGATGTGTAATGCCGCGAGCACACTCGCGAAAAGCATTTTTTACTTTAGATTCTAGATTCAAATTCTTCCTCAACGGTATTAATAGTAACCATAATTTTAAAACATTTTTGTAAGATTTTTTAGTTTTTTTTCCATATCTTCTTCTTTTTCCTCTTCTTTACGGCTCAACGTCCCCACTGGGACTTGTCCTGCCTCGCTTCAACTTAGTGTTCTTTGAGCACTTCCACAGTTATTAATTGAAGGGCTTTCTTTGCCTGCTATTACATGAATTTGTATATTGTGAGGTAAGTACAATGATACACTATGCCCAGAGAATCGAGAAAATTTTCCCGACTGGAACGGGAATCGAACCCTCTGTCTCCGGATTGGCGATCCATAGCCTTAACCACTAGGCTAACTGGAGATCCACATCATATATCCATATCATATGAGCAAAAATGTATCCCCTGTATGAAGAACCCCCACATTTGTTAATCCAGCCCTAGTGGACAACCCCTTTTATTCCATCTTGTTTTACTGCTGAATATGCCACGATAACGTAGTGAATATCTTGCATATGGGTCATTCCACACCAAGTGTACACACCGCCTGTTATCGACCATCACGGATTTTGACCAAATTTTGTTGGAATGTTTGCTTTAATGGAGGAAGAAAAAATCCAAATTTTGGTGCCGATCAGATCACCCCTCGGCCCGTGGCAGCACCCCTCGTCTTTGCCAATACATGAAAAATCCAAGTTTTTCCTTCCTTTTCTTAATTTATAGCTATGAAACTATAACATGTACATATTTTTGACCTTCGGCTTTTTTGAAGAAAATTGTCTGAGGAATACAGGAAAAATATTATTTGTTTGATACAGTGTTGCCAAACATGTTATTTTCCAATTTTAAAATTATAAATCGATTTTTCGTCGAATGAGTATATTTTTATTTTAAAAATTTTGATTCCATCGTGTTTATCAGACATTTTCCAATCGAAAAGGCTCAACTCCCCGAGGTCTTTTTGGCCGTTCCAGAGATACAGCGTTTTTAAGCTTGGAAACCGTTGTTTATCATATATCAAATTAGTCTAACTTACAAGTTTTGTTAAGAAAACATTATTTGATGCAATTCAAAGGTGATTTTATCTAATTTAGGCCAAGATATGCAGAAAATTGTGTGAAAAAAATGTGGCAGTGTTGCCAGATTTTCAACTTTATGTAATGGATAAGTATAGATAGTTTATTTTAAAAGGGGATCTATCAAGATATTCATTTTAATTGTTATTCTATCTATTGAAACAAAATTTTTACGGAAGTGTTGCCAAATATAGCAAAGCGTTTTGCTAAAACCTGATTCCCATTTTGTATCACATCTAATCATAAAAAACGATTTTTCATACGATTTCAGGTGCATTTTTTTAACTGATTAAGTTGGTGGTACATGAGAGAAGATGAAAAAGAAAATATTACAGTGGTGCCAGCTCATAAAATATAAATATCAGTCTGTCTGTTATATAGAATCTTAAACTACTGGGCCGATTGGCGTGAAAATCAGTATGCAAGAGTTTTTGGGTACGGGGAAGGTTCTTAGCATGGTGGGAGATCCCTCCCATATCTGGAAAGGGAAGCTCCCATGACGACGTTTGCCGGGACAGCTAGTTTCTGATAAAATAAAATGAACTCTTGAATCATATATTCAAAATGAAACTAAAAAAATATTGTATCAGATATTCACACATTGCCCTCTGATTTCTTTACTTTGCTACACTGAAAGCCGTCTTACAGTAATGCCCAGCATAAAAATATTTTCAAATTTACCATGGCAAAACGTGATTATTGACCCACAAACGCTTGTTGTGTGTTTTGTTTCCATTCATATCAGCCGGTTCGATAGCAGAGGGTAGAGTGCGAGCCTGGTGATCTCAAGGTAATTTTTTAATTGTAAATCGGTTCCATGGTAAAATTAAAAATATAACTCTGTTGAATTGAAACGAAACTCAGTCTGCACAAATTTAGTGGCGTTGTGTATTTAAATTAACCCTGCAGAATCGTAATTTCAACCACAATCTTAATGTTGTTTAGGTGCCTGGAAAGATACGCTTTGTACGCATACCCGGGTTGCTAGTCTTTTAAATGTGTCATCTAATCTGTTGCTTGGTTCTTTTTCATATATGCACTGTAGCGAAGGAAATCCAAAATCCTCTTCGTGAATCTTTTACTTCAAACTCAAAACTGATTCGCTCTTTATATAGCTGTCAAAAAAGAGAGCAAAACAACTCACCTTTAATAGTTCGATGCGAGAAGCCATATATGAGTAAGTGACATAGTACCGATAGTTGAGCTCTTTGGTAATTTAGATTTTTACAATAAAAATATAATGTTTGGTACACTTTCGTCAACATTCATGTTTACAAAGGTAGAATGTCAATTGGATCGTAACATATAAATTTTAAGCTTAAACATTTTAAACTTAAACATTTTATAGTTATTCATTCCAATAAATCCAAAATTGATTAACTGGCAACACTGTCATAGATTTTTTTCCATAGTTTTCTATTTTCCTCTATCTAAAACAGCCCAAATCACCTTTAAATTGCATCAAAAAATGTTTTCTTAGCGAAACTTGTAAGTTGGACTAATTTAATACATAAGAAAATAAACGTTTTCCAAGCTTAAAAACGCTGTATCTCTGGAACGGCCAAAAAGACCTCGGGGAGTTAAACTTTTTCGATTGGAAAATGTCTGATAAACACGATGGAATCAAAATTTTTAAAATCAAAATATACTCATTCGACGAAAAATCGATTTAAAATTTTAAAATAGAAAAATAACATGTTTGGCAACACTGTATCAAAAAAATAATATTTTTCCTGAATTGCTCTGACAATTTTGTTCAAAAAATCCGAAGGTCAAGAATGTGTAGATGTTATAGTTTCAAAGCTATACATTAAGGAACGGGAGGGAAAACTTGGATTTTTCTTGTGTTGGCAAAGACGAGGGGTGCTGCCACGGGCCGAGGGGTGATCCGATCGGCACCAAAATTTGGATTTTTTCTTCCTCCATTTAAGCAAACATTCCAACAAAATTTGGTCAAAATCCGTCATGTGGAATGACCCATATTGAATTCAAAAGATAATTTTACTGAAAGTATATGCGATAAGCAAATAGAAAAACAACGTGAGATAAATATGTATGCTTAGAATGGCAGTTTTATGTTTTAAAATAAATGCACTTCGAATGTCATAACGTATTAAGCTGTCGTGGCACTCGCGGGCCCATATAGCCGAGGCGGTAAACGCACGGGTATTCAGCATGACCATGCTGAGGGTGACGGGTTCGATTCCCGGTCGGTCCAGGATCTTTTCATAAAGGAAATTTCCTTGACTTCCTTGGGCATAGAGTATCTTCGTGCCTGCCACACGATATACACATGCAAAATGGTCATTGGCAGAGGAAGCTCTCAGTTAAAACCCAGATTAATCCACCTAGTGGTGATAGTGCCTTTCTCGTCGAACATGTACTCATGATCTTTCCTTGGTTGGGATACGGCTGGGATGATTTTGGTTCAGAATGTTGGCTTCAGCCTTTTGGGGGAATCGAAAACACTAGTTTATGAATTTTTCTGACGTCTCGATCTGTATGGGGCCTTTTCAAGGGTTCAATCGGTCAAGGTTTCCTAGTCAAGATGGCCTTGTCTAACTTAAAAATGTCATACGAAAGTTTTGGTATTTATTGAGTCCGTTCGGTTTGGAACCGTCGTGATGTGGACAATCGCCTACCTATCGGGCGGTTTAGAATTCGGTCCCTGTTTTTGGAATCTTCTACTATTGTTTGTTTAGCTAGTTTCTGTGATAGGGCCATCATTCCGAAGCATGATCTTTCCATCGACGTAATGCGAACTGTTCCTGAATCCCGAGAATACCTTATTTAGAAAAGCAATAATTTTAATAAAATTGGGAAATTTATTAATTGAACATATTCCGACGTTACGTTAAACGTATAGACTGGGCTGAAAAATATCAGAATTTTCAGTTGACTGCTTGAGCACCTTCACTATCACTGAAGACCGATCAACATCAAGACGATAATTACAAGCTAGGTTATAACGTCTTTCACAATCACAGATGACTTTACGGCAGGCCTGCCCAACCTTTCGTGGCCACGGGCCACAAGTGATGCTCCATACCAGTCGACGGGCCAGACATTAAATTTCGACATCAAATTTCGAAAGCACGAATGCAACAGTGAAATTTTGTACATCCGATTACCCGTTCTCACGGCAAATCACAACACTGACATCATTTGAGTCATATAAATGTGAGCAAGAATTCTTGATTTTTTGCAAAAATCACCCTGAATACTTTTTTTCTGAATTTTGCCGAACTGCAGGTTGCAGCAAACAATTTGCTGAAATTCAGCAAACTTCCCTGATTCGTTCAGTAAACTCTGCTGTTCAGCAGCAACGTTTGTCTGAAATTCAGTAAATTTTGCTGAAATTCTGCTTCAAATTTGGCTGTACCTTTCAAGTTTAAAATTTTTAAATTTATGTATTTAAATTTTTCAATCTTTGAAAATAGGTAGTTTTCGAGTTTATTTTTAATATTAAACTTTATTGAAATATGAAATATCTTCAAATATTTTAATCCTTGGGCCAAGTTTCATTCATCGATTCCGCGGGCCGTATGTTGGACAGCCCTGCTTTACGGTCTTCGACATAGTTTTTTCTTCACACTTTAGGCTATATTTTATTATCATAGGTTACAAAATTCATGTAAAATTTGACAAAAAATGAAAGCAAATGAAATTGCCCATACTAAATCCCATAAAAAATTCCCAGTAGATTTAAACGGGAAAGAGGATTGAAAAAACTTTCTCCGGGGTTGATGCGATAATTTTCTCATATAACGTTGACCTATCCTACTGTATATTTTTACACCTCAGTGATTTGATGAGATTGCTTTAGTACAGACAAACAGACATATCATTTGTAACATATTGCTATTATATTCATCGTTACGAAAAAATAATCGCCAAATGCTAATCAGGTTGCGTTTCACTGCGGCTTGATGTTGGTAGTGAGTAGACGTCAAACGAGCAACAACGATTAATAATTGTTTCAACCGTTGAAAACAAGGACGATGGAGAGTGAGTAGAGTTAGACGTCTGTATGTATGTGGCCTTTGTTCAGTCAAGATTTTGTTTTCTTACACATATTTATCGCTTGCATTGACTTTGTTCATTTTTGAAGTTCCTGCGAAGCACCCTAGGAAGCACCCAATGCTGATTTTGCATCACTATCGGTAGCCTCTAATGTGGTCTGAGCCTATTTTCTTGCTGATCGTTCTTCATGGTTTAAAAAAAGACCGCGGTTCGATGTGTCGCATGCATAGGTTTGGTTCTTTTTGGCATTTGGCCACTTCCGGCTGGACACCCTAGATCGGTCCTGGAACACTATCGGTAGCCTTTATAAAGATCTTCGTTGTGGTCTATTTTCTGACTAATCGTTCATCACGTTATTTAAAAAGCCGCTGTATAATGTGCCGCAGGCATGGGTTTTGATATCTACTACATTTGACCACTTCCAGCGGGACACCCGGAACCGGTTCCGGAACTCTATCGGTTGATCCAAATATGATCTGGAACTATTCTCTTTTATTAACCGTTTATCAGGTTGCCTGAAGAGCTTGCGATTTGATGCGCCGCATGTAAGGGGTTGGTTAATTTTTATACTTGGCTACTTCCGGCGTGACATCTGGAACCGGTTCAGTAACACTACCGGTTCAGATATGGTCTGAGAATGTTTCCCTGCCCACTGTTCATCAGGCTATCGAAAAAGCCGCTGTTTGTTGTATCGCATGCATGGGTTTGGTTCACTTTCATATTTGGCCACTTCCGGCGGAACATCCAGAACCGGTTCCGGCACACTACCGGTTCAGATGTGGTCCGAGAATAATTTCCTGCCTACTGTTCATCAGGCTATCGAAAAAGCCGCTGTTTGATGTATCGCATGCATGGGTTTGGTTCACTTTCATCTTTAGCCAGTTCCGGCGGAACACCCAGAACCGGTTCCGGAATAATACCGGTTTAGATATGGTCTGAGAATGTTTTCCTGCCTACTGTTTATCAGGTTATCGAAAAATCCGCTGTTTGATGTGTCGCATGTATGGCTTTGGTTCACATTCATATTTGGCCACATCCGGCGGATCACCCGGAACCGGTTCCGGAACACTACCGGTTCAGATATGGTCCGAGAATATTTTCCTGCCTACTGTCCATCAGGCTATCGAAAAAGCCGCTGTTTGATGTATCGCATGCATGGGTTTGGTTCACTTTCATATTTAGCCACTTCCGGCGGAACACCCAGAACCGGTTCCGGAATACTACCGGTTCAGATATGGTCTGAGAATGTTTTCCTGCCTACTGTTTATCAGGTTATCGAAAAATCCGCTGTTTTATGTGTCGCATGAAGGGTTTGGTTCACTTTCATGTTTGGCCACTTCCGGCGGGTCACCCGGAACCGGTTCCGGAACACTACCGGGTCAGATATGGCCCGAGACTATTTTCCTGTTTACCGTTCATCATGTTTTCAAAAGTGCCGTGGTTTGATGTGTCGCATGAATGGGTTTGTAGCGTTTTCATATCTGGCCCCTTCCTGGGGTACCGATCCGGAACACCTAAATGGCCATAACTCCGGAACGGCTGGACCGATCCGAACCATTTTCAATAGGAAACAATGGGACCAGATTCCGCGTCGAATGAACCGTTGGTCATTAAAATCGGTTGAGGTTTACTGCCAAAAAGTGATGTGAGTTTTTTTTGTACACACACATACACACACACATACATACACACACACACACACATACATACACACACACAGACATCACCTCAATTCGTCGAGCTGAGTTGATTGGTATATGTGACTCGACCCTCCGGGCCTTCTATCAAAAAGTCATTTTTGGAGTGAACATATAGCCTTTCCAGTACACTTAGTGTACGAGAAAGGCAAAACTGTGGAAGTGCTCATAGAACACTAAGCTGAGAAGCAGGCTTTGTCCCAGTGAGGACGTGACGCCAAGAAGAGGAGAGAGAGAGGAGCACTCGCGTTGTGTCTGTGAGATCACGCAAAAATTTCCTGTTGAATAATTAAATTCCATTGTTTCGCTCAAACGGTTTCCAAATTGGAATCCCATCTATTTGCAGTCGAGTGGGCCACGCTCCCATCCGTCCATACATACCTAGTGGAATTGAGCCAAAATTGAATGCAATTTCATTTCTTTCATTTTCGCTTTGGTCATCTTGTTCCGTGCAATTTGAATCAATTTTCCGCAATTCGACCGAAAATAGCTAATTGATTCCGAGCCATTTCATTTTTCTGACTCCCGGGTGGGATGAAATTCCGCATACGAAGGAGAGATATCAACATCCCAGCCGGGGACGTAAGCGACCTTGACATGACAATAAATATTGGTCGCGGGAAAATGCACAGAAATGTTGTTGGTGGGTATGAAGAGCTTTAATCTGGTCAGAACCATCTTTCAATCAAAGGCGTTGTCTCATGGTCGCGAGGATCGCTCATTGGGTGTTCAAGAGTTCATTTCCCAGCCATGTCAATAAAAACTTTTCGTTAAGTCGACACATATTATCGATTAAAACTGACGCTCCTCTAAGCACATGCTCTAACGAAACAAAAAAATATGATTACGATCACGTCAATATCAGATAGGTTCCTGAAGGACTGATAAAAGGAACCATAACAACACCATCACGATTACGAGCTCTTCGTTCTACCATCGACGAAATAGAAGAAAGGAATGGTCTTCATTCTCTTTTGTCCTTCTTCTTTTTGGAGTACATAGCAGCCCAATTGGTACAAATCCTGATTCTTAGCATAGTAATTATATTGAGCACTTCAACAGTAAGGCGCCGTCCATAAATTACGTAACGCTGTAGGGGGAGGGGGGAGTATGGCCGAGCGTTACGGCCCATACAAAAATTTTAGGATTTTCATACAAAAAAGCGTTACGGAGGGGGGAGGGGGGGTCAAAAAATCTCGATTTTAGCGTTACGTAATAAATGGATGCTGCATAATTAACTCAGGGGTTTTTATCAATTGATCATTTCTACAACAAGCTTATATCGATGAATCCTGATGCTAAAGGAAGGCAAAAAGTTTTCATAACAAGATCTCAGAATGGCCGGAAATCGACAACGTATGGTCGATGTGGACTTACAATACTCTTGTAATCCTAGTAAAATGTTGGGGTTTATATGACCCAGACAGGCTCGCTGAACTTACTACGCTATCGTGGCGCGCCAAGCCTAAAAACTTAGGAGGATTAAGCATTAATTTGTCACTTCTTCCCTTTTGACCACCTCTTCTTCTTGGCGTAACATTCCCACTTTGACAAAACCTGCTTCTTAGCTATTAACAGTTATTAACTACTAAATGCTTCCTCTGCCACGCTCACGCGCTCACGCGCTCACGCTGTGTACCAAAAGTGTTCATGTAAGTCAAGAAAATTTCCTTACAAAAAGTTCTTGGGCTGACCGGAAATCGAGCCCGTCACCATCAGCATGGTCATGCTGAATAACCATGCCTTTCCAGTTGTAACTATAGGGGCCTTTTTTTCTGTTCGGATGAGCCACTGCGACCAGTATTTAGATCTTTTGTGGCAATACCCGTATCCTTAGTATTTAGTGCATGTCGTACTACTCCATTGTCATTGAGAGGCAATGAAGCATCGATTTCTGTACAGATCTTGTTTTGTTTCCTCAGAGGTTCGAGAAATCGAATGTGATGAAAAAGTACCGTTTTCACAGGGAAATAAATCCCAGCGAAAGTGCGCCCTTAATCACACATAATCGATTCTATTTGTGAGAAAAACAAAACGGTAGAACTGATATTTGTCCATGCATCGGAACTCTGGCTTCGTCCGTGTCTTACTCCTAGTTTAGTCCCAGGACAACATTGAAAAACCCGGTGCTTTAGGCTAGTTGCAAAACGCTGTCAAATTAGAGAATGTGTTCGGTAATAAGAATTCACGTGAGTCCTTGTATCACCAGTATTTATCAGTCCTTAGTAGGTTATTACGCAATTAGATACGCAAAGCATGTTTGTTTTCCTTACATCAAATGTAGTCTCGGCGAGGACAAACCGAGTCTTTAACTATCCGTAAGGCAGAATAAATGCAATTTTAGAAACTGTCACTAGTAACAAGGGCTTTGTACCATGAATTTTTATTACCAAAACGCATTACCCTAGCTTAACATGCTGGATGTCACCAGGGTTTAGTATGGTAGATCTTGCTCCGTAACGCAACCCAAAAGGGAGATCTACCCACGTTACGGGCTCCGTTAAAGATCGAGCATGTTTTAAACCCCCTCAACCATTCATCCCTCAGCACGGGTCGCCTGACACCTTGGATTGGGGTTCCCTGTTTGGTGGACTTTTACCCCCGGAACAGGGGGTCCGTAGTGCTATTCTAAGCCGGCAACTACACGGGCTATAGGGGCCTTAGTTCTATACCACCATTGCTTTTGAATACAACTTTCAGTTAATCTCGCTCTCACTGAAAAAAAAAATCGGGCTTGAACGCATTAATGAAGAATTCCGCACAGTTACGTCAAGGTCAACAAACCAAGCAACATTCTCCCATAATGACTTCAAAAATTAAACCTCCCGCACTAATTTGTGTACTGTCAACGATTGCCCATCGCGGATGGCCTAATGACCCATGGAGAAGTAAAAGTCTTCTCAGAAACTCGTGGAGTGATTTCGGACAAAACGAGGATAAACGAAAGCCCACCCACCGTGTCCGGTCATCCTCTTTGCACCAACAACGGTCATCCGTTACGCAGTGCTAGCGCGCGTGGGCGCCATCTGCCATAAAACTCCCCTTCGTCGTCGATAAGATAATATTTGATAATCCTCCTGGGAATTCCCACCATCCGGTGCTGAACTGGGCTATGCAAGATTCTTGCTAAGAAATTCAACGCAACGGAAAATAAAAGATACCAAAACGATACTAGGCACCTACCCCACCAGGAACGAAAAGTGAGCGGAACGCCAAAAAGTGGAAAAGCTCGTTTTGTGTCCACCTCGCGTAGATCCGCTGACCCGGAACGCCGTCGCCGCCACGACCCGACGAAATATATACACAGCCAGTGCTGAACAATGGAGGCAAATGAATAGAAAAAAAAACGATCCAAACTAGGAGAAAGCAAAACACTCTACACATTGCCTCCCTCTATTGGGTAGTACCGTGAAATAGGGTGTTTTCGATAATGCGATATCTTTATTCCAAGAATTTTATGACAAACTTCTCTATCAATCTCATCAGAATTTTGGTCAGGAGGTTATCAAGCTTGTATGCCGAATAGATTTCAGAAAAGCTAAGAAAATTGTATTGTAGAACTTGTTATTTATCAGCCGAGGCGTGTTATTCCAAACATTCGGGAAGGCTGACTGACCAGTTTCGAACTCCAAATCATTTGGTTAATGTGTACAAACAAAGATATTCTCATAAAGTTAATTTGCTATTCTCTTCATTGTTCCAAACGTTCGATAGGATTTTAAATATCATCGCCTAGATTTTTTTCCAAAATATTCATTACTGTATTGTATTGTTATTTAGTTTTGCTAATGTGGATGTTGTAAGAGGGCAAGTCTATGCTGTCATTGGGCTGTTAGTAGCGTCACGCAGTACCATAAATTGGTGTCAAATTGATCACTTTAAAACAACTTTTGCTGATAATGTGAGCACCAATTCATATATTGTCAAAAGAAATTCTGGAAAATCAGTACTGGATGGACCTCTACAAAACTACGGGACACAATTTTGTTTCAACAAATTTCAACATAAAGTTAAACAACTTCAAACCCTAAAGCATTGAGGTAAAATTGATCAGGATAGAAGCATCAAAACTCTTACAACTTGTAAATTTGGCTGTTAAAAAAGCAAAATTACCTTTCGAAATTGACACGTAAATGACTGAATGTTGGCAATTTCCTATGAAATAAACGAGTTCAGCCACATTAAATTACTTTTTAAACCAAATCTAACAGTTGAATAACTGATTCTTGCCGGGGACCGTGGCGTAGTGGCTGTAAGTTCACTAAGTGGATGCCCAAGTAACACCGAAAACATAATCCGAAATAGCAAAATATTTACTTTGTCCTACAGCAGTTGTTATGAAGTTTCTCGAAACATATTATGTCATGGATATGTCGTCTTCATGATACCTAAAAGTTATGCACAGTGATCTTCTATTTAGAAGTCTTATTAAAGATTATATTTTGTTTTCTCAAACAAACCTTGCAAGTTGTTTTCGATTATGTAGGGTATGTTATGGACGAGAACAGCTTTCCCGGGAAGCTGACTAGACTGATAAAAGCAACGATGGACGGTGTGCAGAACAGCGTAAGGATTTCGGGTGAACTATCCAGTTCATTTGAATCTCGACGGGGACTACGACAAGGTGATGGACTTTCCTGCCTACTATTCAACATCGCCCTGGAAGGTGTTATGCGACGAGCCGGGCTCAACAGCCGGGGTACGATCTTCACGAAATCCAGCCAATTTGTATGTTTTGCGGATGACATGGATATTATTGCTAGGACATTTGGAACGGTGGCAGAACAGTACACCCGCCTGAAACGTGAAGCAGCAAAGGTCGGACTGGTGGTGAATGCGGCTAAGACAAAGTACATGCTGGTAGGTGGGACTGAGCGAGACAGGACAAGCCTTGGCAGCAATGTTACGATAGACGGGGATACTTTCGAGGTGGTGGAGGAATTCGTCTACCTCGGTTCCTTGCTAACGGCTGACAATAACGTGAGCCGTGAAATACGAAGGCGCATCATCAGTGGAAGTCGTGCCTATTATGGGCTCCAGAAGAAACTGCGGTCAAAAAAGATTCACCCCGCACCAAATGTACCATGTACAAGACGCTAATAAGACCGGTGGTTCTCTACGGGCACGAGACGTGGACGATGCTCGAGGAGGACATGCACGCACTCGGAGTTTTCGAGCGACGGGTGCTAAGGACGATCTTCGGCGGCGTGCAGGAGAACGGTGTGTGGCGGAGAAGGATGAACCACGAGCTCGCTGCACTTTATGGCGAACCCAGCATCCAGAAGGTAGCCAAAGCCGGAAGGATACGGTGGGCAGGGCATGTTGCAAGAATGCCGGACAACAACCCTGCAAAGTTGGTGTTTGCTAACCATCCGGTTGGTACAAGAAGGCGTGGAGCGCAGAGAGCACGATGGGCGGACCAGGTGGAGCGTGATCTGGCGAGTGTTGGGCGTGACCGACGTTGGAGAGCTGCAGCTGCAAATCGAGTATTATGGCGGCAAATTGATGATTCAGTATTATCATGAATTTGATGTTAACTAAATAAATGAAATGAGGGTATGTTCTATTTAAGTACAATTTGTTTGTTTCCATACATGCTTCTGTATGTTCTATATGTCATATTAGAGTAATATTTGCAGTTTCTTGTTTAAGACTTGTTTTCAATCATGTTTAGACAAAGCATACATAGTATGTTTCGTATGTTTATAATTAGTCGAATTTTGGTTTTCTGCAGTATGATAGAAAACATGTGTAACATAATCCTAATTTTTTTTTTGGAACAGGGACATGCTACAGTACCGATCATAGAAATGTAGAATTGATTTTTACTACCTACGTAAAACAACACATTCCTAACAGAATCTTAGTTATGAATACCTATATAAAAAATGACAATGACAAAATGTAACCACAAAATATACGATTACACAGTGTAACAAAAATTAACTTTTTGTCTGTCTCAAGAGCAAACTTATGTGTCTCCGAAGGATTTTGGGCTGCTGAATCCGAATCCGAGCTCAGATTTGCTCTAACACGTCACAATTTTGAGCTATACCTTAATTTATAGGGCAAAATATGCGACTTTGGGCTTTTTTGACTGCAAGCCATTAAGCAAGGAAATATTTATTAGCAATCAAAAGGTTAATTGGTCAATTAACATCTAAATCAACGACTCATGCAAAATAATTCGTTTTACCAAATCGAATTTGATAGTTTTAAGCGATTTATGTTGGGTACGATATTTCCCATACAAGTCACCCTCCAAAAGTTGCATGCAAGTTTTCATACTAACATAACATAACACTCTTGAAGCACAAATTTAAAAAAAAAAATCGTAAACAAATGCGGTCGATTTGGAAAAGTTGCCTTTTTTGCAAGTGAGCAAAGCCAGGATAATCAAGTGCGGCTTTATTCGACGCTTCGTTCGTCAGTTTGTGCCTCTAAAGTTTGTTTGTAAAACTGCAATGGAATTTCTTGATGTTTCATCTTAAGCGTCGACGACACTCCTTGCGTTTGATTCGGAGCAGTGTGCCCAGAGGCAACTGTGGATTTTTTGTGTGACTTCCGCCGCCTGGATGAAGCGGAGTGCGAATAAATGTAACTGCTGTGACGTTCACAAGTAACACGGAAGCTCTACAAGAAGGTCAACGCATCCCGCAAAGGCATCGTGCCGCGAACCGAAATATGCAGGGATAAGGACGGGAGCATCTTGACGACAAAAGTGAGATGTTCGAAAGGTGGAAGCAGCACATCGACACGCACCTGAATGGCGTGGAGAACGTAGGCACGGGAGACCACGGCAACGGAGGAAACGACGACACCAGTGCAGCAAAGGACGGAAATAAACCACCTCCCACGCTGAGGGAAGTTAAGGATGCCATTCATCAGCTCAAAACTAACAAAACAGCTGGTAAGGTTGGTATCGCAGATGAACTCATCAAGATGGGCCCAGAAAAGTTGGCCACCTGTCTGCACAGGCTGATAGTCAGGATCTGGCAAACCCAACAGCTACTAGTGGAGTAGAAGGAAGGGGTAAACTGCCCCATTCACAAAAAAGGCAACCATTTGGAATGTGACCCGAGCAGAGTAAAATAGCTCAATAATATCATATTTTGATACGGAGATCAAAAAGTGATATTTGTTTGTTTGATATAAGAGGTAAAAGTACTGAAAATAATATCTCAATTTTACTCCTGGAACATCATCATCATAGCACATTTAGCTCTTGGTAAGATCTAACCAATAGCAGTGAGCTATTTGATTGAACTTCAAATATCAAATTTTGCTATTGGTTAGATGGTTCAAGAACTTTTTTTTTCTATTATTTGCAGTACTTAAACCTCTTATCTCAAACAAACCAATATCACATTTTGGTCGTCAGTACTTGACCTCTGCTCGGGGAGAACTTCAGGGCAATCACTATTTTGAATACTGCCTACAGAGTTCTATCCCAGATCATCTTTCGTCGTCTGTCACCTGAAACGAATAAGTTCGTGGGAAGTTATCAAGCCGGTTTCATCGACGGCCGGTCGACAACGGACCAGATCTTACCGTACGGAAAATCCTCCAGAAATGCCGTGAATACCTTCATCGACTTCAAGGTGGCATACGACAGTATCGACCGCACCGAGCTATGGAGAATCATGGACGAAAACGGACGGCTTTCCTGGGAAGCTGACTAAACTGATAAAAGCAACGATGGACGGTGTGCAAAACTGCGAAAGGGCTTCGGGTGAACTATCAAATTCATTTGAATCTCGCCGGGGACTACGACAAGGTGATGGACCCTCATGCCTATTCTTCAACATCGCTTTGGAAGGTATGATGAGACGAGCCGGGCTCAACAGCCGGGGAACGAATTTCACAAGATCCGGCCAATTTGTGTACTTCAAGGTTGCGACCATTCATTTGCAAAGATTTACATTCATTTGCTATTATCTCAGTTCAGAAGCATGCTATCGAAAAACAATGTATGGATGAATTTAACGTTGTAGTTTTATCTGAGAGTTTGCCGAATAACATTGAGGTCGCACAAGCATACCAAAGTCGTGAGCGAGCTGTGAAGGCAACTTTCCACAGCGTGAATGTAATTTACATTCACCGCGTGGAGAGTTGCCTTCATAGCTCGCTCACGACTTTGGTATACGTTTGCGACCCCAATGTTATTCGGCAAACTTTCAGATAAAATTACAAGGTTAAATTCATCCATACATTGTTGTTCGATAGCATGCTTCTGAACTGAGATAATAGCAAATGAATGTTAATCTTTGCAAATGAATGGTCGCAACCTTGGTGTACTTTACGGACGACATGGACATTATCGCAAGAACATTTGGAACGGTGGCAAAGCTGTACACCCTCCTGAAAGGCGAAGCAGCAAAGGTCGGACTGGTGGTGAATGCCTCAAACATAAAGTTAATGCTGGTAGGTGGAACGAAACACGACCGGATCCGTCTGGGTAGTAGTGTTACGATAGACGGGGATACTTTCGAGGTGGTGGAGGAATTCGTCTAACTCGGATCCTTACTGACGGCTGACAACAACGTGAGCCGTGAAATTCGAAGGCGCATCATAAGCGGAAGTCGGGCCTACTACGGGTTCCAGAAGAAGCTGCGGTCTAAAAAGATTCACCCACGCATCAAATGCACCATGTATAAAACGCTAATAAGACCAGTGGTCCTAAACGGACACGAGACATGGACAATGCTAGAGGAGGACCTGCAAGCGCTCGGAGTTTTCGAGCGACGCGTGCTAAGAACGATCTTCGGCGGTGTGCAGGAGAACGGTGTGTGGCGGAGAAGTATGAACCACGAGCTCGCTGCACTTTACGGCGAACCCATTATCCAGAGGGTGGCCAAAGCCGGAAGGATACGATGGGCAATGCATGTGGCAAGAATGCCGGACAACAACCCTGCAAAGTTGGTGTTCGCGACTGATCCGGTTGGCACAAGAAGGCGTGGGACGCAGAGAGCACGATGGACGAATCAGGTGGAGCGATACTTAGCGAGCATCGGGCGTGACAGAGGATGGAGAACGGCAGCCATAAACCGTTTATCAGTCACGAAGTTTTATCTTGAGTTTGATGTATACTAAATAAATGAAATGAAAAGAGGTTTTACTTACCTAATGTTTTACTGGTATGTATTGAATTTCTGTCAAACACATCTGCGAATGAGTGTAATCAGTTTTGTTTTGATTCCGCCCTATTTTTTTACTTAATCATTTATTTGGCTCATGCGCCAACAGGCATAACGGAGCCGAATTCAGTTTTTTTGACAATTTTATGTTTTCGACTTATAAACTACACAGATCGAAAAAAGAGTGTAAAATTCTGTGACATATGATGGACTTAATTGGAGCGTGGGATATCATAGAAGTTTACATGACATATCATGTAAAGTTCATAAAATATCATGTAAACTTCCATTATATGTCATGTAATTCAGCATGACTCTGAGAGTTTACATGACATATAACACCAATTTGCATGATATATCATGATATATCATGTAAACAATCATAACTTTAAGATTACATGAGTGAAATGAAGTTTACATGACGTGTAAATCTTATTATTTTTATCTGTGTATGTTAGTTTTGGGGAACCGTAAAACTCGCGGTTTGGTCGAGGTTAGGGATAACAATAATATCTGAAGAAAGGTTAGGGTGATGAGGGCTTTTCGTTGACACATGACAGCACGATGTGGCTTATTGCTGCTGGTCAAACGTAGAGTGGACAAACAACCTGTAACGATACAAACAGACGATTTTCGAAGGGACACGAGGTAGACAAGCGGGACTGAGGTATCAAAAGAAGGCAAGAGGGGGTCAAGTGAAAAAGCAAGACGGGGCTATCGAACGAAGACTTCA
Source organism: Aedes albopictus (assembly GCF_035046485.1). Classification (NCBI taxonomy): domain Eukaryota; kingdom Metazoa; phylum Arthropoda; class Insecta; order Diptera; family Culicidae; genus Aedes; species Aedes albopictus. The sequence goes on along the minus strand of NC_085137.1, from coordinate 200,356,255 downwards.
GCTTGTTTCAAGAAGTCGTACACAAGCTTCATGTGCTCAAGATCAAGTTTATCTAATTGCTTAAAATTAAAAGGTACAAAACTGAGTACACTCATTCGAAGAGGGCATTCTGCTTAGAGGGTTCGAAAATTCGGCACAAGAAAAATACATTTGCTAAAAGGTCGGGCTCATATAAAAGTTTCAGAAAATTTCGACGGCAAAACTCTTTCACGGTTCAACAAAAAATCGATTTTTTTTCTGCCCGTTTTAAATATTAGAGAAGTGTTCATAAATTACATTGAACGTGTAGAGGCACCTTTGCCTAATTATTATGATAAATAATATGATTCCCGTACAAAACGCGTGACTTCATGGGAAGATGGGATGCAAAAAACGCACAAGATTCTATCAAAGATACCCCACTCAACGGTCCCCTTCCGAAGCACCCTCTGGAGAGGTTAATGTGATAATGAAACAACCAGCGCCGACGAAAATGCTTTCGTCTCCTTCGGTGCGACGACAAACGGACTGACGACACGGTCCAATGGGTGGCGACGACAACGGTTGTATTATAATGCCAAGAGCATTGCACAACCCACCGCCACCAACACACTATCACCGCTTCTGGGGCTCTTGAAATCACCAGGACCACCAGGATGACGACGCCAGCCATCCAGCCAGCCAGCCAACGAGCAGCGATTCCACGCATTCTTTTGTCCGAGCTGTTTAGCCATGCATGTGATGATGTCCCCACTTGAGTGAGGCAGATTTTGTTGAACGGAAGCTTTGCTTTCCCCAGGAGAAAAGTACACAAGGGGCATGATTAGTGTGGTTCTGGGTTCCATATGGAACGGGATAATGCACTCTTAGAAAAAATCATGTAAATTTAAGTTCACTTGGATGCACATAAAAGGAGCGGCCCGTTTGACACAAATTTACATCTTCTATCACAAATAAAGTCAAGCTAGCAATCGCTAGAACCGAAGCGAGAGATAAAACATATGTAAGTAAAATAATGAACGGGATTCGAACTCTGGTCCGCTGATTGAGAGGCACGAACTATACCTCTCGGCTGTATCACCGAGTTGTGAGACAAACGATAAATGTAAAACTGTTTCTACCTATCTGGTCAGATAGGTTTGTTGACATCTTGTGCAACCAACTGGAACTTACATGATGGATGTAAAATTAAATCAAATTTGCCATTCAGTCATGAAATGTTTACGTACGTTGATGGTATACGTCACGTGTAAATTCCTAATTTTTTAAGAGTGGTAACCATGGTAACTATTTTTTTGATACTTTATTAATTCTTGCCGGAATTGGGGTTTGATGGTATGCCGCCAGTTGTCAAAGGTGGAATGTATCAAGGCTTGTGGTATGCGTAGAACATTCATTTGTTTTCTTTTTCGCTCACTTTAATTTGTCCGACAATTGCGTTTAAATGTATAGTGGAAAATGGACATCATTTCAAGATCAATATACTTTTTATAATATACTTGTACCGACTTTTCGAACCCTCTTAGCATAATACCCTCTTTGAATAAGTGTAATCAGTTTTGTACCTTTTAATTCCGCCCTGTTTTCTTATCCTCTCGCGTATTTCGACTACCACTTGTAATCTTCCTCAGTGTTAGTTATCCAGTCAGTGGATAACTGACACTGAGGAAGATTATAAGTGGTAGGCGAAATACGCGAAAGGATAAGAAAACAGGGCGGAATTAAAAGGTACAAAGCTGATAACACTCATTCGAAGATGCTTTTTATTTTCATTTTGTTATATTCTCTCCTCACATTATTATTTTTTCGCTTTTATGACAATTAAAATAACAAGGTACTTTTCTCAGAAATCATAGAGCTTGGTTTTCCGGTGAAAGTAATGAAACTAGTAATACATAAAACTCAGAACGGATCAAAATCAAGAAACTTTTTGAACCATTTTTTTAATGTAACTTTATCTTCAGCACCATGTATCTATACGTATTTAATGGAGAGCCCGTTAAATATGAAAAAAAAATGATTATATTATTTTCAATACTATGTCTGGTTGTTTGAATAAATAAACTTCTGAAAAATCAAGGTTTTTCTTCCTCAGAAATGTGGATGAGTTATTTGTAACAAAAATGCATCTTGAAACTTTCCACTGAACATTGAAACACATCTGTATCGCCACTCTGTACCCCACTGTCCATGCACGAGCGCGATGAAAAGTTACATGAATTAGTAATCAAACAATTTGCGTTACGCAATCAACTGTATCGCACAGTTTACCATGTGTTATTTCCGCTCGGGAAGATAGATTTCCGTCCGATACCGTAAAACAAAACAAATACTCAATTAATTGGAAATAACATCGAAAACGAGCTTGTTCTCGATTTGTGCACAAAATATTTACATTGGCATCAGCGGTGTTTTGCTTTTCCCGTTTCCTTCCCAACACTCCCACGCCACGCTAGGATATAGGATTTCAGTTGGCGATCTGGGCACCACTACTGACTGTAATCGAGCTGCATTCTGCAACGTGGTGCAACAAATGGAAACTATTCCATCGAATCGAACAACAACAGCTGGCAGTGATGTCTCCTGCTTGAGAACAATGTTTGCGTAATCGCACACCCGGTTCCATTTAATGCACCATATACATACGATTGGGGCGCTTTAGTGCTTGATTTCTGTTGGTGTTTTCAGTGGGTCACACATAATATTTCGAGGCAGAAAATTAAGCTAAAATCATTGAATTTTTTATGTTGCCAATGAAACTATGATGGAACATAAACAATTTTGAATAAAACGGGTCCTGGATATTCTAATGGATATCAGTAAACTATGTTGAAATCCTGAGACCTCAATAACTTTTTCTTGAATTAGGGTATGTCGTGCAATTCAGATTCCATGGAGATCAGCAGCAACGAATATCGATGACTCACTTTGAGGAGTCTACCATTAGGTAGCATCAAAGAATAAGAATATCAAGAATGCCCACTCCGCTGATGCTCGGGGGACACTCCCGCAGCGCTATCTGCGGATGAAAGTTCAACCTTCATGCGGTAGTGTGCGTTAATGATTGTATGCGGATACCGAAACATACGCACACCACCTTCTCTTATGACAAATCACGAACACTGTTACAGAGAGCTTCCACCTTGATACGCTTAGAGAGCGCCACTTGTCGTGTCGCTTGACGTTTACATAGAAAAAGGCAAGAGAGGGCATTCTTTCTATTTTTATTCTTTGGTAGCATGCTGGCTCTTAGCCAGTTTTCCGAGCGGTCCTTACCACTCTCTTTGTCCTTGGATGGCGGACAGGGTCAACCACCACATCCGCATCAAACTATTCTGCGAGCATCAAGAACTGATACTTGTGTGCAACGCGCTTTGATCTGCGGAAGGCTCAGGCCCTATCACCTAGCACCAAAAAGAGTTGCTGACAGTGGGGCCTGTCCCGGCTAGTACCGGGAACCCCTTTCCAACCCAGTAAACCGACGCAATGACAGCAACGCTACCACGATGATCTCCCCGTGACCATTAAATCGCTATAAGGGTCGATTTCTATCGCAGGGCCGACTCCGAACCTTTGGACCACCTCTTGTATAGCGTCTGCATTAGCCATTCTCCGAATCCACGCTCCACCTCCTCTGTAGCTCCAAAACGATGTGGATGATAGCTGTTGAAACGGCATTCCGGCCAAACTCGTCATTACACAACCTCTAGACAAGATTGTCCGGAGTTATGTCCTCCCCGCCATGTGGCAAGCATGCAGTCACGTATTGTGCGAAAACGCGAACACGCGAACAAAACGTGTTCCACCGTTTCCTCTGAACCAACAAAAACCGGAAACTCAGAAGAACCTACATGACCAAAACGGTGTAGATACATGACAGCATACTGAAGCAACATGCCCCGAAAGGAACTGAGTCAAGTTAAATGTTACTTCCCCACGGCGTCTATTATCACAACTATCTAATCTACCCTGGGAATCAAACTGTGGGTTCACCTTCCTTTGGTGGAAGTTTGCCACGCGTTCTGCCATTTGATGATGGAAGAAAGCCTGGCTTCTGGCATGCACCACAGAGCTATTGAACATCATCCAAGAATGTGTCATTTTAGCTGTGGAGGCCATGCGCGTACGTACAACCCCTCAGTTTCAATGCCTTGCGCGCTTGTTGTGCACTACATCCAGCGTGCACGACTTCGGAGCTGAGGAGTCAAATCGCTGTAGTTACACGCATGGTGAAGGCTCCATCGCTGACTTAACCAACGAGGCTACCCAAGGTAAGCTTATCGTCGATCATCACCCCAAGTGTTTGACGGAGCGCTTCGAAGTGATAGTGCAATAGTCTACAATGGTCTGGCCATCGCTTACTGTTCGGATTTTCGGTTGTTCATAACCAGCACCTCAGTTTTTGGGTGAGCCCATTCCAGTTTCCTGGAACTCATCCACTTTTCCACAACAGCGATCGAGTGGGCTGCAGTCAATTCCACTTCTTCGGTCGATTCACCGTAGACTTCCACCCTTCCACCGTAATGTCGTCAGCAAAGCCGACGCTTGCAGCTCCCACCGCTCCGGGAAATTTAACCTCAACACCTTGTCGTACATTCATTCATTTATTTAGTTAACATCAAATTCATGATAATACTGAATCAACAATTTGTCGCCATAATACTCGATTTGCAGCTGCAGCTCTCCAACGTCGGTCACGCCCAACACTCGCCAGATCACGCTCCACCTGGTCCGCCCATCGTGCTCTCTGCACTCCACGCCTTCTTGTACCAACCGGATGGTTAGCAAACACCAACTTTGCAGGGTTGTTGTCCGTCATTCTTGCAACATGCCTTGCCCACCGCATCTTTCCGGCTTTGGCCACCTTCTGGATGCTGGGTTCGCCGTAAAGTGCAGCGAGCTCGTGGTTCATCCTTCTCCGCCACACACCGTTCTCCTGCACACCACCGAAGATCGTCCTTAGCACACGTCACTCGAAAACTCCGAGTGCTTGCAGGTCCTCTTCGAGCATCGTCCATGTCTCGTGTCCGTAGAGAACCACCGGTCTTATTAACGTCTTGTACATGGTACATTTGGTGCGAGGGGTGAATCTTTTTTGACCGCAGTTTCTTCTGGAGCCCATAGTAGGCACGCCTTCCACTGATGATGCGCCTTCGTATTTCACGGCTCACGTTATTGTCAGCCGTTAGCAAGGAACCGAGGTAGACGAATTCTTCTACCACCTCGAAAGTATCCCCCAAGGCTTGTCCTGTCTCGCTCAGTCCCACCTACCAGCATGTACTTTGTCTTAGCCGCATTCACTACCAGTCCGACCTTTGCTGTTTCACGTCTCAGGCGGGTGTACTGTTCTGCCACCGTTCCAAATGTTCTAGCAATAATATCCATGTCATCCGCAAAACAGACAAATTGGCTGGATTTCGTGAAGATCGTACCCCGGCTGTTGAGCCCGGCTCGTCGCATAACACCTTCCAGGGCGATGTTGAATAGTAGGCAGGAAAGTCTATCACCTTGTCGTAGTCCCCGTCGAGATTCGAATGAACTGGATAGTTCACCCGAAATCCTGACGCTGTTCTGCACACCGTCCATCGTTGCTCTTATCAGTCTAGTCAGCTTCCCGGGAAAGCTGTTCTCGTCCATAATTTTCCATAGCTCTGTGCGGTCGATACAGTCGTATGCCGCTTTGAAGTCGATGAACAGGTGATGCGTTGGGACCTGGTATTCACGGCATTTCTGGAGGATTTGCCGTACGGTGAAGATCTGGTCTGTTGTCGACCGGCCGTCGATGAAACCGGCTTGGTCACTTCCCACGAACTCATTTACTTTAGGTGAAAGACGACGGAAGATGATCTGGGATTGCACTTTGTAGGCGGCATTCAAAATGGTGATCGCTCGAAAGTTCTCACACATTAACTTGTCGCCTTTCTTGTGGATGGGACAGATTATCCCTTCCTCTCACTCTTCCGGTAGCAGTTCGGTTTCCCAGATCTTGACTACTAACTGGTGCAGACAGGTGGCCAACTTTTCCGGGCCCATCTTCATGAGTTCTGCTGCGATACCGTCCTTACCAGCCGCTTTGTTGTACCTTGTCGTACATGAACCGTCCGAATCTAGGAACTGGCCTACTCTAAGGGATTTTGCAATCCTCGCAAGTTCCTCATCGTCAGCCCCAATCCCCAGCTACGAAAGAAAGCCAATGACTAGGAGCCATTACACCTCTTGTCTTGGCCATCACGATTCTGTAGGCATCACCCCAATGATTCGCATTGGTACTCTGGCAAAGACCATCAAAACAAGCCTTTTTGTATGCCCTTACATCGGTTTTCGGCGCGACTTTGGCAGCGGCAACACCATCCGTCGTTCATTTCGCTCTTCCTCAGTCCGTGCTTGCTAAATCCACCTCCTAGCCCGTAGGCAGGTGCGGCGCAGTTCCGACATCGCTTGGCCTGGGCCTAGGTCTAGGCATGATAGCATCCCACGCACGCGAGAGCATCGCTAACAGCTCGTCCCCGCCTAAATGGAGAAGGTTTCGCTCACGGCGGAGCGCCTCGCTAAATACCTTGTCGATAAAGTATGATGTCATCCACCTACGAGTGCTTGACCCTGGCCTAGTCACCTATTCCTCTACCCGCTGAATGCTGTTGTTTTAGTTGATACTGTAGCATAGGCGCCAATTTAAGGGGGGCAAGCATAGGTTTGCCTCCCCAATAATTGACGATTTTTTGAATTTCCTATATAGAAAATCAGAAAAAAAAACAGGCTTGCCCCCCCCCCAATAATTTGACCAAGTTGGCGCGTCTGTACTGTAGGGAACCGCCAGCACGTTAAAGGCTGGGTATGTTGCGCAATTCAGATCCCATTGTGATCCACTAGCCTCTGCCCAGCAACTCCTATCCCTACCTCCATGTGGTATCGGCTGGAAACTACGAGCAACCTTAGGGAAGCTCAGGTAACCAATCTCGGCGGGAACTTTGGTCGTAGGCTGACAGGGAAGAGGGGGTTTGCTTCTATAAACCTGAGCGTCTGTTCTCCAGGAGGAGCACCTCACAACAGCGCTTGATCCCAGGTGCCAAGGAAGGACTCAAAGCTCAACTGTGCACTATGGTCCTCTGGAAAGTAGGGGGTTGGTGTCAGGCCCAACGAGCCAGCCGTAAAAAAAGCATTGTAACGGAAAATCAGCAACATAATAATACAAACCAAGACCAATGATAACGAACACAGCGAACAAAAAGGACTTGCGATTGGAAACTCGGTACGTGGATCTGCCGATCTCTTAACTTCATTGGGAGCACCCGCAAACTCGCCGATTTACTGAAGTACCAGGTTCGGCATCGTAGCGCTGCAGGAGGTGTGTTGGACAGGACCTATGGTGCGAACGTTTAGAGGTAATTATACCATCTACTAGAATTGCGGCAACACATGTGAGCTAGGAACAGCTTTCATAGTGATAGGTGATATGGAGAGGCGCGTGATCGGTTGGTGGTCGATCGACGAACTTCAGCATGATAAACATGCACAGCCTACACTTCGGAAGCACTGATGATTACAAGGACGCATTTTACGCGCAGCTCGAACGCGAGTACGATTACTGCCCAAGCCACGACGTCAAGATCATCATAGAAGATTTAAATGCTCAGGTATCCCAGGAGAAGGAATTCAGACCAACGATTGGAAAGTTCAGTGCCCACCAGCAAACGAACGAAACGGCCTACGACTCATTGATTTCGCCGCCTCCAAAAACATGGCCATACTTACCCCCTTTTTCCAACACAGCCTCCCTTATCGATACACCAGGAGATCACCACAGCAGATGGAATCTCTAATCGACCACGTTCTGATTGACGGACGGCACTTCTCCAACATTATCGACGTCAGGACCTATCGTGACGCCAACATCGACTCCGACCACTATCTGGTGATGGTCAAACTGTGCCCAAAACTCTCCGTTATCAACAACGTACGGTACCGGCGACCGCCACGATACAACCTAGAGCGACTAAAACAACCAAATGTCGTCTCAGCATACGTGCAGAATTTCGACCAGACGAGTGCGATCTCGATGAGGCCCCTCTAGAGGACTGCTGGAGTACAGTGAAAGCAGCCATCAACGACGCAGTCGAGAGCACCATCGGGTACGTGGAACGGAATCAACGGAACGAATGGTTCGACGAAGAGTGCAGAACGATTTTGGAGGAGAAGAACGCAGTTAGGGCGATCATGGTGCAGTACGAGACCCGGCAGAACGTGAAGCGATATAAAAGAACGCGGAAACAGCAGACCCGTATCTTTCGCCATCTGGACCCGTATCTAACGCCATCTGGAAGAAGCGGAATGTAAAAAAAATGGAACAGCTGGAAGAAGCTCTACACATCCCACAAAGGCTTCGTGCCGTGAGCCAGAAAGTGCAGGAATAAGAACGGGTGCATCTTGACGGACGGAGTGAGGTGATCGAAAGGTGGAAACAGCCCTACGACGAACACCTGAATGATGCGGAGGATGCAGACAGGGAGGATCAAGCCAGCGGAAGACGTCTGTACAGCAGCGAGCAACAGCGAGCCAACTTTCACGCTGACGAACGCTAAGGAAGCTATCCAGCAGTTCAAGAACAATAATTCAGCTGGTAAGGATGGTATTGCATTTGCAGCTGTAGTCATCAAGATGGGCCTAGAAAAGCTGGCCACCTGTCTGCACTGGTTGAAAGTCAGGATCTGGGAAATCGAACAGCTACCGGAGGAGTGCAAGGAAGGGGTAATCTGTCCCATTTACAAGAAAGGCGACAATTTGGAATGTTTGAACTTCAGAGCAATCACTATTTTGAATGCTGCCTACAAAGTGCTATCCGTCGTCTGTCACCTAAAACGAATGAGTTCGTGGGAAGCTACCAAGCCGGCATCGTCGACGGCCGGTCGACAACCGACTAGATCTTCACCGTACGGTAAATCCTCCAGATACTCTGTGAATACCAGGTCCCGACGCATCACCTAATTCATCGACTTCAAAACGGCATACGACAGTATCGACCACACAGAGCTATGGAGAATAATGGACAAAAACGGTTTTCCTGCAAAGCTGACTAGATTGATAAAAGCAACATTATGGAGAAATTATTATCGAGGAATTTCTGGATGTATTTCACCCCCGAGTCTCACCCGCGTTAACATGAAATTCAATCGGAACCGTTGGTTTGTCAGAAAATTTTTGGTAGAATCTTGAACTATGATTCCAATACTGTTGTCCTTAATTTTAACCAAACAGAGTATCCTGCGTCTGTTCAATATTTTGGAAAACATCTCCTCCAGTCGGCGCGACCAACAAACCGTTTTCTAGACCACCGTGTCCTCGTCCTGTTGTATTCCCCGCAAGATGGTGGCCAGGGAGCACGTGTATTCCACTATTACAGTTGTTGAATTCGATAGCGGTTTGGCATTTTCCATCCCACTCACTTCCTGACAGGCTTACATAATATTAATTAAACAGCTCAATCCAACGACGAGGACGACGACGACGACAACGATAGTCCAAGCAGAAGCTTCGCTGCGGTACGTACGTAGGGTACGTCCTGCACTCTGCTGGATTCGATGTCGCAACAGCGCACCGCAACCGCACAATACAGATGTCCTTTGTTGGTTTGGGAAGCACCATCAGCACCGCCGCCGATTGTTCGTTCGCTCGTTTGGCCGGTTCGTAGGTGAATCAGGTACCTACCTACTACACTTTGGGAAATGAAATCCATTCACTGCGTTGCGTTCATACACGTGGTGGTGGTAGCCCGGCTCCCTAGCCATCCCCGCATCATTATCGCCATCCGCACAGGAAACCAGCAAACAGAAATGATGAAGCGGCTTTGTTTGTGCTGATGATGGTGAAAACTTCCACCAAGCCAAGCCAAGTTCTCCCTTATTCTCCGAACAAAGAACGGTCAGTTAGTACCTAGTGATGATGCGATGATGGGGTGTGGGGGCCGGTGCCGGAGAAATATGACAGAACGCGTTATCTCGGACACTTTGTGGCATGTCGTTTATTATTCGTTTTTGCATACGTAGGTTCATAATTTTGCAAACCAGAGCAATAAACTGGCCATTAAAGCCGTTAGTTTGCTGTGCTAATCGAAATTTGTGATATAATTTTGTTCCACAATGCTAGTGCAGAACAGCATACCTATTGGTAGATTTGTAGTTGAACTAATCACTAAGTAAATTTGGCAATCATCTTTAATCTACTATTAGTTTTATCTGCTGTCAGTGGTGTGCATGACAGAGTCGAATTTAAGAGGGGCACGAGAATTAAAAGTCAACCGATGACGTAGACCGCTAAAAGTTGTACGCTTGCCTGGCAGTGAAACCGGGGTGGGCACTGTTGTCCTTCTGAACTCAACTTGATTAAGCAGAAAAGCGTATGTTCTGGCATTCATCAGCTAAGTATGTACTCCTGTATACCAAAGCTAGCATCCCCATCAGTGCAATGTTAGGTATCACGACCCCAGTAAGGTAGCATGCATAACTTTTCAATTAGGTGCAACGAGAAATGAAGGAAGAAGAACAATAGTACGAATGGTACCATTTGGGCAGGTGCACCTATTTTAGGCACTTGTCGCGATAACTAAGTCAATTTTATACCAACTCAATGGTAATACCTATTTTTTGGAACCCTATGCAAAAATTCATATCAATTGGTTCTAAATTAACTTAGTTTTATCGGCAAATGCCAAAATTAGGTACACCTGCATTTTACAAGACGCTATAGAGATAAGTGACATTTCAACACACGAACACTAGCGCAGATTTTTCCTCACACAAAGTGCACGCCGATTGAAAGGCTATTCAGATTGCATATGCAAATATTACCCATTCGAATTGGGTAAAACGGGTAAATAATGATAAAACTAACGTCCGGGGCAAGAGTGCAAATATTTTCTTCGCAGTTTCACAACTACATCTACTAAAAAGGCACGCATACATTTGAACGTGATTACCTCTATACTCGAAGTGAGAACTATGACGCTATAACGAAGTAAGAACTATGATTGGAAACTCGGTACAGTCAGCTTTCGTTCGTTGCACTATGCTCGTGTATATCAAATGCCAGAACTTTAAATAAACATGGATGGTTGAGTCCTTTAGTTTGGCTCGATAATAATAAACCCGAAGATTTGAAGGTCGCATTTACCTCGATAAAACCTACGGAGAAACTAAGGGCGCTACCGTTCAGCTTGATAAAGAAGAATTTTTCTGCCGGATCATTGATGATGAGAACACTGACTCTGCTAGCAACGACAACGGTCTGAGGTTAACGACTAACTAGAGCAGTGGTGCTCAGGTTGATGTATACCGCGGGCCAAATTGAGACTTTGTGTCTAAGCCGCGTGCCGCAGGATGAAAATTATGGTGAATATTATATTGAATGTGTTCTATTTTTTTTTTTACTAAAGCAATTTTAGTATTGGAAAATCATACATTTCTTCGATAATTTCGATAAGTATCTCTTGCACTTCAATACCTTCAAAGATCTTAGTTTGATCATTGATAACATATTGAAAATCGAAAATTCTATATAATTGTGATTCATTTGTAGTAGCGAATCATTTATTGCTAGTTATGGATGGATTATCTTAACACCAATTTCAAAATTTAGCATCAAACTACAGAAGAAACTGTAGCTACTACTGTCGCATGGTAGATGATTTATATAACAAACAAAATATTTGCTTATAATTATTAAACACCCCCAATTGTATGAATGTTTGACGAAAGATTTTGTAAAGAGCATTGAATCCACTTCTTAAGGAGAAACTTCAGAGAATACAAACATGGCTGCCACAATGGCCGACTTGGTCCCCTACTCACGTTTTCAAGAGCACCAATCTTGAAAATTCGTAAACAAATGCTCTCGATTTGTAAAAGCTGCCTCTTTTTGCAAGTGAGCAAAGCCAGGAAAAACAAGTGCGGCTTGGCTCGATGCTTTGTTCGTCAGATTTGTGCCTCTAAAGTTTGTATGAAAAAATGCAATGGGATTTCTTGATGTTTCACCTTAAAAAAAGGACTTGAACTTGTAAACTTGTTTTCAATATTACCTCGGTAAGACCGAATGTTTCAAAATAATGATAAAATCTACAGTCAAGATTAACACTAACTAAAATAACTTTTTGCACAACTTTTTCAATCATGGAAAATTATGAAAAGTATTAAGTTGTCATTGTAATCATTTCATCATAAATGAAAGATAAATATATGCATAAGATTGAGTACATGTATTATAATATTGTTTCATTATTTTGAACAATCAATAACTTTTTTCAAAATTACTCTGCGGGCCGCATTCAGGAGCTTCGAGGGCCGCATGCGGCCCGCGTGCCGCAGTTTGAGCACCACTGAACTAGAGTAAAACCATCAACAATGTTGATGATGATATTGATTTTCACGTGTTAGGACGCGTGCTTCTGTCAAATTTTCATTCATAAATTCGGCTCGTAAAATGGACTATAGCATCTACTTTGCACGCTGAAATTGACGAAGAAATTCTATCGCGTAGCTGTGTTGGTCAATTCACCAAACGCCTTTGATGACTAATTTTGATGATTGGCGCTGTCAGTTCTTTGTTGCGAGTGATTTGTTCGAGTGTTAAATGCTTGGATGCATGATTATTGCACGGAAAATCAAGATTTCCCATTTTTTATTTACAGCAGGATAACTAACTCCAAAGATTTGGATGTATCCCGGATGTCATCCGCCAAGAAATCTTTCCGGTAATTCGGCCAGGAATTCTTAAGGTGGATTGATAAAAATTCCCTTTACAGACACCGCCAGGAGTTCTTCGGTTTCGGACGGATACTTCCTCTAGGGATCCCGCCGGAAATTCCGTCTGAGGATTCTGTTGGTAATCCTATCTGGGGATTCCGCCCGAATCCGTCTGTAGATCCCATCTCTGAAGATTCCGCCTGGAATTCCCTCGGAAGATTCTATCAGGAATTCCCTCTGGATACTTCAACAGGAATTCCTTCAAGAGACTCCACAGATTCCCTCAGGAGATTTGGTCAAGAATTATTTTTCTGAAGACTCCGTCTGAAATTTCCACGGAATATTCTGCCAGGGGGCTGTCCATTAATTACGTAAGGGTTTATGGGGGGAGGGGGGGTCTGAGAAATCTTACGCGCCATACAAAATTTTTTGGGTTCTCATACAAAAAATCTTACAAAGGGGGGAGGGGGTGTCGGAAAATCGCAAAAATTCCCCTACGTAATTAGTGGACAGCCCACAGGAATTCCATCTGAAGATTTGGCCAAAAATTCTCACTGAAAATTCCGCCAGCAACTTCCGGTGAAGATTCCGCTAGGAGTACCCTCAGAGGATTCCTTTAAGAGCTCTTTATGGGAAACCGGGAACTCGCTCCTGCCATTCCGCTAGTAATTTTCACTTGGGATTCCAGCGGAAATCCCTTCTGAGAATTCTGCCGGGAGTTTAGCCAAATCCTTGAGGGAACTCCTGTCAGGGGCCTTTGCTAGGAATACCCTCAAGAGTCACAGCCAGGAATTTCGTCTGAGAATTCCGCCAAGAGTTCCCTTTTGAGACTCCGTCAGAAATTCTCTCTCGTCCTGTTGGAGATTCCGTCAGGAGTTCCTTTTGGGGATTCCATAGAAGTTCCCTTTGATATTCCTCCAGGTATTCCTTATTGTGATTCCGCTGGGGATTTGCTGTGAGGTTTCCTTCAGGAATTCCTTTTGGGGGAAATTTCTTTTTGGGGATTTCCCAGAAGTTTCTTCAGAAGATTCTGCTGGGTGTTTTCCTCCATAAGTGTTTTTCTCCATAAGTTCCCCTGGAGATTCCTCCGAAAATTTATTTCGAGCATTCTTCAGGAGATTCGTTTGGGGTCTCTCCAAGACGTCCCTCTGGGGATTCCTCCAGGGGTTTTCGCTGGCGAATCCTCCAAAGATGTGCTTTTGATTGAACCTATCGTTTGTTTCGATGAGTTACATCCGTAATGCCACATTGATGTTACCTACACGATAAGTTGTTCATCTGCAACAACCATATAGCTCATCATCGTAAGGTGGGTCATGCTGAGTAGTAATCCTACATTATAGAGATATGCGGCGGCGGCCATTGTAAGTCAATCGTGCAGCAGAGAGAACTGTCAAAGTGTGAGCCAAATGATCAAGTTTATCGTTTGTAGGAAAGCGTCGCTTGAACGGTATTGCAATTGGGTTCTTTAGGGGTATCCAGATTATTTCATAATCAGATTCTCCGCCCAAAAAATAGTCGAAATCCAAAATTTCTTGATGTTTGGAGTCCTATTTTTAAAACGCATTTAAAGTTTGTATGGGGAAAATTTTTTGTTCGGGTCGAACTGTCATTTTATAGATTGAACTGTCATTCTATCCACGAAAATTAAAACTGTTTTGTTAATTGAACCATCAAAACAAAGGTATTGGAATCCAATAAAATCACGTTATACTCAGAAAAACGAGCTCTTTCGATTAGGCTATAGAAAATAGCAATTCTTGAAAAAACTTCCAGTGCTGCTTCTTGTTTCTTTTCAGCCGATACGATTAGCGTAACACTTTGCAATGAATTTCTTCGATTGCTCCGCTTCTTCTTCTTCTTCTTCTTCTTCTTCTTCTTCTTCTTCTTCTTCTTCTTCTTCTTCTTCTTCTTCTTCTTCTTCTTCTTCTTCTTCTTCTTCTTCTTCTTCTTCTTCTTCTTCTTCTTCTTCTTCTTCTTCTTCTTCTTCTTCTTCTTCTTCTCTGTGGCTCTACGTCCCCACTGGGACTTGACCTGGCTTGCTTCAACTTTGTGTTCTTTGAGCACTTCCACAGTTATTAATTGAAGGGCTTGCTTTGCCTGCCATTGCATGAATTTGTATATTGTGAGGCAAGGACAATAATACACTATGCCCAGGGAGTCGAGAAAATTTTCCCGACCGAAACGGGAATCGAACCCGCCGTCTCCGGATAGGCGATCCATAGCCTTAACCACTAGACGGTCCAGTTAGACGATTGCTCCGCTGTTCTTTTCAAAATTTGGAAAAAAAAATCTACCATAATTAGCAAATGTAAACAGAACAACTTGAACCACAACAAAGTCACGCACAAAGTTTTAACATCTAGCATTGTGGCAAGTATTGGCAGCTGTTGGACACAAAACAAACAGCATTGCCGGATCATATGTAACTTCCGCTCAACTCTATGTAGAGGATTTCTAATGCTGAGCTGATGAGCTACGAAGGAGAGCGAAAGGTAGGAAGGACAATTTTGACAGCTGACAGGTGTCAGGGCAGGCATTCATATTGCGGTAAAATACGTCTAAAGTGCTCGATTCACGCGAAAAAGCACTCACTCACTTGGTTGCCATAAAATTCAAAAATAATGCAAATTGTTCCAATTATGGTTTATGTTATCACAATTGATGGCACAATATGTAACTTATTTTTAAACTATATTTGGTGTAGTTTCAGCATGTGGCGATCCCTTGCAACACGGAACAATCATCATCACCAGTCAGGTAACTCACACTCTGCCTAAACACACTCTACAGTGCGAGAAATAAGTATAAAGACAGAGCCGTTTTTCATACAAAATAATCATGTTTAGGGATCAAAATCTCTTTTTCTAGCGATTCGATTGTTATGGAATTTTGTCTGCAACCTTAAAATATCCAGAATTTTGGCTTGAAATATAAATCATCATCCATGAAAACGTTTATATCGACTTTCAGATTCAAATAAATATAAAGTCACATTTTTATATGGAAATAAGTGTCTTTATATTTATTTGAATCTGAAAAGTCGATGTAAACGTTTCCATGGATGAGGATTTATATTTCTAGCCAAAATTCTGGATATTTTAAGGTTGCAGACAAAATTCCATAACAATTGATTCGCTAGAAAAAGAGATTTTGATCCCTAAACATGATTAATTTGTATAAAAAACAGCTCTGTCTTTATACTTATTTCTCGCACTGTATGTACCACACTCCAACCCGATCTCGAAACCACACACATAAACGACAACCGATCTAAGATCGTTAGGTACTCACTACATTACACACTAGTGAAAGCAACCGAGCAACCTTCTGTAAATAGGTGTACATATGCTTTAGTAATAAACCGGCCACAGAAGATAGAACACGCGTTAATCATCTTCTCCCGCTCAAGCGTGAATCCGAAAGGATCCCAAAAGCACTTTTGTATGCAGCTGAACGCCACTAAACAAAACAAAACAAAATTTTCAACATTTTTTTTTGTTAATAGGTTGAGTGAATACTTTTTAAAGTGTGTAGCAGTTTGACGTTTGCGGAATAGGTCTTCTTTGTTTTATTTACTCCGCCAGGTTGGATGATTTCTCTGGATAAGCAATAATTTCACTAAAAGTCTGATGAATGAAATTGATTATTGACGCTGTCATTTTATTGCAGGAGCATGATCGTTCCAACTTTGGATTTTATTTGATTTGATTTGTCCCGCTCCCAAACATTTAATTCTGATCCAATTTGCAATCACTTAGGCTTACATGAATTGGGGCCATGCTTCCTCAGAGAATACTCCAAAGATTGCTCCACAGATTCTTCCAGGAAAGGAAGAAAAAGGTGGACTTGTTTTTTCAGCAACAAAAAACTTACAGCGCAACTCATCAAAGCCGTTTTTTGAATTTAACAACACAGCTTCTATTTCGGCTTAGATGCCAAACTCCCACGTGCTCGCGGTTGTGCTTTCGAAATGATAAGCGCGAACTACCATTCGATCGATGAAGAAGCATGCGGCCGTATTGCATCAGATCTCATCGCATAAACAATTTGCTCGCGCTCATCATTCCGAAGGCAAAACCGCGAGCGTGTGAGTGATTAGAATCTAAGCCGAAAGAGAGGTAAAGTTGTGAAAAACGGACCTGGTTAGGATGGTGCTTTGAACCCAGTTTGATTTCTGTTCCGCAGAATCGTTACTTGTTCTGTGGCATAGTTGGTTAAAGCGTCAGACAAGCGACACGGAGTGATGGGTTCAAATCCTACCACAACAAGTGGTATTTTTTTACAAGTATATCTGAAACAACGGATGGAAACTTAAAAATCCGTCTTTGAGACTGAAAGCCATAACCTTCAAACTGAAGAGCTCACACATAGTAAGACTATTGCAAAGGGCAAACCCCTGGCTTTTTTTCAATATAGCAGTGAGCAGCTTTACAAAATAATTGCACCATACACTGTTGAAGAAATGGGAAGAAGGAAAACTAATCCGTAGTTTGCAAAATTTGCATTGCGTTCCGGTTGCATGGGTCTTGTACGTTGAAGAAACGACAGCATACTGCCTTGGTGGACACTCCAAAGCGAGTCATCGATGTTCGATGCTGCAGGCTACGCAGCTACGCAGATTCACCAATTAGTTTGTGATTTCGTCGCAAGGTGGCATTAGTCGTCATCTTCGACAAAATTCTTTAGGAAGTCAAGAGCATTCTGGTGATTCAACAATTAGATGGTTATTTCGCCGCTAGGTGGTGCTAGTTGTCAAGTAAAATTTTAAACTTCTCTATCTCGGGATCCAGAGCAGATAGAAAAATGTCGTCTCCGGCAAAGTTCTTCAGGAAGTCAAGAACAATCTGGTGATTCAATAATTAGTTGGTGGTTTCGCCACTAGGTGGCGCTAGTTTTCAAATAATGTTTCAAACTCCGCTCTCTCGGAATCCACAGCAGGTAGAAAAGTGTAGTCTTTAGGATAGAGACGAACCAGCCAAGGGCTGAAAGTCTCTTTAATAAAGACAAATCAAAGGACATCAAGGGAAATTCAAAATTCAAATGGCAATTCAAAAATTGGTAGGTGATTTCGTCGCTAGGTAGCCCTAGTCATAAGTTTCGAACTTCTCTATCTGGGGATCTAGAGAAGATAGAAAAGTGTCGTTGAGTATACACTCTTCTATCGGACCTGGATCCCAAGACAGAATTGTTCAAAATTATATTTGCCAAATAGGGCCACGTAGCGGAGAACTACCAACTAATTGTCGAATCAACAGGTTGTGCTAAACTTTCTGAAGAGCTTGGCCAAAGATAACACTTTATACCTGCTATGGATTCCGAGATGGAAACGATTAAAACATTGCAACTGGCATCACCTAGCAGCTAAAGCTCCAATTAATTGTTTAATCACCAGAATGCTCTTGACTTTTTTAAGAACTTTGCCGAAGACGACACTCTTCTATCTGCTCTGGATCCCGAGATATAGAAGTTTGAAACTTTACTTGATGACTAGCGCCACCTAGCGACGAAATCACAAGTTAATTGGAGAATCACCAGATTGTTCTTGACCTACTGAACAACTTTACCGAAGACAACATTGTTCCAAATAAAGTAGATCTTGAGATATCGCATGTGATAAACTATGAGTGTTACTACTGGCAAATGTACATTGCAACTACTTCTACATAGCGCATCTATCGGCCAAATTGCCAACTAATTGGATGTTAGTTGGCATTGTGAAATAGATCTATTCTAGTACTACAACATTGCCCGGGAGTTTCAGCCCTTGGCAGTGAAAGTGAATTAAATCCCAAGTGTTGTCGGAAAGAATATCCAAGAAATGATTTAACGAGCTCTTAAACCACAAGCAACTGAAAAGCACCTTTCACATCGTTTAACACTTGTAATGGCACAGTCTGGATTGCATCATTGCCATCAATTTCTCCCGAATACACACCACTGCTGACTGTCACCATTACTGTTACCAAATGAGAACCTGTAGTGTAAAGCAAGCTCCGGTCAGCACAAAAATAGTCAAAAGTTGCAGAAATATCAGCTCGAGTATGTTTTAGTGCTGGTGCTATCGCTACTGCACTGGCTGTTGTGCTTCATTGCCATTTTACCAGGATATAAACGATGCTTTTTGCCGATGGCACACAGAAGCGCTACTATACTTTGGTAGATATTTAGTTGAAAGTTTGTGTACAATCCAGTAACTTTATGGCAGCACAGCGCGCTCGGAAAAGTGCAACCCAAGTTGTCCATGAGGCATGTGGTGGACAAAGTAATGCCGGTCGGTTGGTCTGTGCTGGTTCTGGCGCTGATGGTGGTGAAGGTGCACTTTCTTGATGGGAATATTCCTAGAGTTGACGGACTTCGCGCGGGTACGGGACAACTCGGGCACAGTTCTCTATTTCTCTTTGGATATGGTTTCTTCTTGCTTCGGGGATGTGCAATGAGCCGTAATCTAATGTCACTACACCACCGGTGCAGCGCCAGCGGTAATGTGGTACACTGGGAGGTAGCCACGATTTACGGTTGTACTTTCGTGAAACTTGTTCGCTACTCGCTACATGAAAGCACTATTGGTGTCGTATGTCACGAAAATCAGTGTACCGGAGACGACGCTGCGCCGGGCTTTGAATCGTTGTTGCTACTTGCTGCTACAGAACTATAAATGGATCGGTTCAATGTGGCTGAAAATTGCCGTTTCAAGTGACCCATTTCCGGTTTGAAATCTTCGGTGATTGATTTTGCTGAACTTGCGATACGTGATTGCGGTGGATTCAAAACTTTACTTCTGGTCTTAAATTGTGCTCGTACAAGGTGAGGGGAAAGATTCCATAAAGAAAATACATTTTATATCTTATCAGAAACCGGTCAAAGCTTGAGCTTGAGCTGAGCTTGATTGACCGCCCGTGGATGCTACTCCAGTATCGCCAGACCAGCTACACACTCACACAAGGACCAATGAGATAACTGCCGGGGACTAGCAGGAATCTTCAGTGTGAGCGTTAGTGATCTTCTATTTTTAGGCGACAATGGCGCCTGCCACGTCAGGTTGCAGGTCAATGTGGGGAAGGGGTAAGGAAGTGATGATTGCAATCGTTTGTATCCACATCTGGCCGAATATACAGTCGAGTCTCTTACTAAACGAATTCCTATTAAACGGACACCTATTAAACGAACTCCTACTAGACAGGGGTAAGCGTTATAGGAGACTAAGAACTTATGGGATTTCGGCATTTTGGGGGTGTGGCCTATTATCTCGGGTGTGTTAAGAGTTAACGCAATACTTTCTTCGGCAAAGTTTTAGGGCTTGATCATATCTACCATTTAGAACTTTGGTTCATATGACAATTTGATGCTAAATTGCACTACAGGATCCATATCAGGTTGTCAAGCAAACGTTACGATATGCGACAGCTCAAGAACCTGATAATTTGGAAGGATAGTGTCTTCGGGAAAGTTGTTGGATACGCCAATAACTTACTGACGATGCATTGCGAAGTTCGAAATTCCTCCACTGGGCGGCGCTAGTGAGCAAGTAAAATTTCAAAACCTCATATCTCAGAATCCCGAAAACTTAGGAAGATGGTGTCTTCGGCAAAGTTGATCAGTATGACATATACATACATAAAAATAAACACTTGTATCGCAATTCTGCCACTAGGCGGCGCTAGTGAACATGCAAATTTTAGAAATCTCATAGCTCAGAATCCTGATAACTTAGAAAGTTGGTATCTGGAATTGCGAAACAAGTGTTTATTTTTATGTAAGTTTAGGTCATACTGATCAACTTTGCCGAAGACACCATCTTCCAAAGTTATCGGGATTCTGAGATATGAGGTTTTGAAATTTTACTTGCTCACTAGCACCGCCCAGTGGAGGAATTTCGAACTTCGCAACTCATCGTCAGTAAGTTATTGGCGTACCCAACAACTTTCCCGAAGACACTATCCTTCCAAATTATCAGGGTCTTGAGCTGTCGCATATCGTAACATTTGCTTGACAACCTGATATGGTTCCCGTAGTGCAATTTAGCATCGAATTGTTGATGGTCCCTCTAGCGGCCAAATTGCCAACTAATCATACGAACCAAAGTTCTAAATGGTAGATCTTATCAAGCCCTAAAAACTTTGCCGAAGAAAGTATTGCGTTAACTCTTAACACACCCGAGATAATAGGCCACGCCCCCAAAATGCCGAAATCCCATAAGCTCTTAGTCTCCTATTAAGCGGATTCCTATTGCGCCCCCCGATCAGTGATCTTATAAGAGTCTCGACTGTACCTCTGCGCCAGCACAAATTCATGCGGATGTTGGTGGGAATTGGTTGGCAGAAGGCTCACACATTGGTGTGTGGATACCAGGGGAAGATGATAGAATTATGTGTTTTTATTATTTTGAAGATGTGCGGCACAGTTCGCTTGATTGCATAACTTGTAGGCGTTTTCTAATAGGATTGTGACACTGTGCTGTGAAAGTTTTGGAAGGAAGGGAAACGGCTTTTCCAACCCGTTTCTGTTCTAGCGACGGCTATGAACATGTTTATATACATGAGTTGTATATGTAGAGAGCAGAGAGGAAGAATATAGACAGATACAAAGTAGGAGGAAAGAGACGGGCCAGGGATTGAACCCAGGACCTTCTGCATATAAATCAGAAGCGATAGCCACTAGACCACCAAGCCCGTCCATAAAAATGTACCCCGCAACACCAAAATCCGATACCAGGACCTTGAGATTCACGGTCTTCAGCTTTACCACTACACTACATTACAACTGATATCTTATCAGAAACCGGTCAAACTGTCAACTGTCAGGATATTATATTTTTTTAAATATATCTAAGTTTTTTTTTTTTTGACGGAAATGTCATTACAAAGTATTTACATCAGTACCTAATAAATCCCATTTAGTGTAATCAATTTACCTTTACGCTTATATCGTTTAGTACGTACCTGTGAAAGAAAAGAAAACATAACATTAGTTTGTAATAATTAATCATTATATATGATAAGCTGAAATTAGGCTGATACAAATTTAATTTTGACTTTTTGTCTACCCCCCCTTCAAAATTTGTTGGCTGGATTTTGCATTTTGAGGGGGCAGGTAAAAAATATTTATCAAAATTTCGGGTCTTGCTCAAAATTCTTTAACAAATCCAATGAGCTTTAATATTTTTCAAATTAAATGCTTTATTATTTTTTTATCACCCCCCCTCGGCCAGTCAAAGAGTGGTGGGACAAAAAGTGAAATAAATATTTGTAACGGCCTTATACAATCGTTGAGCAAATTAGGGGAGCACCTTGTATTTTCACTGTGAATTTTCAAATTTTCAAAAAAAAAATGCTTGATTGTAACCTAATTATCTCAAATCCAATGAGTTGATGACAAAACATTAGTAAAAAAACCCGAATTAATCCACCTAGCGGTGATGGTGCCTTTCTCGTGCTTTAAAATATCCTTTCGACAAAACTTAAGCGACATGTAGATGACATTGACATAAATACAAAATGAAAACTGCTTAATCTACTCAATATGGATACATTTTATAAAATGCTATAGCATGACATCCGATATTCAGACAATATAAGACAGTGGCTCCCAACTTTTTTGAGGTGGCGGCCCCCACCAAAACATCTGTGGCCCAATGAAATGTTGAATTAAATGACCCAAGTAACCACGGTGCTGAAACCTTATTGCATGCAGATATACGGTGTATTTAGTGCAATCATTACTTTACATGCAAACTTAAGGTTGATTTAAAGTGGAAGTGGGCAATTATAGAATCAAATTAAGATTATACTGGTATAATCTTGGAGCAGTTGCATAATTGCCCATTTCCACTTTAAATCAACTTGCATGTTGCAAGTTTGCATGTAAAGTAATGTTTGCTCTAAGTACACCGTATATCAGCATGCAATAAGGCTTCAGCATCGTGGTTACTTGGGGAACGAAACTGACTTTTTTTTGGATACTGTGACGTAGCCAGAAATTTACTGTGAGGGATTTTCGATGTTCAATATCTAATACGTTTTTTTATTCGACACTCATATTTCGTAAACAATAATGTCATGTACGTTCAATTTGAGTCATAGCTGAAAAATAGCGGCGCAGCATCGTTGATGGATGACAATCAATGCTGTTCAATTTTTACGTTTATTTGTCTGTGAAGCTATTTTAAACGGATTTAACACTAATCAGTTGTGCGTAAGTATCAATATAATCAATGTTTTTGATTAGCCATCAATATTTTGTGAAATTGAACAATTTTGTTTGATTTTTAATGTTTATTAGATCAATGTCACCCCCTAGAAGGGGTTAAATTGGGCCAATTTTAATTAGGCTACAACATCGTCAAAATACATTTTAGAGCATTTATATCTACACTAGTCCTGAGTTATACCTAAATGAACGAGTATACGAAATTTAATGTTAATTTAGAGCTAAAATATTGTTGTAACGACTTATAAAAGGAAGGACTATGCAATTTAGGGCCAATGACACCCCCACTGACGGTACCACATCCATGAGTTAGGTTAAAATTTACATTTTACTACCCGGATCCGGTTCCGGGTAACTACCGGTTGTACCAAATATGGTCTGACACTATTTTCTTGTTAACTGTTCATCGGGTTACCAAAAACGCTGCAAAATGATGTGTCGCATGCATGGTATGACAATTCCGGCGGGACACTCGGAACCGGTTTTGGAACACTACCAGTTGTTTCTAATGTGATCTAAGGCTACTTTCTTGCTAACCGTTCATCAGGTTATCGCAAAAGCTACGATTTGATGTGTCACATGCCCCGATTTGGATCACTTTTACATATGGCCACTTCCGGCCACTCAAAACCGATTCCGAAATATTTGCTGGCCGTTCATTAGGTAATCGAAAAAGCCGCTCTTTGATGTGACCCATGTATGGGTTTGGTTCACTTTAAGATTTGACCATTTCGGCAGGATACTTGGATCCGGTTCCGGAACATTACCGGTTCAGATATGGTCTGAAACTGTTTTGCTGCTTACCACTCATCAGATTATCGAGAATGCCGTGGTTTGATGTGTCGCATGCATGGGTTTGTTTCACTTTTATATTTGGCCACTTCCGGCGTGATGTCCGGAACCGGTTCCGGAACATACGGGGTGAGGTATGGTCTGAGACAATTTTCCTGCTTACCGGTCATCAGATTACCGAAAATTCCGTGTTTTGATGTGTCGCATGCATGGGTTTGTTCCACTTTTATATTTGGCCACTTCCGGCGGGACACCCAGAACCGGTTCCGGAACATTACCGGTTCAGATATGGTCTGAGACTATTTTCCTGCTTATCGCTCATCAGATTATTGAAAATGTCGTGGTTTGATGTGTCGCATGCATGGGTTTGTTTCACTTTTTTATCTGGCCACTTCCGGCGGAATGTCCGGAACCGGTTCCGGAACACTACCGGTTCAGATACGATCAGAGACAATTTTCCTGCTTACCGCTCATCAGGTTATCGAAAATGCCGCGGTTTGATGTGTCGCACTCATGTGTTTTTTTTCACTTTTATATTTGGCCACTTCCGGCGGGATGTCCGGAACCGGTTCCGGAACATTACCGGTTCAGATACGATCAGAGACAATTTTCCTGCTTACCGCTCATCAGGTTATCGAAAATGCTGTGGTTTGATCTGTCGCATGCATGGGTTTGTTGCATTTTCATATCTGGCCGCTTACTAGGGTACCGTTCCGGAACACCTAAATGGCCATATCTCCGGAACGGCTAGACCGATCCGAACCATTTTCAATAGGAAACAATGGGACCAGATTCCCCGTCGAATGAACCGTCGGTCATTAAAATCGGTTGAGGTTTACTGCCAAAAAGTGATGTGAGTTTTTTTGTCCACACACACACACACACACACACACACACACATACACACACACACACATACACACACACAGACATCACCTCAATTCGTCGAGCTGAGTTGATTGGTATATGTGACTTGACCCTCCGGGCCTTCTATCAAAAAGTCATTTTTGGAGTGAACATATAGCCTTTCCGGTACACTTAGTGTACGAGAAAGGCAAAAAGCCGTTTGCTATGAAAAAATAATCAAAATGAGTGAAGTGGTCATGTACTGTGGAAATATTATAAAAATCAGATGATCTAACATAAAGTTTTGGGAATCGAAACAACAACGTAGTGGGTATATATCAAGTTTCTTGGTATTTCCTGGCCCAATGAAATGTATTTGTAACACTTTTCATATATTTGTATAATTATATTTTGTTAAACAAATATATTTCAAAAAGTTGATAGTGGAGCAAAATGAGTAAATGGTGGAAAAATAATGAAAATGGTAAACATTTTTTTTTTATTCTTCATTCACTTAACCTAATCCACAGCTGTATTGTCCACTAGGGCACTGCGTGAGCGATTCCAGTTGGAAGCTGTACTTACACTTTGTACAGCGCCTAAATGTTTTTTATTCTAATTGTACTATATCGAACTGGTTGCCGTTGCGCTGCTTTCACTTTCTACCCTATCATGGTAGAATGATGAGCACGACTACGAGGATGTTGATGTGTGGCTGTTGGTTGTTCCTGTTTCCAGTCCGATTGGGAGTCCATTATGGGTTGCCGTTCGCCCCCAAGCAACACGACTTGTTGCTAATCCAGTAACAGCAACCTTAGTGCAATTTATTCACTGTCCGTATTGCGGACGACAGAGCACAATTGCTTCTTCTTTGAAACCCAAAAAGCGCAGATTCTGAATTCTTATGCAACATAAACGAGGAGGAATGATAAAAAAGATGGGAAAAGATTTTATCCAGACTCGAACCATGGACATCAGGAGTATTATCTACTCACCTTACATACTACACCAAAAGCTCTGTGAGAGAATCGATGGTCAACACACCATAAAAGCTACTGAAGTTACTTGTTACTTTATTCCTCCTTCTTTGTCACAAGTTAGAGAACTGTCAAAATGAAAAGACGCCCAAGTTTTCTGTAACGCATATGGAACCTAATCTGAACAAACAAACCAGAGTTAGATGTTTCATGCATGTTACATAACACATTTAATATAAGCTGACTGTATTATGACTTGCGAGCAATATGTAAGCTCCGCCTCCACGAATCGATGTCAAATACGTGGCAATTTGTGATTTCTATGAAACAAAGCCGCAACTTTACGAATTTTGGAGTTTAAATGCAACTTAACTGACAAGATGGAAGTTTCGTGTGCTTCTAGTGTAACTCATTTAGACCAAAGCATAGAAAGCCACAATTTGCATGATGTTGCAGGTGCTACTTGGGCCGATGTCCAAAGTATCCGTGTCCATTTGAGCCATGGGCTCAGAAGAGGGTCAGTGTCAGCTGGTCTCAGGGGGAAAGAGCAACTGACGAAAGTGCCGGGGCTGGGATCGAACCCATGACCATCTGCTTATAAAGCAAACGTGTGGACCACTGCGCCACGGGCCCCGACATGGCAAACATCTTAAACAAACGAATTTAATTTAATTTAATTTTCAATTTATTAGCTTGAAATATTCAGTACATGTATAATATCACCGTTTAAGAAATCCTTAATAGTAGAATCCTTGGAACCCCGCAGTTCCCTACAAATTAAGCCCCGTAATCCCCTCATATTCTCATTGGTTATTGCCGGTATGCATCCGGAAAAAGCTGTGGATCACAGATGATACATAGAGGAAGATAGACGAGCGAAAGAATAACGATGCCCGTGAATGACATGTCTGGACAGTTATTGACCGACCCGGCTGACTAGTTGAAATGCTGGTTCGAGCACTTTGGAAACCTTTTTCAAGTGTCGGTCATCAACACCTCAGCATGATTCACCAAGGATTCGATGCATTACCCGAGTCAACACCGAAGTTCCATCAGTACAGGAGATAGAAAAAGCCATCCATAGCATGAAATCGAACAGGGCCCCAGGTATCGATCGCATATCAGCTGAGATGCTCAAAGCTGACCCCGTAGTATCCGCAAAACTACTGCATTAATTATTCTGAAACATATGGGCAACTGCGACATTTCCGGTCGACTGGATGCAAGGCGTCTTAGTAAAGGTGTCCAAAAAGGGTGTCCTGACTGTATGCGATAATTGGCGGGGCATCGTGTCCCTGAGAAAATCATCGGCCTCATTGAAGCACAGTACAGGGCAGTGACGTGCAAAGTGCACCTGATTCTTTTTACAGGCGTTGCTGGGTGGATGGTTGGGCATCAGGTGTCACCCTTCGTTGACGGAATCGTCACGGCTCAGGACGAGACCGGAACGACCGTGCCGAGAAGGGTCCCTCCTTGGCGATTAAGGCCAATGACCAGCAGGAATCGCCCTGCAGTGGACTATGGCGTTTTTTTTTGCTATTAGGCTCTGGAGTAGGGTGGCCCACACTTATATGAAAAGCAAAAATTTCGAAAAATGCCAAGTCTTACCTCCTAAATCAGTTGTTTTGGACTCCTTACAGCGTCACCTAGCGGCAAAATTCGAAAACTTAAAATTTCTGCATACATTTGGACAAGTTTTCCCATACAAACTTCAAGCGTTTTGAGCGCCCCTTATGCTTAATTGATTTTGCTCAAATTTTGAACGTAGCTTCTGGGAGTCCAAAACAACTGATTTAGGAGGTAAGACTTAGCATTTTTCGATATTTTTGTTTTTCATATAACTGTGGGCCACCTTACTCTGGAGCCATCTTGACTCCCGAGCCGTCGTGTATGACCGTTCTATTAAAACGGATACGACGTTCTATTCAAAAGATTAGGATAGATCGAAAACAAAATATCGGACCAATTACCTGAACGGAGGCAGCATACCCGAGCAAAGTCCAACAACAAAATTACAGCAAATCGAAAACATGATTAGTATTCAGCAACAAATTGATATCACATTTTGATATCGTTTTATCTTTACTTGATTTGATTTCAAATTTTGCTTTCGGTTTACTGTCATTTTGAATTAATGTAAATATTTAGTGTTACAATAGTTTTTAAATCTTTCAGTAAACTATGTGAAGTAATTCTAGGGATATATCATTAGTGCAATTGTATTATTGCATTTAGGATTTGATATCAACCGAAAAACTATACATTTAACGGTTTTTCATTTTTCTTGTGCTGATAACAAAAACAGTTGTCAATTTGCTATCATCGATAGCAGGAATGGTTTTCAATTTGCTGTCACAGGAACATTTTTCTGCTCTCATTTTAGATGTTTTAACCGTTAAAACGACCAAAACGAAAACAACCTGAGTTATCAAAATTTGCAATATCACAACATCAAAATTAGTTTTCAATTTGCTCTCAGACTTTGCTCGGGTACCTCTAAAAGGGAGGTGGGGAGTGTATTACACAATCAGCACTGAATTTTTAACAATTCTTCACACACGGACGCCTGTTACAATTCTGACTAATCTTCTCATTTTGAAAATGGCCACGCCCATTGGTACTCATCTCATTCCCGATTTCTTCTAACCATTAGTTATCTTGCGAGCTCTCATTCTCCCTATTAACAATTTATTATCTTCAGCGGTACGGTTCTCGCTAGGGTGTTGCCTAGTGTATTATTATTTACACTTAAAACGTGAATTTTCAAATAACATATACTCATACACAACAAAAATCTAAGGATTGGAACATACTGATTACAGTGGTCGGTATGACCGTTGGGCATACATAAGCCAACGGAGGTTTTCTTCAGGTATCATGAACCGGGAAACAAGTCATGGGACTGTAAAGTCCCCGACTTTGAAGCTACTTTGAATTGGTCCATAAGAACGCCCAGAAGAAGGCGTTGACTAGGCTAAGGTCGAGCCCTCGTAGGTGAAAAACATAGGTTCCTCTGTGAGAGAAACTTACTCGGACTATACGTTGGCCAGGGTAGTTGGCTATGTAGCGGGACTTTCGCGTATATACCTAGGCTAGTCCATCCTAGGGATGGGAGACGACCTGCGTCTTAACCGGCGTAGTGCGCCACACCTCTCTACGACGCTTAGTGACGGATGCAGCGAGCACGTACTGTTGAGGAGTGCAATGAGCAATGGGTGGCACTCGCGGTTGCCAAAGTGGCGCTTAGGAACGAAATGCGGGTAAGCGAAAAGGTCTGCTACTAGAGTCTCTGACAGAGTGCCAAGTCGAACCTGCAGGGGTTGTAGGCTTGAGATTACTTTGACAAAAGGTCTAATGGCTGCTTCCGAGCAGTCTCCAGAGATGCTTGAGAGGATTATTAAGGGACTTCCCGCATAATAATCCGAGTTTTTGGCGCCCATTCGTAGGACCGCCGAGGGACTGGGGCTGGCGATGAGGAACTTGCAAGTAATGCAAAATCTGTTACCGTTGATGAGGCCTCAGGTCTGGATGGAGTTGCGAACTTGGCCTTCAAAGTAGCTATTGCAGAAGCTCCCAAAATGTTCAGATGTTCAGACTAATACGTTTGTTCGACACTACGGGGAAACTGCCCGAGTGAATCATCCTCAATAGATTTTGGAGGTACACTAAGGGTTTAGATGATCTTTTTAGTAACCAGTTCCGGCTGCCAGAAGTGGAGGTGGACTATAGACGCTATCTTGTGGGCTACAAAAAACCTCTAGATATATCTTCAGAGAGGGGGAAGGAGGAAGGGAATTCACTAGTGTGAAGCAGAAACCCCCCTTTCCCACATTGCTTAGGAAAAACAAAAAAAAAATGAACTACATAATACAAATTGCGTCAGCTATACCTAAGAAATCAATCACTTTAACGCTATGTAGGCAGTGTTGTCCCGGTAAGGTAACTTGCTGAAACCTTTTCATTACCAACTGAAACAAAAGTAGAGCAAAAGAACTGATTCAACGGACTTGGAACAAGTTAAGGACAAATGATTGAAAAATCGGATCTTGGAGCTTCAAAACTTTCAGACAAGCCACACGTGTTGAGTTTCTCAAACCCATGAAGATAGTGCGTTTCTATTCTCTCAACGGTAGAGTAAAGTATAACTGTAACCATCTAGCCAAAGAATGATAGGCTACAAGCGTTCTTCAAGAACCCAAAGATGGAGACAATACTGAGCAAGAAACTTTAGAATTTTATAATGATCAATTTTGTTCTGCAGCTCCACACAACAAGTTCGACCTGTGCTCCTTCTCCAGTTTTGTTCCATTGTATAGCAGCAGAATACGCGTTGTTACAAATTAGCATTCATCGCCTTTTGCAAAGAGCAACTTCTCAGCAAACAGTCCTCGACCAAGAATGATTCCTCTGCTTTTGAATCCCAACAACAGCCAGCCCGCAGCAGGCAGCAGCGGGAAACCCGGTTAGATACGCCTAAAGATACACCATAGCGTGAAATGAAAATAAAATCACTTTGAAGCGACTCTTTTGTGGCAGTTTCCAGTTTGTCGGTTGGCCTAGTTCCCAAAGCGTCATGTTCGGATTTTCAACAACTTTTTATCTCATGCAACTCCCCCGCCTGACTGCTACCTACTAGGTATATCTATGTACCAATACGTATTTGCCCGTAAAGGTGCCTGCCTCGCGCGAGGGTGGAACTTAGTGTAAAACTCACCGACAAACTTGCCAACTGCACTTTTCACCGGGGTTTGCGGTGTGGTGGTGGTCCCCGCCGACACGAGAAGTTGAACGTATGACGGATGAGCGAGCGAGATAGAGAGAGACAGAAAAATCCTTGCAGCATGACTAACTTTGAAACGTCTGACATTTCAAAAGAAAAGCTCTGGTTGAAGTTTTCTGATTTCAACATCCTCCCGTTGCAAGTCATGTATCGCTGACACCGCAGCAACCGCCAGCAACATCACCGCGCATCTAGATAGATGGCTAGAGTCTCACCTACCAGAGGGACACTATCTCTTAGCTATTTGAAACTAGAGGGTGAAAAAGAACAAACCTGCTAAAAAAAGCAAAACAAAAAAAAGCCGGGACTCATTGCTTTCATTCCACATTTTAACTTTTGCAGCACATAGGACCTCATATCAGCCATGGTTGTATGCACGCAGACACAACCGAGACAACGAAGACACGCCATTGTCACAGCATGTTTCGCCTATCTGTAGCTGTCACATCTCGTACGGCCGGCATAGGTACCACCATGGCTATCGTATGGGTACAAAGGCGGTACTAGCTCTGGGATGACTGTGGATAGGCTTATGATTTTTGGTTTGAAACCCTGGGATGGTCATATTTAGGAGTCTAGGAAACTTACCATAATGCAGGTAATTTTTATATTTAGGTGCGATTTCGGTTCGATTACCTAGGAGTTCTTATATTTGTAACCATAATTTAAATAGAAAAAATCATTACACCGTCTTATATTAGAGGAATAGGACAGATCGGTGAAGTACTAGATTTGTAGTAATGAGCTGAATTTTAATATGGTGAAAGGGGCAATTCTCCGTTTCTGCAATGAAATAGTGCAAAAAGCGTGGGTATTATGATTCCTTGCCCAATTTGATACTGTTGGAGCAAAATTTTGGACAACAGTGTTTTTGTTTTCTCCATTTCTTGCAACATAAAAAACATAGCTATCCAAAGTCTTGCTCAAACAGCATCAAATTAGGCAAGCTTTTACACCATTTCATTGCAGAAACGGAGAATTGACCTTCTCATCATACTAAAATTCAGCTCATTACTACAAATCTAGTACTGCACCGAACGTGGCCCATTAATGAAAGAATAAGGACGCAAAGAGAAATCCTGGGACGAATTGCTGAAGGAAGCACCCGAAATAGTTCTAAAGAAATCTTCTAATTAAGATATCCAGAACAAAATCTGAAAAGAAAAGAATGGTGAAGTCTCCAGTTAGCCTAGTGCAGTGGTGCTCATCCTGCGGCCCGCGGGCTGCATGCGGCCCTCCAAGCCTTAAGATGAGGCCCGCTGAGTACTTTAAGACGAATTGAAATTTTTGAACGATTATTTAAAATAACTCGTTAAATTCATTAAGAAATCAAACAAAAAAAAATTGCTGATCAATTTCACAGTGTTGAACACAAATTAAATGATAAATAAACAAAAAGAACAATCCGTTCTGGTAAGGTTCGAAATCGCAACTCCGAAATATTTCGGTATTTCAGCTAAGTCACGAAGCCAACTTATAGTTATTTATAAGTGGTACAAATCAAATGAAAGTTTGTTAAAAATGTAGTCTTGAATCATTTAAAAATTAGTTGCAATTTTTAAGCACAGTCAATGCAACGCTTAGCAAATAATTCACATTCCGAAGAACATACAAACACAAAGCACGAAGTTTTTGACAAAATTCTCAACAAATCTCAATTTGGCTGCCAATATTGTTTCATTTTCACTGTTTGTTTAAATTTCTATTATAAGACTCACACATTTTTCGAAACAAAACTCACGAATCCAATTTGCATTGTCCAAGCGAAACTCCTGAACGAACTGAAGAATTTTCAGGAGTAACTACAAACAAGATTCCAGAACCAACTGCATCAAGACACAAAAGATGCCTAGAACGCCTGATGAAAATTTGAACAATAAATTTGAAGCAACTTATGCAGCAACTTTTAATGTTGAAGAAACTTCCGGAAACAATTATTAAAAATCTAATTTTTGAAGAAATTTAATGATGAAGTATTGCATCAACTTTAGAAGAGACTTATGGAAAGAATTTACTAAAATCTTCAAAAAACTCCTGGAAAATTTTCGGAAAAATCCGGAAGCTATTCTAGGAGAAATTCTTGGAAACGATTAATGAGGAATTCCTGAAGTAACTTCAGGGCAGTTCCAAAGGCAAATCTAAGAGGAGTTCTTGGAGATGTTCCTAGAGAATTCTAGAAAAACTAAAAGAAACTTCAAGAAATTTCTCGAAAACCTTCCGGAGCAACTCCACTGAAATTTCAGGAGAAAATCGAGCAAACCTTTTTGGAGCGAATCAAAAGAAATTCTTGTAAAAGCTGCTTGACAAGTTCTTGAAGTGGCTTCAACGCAATTCTAGGGGCAACTTCTAAATTGTTTGTTTCAATTTCAATTTGAAGCTCAAACGTTTTTCTCAACCAAACTTATGAATCTAAATTGAACAGTTCAGATTTTTAATAAATATGCTTTGGAATTGTTCTTTTTGTTGTTTTTGTGCGCATCGATGTTTTATGCGGCCCGCAGGTCGATCACCAGTGGCCTTTGGTTAAGTCTATGGATCGCCAATCAGGAGCAGAGATGGCATGCACCTCAGAGCGCTAGGTGAGAAGATAAAAAAAAATACACATTACACACAGCCTGCAAGATGAGAAAGAGTGCGTGTAAAGAATTATCTTCTACGTGGTCCGACTACAGGCGCTCGGCATCGTTTTAGCATCGCGAATGACGGTGAGCGCAGAAAAGCAAGAAAAACTACAGTCCAACAAACTGCTCACATCGCAGCGCTGTTGAGAACTCAGTAAGAAGATGCGAAAAATACCGAGCTGATCTTGTGTGTATAGTACCTGGGAGAGCATCTGGAATGTTCTACAATATTCCCGGATGGAACACTCCAGAACATTCCACCAATCTGGCTGAACTGCTCGAACGAAGTCACTCAGGGTCACTCACTCGCAGCATGCAG
The DNA here is from genome assembly GCF_035046485.1 of Aedes albopictus. Taxonomy (NCBI): domain Eukaryota; kingdom Metazoa; phylum Arthropoda; class Insecta; order Diptera; family Culicidae; genus Aedes; species Aedes albopictus. Next base: position 200,323,001 of record NC_085137.1, on the reverse strand, counting down.
GCGTTCATTCAACTGGGCGCCCACCGAGATGGCCCGCACTCGCTCGCAGTGAGTGGTCCCGCGCTGTCGCCGTGTTTACATTTGTGGGAGCTGGAGTGGCGTTGCTCAGTCTTATAGGGGAAAACAGGGCACCAAAGCGTTTATGGGAAAGCGGGCCACTTTCACCACCGGAGCGTCCGATGGGCGCGAACGGGTAGAATATGGCGTTACGTAATTTATGGAGTTTTTATTGAATAAATTGAAAAATTGGAGAAATCTCCAATGACACACTTTTTGTATGGAGCCCTGGTATTTGTGTAAGAGTTGTCACATTTTGCTGAACCTACTGAGCCTGAAATTTGTGTATGAGTTGTCACATTCCCTTCTCAAAGCGTAACGTAATTTATGAACGTTCCGTTCCGTAACTCCAAAAAAATTCTTTATAAAGTAATCCAAGAGTTGTTTCAGGAATTCCTTCTTCAAAAATTCTGTCAGGCAGTCTTCAATAATTTTCTCAAGGCTTCTCTCAAACATATCTCCAAGAATTTCTTCTGATTTTTTTTCAAGAATTTTTTTTTTCTTAAACCTATCAGAGACTCGGTCAGAGATTACTTTAGAAAATCTTTACAACTCTTCAGGATTTCCTTCAAAAAACTCTCAAAGGATGTCTTCATATATATCTCTAGGGATTCCTTCAATATTTCTTTCAGACCCAAGCAACACACATGTTACATAAGAGTTACAACAGCGCAAGTTTTGGTTGTATAGAAGTTAATTTGACGTAATTCTAACATTCTGTTGAAATAACGTCAAATAAACTCATATACAACCAAAATTTGCGTTGTAGTAACATTTACATAACATGTGTGTTGCTTGGGGAAATCCCTTCAGCTGTTTCTTCAAAAAATCTTGCAGGGATTCCTTCAATAATGCGCATAGATATTTTTTCACGAACTCCTCCAGATATTTCTTTAGGAATTTCTTCAAGAATTCTATTGAAAATTAACTCATGAATGGCTGCATAAATTCCTCAAGAAGTTTATTCATGTTTTTTTTTAGTGTTTCCAGCAGTAATTGATACAGAGATACCTTCAGGGGTTCCTCCTGGCATTTCTACATATATGTACCCAAAAATTCCTCCAGTATTTCTTCCAAGGATACCTTTTGGAATTTTTACTCCGATTCGTTAGGAAATTCCTTACTCTACGCAAACTTCACGGAAATTCCTTTGGAAATTTACCATTGGGTTTATCTAGAAGTGTTTCTTCATTTTTTTCAGGGTTTTCTTAAAAAATACGTTCACGAATTCCTCCGGTAAAGCTTGAGTCGTTTAATATCTGGACTAGCGTGGCTCAAAATAGCACATGTCAAAAAGTTCGATGGGCCCCCTTCTCATTTCTTTCTATATGACACCACGATGCTCTGGTCAAATTTTCAGCTAAATCCGTTAACATTTGGGCAGTGCTATACTCATTTGAAGTTTGTATAGGAGTTTATAGAGAAAAACAACGTTTTTAGCATTATTTTTTCAGGAGGAGCACTATTATTTTCTTAAAACACATAAACGATTATAGAGAACTATAGTTTCACATGTTCTGAAAAACTTTGCCGAAAACCGCAAAGTCATCCGAAGCTTGTAAGAAGAGATATTACATGCAGACCATCTGGTGGTGCTTAACATTTAACATGTAAAAAAATAACAATAGCAATAAAATCTCATTGAATGGGCCCGTACTGTATATTTCTATAGGATCGATTAGGTGTTTTAAGGGAAATTAGAACCCCTCAGAGGCAAACTGCAAAAAACGGTGTTTTCCCATATAAACGGCCATACAAACTTCAAACGAGTTTAGCACCGCCTAAATGTTAACGGATTTAACTGAAAATTTGACCAGAGCATCATGGCGTCATATGGAACGAAATGAGAAGGGGCCCATCGAACTTTTTGACATGTGGTTTTGCCATACAAGCTTGAGCCACCTCAATCTGGACCAAGGTTGTTAACCGATAAATTATCGACAGTTAACTCATGGCAAACTCGATAACGATAAAGGTTGCTCGATAATCTGTCGATAACGATAATCAAACGATAAATCAACGCGCAGATCAACGTACCTTCGATGTTGTTGTTTGTTTATTACCAGGGATTTTAACCTTTTATGGGTCATTCATCCCGTGTACCTTTGATAATTTTGCGATAAATCTACACACTTAGAAATTCTGAAATTTACACGAAACGGAATCACCAAAGAACGTAAACGTTTTGAAGACTGAATCATAATTTGGACTCAATTTTACGCGCATCATGTAAGTGCTGGTTGGTTGCGTTAGATGTCAACAAATTCGTTTCACCAGAAACGTAGAAGCAGTATCACGTTCATCAGCCAGTTTCTAACTCGGTGAAATAGCCGAGAGGTAAGAGATGTGGCCCACAATCAGGAGATCCGGTGTTCGAGTCCATGCATGGCATTATTTTACTTTTCTATGTTTTATCTGTCAAATCGGTTTTAGCGATTGCTAGACGCTAAGAAAAATAAGTTTTATTTTGGGGTGTCTTGAAAGACGTAAATTTACATGTTTCAACCTCTAAATTTGTGTTTTTGAAGATGCTCGTATATGTCAGGTTCAGGACACTTAAAATTACATGATTACATGAGAGTTACCCTACACACCTAGAAAATATCATGTAATTTTAAGTGTCCTGAACCTGACATATACGAGCATCTTCAAAAACACAAATTTAGAGGTTGAAACATGTAAATTTACGTCTTTCAAGACACCCCAAAATAAAACTTATTTTTCTTAGCGTCTAGCAATCGCTAAAACCGATTTGACAGATAAAACATAGAAAAGTAAAATAATGCCATGCATGGACTCGAACACCGGATCTCCTGATTGTGGGCCACATCTCTTACCTCTCGGCTATTTCACCGAGTTAGAAACTGGCTGATGAACGTGATACTGCTTCTACGTTTCTGGTGAAACGAATTTGTTGACATCTAACGCAACCAACCAGCACTTACATGATGCGCGTAAAATTGAGTCCAAATTATGATTCAGTCTTCAAAACGTTTACGTTCTTTGGTGATTCCGTTTCGTGTAAATTTCAGAATTTCTAAGTGTGTAGTGACGGCATCAACAAAGGTTCAGATCGCAAAGAAAATTTTTCGGAGACGTTATCGAGTCAATAATTTTCACAGTTAACTGTATCGCCGATGACGTTTCCGCCTGAAGACGTTATCGTTATCGATGATAAACGATAACAGACGTTAACTTTATCGCCGATAACGATAATTTATCGATTAACAACCTTGATCTGGACGCATCGTTTCATTTATGGCAGCGCTCCTAGTGGTCGGATATGAAAAATTTTGACAGCAATTTGTTTTGGGAATGCTGCCTCCTTCTTTGCTGAAAATTTCGTTAGGATTCGTTTTGTTTTGAATAAGTTACATGTGGTGGACTTCGTAAACCGAAAATTAGATTTGGACACTCACTTTGAAAATTCGACGTGATCAGGTTCAAAAAATTCTAAATCGTGGAAATTGGCCAAATCGACCGTGTGCAACATTCTCTATCGTTTCCGTCAGGGGCATACTATCCATCGGCAGGATCATAACAAGCGTCGTAGTAAAACTAAGGATCGGAAGTTGCATTTGAAGGTGTTAGGAACATTCAGGGCAAATCCTGGACAGTCGGACAATGATGTCGTCAAAAAACTAATACCAGCCAAAGTACCGTCAGGGGAATTTATCTGCGAGAAAGATTCTGGTCTTTTCGGGCCAGTAAGCAGCCCAATAACCCTGTCAACCAGTGACCGTATAAGATGTTGCATAAGATGTAACAGTGGAGGTGATATGCGTACATTTTACATGCGCCTAAATGGAGGCATGCACGCATATGGCCTCCACTTTATCATCTTATGCAACATCTTAAATATACGATTACTGGTTGTCTTGGAAGATACTAAAGCAGAACCTGTGCCCAAAAAACGTGCCCGGAAGATGCATAACAAGATTGTGACAAAGTACGAAGGATGCATTTTCAGGGAGGATGAAACGTACGCGAAAATTAACTAAGGTCAGCTTTCCGGACAAAAGATTTTTAAAGCCACTGGTCTGGGTGATGTCTCTAGCAAGTTTGAATTAGTTTTACCGATGAATTTGCAAGAAAACTGCTGAATTGGCTAGGAATTCGCAGCTGTGGACAAAAAACCGAAGTTTTCGTGACAAACAAGGCCGAGGAAGTTTTGACCTAATTTGACAAGCTACCACTACAGTGGAGAATTGCTACAGTGGTGTCGAGGCAACGGAGTGGATTTCGTGAAAAAGGACATCAATTTTCCAAATTGCCCTCAGTTCCTCCCAGTTGAGAAATTTTGGGAAATTGTCAAGCAAAAATTGAAAAGGAGTGAAGAAAAGTGAAGAAGTGGTTCGGGATGCAACGGAGATGAAGATATGGTGGAAGAAAATGGCCACCAGAGTTAATCAACGGATTTTCCAAGAGATAATTTGTGGAATTCGAAGAAAGGTTCGAGCTTTTATTAAACTCAAGTTGGAATAATTTCAACGGCATTTTTCTTTTCAAGTACCATAAAATGGAAAATTCTCCGCTGGGCCACTGGGTGTTATATGTGTTGTCCGTTGTCGAATGTTCGTACTGTTCAGTCTGTAGAGGCCGTAAGGTCAAAGACGGTGTAATTGCCTTTTAAATATCCTAATTTTGAGTGCAAAACATTTTTTTTAATTCAATAACGTATTTCCGAAACAGCTCCAGTTTCTTATTAAATGACTCAAGCTTTAATAATTTTAGAATATTCTCCATAAATCTTCATATAAATAATTCGCTCGCACTTGTAGTTAGTGGGCACAAATAGGAGTGTGTTGTGGATTGGCATCTAAGCCGAAAAGAGAGATGAGTTTGTGAAATAGGAGTGTTCACGGTGCGGCTTCGGAGTCAGTTTGGCTTTCTATTCCGCAGAACCATTACCTGTTCTGTGGCTTAGTTGGTTAAAGCGCCGGTCTAGCGAATACGGAGTCGTGGGTTCGAATCCCACCAGAACGCGATTTTTTTCACAAATTTCATCTCTCAATTTGTCAATAAGCAACATTTCGTGCTCATTAATTACAAGTTTTTCCAGTATATAATGAAAAATTATCATAAAGCATTTTGAGGACCACATTTACGAAGACCGCATGAGCACTACTGTTAAATTGTGGGTTGCCACCGTTGAATTGCATATTACATTAAATGGTAAAATGTTAATTAATGTTTATTTTTGTTGTTTCAAACCAACATCGTGAACATATATCAATGAAACATCAAATCTTAAAAATTACAGCCTGATATCCTCAAGATATGGCCGGTGTGGAGAAAGTCGCACACTGAATACACGGAAAAATTTAGTTTTGTATTTCACGAATAGCATTAGGAACCTCCAGTCTGTAGTGGTGAACAAGGCTGAGTCCGGATGGTATATGAACCATAAATGTTAAGGCAGTCATTGGCAGTCATCCTAATCTGTTGAATGTTTATGCAGAGGTTTATAGACCTGAATCCAATTTCCGAAGAGATGTAATCGACAAAGATTGATTCTACTGCCCAAATACGGAAAGCCACCTGGCGAACTTCCGGCGTAAACCAATCTGTCTGTTGAACACCGCCGGAAAGCTGTTGGAGTGGGTTATTCTGTCGAGGTTAACGGTCTATACCGAGAGGCCAGCTGACTCCGGACTTTCGGTTATCCAGTTTAGTCTTTGAAAGGGGTGGTCGACGGTGAATGACCACGATAGCGCTCCAGAAAAAAGCGATGGAAAATCCCCTACCGGGTGGATGTCACGCTAGACGCGAAGAATGAATTTAACAGTGTCAGATGGGTCGCTATTGGAATAAATGTAGAATTGTTGTTGTCTAAAGCCTTAGTCGAGCTCGTTTGTCTCGAAAGTACAACCTGTGTGACAAAGAAGCTTTGATGACCATTTGTTCTGATGAGCTACGGGCTATTGGACACCACCAGCTCTAAATACAATTAAATTACATTAAGTACTTCAATGTTGAATGCCATTTACCTTAACGAATTCCACTTAAATGGAAGTTCGAGTGTAGCCTTTTGAAGTACTTCAGATACGCTTCTGATTTAACCCCACCCCTGCAGCGATGAAGAACGGCGATGCAAACAGGAGATTTAATTTCCACCGGCAAATTTCCTTACCACCGCTGCAGCAGCACCCACTCCGCATGACATTCTGACAGATTTCACCGAACAGCATCCTCACCAAGGGTGCCTCTGCCTGTTCCAGTATGTTCTACTTCAGTGGCCCTATTTCATTCATTAGCGTTGCCAGATATGTATATGAATAAGTGCACATGTGGCTTGTTCGATGCATAGGACCTTGGCAAAACTCGGCATCTATGGCTCCCGATACCGTGTTTTATGCAACGAGCTACGCCACTACTGAAGTAGACGGACCCACGTTAGCTTAATCAACAGAATGATGTAACAAATACACAGCATCCAGCTAGAGGGCCAGGACACAGGAAGTTTTGCCACCGCCTCGAAACTTTATCAGATCTCTGGTGTGCGGCCAATAAGCGGGAACGTTGGCTTTAGTCTGTGTATATTTGAATTTGCCCTGACAACATGTAACTGACAGCGCCACAAAGTGATTTGGATTGAGTTTCCGGCATCTCGCACTGATCGAATCCTGCTCCTCCTCCTGTGGTTGTCTGTGGATGCACAACCGAAACGTATCTGAACCGAGTAACTACTGCACATTGGTGGTCTCCCGCCAGCAGCCAGGTACTAGAAATAGGGCACGCTCGGAAAATCTCATTCCAAAACCTCATTCCGAAACCAATCGAAACCGAAATACATTCATCTAGTAAATCGAAACAAATTGAAACATTCCTCATCGAGGGGAATTGTAGCATATTGAAATACCAAAATTGGAGACAAAGTTTTCTTTATCGGAAGAAGCACGAACCGAGATGGGTGTTGTACACGTCGGTACACGTGTTCTTGCGACTCTACGAAGGTATGATCCGACACACTCCCCCAACCTCAAAACCAGATAAGGATGAAAATGGAAACGCTAACACTAAGCCAAATGCAGACAATTTATGGTATACACAAAAATATGATTGCAGCTTTTGCTTGAGAAGAAAATACCGATACATTGTGGAGCGTGATTTTTCCCAAGAACTCGAGCACCGTGCTCCGAGGATAGAGAAAAATCTACGAGAGTGGTTCTGATTTGTCGTGCAATTTCGTTATAAGAACCAATAATTTATGATGCACTGCAGCCTAGTGACTGCAGCGACAGGTAACATCAGCAATGGAATCAATCACGTTCCAAGTTTGCCCCGTATTTTGCCATAATAGACAGTTTATGTGCTCGTGGAAACCGTTTCGGTGGGCGACAAACTCGTTCAGTCGTATTATTTTGTCATTTTCTTTTTTTTTTGTGCTGCATTTGACAAAGTACCTTTATCGGAATTGGAGACCTCTTCGAAAAAGAAAATATAAACTATATTTATTTGTATCGTACTTCTGTAAAATTTAATTCAATTTGCCATTTCTACATAATCCTCGGTAATGATGGGAAGTCGATTTAACGCATTTAAAGGGCGCATCTACCATTGCCAGCATCGGCTCTTGCTATTAATATCCAATGAGTAAGAGATATGGCCTCTTATGCACAATCTACAAGTAAATGCACAGTCGAAAATGGGCTAAATACACTTCCCAAATTCACTCTAAATTTTCTGATTTACAAATTTCCTCATTTCCTACTTTTTCACTCAAAATATATGAGTGATTCTCGCTGAGATCGGCCCACTATTTACACCTTGTCTTCAAAAACGTTTAAGGTGGCGGTTTTCTAAAAGTCCTACCCAAAAAAGTAAGGACAATGCATTTGGTCACTCAAACTGATGGACCCCCGTTAGTTAGAGCCATCACAATTTTTTCAGAACCCTCAATTTTGGTCAAATGGTGGCTCATTTAAACCGTTATAACTCGAAAGATTCTCCAGAAACCACCTCTATACGAGATGTTGTTGAAAAGAGGAAAGATAAAGCTACTATTAACAATTTAAAAAAAATGGATCGGCCATATTGGTTTTGGCCGCCATCTTGGATTTTTATCCAAAACTTTTTTTTCACCATGATGGGAACCACCGATTTTCAACTTTGTGCATCAATTGCAAGCTAAGACATTTATACATAACATATCTTCGATTTGTGGATCTTTTTGGAAAAAGTGCATTTTTAGTTCTAGAACATTTGCCATTCTCAATTGACCCTTAATGTATAGCCAAGGAAATGCCGAAAAACTCTGCCGATGACAGCAAAGTGATCCGACGCTTGTAGAAAAAGTTAAAAAGGTCAAAAATTAGGATTTTATTATTGATGTTATTCCTTTACATGTTAAATGTTAAGCATCATCAGACGAGCTGAGGGTAATAACTTTTGTCACAAGTGGCGGATCACTTTGCGGTCTTCGGCAAAGTTTTTCGGCATATACTAAGCTATACTTTACAGCAACTAGGTTCGGCAGCTTTTTTTTCATATTTATTCTCCTTGATAACACGAAAAAGAGCGGGATGAAGGACGGAGCCAGTCTCCATCTTCCATAATTTTCTTTCTCGTGTTTGTTTAGGTAATCGAGTTACAAAATTATTGTTATTATTATTTCTTTATTATAGAGATTTTCAGCCCTAGGCTGGTTCATCTCTTGAGTTAGAAAAGAAGCTACCAACACAAGTAAATACAACTGAAATTCTTCCAAAAAAATACTGCTGTGACTTCTTCGAGCATTTCTACGAGGATTCCTACACAAATTGTTTAAGAGTGTTCTCAGTAATTCCTGGATTTATTTTGAAATTTCTGATAGACTCCACCAGAAAGTTTTGTTGGGAAACCTCATTATATTACTGCTGCCAAAATGTTTTAATGCCTTGTATATGTGGTTGAATAAAGTGTAATGTTTGTAAAAGTTGTGAAATGAACAATGATTAAATTGTGAATGGTGCAACTAATTGCTTATCCTGACAAATCCCGAGGAAACTACTGTTAAGGTGAATAAAGGACGAAGCCAAAAACCTTGAATTTTCAAAAGCACAAATCTGAAAAACCAAATATCGCAAAGCGCTGAAAAGTTGATTGATTGATCAGCTGTTGGTGGTTATCAATCGATCGACTTTTCAGTGCAATCCGTCATTTGGTTCTTCAGATTTGTGCTTGTGATAACTCGAAGTGTGGCTCTATCATATTTTCACATTAAGACGCTAAGGAAAACCTCCAATTATCCAAGGAAACGATAGTGTCCCCATCAACCCGAATTCAGGAATCGCTATCGTAAACCCCTAGCAAATAATGAACAGTCCACATCGGAAGGCAGGTAAAGACTACCCGAGCAAAGTACAATAACTGACCAGTAACTAAGTGATAACTAGTGTTCGCTCCAGAAATCATTTTACAATTTTGTGTTATCAACTTGATAATTCATGAAACCTTATCTGTCAAACTGGGGGCATCATCGGCGACAACAACAGCGGAAGTTAGTTATCAGTGACTCGCAAATATCTTTCTGATAACAAAATTAGTTTTCAATTGGATAAAATTGATTAATTTACAGAAGTTGTTGTCAGGGTGCTTTTGATGATAACATAATGAGATATTCTAATGATATCACGAGTATACTTGGTTGATATCATGCTTGTTATGTTGCCTGCTTATTCAGCCAAAATGAGAACAAATTTAGTTATATATTTTTGATATCAGATAACACAGTATGTTATCCGGTTGTTATGAAACTTTGCTCGGGTATATATGTAGTCCCAAAAGACGACTTGTGAAACATGCCCAAGTAACCACAAGCATTATATCATAACATTAATTCAATCGTATTATAGTTTAGCTAATGCGAGATAACTTTTATTCTACACCTGTCAAGTAATAAAGCGTTTAATCTACATTATGAAAGCATTGAAGCATTATGGGATTTTGACAGTTCGATATAGTTCTATAGGGACGTTGTTTAATGCATCATTGCATTACCATGTTTAAAGCTTTATGGCAATCAATAAGGCAAGGATTTATTACTTTATATATGCCTTTACTAATGCTTTCATAGTTGTAAACAGAAAAAAACATCAGTTCGAAAAAAAATCTGTACAACCTTTTTAAAAACACAACCATTTAAAAGAAAAGAAAAACAAACCCAAATTTTCATGGATTGCTGCGTAGAACTTGGATTATCATGCTCAGATGTTGCTGAAAATTTATATTGTGCATGTTTTTTTTATTCTGGTTGGGACATAAAGACAATCAGATGCTGAGGGAAGAAACATTATGTGGGGTTGAGGTATTATTGGTTTCCTTATTTAACATATAGTGCCCCGATTTCATAAAATAAATGGTAGAAGTGAGCACGTATGAAAACAATAAGAGCAGAATCAACTCAGACTATTTAATTTATATCTTTGTATTATCTTCGTTTGTGGAATCAATTGGTTCTGCAATCGCTTGTTTTCGAATGAATTTGGGAGAGTAAGATAACTGATGGCATTCAGACCCTAGCACAACTTTTTAGAGCTGCTGAAAACACAAATCAATAAAGCACGAGCTAAGTATACGTTACTTTATGTTGCACATTTTTCCGGGTGCAAAATACATGGTAGTCGTAGCACAGCGTTAGCACGTCCGAGTTTCATCGCAGTCCAGTTTCAGCAGTCTAGGTTCAATTCCCGAATTAGAATAAAAAACACCAGAGTGAGAGTATCGGAACAGGTATGAGAGGATAAAAATAGACAGAAAAATGAAAAAAAAACTTTTTTTCTTTTGTTGACATGATGCCTTAAGTATACATTCCATACTATTTCATTGCATTAGCTATATGGTACAAGCATTTTATATGCTTTAGCAGTCACCACAATAAAGCTTGCTTTAAATCAAAAATAGTAGCGCCACTTTCGACTTTAAACCTACTTTAATGGTACCTATATGACAAAACAACTTTACATCGCATGTCATATAATACACTATTAAGCGAAATTAATGCTCTATATGCAGCGTCATGGTTACTTGGGTGCATTATACAGATACATGTGCTAATTTGTACATAAGCTCAACAAGAAGCAGAAATCAGAACTTGTTAAACTATTCTGTAAAGGAATTACTACAAGTCGAATAGAAATTTAACTCCTGAAAATTGTTTCAAATTATCATTGTTATACTGATACGAAAGGTTGAACAATGGCTACTTTTTCAACGCGAAAAGCATTTGTACAGTAATGTGTACAGCATAACTCTAGTTCAGCTATCATTACTATTATAAAGCAACAATTCAACATGCATGCTTGTTTGTGCCTTGCGATTGTTAGTTTGTAGTTGTTGGTTTCCTTAGGATTGCCTCCAGAAACGCTCGATGGGGTTCTAAGCATGAGCATTAGCATAGATGACCGTACAATTCGTAGTTGCTACTCCATGATTGACCAGAAAAATCGAAATAACAAAGGAATCAACAAACGGATATTGGGAGTAGCTACCTTTCTCGAGGTGCACATTCGAGAGTTGCAAACGACGCTGGCCACGTCCTTACGGTCATCGAGGAAGGGAAGGAACGCTAGTGTGACGTACGTTGCTACTAGATACCGAGGTTCTTCGCACTCTCTAGAAATGCCCGTGCGATTCTCTAGAAATTTCAGCTGGAAGTGCTGAAGAAACACCTGCAAAGATTCCTACAGAAATTTCTGCAAGAATTCATCCAAGAATTCTTATTGTGTTACCATTAGATCATCTACTGCTGGTAATTCTCTTGAGAATATTTTAGGAATTTCTGCTGGGATTGGTCCAGGACTGCTACTAGACAGTTTTGGCAGGAATCCTCCATGATTTTTTTTTCTGGATTTCCCATACAATACCTGCAGAGAATCCCCCAAGAAGCTGTTCCTGCAGAAAATTCTTGAGAAATTTCAACAAGAATTTGAGAATTAGAGAAATTCTAGTAGGATTTCCTGAAGGGATCCCAGCAGTAATAATTTAATTTAAAGAGCAGAAGGAATCCGTGAACACATATCTGAACGAATCATAGCAGTGAACCCCGGAGAGTTTCAAGAATCCCAGGAGGAATCCAAGTATAAATTTTCGGAGGAATCCCAGCAGGCATCCATAGAGTAATTCCAAAAGAAATTTCTGAGAAAATGTTTTGAAAAAACCTCTTCAAATTTATCCTGGAATACTTGATGGGATCCTGCTAGAAATTTCTACTGGAATTCCTCCATAGATTTCTCCAAGGATTCCTTTGTAAATTGCTCCGGTAATTCCCTTAGGGGTTTCTTCAAGGATTCCTCTCGAAATAATTCTTGCAGGGATTCTTTCATGAACTCCTGCCAGGATTTCTCTAAGCATTTTAACTGAGATTACTCAAGCATTAAAAGATGGTATTTCTGCAGTTATTTCTGTAGGAGTCCTCCAGGGTTTCCTGGAGGATTTCGCGCATAAATTGATTGAACCATCCCAGACATACTTGAAAGATTCCTTCCATGAATGTCAGCAAAAATCTTAGCAGCATTCCTAGAGCAATTTCAACAGAAATTCTCAAAGATTTCTGAAGATTTCCAGTAAAAATACAAGGAGAAATTCATATGCAGAAGATCTTCAGAGAAATTCAAAAGAAATTCAGAAGAAATCCCTTAAAAAATCTCAGGGTGAATTTCAAGAATTAATCCCATAAAAATAATTGGATGAATCCCAGCAAGAATTTTGAGAGAAGGATTCCAATAAAAAAACATAATGATGTGTATTTAAAAAAATCCTTGAGAATGTTATTATTATTACTTTTTTTATTATCGAGTTTTTTCAGCCCTCGGCTGGTTCATCTCGTACTAGAAAATGTTATAAAAAACTATGTATAAAAAAGGATGTCCACAAAAAATTGTGCAAATTAGGCACTGGTTTATTCGAAAAACTTTTCAACAGTACATTTTTCTGCAACTTTGCAGAAAACACCAATACACTATCTTCATTTTTGAAAAAAAAAGTCAATTTATATCACACTTCTAGGTGGATTAGTCACAAAAGTAAAAATTTTAAAATAATGAGTTAACCCTCTAATACCCAACCCCGCCTTTAGACGGGGTATAGTTTGAGCATTTTTGTAATTTTTGTTTGGTGGGAAATCAAAATTTTTATATTTTTGGCTGATATTTAGGACTGTTTTGTATATCTCAAAAAGGTTTTTGGTGTATTTTAAAGCGTATTTACATTTTTTTAAAATCGTTGAAAAATTGATATTTTGGTCACCTTTATGAAGTCATTGTTTATTTTGTATTGAATCGCTACAATTAACATATTTTAAAATTTTCCCAAACCATTCTATCTTTGTTTAATAGTTTAAGGGGATCGAATACACTTTAAAATTATTTTCCTTAAAATTACACGGAAAATAAAATTTTATATGAAAAAAATTTAAAATAAATATATATCAACAATAATAATAAAATCTCAAAATGTTTTCATCCCAAAAAATCCGTACCCCAAATAGGCTTCCAGGAAAAATATAAAAGTGTGGGGATGTTCAAAAATAAAAATTAGAAAAATCAGAAACTGAAATTCACGAAATCGAGAATTAAAAAGAATCATCTTCCAAAACATGTTTAAATCGATTTTAGATGACGAAAAATGATATTTAGATCAAAATCTAAAATTTGGGTATTAGAGGGTTAAGTATATAGAACAAATTCTTCTAAGACATCATACCGCTAAAGTGAATATTGAGGCTTAAAAAATTGGATTATTGACGTGAATCCGTATGTAGCAGGCTCATCCGGAGATTGTCCGGTGGCCACATCCGATTGTTCCTACGCAGTCCAATACTGTTGATAAACAATGTTCGATGGTGGAGAAGTAAGTTTTATTGGAATTAGAGTGTATTCAATTGCGAATCATAAAGGAAAACACACTGTGTACCAAAAGTCAGCCCTTTTCAAAAGAATCTGACCCAGTGACCCACCGGAAATCAAGAACTGAGAAGAACCATCTTCTAAAACATTTTCAAATCGATTTTAGATGACGAAAAATGAGATTTAGACCAAAATAAAAAAAAAAGTGGGTATTAGAGGGTTAAGGGGCGCTCCAGGGGTTCCAAGAAATGTTCCAGAGGGCTTCAGGAACGTTCCTGGAGTTTTCAAATGGTTTCACGTCTAAGTTAGAAGGGACGTTCCAGGGGTGTTCCAAAAAGATTCAGAGAGTTAAGAGAGAACCAAGGGGTTTCCAGGGCGTTCCATGGGTTAAGGAGGTCCCAAGTTTTTCCACATGTGTTCCAATGTGGGCCTTCAAAACACATTTCATAGTGTTTCAGAGGGTTTTAGGAGCTTTCTTAAGGGGTTTGAGACGATTTCAAGGGGTCCCATGGGCACTCCGTTGGTGCGCTCCATGATGCTTCAGGGGATTTTGGGGGTCCCAGGGGCATTCCAGGGGAGTTTCAGAGGGCCTCAGATTGTTTCAGGGGCATTACATGGACATAAGACGTTTTGTCTTTCGACGTTTTGTCCCTAAGCCTTTCAGGGGGTCTTAGGGGTGTCCAGGGAGTACAAGGAGGTTTCAAGGCGTTTCAGAGGTCTTCCAGGGGTTTCAGTCGATTTCAGAAGCGTTCCTGGGGATCAATCTTAACACCGGAATCCCTGAAAAAGTTCAAATCCTTCTAAAAATCCCCCGAAACTTCCTTGAAATCCCCCTATATCTCCCCTGAATTCCTTGGACTAGTGTCTCAAAAAATTTTCTCATTCATATGAACAGAGCAGTAACTAATAAATCTTTTTGGCCATTTTTGCGTCTAGTCGTGTTTAAACGATTTCAGTAAACCAGAACTCAATTCAAATGAGAAACGATTCCTTGTCATTTGAATGAATTGTCACATAAATAACTAACTGGGCACAGAACTCGAAAAAAATAGATCGGGTTATACGTCATCAATCACTATTTTTTTTCGTAACAGTTTTTTGTACGAAAATCCTAAATTGTTTGTATAAGTCATAAAGCTTGTCCATTCACGTCCTCCCCCTAAAGCGTTACGTAATTTATGGGCGGAGCCTATTTACTCTTGGAAAATGGAATTTAAGAGAACTCAATTTAAAGAGAAGTATACGAAATCGTGCACTGGATTCACTTACAGTGGAATTATGAACGGGAAAATAAATGAAAACAAAAATTTCAGTTTGAAAAAATCAGTTTAGTTCACCTCAGTTAACTTTGGTACCATTACGTTGTATGTATTCATATTCGAAAATTTGGGGTGTTCCACCCTTCTAGGCTTTAGATGTGAATCCTCCTCAACCAGCTTATTTAGCTTGATGATCTTTCATTTCCCGCGAAAATCAGGAACACGTCCAACTTAATCTTATCCCATTTAAACGCGTAACCCACATTTCGCATCTGGAAGCTAGAAAGCATTCGCTCCGACCCCAACAAATGACGTAAAATTAATTTACCTCGGAATCCGAGTCTGAATCTTTCCCCTTTTTGCTTCGACGGCGACGACTACCAAGACCGCCGCCGTGAATACAACTGCCAACGTACGTAAGCCATTTGAAGGAAATCCATCACCTGGAAAGAAAAATTCTGCTCGTTACATCACTTTGCTACAGATTTGGACCGGGAAGGCCGTGACACCCCGACAAGTCGAATCAATTATTTTAAAACCCGGGAAAGGTGGTACGTGGTAGGTAGGTATTTGCTGCATGCTCTAAAGTTTCGAACAAGAAATTCAAAGAAATCTGCCGAATCACCTCCTTACGTAAAATGGCATTCATGTTTTTGGTATGGATTTTGTGGGAAAGGGGAGAGTGTTTCCTGCTCAGATTTTCCTCAGTTCCCCCATTTGGTTGATCCTAAGTGGCTTTGCGCTAATCGGGTTCCTCTACCGCAAAGATGAGGCAGGTGGAATTTTCTCGAATCTAATGTTCCTAATGCTGGAGGCTGCCTCTGCCCTCTGTCCCTACAGTTTCTTCTGCTACTGCTATGGTCGTAGAAGAGCACACTGTTTGCTATCGCTACGGTTTCCTACGATGACGATGACGATGAATGAAATTTTGCGGTGCCTGTAGGCCGTTTTATAGAGTTGTAAAGTTTCTAGTTCTATCACGTTGCCGCAGGAGAAGTAGTTCATTATGAAACTGTAAATGATTTATATGAAGAGTCGCCATACAAAAAGCGGGCCTAAAAATAATACACCTAAATCCTGTGCCTAAGCCCTCCGGTGGGAGCCGTTTTGATGCGGCCTGTCAGAACGGCTTCCCGTCTTTCATGAAGCCTCCTTCACCAGAAAGCTGCACAAAGGACATCAAACCATCTCTAGGGCAGGGCAGACGGCACCTACTGCGGCCACAAGCGCGCCCGGATTGTAACGGGGAGCTCGTTTGAATTTATTATCGCCCGGAGGCCGTAGGGTTGGTGGTCAGGGTACTCTGGTGGAAAGAAGCGCACCAAAACGGCATTGTTTTCATTACCTACCCGCTCCAGTACCGAGCGTACTGTGAAATAAAACATCTAAATTTCTTGTCGCATTTTCCACCGCTACACAGTAGAGCGAAATATCAGATTGGGGGGGTCAAACTTCATGTTTTCATTGGCTTAGAGCAGTGGTGGTGTCATCGCGATAACCCCAGCTATTGTAAACACATAATTTTGCCTAATCTGAACGAATTTGCACTCTCACAAACATTAAAAATAGCATTTGTGAGTTTTTTTTCGTCACGTCTATGAAAAAGGCAGAAATTTTGACCAATCATAAACAATATATTGAAGCTCCATTGGTAAAATTTTGAGCGATATGGAATAAGTTTACTTTTTTTTATCTGTATCATCTCGGGACCCACGCTTTACTTCCCTTCCGAAGGGAGAACTCACATTTTGCGAGTTTGTCGGAAGTGGAATCCGATCTCAGTTCCTCGGCGTGATAGTCAAGTGTTCTAACCATCACATCAGTTCCGGTCCCCAATAAGTTTTCTGAAAGTTACAGAACTTTTAGTAAGACTTATAAGATTTTTGAACAAATTTTTAAAACAATATACCATAATATGTACTTCATGGAACCTTTTATTTTTTTTGTGTTACAGCTTATACTAGCTTTCATATGTAGCTTCGTTCGAGGTTTTATATTCACTAAAAAAAATATAAAAAAATCTGTATATATTCTGAGACTCATTTGGAAATTTATCATATTTTGATCAATAAAAATGCCATGAGTTTTCTACCTCCTAAAACTTTCATTTTTAACATTTTTATATCGGACCTACCAAACTACATATGCAGCGTAGGTCCTATGCATTTTTCCTTCAAATAATGTACTTTTATTAGTGGAAAACGTTTGGCAGATTATTTGTGCAAAATATGGTAAATTTATAAACATCGTCAACTACATTAACAAGCTTATCATATTTTTTTGTAAACAAATTAAGCCTAACAAGATTGCGTATTAAATGTTGATGTGTAAGTGTTCCGTCAAAAAAGTTTTAAAATGTTTCACCCAATATTCTTTGAGATATAGAGTATTGAAATTTTGTTTAACAAACCATCAAGCTTTATTAAAACTTCTATTACTTTAAGAAAACTTATTAAATCTCGCTCAAAGTTTTACCAATGAAGATTCAATGTATGGTTTATAATTAATTAAATTTCAGCGTTTTTCATTGACGTGTAAAAGTGTTGTGAACATTTGTATGAAAAAATATTTTGAGAAAAAAAATACTATACGGACAATTGTTCGATACACTGTACTTAAAAAATGTGCATCCGTAATTGCAGGAATATTGAGATACATATTTGAAATTTTGTTTCAGCCTTCTAAAACATTAAAAAAAAAACAATTTAAATAAAAAGTGATGATCTACAAGACTTTTTCGATGGTTTTGCGCCCACGCAAATATCTGGAAACTAACTTTTATTTAAAAAACTGCCCTCCTATGGGCGGATTCCAGAACATTGAAGAGCAGAAACTTTATTGCAGGTAAACATTGGAATTTTTGAGGAAATTGTGTGCCGAAATCAGCAGGCTTTTTAATAAAAAACAAAACATTTTTTTTATAAACAAACAAATTTTGCATCCATAAACGCATGTCAAAAGACCCTTTATGATATTGTAACTGTTTATATCGCCATATTAAAATATATAAACAGCGTGTGTGACTATTTTTAATTATGCGCTCTGTTATACTTTAAACAAATCCCTAAGATATTGGATTTTTCCGCAGTCTCAAATATAAGGAAATTGTCTTTGTGATTTTTTATAGTTTTCACTTGAACAAAATTTAGAAAAAATAATAATCTTAAAATATTAAATTTCTTCAGGGATTGCTTGAAGATTCCATAAAAAAAAGTCCACTTATTTTCTTCAGAATATTTACAAAAAAATATTTATATATTTCTTTAGAAATTTCTTCACTAATTATTCCGGAGTTTATAAAAACAAAACAAAATTCAAATTATTTCATAAAAATTCATTAGGGAATTTCTTCGTTAAGTTATCCAACGATTTCTACTGCTATTTCTGAACTTTTTCTTTTAAAAAATTGCCAAACAGGCATAAGAAAATTTTCTTCACGGATAGCTTAAGACATTCCTCCAGGAATTCTCCAGGAAAATTCATAAATGTTTTCGTTTTTAGTATCCTCGCGATCAGAGATGAGCCAGTCTAGGGCTGCAAATCTCTTAAATAAAGATAATAATAATAATAATAATAATCCTCGCTTAGTATTCTATGTATTCTGTGTAAACAAGTTTTTAACTGGGAGTTTTTATTTGTCAATGACCATTTTGCATGTGCATATCGTGTGGCAGGCACAAAGATACTGTCCCGTACGGAACAGGCCGCTAACTAGTGCGACTCAAATTGCATAGGACGCCCGACGCTGATATTGCCATACTGTGGAAAACCTGCCTTTTCATTCCAACTGTTCTCTACTTAGGTTTACCAATCGCCGCAATCATCAGAATGTAATCCTCGACACGACTCACCCTGCCTACGCCGCTGCGACCGTGAGTTCCCACCGCAACCGTAAGTGTCACCTGTGCGTCTGGACTCTGGAACACGTGTAGCGATATTGCGCGAATGTTCCAGACGAAAACCGTGCGCATTTACGTATGCGACAAGTTCAACCGCACAGTTTAGTATTGTTTCAACCGTCGCGAATATAACCCGAGTTTACAGTGATTATCAGAAAACAGTGTGTTGATTCTTTCCGTAAATCCCGAGTTACACAGTCCACCCGACCCGACCGGAGTTGGCCACGGCTAACGCGCCAACAATACTTTATGCTCAAGGAAGTCAATGAATTTTCCTTTTCCAAAAGTTCATGTGCCGACCGAGAATCAAACTCATTACACTCAGCATGTTCATGTTGGATACCTACGCTTTAACAGCGGTGCCTGTAAGGGCACTTTTTCTAGAATCAGACATGATTGGCATTATAAATACCTTAACACATTTCTTCATATTCTATCAGAAATTCGTACAGGGATTCATATAAAAAATCCTCTGGATATTTATTGAATAATTTACAAGGATTTCTTTAAAAAGCTCATCACACTATCCGTGGTTTTGAAAAAAAATCTTCCAAAAAATCCTTCAGAAATTTCTCTAAAAAATTCCAGAAGAAAATTCCAAGATTCTTTCAAAAAATCTCCTAAGGATTCATTCGATAATTCTCTTGAGATCTGCTTTAGCAGAATTTCCAACTGAAAACTCACTAGGCATTGCTTCAAAAGTTTAAAGAAATAACCTTTTTAACAAACCTTGCAAACATCATTTTAGAAATTCCTTTATGATTTTCCTCAAAAATTTCTTTATGAATTTCTTCAGAAATTCCTCCCAGGATTTTTTTCAGCATTCCATTCTTGAATTCCGGATATTTATTCTGAAATTCATTCAAATGACCCTAAAGTTTTTCCAAGGATTCTTCGAGACATTATTCCAACAGGTATGACTTCACGGAATCTTTCAAAAATCCTACCAAGATTCATGCAGACATGTTCTCTGGAAATATTCTTAATAATTTCTCCACTTTTTTTTTGAAGAACTTTTTGAGAAATTTGCTTACAGAAATTTCGCCATGGATTTCTCAAGAATTTTCTCAACATTCAGAGAATGTTCGTAGAATTATTCCAAACATTTTTTTCAGAAATCCCATGGATTCCCGAGAGGCTCTTGAAAAATTTCCCCGGGGCTGCATTGAAAATTAGTCTAAATATTTCCCTAGAAATTGCTCCAAGTATTTAACTAGAAGAACTTCCATGGCTTTCAGAATAATTTTCTGCAGGGATTATCTTAGCAAATTTACCAGGATGTCTTCAGAATCTCCCTCAGGAGTTTCTTCAGAAATTTACCTAACGATCATTTAAGAAAATGTTGCACAGCTTGCTTCAGAAATACCTCCTAGATATTGTTGAAAAGTTCTTCCAGAGTTTCCTTCCGGATTTTTTTTTTTTTTTGAGATTTTACCCGAAATTTCCTCAAAGATTCCTTAAAAAAACGAACTTTTTTCTCTATGGATTCTTTTAAAAAATGCCTTCAAATGTGCCTCCATTTTTTTTCTTTTGTAAAATCTTACACAAAAAAATCTTGAAGAATCTTTTTTTTTTAATCTTTTTAAGTTTTTTTTTCAAGTTTCTTTTTAGATCCTACATTTTTTTTTTTGAGAAAACCTTATAGTTTATATCAGAAATAATTTCTGGTAATCCTGAAGGCTTCTCCTGAAACTATTTCATCAATTCTCCAACGAACTCATTCGGATATTTATACATATGTGCAATAAATATGCTTATGCTTTTGTTTCCCAGATATTTATCCAAGGATTCCTTCAGTATTTCATTAAAGGATTGCCACAGGATTTTTTTTCCAGATAATCGTCATGGACTAACATTAAAGGATTACTCATTTAAAGATTCTTTTATTAGCACAAAAGATTGAATGGGGGTCCCCAAGGAGTTTTTTTTTGTTTTGAAAATCATTCTCTGATACCGTCAGGGATTTTCTTTGATTTTTTTTCAGATATTTCTCCATTGATTCTTCCAAAAATTTCTATAGAGCTTTAACAGGAATCCGGCCGAAGAATTTTTCGTAAATTTCTCCAGGAATTCATTTAGAGATTTCTTTATAAATCCATTAAGAAATTCCTCCAAATGATTCCTGGTCCAGTTCTTAAGCCGTTGCTTCAGAAACACCTACTCCTTTACTGTTCAAAGGATTTCTTCAGAGACGCCTTTACGGTTCCAACGGTTTCTTCAGAAATTTTATTAGGGATTTCTTTAAAAATTCTTTCATGAATTTTTTTAAATATCTATAAGTTATCCTGATCTTCCGAAAAATCCCTCAGAAATTCATTAAGATATTAAGGGTATGCGGCATTAAGATATTCCACGGAATTTGACTAGGCAAAATTTAGGATTTTGAATTTCGTTTCGTTTCGTCAAATTCTAAAAATTTCGCCTTCAAAAAATATAATTTGACGAAATTAAACGGAATTCCACGGAATGTCTAATAAATTTCGAAAACAAGTTCATCTATCGGAGATCTTGCTTATCTCAAGTTACTGAAAAGTAAATAAAAAGAAAATCGGGTTAAGTACGGTTCCTTTGAATTCCACTAAGAATTTGCATCCTTTGACAGATACGTATTTCGACCTCAACTGTAAGGTCGTCTTCAGTGTCTTGTACTTGACTCGACTGAAGAGATCCATCGCATTCAACACGTGTCATACATCTTAGGTAAACATAATAGGTAGTTTTTTTTTTCCGAGCATGCAAAAACTTATATCTATATTAACCTCCACCATAGAATAGGTAACGCGATTAGCTGTGTAAGTTATAGCAAAAACTAGACCCGCGCAAAAAAAAAGAATCGGGTGTACTTGTCACAGAAGAGTCACGGTGGCGCAGGTTATTGTTGCGCAGAAGTCACTGTGACTTACTTCTAACAAATTGAAATCAACACTTACTTGTTAGAAGTAAGTCACAGTTACTTCTGTGCAACAATAACCTGTGCCGCCATAACTTTTCTGTGGCAAGGCAAGTGGGAGGATGCTTTTAACGCGGGACCATACATAATATTTGGTTAAATTTCCTGATGGAACCAAATGTAAAAACCCAGATTAATCCACCTAGTGGTGATAGTGCCTTTCTCATCAAACATGTACTCATGATCTTCCCTTGGTTGGGATACGACTGGGATGATTTTGCTTCAGAATGTTGGCTTCAGCCTTTTGGGGGAATCGAAAACACTATAGGATATAATGTCTTTCACAATCACAGATGACTTTACGACGGTCTTCGACATAGTTTTTTCTTCACACTTTAGGCTATATTTTATTATCATAGGTTACAAAATTCATGTAAAATTTGACAAAAAATGCAAGCAAGTGAAATGAGGATTGAAAAAACTTTCTCCGGGGTTGATACGATAATTTTCTCATATAACGTTGACCTATCCTACTGTATATTTTTACACCTCAGTGATTTGATGAGATTGCTTTAGTACAGACAAACAGACATATCATTTGTAACATATTGCTATTATATTCATCGTTACGAAAAAATAATCGCCAAATGCTAATCAGTTTGCGTTTCACTGCGGCTTGATGTTGGTAGTGAGTAGACGTCAAACGAGCAACAACGATTAATATTTGATTCAACCGTTGAAAACAAGGACGATGGAGAGTGAGTAGAGTAAGACGTCTGTATGTATGTGGCCTTAATTCAGTCAAGATTTTGTTTTCTTATACATATTTATCGCTTGCATTGACTTTGTTCATTTTTGAAGTTCCTGCAAAGCACCCAATGCTGGTTCTGCATCACTATCGGTAGCCTCTAATGTGGTCTGAGCATATTTTCTTGCTAATCGTTCCTCATGGTTTAAAAAAAGACCGCGGTTCGATGTGTCGCATGCATGGGTTTGGTTCTTTTTGGCATTTGGCCACTCCCGGCTGGACACCCTTGATCGGTCCCGGAACACTATCGGTAGCCTTTATAAAGATCTTCGTTGTGGTCTGAGCCTATTTACTGACTAATCGTTCATCACGTTATTTTAAAAGGCGCTGGTTAATGTGCCACAGGCATGGGTTTTGATATCTACTACATTTGACCACTTCCAGCGGGACACCCGGAACCGGTTCCGGAATTCTATCGGTTGATCCAAATATGATCTGAAACTATTCTCTTTTATTAACCATTAATCAGGTTGCCTGAAGAGCTTGCGATTTGATGCGTCGCATGTAAGGGGTTGGTTAACTTTTATACTTGGCTATTTCCGGCGTGACATCTGGAACCGGTTCAATAACACTACCGGTTCCGATATGGTCTGAGAATGTTTCCCTGCCCACTGTTCATCAGGCTATCGAAAAAGCCGCTGTTTGTTGTATCGTATGCATGGGTATGGTTCACTTTCATATTTAGCCACTTCCGACGGAACATCCAGAGCCGGTTCTGGCACACTACCGGTTCAGATATGGTCCGAGAATAATTTCCTGCCTACTGTTCATCAGGCTATCGAAAAAGCCGCTGTTTGATGTATCGCATGCATGGGTTTTGTTCACTTTCATATTTAGCCAGTTCCGGCGGAACACCCAGAACCGGTTCCGGAATACTACCGGTTCAGATATGGTCTGAGAATGTTTTCCTGCCTACTGTTTATCAGTTTATCGAAAAACCCGCTGTTTGATGTGTCGCATGTATGGCTTTGGTTCACATTCATATTGGCCACATCCGGCGGATCACCCGGAACCGGTTCCGGAACACTACCGGTTCAGATATGGTCCGAGAATATTTTCCTGCCTACTGTTCATCAGGTTATCGAAAATCCACTGTTTGATGTGTCGCATGAAGGGTTTGGTTCACTTTTATATTTGGCCACTTCCGGCGGGTAACCCGGAACCGGTTCCGGAACACTACCGGTTCAGATATGGCCCGAGACTATTTTCCTGTTTACCGTTCATCATGTTTTCGAAAGTGCCGTGGTTTGACGTGTCGCATGAATGGGTTTGTAGCGTTTTCATATCTGGCCCCTTCCTGGGGTACCGATCCGGAACACCTAAATGGCCATAACTCCGGAATGGCTGGACCGATCCGAACCATTTTCAATAGGAAACAATGGGACCAGATTCCGCGTCGAATGAACCATTGGTCATTAAAATCGGTTGAGGTTTACTGCCAAAAAGTGATGTGAGTTTTTTTGTACACACACATACACACACGCATACATACACACACACACATACATACACACACACAGACATCACCTCAATTCGTCGAGCTGAGTTGATTGGTATATGTGATTCGACCCTCCGGGCCTTCTATCAAAAAGTCATTTTTGGAGTGAACATATAGCCTTTCCAGTACACTTAGTGTACGAGAAAGGCAAAAAAATGAAAAAAAAACTTCATTGCAGATTCTCGAGAAATTTTTTTAGCAGAGTAATGGAATAACAAGAATAGGTGATATAGGATGCAACAAAACTTTTAAGAAAACATGGAAGCTCTCTCAGGAGATATCTCTATAAAAATATTGGAAATCCCAGCAGAAATCGATTAAGACACATTCGGTAGAAGATTTGTTCCATGGAAAAGTTTCTGGTTAAACCCTTTTGAAATAATTTTGGATCCCACTGGAACTCTTGAAAGAGATTCACCATTAAGGCGAGGAATGGACCTCAAATGGAATCACTCAAGTCGTTTCCGTTCAATACATTATTTTCCCTTTTTAAAGGAATTCTAAATTATTTTTTTTAGTTCAATTCCAGAATATGTTCAGGTTCTGAAGACATTGATGAAGAAGTTTGTAGCGGTATTCTTAGAGTTTTTCAAGTGCAACTGCAGGGGTTCATAACGATATTTTATGACGAATTTCTTCAAAGACTTCCAGATATGATTTGAAAATGCCGAGCACGACAAATGATAAGTCCGCTAATGGGCCCAGCCAACTTTTACGCTAAGGGAACTCACTAAACAGTTTAAGTTACTGCGTCGGGTCCAATTTTGTGTTGAGCATTCGAGAAAGTTCTTGAGCGATTCCTGGCAGAAATATTCTGCAGAGACTGCCTTTTGAATTGTCATTCCTTCAGAACTGCGTACTGCGATCGAAGAAAACTGTTTCATGAGCGATTCAAACAAAGAATTTCTCATGCATCAAGATAGGCCGAAAAATGTCTTCTGAACTGCAAAGTCCTTAAACCGTAACTTTCTGCTATTTGAAACATTTCATGAAATTGTGAATGAAATAACCAAAGATTGCCTTGGTGATCGCGACGTTTAATCAGGATAATCTTTAAACAGCAGTTTACGCTGTTAAGGCGAAACTGGAAGTGTTTTCTCATTATTTTGGGTTTTGATTTTTTATTAAATAACGAAGCAATATTTTCAAAATCGGTTTTCGTACACATGTTGAGTATGGTATAAAGGTATCTTCTATGGTGCAAAATGTTTTCCCTTTTTGCAGAAACCATTTTTTTGTGTAATTTTGTTCAAAAATGGTTTCTGCAAAAACGAAAAACATTTTACACCACAAAAAATTCAGAAGATACCTTGATCCACACTGTACAAGTGTACGAAAACCGATTTTGAAAATATTGCTTCGTTATTTGATGAAAAAATAAAAACCAAAAAGTGAGGAAATGATTCCATTTTCGCCTTGAATGAATACCTATATTTGATTTGGTAAAAGGACGTTTATTAGCTGGATTTCATCAGGTTATACGCCAACAAACTCTGGACTAGTGAACTTTTTTTATACCTAGTTAAAGTTTAACCGTAAGATAAAGAGAGCAAAAAGTTTGTCGCAAAATGGGGCTGACAAAATCGGGTCCTTACTGTATTTCTTCTTCAATTTATCAGACGTATGCCTTTGATTTTGAAGATTCCTGCTTCGACAATTATTTCTAAAGTTTTTTGAGAATTTCCAAAAGGAAATCCTATGGAATTTCTAAGAAATTTCCGAGGAGGAATAGATAAAAATACAGGTGGGAATAAAAACGAATATTTATGTTTTGCTCGATCATATTCAGGAAAAAAAAATTGAAAATTATTTCAAAATAGCTGCTGAAAAATAAGGGGTGTCCAACGAGTTTCCTAAAGAACTGCAGAAGCAAATCAAAAATAAATTGAAGAAGGGTTTCCCAAAGGCTTCTCCTGAACGGTTTCCCAAAGAAATTGCCGCACAAAATCCTAGAGAAATTGCTGAAAAAGTTACCAAAGTCAATGGCGAAGAATTTGTGAAAGTGAGTTGCAAAATCAGTGCTTATTTTTTTTAATGCTGATATTATCTGGAAGAAATGACTAAATGCATTTCCAAAGGTATTGCCGATGGGGTTCACGACGACATTTTCGAAAATATTGCCTAAGTAATTGCTGAAAGAAACAATTATTCTTCTGAGCATCTTTTTTAAGGGCAGTACTCTTTAAATTAGTCTGTAATGCGAGATGTACAACGCATGGTCAAATTTATAACTACATATTTATAACAATAACGCCATGTACTGAAAAAAATTCGATCTTAATTGTTTTCTAGATGAAATGCTTTTGATCAACTTTGCCACAACTGCAGGCAAAATATCATGCTTTCCCAGATGTCCAATATGGTGTTCTGTGTAGCAGATTCGAGGTGGCCAATGTCCGCGGAACATCTGATTCATCATATCAACACATTGTTGACGATTTTTTCATCGATCGAAGACACAATCCATAATTCCATGGGAGTCTGAATTTCTGGTTCGACGTCAATTCATTATTCGAGCTGCCGAAAGAACCTCCAAAGATATTACGGGAGAAATATCCAAAAATTCCCAAAAAAAATTGTCAAGAAATTGATAAAGAAACTACCGAATGAATTTAAAGAAATATGAAAAAAAACAAACGAATTCCCAAAGGAAATATCGAAAATATTGCCGGATTAAACTTAGAAAACTGCCGGATTTAAAACACCTAAAAAGCTTCCAAAAGAGTTGCTAAACAAATTTTCTCAGGGACTACCAAAGTAGTTTTATTCAAAATGATTGAGAGTAATCCCAAAATAAATCCCATCAAAATTGCAAATCATAATCTAGGAAATTTGGGAATTGCCGAATGCATTTTCATAGGAAATGATGAAGCAGTTTACCAATGAATTGCAGAAGTGGGTTAGAAACAATTTCAGAGGGATTTCTCATAACCTTTGCTGAAAGATTTCCCGAAGAATTTTCCGTAGAAGAAACGAAAAAGTTGCCGAAAAAATTGTCAACGAATTATTTGAAAGAAGATGAATTTTGGAAGAGAAATTTAAGGCTCAAGCATCTGTCATCAATTTTTAGAAAACTCAAAGCAGTTTTTTCGCCGTAAATCAGAACAATGATCATGAATATATATTTACTGTATTCCATTCGTCATGTGGACTGCAGTGAATATATTTTCATGGCAATATATTTTTGAGTTGAACGAAAAAACTGCTTTCAAACTGCTGATGACGATGATTTCAATGACGAATTGTTCAACGTTAAAACAGAATTGCAAAGTCAATTTTGAAAACAAATACTGAAATAGTTTCCGAAGGGAAAAAGATAAAAATAAAGTATTCAGAATGAAATAGCTAGAGGAATTTCCTAACGAATTATCGAAGGAATTTTCAAAGAAATTATAGAAAAAAATTAAGAAATTCTTTAAAACAGTTTAAATAAAACTGCTAAAGGAGTGAAGCGGACCTGGTGTGATGGTTAGAACACTTGACTATCACGCCGAGAACCTGGAATCGAGTCCCACTCCCGTCAAACTTACAAAATGTGATTTTTTCCTTCGAAAGGGAAGCAAAACGTGGGTCCCGAGATGAACTAGCCTACAGCCACAAATCTCGTTAATACAGATAAAAAAAAAATGCTAAAGGAACTCCCGAGGAGATATACTACACTTGAATCAAACTGTACTCAGTGGTTCTAGGTTACACCGTGCCGTGATACTACGTTGTGCTTCGTGATATTCGATCGTAACGTATATGGTTAGTGATACTTCGTGATACTCCATCATGGTCCAATTCTAATCTAGATGACCTTGTTCATACACTCTCAAAAACGCCTGTTGAGTTGGCCGATATTTCTCTACCATTATCCCACCGTGTGCGCCATTTTCCGGCAATCTCTTCGCCGTTGGAGGAGCGGTTGGCGTTGTTGTTATTGTTGTTGGAAAATGTGGTCGTTGATGTACCAAAGCCTTGCCACGGAAGAAGTTCCAAATGAAAGATTCAAATCGTCGTCGTCGTTCGTTGTGTAAAATGAAACACAAGCAAAACAATAATTCACTTATGGCGACGGCTTTCTACCTACGGGTGGTGGTGGTGGTGGTGGTCTGTTAGGCGAACTGTTTCAGGACTCATTCTTCTCACCTAACTCACGTCACGTATTATTAGTATCCCTGGCCCTGCTGTGGGAGTGGGGAGGGCTTTTTATTGCTTTGTTTTGCAGAGCGGTGTAAAATTCAGCTCGGGTTGCTTTCGGTTATTATCCGTTTTGAATACAATGCGTAGGTATATTATCGGTTTTATGTTATGACGGATGTTTGCGTGGAACATATTTCGACATTTATGAAGATGTGGCTGGGTTAATTCGCAGAGATGAATATGTGATGGGATGGACAGTTTTATAGCGTAGAATGAACAACAACTATACCGGCTCACATTCAATCGAAAATTCCGGACGTATATCTATTTCATTTTGGTCATCTTATAATGCGAGTAAAATTTATTTTTGAAACAATATCCAACTTGGTACCGTAGAGGAATCAGTAGTTTTATTTGTAGTTCAGAAAGTGATGAGTATGAGCATACCTTATTTTTCGACCTTATTTTCGTTTCAGAGAATGATCAATAATCGTGCTAAAGCCAAAGCGTGTTAGCCTGGACCCAGTGAAAATGTCTGTGCCCCATCCCTGAAGTAAAAGGGCCGATGGAATTGATCTCTTAGCTACGTGACTCCCAACGATGATTTTTCAATATATACAAGATCTACATACATGATCTACTCAATTACACATATACAACTTTAAATCTTGTCGCATCCCTCGCTTATAGTAAATCCAAAAACATTCCCCTCATATTTCAATTCCTTGACACTTATGAGGACGTCGGCCTTTTAAATAGGTGTCATACCATCATTTATTAGAATCATGTGATGCGTTGATGTATTTTCTACTTAGACCTCCAGTAGGAAAGCTGTTCTTTCCAAAATAGCTTTTCATAAGTATTTGGAATAAGAGTACTAAAGCTTTCAACATGACAACTTTCAATATTCTTATTCGTCTTTATGGTTTGACGTTCGCATTGGAACTTGGTTTGCCTCTTTTCAATTTAGTGTTCTTAGAGCATTTCCACTTTAGTTAATTAAAGGGCTTTCTTTGCTTGCCATTGCATGAATTTGTACATTGTGTGGTAAGCGCAATGATACACTATGCCCAGGGAGTCACGAAAATTTTCCCGATTGGAACGGGAATCGAACCCACCGTCTCCGGATTGGCTATTAACCACTCGGCTTACTGGACACCGCTTTCAATATGGAGTCTACGAATTATTCCGATTAATTTGTTATCAAATAAACATTCACGGAGTTTTCGGTAAGAATCTCTGAGAAAAACTTCAACACTATTCCAAAAACAAAATTAAAAATGATTAAGAGAATTTCAAGTCAAGTGTATACTGAGCATATAAGATATAGACCTGATAAAATAGTTTTAGTTGAAACCCATGAAAAGACAACAAAAAAAATATCAAAAAATGGAGTTACTGATTATAAAACTGAATGATGTCATTGATTTCCGAGTAGAAATTTGTACAAATCGATTTTAAATTACTACAGCCCATAGGTAAACTGAAACAATAAAAGAAACACTGTAACAGCTTTCGCCAGTCAAGCTCAATTGCCATCGTCGAAATTGAATTTTCAAACCGGCCTGCAGCAGACAAACGCGAAAGGTACCGACAGCGCTCAACCAATCGCTTGCGATTTTTCAATTGTTACACAAACTCATTTCGGTTCAATTTTTCTTCCCCATTGGCTCATGTTTCCTCTGACCCCACCGAGCCATGATCCAACCAACCAGTGCGCTTCCCACGGTCCAACCAACTCGATGATATTTTATTGTAAACTTTTGCTCCCCCAACCCGATCCCTCTATTTATGGCCGGTGTGCATTTTACGACACACAATCCACTGCAAATCCCTGCTCCACCAGTCAGCCCAGCGGTATGAGGTCGATACCGACCAACAACACCATCAATCCACCGCACGCCGCTGTGGGATTTTACCCGGATGATTGGCTGACATCAGGACAGAGCGGCCCTCACTCCCCAAATCGGTTGGGTGTGGTCGTTAGATGAAATATATCCGGTCCGGTCCACTACTCGCCTGAATGGTTCTTCGCTGATTTCGCCGCTGCTTGTTACTTTCCACGTACCTTGCTATAGGTGGTGGGTACAGGTCACGAAAAAGCTGCTGCCCGCGACCAGTCTTTATCTCGTTGACCCGTGTAGCATTCGGCCTGTGTGTAGGTAGGTATGTATGTGTGTCACTCAGGAAGTAAAACAAAAAAAAATCGTACTATCAGGAAATGAACGTCCATTTCATGCCGTCGGAAATGAATGAGCGAAAGTTGTATATAATAACTAGCAGCACATTCGGGTGCAACTCGACTCAAGCACTGGTCAAAATTTAAGAATAAGCTTTTGTGATTTACATACAGGAATGTATGTCTATAAGAGAGTGATTCTGGTGGAATCAAAACCCATGACTCCATGTTACAAATTCATGGTATAATCAATTATGGTTATATCAAGATTACTAATCTGTAGAACGGAAAGTCAAACTAAGTCAGAAACAAACCTTAGCTCAGTCTGTTTCCTGACGAAATCTATGTAGAATTGTACTTGCGATATCTTAAGAAATTTACGTTTCTTACAAATCTTGGAAGAAGGTATTTTCATTAACCCGCAAAGCTCCGGGACAATCTTCCTTTGAAAGAAATGCAATATATATTTTTTTTAAACATTTTACCCTGGAGTCTTTTTTGTAGCCAAGGGAAATAGTTGTGCTAAGAAATGCATGGTACTTCCCTCCTTTGCACCCTCTCCCTTTAGCTGGTAGCCGAAAATAGGTGGCTTTTTTTGGTATTTCAATAAATTCTACATGTTTTTGTTCAAATTTCATCGTTACGACGAGCGAGGTTTTTTGGTCAATTAAGAGTGCGATCAATCGCGCTTAAGCCTAGGCTTGTTAGCTAGGACACATGGTCCAAATGCCGGTGCCCCATCTTAGGAACAAAGAGGCCCATTGAGTGACAAAACATCTCTTAGCTACGTCACTCCCACCGTTGGTGTTTAAAATATCTAAACACTCACACTTACACCAACACATCTATATCATCTACTCAATTATGCTTAAAAAATGTGAATCATGCCGCATCACTCGCTTATAGTGAAATTCAAATCAACCCATTCCAAATATTCAACTCCTTGACACCTATGGGGGCGTCGGTGAGTCGCCGACCTCTTGTAAAGTAGGTCATCACATCCTTTCCTATCCTCGTAACGAAGAAGATGGGCGTGGCCGGCAATGGAAGTTTTCATGTCTTTTTTGTTTTACTTCAACCACTGACTGATTGGAAAGCTGTTCCTTCCTAAATAGCATTCCATAAGCAATAAGAATAGGAGTATTGAACTTTTAACATGAAAACTTTCAGTATGCGATCTACGAATTACTCCGTTACCACGTGACGCAACGCACACAATGCGAATTTCATCGTTTTGCCAATGATCAACAGTTTTGACTGATCCTTGCAATGTATTATTACCCATCATAACCTATTGAAGTTTTCATACCTGAGCAATTCTTAGGCCTCCAAAGTACTCCAAAGTTTGTGTCACAAATCCAACTTTCTATACCAAATTTTATGCATGATGGACGATCATAGCACATACTCTACGGTACTAAAAAAGCCTCAAATCACCCCTTGAAAACTTGAAAGTTCATGAATTGGGGTATCTAGGTCATGAAAGCTGCTCCGGAATTCATTTTCTTATGATCTACTAGATCTACCATCATTTGTGTTCACTCTGTTCAAGGAATTTAGTCACGTTGATGTCCGTTAGATGTCGCAATGCTACGAGCAACTTGATATTGTGGTAGTTGTATATTCTGTGAAATACAAATGGTCTCCAATACATTTTGAAGTTTGGCTTACAATATCTACATACTGTGTCATGCTTTTATTATACAAAATATTTGTGGAATGTAGACTATTCTACTAATGGAGACTCAGTGCACAACTATAATGTTTTTGGCACATTCATGGGTTATTCCATGCTTTCC
This sequence comes from Aedes albopictus, assembly GCF_035046485.1. Lineage (NCBI taxonomy): Eukaryota > Metazoa > Arthropoda > Insecta > Diptera > Culicidae > Aedes > Aedes albopictus. Next base: position 200,290,661 of record NC_085137.1, on the reverse strand, counting down.
AAACTATTCTGGCATTAGGGTCTTCGAGGTCTACAGGCTCTAATCTCGTTTCTCTTCACTCTATCGGAATCATTCTTTCTCGCACCTCATAATATAACGCGTACTTTTACGTGTTAAATTCCTTCAGGAATTATCCAACGGATTCCACCTCGAATCCTTTCAGAGATGCCTCCAGAGATTCCTCCAGGATTCACCAAAGAATTCATCCAGTGATTCCACCTGGAATTAATTCAGGGATTTCGCCATGTATTCCTCCAGGGATTCCACCAGGCATTCCTCCCAGGATTCATATAGCAATTCCTCAGGGAATTCCCCGGAAATTCCTGCAATAGTTCATCCCTGATTTTTCTCAAAATTTCATCTAGAAATTCCTTCAGGGATCCCCCTCGAAGGATTCCTCCAGGAAATTCTCCAGGAACTCCTCCAGTGCTTCCTCTAGGAATTCCTCCAAAAATTCTGCCACGGATACAACCAGAAATCCTTTTAGGAATTCCATCACAAATTTATTAAAAATTTCCTTAGAGATTTCTCAAGAAATTCGTTAAAGGATTCTTCCACGGTTTCCGTTCGGGTTCTTCAAGGAACTCCTTCAGGAATACCTCAACTAATTCCTCCAAAGATTCCTCCATAAATTCTTCCCGTAACAGCCCCAAGAAATTATCTAGAGATTCCTCCAAGGATTCTTCCAGAACTCCTTAATAAATTTCTCCACGAAATCCTCCAGAAATTCTTCCAGGAATTCCATCAGTCATTCCTCCAGGATAGATTCCAGAAATTCATCCATATCGATTCTGTCACCTTGTGTATTGTTACAGGACATCATTCTATTCAATGGCCCATGTATGGCATAGTCTGTTCTGTGGTAATTAATAAAACTGTATTTTTATTTTTTAATAAACGAGTGGAGCAGAGAAATTCGAATTTTCCAACAAAATGTGGGAGAGCATATTCTATTTGATATAACACCATTTATATAAGCAATTATGACAAAATCTATTCGATTTTCCAGACTATCTAAACGAATCAACGTGCAATTACTTCAGGAATTACTCTACGAATTGCTCCAGGAATTATTATAGGAATTCCTCAAAGAACTGTTCCGTGCAATACTCCGTGAAAAATTCTTACAAGAAATATTCCAGATATTCTTCCAGGAATTCTCCCCGCAATTATTGCAGGAATTCTTCGAGGAATTATTCCAGGAATTCCTCCAGGAATGACTTCAGGAATTCCTCCAAGAATTCCATCGGGAAATCTTCCAAGAATTTCTGCAGGAATTCCTCCAAGACATCCGCCAAGAATTCCTCCAAAAATCCCTTCCAAGAATTTCTTCAGGAATACCTCCAAGACTTCTTTCAAGAATACCACCAAGAATCTATCTAGAAATTATTGGAAGAAATCTTGAAGGAATTCCTGAAATACTTTCTGGAATAATTCATGTATAATGTTGTAAGAATTTCTTGGGATTGAGAAATTTCTGAAGTATTTTCTGGAGTATTTTCTGTAAGAATTCATGAAGTAATTTCTTGAGGAATTCCTAAAATAATTCCGGGAATATTTACGTGAGGAATTCTTAAAGTATTTCCCGGAACAATTCCTAAAGTAATTCCTGGAGGAATACCTGTAGTATTCCCTAGCGTACTTCCTGGGTTTCTTGGAATAATCGTTGAAGGAATTCCTGGAAGAATTCTTGAAAAATCCCTGGAGGTATTCCAAGTTTAAGAGGAATTGTTACAAGAGTTCATGTAGAAATACTTGAAAGAACTTCTGGAGGAATTCTTTAACGAATTCTTGGAGAAATTCTTAGCAGAAGTCTTGGATAAACATCTGGAAAAATTCTTGAAAAAAACCTGGAGGAATTTTCGGAGAAATTTTTGGAAGAATTCTTGGAGAAACTACTGGTGGGATTTTTGGAGAAATTCTTAACCCTCGGGCGATCGCGCTGTTGTACTTTGTATAACACGTTGAAAAAATCTCGCTTTTTGTAGTCAGCATTAGCGTGGTGCTGACGGTGTGACCAACCGCGGAAGGTTAACAGAATTTTTGTAGACAATCAATGAGAAATTAGCAGCAGGCTTCTTGAGGAATCTTGAGTGTATTCATAAAGGAATTTGTGGAGGATTTTTGGATGAATTCTTGAAAATCCTGGAGGAATTTCTGGTAAAATCCTGGAGGTATTTCTGGTAAAATTCCTGAAGGGATTATTGAAGGAATTCTTGGCGGAGTCCCCTGCCTAGTGAAACTCTTGAGGATATTTCTGAATTTTCGAAGGAATTCCTGGAGGGATTCTTCGAGGAATTCTAGGCAGATGTCTTGGAAAAATTCCTGGATGAATTCTTGGAGGAATTCCTTGAGAGTTTTTTAGTAGAATTCCTAAAGTCATTATAAAATGAATTCATGAAGGGGTTCCAGGAGCAATTCCCCGAAGTAATTCCTGAAGGAGCTCCTGGAGTACTTTCGGGAGGAACTCTTGGCGTAATTCCTTAAAAAATTCTTGGAGCATTTTTTTGAGAAAATCCCTGAGGGATTTCTTAGAGTAATGCCAAAAGTGTTTTCTAAAGGTTTCCTGAAGGATCCTTGATTCTTAAAACAGTTTTTGAAAAATCCGGGGGAAATTCCAGGAAAAAATCTTCCAAGAGTTCCTGAAGAAGTTCCTGGAGGGATTCCTGAAGAATTCCTTGAAAAATTTCTTGTCGAATTCCTGGAAGAATTTCTGGAGAAATGTCGAAAATTTCGAAAGAATCCCTGGAGTAATGTTTGGAAGAATTTTTGAAGGATTTCCTGCAGACTTCTGGAGGAATTATTCGAGGAATACCTGGAGAAATTCCTAGAGGAATTCTTGGAGCAACGCTTGGATAATTCCTTGGCAGGAGCCTTGGAGCACTTCATGGAAAAATTCTTGTGGAGAAATGCCTGAAGGGATTCTGTAAGGATTTGGCAGATGTTTAGAAGAATATCTGGCAAAATTCTTGTAGGAATTTTTGGTAGAATTCTTGGAGGAATTCCTTGAAGGATTTTCGAGGAATTTCTTAAGAAACTCCTGCAGAATTTCTTGGAGGTGTTGGCAGAAATTATCGGAGGAATTCCTGAAGAATTTTCTGGAGGAACTTTTGGAGTAATTCCTGTAGAAATTGTTGGAGAAATTCTGGAGGAATGCTCGAAGGAATTGCTGAAGGAATCATTGCAGGAATTCCTGAAGGGATACCAGTTGGCATTTCTGGAGCATACTGATTTTTTTTTCAAGTTTTCTTTTCATTCTTGAGCTTGAGCATGAGCATCGATTACCGTACGACGTATAGTTGATGCTCCGTAATTGACCAGAATAAACGAAATTGCACAAGGGACCAACAAACGTAACTGCGTCTTCACGACTGCCAAGGGAAGGAGTTTTCGTTAGTGAGGAGAGGGAACGTCAAAAATCTGGAGTCACTTTGGTAAGTGATGTGATTTATGCAACCTCTATTTGAACCAAAGCACTTATATTAGTTTCAACTAAAACATATATGTGAAATAGCCGGGGCACGTAGCTTAGTGGCTACACGTTCACTTCATAAGTGGATGGTCATAGGTTCGATCCCAGCCCCAGCACTTGCAATTTTTCGTCAGTTGCTCTTCCCCCGAGAGCGGCTGACATCTGACCCTCTTCTGACATCTGACCCTCTTGTGGAGAAATGCCTGAAGGGATTCTGTAAGGATTTGGCAGATGTTTAGAAGAATATCTGGCAAAATTCTTGTAGGAATTTTTGGTAGAATTCTTGGAGGAATTCCTTGAAGGATTTTCGAGGAATTTCTTAAGAAACTCCTGCAGAATTTCTTGGAGGTGTTGGCAGAAATTATCGGAGGAATTCCTGAAGAATTTTCTGGAGGAACTTTTGGAGTAATTCCTGTAGAAATTGTTGGAGAAATTCTGGAGGAATGCTCGAAGGAATTGCTGAAGGAATCATTGCAGGAATTCCTGAAGGGATACCAGTTGGCATTTCTGGAGCATACTGATTTTTTTTTCAAGTTTTCTTTTCATTCTTGAGCTTGAGCATGAGCATCGATTACCGTACGACGTATAGTTGATGCTCCGTAATTGACCAGAATAAACGAAATTGCACAAGGGACCAACAAACGTAACTGCGTCTTCACGACTGCCAAGGGAAGGAGTTTTCGTTAGTGAGGAGAGGGAACGTCAAATGATCTGGAGTCACTTTGGTAAGTGATGTGATTTATGCAACCTCTATTTGAACCAAAGCACTTATATTAGTTTCAACTAAAACATATATGTGAAATAGCCGGGGCACGTAGCTTAGTGGCTACACGTTCACTTCATAAGTGGATGGTCATAGGTTCGATCCCAGCCCCAGCACTTGCAATTTTTCGTCAGTTGCTCTTCCCCCGAGAGCGGCTGACATCTGACCCTCTTCTGAGCATATCCCAAGTAACTAGCTGAATAACAGTTTCTAAAGCTGAAGTTTGCTGAAGAGTGGTTTGATCCACTCTTGCACAGACTCTTGTGCTCTAACGGACCCGGAATCTTGGATATCGGCTAACAGCAACTCATAATTGACCCCCAATCGGACTAGAGAAGAAACAAGAGCCACATATTAACATCCCCGTGCTCATCATTCTATCCATGGATAGGGTAGAAAAGTGACAGCAGCGCAACGGAAACCAGTTCGATACTGTAGAATTAGAATAGAAAACATCCAGGCGCTGTACAAAGTGTAAGTGCAGCCGCCAATTGCAATCGCTTACGCAGTTCCCTGGTGGGCAAAAGAGCTGAAAATTAGGTTAAGTGGTTAAAGAATAGAAAATAAATCACATATCTTCACCGGAGTTGACGAACCATTCAAATTATTTTGAAAAAAAAATCCAAAAATAAAGAAACATATTAATTAGGTGACTCGATGACTTATGCTGTCACGTCAAGATAACGAACATCCAATACTTGTTGGGGTTGGGTAACTGCACGAAAAATTGAGGATAATTGTTTTATTAATATGGAACGAACTCTCCGATAGCTACCCATCTCAGTGTCCAATGATTATGTACTGGAGATGAAAAAGCGGCATAACGCCGATCATCACCACCACAAATCGCACTGAACTGCTCCGGCAGGGAAACGACATCAACCTTTTTCAGATTTTATTTTAAATTATAATGTATTATATCAGGTATTGTGTATAAGTTAATGGTTAATGACGGTAGAGCTCTGCATCGGTAGCGTTTTGTATGAACAGTACGAACATCCTTACAGGATGCATTTCTTGAGTTGTTCCAAAATTTTCCAGAAAAAAAATCAACGAGAAGCTCTGAATAGATTTTCGAAAAAGTATTTTTGTAAAATTTTTTGGAAAACTTTTTAATTGCCTTTCAATTGAACTCCTAACAAAAAATGGAGATAGTGTGCATTTTCTTGGGTAATTTATTTCATGTATCATTTAGGGATTTTTACTCATAAAAATTGTTTGGTGTATTTTTTGAAATGGAACTAGGCAGATAGTTTAAAGAGAGCTGGGAATTCAAAGAATGTTTTTTTTTCTATTTTCTAAACAATTCCGAGAAGGGATCCTACAAAATTCGTAAAAGTCTACTTTCAAATACTCTCAAAATTCAAAGAATGAACGAACAAATTCAATACTATTTTTAAAATTTATTTAAAACTTTGTTTTAGAGCCAACTCAACGATGTATGTATTAAGGGAAAATTAAATTCTTCTACTCGACTGGTTAATAAGCACGACTTCGATATTCTATCTACTGCTCAGCTTATCTATCAAATTTTAGATGTCTATGTTCATGGTCGTTATAATCGTGCGCATCGCATTGTGTACATAGGTATCGGTGGAATCTAGAGCTGAGCTAAAGGGATCCGAGCCGGATCAATCACTCTAACGAATCCGATCTTTTGAACGGATCTGCAGCTCAGTCATGAATGATCGAACTGTACCGAGCGAATAGAATTGCTTTTAAGACCTCATTCTCTCAGACACAACACACGACACTCACTCTCATGATGTGTTCTGGCATCCGTATTACCCCTTTCCTCATAACAATCTACATGTAAGTGGTCTCTGATGTTGCTGATGAACCGAAAGAAAGAATTAGAATTGTGTGAGCTGCATGTTTCGTTCGTTCGACTCAGGCTGGCCAGGACAGTCACATCCGCGCTCTCCCGATAGACTATCGTGTGCGTTATTTTCGGATCGCATGCGTGAAGTCTTCGCCAAAGGACAGAACGCGGTTGGTAAGACTGTGGTGGTTAGGGTACGGAATCACCGCTGTTTAGCTGTGTTTGCTTGGGCACAGACCAGTGCGATACAAAGAGTAGCGAACGGTCTTTTTTCGAATCTTTTGTAGACAGGCATGCATTACCTGTCCGATCCGGTTCTCTCTGGAAAAGAATCACGGTTCACTCGCTCACTGCACTGATCCGGATCTTATCAACGGTTCCGGATCTGATTGCCCATCTTTAGAGGAATCGCACGTCGATGACCACAGGTGATTTTCTTATCTGTCACAATAACGTCGCGATGGGCATTCTCATCGGGATATCACCCACCAGTGAATCTGGTTAGAGTCCTGAATCCTCCTTGGAGCCACCATGCTTAATACTCTCAGGTTCACTGCTTTTTGCAAAGCCCAGTAGAATTGAGTCGCAGTCGAGTGTTCAGGAGTCGCAACAATCCCGATTCCGTGTTCTCAATTCTTATCAAAGCCAGTTTCTGATTTACTAGAAATTGGACAGAATGTTTCCAAGCTCGTACGGCAAATCCTCCAGAAATGCCGTGAATACCAGGTCCCAACGCATCACCTGTTCATCGACTTCAAAGCGGCATACGACAGTATCGACCGCGCAGAGCTATGAAAAATCATGGACGTAAACGGCTTTCCTGGGAAGCTGACTAGACTGATAAAAGCAACGATGGACGGTGTGCAAAACTGCGTAAGGGTTTCGGGTGAACTATCCAGTTCATTCGTATCTCGCCGGGGACTGCGACAAGGTGACAACTCAACAGCCGGGGAACGATTTTCACAAAATCCGGTCAATTTGTGTGCTTTGCGGACGACATGGACATTATCGCTAGAACATTTGGAACGGTGGCAGAGCTGTACACCCGCCTGAAACGCGAAGCAGCAAAGGTCGGACTGGTGGTGAATGCAAAACAGAGTACATGCTGGTAGGTGAAACCGAACACGACCGGATCCGTCTGGGTAGTAATGTTACGATAGACGGGGATACTTTCGAGGTGGTGGAGGAATTCGTCTACCTCGGATCCTTACTGACGGCTGACAACAACGTGAGCCGTGAAATTCGGAGGCGCATCATCAGCGGAAGTCGGGCCTACTACGGGCTCCAGAAGAAACCGCGGTCGAAAAAGATTCACCCACGCACCAAATGCACCATGTACAAAACGCTAATAAGACCGGTGATCCTCTACGGCCAAGAGACATGGACCATGCTCGAGGAGGACCTACAAGCACTCGGAGTTATCGAGCGACGCGTGCTAAGAACGATCTTCGGTGGTGTGCAGGAGAACGGTGTGTGGCGGAGAAGGATGAACCACGAGCTCGCTGCACTTTACGGCGAACCCAGCTTCCAGAAGGTGGCCAAAGCCGGAAGGATACGGTGGGCAGGGCATGTTGCAAGAATGCCGGACAATAACCCTGCAAAGCTGGTGTTTGCTACTGATCCGGTTGGCACAAGAAGGCATGGAGCGCAGAGAGCACGATGGGCGGACCAGGTGGAGCGTGACTTGGCGAGCATTGGGCGCGACCGAGGATGGAGAGCGGCAGCCACAAACCGAGTATTGTGGCGTACTATTGTTGATTATGTCTTGTCTTAATGATGTTGAACAAATAAATGTATGTATGTATGTATGTTTCCAAGCTCGAATCCGCCTCTTAAATGAACGAGTTTCACTTTATCATCAAAACTACATTTCCCTGTGCACTAATGCCAACTACACAACCCGGGACCTGAACTCGTTCCGCTCGAAATTACGTGTTCTCTAGAAAGTTTAATCCTTGACAGGATCATTTACGCTTAGCTGCTTTGCAACGGTATCTTTTAGCGATGTGATTCTCGAAACTTCGTCGATAAAGGCAATATCACTCTGAGTTTTTCGTGCAATATTCATAAATCTTTGAATAGCATCATAATCCGTAAACAAATCCAATAAAAAACGTTCGGTTTGAGATATGATTTGGGTATTCTTGTCTATCTAATCACAATTGTTAAACAATACAAGGACCTTATTGTGACCATGAATTTCACCCTGTCTGCCCAAGTGCAACGAAAGCCAAACCCTGCGGAAACGGATTGGCGATGAAAAACGAAGAACGTTGTTTGGACAACTTATCACACGAAATAATTAATCAAACGGGCAGCCTGGGTCGAATACGACCGAGAAACACACCCACAGCCGCCCCAAATAAAGTCAGCACCAACAACGCCATCGGGATCGGACAGAACCCGCTTGGATAGAGAATTCACAATTTTTCCGCTGTTGCATAGCTCCAAAATTAATCATCAATATACGCGCGTCAATCCCGTTCGATTACACCGAATCCGCTTTCCGTTTATCAATCACTCCTGGCGGGTGGCAGCGCCGACGGTGCTGGTGGCAGCGACGAATGCTTTTCCTCAAATATCCGCTTTTCGGGTGGCAGAATTTGGAGTAGGAAATAGCTTATCGTAGCACTGGGAGCGGGGATTTTTTTTGTCGGTCGAAAAAATATTTCCAATCGGGTCCGCAGGGTGTCTGATCCGGAATTGATGTAAATATTTATTCTACAACAACAGTAAGCGTGAACTTGCAGGATTGCTTGTCGAAGTTTTAGGAAGGGATCTGAGAGTGGGATTTTATATTTTACTATCTATTGCATTGGCGCAGTAGATCTCCCGTTTCGTTTACTTACGATGTCACTCCCATGGAACTGAGAAACCATTTATCATACTAAGTGGAAGCTGGAGAAGGAAGCTGAATATTGCTATTGAAGTACGTTTCGACTGAATTGTACATGGGTGGGTGTGGTAGGTCAAATTGCATAACCATTTGAAGTTGACATAACAAAATTTTATTTCACACAGCCGTTGCTCAACCAGATGAAAATGTTTTGTAGTTGAGCTTTGATTCCTCCCCCTACATTCAGTTAGTTATAATGTTTTTTTTATCTGTATTAACGAGATTTTTAGCCCTAGGCTAGTTCATCTCGGGATCCACGCTTTACTTTCCTTCCGAAGGAAGAAACTCACATTTTGTGAGTTTGTCGGGAGTGGGATTCGATCCCAGGTCCTCGGCGTGATAGTCACGTGTCTAACCATCACACCAGATCCGCTCCACTAGTTATAATGGTTTTCAAGGTGATAATATTACCAAATGAATTCTTTTACGCAAATTTTCCACACAGCTGTGATTGTTTACCTCTTGACAAACTTCGAAGATCTAAATTCTTACCTGAAAAGAAAAAGAGAAAAAAATCATTATTATAACATGCAACAGTAATACACCATAATGATAGAAACGATTTATCACAACGAGTAGAAGTAAAACAAAAGACCTCAAAAGAAAGAGAATTGGAGCACCACTGACTGCCACGCCACCACAACAATCGCTCATCATAAAAAGCACCGATAAGCGCCTCTGTGTACAAAAGCATTGCCACCTTCAAACTGTGTAAGATTGTAGATACCTACTTGGGCTACGCTCGGGCCTCATAGAGGAAGTAGTCCAACCGACGACGATAGATGATTGCACTTGATTGTGTATTCATCACCAGAACAAAAGAAAATCGATCGTTGATGGTTGTTTGGAACCAACCGCATCATGGTACCGTTGATACCTTACATGTATACATCATCATCGTTACGTTAGCTCTACCGCACTCCTCCTCCTCGGTGAACAAAACCACCCGAGTTGTTGGTGGATGCATTGCATTGTTTGCAGAGATTGAACAGTGGGCGTCTTTGGTGCAGAAAACAAACTACCCCTACGCAGGAAGTTGGACCCTTTCTGGTGGTAGCTACTGGTTAACCCTTTCATGGCTGAAAGCTTCCTCCAATTTATGACATTGAGGTTTTATTTCACAAAAAGATACGATATTTGAGCTTAGAAAAAAAACTGGATAGCTTTTAAATAAAAGTTTTTGTAAAACGTTCTTCTTCTTTTGTTGTTGTCGAGGGACTTTAACCCGAAGGTCATTCGTCCCTTTCAGGAAATAAAAGAAAAAAAAACGTTCACATAGATAGCCTACGCAAAAGTAACCTTGCTGGTAATAATCTAAGTTGAGTAGATCCAATGAAACGCCTTCTAGCTACAAATTGTCAGCATATCCATTTCATATGAAAGCTTCAGGTAATTCCTATTTCTCAAATCGGCTCACCACACAGGGTTAAGACATCGCTTCACAGCTATTCCCTACTGCCCAAGCGACTGGCGGTGTGTAACGAAGAGCAAAATCCTTCACCCTCCCCAGTCAGTGTATGGCTTTCATGTTGGATGATTTTCTGCAATCATGTTCCTGGAAGTAATCATTTCATTCCAGCAAGCACACTCATCATCCCAAAGGCTTCGCCGATGACGACGATAATGGAGGGTTCAAAGCGAATTCAGTATAAGTCTTTAGGGGAAGGGAATCGGTATGAAATGCGCTGTGAATGGCCAGAGGTGAAGACATTCGTGAAATGGAAATAATAACATTATATCGTCGTATGCGTAGTTTTTCCTTTTTTCTTTTTCCTTAAAACTGATATTTTGAAATCGTTGGATACTGTTACATATCAAACATTTTCAAAACTCCTGGAATTTGCCCATGGCTTCCATTAGTAGTTCTATCATTGTCATTGATTCTTCCAAAAATTCCTTCAAGAATTCCTCAAGGGATTTCACCCGATATTTCTCCGGAAATTTCTTCTGGGATATCTTTGGAGATTCCTCCAGATTGTTCCTGTGCTTTTTCTAGGATTACGTCAGGAATGTCTCCAGGGATTCCCAATGGAATATCACCAAATATCCTTTTTAGGTGTTTTTGCAGGTATTTATGGCAGTGCTGAAAATGTAATTTCAACATATCTAGATTCAATCAACTACAGCTCATTTCTGAAGCTGATCCTGAAAATATGGTATATGAAAAACTTGTGCGGCTAGACCAACTCTACAAGAAAGTCACGGAAAACCGCACTCTGGTGAAATCTCTAGAAGAATTCCTGAACGAATTTCTGAAAGGCATTTTCAACACTGATTCATGATATTCTTTCAGAGATTTCTTCATAGTATTCCTTCAAGAATGCCGCTAGACATAGCTCCAATAGTTTTGTCTGGAATCTTCGAAGTTTTTTTTTATTGTTCAATCACTTAACCTAATTTACAGCTCTTTTGTCCACTAGGGCACTGCCTGAGCGATTCCAATTGGAAGCTGTACTTACACTTTGTACAGCGCCTAAAAGTATTTTATTATAATTCTACTATATTGAACTGGTTGCCATTGCGCTGTTTCACTTTCTACTCTTCTCCTTCTTTTTCTTCTTCTTTATGGCTCGACGTTCTCACTGGAACTTGGCCTGTCTCTCTTCAACTTAGTGTTCTTTGAGCACTTCCACAGTTATTAATAACTGAAGGGATTTTTGCCTGCCATTGCATGAATTTGTATCTTATGAGGCAAGGACAATGATACACTATGCCCAGGGAGTCGAGAAAATTTTCCCGACTGGAACGGGAATCGAACCCGCCGTCTACGAATTATGGATCACCATGTATTGTCCATGTATTCGGGTCCGTTTGAGCCATGCGCTCAGAAGACGGTCAGTGTCAGCTGCTCTCAGAAGGAAAGAGCAAGTGTCGGGGCTGGGATCGAACCCATGACCATCTGCTTATGAAGCAAACGTGTGACCAATTGCGCCATGGGCCCCGGCGTGTCTTTGAAGTTGTTTTGTGGGATTTTTCGTCAGAAAATCTTTCAAAAAAGGCTACCAAGAATTATACAAAAATATAAAAAAAATGATTTAAAATGTTATACAAAAAATCCTTTAAAGTTCATCTAAGGATTTCTTCAAAAATTCGCTAACATGGATTCTTTCAAAACATTTTCAAGGAATTCCTACAGAAATTCTTCCAGGAACTCGTTTGGAAATCTCTCCTGGAATTTCCAAAGGCATCACTCATGTAACTGCTTCCGAGATTCCTCCTGGGGTTTCTTCAGGAATTCCTCCAGGGATTCCTTCAAGAAGTCCTTCTGGAATTCTTCAGGAATACAGCCAGTTATTATTTAGAGATTTTCCTAGGCATTCCTCTGGGGTTTTTTTTTTTCAAGAATTCCTGCAGAGATTCCTTCAGGAACTGCTACACCCGAACCTCCATTTAGGTAACGAGTCGGGACTGCCTAAATAGAATTTTTACCCAAATGGATTCAGTTCATTACCTTAATGGTAGCTTGCAAATGCAAAGGGGAGGGCGTCATGACTTTCAGATGTAAAGGGAGGAGGGTCAGAGGGGTTTCAAAGGAGTTTTAAGGGGTGGGGTCAGAGGCGTTTCCAGGCGTTTCAGTGTATTTCAGAAGGTTTCCGGTAAGTTTGAGGAGATTTAAGACACTCGTAGGTGAATTTCACGGAGGTTTCTTGAGGGTTTCAGAGGCATTTCAAAGTGTTTCAAGGTGTTTCAGGGCATTTCAGGGAATTCAGGAGGTTTCACAGGGGTTTAAGGAGTTTCTAGAGGCTCTCAGGTGAATTTCACGGAGGTTTTATAGGGGATTAATAGGCGTTTTTAAGCGTTTCAAGGCGTTGCAGACGTTTTAATGCATTTCGGGGCGGTTCATGAGGTTTAGAAGTTGCTTGAGGGGGCTTCAGAGGATATCAGGAAAATTTCACGGAGGTTTTATAGAGATTTCAGAGGCGGTTCAAAGCGTTTAAATGCGTTTCAAGGCGTTTCAGGGGGTTTTACATGGGCTTTAGGGGACTTCAGAGGCTCTCAGGTGACTTTTACGGAGGTTTCAAAGGGGTTTTAGAGGCGTTTTAAAGCTTTTCAAGGCGTTTCAAGTCGTTTTAAATTCCATTTAGGTTACGTTACCTAAATGGATGGACCTAAATAGATTTTACCTAAATGGATCCTACTTAAATGGAGGTTCCAGTGTACAGGGATTCCTCCAAAAGTTCCTCCACGAAATCTTCTTGGTATTCCTTCAGGATTTTTTCATGAGCTTCTTCTGCGATTTCTTCAGTTCTTTTTCATAGGATTTATACAGGAATTTCTCAAGGGATTAAATCGGTTATTCCTTCTAGATTCCTCCAGGGAATCCTCAAAGAATGCCTTCAAGAATACCTTCAAGCATTCCTTCATTTCATTCAGGGATTCGGAAACTCTTTCTGGTGTTTTTTTTTTTCAAAAACAGCTCCAGAAATTATTTAAAAATCCCTACACGGGTTCCTCCAGGAAATCTTCTTGGAATTCCTTCAAAAAATCCTCTTGAGGTTTTATCCGGGATGCTTCCAGGAATTTCTTCAAGACCTGCTGCAGGGATTCCCCCAGAAGTTTCTCCAGGAACTCTTCTTGGGATTCCTTCAGAATTTTTTCAACCATTCTGCGATTTCTTCTGGGATTTCAGCAGCAATTCTTCCTGGGATTCCTCCAAGTATCCCTCCAGGTTTTTCTTACAGATATTCTCCAGGGATTTTTCCAGGATTTTTTCCATGAATTGCTTTGCAGGAGCTGAACCAGAGATTTCAACAGCGATTCCTCCAGGAGTTTCTCCAAGGATTCTCCAGGAATTTCTTCAGACATTCCCCCAAGAATTCCTCCACGGATTCCTCCATGGATTGTTCCAGGTATTCCGCCAAGGTTGCTTCGGGAATATCTCTAGCAATTGCTCCAGGAATAACTTTTGTGATTAAAAAAAACCTCTCGGGATCTCTTCAAATGTTTATTCAAAGGTCCCTTCAGAAGTTTCAGAAAATATTCTATCGTAGTTCTGCATTTTTGCAGGGATGACTCTAGGATTACTTGAAAACCTTTTTGTTTAATTTCATTGGAGTAAATTTACAGGGATGATTGAAGAGCCAGGGAATTCTTCAAGAAGTCATCCAGGAACTCTTTCACAATTCGGAATTCAACCACGAATTTGTTTACGCATTCATCCATGAATTCTTTAAAGAATAACACCAGCAGCTCCTGCAAAGTAATTTCTCTCCTATAGATTCATGTTTTTGAAGTCAGTTTCACTTAATAAGTGTTTTCCGAGTACTCGGAAACGCAGTTGCGCAATAACTGGACAGTTACACATTAAATGATACGAAGTTCCATAATCGGATTCACAGCTATCACAGGCAAATGAATCAGCTTGCTGAATATTCGCCATGTGATAACTGAGTCGGCAGTGGCCAGTCAATGCTTTGACCAGCATGCTGCAATTCTGCTTTGACAGATTTGTAAGATACTTCGTCACCCTTGGAGTTGGCTCAGTACAATACAATTTGATTTGACGACATGACTCCAAATTATTCCAATATTGTCTGTGTTGAGTAGCAGCCCATGTGTTAATCTGAAGCTTTACCCAACACTTCGATATCGGAATAGCTGGCTCAGGGCCAATGAAGTCATGTGATGCTCCCGTGCGAGCTAACCCACTAGCCAATTCATTTCCTGCGATGGAAGAATGGCCAGGTACCCATAGAAGGTGAACAGCGTTTGCTGAATTCAGCTCCTCGATTTGAGTTCGACAAGCTATAACTATCTTCGACCTGGAGTTGGCCGAAGCAAGTGCTTTAATAGCAGCCTGGCTATCTGAACAGAAGTATATTACTTTGCCCATTACGTGCTGCTGAAGTGCTGATTGCACTCCGCACATAAGAGCAAAGATTTTGGCCTGAAAAACGGTGCAGTGTCCACCAAGTGAGTAAGACTGATACAGCCTTAGCTCACGAGAATAAACACCAGCACCTGCTCGACCTTCGAGAAGGGAGCCATCAGTGTAACATACGATGCCGTCTGGAATACTTCTTTCCAGATAACCAGATGTCCACTCTTCCCGGGAAGGGAATTTCGTGGAAAATGTCCTATATGGAAAAATACAAGCAATTATAAGATCACTTGGAGCAAGGACAATTTTGTCCCAATTTACCATCGAGGTGTGTGTTGATGTGCGGTTTGCAGGAGTTTCCTCTAGTAAACCGAGTACCCGTAGTCGGTAAGTGCAAGAAAGTGCTTCTTGTTTGAGATAAATGTGTAGAAGAACAACGTCAAAGAGAACTTCGAGCGCAGCCGTGGGAGTTTAAGAGAACGCTCCAAACATCGCCATTAAGCACATCCTTTGGAGATGGTCTTACTTTGATTGGATCGTTCTCATTTCGCCCTTTTGCCACCACACAAGACATCCATAGGCCAATATTGGCCGAACAACAGTTGTGTAGATCCATTTGATATACTTGGGTTTTAGACCCCAAGTTGTACCAAAGGTGCGCCGGCATTGCCCGAAGGTCATACAAGCTTTCTTGATTCTGAGCTCAATGTGAGGTGTCCAGGAAAGCTTGGAAACAAGAATGACTCCAACGTACTTGACTTGTTCAGTCACATCGATTTCAGAATCAAAGAGACGCAGAGGTTGAACGCCATTACGATTTCGCCATTCCGTAAAAAGAACAATAGATGTTTTACTCGGATTAACCAAAATGCCACATTGGCGACACCAACCCTCAAGTACCGAAGGGCGCTTTGCATCAGGTCGAAAAGGGTGGTGATGCACATACCAACTAACAATGCTAGGTGGTCGTCGGCAAAACCATAAGTAGGAAAACCTTCTATTATTGAGTTGCCTCAATAGCGTATCTGCTACGAGATTCCACATAAGTGGTGATAAGACTCTCCCTTTGGGGCATCCACAAACACTCAATTTCCTAATCGCCGCTTGACGCAATGTCGAGAAGAGATGTCGGTTTTTGAGCATTTAATGAATCCAATTGAAAATCATTAGAGATATTCCAGCACCCCTTGCGGCTTCCAATATGGTATCGAAAGGCACGTTGTCAAAGGCACCCTCGATATCTAAGAAAACACGCAAGCAGGATTGATTTTGAGCGAATGCTCAATATCATATCATTAACAACCTTGTGTAAAAGAGTCACAGTGAACTTACCAGATTGGTAGGCATGTTGGTTCACATGAAGAGGCACGTTGGCCAGATGAACATCACAGATGAGATGATCCACACACAATGCGTTCCAAGCGCTTCAAAAAAAAAAGAGGTCAAACTGATAGGTCTGAAACTCTTTGCTTCTTCATACGACGCACGACCCACTTTCGGAATAAATTTCACAGTAATATCCCGCCAAGATTTTGGAATATACCCTGTAGCAAGTACGTTTTTCAAAATAAGTTTGAAATAATCACTTCTGAAGCAAAATAGGATAAATCCCATCTGCCCCAGGAGATTTGAAAGGAGCAAAGCTATTAAGTGCCCACTCAATCGATTCTATAGTTACAATACTCAGAGCCGACGCCAGGGAATCCTAACTACAAGAAAAAACATCAGGTTCATCCGAAAATGTTAAAATATCACGTACTGATCGTGACTAACCGTAAGGCGATCGCGACGATCAGATTAGATCAAAACAATAACAATCCGGCATTGACGGATCGATGACGTACAACATGACATTTCCAATAATGCTCAACGTGATCCAATGGGAGCTTGCATGCAATGTTGTACGTGAAAGCCTGCAAATGATCTGTTACATATTAGTTACTCCTATTTGAATTCAGTGTTGCGAGTAATTATATTAGATTAGCATATTAATCATATTGAACCACAAAATTGAATTAGACATATCGAATAGAACATTGACCACTTGTAATGACCTGACAAATGAAACACAGAATCATTACTACAAACCAAACCAAAACTGTGTTTAAGTTTTAACAGATAGGGAAGTGTGTGCTGAATAAGCATTCCGGAACTTCCTCATCAGAGGAAGTCAGATCACCGTTTGGCAAACGAAGTTCGCTTACTCGGAAGTCCTTAAATTTCGCAAGGATTTTGTTTAACCGACTGACTTTACTCAAACTGGGAACATTTGTACAAAGGTTTTTCCAGCCGGATCGTTTAGCACACCGGAGAGCTTTCCTGTAGGCCTTGCGAGCCGACCTGAGAGCCTCCGATCCAACCGAACGTCGTCTGTTCCAACTCTTTCTACGTTGTTCCTGAGTTTCGTCAGATCAGAGTTCCACCAAGGGGTTCCTCTTGTGATCTTCACAGACCGTAGAGGGCATGCTTCTTTAAAAGCTTCCATGATGAAGGTCGTTGTAGTATCAACGACATCATCTAAATCACTTGGAGTTTTAATTGATGGTGAGTATCCATGACATTTGGCTGCAACCAAATCGGTAAAGAGATTCCAGTTTGTTGATCGGGGATTCCTGAAGCGCAATGTTTGCGAAGTAACATTTAAATATTCACAAAAGATGTAGCGATGGTCAGATAAAGATTATTCATCTGACACATGCCAATCGGTCAACTCGTGGCTAATTCTATTAGAGCAAAGCGTTATGTCTAACACTTCCTCTCAAGCAGATTCCATGAAGGTTGGGCGGTTGCCTATGTTAAGTAATGCAAGATCTATACTACTTAAGTACTCCTTCCAACTGGAGCCTCTCAAGTACTAGGCTTACAACTCCGAATCACAGAAACGACTGATACGACGGCGAATGTAAACAGGTGAAAAACGAGAAGAATGCAGCATGGGCGAGAATGTTGCAAAACCGTGCGAGGGCGAAAGAGACACGTTATAGACAGGCGCGGAACAGGCAGAACTCAGTCTTCCGGAGAAAGAAGTGTCAGCACGAAGAACGTGATCACGAAGCGATGGAAGAGCTGTACCACGCTAAGGACACACGGAAATTCTACGAGAAGCTTATCCGCTCGCGCAGAGGCTTCGTGCCATAAACCGACATGTGCCGAGACAATCACCGAAGGAGCACCGAAGGAGGCGTGGTAACAGATCTAGGAGTAGGGGGGGTGGGGTAAGACGGACATGTTTAGCAAACATTCTATTTTGACAGTGTAAACCAAGCGAATATTAAAATTTTATCTCCATACTATTTACTTCAACTAAGGTACTTTACAGTCTGCAAGCCGATTTTGCAATGAAATTTGATTTTCCATGACTTTTGAGATAATTAAAAAGTGATCTCCAAATGTACGTTTTTCAACAGTGTGGGTAAGACGGACCAGTAGGGTGGGTAAGATGGACATGTTTGGAAAAATAGCTAATAAGCCATTAATTGTGTTAAATAATATTTATGGCCGTTTATATTCGGTAGATCAATCATAGTAGAATCGAAATTTGGCTTTAAATCTCTTAGCGAAGCGCGTTTTTGCAAATTTAAATCTATTTTGTAAATTGGAAACCTCCATACACTGATAAACGCCTAACAGTATGCAATGCCCTGGTAAGTTAACGAAGTTCAAACTAATCCAACAACAAAAATTCTAATATAATGAATTTTTAAACAAAAAATCAATATTAAATCCTGTACACGGCTTCCACAATCATTTTTGTACTCCATAGATTTCAATCTGTGAACAATGTGTGGGTGTTAATGTGTTTCTCATGGCAAATCAAAGTATCCCCAACACTGTCCGTCTTACCCACCCACAAGGCGGGCCGTCTTACCCCCACACAACGCAAAATATTCATTGCACCACCGTTATCCATAATCCATGAAATTTACATGAATTTCGTTGTGTATTGGACGGAACAGTTTAGAACAACTGAGAAACTCGAAATAAAATGCGAAAACTTAGCATTTTGATGTTAAAAAAGCTTATTTATTGACGTCTCAAAATTAGATCCCATCACAAAAGCGTGTAGCCTGGTAAATGATTGATTATTTTTTGCACTTTTGACATATGTATTCTCTCATGGAGTGGTTCAATAATCATCAACTGATAAGAAGACAGAGTTAATCGAGAAAGAAAAACCAATTTCAGTTCTTAAGTGGCAGATCTAGTCAGTGGACCGTCTTACCCACCCGGTCCGTCTTACCCCCACCCCCCCCTACGTGCGTAGGATGAAAGATTTCCAACCTCCAAGAGATTGAGGAGGAGGGTGGCCGCTTGAAAAACAACAAAGCCGCTGGAGCAGATCAACTACCAAGCGTGCTTCTAAAATACGGTGAAGAGGCACTGGTGTGAGCACTACCGTGGGTCATTACCAAGATTTGAGAGGAGGAAGTATTTTCGGAGGAATTGATGGAAGGTAGGTATCGTGCGTCCCATCTACAAAAAGGGCGACAAGTTAGATTGCGGGAACTATCGCGCGATCACAATACTGAGCGCTGCCTCTCTCAAATGTTATGTCGCCGTCTATCACCGATTGCAAGAGAGCTCGTGGGGCAATATCAGGCTGGATTCATGGGTGAACGCGCTACAACGGACCAGATGTTCGCCATCCGCTAGGTGTTGCAGAAATGCCGCGTATACAACGTGCCCTCACATCACGGCGTATGATACAATCGATCGAGAACAGCTATGGCAGATTATGCACGAATACGGATTCCCGGATAAACTGATACGATTGATCAAGGCGACGATGGACCGAGTGATGTGCGTAGTTCGAGTATCAGGGACACTCTCGAGTCCCTTCGAATCTCGCAGACGGTTACGGCAAAGTGATGGTCTTTCATGCTTGTTGTTTAACATCGCCTTAGAAGGTGTAATCGTGTTTATCCCCGAGTGGGACGATTTTCACAAAGTTCGTCCAGCTGCTTGGTTTCGTTGATGATATTGATATTATAACTCGTTATTTGAGACGATGACGAAAACATACATCTGACTAGAGAGTGTAGCCAGGTGAATCGGATTAGTCATTAAAGTGTCGAAGACAAAGTACATGATGGCAAAGGGCTTCAGGGAGGAATCACCGCGCCCGCCACCCCGAATTCATATCGACGGTAATCGAGGTAAATCGAGGCGGTTGAAGAATTCGTGTACTTGGACTCACTGGTGACCGCCGACAACGACACCAGCAAAGAAATTCAGAGACGCATTGTGGCAGGAAATCGAGCTTACTTTGAACTCCGCAGAACTCGACGATCGGACAAAGTTCGCCGTCACACGAAGTTAACTATCTACAAAACGCTGATTACACCGGTATTCCCCTAGGGGCACGAAGCATGGACCCTTCATGCAGAGGACCAACGCTCCCTTGGAGTTTTCGAACGGAAGGTGTTGCGTACCATCTACGGCGAAGTGCAGATGGAAGACGGAACTTGGAGAAGGCGAATGAACCACGAGCTGCATCAGCTGCTGAGAGAACCAACCATCGTCCATACCGCGAAAATCGGGAGGCTACGGTGGGCGGGTCATGTCATCAGCATGTCGGATAGCAACCCGATTAAAATGGTGCGCAGCGAGCTAGGTAGGTCTATCAAGTGGGGGACGATTTGCAGACCCTTCGCAGAGTGCGAAACTTGAGACGCACAGCCATGGACCGATTAGGATGGAGACGACTCCTATGTACAGCAGAGGACACTCAGACTTTAGGCTGAATGGTATGGTAAGCATGCCTTGTTTGATATTTGAGGTCGACCAAGTCTACAAGGGGAGAGAGAGGGGTTTGAGATTGCCAAAATTTGGTCTACATGGTTTATGAAAGGCCCCCATGTAGTGACAATTTCTCTAGAGGCAGCATTTTACCCCGATGTCCCTCACATACATTTGTCTATTAGTTTTCACGCTACATCTTGCACAAAATCACAAACTTCTGAGTCGCCGTAAGGCGCCGTGTGCCATCAAGGCGATGAAGCATTTCTGAGGAATCAATTCATGAGCACGGCGGCGGCGGCGCTTCGCTTCTTGTGCCACATTATTAGCAGGTGGTTTGGGTCTAGTGTTGGCGGATCGACTGATGACGGTTGTGTATAACTCTTGTTAATTATTTTCAAGACAGCCTTACACACCACCACCCACTCATGGGGACAGCGGAGCTTCACCTTATCGATGTGATGTGATGTGAAACGACGACGAACGGTGATTGTGGTGTGCGCGCGGGTGCAACAGGATGCTCGAGGTGAAGTCATTTCAATTACGAAATGCTTCGAATCTTCCGTCGAATAGTTAGTTGCTTCTTGTTTGCTCCGATGCTTCGGGATCATTCTCGGAACCGGCACAGTCAGTGCTAGTTTGACTTTGATCAAAAAGATACGACGAACACCGGATGTATACATATCTGGAACAGCAATGGCTGAGCGAACGAGCTACGAGTAAACCAAGTGGAAGAGTTCTCGTTTTTCTTTTATATTTTGATTGATTCATTTCGGTTCGTTTCTTTGAAAGCTGCTGGTATGGAGAGAAGGTTTTGTTAAAGTTTCTTGGAAAAAAATGTATTTCTCTTTGTAGTCGGTGAGTTAAAAGGGTTGAGTGCCTTTGTTTTATTAGTCGTTCTGTAATGCATATTCCAGTAACTGGACTAGTTTTACTTTTATACTTGACTTCACTTTAGAACTAACATTCCTGCAATTGACAGGTCTATATGATGATGATGATGATGATGATGATGATGATGATGGTTTCCATTCATTGTAGCACGGTACTAAGCCCGATAGCAATGGGCTGTCCATCCAATGTGATTTGATCAAGCAAAACAATATAATTATACAACCAAGATCATACAATTATATATAGTGCAAGCAATCGCATTAGAGGATGCCCCAATGAATGTGAAAAAGAAGAATCTGTCATTCTCCACATAAAAGTTATAATAAGAAGTTGGCATCTCCACTCTTCCCAACCATTATGTTTCGACTGACAGCTCTTATTTTCCTCCCCTTCCAAAAATAGTTGTTTTATACCAAATGTTTTATAATATCAAAAAAGTATCATATCATAGTTTTCCCTTATAACATACCTATTTTTCTCGTTTATTCTTGCTAGCAACGAATCTTACCAAGTATCCACAAACTCCCAGGTCAAACCAAATGTGATGATGATGATCCTTTAATGTAACTTTCTCCAGTGAATATTTCCCGTTCGTTCCTCAGACTTCGCTGCGTTGACATTCTTCCGACATCAGCTTTTAGGACTTGAAAAAAAAAACAGGAACTCCTCATATAGGGAATCGCGCTATTGGGCGGTGGCTTCTATATTCGTCTGTTTCCACTATAACTCAGTCAAATTTGAACCAAATGACACAACTTTTGGAATGTGGTGAGATAGGTATAGTACCTACCCGTGTACAACATTTCATGTCAATTGATTCAAAATTGACTGAGTTATAGTGAAAAACAGACGAATATAGAAGCCACCGCCCAAGTGGCGCGATACCCTAGATGATCAACAAATCCGGAAAACCTGTAGGAGGCGTCCTGACAAAAGAAAATCAGCAAAACTCTTTTCTTGATATTCAGTATGTTCACTTGAAGATTTGACTTGGAAAAAATGGAGGAGCACAAAAATTTGACGTCTGCTTTGCGTCATGGCACACTACCGGCTCCTGCAATTGACAGGTCTATATACCCTGAAATCTTATTTTACGCCTGAAACGGGGAAACGTAAATTAAATCAGAACGTAAAACTAAGCCGTGTTATTCGGGGTTTAGTGCGTAAATGGAGCTCAGTCTCCACAGGCTCAACTGTAAGTCGTAGCTGTATGCAGTGAATCAAAAATAGTTGGCCTACATTTACCATTCCTAATGTAGTGTAGCACCAAATCCGCTCTCATAATGCTACCGGCATCTTTTGTATAACCCTTTATTCAGAACTTTTGCTACCTCATACCTATGAGCCCATTTTTCGCCAAACAATATGAATGTTTGATAATGTTTAGAGCTTTCATTTCTCCCACAGCACCTCCTTTGCTGGCCATGATCTCATTTCCCAGGCAACGCTTTTCATCGGC
Organism: Aedes albopictus; assembly: GCF_035046485.1. NCBI lineage: Eukaryota > Metazoa > Arthropoda > Insecta > Diptera > Culicidae > Aedes > Aedes albopictus. The sequence goes on along the minus strand of NC_085137.1, from coordinate 200,267,795 downwards.
CATTTTCTGAACCTTTCGTCCGTCCCACACCGGCCGGCAGCATTCCTGCAGCACACCGTGAACCCTGCTCTCTCGGTGTGGTGACGATTCCAGTCACTGGCACCGACGACGACGACGACGACCAACAACGTTGTCGCGCGCGCAGTTGGTTAGTTGCGGTGGCGTGGCGTGGTGGCGGCGCTGCAATTTGGGAAAACATCGTAATGAATATTGCAGTGCGCTCTTTAGGCTGGAGGGCTTTTGAATTACGGGCTCTTTTTTGAACGGGCACGAGGACCACTATATAGTGCTGCCCACCTGCGGCAGTCCATCCGCCTCCATGACCTGACCTGACGACGATGATGATGGCGACCTGGGCCGGAAGATGGCATCCCAGCACAATTGCGTTAATGGCTTCGTTGTTAATGTAAAATGGAGCGGTTTTTTTTTTTTGAATAAATGAAATCTGAGAATGAGGCAGAATAAAGCTCTCGGCAAACAAACCACAATCAAGTGCCTTTGGTAGGATAGTTTTCAAATGAACTTTTTATCTAAGGAGAGGGGACGAGATTGAGGGAAGGATTTCAATTTAAGCCTGAATGGTATCTATCAACGGGAATGATGGTTTGAGGGGTCGACCACTATGGAGAGCAATCAAATGCAAGCCATAGGACATTGTAGCACATACTCGTAATTTGCTTTTATCGTTGCACTTTGATCGAATGGAACTGAATTAAGCCCTGCTGTTTTATATCTAGATGGATGGATGGCACTATAATTGACAGCAATAAACGATTTGCTTTTAATAGTCCATCAATCGAGGGTTTTCATCTGTTTATTGACTGACAATATTATATAAGTGGTACCTTTGAACCACAGCATTAATTTTACTGTATCAGATGGTGAAACATTGAAACTGCCGCCTTAAAATAATGTCGAAAGCCATTATTTCAATGGAAAAAATAATGTAGGTATGAAGCATTTCCAGCTCAATGTACGAATAGCGTAAACGCTATTGGTTTCTCGATTTTTCAGGTAATTTGTTTTGTTATATTCTTCACCTATAAATGAACCTATATAACTTTTGGAAATAGAATTTTTGTTTTGTTTTTATGTATATGTATTGTCGTCGCGGTTGAAACCCAAAGTTTCCCCATACGCGACAATCGATTTTTCTCCAAATCAATACGTGAAACCTAACGTCGGACATAGTGCGCTGGGCAGCGGATCTGGTCCTCTATCCAGCGCACTTTGCCCGACATACGTCCGACGCACGGTTTAAAAGAAAAATCGATTTTCGAGTGTCAAAAATTCCTATTTTCAACTGCACGAACAATATTTTATTTTCAGCTAATTCTACAATCGGAAATAGCAAATGAATAAAAAGCATTTCCAACGAATTTTATGCTAGCTCATCTAGTAATGGTTGGCAGCACCCTCTCAAAATCCAATGAAACTATGTGGATATGATTAGCTTTGAAATGTGAAGCAACTTTGCATATTTTCTTTTTTGTTATTTTTTACTTCAGTAATAGGGTAATTCATGTATTTTGGACAGGCTGACAACGTTGGAAAAACCGTCCCCTAGCTTCCTTAAAAAGCAATTGATTATTTTGCAAAGCTACTAATACGCCTATAATATGATTGTACTTTGCGTTCCAGGTGACAAAAACCTTAACGAAAGTAGTTTAAGCTGAGAAAATCACAATTTCCAATCGCCTGTTAGAATGGCATTTTGGACACCGAATATATGTTTTGGACACCCTCAGGTATATATAATTTGGACAGGGCAATTATCTCAATGTTTAGCCATGAATACTGCTAAACCATGGAAGTAGCATAAATTTACAAATATTTTCTTACAAATAATCCAAATTTTCCTCTTAACAGGCATCTATTTTGATAACTATTACAGTTTTTGTTAAAATCGACGAAATATCGCCAGACTCACAGAATACGCCTCCAAGTATACAATTGCACAGCATCCCCATGTAGTTCGTCAGATGACCAAAATATATTTACAGTAGACAACTTGAAATGTATTTTAGACACCACCTATTTTAATTGATTTAGAAGAAAGTTAAGAGATTGGATGCCTAATGCTTCTTTATTGAACCTTTTTCATTGCAATAAGGCTTTCAAATTTCTTACAATTATTAATTCAACGATTTTGGAGTGAATATTGTTTGTGGCTGTGAAGTGTATGTCGTCTTGCATACCTGTGCATTTGAGGGGTTTTAGTGAAATAATTTACATTTTCGATAATTTTGAAGTAAATTCTCAATTGTTAAGCGTATTTTCAACGTTAGTGATCAGAATAAGGTCTATTTGATCCAAGAATCGATAATAAGAAGTATCTACTTTTATTAGCTCTCCAGAACAAGACTTACATCACCGTGCATGTCTAAATTACATACATGTCCAAATTATATTTTTTTACCCTAATAAAGATTTATTTTAAGATTCCTAAAATCTTCATAAAATTATACGATCTTGGTACCAGAATCTTCAAAAAAATATATATATATTAGCATTTCATCGGAAATTACTCCAGAAATTTCCATGGAATTTTATTTTGGAATTCTTCCGGCTAATTATTTAGCGAATACCTTAGTATGTAAGGTACACCGGGGCAAGTTGAAACGGGTGGGGCAAGATGAAACACGAAGTTTTGAAATAGATTTCAATACAATTTCGAAATTTTTCCTTCGCTATAAGATTGTTTGAATCAAAAACTATGTGTTATGGCGATCAAACTTTTTATCATCATTAGAAAACATCATGTTAAGGTTGAAGGATTTGTCATTAATTGAGTCAATGACGATGACTGTCTGCTTCTTATTCTTCTTCGTTCACTGGAAAAGCTAATTCACGCTTTTTATGAAACATACGTGAACTTACCTTCATCTGAATATATTCAGTAGATAGCAGGAAAAACCACCAATAATTTTTCATGACATTTTCCCTCAAAAATGCCTTTAAATCACAGAAAACTGCTAAAATTCATAAACATTTTTTTTTCGCTGCTATCACCACTACCAACTTGACACTGGCTAATAGCACGCACACATTCTCATAAAATCCTCAAAAACCCGAAACTCAAATCTTTTTCAATGAAAAATTCACTATTATACACCTTTCTGTAGTTTTAAAATGCATTCATTGCACCCAGCAGTAATTTTCACACAATACAACACTCACTTTTTGCCCCCCGAGCACCATGTTTCTTTAGAAACTGCTTTTAAAATATCAATACCGGCAGTGAAACTAAAACAGTGCATCGGCATTTCAATTAAATCGCGCGATTGAGAAAATCGTTAAAAAACAGCCGCGCACTAAGCAATAACATCAAGATATACGCGATCGATTCAAACTTTGGGAATCAGAACAATAATATTCGTCCTGCAAACAGCACACTCACTACGGCAGCACAGCCACACTCCAGACGGTGCATGCACTACGACCGAACCAGGGAAGCATCATCAATGTGAAGTTGCCAGTTCCATGTTTTGATTTATTTAAACCAGTTTTCTAAAGTTATTTCAAAAACGGTGAAAAGTTGTCTTAATAATTAAACGTGTCATCTAATTTAGTTTTATATTATATATCAATTGAAGTTGAGCATTACAATTGGTTGAAATGCTTCGAAAAAATTCCTACAAAAAGGGACACATTTTTATTTGCTTCATTATTTGCCCTGATTTGGCAACAATGCTCATCAGCTGATATTTTCATTCCACCACATTTTGTTCGATTATTTTGTAAACAAACTTTGTGCAGCTTGAGCGTGACTTTCAGTTTGAGATGAAACGGTTCTAGCCGAGGAAGTTATATGCCCCAAAAATGAACAACCGTAAAAGTTGGCAAGGGAGCTGATGATGTTGTATTTGTTAACCGTGTGGCATGTTCGAACATACCAATGATCTGAGAAGGCAGAGAATGAATCTGGATATCCATCAAACGCGTCTGATGAAAAATTTTGTTTTTTGCTTACTCGCAGTAAATATTAAATTGAGTAGTCGAACTGAAGCTGCTGTTGGATTTTCAGATTTGGGCTCGTGAAAAGATTATGCAAATTGCATTATTTGGAGTGTTATTGTTTTCTTTAAGTTTAATTTCATTGTCATAAGATTACTGAGCCGAGTATAACTAAACGGACAACACATTCAATGTTAATTATCTTGCAGTCATTAACGCCGCCAATAAAATTGATTTTTGCTTTCCCTCACTTTTTTAAAAGTAAAAACACAGAGAAAAAATTATAACGGGGATTTCAGAAAACGTCCAACTTCCTGTGGGAGGGAGCAAGACAGCATCAAAGGGCGCACATCGAGTTTTTCACCGTTTTTGGAAGTTATTAAAGAAATATAGTTTAAATGTTTGCTCCGACATCGCTTGTTACAGTAACTAGTTGTCTCCGGTTAACTTTGTCGTTCCCTAGTTCAAGTCCCCGTTCAAAATATATGGAAAACTGATGTTCAAACAATCACAATTTCTTCAAGTTTTTGCCTCAACTAAGCAAAGACAAACAAAATCGGACATTCCGTTCGTAAGTTATGCGCAATCGCATGCATGCCACTGAATTTTATAAAATTTCAGAACATACGATTACAATACTTCGCAAAAATAAAAACGTATCCTGAACCGAAGCACGTGTTATTGTGTCACACATACTATAAAGCAAATTTAAAATTCAAAAGCCGTTCAATGATTGTTTTGAAAAATAATATGAAGAAGAACTGAAGATCATACTGCCAACTTCTTCAACCTTAACCCGCTGGCTGTTTCAACTTGCCCCGGTGTATCTTAACGCCTTTGCAAATTTAAGGGGCAATTGCTGTGGGCATTTCTTCGCAAATTACTTTGCGGGCAAACTTAAGACATTGCGTTTGAACCGCAGGTCGCAGAGTAAAAATCATCGTTGGAATAGAAAGTTCGGTTGTGAAAATGTGAAAAGTGTGAAAAGTGTGAAAAAATAGGCATAAAACGCGAATAAATGCAATTTCTCTGCTCGGAGTGGATGGATTCGAATGAAGTTTTGACACAAACTGCAAAAACCCATATAGTTTCAGATAGAGAGGGCATGATACTGGAATTCAGTGTATTGAGCTCGTTTTACCCCGCGCTCTTTCTCTTACACCTTTTTGAGAAAATTCTTATCTATTCTCAACTGTCGTGCATAATGACTTATTTGACTCGTATTTGTGTAAAAACATGCATAGTATCAGCAATTTTACATAAGACTAGTCCTGCTCTTATCGATTGCGTTCCACTCCGGGCGGAGATGCATGTGAAAGTTTAAAGAAATAGAGGACATCGGGGTTTTTTGAAAATTTTGCAGATCCAAACCAGCTTCATTGGATACTACTGAAGTTTTTATACAAACACGAACTAAATAAACCGTTTATTATGCACTCCACGATTTTTCCAAAAAAGGTGAAAGCAAAGGAGTGTGGCAAAACGGATCCGATACACCTCCTTATCTGAAACTATATGAATATATAGCAGTTTGTGTCTAAATTTCATTCGAATACATTTATTCCGAGCAGAGATATTGAATTTATTCGCGTTTTATACCCATTTTTTCACATTGTACACTGCTTTAGGAGTTAACTTGGCATTCTTTTAGCCATGTCTTCCTAAAACCATAAATCCACAAAATTTGTAACAGAAGTTTTATGCTAATCATTTCAAAAGTTTTTTTGAATTATTAAAGCTTTTTTTTTTGGTAATTTTTTATGTCTGTAATTTCTATTAAATGAATAGGCAATTTCTTCAGAGAAGCTTGATTGATTGATTTGTCTTTATTAAAGAGACTTTCAGCCCTTGGCTGGTTCGTTTCTTTCAGAGAAGCTTTTGAAAATCCCCACGCAAGTTTTTTTTTCTAGAATATCTACGATAACTCCCTTAGATTTATTTTCTTTGGAAATGTCATCGAAAATTTCGTTTAACATCTCTCAGGCAAATATCTTGGAGCTTTTTTTCCAGAATTTCTTCGGAAATGGATTTCTTCAGTATTTTTTTTTTTCGAGGAGGCTTTCAGCAATTCCTTAAGGAATATCTCTGGAACTTTCTTTGGAAAACCATTCGCTTATTCCGTTGCTAACTCCTGAAGCAATCATTTTATTCCTTCCGAAATTCCTTCAGCATATTCTTTGAGAGTTCCCTCATAAATTACTTCGACAACTTCATTGAAATTCTTCAAGTTCTTTAGTAATTTTTATGGGAATTCCTTCAGAAATTTCTTTGAACATTCAGATTCGATATCATGTTCTGATGCACGAGATTTTCGTGAGAAGACTCGCTCTCACGAGCGCCGAAAGTTCGTTTGCTTGTAAAAAGAATCTACATCGGTATCCACTGTTGTTGTTCGCAAAATTTGGTCTTGTTTTATCATACAATCCTAAAAACATTGATGTAAATAATAAGAACTCTTAAATCTAAAGAAAGTAAAACCACAATTCAACTTATTCATGATTTTCTCGACGGTGTGTTTGGCAGTGTGTCAAGAATCGCGTGTGAAATAACTTAAACATAAAATTTTAAAATTCTAGTATTTACTATGACTGGAAGGATTCCCAAAGGCCTAGCTGAATAATTTTTATGAAAGTTTTTTGAGAAGTTCATAAACACATTTTTTGAGAAACTTTCACAGAAATTTCCAAAGCAAACGACGAAGGAATTGCGGAGGTAGTTTTTGGACGAATAAACAAACAAAAAAACACTGAAAAGAGGAATTAAAGAAACATTGCATTTTAACCCGCTAATACCCAACCACATCGCCACAAAACGGGGTATAGTTTAAGTATTTTTTGTTTTTTTCTGTCCTGAGCATATAATATCAGCCAAAAATATTTAGGATTTTTTGCATATCTCAAAACGGTTTTCGGTTTCTTTTAAGTCGGATAAAATCCGCAAGAGCCTTGAGTTTTAAGTTATTTATTGTAACGTTTTGGAAACCATGAAAAGGTTTTGTGCCTCTATTAGACAGATTTCAAAAATGGAAATCACTCAAAGGAGTTTTTCCATTTTCCAAATTTTTAGTTAAAAAAAATGAATAAAATAAGTAGTATTAACATTCGTTTAACCATTGGAACATTGGTGTTTTGGTTAACATATAGGTCTCATTATTTATTTTGTACTAGCCTTGGTACTAGCTGTCCCGGCAAACTTTGTCTTGCCTTTGGTCTTGGTCTTTGTGGTTTGACAGCTGTTGTGGGCTCATTTTGACACCGCACTCTAGATTGGTTCCATTTCGGTCGTGTTGATTTTCTTCTCAGGCGATAAAAAACAGTATTTTATCATTTGTCTTACTCTTTCAGTTGGTTTTCCTAACTTTTTTCACTTATAAACACAGCCACCATGAATACAAATCGAACCGTGTAAGAGTCATGCTGATCGGTTCATCCGTTCGTGAGTTTTGTTGCCTCAAAGGAACTTCAAATTTATTTTATATATACAGGGGATGGCCAAAATGTTTGGGATAGGCAACTTTTTTTCTCTCACAAAAAAATTCAACATGCTATAACTTTTCGTACAGTGCATCAAAAAATCTCAAATTTTGACTGTTTATCAACCTGTTTTATGTGCATCACTGGTACAAATTTGTGCTCGATTGATTAAACTTTCGCAAAGTTATAACCGTTCGGGTGAAACACTATTTTTTAGACAACTCATTTTTGAGCTGTCATATCTCGGAAACCAGTGAACCGAATTGAATGAAATTTTGAACGTACTCTAACAATATACAGATGCTTCACAAACTATTAAATCATAGATAGTTTTTGAACGTTGAAAAAAGTTATCATGGATTGACACTTTTTGGATTTTTCTCGAAAAAGGGTAATTTTTTTACGTCAATGTCAATAAATTTTAGTGTTGATGTCCAAAGATTTTCCACTTCTGTTCTCAAGTTATCTCTAATCAGATATATTAGAGCCTATCTAGATTGAAGAAAGAACACATTTAGCCATTTTTGTATGGTATTGTAAATTTGACTTATTTTCCTCTATATGGGTAAAAATGTCAACCCGGTATAACTTAATTCGTCGTGAGAAAATATTACATTTTATAACGTTGTATTATGTATCAATATATTGTTCATAAACGTCAAAAAAATCATTCAATTTGGTTCACTGGTTTCAGAGATATGACAGCTCAAAAATGAGTTGTCTAAAAAATAGTGTTTTACCCGAACGGTTCTAACTTCGCGAAAAATTATTCAATCGAGCCCAATTTTGTACCAATCATGCACATATAACAGGTTAGAAACAGTCAAAATTTTAGATTTTTTGATGCACTCTATGAAAAGTTACAGCATGTTGAATTTTTTTGTGGGAGAAAAAAAGTTGCCTATCCCAAACATTTTGGCCACCCCCTGTATATACTAGCTGTCCCGGCAAACGTTGTGTTGCCATTTGTGGCTGTGGTGGTTTGACAACCTTTAGGTTCATTACAGCACAGCACTCTAGATCGGTTTTATTACGATCGTGTTGGTTTTCTTCTCAACTCCTGCAAATTTCGGCTGTTTCACATTTTCTCTCTATTTAAATTGATTTTCATAACTTTTTATATATATAAACACAGCCACCATGAATACGAATCAAACCCTGCAAGAGTCATCCCGATCGGATCAGCCGTTCGTGAGTTTTGTTGCCTCAAAGTGACTTCAAACTCATTTTTATATATATAGAAAGATATAGATTGTATCCCCAATCATTCTATCATAGTAACATAGTTCAGTAGAGTCGAATGCACTGTAAAATTTTCCTACAATATTTCATAAGAAAATAATTTGGGATAAAAGTATTTCAACAATAATCATAAAAATGCATAATGTTTTTGTTTTAGGAAATCGATATCATCCTAATAGGCTTCTAGAAAAAATACAAAAGTGAAAAACTGTTCAAAACTAAAAAAAGTAGAAAAATTCAAAACCAAAATTTACAAAAAAAAAGAATCGGCGTCCAAAACATGTTTAAGTCGTTTATAGCAAACGAAACATTATATTTGGATCAATACCAATACACAATTTGGTAGTGCAAAGTTATTTTCTTTTTTTTAGTTTTTTTACTTTTCAGGGTCAATCTAAAAGGCTGAGAAAGTTAACTAATTCCTTTTTTTCCAAATAAGGTGAAAAATGGTCGAGTTACAGCAAGTTAAAATTACCGTATCCATTTGACCCGTCTTTCATCTCTTTCTCGTGTTTCTGAAGGACAATAAATGAAAAAAAAAAGAAAAAGCTGGCTACGCCAATGCTTTAGAGCCTATAACTACATAAAATAGTTGCCGTCTTGTACTGTGAGCCGCCATCTTGTATTTCAAGCCGCCATTTTGGATAATTTGGTCATCATTCATTGACTCTAGACATATTTCCCATACCAAATATACAGGGAACAGACAAAACGATCGGGACAGGCAAACTTTTCACTTAAAAACCCAAATTAATCCACCTAGTGGTGGTAAGGACTGTTCATTTTATAAAGAGGACACCTTATTTGTGTGATATCTTTTTTATTTTTCAATAAAATCATTATCGGTTTTTTGCATAAATTTCCATAGCTATTCTACAGTGTAGGAAAAATATAACATTATACAAATTGCCCTTAGTTATGGAACTGAAGCGGTTTTCATTAAAACTCAATAAAAATCCATTTCTCAAAATTCTTCACAACTTTCGACATACATAACTTGAAAATTTCATGAACTTTTCAATGTGTTGGGATCTAATACTATTCTTCTAAAGGTAGAGTGTAATAGTTGGTCAGTAATAATGCATCAAGCATTATACAGCTTTATATAGTGAGTTGCCTTGTTATCAATGAAATTGATAAAAAATAATTATTTAAGTCCAGTGATGCAATAACACTACGGAATTAGTTCAAAATTTGTTCAGTATAAAGGAGAATCGCATTCTAAATGATACCGAAGAAAAATATGCTTTAAAGTACATTCTTCATCATAAATTTAATACTTAATGATGGCCATAATGAAAAATTGCATACTTTTTGCTTCATAAATGCAAGTTTTTGATTCTAGAGAAGCTTATTATTATTGATTTTCAGCAAGGTCTGACCCTATGTGATTATATATCTTATTTGAAAATAACTACATGTTAATTTTTATTTTCGACATCATTGTTAAGTTGTATTTGCAATAGAGTACATCGTTATTTAGAAGAACCTTCAAAGAACGAAGCGGTTTTATCTCCGGTAACTGCCATGAAGCACAGTAACCAAGCCAACAATGCTATCAAGAAGCGGTTTTCTGCATTTGAAATTGCATTATTAGTACTTTCGACTAGGTCCATTGAAAACATTCAAAATTCAATATTTTTATACATTTTTAATTAACAAATAAATTTTATTCTGAAAATCGAGTCCAACTTGTAACTTTAATATCTCAACAACCATTATTCCGATTAGGTTTATATTTTGCCAGAATATGTATCACTCAAACTGCTGCAGCATGGCAAACACTTTTATGCAATTAAAAACGATACACCGATGTTTTACAGAAATTTTGTGTTTATCTTTAGTTTTTGGGAATTGAAAAATTGATCTCTCGAAACACTTTGCCACATTTCTATGAAGTTCAATAGTTTTAACCCAATTTATTTATGGTTATTATCTGCTAATATAATGTACTGAACAACTAACCAAGGCTGCTCAAATTTGAACTACGCGTTTTCTTTTTATAGCCTTGCAAAGTTGTCCTCTTTATAAAATGAACAGTCCTTAGTGCCTTTCTCGTCGTATCCTTTCTCATGATCTTTCCGTTCGTGTTCCTAAATCCTGCTATTTTTAAAGAAAAGCAAGAATTTAATCAAAGCCATCATTGAATTGACTTAAAACTTATTGATGGCACATAGTCCGACGTTATGTTCAAGGTACAAGCAGAGCTGAATAATATCAGATTTCTCAGTTGACTGCTTGAGCACCTTCACTAACACTGTAGGCTGATCAATATCAAGACCATATTAACAAGCTAAGATATAACTTTTTACACAATCACAGATCACTTTGCGGTCTTCGACAAAGTTTTTTTCTGCACATTTTAGGTTATATTTTATTGACCATTGAAAATAAGAACGAAGTGAAGAAGAAATATTAAAGAAGCTGTTATTTGATGTACTGTCAAACCCCGCGTATTCATCACTCTTTAATACGACACTTTTTAATTCGTACCCCGCTCATTCGACATTTATCGAATTCAAAAATGATCAAATGTCACAGTGTTATACACTGTAAATACGAATGATCCGATATTGTGATGTTACTCACAACCACAGCGGCTCCTCGTGCAGCTGCTACTTCCGGAAGTTCAAATTTGGTGTTTTATGACACCTGATCCGTTTGGTGATCAACCGCAGTGAACTTCGGAAGCCAACAATCGTAAAATGAACAAGCTATCAATTCATACCACCTCAATATCTGTAAGATTTGTGTTCAAAAACAAATCCTACAATCTAAATAAAACTAAAGTAGAGTTAGTTCATCGAATTTAAAGTTTACCCAGGTAATTTGACAGCAATCATTGTCGAATCAGCGTCGTTTTATGGTACCACACGCATGGGTTTGGTTCAATTCAACATCTTACCACTTTCGGTTCACATTTTACTACTTACTGATTGTCCCTGATGTGGCCTTAGACTAGTTTCATCAATTTTCCTAAAAAGTCGCAAATTGATGTAATACATGCATGGGTTTGGTTCATTTGTGCATTTCATCAGTTCCGGCGAGGCACTTGAAACTGGTTCCGTAACGCTACCAGCAAATGTGGCCTGTGACTATTTTCTTGCTGACCGTTCTTTGCCGTTATTGAACGTGCTGCGTGTATGCGGGCGCCGGAAATGGTGGCCATTTTATTAAACGGAAATGGTTGCTTTCGACTGTGGGAACTTTAGCTGGGAAACGTGATATTCTCGGCCTTTGCAGTCTTAAAGAGCAGCGAGAAACGATATTCTCTCTACTTCCGACGGTTTCGGTAATATATTTTACCTTTTTCAAGGATTCTAAAATTTAGAAAAATTAATTTGAAGTTCATGATTTCTGACTCACCCTATTGCTTACAGAGGTTACGTTCTCTTGTACATGTATGTAATGCTCTACATCGGATAGTCTAGGTACACGGTTTTCGAGATGGCGCCCGTTGCGGCTGTGGACATTATAACATCTTAAATATAGTTTTGTCTGGTTTTAGTTATTTCCTACTTACTGCATGTGTCGCGAAATTTTTGCGAGCTACTGTATCGTGGGAGGCTTTTTGCTATAAAAATCTAGCTTTTTGGCTCACGTTTTATGCTATAATCGCACTATTTTATCGCCTACGCTTTTGACCTAAACAGTTTGTGGCTGTTTTCGCTAACTTTTGCTTGAGTATGTGTTAGTGTTGGATCATCTGGAATTTTGTGTTGTGGTGTGGGTGTGTTCTTGTGTATCATGCCTATTTCGTATTTTGTTTATATTTCCTATTTCGTAAATTATTCCAGTGTAAATCGCATGTTGGCCTTCAGTGTCTGTTCTTTTGTTTACACAATTTTTGTTACTTGCTATGTGGCCCATCTCGAGAAACTGTAGTGTGTGTGCGTTTACATTTTTGTCTAATATCTTCACTTTTTTCAGATCAAATCGATGTTGTTTGTTGATGCTGTGGTTCATCAGTGCAGTTTTCTCCCCTAGAGCAACAATTTGTGGGTCGTTTGCATCGCTTCCTTGTTCCAGCAGTTTTTCCAGAGTGTTGTAATGTGTTTGGTGTCCGTATATTCTAGTTTTTAGGCGGTTGGTTGTCATTCCAACGTACGTAGCTTCACAGTTGCTGCATGGAATGATGTAGACGACATTACTTTGTTGCTCTGGTGGGACTGGATCTTTCACCATGGTGAAGAGCTCTCTGGTTGACCGGATGTTGTATTTTGCGAGTCGTATGCTGCCGTAATCTCGCTGTAGAACCCTGTCGATTCTGTTCGACAGGTGTGTTATGTATGGAATGCGACGGTAGGTATATTCCAGGTTTTGTGGCTGCTGTTGGTGTTCATCGACGTGCTCATTCATCCTGTTTGCGATCCTATGTCGTAGCGGTTTTGGATAATCGTTTAGTTGCAGCTGTGCATCGATTATTTTTGCTTTTTCACGGTCGTCTAAATCCGTGGATAGCTGATAGACACGTCTAGCGAAATTTTTTGCCATGTTCAGCTTTTGGCTGAGGGGATGGTATGACCTGAAGTTCAGAAATCTTCCACTTGCAATGGGTTTCTGGTACCATTGTGTGGTTGGTTACCTTCTGGTTGCTGTGTCTGGTTAGAAGCATGTCCAGGAAGGGTAGTTTGTTATCCACTTCCAGTTCGTAAGTGAACTGGATGTGGACGTCATAGCTATTAAAAGTGTCTAGAACATGTTGCAATTCGCTGATAGGGATTGCTGTTATCAGGTCATCGACAAATTTTCGCAGGAAGGGCAATGGGATATTGAGCATTCGGACGACAGTATCCAGCAAGGTTTCCATCACCCAATCTGCTACCGCTGGCGACAGCGGATTTCCCATTGCGGTGCCGAAGATCTGTTGGTAGTGCTGCCCGTCGAATTTGAAATAGCTAGCATCTATGCAAAATTCAACTATTTCAAGGAATAGATCCAAACAAATGCCAGTATTTGGTCTAATTTCGTCCCACCTCGAGATGATGCTACTTATTGCCAGCGATTTTGGAATGAATGTGAATAGCGATTTCACATCAAGCGAGATTAGCACATAGTTTTCGGGTAGGGTAACGTTGTTGATAAACTGGCAGAACGAGAACGAGTCCTTGATATTGTATGTGCTTACCAGTGATTGCTGGAAAATTTTGCCAATGAATTTCGACAGGTTGTACGACGGAGCAGTGATGTTCGGTACGACGGGTCTCAGCGGCAGGCCCGGTTTATGTGCTTTGGGCTGCCCGTAGATCCTTGGGCACACCGCATTGTACCTGGTTAGCTGCTTGGCCGTTCTATCGTCGATGATGTCCAGGTTTCTGATCCTTCGAACTATGTTGTTGTTCAGTCTTTCGTACCTGGAAGTTGGATCGCGTGGGATTGGGGCGTAGGTTGTTCGATCCTGTAGTAGTTCAAGCATCTTCTTCTTGTAATCCTCGGATTCCATCAGGACCGTCTTGTTGCCCTTGTCCGATCTGACAACGTAGACGTTCGGATTGTCCTTCAGAAAGCTACGTGTGACTGCTTGGGCATTTTCGCAGAATTTTTCTACTGGATCTACCGGAACTGACCTGTTTCTGCTGCCATGGATGTAGTTCGTGATGATGTTCGCTACAGCGCATCGGTTACGATCCTGTATGCGTTTCGTTCCGTTCTACATCTGACCACTTCCGGCGGGGCACCTGGAACCGGTTTCGGCACACTATTGCACAGTGGTTCCATTTGTTCGGGGAAGCGGTCATAAATCATTTTCTTCGTTTTTTGAAGGGCAGAATCATTATTAATGACCAGGAATAGAATGTTATAACTAAAAAGGATATTCCAGTACGTTTTCATGAATATCACTTGAAAAATATTGACTTTGGACATTTTTATTTATGATAATGAAAATATCATTAAAAAAGCTTTATTTTGCACAAAAATCAGTTATCAAATATGTTTCATTATTATGAAGAGTGGGTCGAATTATATAAGTTTCTGTCAAGTATAACAAGTTAAAACATGTATCACACGACAGTATCATAATAATTTTTTGTTAATAGTATCAATATTAGCATCATATTTGTAATTTTATTAGTAGGTTTTATTTCTGATGTAATAAAACATTATATAAAACTGAATCCTCAGATAGAAGGTAGTTTTCATTGTCAAAATACAGAAAAATCATCACATATCGAATTAGTTCGTATAACTACACCATCAAATAACCAAGGCTAATAATTTTGAAACAATAGAATAATAGTGCAATAACAGAATCAATTACTACTTCAATGGTAAAATTTTATTTATTTATTTCCCAAACAAATATTCAAGATTATTTCATAATTCATACGTAGAAGAAAATTATAACACCGAAAATTTAATGCTTTACATAGTTATATGTCATACGATTCATGGGCTTGCGTTTCGAAGAAAACAATCCAGTATTCCCAGTCGTTTTTGTTTCTAGCAATTGCATTGGAAATGCTATCCAGTTATGAAGTACGTAGAATTATAGCTCCAGTGATAGCTCCAACCCAATAAAAGAATCATATACGAATATCGCTCGGCATTGCTACATATTCGGCAGAGTGCCTGCAATAGTATCAAAGAAATCAATTTGAATACTATGATATAATGTAAATAAATTGACTAAATATTTAGTTTTGGGAAAGGATAATGAAATAAGATGTCCAGTAAATATTTCTCTAAGAACGTTTTTACTCCTTCTTCTTCCAGCACTACAGTTTTAGGTACTGGATGGATTTTGAGGAAATTTTGTCAATATTGGAAGTAAATGCAAAATTTCATATCAAATTTGACAATTACAAAGGTAAGTTTTGACGATGCCAAATGAGAATGGTCGTTATTCAATTTTTTATTGAGGTATGAGAATTTCCAGAACTGCATTTTTTTAATAATTAAAAAGTTTGTTACCAAAGTTTGCAAAGTGACCAAACAAAATATCCCTCAATCATTGTAAAAAGCATTGAAATATCTCCTGTAAAAATTTCAGCAATTTTGGTGCGCATTTCAGACAGTTACAGAAAGACTAGTATATATATAATTTTGTAGTTATTTTAATACATATTTTTATAAAAATAACGGGTAACTTCCAATACATCCTGCAATCTTATATGCACATATTTGCAGCTACAACCTTTGCAGATTGATTCTTCTACTCAAATCTGATCATTTGATGGCTGACGATTGATTAAATGTGGTTAAGAACATGTTTGAAATGTTACTTGAATTTTTATTATGTATATATTCTATGGGTAAAATAAGGTGCCTATTAGTCACATCAACATTGGTCCAAAAACATCTAGTTCCACTTTTTGGTGCTTTGAATTTGGCAGATAAACATCTATTCTGATTCTCTGCGTTCAAAACCATTTGAAAATCCACTTGGTTTTGTTATATGAAGGCGCTGTGTACAACTTAAAAGTCATGCAATTTTTCGACAAATTTTGAGAATGTCAACTTGCATAACAGT
This sequence comes from Aedes albopictus, assembly GCF_035046485.1. Taxonomy (NCBI): domain Eukaryota; kingdom Metazoa; phylum Arthropoda; class Insecta; order Diptera; family Culicidae; genus Aedes; species Aedes albopictus. Next base: position 200,251,652 of record NC_085137.1, on the reverse strand, counting down.
ACCCACGCTCTCAAGCAAAATATGCAACAGAAAATTACATAAAAATGACTTTTCTGCATTCTTGGTAACATCATTGACTTGTAAAAATTATACAAACTCATGGATTAGAAAATCAATTTTTCGATTTTTGGCCTATGACGGTACCACTGTGTATTGGTTTTCCAAAGTATGGTCTATGATTTTTTTCTTGTTAATCGTTAATCAGGTTACCTAAAAAGTCATTTAATGTGTCGAATTTATGGGTTTGATTCTCCTTTACATTTGACCACTTCCGATGGAGCAACCGTAATCGGTTGTGGAACACTACCGGTTGTCCCCAATATGACCGGAATTTTTTTTTGCCAAATCAAGATACGTAAAAATCCGCGATTTAATGATGCGACACATGGGTTTGGTTCACTTTTATATTTGGCTGTTTCCGGCGGGACACCCGGAACCGGTTCCGGATCACTACCGATTTAGATATGTTCTGAGAATATTTTTCTGCTTACTGTTCATCAGGATATCAAAAAAGCCACTATTTGATATGTCGCATACATGGGTTTGGTTAACTTTTATACTTGGCCACCTTCGGCGGGACATTTGGTACCGGTTCCGGAACACAACTGGTTCCGATATGGCCTGAGAATGCTTTCTGCTTACTGTTCATTAAGTTATCGAAAAATCCGTGGTTTGATATGTCGCATACATGGTTTTAGATCAATTTTATATTTAACCACTTCCGACGGGACACCCGGAACCGGTTCCGTAACACAACTGGTTCAGATATAGTCTGAAAATATTTTCCTGCCTACTGTTCATCAGGATATCAAAAAAGCCACTAGTTTGATGTGCCGCATGGATGGGTTTGTAACGTTTTCATATCTGGCCCCTTCCTGGGGTACCGGTCCGGAACACTTAAATGATCATAACTGCGGAACGGCTGCACAGTGGGATCATTCTGAAAAAAGACGATCAAAACCTCTAAGAGCCGTTAGATGACATTTTAGCATATAGGTGTCTTTGGAAGATAGGTTCAGAAAAATCTTCTCTATTTTTATGCAGATTCACTGTATGGTAAAACTGTAGGGTGAACCCGAGCAAAAAAATATTTTTTCAAAATATTTGTTTAGAAGGTAGATGTCTTCAGCAAAGTTGTAGAACAAGTAATTTCAAGTAACTTTGCTGAAGACACCATATAGCTTGGACTTCATTTTTAGGGGGAAAGTATGAAAGTTTAAAAAACAACCTCAAAATCAGTTTTTTGAACTTTTCCATGATTATATCGTAAAATTTCAACATGATATGTTCTACACGTTTGTAGGTACTACTGGAATACACTATCTTGCCGAAGACACCAACTCTGTAAAATTGAAAATTACTCCAGTAAACCAATTTTTTTGAAATTTTTTCACTATTTTCACTATTGAATATTTTTTGAATAGGCACTTTTTGGCAGCCGTGCTATCAAAATTTCAATGCTTTATCATGTCCAGAACAGACCAAAAGTGACTTAACAATCGGGTCTGATAAGGCACTTTAATTTCTGATGCTATTTTAATAGTCATTTTTCAAAGAAAATATTCACAAATTTCATACAAATCATTTAATACAAACTGAAAACTCACGAAAACTTTTCGACATTAATATTTGTTAATCAAAATAGTATTCTTGTTGAAATAGTCTACATTTCTAACACTGTGGTTGACTTTACATTGAATATCCGACAAAAAATATCGCTTTTTAAATTTTTAGATGAGTTAAAAACTCACTATTGAATATTTTTGAGTAGGCACTTTTTGGCAGCCGTGCTGTCAAAATTTCTTTGGTTCATTATGTCCAGAATAGACCAAAATTGACTTAACAATCGGGTCTGATAAGGCACTTTGATATCTAAAGCTATTTTAATAGTAATTTTCAAAGAAAATATTCACAAATCTCATACAAGCTTTCGATATTATTTTAAGCTCATCCAAGTAGTAATTCTGAATAAAATAAACAAGTTGAATAAATGTAGACTATTTCAACTGTTAGTGTCATTTACTTTGAACTACAAATTTTGAAAGAGGGAAAAGCCTCTTTGAGTGATTTCCTCATCTACGAAATCTTTCTCAAAAAGGCATAAAACCTTTTTATCTTTAAAAAAAATTGTTATAATATAAACTTACAACTAAAGGCTCCTCCGGAAAAGAATCAAGGGATGAACCAAGATAATATGTCTACGACGAAGGAATTTTGAAAATTATGGACAGGAATCGACCTAACGGACGTAGTTCTTGAAAACTGAAAAAAAAAAAATTTTAAAGAGTATCAAACAGCATAACCAATTTCAATAAAATATCTGTGAAGAATTTTCATCATGACGTAAGATTTACAACCTAGAATATCTTAACATATACTGGCGATTTCAATGTGATGTAACAATGTTTCACTCGTTTTATTTTATTTATTTATTATTTTCAACACAAAACTTGTAGAGGCATTCATTATTTTTTTTGGCCTTTTTAGTTTTTTAACCGAAGTTATAATGTTAACATAGAAAATAAAAAAAATTATCATTGTTTTAGTTGTTTGATTAATATATGTATTTTAACACAAACAAATGCATTGGAAATTACAATAAAAAATTAGATAAAAAACACAGTTTTTAATTGGTGTTAAAAACTCATCTAAAAATTTAATAAGCGATATTTTTTGTCGTATATTCAATGTAAAGTCAACCACAGTGTTAGAAATGTAGACGATTTCAACAAGAATACTGTTTGGATTAACAAATATTAATGTCGAAAAGTTTTCGTGAGTTTTCAGTTTGTATTAATTGATTTGTATGAAATTTGTGAATATTTTCTTTGAAAAATGGCCATTAAAATAGCATAAGAAATCGAAGTGCCTTATCAGACCCGATTGTTAAGTCATTTTTGGTCTATTCTGGACATGATAAAGCATTGAAATTTTGATAGCACAGCTGCCAAAAAGTGCCTATTCAAAAAATATTCAATAGTGAAAATAGTGAAAAAATTTCAAAAAAATTGGTTTACTGGAGCAATTTTCAATTTTACAGAGTTGGTGTCTTCGGCAATATAGTGTATTCCAGTAGTATCTACAAACTTGTAGAACATATCACGTTGAAATTTTACGATATAATCATGGAAAAGTTCAAAAAACTGATTTTGAGGTTGTTTTTTAAACTTTTATATTTTCTCCCAAAAAATGAAGTCCAAACTATATGGTGTCTTCAGCAAAGATACTAGAAATTACTTGTTCTACAACTTTGCTGAATACATCTACCCTCTAAAAAAATATTTTAAAAAAATATTTTTTTGCTCGGGTTCACCCTACAGTTTTACCATACAGTGAATATGTATAAAAATAGAGACGATATTTCTGAACACATCTTCCAAAAGCACCTATATGCTAAAATGTCATCTAACGGCTCTTAGAGGTTTTGATCGTCTTTTTTCAGAATGATCCCACTGTGGGCTGGACCGATCCGAACCATTTTCAATAGGAAACAATGGAACCAGATTCCGCGTCGAATGAACCATCGGTCATCAAAATCGGTTGAGGTTTAGTTCAAAAAAGTGCTGTGAGTTTATTTTGACCACACACATGCACACATACATACACACACACACACAGACATCACTTCAACTCGTCGAGCTGAGTTGATTGGTATATGTGACTCAACCCTCCGAGCCTCCTATCGAAAAGTCATTTTTGGAGTGAACATATAGCCTTTCCAGTACACTAAGTGTACGAGAAAGGCAAAAATATGACCCACTAGCTGTAACTTTACAAAAAGTACATCAAATCGCATTTTTTTACTGAAGGTTGATCAACTAGTTCTCTAACAGTGGTCCAAATTAAGAAAATATCGGATTCTTCTACATGAAGTTTGAAAAATTCTATCAAATAAAAGGCATTATTATCCGATATCCAACAGTTCAATTATATTTCCAGATTTAAAGTTCCCAATGAAATGTTATTTTGAGCATTCGTGACTTATATAATGAGCTTCAAAAATGTATGACTTACTTTAAAATTGTTTAAAAAAAATCAAAATAATTAATTTCTTTCTTAGTTTTAAGTAAGTTGTTCTACTGTTAACAGGTATCCCATAACTTCATTTCAATTCATTTTTAGTTATTTGGTTAGTTCCTTTCAGAACACATTTATATTTTATGTCAATTAGTGGGATTTTAAATTATCAATAATTTCCCTCTTGAATTTTGAAACGATGTTAAAGTTTTAACTAAATCGGTGATAGGGAATCGCGCCACTTGGGCGGTGGCTTCTATATTCGTCTGTTTTCCACTATAACTCAGTCAAATTTGAACCAATTGACACAACTTTTGGAATGTGGTGAGATAGGTATAGTATCTACCCGTGAACAACATTTCAAGTCAATTGGTTCAAAATTAACTGAGTTATAGTGGAAAACAGACGAATATAGAAGCCACCGCCCAAGTCAATTGGTTCAAATTTGACTGAGTTATAGTGGAAAACAGACGAATATAGAAGCCACCGCCCAAGTGGCGCGATACCCTATATCAGAAAAAATATCTAATCGCTATAAACTTTTTCCGTGTTAACCATTTTTAGTCAAATAGAAAAAAAATGCAAAGTTTATTATATAAGTCTTAAACGTTCGAAATATCATTGCATTCGCTTCATTAACTCCGGAGATATGACAGTTCAAGGGGTCTCTAGTTAGCCTAGTGGTTAAGGCTATGGATCGTCAATCCGGAGACGGTGGGTTCGATTCTCGTTCCGGTCGGTAAAATTTTCTCGACTCCCTGGGCATTCATGCTTTGGCAGACAATGAAAGCCCTTCAATTAATAACTGTGGAAGTGCTCAAAGAACACTAAGTTAAAGCGAGGCAGGCCAAGTCCCAGTGGGGACGTAGAGCCTTAAAGAAGAAGAAGAAGAAAAAGATATGACAGTTCAAAGTTGGCTAATTTGGACCATTAATAAACAACTAGTTGATCATCTTACAGTAAATATTTGAGATTTTTTAATGCACTTAACTTTTCGTTAACCATTTTTCGAAAGTGGAAAAATTCCCTGTCCCGATCATTTTGTCTGTCTAATGTACCCTTTAGCACAGAGGTTCCCAAATTTTTGGCTAATGTCGCGGCGCACCAATGTTTTTAACAAAGTTTTTTTTATTAATTTTAAACAACTTTCACTTTAAAATGTCAAAGGCAAAATCACGAAACACTTCTTCCATCATGGTTTTTCAGAATTCAGAGAAAATTTGGAAAACTATTTTTTTAATAATATTGTCAAAGATAATTGAAATATTTGTAAGATTTCAAAAATCATGTTGATTTCATTATAGAAGCTATAAAAAAACTCAGATAAACAGGTAAAACGAGCTGCTGTTTTTATTTAAATAATTCAGCCAAATATTCTGAAGCGTCTGCAATAATTAATGAATTTTAATTGAATTAAAATGACATCGCAGAACCTGACCTGTTTCAATCTTTTGCGGAAATTGCAAAGCAACACTTTCAAACACTTTTATTTATTTTCAAAAATTTCGGCAAACTAAGACACATGAAGAGATTGTAACGAACCTGCCAGGTGGGTTTTCATTCAACTGTTTATTTTCATAAATTTTAACTTAACCCTTTAGGGCTGGAGTGGCCATATTAAACCCCGGTGACCGAGCATAACAAACTTGTTCGACTTTAGCGAGGTGGCGACAGTACTGATGAAACAATCCGGTTGTAAAAGGTTAAAGATAGCTCTTCACACTGTTAGAACGACAAACCTACATGCCGCTGAGCTGTTCCAAAGACCTTGTAATTATTCTGAAAAGAATTGAAATAAAATCTTTGGACAAGTTATAGTAAAATCAATAGCTACCCGAGCAGAGGAAAAAAGCTCACGCATGTTTTGATATAGAGAACAAACAAATATCACGTTTGTTTGAGATAAGAGGTAAAAGTACTGAAAATAAAAACTCAATTTTACTCCTGGAACATCATCATCATAGCACATTTAGCTCGTGGTAAGATCTAACCAATAGCAGTGAGCTATTTGATTGATCTTCAAATATCATATTTTGCTATTGGTTACATGGTTCAGGAACAATTTTTTGCTATTATATTCAGTACTTTTACCTTTATCTCAAACACACCAATATCACATTTTGATCGTCAGTACTTGAACTCTGCCCGGGTAAGCTGAGCTTAAGATTCCCAATAACAATTTCATGAATCTAAATTTAAAAATTAGGTTTCCATTTATATGTTTAAAAGGATCAATTATGACAATCAGACACGCTGGTTTTGTTCGCTTTTTCGTCATTCTGGAGAAAAGTGCTTTTCCAGTTTTGGATAATATGCGATTCTCATTTGAGCCTTAAAAATATGTGAAGCGACACTAGTTTTACTACACAAAAAAATGAAGGTGCTCCACAATACAAATAAAGAGTTTGTTCTTTTCGTTTCGTCACAACACAAAAGCCTGCGGCGCACCTGGGAAAAGTTCACGACGTACCAGGGCACCGCGGCGCACAGTTTGGGAAGCACTGCTGTAGCAGAATGTTAAATGGCGGATTGCCATCTTAAATTTTTGTCCACCATTTTATATTTTCTGTCACCATTGAAGATCACAGCAAGCTGTGCGCGCGGAGTGACGTTCAAAATTTTCGGTCGCGGTTTTCCTCATGTTTACGAAATTTCAATCCGGCCGATGGTTTTTATTCCTTCTGGTGTAGTGAAGCTGAATTTTTAAAGCATTTATAGTGAAGTGAACATGAAAATAAACCTCCGTAAACGTGTGGTAACCGTGAAAATTTACGATCAGGAACAGTCGGTCATATGATGGGTTTGAAACCGCTTGAGGGCCCAAAACGCCATGCGTTCAAGATTTTTTATAATTTACTTTTGTGTAACTATGCGGAATGTGAAATGTGCTAGCAAGATTATTTGATGAACCAAATAGTCGAGTTTCAGCTCTCGAAGACCGGTTATCATCTGAGAAGCAAAAACACGCCGATTTAAAGGATTTGATTAAAGCTATCAGAAGAAATGTTTTAATTTGGTGAGATCTACCCATTTTGCTCATACTTGAATAATTTTTCTTTTCAGGTTAATTAAAGTAAATGAAAGTTTTAATATCCTAGAATATTTCCAAATGTGCCACATATCTGTTTTGATTCCATATTTATTGAAAATTCGCCATTATCATACTGAATTCCTGACCATTCCTGTACCAAAATCCTATTTCCTTTCTATTTTCGAGGGCGTCGGTGAGTCGCTGGCATCTCGATAAATAGTTATCCCTTCCCTACTATCCCTTCCCATCCACATAACATGTTTCTTATCGTTTCAGAGAGCGAGCAATGGCGCTTAAGCCTAGGCTTATTAGCCAGGACACAGTGTAAATGCCTGTGCCCCATCCCGGAATCAAAAAGGCCCATGGAGTGACAAAATTTCTTAGCTATGTCACTCCCAACGTTTCACTAAAACACTTTCACTCCAACACATCTGCATGAATTACTCAAATTCACTTACACAATCTGAATCTTGTCGCATCACTCGCTTATAGTGATTCCCAAATCACCCCATTCCAAATATCCAACTCCTCGACACCTACACGGTCAGAAAATTCACTCATTTTGGAGCTAAAGTGGGACAACTCAAAAATGAGTAAATTTTATTTCCAGCGATAGCGCTGGCCCAAGTGCGAAAATCTCATCAGTTTAAGTTGTATAATATTCTTGCTGATGTGAAAAATATTATACGGCCTAAACTGTTTGGATTTTTGCACTTGGGCCAGCGCTATCGCTGGAAATGCAATTTACTCATTTTTTGAGCTGTTCCAGTTTAGCTCAGTTTTGTGTGAATCTTACTCATTTTAGAGTAACTTTTTCTTAGCGTGTATGGAAGTGTCGGTGAGTCGCTGACCTCTTGTAAAGTAGGTGTCATATCATCACATCCTTTCCTATCCTCGTAACGGAGAAGATGGGCGTGGCCGGCAATGGAAGTTCTCATGTCTTTTTTACTTCAACTTCTGGTTGGATAGCTGTTCCTTCCCAAATAGCATTCCATAAGTTATTAGAATAGGAGTATTATAGTTTTAACATGACAGCTTTCAGTATGCAATCTACGAATTACTCCGTTACCACGTAACGCAACGCAACGCAACGCATTTTATATTTTCTGTCACCATTTTTAGACTACTGACAAAAGTCGCCAACCATAAGCAAATCGGTGTAGTAAGATGTGTCGTATGACAGGATTTTTTTTATAATCATATTTGGCCACTTCAGACGGAGCCTCCGGAACACTGAAATGACCATAACTCCGGAACACTTTAACCGATTCGAACAATTTTAAATAGAAAATTAGTCAATGAATTCCCCTTTCGACCCGTGCTAAACTTACGAACATACAAAGTGCTTTTAATGTGAGTATCCTTTTTTACGCAGATAAACAATACATGCACAAACAAAAGGTTCAAACATAAGAGATAAGACATATTTTTGATTCGTCGAACTGCGTTGATTGTATAGGTCGTGACTTGAACCTTCGAGTCTTCTCTCGAAAATGTGTTTTTCTTTTGTGAACATACAGCCTTTCGGTACACGGTGTACGTGAAAGGCAAAAACGAGAAGAATATCCGTCAACGGCGTAGCATGTTTCAGTTTCCACCAATTTCTCAATGAACAGAGTCACCCCGACGAATACATTCAACCTTCCCGACATAAATAATTCAAACCTATTCGTTCAAGCCTAACCTTTTATCGCACGACACCGGAATTTCACCTCACATGTGACCAACCAAAAGCACATTGATAACACTCAATCCCTGCACAATTTGTTTGCCATCCAGCACTGGACTGGTCGACAGCAAAGTGTTATCCTTATTACCATAAGTGCGTAAAAATTGATCAAAAGTCTTTCCCTCGGGTCGATGGCAGTCTCCTGCAGTTCACGGCTGGCTATGTACGGCGTGGGGATCAACGCGACAGCCACAGACAACAAAATCCAACCGTGTATTTTCATATCACACTAATGGATCTTTTAGACCCCAACATGGGCGGGCGACATCGCATCGTATCGTCGTCGTCGTCGTCGTCGTCGTCGGGGTGAGTCCCTCGGTGAATAATTTAGAAGGTGTTAAGCAAAACATTCTATCATACCTGTTTTCACCGAACATTCGCCGCTCCTCATTCACACCCGTCCGTGTGGTTCTGGGTCTTTTCCAGTTTGTAACTGATGACTGGGTCGGCTGCGTTGGATGTATGCCAAAAGAGCATCGCACCCTGTGAGAGAGGTGGAGTGGTGGGTTAACCTCCCCACCCACGCATGCATGGGGCGGGCTCCACGTGTGAACAACATACAATACACGCTCATGAGAAATCGGCTGTCACGTGTCACTTGACTGAAAAGGGGAATCAGTTCTTTTATTTGGTGGATTCTCGGAGGAATCGACGAACACGAAACGACAATTCCGTGGAAATTTGTTTCTTTTTCGGATTGATATTGATATTGACGTCAGAAAGTTTTGGCGAGGTCGGCGATGGATGGTCCTCCAAGAGATACTCTCGAAATGTTTCGTGAGAGCGCTGGGATGTGTCTGAACCAATCTGAACTATTGATTGACAGATGCAAGTAATATCATGCTTTCCTAGCTGTGTTGATAGAGGTACCAGAAACTTTGATAACTTGGGCTGATAGCACAACTCAGTAGTTGCACCGCCGTGAATATTAATTTTATAATTGAATGTTAATTCCATAATGCACTGTAATCTGCACTTAGGTAGAGTTCATTTAGATGAAATCTATTCAAGTATCTCCATTTAGGTTCCGTTATCTAAATGGAATTCGTTTGTGTTCATAACAGTTGGAATACCTAACATTAGGAAGTTGATTAGGTTTCAGGTTTCAGATCTGATTCACATCATGTTCAAGTGATTCAGATCTGAGTCATTTTAATCCAAGAGATTCAGGTTTGATTTATTTAATGTTCAAGTGATGCAGGTCTGAACCACTTCCTATCCAATAGGATCAGGTCTGATTCACTTCATGGTCAAGTACTTCAGAACTGATTCACTTCTTAATCAAGTAATTCAGGTCTGGATCACTTCATCTTCAAGTGATTCAGGTCTAATAAATAAAATAATAAACAAAAAAATATAAAATTCAATAGATTTAGGTATGATTTTCTTCAAGTGATTCAGGTCTGAGTAATTTTAATTCAAGTGATTCAGGTCTGATTCACTTGATATTCAGGTCTAATTCACTTCATATTAAAGGGATTCAAGTCTGATTCACTTCATAATCAAGTAATTTAGGTCTGAATCACTTCATGTTCAAGAAGTTCAGGTCTGATTAACTCCATATTCAAGTGATTCAGGTGTGATTTACTTCATAATCAAGTGATTCAGGTCTGAGTCATTCTTATCCAAGTGAGCCAGGTCTGAATCACTTTATGCACGGTCAGAAAACCGTTCTGATAAACGGGAACAAACAAACGCAAATATGAGAACAAGCAAATATACACCGTGAACTAGAACTAGTTCCAGCTGTCAATATGAACGTTCTAGAAAACGTCAAATCTAGTTCACGGTGTACATTTCTTATAGGATACTGCAAGATGACGTCACGAAGCCGTGCACTGACAGTTCAGCGAGCTTGTTTACATGGGCTCAATCTCTGGTGGAGATCCGGCAAAACTGTTTTTCGATTCAATTTCAGTAAAACGGTAACTAGACGATTGATTTTGTATTAGTAGAGTTGAATATAATCGATATTTCCGTATCATAATGGTTTCGGGACGGAAAACGTAAATTTAATTTTCGCCGCTCGTTTAAAATTCTAACGCTGAACTGTCAGACAAATTGAGGTTAGGTCAGGTGCTTGCAGTACCCTATTGTTGTTATCGTTGCTATTCATAGTTCCCGTTTGTTCCCGTTGCCGTAATTGGGAGTGCACGTATATCGGAACGGATTTTTTTTGCGTGTGTTCAAGTGATCCAGGTCTGATTCACTCTATATTCAAGAGGTTTAGGTCTGATTCACTTCATGTGCAAGTGATTCAACGCTCATTCACTTCATAACCAAGTGATACAGGTCTGAATCACTTCCTATCCAATGGGATCTGGTCTGATTTACTTGATATTCAAGTGATTTAGGTCTGATTCATTTTATAATGAAGTGATTCAAGTTTGAGTCATTTTAATCCAAGTGATTCAGGTCTGATTTACTTCATGTTCAAGTGATTCGGGACTGATTCACTCCATATTCAAGTGATTCAGGTGTGATTTACTTCATAACCAAGTGATTTAGGTCTGATTCACTACATGTTCAAGTGATTCAGATCTCATTCACTTCATATTGAAGTGATTCAGGTCTGATTCACTTCATATTCAAGAAACTGCTCGTCATTATGATGTCCATGACCTTCCGAACAACTTTGCTGATGACTTGAACTTTCCATCTGATCAGGATCACGAGATAGAACTAGTTAGAAATGCTCATTTTCCCATGCTCACTAGCGTCACCTAGTGGCAGAATTGTGAACCAAACTGCCTATCACTATGATGTCTTAAACTTGAACTTACTAACTCCGGAACGTCTTAAATTCTTTCTAAAACGTCTAAACCGAAACGTATATGAAACGCATCTAAAATCCCTCTAAAGCTCACCTCAGAGCAGTGAACCAAAATGTATTTTCAAAAACTGAGTATGGGCTGAACGTGGACATTTTTTTTTATGGAGCAGAGACGTAGACTTAGAATCCTGATCTCCCCCTGAAAGTCCTACAGCCCTGATCCTTTGTTTATTTCCAACACTCCTAAAACTGTGCAAAAGTTCATACCGGTCATTTCTATAAATAAAATGTCTTCTCAATTTCGCTGTACCGTGTTAATAATGAGTAGAAGGATGTCTGAGCTCTTAAATTGCTTTTTATGTCAAAATATTAAGAATTTGAATGAATGTTGAACTATTCAGTTTCATTTATTTTCATGATTGAAGTAAGCTATTTTATCATTTCTGTAAAATTACTTTTTTTCAAAATTTGGTATAATTGTGAAGTATTGCGTGGAACCTAACGATTTGAGTTGGAATGAGTGAAATCATGATTACACTCATTCGAAGAGGGTATTCTGCTTAGAGGGTTCGAAATGTCGGTACAAGATTTGAGTTTGATTAAAAAAAAAATACGAAAATTTAAACGTTTAAAACCTTGACAGATCTAAAACTATTATTAATATTGGCTCTTCTTACCCCATGTAGACCTTCTTTAAAAAAAAAAAATGCTTTGCAAATGCACTTGATAAAAAAACGAGTTCTTGATGCTTCATTCATAACTCTTCAAACAGTGTTCTTTGACAAGATTAGATACACTTTTCTGATTTTTTTTATGAAAATACATTATGGTGGGTCGCCAATTTCGACTTCAAATATAAGTGGGTCGCGATCTGGAAAAGTATGAGAGCCCCTGTCATAGGCACTTGTCTCTTCATCTTAAACTTCCTTGCCTTCTTGAAAACCATTTGGATAATGTACTGAACCCATTTAGGTGATGAATCAATTTCGGCATTTAGGCAATCCTGACTCATTACCTAAATGGAGGCATGGGTGTACTGGAGGAATCCCAGAACATAAACCAGTAGGAAGCCCAAAACGATTTCCTTGAGGATTAAATTCCTTCCGAAAGAAGTAATGTCTGGTTGAATCTCAGACGAATGAATTACAGAAGGTTCTCCTTGAGAAATCCAAGCGATAACTTATTGATAAATATATTAACTATTGGATTAATCCCAGAATAAATATGCTCAAGAAACTTAGAAGGAATTTCTAAAAAAAAAAAAACAGAAAAAAAAACATTGTAGAAGAATCTTCTCGAGCACTCACAGAAAGAATATCTGAAGAAATCCCAGAAGGAATTCTATAAACAAATTCACTGAATTAGCTGCTGAATCCTAGACAAAAATTTTGAAAGTGCCGGAGAGAACTTGAGGATTCTCAGAAGAATCTTCTGGAGGAAGTTTTTGAACAAAAAAGGAGGAATACCAGGATAAGATTCTGGAGCAGTTCCTTTTTCGAAACATTCTTCAACCGCTTTACTTCGTAAAGTCATGAAATTTGAAAAACCACAAGAAACTAGGTAACCGAATAACCTAAGAATGTGGCCAATGCATGAGTCCAAAAATGCTCCAAATGACCTCACGTGTTCTGGAAATTCATTAAGTTTGATATATTGTGCATAGGTAGGTGTCAAAATAGACCAACAAACTAAACACGCGGGAACGGGATGAGATCAATGTACCAGAACAATAATACCCCGGAATAAATCTGGTACCATACGGTCAATGACATGTTTGGTCCAGGTATAGAAACTGATACAGCATTTCCACCAAGAATTACGATTTTTTCAAATTCAATTTTTGGATTTTTTTAGTTCAAATTTTGCATAAGCTCATCATTAAAAATGATCAAAAAGACCATTTGCATTATCAGTTCGCCATTTTGACTATAGCCTCACTTTGAAAAAGGGTCAAAACAAAAAATCCTTGAGAGTTAAAAATATACATATAAGAAATGGTTTGCCTGATTGATGGGTTGTCTTCGGTAATATTTTGGACAATTATTGGGGTTAAGTGGAAGACGTATACACTTGAAAAATGTTGTGTTTTTATATTTCACTAGCTTCACTAAAATTTCTGGAATTTCTGAAGGAATGCCTGGAAGGAACTTCTTAAGCAATACAGGAAATCACTTCTGGAGAAAACCTAGAAAAAATCCAAAGTAAAATTCCTGAAGGAATTCCACAAGGAAATTCTGGCGTAATCTTCGGAGTAAATACTGAGGTAATCCCAGAAAAAAAAGTATGGGAGACATTTATGAAGAAATTCCAGAAGGAGATCTTGGAACAGTTAATGAAAAAACCCCGCAAGAAATTATTGGAGGAATCCAGCAACGATTTCTTGGATCAATCCCAGAAAGAACTCCTGGCGACATCTTGGATTTTGTGTGTAATCCTAGAAGAAACTCCTAGAGGAACTTCTGGAGGAATTCACGGTTGAAATTCCCAGAAGGAGGAATATTTGTAGGATCTTCGGATAAATCCAAGTAGCAACTCCTGGCCAATCTTTAAAAATCTTGGAGAAATTCCTTAAGGAACTCCGAAAAGTATCCGTAAAGGAACTCCTGGGGGATTCCTTGAAGGAGCTTTTGAAGGAATCAAAGAAAGATACAATAAACTCCTTGTTGAATCTCATAAAGAGCTCTTTGAAAAAAAAATCAGAAAAAAACCTTTGAAGAATTCCCAACTGCTGAAGTAATTCTCAAAAATGGAAATCCTTAAAGAAACTTTTTGACTAATCCAAGAAGAAACTTTTTGAGGAGTCTTAGAATTAATTCTTGGAGTAACACCAGAAGAAACTGTTGGAGTAATTGCATTAGGAACATCTGGGGATCCCTCGAAGGAATCTCTGGAGAAATCTTAGAAAGTACTCTTGGATCAATCTTCGTAGACACTCCTGGAGGAATTCCAGATGTAGCTTCTGAATGAATCTAAGAAAGAACTTTAGGAGATATCTCAGAAGAAACTTCCGTGCAAATCAGAAGGAGCTCCACATTGAAAATATTCAACTTACATACATTTTCGAATGGTCGACAAAGCAAGAAGAGTTTTTTTTCACATCAGAATAACCTAGCATATGGAAAATTTATTCAAAAATTTCTTTGAGTTTGATTCGGCCAAACGACATTCGCCCAAATGACATTTATCCAAACGGCAGTCGATCAAAGGCCGGACACCGAAAAACGATTTCGAAGATATTCAAATCAGTCCTATTCATGTTTTGCGAAAATGAACCTAACTCTTGGTGGCTGCCAGGGCGCAAAATTTTCGAGCAGACGAGTTGAAGTTCACCGCGAGGCAATTTTCATTCACTTGCCTGCATATTCATATTCAGCTGCTCGATACTCGTTTGTCAACTGAATGAAAGTCAATTAATATTTGTAAACATCTTACAAAGTGTTAAAATGCTGATAAAATATTAACGTTTCGATTTCATTTAACGGTGCTTTACACAGATATTTTCCCATTTGATTGTTGTGGAGTGTTTTTGGAAGGAATCGTAGCTTTAAACTTAGGTAATTATGAAGATGTTTCTCGATCGGCTTCATATTCAATGACTACGAACTGACTGATTGTGTGAAGAGGGAGAGCGAAAATGAATTTATTTGTTTTGAATATTCAGTGCAGAATCATTGAATTTCGTGCTGTTTTCAGTCAATGACTATGAAAATGTTGCACCCTGGTGGCTGCCTTCAATAGTGCATTTACTGATTTGTTTTCAGTAAATGCAGTTAAATACTTATAGAAAAATATGATAGGCAAACAGAACCCATCTTAACCGTAGTGTGGCCGGCAGGGCACCCGTGTTTTTTATTTGATTTCAATTCTCGATATTTCAATGGTTTTTGATAGTAGGAAGTTGAAACTCTGTTAGATCTAAGAACTTGTGAATATATGTCATTGGTGGGGTTGACCGAATTTTTAAGTGAGGAGGGTCGGGGGAAGAGACTGCTGATTTTTTTATATTACATGCCGGCAGGGTACCCGGGTGCCCACGAAATTGAAATGATTATATCTGCGTCAATTTTTTACCGTTTTTAATTTTTTTTTGCTCATTTAAGGACAAATGTCTTGAAATTCCGTTTCAACAGTACATCAGAACCTCAGACGCACAAATCTCAAGAACCAAGCCTCAAACATCAGAGTATATTATTATTTTGTTCTTGCTCACTTGTAATAAACTTAAAATGAGAAACTCAGGTGTGCTTTTATTGTTTACGAAGAAATTCGTGCTCTCAAAATCGTGAGTAGGTGCCTAAGTCGGCCATTGTTGCGGCCATTTCGGGATTCTAACAAGTCTGTCCTTAAACCTGAGACGAGACCGGACAACTGGCTTCTTATTGATGTTCTTTTCTTCCAAAATGTTTGTTGTTTATTTACGTTTCGCTTCGATCGTCGTTCGGGCTAGTGTTGCCAAACATTTTATGTTGCTTCAAGATCATTTTTTTACGTGTGAAACATAAATGAACTTCCATAAATTTTGTCATGAGTTTAGGGGGACGGGCAAAGGGAGTTAATTTCCATAATTGATTGTCCATAGCGTGCTCGTAAATCAAAACTAATGAAGGATTAGTTCTAAATAATCTATGTAAACATAATTCTTTGAAAAAATAAATAAATAAATACCTTAACCTAGCTTAAAGATTTTCTTCAAAACTGATTTTCAAACAAAATAGTCACCGTTGAGATGCTGTAATTTTGCTTCCCGATGAAAGATTAGGCCTACATTTTGACTAGAAGAAACGTCTCCAGTTTTGATTTAAGCTAAATATTTTTGGTAGCATCAGCTTCAAAACAAACAAGGTCATATTGTTCAAAATAGGACCACTCCCAAATTCATCATCGAAAGCAAGCGAGAAGGCACCAATTCATTTCCTTCTTTTGGTGTTATAAGTGCACAATTCTAACAAAAATACAAAAAAAAAAATGAACAAAACAAACCATGCATCAATACTTCATTCTGAGTAGGATTGAATTGGTAAAGCACCCTCCCGAGCAGTTGAAACAATCTCCATAATCACAGTTCTTGAATGTTGATTTTTTTTTTTTTGTACATTTAATTAATTATTTCTCTTTCATTATTATAATGCACTTTTATTATAATAAAAATGTATGCGAACCGTATTAACAATCGCTTTTGACAACACTGCCCACAAGCGGTTGGGAATGGTCAGATGGTTTTTGCTTTTTTTTTTTCTAATAGCATGAAATCAACCAATCAGCAGCCTGTTCCTTTTTGGCCCCATATCGAGCTACGTATTGAATGGTCTCGTTTCAGATTTAAACCAGAAACTCTTCATCTATCGGGAGAATATTTGGTTGGACCTGTCCGATCACCGTAGGTTTAGGAACATCTGAATTTTTTAGGATGGTGTTCTTATTCAATACTGATATCCACATTATTGGGGTAAGGATACCTTAAACTGTTTATTGCCAGCCATTATCCCACGGGAATCCTGTTCCTAAGTGACAATATCAGAGTAAACACCTTTTGTAATCTTAAGCTACTAGTACACAGTGTCAAATATTTGTCGAAAAAGAAACCAATGCTCAAACATCTTGTTTGACTCGATCAAATTTTCAGTAGTGTCAAACTATTGTTGTTTATTGAGTTTTTTCCTTGTCAAATATTTGACCCTGTGTCCCTGTGTACTACAGGCCTTAGACTGGTCTGATACTTTCTGCTGGGCAGGTTTAGGATGATTGATGCCCATATTGCTGCTGACTCACTTAAAATGCTGCTTTCTATTGCATAAAAACATGTGCCCGGAAATCCGGATTTTCCGGAACCCATGGTCATCGAATCCAACCGAATAGTCTTCTGATATATTATGAGTGTTTGAGTTGAATGAGCCAAAAACAATTAAAATCAATGGATAATAGACGAAGAAACTATCATTTCAATTTCGTGGGTACCCGGGTACCCTGCCGGAATTCTACGGGTTTTATTTTTGCTGGCCACAGTACGGTTAATAATTGGGTTGCATTGGCTTTTCTCGGTGACACCGAGAAAAGCCAATGTAACCCAATTATTATAATATATTATATATTATATTATATATATATATATTATATTATATATTATATATTATATATTATATATTATATATTATATATTATATATTATATATTATATATTATATATTATATATTATATATTATATATTATATATTATATATTATATATTATATATTATATATTATATATTATATATTATATTGCACGGTGATTACTCAAGTTTATTAGAGTACGGTTAAGCAAAGTGCTCCCATTTCCATCCTATCTGAAACAAAGCCAGGGTGGCCACTCAATTTCAGTTTTGCAATTCCCGTCTTTTTCCCGGTTTTCCCGGTACGATTTTTCAACTTTTCCCGGTTTTTCAAAATGGACATTTTTGAAGTATGTAACACCCAACTCTCCTTTGACGTAAAAATTGGAACAATGTAAACAAATCTACTCAAAATTTTGCATTTAACTAGTAAATACTAATACTTTTCCTCAATAAACCATATTTAAGAACGATTTACAGTTGAAAATAATCAAACTGCTTTTGAACTGTCTTGCAACAACGTTCTAAATGATGATAAGAATAAAGATTTTTCAAGCTATTCTTCTACGTGAACTCTAACTTAAGGTGAAACTGGAAGCATTTTCTCATTTTTTTGGTTTTCGATTTTTTATAAAATAACGAAGCAATATTTTCAAAATCGGTTTTCGTGCACGTGCAGAGTATGGATGAAGGTATCTTCTGAATTTTTTTGTGGTGGAAAAAGTTTTCCATTTTTGTAGAAGCCATTTTTTGGTGAAATTTTATTCAAAAATGGTTTCTGCGAAAACGAAAAACAATTTCCAAAACGAAAAAAAAATCAGGAGATACCTTGATCCATACTCTACATGAAACCAATTTTGAGAATATTGCTTCGTTATTTTATAAAAAATCAAAAATCAAAAAGTGAGGAAATAGATCCAGTTTCGCCTTAAAGCTTGTTTTCACACTGCAATGAAGAAGTATTCTACCCTCTCCGTCTTTTAAGAATGATCACCAACCAATGATTACAAATATTCTCAGTCAATGTTAGGTCACGCCACAAAAGCTCAGATTATTAAACGCAGCTTAATTTCCTCTAATTCCTCCCTAATGCGGGGATAAAGAAAAGAAAGTTCAGTTGAAACCAAGTGTAATTCTGAACAAATATGTTTTATTCTTATAACAAATTTTACACCAGTCATTTTACATCAGATTTGGAGTAATTCGAGTAATATGCAACCAAACGAATCGACTTTAGGATCACTGTGTGTAGCTCCTGATACTAATATTTTTTTTCTGTTGGAAGTATATAAAAAAAAGTTTTTGGGAATACGGTCCTTTTGAAGATTAGGTGATTTTTTTCGTGGCATCATAAAGTGCACGTTGAACAGAAAAACCTGGCTGGTACTTCCGCTGCTTCTGAATACTTAAATTTTAGGGTGCCTGTACCAATTATGGCACTACCTAAGGAAAGCTATTAGTACAAAAATAACGAGAAGACCAACGAATGCCACCAATATGTTAAAAGATAGTTTGGTTTCCATACTTTAAAGGAAAAATATAAAAACGGAGCCAAAACTATTTTAGTATTTATTACAGCGTGTGCCAATGATAGGAACCCTGTCCCAGTTATGGCTACATTTTATAATTTCGGTTCCTTTTCGCACTATTTGCATGCATTTATTATGGGATTAGCCATAATTGGTACACTATGGCGAAAAAGGGTGCAAGGAAGCCAAAATTTTAAGGAAAATGATTTATTTCTACCATAATTTGAGCAAAATGTGGACTTTAAATGAATGCAATCATCTTTTGTGAACGCGATCTGTTGTTGGCATTTTTTTTATTGTTGATATATATCGTTAAAGGGTGAAAATCAACTATAGCGAATAAATGGTACTATAGCCATAATTGGTACACTTACCCTACTTGAACAGCTGTCTGGATATTCAAGTCTTTAAACGAGCCGAAATAAATTTGTCAAATTTTAAATATCGTTTCTAATCACAGAAGTCTGAAAACAATTTTGGACTAAGCGCGTAGTCACGTGTTTGCTTCCAGAAATATATATAGTATTAATTATCTATTTCTTACGACTTTGAACAGCCAAAAAAGTCTACCCAAAAAATACATGAACAACATTTTCTGCAGATTGGCTAACTTTGAAATAGTTGTAAATCAATAGTGTTTTGGATGTTTTGATAATGGTTCCACTATTTAAACAAGTAGTAAGTAGTTAATTCAAAACTAATGGGGTTACAATAATATTCTGAAAACTATTACATCATCTAATTCCGTTTTTCTCAAGTTCGTCAAAAATGTTAAATATATTTAGCACAATATATTCTGATCGAAAGACACAATTCTTTCTCTTCAAATTCACTTTCAGTATTTAGCCCTCTTTCCCGGGTCTGTGTCATTTGGTATAAAGTCATTTAGCATAAGGCCGTTTGGCATAAGGTCACTTGGCATAAAGTCATTTGGCATAACGGTCATTTGGCATAATGGACACTTGGCATAATAAAGAAGGGTGCATTTCGATTATGCCAAATGTACATTATGCCAAATGACCGTTATGCCAAATGACTTTATGCCAAGTGACCTTATGCCAAACGACCTTATGCCAAGTGACCTTATGCCAAACGACCTTATGCTAAATGACTTTATGCCAAATGTCCCGCTCCCCTCTTTCTCATGGTTGCTCTAGAGCATCATCGAGTTTTTACAATACAATTGTATGTTATCTCATTAGGTAAACCCAACTACCAACACACGTTTCAAAAGTAAAACTATTAATAAACAATCAACTGTAAAACTTTTTCGTTGATTTCGAAAATGTTGACCAATTCAGAATAAGTTTTGTTCGATCACTATTTTCGGAAACGCTTTCTTGACATAGAAATAGTCGTTCAAAATAGTGGGATGGAAAGAGTTGATCCTTTATGGAATTTTTTATGTTTGAAATGATGCTGAAGTTCTATTTTTTTCACAAATTCGATATTTATTAAAATTTCGAGTAAAACAAAATTGCACAGGATCTTAACCGATAATTTAAATTCAGCTTGCTTATACAGACTATCGATGAGTTGAATAAAACTCAAATATGTTCACCAAATTTCTCTCAACAATAATTTTCCCGGTAATCATCTCAAGTTCCCGGCTTTTTCCCGCTTTCTTCCCGGTCGTTCTGAATTCCCGTCTTTTTCCCGGTTTTCCCGTTTTTTCCCGGTTCGGTGGCCACCCTGCAAAGCAAATAAGCACCTTTTTAGTATTTTTGTTACAAGTGAGCATTAGCGTGGTTCAAAAAATCGTTTTTGCTCCACACCGCTTATTCGATTCCTAACCAGATTTTATGCCTTCTCACAAAATTTGAGTTCATTTGGTTGAAAATTGAGACTGCACAAGCGCGTAAAAGTTTGTATGGGAATTACTATGGGAAAACGGTGTTTTTTATTCAATCAACCGTAGCATTTCACCAAGTGCCCTAGTGGGTTAGTCGACCCTTGGCAATCCTAGGCTACTCTATCAGCTACAACCTTGCCGAAGACCGCATTCAAATCGGACGCCTCATTAATTAGTTACCGATTTTTATCCAGAATCGAAATCTTTACTCATGATGGTTAAACTATTCGGTGGGCATCACTGCATTCTGCAGTGGAACATAGTAGCCATGATTTCAGTCTGCTATCTTTGGCGTGATATGCAGCAATGTTGCCTGCTGGGAAGCTGGAGGATCATAGCTAAAGTTTGACCAGTTGGATACAAATAGATAACTAATTAATGAGGCGTCCGATTTGAATGCGGTCTTCGGCAAAGTTGTAGCATATAGAGTAGCCTAGTATTACCAAGGGTCGACTAACCCAATAGGGCACCTGTGAAAATGCTACGGTCGATTGAATGAAAAACATCGTTTTCCCATAGTAATTCCCATACAAACTTTGACGGGCTTGTGCAGTCTCAATTTTCATCCAAATGAGCTCAAATTTTGTGAGAAGGCATATAATCTGGTTAGGAATCGAATAAGCGGTGTGGAGCAAAAACGATTTTTTGAACCACGCTAGTGAGCATGCTTGATAACAATAAGAACGGGGGAAAATCGGTGCTTAGATCGTCTGTTTTTAAATAGAATGAACATAGGGGAATAAGATGAAAAAAGGAACTCATACCCTAGATGATCCCCCAATTGTTGAATATAGCCCAAATATTGAATAGTTTCTGATAATCGTATTATAAATTTGTATTTTTTTTTCTTTTTCTCTTCTGACAAATCAAAATTTTTAAATCGTATTTACATTTTAAAAAGTAATTCTAAAAACTCTAAGCAGGCTTCGAAATTTCCTGAATGTTTTCCTTTCAAAGGTTTCCCATTCAATAAGCGTGAATAATCATTAAACGTTTACATTTCTCATACATTATCCAAAAATATCCATAACATTAGGTATATGCAAATGCAGAAGAATGTTCTCTGAGTAGCTCTGGGAATGCTCTCTGCTCAAATTGGGATGCTACCTAGAAACGCTTAAACCCTAGAAAAAACGTTTTATTCCTTGAAACTTCCGAGAGGGTTTCTTAAAAAAATAAAAAAAAAAGCAGGAGGAGACCGTGGAGGGATTCAAGAAGGAAATACTGCGGAAATTCCAGATTAAGCCGCAGTTATAACACCGGGGATAAATGCGGGAAATATTCATATAAATTGCGAGAGAAATCCTAGGGGACTATTTTCCCAGAATCTTGAGAAATATTTTGAGAAAATTCCCGAAGGATTTTTTGGTAGATGACTCAGCAGCAAAGGCTTACAGGCGGTTTCAGGGGGTTTTCGGAGGTATTTCAAAAAGTTTCAGACGACTTCTTTTTAGTGAGTTTCGGAGCCGTTACAAGGGGCGTTTTCAAGGGTTGGGAGGGTCTTAGGTACGTTATAGGTGGTCCGAGAAGATTTCAGGGGCGTTTTGGTGTCATTTCAGGAAGTTCCAGAGATTATTTCAGGACTTCATAGAGTTCAGGACTGTTTTCGGATGTTTCAGAGAGTCTCAAAGGTACATTGCAGGGGATTCGAGGGGATTTCAGGAGGTTTTTGGTGGCATTTCAGGAAATTTCCATAGGATTTTCAGGACGTTTCGGAGGCGCGTTACAGGAGTGTTTTCGGGTGTTTAGAGGTTCTCAGATGCGTTACATGGGGCTTCTGCTCTCAGATGAGCTTTAAGGGAATTGCAGAGGCTTTTTAAAGCTTTTCATAAGTACAAAGCCCATTGTTGTGTAATGATAACAAACTTATCACGAAATTTTTAATTTTTTTAATTTCTTTGTATTTGTGAATTTTAACTTAATGCTATTTCTTCACAAAATCACGAAATTCTGAGTGTCTTCCATTTACGTTTTACGGGTTTTTACGCCTTTTGGAGACAGGCAATCACTTTTTATGGCCAACTCCAGGAGGCTTTTCCACACCACCTTCATTAAGACACAAGTCAGATGAAGCGAATAAAGAATAAATAAATAAATTAATAAATCTATATCTATATATAAAAATGCAGTGGCATACGTGGGACTGCGCATAACTTGCGAGCGGATGGTCCGATTTGGGTCGTCTGAGTGTTGTTCTGTTAGTTTTCACCCAAGGAAGGTTTATGAGGTAAAAAACATTGAAAAATGAAAGTTTTTGAAAATCGGGGTTTCATACATTTTGAACGGGGCTTGGACTTGACTAGGGACTTGAAACGTCAAAACACGCAGCAGGCAAGACAAAGTTTGCCGGGGACAGCTAGTATAAATATATAAATGCAGTGGCATACGTGGGACCGCGCATAACTTTCGGACGGAAGATCCGATTTTGGTCGTCTTAGTTTTGTTCTGTTAGTTTTCACCCAAGGAAGGTTTATGAGGCAAAAAACATGGACAAATTGAGAATTTTTTAAAATTGATCTTCCATACATTTTGTGACGGGGGACTTGGTCTTGAAACGTCAAAAAACGCAGTAGGCAAGACAAAGTTTGCCGGGGTCAGCTAGTAAATAAATAAAAACTCCGTATAGGGTATGTGTGCCATCAGTAATCTCACGCTCCAATATTCATCCTATCCGGAAACAAGCGATGGCGGAACCGATTCATTGTTCTTTTTGTTTTAATGGGTGCTCACTTCTTACAAAAAATACAAAAATAAGAAACAAAACAAACGGCGCTTCAATTCTCTATTTTTCGTAGGATGAAAATGGGAGCCACATGCTTAAGAAGGGAACCAATACCCTACATACACATTAAAATTGCACGAAGATTCGGGAGTTAAACAAGAGATTTACTTTGCAGTACAACCAGGTATATCTCCAAATCCTTCTAGGGGCTGTCCATAAACCACGTGGTCATTAGGGGGGGGGGTTCGGCCAATGACCATTTTGTATGGACTAATAAAAAAAAATTGTATGGGCTAATGACCACGCGGGGGGGGGGGGTGGGGTTTTGAAAAGTCCCAAAAAAAATGACCACGTGGTTTATGGACAGGCCCCTACTGTGATACAATCTCCTTATATTTGTATCAAAGCACAACTAATCCTCGTGATAGTTATGTTTATAATTGAAAATTAGAGCACTGGATCAAAATACATGTGAAGATCCACATCCTTCAAGGGTTAAGTAAATTCACCCTTCAAGCGCTTAAAAGCAAATCACTCATTGCATTTCCAGACCCACCGTGGTGTTATGTAATGAAAGGAAATCCAATTTAATAAATATGTGATGTGAACCATAAATCGTTCAATTTCCACACCGATGAGTGAACGAACACCCATCATCATGGCCGATAGCGAGCCGGCTAAAAGGTTAACGTGGCGGCGATGCGATGGATGATGGTGTCCACGATAACACCCCCCACCAATTCCGAGAGCCCTCATACCGCGGGTGGGTATACTTTCCATTTGATGATTTTAACTTTTAATCAAATTGCGAACCAACCGAAACGGATGAATAACTCATCACGAGCAAAAGTGTTTACGACGACTGCAGCAGCGACGAATATGAACTTTCCCCCGGTATACATCAAAGAAAACCTGGAAACAAACAAACATACCCAACGTCCAAACCACAGTGCTTTTACAGCTTTGATGTTGATGGATGCACACACAACCCTGGCTAAAAAAAATAAAATAAAATAAAACAGGGAAGCGATGAGCACGAGGTGTCACAAGCACACATCCACGGACGGACGAGCGGGCGCGTACGGGCCAAGTATGTAGTTTACTGTGTTGCAGTATCAAAAGGAATATTAAATGAGTTTTATCGGAATTTTACCGCCTGAAAACCATCAGAGTGATTTACTTTCAGGTTTTGGATGGAGCGGAAGTCTGACATTTTCCATTACATGTTTTGCCGGCACGTGGAAGTGATAACATCGTTCAACTTATTTGAATAAATTTGAACTTTCAATGTATGCAGCACTTTGACTTTGTTGATGAAGTGTGGACGAGCGATTAGAGACTAAAATTACACAAGTTTACAAAATAAAACGAAAGTCGTGAACTTCTGTCAACGACCAAAATTTTTGAAGCACAATTTAGTGCTGATTTCGAAACCGACCTTCAAAAAATTTTAAGTAGAACAGTTTTTGAGTTTTAGCTCAATATCGAGTTTTGCAACTTTTCAAATATCTAATTTACTAAAATTCAAATATATTGCGTTTTTTAAAACCAATTTTAAATCTTTTTCCATAAATTAAAAGCTGAATACAATACCATTCGATCATCTGAATACAGGTTTTGCGTCAGATTGATGAAATTCAAGATATTGGCGAGTTTTAGGGACGATCTTCTTCAATTTTAGCAAAATTTCCAAATTTTTTTGAAGAAATGTATTTTTTTCAATAAGAAAAAACTAACTTAAAAATTCTTTCTCGACGTTTATTTGACATATCATATGTAGGCGAGTTACAGTAAAAATTTCAGCTCAATCAGAGCATTGATTACGGAGAATGAGATGTTTGAAGTGAGCGACTTTGCTTAAAAATAGAACAAAAATCGATTTCAAATCATCAACCTTGTATGGAAAGTCGAAAAAATTTCCGCTCTACTGTGATTTTTTTCTTTCGCGTTTTCGAACTCAGGGCATGATTCTACACCAAAAATGATCATCAGCTTACCGAGTTCGAAAATGCTGTAAACTAGTGTTATTAACAGTTTTATGCAAATGGAAACGGCTTATAAATGGTTGTAAAGCTTACATCCTCGGTCAAAAGTTTGGGATCAGTCATCGAAAGCATAGTACCGTAATCCGGGGTCAAATTGATCATTTTAAATCAACTTTTGCGGATATCATTGGTGGCAATTCAATGATTACCAAAAGAAGATTTCTGTTAAATCAGTACCCATTCGAACTCCATGGAACCATGTGACATAATTTTGTTCAACTAGTTCAAACTTTAAGTTAAATAACTCCTAAAATCAAAAGATTGAAAATGCCACTTTTGGGCAAAATGGATCAGCATACACACGCTTAAAAATCCGTTCCGAAATTCGTCTACAACTAGTCACGATTTCTGTAACAAGCAGAACTATCGCTTACGAATATACACCATGATTAAAACTCACGCGCTCGTGAACTATGTTCTGCTACTTATTCGTAACGCATGAGAAACGGGCGCATGAAAGATCAAAAATCACGTAAATATGAACTGTGTTCTGTTATCGACAGTTCACTTCACAGAAGTGGGAACCAAGTTCACGGAAAATAGTTTTTGGTTCACGGGAACTGGATCTTGAATCACGGGATGTGGAACTTGGTCTGCTATAGGAACAAATGCAAATACCATAAAACCGTGAACCTACGATTCCCTCTATAGAAACTGCATCATTGATAAATTTATGTTTTGAAACGATATAGATATAATCTGACAACTGCAACACAGTTTTCGTGGTCTAAATTTTGCAGAATATGAATATTTTTATCTCATTTTCACGAACTTACGTGTTTTGAATGCCTCAACGGGGTCTTTTTTTTGGGGAAACCGCAGCATTCGGGGAACGACGACGAGTTAACGGCGACAGCCTCACCAACTTTTGAGCACACAAATCGCTAAAATCCGAAAAGCACTTACAAGCTGCCTTCACTTTAACAGTAAGAAGCACTTAATTACTTAATCGCCACTTGCCGAAATTGATTATTCTATTTTTCACAACATCAATCACAAATGATAGTTATCAACAGAAGACAGAAGGAATACATTTTGAAAAAAGTCTCACTCTCGCGGCACTTTTAAAGAGTGTCGTGTGGATGACAGCGCGCGTGAACGGAGTTCTCGCATTTAGGAACAAAGTCCCAAAATTGATTTTAAGGTTTCTTGTATCGCGATTTATGTTCACAGTTTTCGATGCGTTACTAAACTAATATTGAAATTGAGCTGGCCGGAACTGAGTTCTTGAATTTACGATTGGTGTTCGTGTAATGTGGCTATAGGAGTCACGTTTACGAGAACTAAATCACGATTGTGATCGTGTTGCACGTTCCTTCATTCGTGATATTTTGTTCAGGAATATCGGAACGGATTTTTTTGCAATTAAGCATCGGTTAGAAAGGAAAATTTTTCTTCTCCGCTTAATTTTGCTCCTCTTAAACCGAATAACTCTTACAGCTAGTGAATTTAACACTTAAAATGCAAAATTATATTTTGAAATTTCCTCCTAAATGCCTAAAGGTAGGCAGTTTCCTTTGAAATGTGCGTTTTCTATCACAGTAAATGATTATTTCATCGTAAAATGGACTTTTTTTTTTAACTTTTTCATGTTCAGAATAGTTACATAAGGTTTGAGTGCTAGTAGTGGACCCCCTAAGCCATCGAAATTTACTTCTGCGACTTTTTAGCTATGTTACGTTGGTGGATTGTTCCAAAGTGAAATTTTATAACAAGTTGCATGCCCCTCTTTATGTTAAGACCGTCAAACATACAACATTAATAAATTATGCCAGTGAAATACGCATTTGAAAATATGCATCAATGTTGCCTATAATGGACCCCACCGGGGTCCACTATAGGATTATTTACAAATTTCTCGGCGCCTATAGTGGACCCCCCATTTGATTTCCATGTTATTTGTCACGCTGCCGACGGAGCCTATAGTGGACCCTCCTGAATGTGCCTATAGCGAACCCTTTTGAGTGTTTACATTCATTAAATAGTTAAAATAACCGATTTTTGTGACCACTGGGCAATTCGTGTGCCAGGCACTCCTGTGTAGCAATGTAATCGATGTTCCCCCGGTGGAAGTTGTCTGGAAATAGTTGGTTTGGGCATTTATATTCGATTTTTTCTGTGGGGGTCCACTATAGGCGCAGGGTCCACTACTAGCACATAACCCCTAACTTACCGACCAAGGCTCCACAAAAATGTTAAAACAGAAAATTTACGGGAAGTCCTAAATATTTTACAAACATTTCAGTGCATTTCAGCTTCGCTTCTTGAAATGATTTGGAGATTCTATATATTTCTAAATTTCAGAGTAAATTTAGCATTTTCTTTGTAATAAAATATTCAGGGTCGCTTAGTTCTTTTCAGGACTGTTGACAATTCGACGAATATTTTGCGTACGCTAGTGGGCAACATATATAAACTTGTTATTCTTGCTTGAAGATTGTTAAATATAAAGAAAGAATTTTTGAATGCATTTGGGGGTTGTTTTATATTTGTATGGGGTACAGATTTTTGACCAACATTTTGTATGAGATACAGATTTTTGAAAAGAGTTATACAGATTTTTCAAAAAAATCGTCTGGCATCCCTGGTTGGGACGAATCTAAAACTGCCTTCCCAACACTGCATTAGCACTAGCATTAAGCGAGTCGCACAAATTCGTAGGTTGCACAGTCCTAGACCGCTGTTATGAAGGTTGCCTCCTTCCCATCCAAACCAAAGCACAAAGATTTGGGACTAATCTATGACTCTTAGACAAGATGCAATCCTCCAATTATCGAGAGCTGTCCTGGTCACGTCCTTGTGACGGCTGAGGGATGGGAAAGGATGGTTAGTTTTGGACACCTTTGAAATATGCTCTACAATCTCTCAGGCCTAGGTGTCATGGGAATTTGGATGTTGTTAGTGGAAAAATAAGCTCCAAAGGATACGTTTGGTCAACGTTCAGGAACACCATTGTTAGACTGCTTTGAATCAGTTGTCTGTCCAATTAATCCTGATTTCCTCGTCATCTTGGTGGCATCAAACTCTTCGGTTGAAAATCTGAATCCTGCATGTTGCTTTCTGTCTTCACAAGACTGCTATTTCGATAAAATAGCTCTAATTTTACATATAAGTCTTTCGAGCCGTAATCTTTAAGAATTTCTCCATTGAAAAATTACGAATGATCGTTATTTTTGCCATGTGTTCCTTTAAAATTTCATTCGTTCCGATGAGGTAGAATTTCGTATTGTTGACAATTCTCCAGAAGTTTATTTGGTCATATCTCCAGTTGTGTCATCGGAAAATCCTCCCGGAATTTCTTCAAGTTTTTATTCAGGAGTACTTTTGGAAAACCCTAAGCTAGTTATGTGGGGGTTTCGACTGGATGTTTAATTGATGTTTCGATGACTTGCTCATTCTTTCTCATAGAGCATAGTTTCCCAAACTGTTGGTCGCGACCCCCTTGGGGGGTCGCCGGCCTTCATCCAGGGGGTCGCGAGGGACAGTTGAATATTTTACTGTAACAGACAACAAATGAGGGAATTTCTATGGTGGGTCGCGAAAAGTAGTCTGCTGGCAAAGGGGGGTCGCGCACCCGAAAAGTTTGGGAACCTATGCTCTAGAGCAATTGTATTGTATTCTTTCGAGGTTCCGACCAAGAATTTTCTCCAAGAGCTTCTTCAGGGACTCCGTCTGTAGTTTCTTTGAGATTTTTTTGACGAGAATTTCTCCACTGCTTGGTTCAGGAATTACTCCAGGAATTCCACCATTGATCTTTGAGAGTTCCACAAGAGGTTTATTCGAATTTTTCTCCAGGAGTTCCATAAGGATTTTTTTAAGGAGTTCTTTTAGAAATTTCTCCACAAGATTTCTTAGGGTTTCAGCTTGCAGTCTAAAATAATTTGCGAAGACTGACTTCAGATCATCGCCGACGTTTCGGCCCAGGAATGGAACCTTCTTCAGGGCTCGATACAACAATCAACCTGTCACGGAACTTTTTTCGAAGCAAAAAAAAAATGTCGTGTCGTTATGGGTCACGTTGTCTGCTTCTGGGCCATCCGTTGTAATTCGTCTCAGGGAATCCCCTTCTGGCACGGGGAAATACCTGCCGAGAATGACCACTTCTTCAACCTTCAGAAGTTCATTTGGAAATGTCTCCATGAGTTTTATATATATGTCGACAATATATGCCTTTGGAAATTCTTCCAGGTGTTTTATTGAGAGTAATTCTAGAAGTATGGAGGTAACCAGTGCTGTGAAGGCGTGGATATTTAACATAATCATGCTGAGGATGACGGGTTCGATTCCCGGTTGATCTAGGCACTTTTAGTTAAGGACATTTCCTTGACTTCCTTGAGCATAGGGTATCTTCGTACCTACCACACGATATACACTGTGGTGCATAATTGATCGGACAAACGTCGATTTTCATACAAAATGGCCAAGTTTGGGATGCTGTAACTTTGGTTTGCGTTGATGGATTGAGCTCAATTTTTGACACGGTACTACCCATATGCTGAATTTTACGTATACAAAGTACAAACATTTTTCGTTCACAGGTTTGGGCGTGGCAAGGCGTTCAAAATGTGCAAAAGTGATCGGTCAGCGGCACGCGTGTAAATCAAATGGGTACCGCTGTCCGATCATTTTTGCACATTTTGAACGCCTTGCCACGCCCAAACCTGTGGACGAAAACTTTTTGTACTTTGTATACGTAAAATTCAGCATATGGGTAGTTCCGTGTCAAAAATTGAGCTCAATCTATCAACGCAAACCATAGTTACAGCATCCCAAACTTGGCCATTTTGTATGAAAATCGACGTTTGTCCGATCAATTATGCACCACAGTGTATGTACATGCAGGAATATTTATTGGTAGAGGAAACTATCAGTTAATAACTGTGGAAGTGTTCATATAATACTGCTGAGTAGCAATATTTGTCCCAGTGGGGACGTTACGCCTGTCAAACGGCAATTCCGAATCGTACTTGAACTACAGAGAAAATGACGGGCCGATCAACAGCAAGCTGAGTTGCCCCCCTTTCCAATCCGGGAGCTTGAAGCCAACGGGTAGTTTACAGTACTAGCCAGAACTCAAGCTTCCAGGAGAACGAGGACAGCTTAAGGCGGTAGCAGGTGGAACGCTTACCAATAGAGAGTACTCTTGTACGCCCCCCCCCCCCCTCCACCAAGTAATCCCTAACGGGCGTATCGCGAATAATAGGAAAAAAAGAATGTTTTTTTTATTGGGTCGATCCCCACATATTCCGAGGAACTACCTTTTGAGTATCTCATCAGTAGATTTTCTCATTCTATATAAACGGCAATCCACGCACCAGCACGAACTTATGGTTAAACAGCCGTTTTGAAAACACACCGATAGCTGTATGAGCTTGCGTAAACGCAGAGGTATATAAGGTTCAATAACCAGAAATCTGTCGCGACAAGCGCCATTTTCGCCTAACGTTAGATCACCAATATCAACACATTTTAAATTTCTGTTATTCCTCTCCAATATTTCATTAATTTCCCATATGGGTCTGAAGCGGATCTAGCGATACTTGAGTACCAACTACGAGAAGTCAATCAAATTCAAGCTCAAGCTAACTAGGTTATTCAATTTGAAATGTATACTGTTATAAAATCTAGTGCCGAATCTCACGCTGCTTTCATATTCATTTGAAAAACAAAGTCAAATTCATGATTGAATAAATGATTGATTACTGAAGATCATGTTAAGAAAACTTCCAAAGTTTCAAAAACTAGTTTCTTTTGGACATAAGGTCCGTTTATCTGTGCCCAAAGCATCGAAAAGTAAAACTCCACGGATCCCATCTCGAAAAGCAGTCGACAGTGAGCTGAGCAGCTTGCCGTTTCGAATGCGCGATTTGATCATCTTGGGTCTTCTCTGAATTCCAACGAATTAAATCGAAGATGGAAGCTTTCCTCCATCCATTCTCAGAGGAAAAATTTAATACGGAACCCTAGATCTACCCACGTGTGTATGTGTGTGTGTGGGACGCGGTAAGGTATGGTAGGCATATCGCATCGACGACCGGCAAATGCGGACGTGACTGCAGAAGAAAAAGGGAAAACCACGTCGGATTTGCAACGAGGGTGTAGGATTTTCTTGCTTAGGGTTTGATTTAATTGTGGCTACGACGACCCCGGTCCAAGAGAAATCAAGACGACCAAGAGAAAAAGGTTTTTCTTGCTTTACTTTTTCCACTTGGGCTTCGCTTTGTGTTCGCTTTCCACTTTTGAACGTGTGTGTGCAGAGGTCGGCTTCAATCATGCTTTGTGCCAGTTTTTCTGAAAATTTTCAGTTTCTGACTTAACGAATGGTTGAACTGAATAAATTGAGAGCGATTTTTTTAAAGTTGTTTGCAGGAAAAAGGGATTAATGCTCGCGTTAATACGCGAGAAGATTTACCGTCTTCTTATGTTCAGTAGATTATGATCATTTTTCATCCCCACCAACCTTTACCGGAAGTACTGCGAGTTGTTTAGTTGAACTTGAAGCTGATAAATTTCGTAGACAAAGGTTGGGTCGACTTACTTTTCCGGGGCACTTTATCGCAGCCTTCTGAGCATTTATCTCTCTTAACATCTAATGAATTAGGTTGGTTTTCTGCAAGGATTTTTTTTATTGTGCCATTACAAATCTACTGTTCCTAGTTTTGATTGATCTAAGTTCCAGTTTGTGCAAAATATGCTAAAATTTCGCTATAAGGCTATAATTCGACTCAGAATCAAAGTACCCTACAATTATTATTGCATTTTCAAATTCCAAATTAATGCATCCTCAAATTGTCTATGTACACATCGTTAAAACTTGAATGGCTCTGTTTACCGCCATTATCGTTCGCTCTGTTCCATCCCACAAGGAATCAGTTGTCCAAAAAGGATTACTCACAAACACGTTCGTGCTGCCCACTTTGCTCACTGGTCCTTACCATTATTCCCTGATTCAATTCCGCCAGCACACAGCAAATCAGGGGAAAATTAATTTTAAATTCTCGTCTCCGTCCAGTTGGATCGGCTGCGCCGGTGGCGCTCGCTCAGCTGCACTGGTGCCTCCCATATTTTCTCTATCGGGAAGTTTTTCGCATGACCAGACCGCAGCAGGACGGAAATTGCCAGCCCGAGCAGCACTCCTGCAGCTTGGAAAGTGTTTGGACATCGAACCCGATCCAAGTGGCGGAGAGGAAGAGACAGATACGGACAGAAGCATGTGGCAAAGCTTACTTGCCCTCTTGCCTGCTTCTGCATGCCACTTGCTCATATTCGCCACCGCAAATGCGGAATTGGACCATCATTGCTTTCTCTAAATTGATGTTGATCAAATAAACGCTCATTCGTTCTCGTTTCAGTGGGTCCGGTTTGCTTTTCTCTAGCAGACTAGCAGAGATACCCTCACCCTTCCTGGATCATCAGTTTCTGGGGGCTAAAGGTTTTTACAACAACTGAAAAGCAACTGAGAAAAACTTGAAAATTAGAAAATACAAAATGTTGATTGATTTGCAAATAGAGAGATGAAATTGTGAAAAAAAATCGCGTCCAGGTGGGATTTGAACCCACGACTCCATATTCGCTAGACCGGTGCTTTAACCAACTAAGCCACATAACAGGTAACGATTCTAGCGTCGTTATAGCGAATATGGAGTCGTGGGTTCGAATCCCACCAGGACGCATTTTTTCACAATTTCATCTCTCAACTTGCCGATTAATCAACATTCTGTGTCGTCTAATTTTCAAGTTTTTCCCAATACGTTAAGGCGTACCAGCAAATTGGTACAAGCCTGTAAAGGGCAACATAGACATGTGAATAGCAACTTTGAATAATTCCAGATTCGTATGCAGAATACCCTGGGTTAACTCCTAGTTTAAATGCCGAACGACAAGCCTGCAAAGTTGGTGTTTGGTAACCATCCAGATGCACAAGATAGCGTGGAGCACAGGAGATCACGATGTGGACTAAGTGAAGCGTGAAAAGGTGAGCTTTGGGCTTGATCGTTGTCGTTGAACAGCTGCAGCTGCAAACCGAGTATTATGGCGGCATATTGTTAACTCAGTGTAATCATGAATTCTATGTTGAACTAAAAACAAGAATAAAACGAACATTTCTACTGTATTTTACAGCTGCACTTCCCAGGCTACCACATCCACAATTGACCTTCGCTTGCCCGAACCACTGAGTCCATAGCTCTGCCCATCACCATTCGCCACTGGTACAGCAGAGCAGGTGCGCGACCCTCGGAGAATCCATAATGGGCAACAGTATCTCTGCCAAATGGCAGCGCTAGAAGGTTATTATCCGGCGCTCCTTGGTGACTCTTCTAGCTGGTAATATCACACCTGGCACAGCACCATCGCATCGAACACCCGCCCGCCCGGAGGCAATCGTTGTGGTGCCGCGCCGGTGGAGCGTAAATGAGCGGCTCAGATTAGAAAATATTCGCCTCAGTCGGGCGATGGGGGACGAAGCTTTCCGTGGCATCCATCGCATCGGTACAGGGTCAGCTGAGGTTTTGTGCCCGCACAGAAATTTATAATTTATTTACGGACAACTTAATGAACGAGTGCCTCTGCAGCTGTAGCGGCGTAATTGGATAAAATTCTAATTTGGATGTGAATTGGATCAGTGCGATGAAGTGGCAAATAGAGTACGAAGCTCTAGTTAGATACATTTCACTGGCGGAGTCCATGGTAAGAGGACTCTGCTTTGCTGGATTATATTTCAGCACACATGTTATCCACATCCTACCCGAATGACGGTGAATTACATATTACAGTTGAGAATAAGATTTAACAGGATTAAAAGCTATCTACATATAATCAGCCCCGGTGGGAACTTTGGTCGTAGTGAACGGGGAGTTTCTGCCAACCTGAGCATCTGATATCAACGTAAGGAGTGGCTGATCAATGTTCGACTATTGATATCGAGCGCCGTTGAGCTAGGAGAACAATATCATCAGACTGTTCGAAGTTATGTAGGTGCTCCATGGTAATGAGCTGCCACAGCAATCCACAATTTGGTTCTAGATCAATCGCACCTACCAAGATCTCGTCGATTACGATGATGAACAGTAGCGGTGATAGGACCCTTGCCTCACTCCAGCAACGACCCGGGCAGGATCGGACAAGACACCGTTGTGCAGTGCTCTGCACGAAAATGCACTGTAGTGAGATTCAATGTGGCTGATGATTTTTTCAGGGATACCCTTGCGCCGTGGGAAGCCCCCCCACATGTTTTCGTTATTGAGACGGTCGATAGCTTTTTCGTAATCAATGAACACCAAAAAGAGACTCTTGGAATTCAGTGATTTACTCCAGAATGATATAAAGCGTGATAATATGGTCCACACAGGATCGTTCGGCACGGAATCTTGCTTGCTGCCGTCGGAGAGTTGCGCCAATCTTCTCCTGTATCCATTGAAGGATCACTTTGCAGAGAACTTTGAGAACGACAAACAGTAGCACGATGCCACGCCAATTATAGCATATGTACAGCCAGGTCAATCTTTTTGGGTACCTTTACTACCTTGCATCCAGTCGGCTGAAACAACACCTCAATGTTGCATAATAATTGATACAGCAGTTGTGCAGGTACTATGGGGTCAGCTATGAGAATCTCAGCTGATATGCAATCGATCCCGGGCCTCTGTTCGATTTCATTTCGGTGTTGACACCAGCGTTTCAACTAGTCAGTCGGGTCGGTCAATAACTGTCCAGATATGTCTTTCACGGGCATCGTAACATTCATCGTAGTCCCACTAAGGCGACGTAAAACATCGTAGACGGGAATGTCTCGCTTTCGCCGGCTAGGAAGTTCGCCCACGCTCGTTTGTCCCGTCTACATGAGCGTTTCACTTCCTTCTCGAGAGCCGAATAGTGCTGACGAGCTACGGCTTTGGCTCCTCGTGCTTTCGCTAGCTCTGTCGCGGCTTTGACGTTCCTTCGCTCTTCTATCTTCCTCCGGGTATCATCTGTGATCCATTCCTTTCTCCTGGTGCGCTCCATTTATCTTCTACGCTTGCACCTGCTGAAACATCCGCAGCACGGTTCTCTAGCTCCGCGACAAAGGACTTTTTCACCGCAGCGTCTTCCAGTCGGCGTGAGTTGAAGTGCAGCCAGATCTCACCTATTAGGATATGATGGTCGGATGCAATATCGGCGCTATGTTTGTTCCGCACATCAAGAAGGTTCCGTCTCCATTTTCGGCTGGTGCAGATGTGGTCCATTTCATTTTCCGTGACGCCATCACGGAAAACCTATGTCACTTTGGTTGATGAGGAAAGAGCGATCCCCTAATCACCATGTTGCCTTCGCGTTGAAGGCGCTAATGAGGATCTTGACATCACCTTTCGGAATCTTGGCCACGACAGTATTCAGTTGACTGTAAAAGTTGTCTTTCTCTTGCATTTCGACAGCATCGGTTCACGCGTAACATTGGGTCATGGTAAGGTTTTGAATTCGTGTTCTCAATCTGGCCACAAATATCCTCTTATTATTAGGGTCCCACTTTATGAGCGCAACGTGGACGTGAGCGCTGAGCTAAGCAGAAATTAACTCCAAGGTGACGAGAAGCGTGTTTAACTCGGAGGCCAGAGTATAGCAGAAGCTGACCCGTTGCCAGTCTGTGTTCTCCAAAGTTCGGCCAACGGACTTCGCTCAGTCTTAGGATCTTAATCTTCATACGGCATGCCTCATTGGTTAGTAGTATCAGTTTACAATGCTGAGCTAGGGTTGATACATTCCAAGTTCCAAGTAATGTAAGTTGTTCGCGCTGAAAGTTGTTTCCGTCAGTTCGTAATCTTTCATTTCCGGTTTCTGTAACAATTTTTGGGTTTGGGAAACAGTAAGTAAGTATGGTCTCCTATTCACCGTGGTGGGGCTTTCACCTTAGGTATAGCCTCCGATGGAGGAGCATTTCATACTCAGCCGCTGGATGCCAGAACAGACGCTATTTGAGATGCACCTCCTTGGCGAACAGACGCCCGAGACGTACCTCCTCAATCTAGCTGACAACAGTGCCCAGGCTGCACTACCAGCTAAACACACAATTCTTACAGTGTATCAAACAATTGTACAGTAATTTTTTGGTGAAAATAATTTTTCATTTAAATGTTTATAACATTTTCAAACGTGAATCAAAAACGCTGAAATTTTGACCAATTATAACCCATATATTAAAGCTCCATTGGTAAAATTTTAAGCGAGATCGAATAAGTTTTCTGAAAGTTATAGAACTTTCAGTAAAACATATAAGATTTTTGAACACATTTTCAAAACATTATATCTCAATATGTACTTGATGAAACTTTTTCATTTTTTTTTGTGTTACAGCTTATACCTAAGGCTTTCATCAAGGTTGCAACCATTCATTTGCAAAAATTTATATTCATTTGCTATTATCTCAGTTCAGAAGCATGCTATCGAAAAACAATGTATTGATGAATTGAACCTTGTAGTTTTATCTGAAAGTTCGCCGAATAGCATTAGGGTCGCACACGCATGCCAAAGTCGTGAGAGAGCTGTGAAGGCAACTCTCCACGCGGTGAATATAAATTTCATTCACGCTGTGGAAAGTTGCCTTCACAGCTCTCTCACGACTTTGGTATGCGTGTGCGACCCTAATGCTATTCGGCGAACTTTCAGATAAAATTACAAGGTTCAATTCATCCATACATTGTTTTTCGATAGCATGCTTCTGAACTGAGATAATAACAAATGAATGTAATTTTTTGAAAATGAATGGTTGCAACCTTGGCTTTCATATGCAGCTTCGTTTGAGGTTTTATATTCACTACAAAAAATATGAAAAATCTGTATTTGTTCAGAGTGTCATTTGGAAATTTATCATATTTTAATCAAGTACCAAGTGTTTTCAACTTTTTTTAAACTCTCTTAATGTAATATTTTTATACAGGACCTACTAAACTACATATGAAGAGTAGGTCCTATGGATTTTTCGTTCAGTCAATGCACTTTTATTGGT
Source organism: Aedes albopictus (assembly GCF_035046485.1). Lineage (NCBI taxonomy): Eukaryota > Metazoa > Arthropoda > Insecta > Diptera > Culicidae > Aedes > Aedes albopictus. The sequence continues at coordinate 200,213,885 of NC_085137.1, read as the reverse complement.
GGAGAACGTTTGGCAGATTATATGTGCAAAATATAGTAAATTTTTAAACATCGTCAGCTACATAAGCACATTTTTCATATTTTTTGTAGTGAACCGTCATTGGGAGTGAGGATGGGTCAAAAAAGGATACTCAAAGATTGTTTGTTAAATAACAAATGCAATTGAAGTCGGAATAACTTTTTATTTGGTATGTATAATTTTCTATGTGGTAATGATAGTATAGCAAGAAAGTATCACGTTATATGAATTGCTTAATAAACTACAAATGATTTAATATTGACCCAATCTCACCCCTTAGAGGGGGTGAGAATGGGTCAAAGTATTTGAAATCGCCTATCTAAGAAAATAAGTAAATTTTATTGATCATATCTAGTAAAGTCTGTATCCGCAATAATCGGGACACTGAAATACAGCTGTAACTCTGCAATAGATACATTAAAATTGCTCAAATTTGGCCCAATAATATTTCAAGTTGTGTTCATTTCACCTACAAAATTTCAAGTGAATCGGTGTAGTACTTTATGTTGTAGCAATGAAAGAGTAGAATGTGCGCCATTGAATTTTGTACAGCCCCTCGTTTTGCTTATCAGCGCTGTAACTTTTGAATTTGGCAAAGGAAATGGCTAAAACTTTGAACACAAACCATTCAATCTATATTTGTTGCATAGGCAAAATTTCAAAAAAAAAATCAATGCGCTATCAACAATTTTATAGCCGAAACATGTATTGGGACTGAACGTGATTTTAGCCTTTCAGACAGCAATTAGTCAGCACTCTTTATTAATAATCATCAAATTTTGCAGGCATAATATACACATAATTAACTACATTCTGAGAAAATTTCATGAAAATTGGCAGAGAAATTTAAAAGTTATGAATAGGCAAATATTGCACATGAAAAACACGAAAAAAAAATCACTAATACTCATCCCTTTCCACACCAGTAGCTTTCGAACCAAATGATCGAAGTTGATGAAATTTTGCAAGAAAGTGTCTCTATAAGTATCATAACTGCTAACAAAATTTTATTACTATTATCACAAAACTTTGAACTGTAGCGAAAAAGAACCATCTATTTTGCGAATGAAAATTGGTTATGATTGTACAAAATGTTTAAAACCACGTCTGATTGTTTTTTATCCACAGTTAAAAGTAATGCATCGATTTTTATGAAATTTGGCACAAATAATAAACATAGGGTAAGGGCCCATATAGCCGAGGCGGTAAACGCACGGGTATTCAGCATGACCATGCTGAGGGTGACGGGTTCGATTCCCGGTCGGTCCAGGATCTTTTCGTAGGGGAAATTTCCTTGACTTCCTTGGGCATAGAGTATTTTCGTGCCTGCCACACGATATACGCATGCGAAATGGTCATTGGCAGAGGAAGCTCTCAGTTAATAACTGTGGAAGTGCTTACAGAACACTAAGCTGAGAAGCAGGCTTTGTCCACATGAGGACGTTACGCCAAGAAGAGAGAGAGAGAGAGAATAAACATAGGGTAAATCGGGGTAATTTGGCCACCTTAAGCAAAAGTCGATTGAAGATGCAGAAAACAACGTTGAATTTCTCGTACACCGTATGGTCAGAATGTTTCAGATAATACTGCACTAGTTGCATAAAAATATCATAGTCTAATCGTGTTTAAATGCCAAAAAATGATTTTTAAAAAATGTGTTGTTTTTGGGTCGATTTTGAACCGTCGGGGTAATAAGAGCACCCTATTTTTAATAAAGAATTTATATCACCTAATGCAATACAAACTTAATATGCTTCGCTTGATGTTGAATCATATAGTATCAACTTAAAGTATACAGAAAACAAACTAATTTGAAAGATATTTAAGGTATTTAAACAAGAAAAGTCTTATGAGATGTTTTTGTTCAGCCCTCGTCGGGGTAATGTGGCCAACAGTTTAAAATTTTATTTTTCTAATTTACTATGAGACTAAATTACTTCGTTCTGATGTTTCAATCGCTTCAATATCAGGCCAGTATTGGAGCTCCTAGGTGGATTTTCAAAAATTACTAGATTTTAGGTGATTTTCCAGTGGTGCTCAAATTGCCCCATTGGCCAAATTACACCGACTACCCCTACACCAAAGAGTTCTCAGTCAAGTTTTTGGCCATTTTTATTGATTTATTACAGAGTTACAGCCGTACTTCTGTGTCCCGATTATTGCAGATACAGGCTTTAAACCTACTTAAAACACAATGTTATCATGACGAACAAAAACTTAGGTCATTTAAAAAGATGATTAATCCACCTAAAAGGGCTTTTACTACCGAAAAAATTGTTGAAATTTGATATAATAACGTTTGTATGCTGTATCGCTATTTTTAGCCACCATTATCATCCTCATTTAGAGTTTCAACCTCCATGAGAGAAGGGGCGCATTGAAAGATTGATTGTAAAAAAAAACATGATAGTTTTAGTATACTGCATAAGGCGCCGTCTACAAATTACGTAACACTATACATAGGGAGAGGGGGGGAATATAGCCGAGCGTTACGGTCCATACAAAAATTTTCGGGGTTTCATACAAAAAAGCGTTACGGAGGGGGAGGGGGGGTCTCTATATTGCTAAAGCAAATCACTCCATCTCAAGATAGAGGATCGTTCAAATATTATGTTACACAATATTTCACATTATTAGACCCTCTCCCGCAATAACATTTAAATGGATTTTTTTAATAAATTTTGTATGAGTTCTAGCACAACGGTAGAGTTATTCTTCTTTCTTTAGTATGCTACTACCCAGGAAATATTTTTTCATAAAATATTACTTTGAGTAAAGTTTTGTTTTGAATATAGTGTGAATGGACAATAAGGCTATAAGTCTATTATGGTCTTGTGAACCATATTTGTCAAGAGTTTAATGTCGTAACTTGTTTTGAGCATATCTATGATGAAAATAATTTTGTTTCTTGTGGAAATATCAGCCCGTAAGATGGGAAATTTGCAAATGTTGATGAGCATTGGTTTGTGCAGAATAAAATGGCATGAATTCCACAATCAGGTCAAAATTTTATCTTGAAGAAATAAAATCTGAATTTTTCATATTTTTCCTACAAATTACAACGAATAAGCTTCATTTGCTTCTTACAACATTTTTTTTTCTAGGTTAAACCGTTTTTGATCTGCAGCCGGTTGAAAGTGTACCGATTCTAAGCTGCGCAGGCTTTACCATAGCGTACCTAACGGGATTTTGAACGTACTTGACGAATTCTTAGAAAACAGGTGCCCTGCTAGATAGATGACGAATTTCGCACCAACTCGTCTTCGGGGTTGGCAGCACCCCCTCAGAATGTTATGAAATTTTGTAGGTTTCAAGACTTTACCTTTTCAAGCAACTTTGCGTATTTTGTTTTTTCAAAATTAACCTAGACTAACATTTAAAAAGAGTCAAAGTTCTTTAACCGTTTTTTTTTCACAAAAAATAACTCGAATATGATAAGATGTACAAAAAAGTGATGTATGGGTGACATTTAGAGAATTGTCCAAGCTTTCATGAAAAAATATTTTAAAAATTCTAAATACATTTTTACACGCTAAAAAATATATTTTTAAAATTAAAAGTCAATTTACAGAAAATGCCCACTTTTTTATGTTTTGAATTTTTTTTTCCAAGAAAGTCAATATTGTTGCCTAACTTTCCTCCATACATCACAAGATGGGCACTTTTAAGGAAAAAAAGTTTTTCTAACAAAAACTTTTTCATGTTAGTTTTTTTAGCGTGTTGCGCATTAGCCGTTTTTTTCACAAAAAATATAACTCGAATATGATAAGTTGTACAAAAAAGTGATGTATGGGGGACTTTTAGGGAATTGTCCAAGCTTTCAAGAAAACATATTTAAAAAATATAAAAAAATGTTTTACACGCTAAAAAATATCTTTTCAAAATTAAAAGTCAATTTACAGAAAAATCCCACTTTTTTATGTTTTGAATTTATTTTCCCAAGAAAGACAATATAGTTGCCTAACTTTCCTCCTTACATCACAAGATGGGCACTTTTAAGGAAAAAATTTTTTTCTAAAAAAAACTTTTTCATTTTATTTTTTTTGCGTGTTGTGCATTAACTCGTACAGTAATGTATCCAGAATCCTAATGACAATCCATTAAAACTTAATGGGCTCAACTACTTTTTTAATATCTTAACGTGCTTGACATTGAAAACGTGCTTGATATTGGAAAGGGCTCAAGACAAATTTGCTTTTAGGGTTTTATATCAATGAAAACACTTGTGTATTGATGAAATATTTACATATGTACACTGGAACCTCCATTTAAGTCGATGCATGGCTGATAGAAAATAATTTTTACCGTGCCGGCAATTACTAAACTATACAGTTTTATATTTTTTGACAAATCTCCTTTGTCATGCGAAGTGTTAAAAAATATAAAAGTCTATAGTTTTGTCATTGCCTGCACGGTAAAAATTATTTTCGATCAGCCATGCATCGACTTAAATGGAGGTTTCAGTGTATATGTGTATTCAATTATTTTCTTTTCTACAATATATACATCCTTCTTTTATACATTCTATTGTAACGTTTTTTGAATATTTGATCTTTAGTCTATCTGAAACAAAGTAAACTTTTTTGGATTATCTTTTGAATTCGAAAACTTCTTCGCTTCAATTTGATTTTCAGAAATTGGCACAAATGCATGAAATTTTTGTGTACCAGGTGTTGTTTTTACGTGACTGTATGTGTATACACACCAAATGTTTAGTGCTGGAAATCAGCAAAATTTTGCTGATTTTTTTTGTGCTGTAAGTTCAGCAACCCATTCAGCAACAAAAACGTTGCTGATCATCCAGCAAAGCCCATCTTCAACAAAGTGACAGTTCTTTTGCTGAACTTTCAGCAATATTACCAATTTGTTTTGCTGATTCATCAGCAATCGGGGATGTAAATAAATGTTGCAGCTTTACAGAAAGTTGTGTAGAAAAAAAGTAAAATTAATGTTCCTTAGTTGAAAACAAGTGTAGTTTCGTTACATTAAAAATCATTTATTATTTAATCTTGATGATTCAGTCAAAACATATATGAAGAAGGCTTTTCACGCCGGTTTGACCAACCACGATTCCTCTTCCCATGAGCCTTTTCATCACATGCCTGGAAATCGAAGGTTTTGTTAAGATCTAACATTTACATAAGAAAATATACTTACAGAATCATCCATTGGACATTATTTAACAAGGTTTGGTTGACACGTATCAAATAATTATTATTATTCAACTGCTTTGTATAATTTTCTCACAAAGTTCAGATTCAGACTGAAAATGATTGTGTTTGACGGGTGACAGCTCAAATAATTTGCTGGTTTTCAGTAATTTTTTATTTTGCTGATACGCATTCAGTAATTGCCTTTGCTGGTTTTCGGCAGCTGTTTAAAGTGACGGCTGATTTTGAACGTTCTGTCAAACAAAATGCTGAAAACCAGCAAAAATGGAATTGCTGATTAGTAATCAGTAAATTTTATAGCTGAAAATCAGTGAAAAGCTGCTTTGACTGCTGAACAACAGCAAAATAATGTGTTGCTGAAGCAGTTTCAGCAAATTATATTGCTGGAACGGAAGACAAAAATTTGGTGTGTAGTTCTTCAAGTTCATCCGTCATTTTTGCATATTGTTCATTTGAAATAAAGCAGAAATTCAATTTTGTTATATGTATATCTGACGGCTCCACCCCATCACCCCGAACGCCATTACCCCGAACGCCACTACCCCGAATGCCATTACCCCGAATAGGCCACTACCCCGAAATCCATTACCCCGAATGGGTCATTACCCCGAAAGCCATTTCCCCGAAAGCCATTACCCCGAAAGCCACTACCCCGAAAGGGCCATTACCCCGAATCGTTCAGGAGATCACCAATAAAGTGGTGACTGATTAGAAGTTGATGAAGGCGGTTATAAGTTAGAAAAGGGTAATCAGTAACTAGTGTAGGTATGAATACTAGGGGCATAGGATGGGCCCCTATGTTAATTCTATTCCTTAACAGACAATTTAGGTACCGATTTTTTTCCGTTTTCTTTTTGTAACGAGTAAAAAAATATAAAAACAAAACACATAGCTCCTATTTACTTCGTTTTAGATAGCATGACAATGGGAGCACATTGTTTAAGATAGGTTCCGTTTCCCTTAGATTTCCGTATGCTGTGCTTCATGCAAAAGTAAGGTTCGTGAAAACGAAAGCAGCAAACGCAATGAAATTAAGAAGACAAGCATAGGCGAAACTACCGGGGGTGCCGGGGTTGTCAGACTCCCCCTAGAATTTGAACACATTGCTGTGAAATATGGGGCGATGAATAATGTATGGATGAACTAATGAATATTTGTTTGTAGTGCACCCTCTCGCAAACATAGGTAGTTTCGCCAATGAAGACAAGTAAATACAAGTTAAAGACAAAGCTGCTCTTTTGAACTTATAGCTATGGCTATAAAAACTACAAGTATTTCAAACTGACATTTTCCCTTCTTTTAAAAGTTGGTTGGCCTCAAGCACGATTGTAAACTGGTGGCAAACGGTTGTGCTGGTTATCAAACTACACTTCTTCAAATATTTGCCTTCTTTTAAAAATAGGCTGTTCTTTTGAGTTTGCAGTTTCCAACCGTGTACTATTGCAGAGTTGTTTGGTGGCCAAGCTGAAAATTTCTTTATAGAAATGTTTTCTTCTTTTCATCAGAAGCTGTTCTTTCGAGTTTGAGTGTTACGTAGTTTATTTGCAGACGAATAACTAACTCCATAGCGGATTTGTTCTTCTTTGAATAATAGGCTGTTCTTTCAAGTTAAATTTTTCAGAATTGATTTGCGGCCAAACTGGCAACTAGATTTCTTTCGATTTTCTTTTGATTTTGATGGTCAGTTTCCAGAACATCAAGCCCTAAAATTGTTTTCTAAATATTTTTTTTCAAGATTGTAGTACTGGACTGGATTTCAGATATTCAGTTCAGTTCACTTAGCAAGGTAGATCCAGCATCGTTGGACCAAATTAGCTATTTTTTTTTCTGGCGACTAAACTGTTTTTTTTTTCCTTGACCTGATTTATAGTTTAATAACTGCCGGGCTTTCGTATAATTAATAAATTACAATTACAATTACAACTGTAGCTTTTCTTTTCATGAAAGGCTGTTCTTCTAGCTGCACTTATTAAGTTTACTGGGAATGAAAGTTACTTACTGTATATGAGATTTGCCCTTCTTCAATTTATAGGCTGTTCTTTCTAGTTACGTCGTTACCGGGTTGATTGGCGACATATCTCTATTCATTCCATCTGGTGTTTTCCTTCTTTTAAACTTGGGCTGTTCTTTCGACTTATATTGTTACAGAGTTGTTTGGTAGCCATGTTGCCCTTTGAAGATTTATGTATAGGGGCCGTGCATAAACTATGTAAGTAGGAGAGGGTCTATCCAAATTTTAAGCTGTATACAAATTGACAAATTTTTGTATAAACAAATCGTGGACTTCGTGGCCGAGCGGTTAGCGGTGTTAGTCGTTTAGGTATCTCGCATGCCTCGGAAGGTGGGTTCGATTCCCGCTCCGGTCGAGGAAAACTTTTCGTCAAAACAGAAAATACTCCACTGGGCCACTGAGTGTTATAGGGTATCGCGCCACTTGGGCGGTGGCTTCTATATTCGCCCAAGTGGCGCGATTCCCTACGTGTTGTCCATTGTCTAATGTTAGTAATGTACAGTCTGTGCGGCCTCTGGCCGAAGACGGTGTAATTGTCTTTTAAAAATCTACGATGAGGAGGGGGAGAGGACCGAGGTGACCAAAATTCGGTCTACGTAGTTTATGAATGGTCCCATAGGAGATTTGCCCTTCTTTAATTTATATGCTGTTCTTTCTAGTTTTATCCTTGCAGACCTTATTGGCTTCCAACCTATCAATCACATTTTTTCACATTTAAGGAATGTTTTTTTTAAGTTACACTGTTATAGAGTTTTATTACCAAATCGTCTATTCCTCCTTAAAAGATTTTTTCTTTTTCAAACTATAAAATTTTTTTCGGGCCAATTTTGCAATTTGTATTATTTGATCTCGCTAATGATCATTAGACTTATTAGTGATAGTTTGGCCAAATGCCTTTTCGGCCTAATGAGCCAGTATCGATAGCCAGTATTTGAAGGACCTTTGCTAACAGCTCTATCTCATACAAGATAATCTCTAATACGTATTATTCCATTATTTTGTTTTAAGGTTATTCTTTACAATGATATCTTCTGGTATTAAAGCTGTCAGTAATGTTATTAAATTAACAAAAATATAAAATACCCATCATCAGAATAACCCATCTAAAATATGCTTTCGGGGTAATGGCGTTCGGGGGTAGTGGCCCATTCGGGGTAGTGGCGTTCGGGGTAATGGCCCATTCGGGGTAACGGCTTTCGGGGTAATGGCCTTTTCGGGGTAATGGCTTTCGGGGTAGTGGCGTTCGGGGTAATGGCATTCGGGGTAGTGGCATTCGGGGTAATGGGGTAGAACCATATCTGACTGTTTAACTGCCCAGTCATACAGTTCTCGAGGAGTTGTGATTGTGTTTCCATAATCTCGAGCAAGACTTGCTCGTTTTGCCATTCGCTTGAGAGTACCTCCAACAGCGTCACATGGACCTTTGCCATGTGAAGTTGCGAAGAAGTGCCATTCTGCTTCCAATCCATAATTGGACCGGAAACTGCACAAACTGGCAAATTTTTTTTTGTTCTTATAATGAGCTGCTGCTCCATCTGACATGAAAGTAATTTTTGAGAAATCAATCGATTGTTTAATGAAATCCAGCAGTTTTGATATAAATAACTGAACTGCTGTTGTATCGTGTGTAAGTACTTCAGATCTATATATATAAAAATGAGTTTGAAGTCCCTTTGAGGCAACAAAACTCAAGAACGGATGAACCGATTAGCATGACTCTTGCACGGTTCGGTTCGTATTCGTGGTGGCTGTGTTTATATGTACAAAAAGTTATAAAATTCAATTATAAAAGTAAGAAAATTGATATATTACTGATTTTTCATGAGCTGGGAAGGAAATCAACACGATCGAAATGAAACCAATCTAGAGTGCGGTGATATTTCGAGCGCAACAGTTGTCAAACCACCACAACCGGGCAAAACAAAGTTTGCCGGGCCAGCTAGTATTATTATAAAGCTCAAGTTTTCCAACTTATTTTCTTTTCTGTAGTACACTTCATAGGGGTGAATGGTAGCTTGAGAATTATTCCAATGGTAACCTTGAGCTGAATTTTGAATGATAAATGAATAATTTTCTGAAAAGTCACAAATTGTTAATACTTCACCCTGTTTAAGAGATTCTTTTTTATCCCGCAAAAATGAGGATTGTTCTTTATAAATGAAATCATGAGTTATAAGCTTATCAACTTTTTCTACAAAATACGGAACAAACTCGTCTATAGTCTTAGTAATAGTTTCCAAATTGCATCGATCAGTGGTTAGCCATTGTTGAAATAAAACCGATTCTTTATCATTCGCTTCTAATAATGATGTTAGTTCACTGGTTCTAGGCACACAATAATACAATTTCAGCAAACAGAATGCTGTTTTAAGCATTCAGATATCAAAACAAGCTGAGAAACAGGTTCTATCCCAGTTGGGATGTAACGCCAAGAAAAAGAAGGCACCCAATCAAACAAAGTTGTAATGCCCATTGAGTGTTATTAAATGGGTATAAGGATTCTTGATACATCCTGTACGAGTTAATGCGCAACACGCTAAAAAAATAACATGAAAAAGTTTTTGTTAGAAAAACTTTTTTTCCTTAAAAGTGCCCATCTTGTGATGTATGGAGGAAAGTTAGGCAACAATATTGACTTTCTTGGAAAAAAAATTTCAAAACATAAAAAAGTGGGCATTTTCTGTAAATTGACTTTTAATTTTAAAAATATATTTTTTAGCGTGTAAAAATGTATTTAGAATTTTTAAAATATTTTTTCATGAAAGCTTGGACAATTCTCTAAAAGTCCCCCATACAACACTTTTCTATAGGTCTTGTCATTTTTGAGTTACATCGATTTTTAAAAAATCTTCGAAAAAAAGTTAGGCCCTCTTCAAATGTTACTCTTGAAAATTTTCGAAAATTTAAGTATGCAAAGTTGCTTATAAAAACCTAGTCTTTATGCCCACCAAGTTTTATTCGATTCTGAGAGGGTGTTGCCAACCACTGGTCGAGTTGGCGCGAAATTCGTCAGATGGTGTTTTTTTCGCAAAATCTTCGTGAATCTTTCCGAAATTAAGGTTTTCTGCATATACCAACAACAGCCCTTCCAAATGAGGTGTAGAAAAAAGATCGCAGCAAGCCATACGTGCCGGTGGCTGCTTCTTGAATTCGTTGTCATATTTTCGATCGATTCCGCGTATTTGGACGGCCGAATAGTAAATCGGTTGTTGGTGCTACGCCATTCGGCAGTGAATGCGAGTGAAAGTGATTCCGTCTTTAACGGCAATTTTCGTGTGAAGATCAAGTTAAGATGAAAAGTTTCTTTCGCGATTCTTTAACAGATCTGTGCGGTACCCTGACAGTTGTTCCACGAGTCAGTTCCCTGCCACGTTTTTATTGCGATGTGAACTGGCACTCCGTTAACTGCACCCGGTTAAAAAAAAATGCTGGATTCAAAGCTGAGATTGTGTGAAGGATCTGCAGTGATACATGGAATAAATGCTGCGCGTTTTGAAATCGGAATTGAACTGGAAGAAAAAAGGGTGTTTTCATCGTTCATCGTTGATGGGCCTTTTGGTACTACATCACCCAAACGACGCCTTTGAAAGGAAGACGCAACAAATGGGTTATCAACATCAAGCCACCGAACGGACGTCAGAAATGCCATTTCTCTATAAACGGGTCCAAGGATAAACAAACCACAAAAACCGCACAACAATTGGTGAGATCTTTCCAATATTATTTATTTATGAATAATTCTACTTCATTTGTGATATAACTATTTGTATAAGTTGAAAATTCGCTATTTTCAACATCCTTTCATCTATTGGAAGCTGCTTCAGTTCTGGGCTCTTTCTAAGTTGATGAAAGGATTTATAAATGCTTGCAAGGACTTGGCCAGGTGTGTGGAGCTGAGTGGGTCTATGACATTGTAGATAGTAGCGACATCAGCAATGTTAGTGGATATATTCAACTTTGCAACTCCATCCAAGATTTGTGCAAGTATTCATGCTATGCTATGCTATGCTATGCTATACCAACAACAGCCCTTCCAAATCTGACCTCCTTTTGTGAGGAACGTTATTTCCCATACTTTCTTACATAGAACTTTTTAAATTACATTATATGTTCGATTAAACAGAGTCATTGCAATCCTTGTAAAATTCTAGGCTTGTTTGACCTAAAAAAGTTTATACTTAAGTTGAAATTTGACTAATTTATGGCAAAAACGTATTTTTAAAATAGGTTTAAGCAATATACTTATAAACTCCTGAAAGTATGCAAACCATGTATCATTGTAAATAAAAGACTAAATGTATGCAGCAGAAAAAAACACAAAAACAGAACTGACCGAATATAACACAACAAAATGATTAGTTATAATCATATAAGAACATATTTCAAAATCATTAGTTTCGTAGAAAATTTCAAGTAATAAAAAAAACTCACTTAATTATCAATGTCTCAAATAGTTATTATCATCGGATGGACAAAACGTGTTTTACGAGTATTCATATTGAACGTACCTCGATAATGTTAGCCTTAGTTGAACTATTTGGTGTTATATAAGAGAATAAATGAAAATTATGCGTGTTCAGAGAAATTGTATAAACTTTTTTAGGTCAAACAAGCCTAGAATTTTACAAGGAATGCAATGAGGCTTTTTTATTAAACACATAATGTAATTTAAAATGTTTTATGTAAGAAAGTATGGGAAATTTTGAGCTACGTTTAAAATGGAGGTCAGATTCACAAGGTTGGTACATGCAGAAAACCTTAACTTCGGAAAGATTCACGAATATTTTCGAAAAAACCTCCATCTATCCAGCAGGACACCTGTTTTCTAAGAATTCGTCGGGTACATTCAAAACCCCGTTAGGTACGCTATGGTACGCACTTGGTAAACTCATATTTTCAATTTCATGAAAAGTTTCCTGAGATCGGTGGTCCTCTACGGGCACGAGACTTGGACCATGCTCGAGGAGGACCTCTCGGAGTTTTCGAGCAACGCGTGCTAAGGACGATCTTCGGCGGTGTGCAGGAGAACGGTGTTTTGTGGAGAAGGATGAACCACGAGCTCGCTGCACTTTACGGCGAACCCAGCATCCAGAAGGTGGCCAAAGCCGGAAGGATACGGTGGGCAGGGCATGTTGCAAAAATGCCGGACAACAACCCTGCAAAGCTGGTGTTTGCAACTGATCCGGTTGGCACAAGAAGGCGTGGCGCGCAGAGAGCACGATGGGCGGATCAGGTGGAGCGTGACCTGGCGAGCATTGGGCGCGACCGAGGATAGAGAGCGGCAGGCACAAACCGAGTATTGTGCTATTACTACTTACGTACTATTGTTGATTATGTCTTGTCTTAATGATGTTGAACAAATAAATGTATGTATATGTATGAAAAGTGTCCTGCCAGCTAAATGGACATCACCCACACAGGTCTTTCTATTTTGTTTGAAATAACGAATCTTTTTATAGAAGGGTAAAGTTCAAAATTGAAGTGTACAATTAAAATGGACCTGAAACGCTAGGCTGAGCAGAGGGTGATATCCAATTGGATGGATGTCAAAAATTGCAATCAGTCAAAACGATTTATAACACCAAATGCTTGTAAAACCAAAAAACTCTTAGGGCTCAACAAGAGAGCTCTATGTTCATACACTGGCCTAGTAACTGGACACTGCCCGAGCAGGTATCACTTGAAAAATATTGGCCAGATTCAGAGTGATATCTGTCGTTTCTGTAATACGGAACGTGAAACCTCGGAACATCTGCTTTGCAGTTGTGGTGCTTTATACATGCGCAGGCAAAGATTTATAAATAGTGGTTGCTTGCTACCCAGTGAGATCTGGTCTGCAAAACCTGGGAAGGTCTTGCAGTTTATCAATTTCATTGCACCTGACTGGGAGACGACGCGTCGTGGCAGTAGCTGGTTACTTGACACATGGTAATTAGCTGGCTAGATGCGAATATCAAAACGGAACATGCCACAAAAGTTCAGCCTATTGGACGCAGTGGTTCTATTTTCGATATAGGGTGACGAAGGGAATTGTCGCAAAGGTTTGTTTTTTTCATCATGGGGGGCATTTGTAGGCCAAACTATCTGAAATTTGGGAATATAACTCAGCTTGGCTGGAAAGGATTTGAGACTCTGAGTTCAACATGTTTCAAAAAACCCCCCTTGACGAAGAGAACAAAACTGCCGAAAATACGTAAGTTTCCCTAGGTAGGTACCATGTTTAAATTTATGTAAGAGTTGCCAAAACCTATTTAGTGTTATGGTATTTGAAAATATCTTTTTCTTCTTTTTTCTTTTTCTTCTCTTCTTCTTCTTCTTCTTCGGTATGGCTTAGTGTTCTTTGAGCACTTCCACAGTTATTAATTGGAGGGCCTTCTTTGCCAGCTATTGCATGAACTAGTATATTGTGAGGCAAGCACAATGATTTTTTTATTATCTTTATTAACGAGATTTTCAGCCCAGGGCTGGTTCATCTCGGTAGACAGCACAATGATACACTATGCCCAGGGAGTCGAGAAAAATATTTCTGACTGGAACGGGAATCGAACTCGCCATCTTCGGATTGGCGATCCATAGCCAATACCACTAAGCTAACTGGAGTTGAAAATATATAAACTGTCAAAAGAGGTTCTGCACGATGAAACTTAATTATTATATCTCAAATGTTGATTGTTATTAACCGATATGCCAAACAGCGATAATAAATTATCATTCACCGTTCTATCCGAAATGGCTAACCATCCGTATCGCGAAAACTTTTCAGAAAATTTTCCGACACTCACAGCTCAATAAACTCCTTCGGGAAATTTGCCAACGATATTCCTCTACTCGTTATCAAATTTATAAAAAATGACTCTCTGGCGGGTGACCCCCTTACCTATTGCCCCTCTTCCACCACGACAGTATCTACAGCAAAAACTCCCAAACAACTTTCAGCAAACTAATTAGCCGTGGTCGCGTTGTCCGGTTCTATGTTCTCGACATCCTGCGAGACTCATTGTCACCTTTCTCCTGATGGCGGTCCTGGGCACAGAAAATCGTTCATCTGTTTTTTCTTCTTTCTCGTGAACAAGCTCATGCAGCACACAATACGTGAAACGATCTGCTGTTCTTTGTGTACTGGCTAATATCTACCATAGAGAACAGAACGAGGGCTAATATCTACTACTATGGGGTGCGAGGGATGTGCACCACCGAGAATGATGTGTTTTCAGGCAATTCAGATTTGTGCCGCATGGACATAAGGAGCAAACTTAGTCAGTAGCGAGCAAGCAAGCCAAGGATCCACCTCCAACCGAGTAAGTAGGCAACGACGGCGGCACCAAAAGAAAGTGGATGCGGAACTACGGTATACACAGGATAATGAAAATCACGAACAAAATTAAAATTATCGATTTTTTCATTCGAAGCGTTTTGTTCGCTCGACGAAGGAAACCCGGGCGGGTTTTCGCGTACTTTCTCGGGGAGCGATGCCCTCGGTGTGTGCGTGACTGTGCTCGCGTAAGTAAGGAAATTGGTACTGATAGTGGATTGAGTGGTAATCTGTTCCGGACAACTTCAAGGTCTTCAAGATACGAGCATCGCGAAAGTTGCGGAAATTGGCGAATAAGCTTCTCATTTCCAAAGTTTTGATGGCAATTACCTGTGCTTAAGAGGTAAACCTCCTGAAGCATACAGCAATGAAATGCTAATTTTCTGAACTTTTACTAAAGTTTGGAAAGATAACGTAGCAAATACTGTCTTTTGAAGATTATAAGAACAATCCTGTAAGATCGGAAAGTATTTTTATCTAAAAGAAAATGTTTTTTATTAGTGTTAAAACTATTCAGTATTTAGGATCAATCAAAGATAATTAGAATGCTTATAGGGTGCGTGTACCAAATATGGCACTACCTAAGGAAAGCTATTTATACAAAAATAACCAGAAGACCAACGAGTGTCATCAATAAGTTAAAAGACAGCTTAGTTTCCATATTTTACAGGAAAAATATAGAAACGGAGCCAAAACTACTTTTAGTATTGATTACAGCGTGTGCCAATGATAGGAACCCTGTACCAGTAATGGTTACATTTTTTAGCTTCGGTTCCTTTTCGCACTATTTGCATGCATTCCTTATGGGGTTACTGGTACACTATGGCGAAAAAGGGTGCAAGGAAGCCGAAATTTTAAGAAAAATGATTTATTTCTACCATGATTTGAGGAAAATGTGGAGTTTTAATGAGTGCGACTGTCTTTTGTGAACGTGATCTGTTGTTCACAAAATTTTTCTTGTTGATTTTTACATCGTTAAATGCTGAAAATGAACTATGACGAATAATTGGTACTATAGCCATAATTGGTACACTTACCCTAGTAAGACAAAGATTGGTCTGGAGCAGCATCGATTTTCCGTATTTTTTTTTCTTTTTTTATTCAAAGATTTTCTGCCGTAGGCAAGTTCATCTCAGGTCGTGAAAATCAGGACGAACCAGAAGGGTTCACCTGGAGAGACTACAGAGGTGGTTCTTAAAACTACTTCACATGACGTTTTTCGAACAGAGTATCATTAACAGAGTATGGTTATGGACTTTACAGAAACAGCTTAAAAAGAAACTAAGAGACAAAAAGGTTAGCATATAGTGACGGTGGTGGAACTACAAAAAAAAAACTCATTACTCGAAATCCCGAACGGCTGTCTGGGGCCCTCGTATGCAGTACAGACGCAAAAAAAATGCTCCACCGAGTTGTCTATACCGCAGATCTTACAGGTCCGGTGAAAACGAGCTCCTCCGAAATCATGGGACATCCTAGTGTGCCCGGTCCGTAGCAATTTTCCGTAAGGCAAGACCGGGATACGATGGTTTTCCCACAAATTCCATCAGGGATCCAATCTTTTTTTTCCTCAGGATCTTCTTGTTTTCCAGCTGCATTGGATAGGAATTTCACAAAGAATTTCATCAAGGACTCCTAAATGGATGTCTCCAGGATTTCCTCCCAGGACTTCTGAGAGATTTTTTATCTACGAGGATTTTCCCCGGGTTTCTTTCAGAAATTAATAAATACAGGGATTTTTTCAGTAAGTCTTCCAAATCTTCTCCAGGCGTTTTTCTAGTATATCCACATGGAGTTCATCCGTAAATTTGTCCAGGAATTACCCCAAAGAATACTTCAGGAGTTCCACAAACGATTCAACTAGGAATTCGTATGGAAATTCTTCCAGAAATTTTTCCCCAGGGTGCCTGCAGGAATTCCTCCCGGGGTTCCTCCAGTAATTCCTCTCGGGATTTTTCCAGAAGTTCTTCCCAGAATGCCTACGGGCACTCCTCCCCAGAAGCTCAGGAAACAATGTAGAAAGAGTTGGAACAGACGACGTTCGGCTGGATCGGAGGCTTTCAGGTCGGCTCGCAAGGCCTACCAGAAAGCTATTCGGTCTGCTGAACGATCCGGCTGGAAAACCCTTTGCACAAATGTTTCCAGTCTGAGTGAAGCCAGTCGATTGAACAAAATCCTTGCAAAATCTAAGGATTTTCAAGTGAACGAACTTCGTTTGCCAAATGGTGATTTCACTTCCTCTGATGAGGAAGTTTTAGAATGTTTATTCAGTACACACTTCCCCGGATGTGTGGATATTACATCTTCGGATGAACCTGATGTCTTTTCTTGTAGTTATGATTCTTTAGCTTCGGCTCGGAGTATCATAACTTTAGAATCGATTGAATGGGCACTCAATAGCTTTGCTTCTTTCAAATCTCCTGGGGCAGATGGGATTTATCCTATTTTGCTTCAGAAGGGATTTGATCATTTCAAACATGTTTTGAAACAACTACTTGTTTGCAGTTTTGCTACAGGGTATATTCCCAAATCCTCGCGGGATATTATTGTGAAGTTTATTCCAAAAATGGCATTCGAGAAGGCATTCGCTCAAAAGCAATCATGCTTGGGTGTTTTCTTAGATATCGAGGGTGCCTTTGACAACGTGCCTTTCGATGCCATATTGGAAGCCGCACGGGGTCATGGTATATCTCCAATGATTTCCAATTGGATTCACCAAATGCTCAAAAACCGACATCTCTACTCGACATTGCGTCAAGCGGCGATTAGGAAATTGAGTGTTTGTGGATGCCCCCAAGGGGGAGTCTTATCACCACTTTTATGGAATCTCGTAGCAGATACGCTATTGAGGCAACTCAATAAAAGCGGTTTTCCTACTTATGGTTTTGCCGACGACTACCTAACATTGTTAGTCGGTATGTGCATCAGCACTCTTTTCGACCTGATGCAAAACGCTCTTCAGGTAGTTGAGGGTTGGTGTCGCCAATATGGCCTTTCGGTAAATCCGAGTAAAACATCTATTGTTCTTTTCACGGAAAAGCGAAACCGTAATGGTGTTCGAACTTTACGTCTCTTTGATTCTGATATCAATGTGACTGAACAGGTAAAGTACGTTGGAGTCATTCTTGATTCCAAGCTTTCCTGGACACCTCATGTTGAGTTCAGAATCAAGAAACTTGTATGGCCTTCGGGCAATGCCGGCGAACCTTTGGTACAACTTGGGGTCTAAAACCCAAGTATATCAAATGGATCTACACAACTGTTGTTCGGTCAATATTGGCCTATGGATGTCTTGTGTGGTGGCAAAAGGGCGAAGTGAGAACGGTCCAATCAAAGTTAGGCCATCTCCAAAGGATGTGCTTAATGGCGATGTCTGGAGCGTTCTCTTCAACTCCCACGGCAGCGCTCGAAGTTCTCTTTGACGTTGCCCCACTACACATTCATCTCTAACAAGAAGCACTTTCTTGCACTTACCGCCTATGGGTACTCGGTTTACTAGAGGAAACTCCTGTGAACCGCAGTTCAACACACACCTCGTTGTTTCCACTTTTGGTGAATTGGGACAAAGTTGTCCTTGCTCCAAGTGATCTTACAATTGCTTGTAATTTTCCATATAGGACATTTTCCACGAAATTCCCTTCCCGGGAAGAGTGGACATCTGGTTATCTGGAGAGAAGTATTTCAGACGGCATCGTATGTTACACTGATGACTCCCTTCTCGAAGGTCGAGCAGGTGCTGCTGTATCAGTCTTATTCACTTGGCAGACACTGCACCGTTTTTCAGGCCGAAATCTTTGCTCTTATGTGCGGAGTACAATCAGCACTTCAGCAGCACGTAATGGGCAAAGTAATATACTTCTGTTCAGATAGCCAGGCTGCTATTAAAGCACTTGCTTCGGCCAACTCCAGGTCGAAGATAGTTATCGCTTGTCGAACTCAAATTGAGGAGCTGAATTCAGCAAACGCTGTTCACCTTCTATGGGTACCTGGCCATTCTTCCATCGCTGGAAATGAATTGGCTGATGAGTTAGCTCGCACTGGAGCATCACATGACTTCATTGGCCCTGAGCCAGCTATTCCGGTATCCAAGTGTTGGGTGAAGCTTCAGATTGACACCTGGGCTGCCACTCAGCACAAACAATACTGGAATAGTTTGGAGTCATGTCGTCAAACAAAATTGTATTGTACTGAGCCATCTCTAGGGGTGGCAAAGTATCTAACTAATCTGTCTAAGCAGAATTGCAGCATGCTGGTCAAAGCATTGACTGGCCACTGCCGACTCAGTTATCACATGGCGAATATTCAGCAAGCTGATTCATTTGCATGTGATAGCTGTGAATCCGATTATGGAACTTCGTATCATTTAATATGTAACTGTCCAGTTTTTGCGCAATTGCGTTTCCGAGTACTCGGGAAACACTTATTAAGTGAAAATGACTTCAGAAACCTGAATCTTCAGGACGTTCTGTTGTTCTTGACCCGCTGTGGTAAAGAGCTATAGGCTCTCTTTACGCTTTATGCATTATCACAGTGTCCTTCTCAGGGCGCTGTTCGAACCCATTGTGGCACGCTTATGCGTTATTACAGTGTCCTTTTCAGGACGCTATGTGAACCCATTGTGGTACGCTTTTGCGAGTATGACGATCCTATTCCCTTACCTGTCCTTCCCCATGTCCTATCATTTTTCCTTCCTTTCTCCGTCAGGTAAATGATGAATAGGCTCGTGTTCATGGCGATGGCACAAATTTCCCGAATGGAGGAGAACGTGCCTCTAGAGCCGACCTACTGATACCTGATAAGTCTTCCAAATCTTCTCCAGGCGTTTTTCTAGTATATCCACATGGAGTTCATCCGTAAATTTGTCCAGGAATTACCCCAAAGAATACTTCAGGAGTTCCACAAACGATTCAACTAGGAATTCGTATGGAAATTCTTCCAGAAATTTTTCCCCAGGGTGCCTGCAGGAATTCCTCCCGGGGTTCCTCCAGTAATTCCTCTCGGGATTTTTCCAGAAGTTCTTCCCAGAATGCCTACGGGCACTCCTCCCCAGATTCCCCCTGGGATTCCTTCCAGAAATTCCCTCAGAACTCCTCCAGGAACTCCTTCTGAGATTCTTCCAGGAATTTCTCCCGGGATTCCCCCATGAATTCATCCTAGGCTTCCTCTAGGAATTTCTCTCGGGATTCTTCCAGAAATTCTTACCGGTATTCCTAAAAATACCCTCAGAATTCTTCCAGGATTTCCTTTCGCGATCCTTCTAAAAATTTCTCCAAGGATTCCTCTAGAAATTCCTCGAGATTTCTCCAGGATTTCCTCTCGGGATTTTTCCAGAAGTTCCTCCCAGAATGCCTACAGGCACTCCTCTCCAGATTCCTCCTGGGATTCCTTCAAGAAATTCCCTCAGAAGTCCTCCACGAATTCCTTCTGGAATTCTTCCAGGAATTTCCATCGGGATTCCCGCTCTAGAATTTCCTCTCAGGATTCCTCCAGGAATTCCTCTCAGAATGCCCAGGGCTGTTCCAGGAATTCCTTCGGAGGTTCCTCCCTCCAGGAATCCTTCCAGTGTTCTTCGAGGAATTCTTCCCGGAATTATTTCAAGAGTTTCTCCCAGAATGCCTCCAGAAAATTCTCTCAGGTTCCTCCAGGGATTCCTTCCAGAAATCCCCTCAGAACTCCTCCAGGAATTCCTTCTGAGATGCTTCCAGGAATTTCTTTCGGGACTTCCTCAAGAATTCATCCTGGGTTTCCTCCAGGAATCCCTCTTGGGATGCCTCCAGGAATTCTTTCCGGTATTCCCAAAAATACCCTCATAATTCCTCCAGGGTTTCCTTCCGCGATCCTTCCAAAAATTTCTCCAAGGATTCCTCCAGGAATTCCTCTCGAGATTCCTCCAGGAATTCCTCTTGGGATTTGTGGTAGTTTAGGGTTCATCCCTGTCTTTAGCCTACTAGATGAATCCTAAACTATCACAGGATTCTTCCAGGAGTTCCTCTCAGAATGCCTCCAGGAATTCCTCCCGGGATTCTAAAAGGGATTCCTTCCACAAAGCCCCTCAGGACTCCTTAAGGAATTCCTTCTGGCATTCCTTTGGGATTTCTCCAGGAATTCATTCACAGTTTCCTGCTGGAACTCCTACCGGGATTACTCTAGCAATCAGGGATTACTCCTGGAATTCCTTCCGGGATTTCTCGAGGAATTCCTCCCGGGATTCTCCAGGAATTCCTTCTGGCATTCCACCAAGAATTCCTCTCGGGGTTCTTTCAGGAATTCTTCTCAAAATTCTTCCAGAAATTCCTCCAGAAATTCCTCCTGGGATTCTTCCAGAAATTTCTCCCGGGATTCTTTCAGGAACTCTTCCAGGGATTCCTCCAGAGATTCTTTCAGGCATATCTAGGGAAACATCTGCAGTAATGTTTCTTGTATGACTGATTTTGGTGTTACCTCCGTACAAACACGGCACTTCACAAGTTGGTTAACTTCGAGCCCTGAAGAAGGTCTAAACCCGAGGATCGAAACGTCGGCGATGAAGTAAAATAACCAATGCTTATTTCCGTGACTGCAAGCCGAAACCATTAGAAGTCTCATATCTGCTGTAATTCTTCAAAGAATTTGTAGGCAATTCTAAAAGGCAGCTCTGAAGTATTTATGAAGGGTTTGTTAAAGAGTTCGTAGGGGTATTCTAAGCATGCCGGATGAGTTCCAAGAAGAATTTCTGGAGGAATTCTTGAAAGCAAATCCGAAGCTTCAGAAAAACTGCTGGACACTTCGTGGTGGAATTCCTAGACAGATTCAAAGGAAAAAAACTGGAGGAGTTTCTAGAGAAAAACTTTGTAAAAAAGTATGGCAAAACCTTTGATATAAGTCCAAGCAGAATAAAACTCCTAGACTATTAGAAAAAAGTTCAAAAACTTGATTGATGAATCACGTTAATAATTCCTGGTTGAATTATTGTAAGGGATTCTAATGAAATATGTGAAAAAATGTAAAAATCTGTAAAAAAAACCCCAAATGCAACCTTTTTATTCCATTTTATTCTAGCGCTTGCGCAGCCAATATTGAAAAGCATCCTGGAAATATCAAAATTTCTTCCGATATTTGTGAAGACAGTGAAGATAGCTCGACTTAGTCTAGTGTCTTCAGCAGCGCTGCGGTCAGTCAGCAATCTATCACAGAGGAGGATTCAGTTCAAATCTGCATGCGAGAGTGACGTGTGTGAAAATTTTATTATCAGACATAAATGCAATACCAACAAGGTTGTGATATACAGTGGTACAAATTCGTTTAAACGCACTTGATTTTTGAACCGCAAACTTTACTTGAAGGCCAACTGCGTTTAGTTAGTATATATTTCGATAGCCACTCACGAATAATACAATCTACTAAAGTTGCCAAAAATTCTCATCAATTCGATGTATTTTTATTAAGGAATAATTATCTAATTTTTGCAGGAAAATTCGTTTAAACGCACTTTTTTTGATTTTAGCGCAATTGTTTTTGGCAACGTATTGCTAATTTATTAATATCAATACGCATTTCTGTTATTGCTATTATTAGTGATACTCACTGAACTATTATCATAAATTTTATTATGCAACAACTTGGAGAGAATTTCATAAGAAGTAGGGAATCGCGCTACTTGGGCGGTGGCTTCTATATTCGTCTGTTTTTCACTATAACTCAGTCAATCTTGAACCAATTGACACAATTCTTGGAATGCGGTGAGATAGGTATAGTATCTACCCGTGTACAAAATTTCAAGTCAATCGGTTCAAAATTGACCGAGTAACAGTGGAAAACAGAAGAAAATAACAGACGAAGAAAACCACCGCCCATGTAGCGCGATACCCTATGTGCGTTTATACGAATTTGTACCACTGTATGTGAAAAATGAATTTTTTTTATGCATGAATTTTGGCAAAGTTTCGTCAGAAGCTGCTCAGAAGGCTAACAAACATTCTTATGGTTACTTGGAATCGATGTTGAAGCATCCTTCTGAATTGAACACCCAAAGTACCCCACAAAAACTTTGGTTTTAAATCATAAAGATGTAATGAGTAATTCTCGCTGAAACCAGGCCGCCATTTACATAAAGTCTGGGATTTCAAATTTTTCTTGCAAATTCGCTAGAATATGATAATAAAGGATGAAAACCACTTTGGTTGGGTTAAATTGATGGACCTCTCGCTTGGCAAGGGGCTGACAAGGTGACAAAAATGACGATTTTTCATCAAATTGCACCTAATTTATCGCATAATATCACAAAATTTTATGTTGTAACATATACAAAACTTCACGTTTCTATCAAGGGAAAGTATAGACCTTTCATTTGAAGTTGAAAAATTTTTGGCAGCCATCTTGGATTTGGTCGCCATTTTGAATTTTATCATTAAATCGCGATTTTCGCTGAGTTCGCAACCACCAATTTCAAATTCGAACTCACCATTAGAAACCTGAGAGCCTAAGCATTTCAAAACACTAAAATATATTAGGTGTGCATTGACCGCAACAATCGACGAAATAATGTGCAGGTTGAGGATCAAGGGCCGATTCTTCAACATCAGCATAATAAACGTGCATAGCCCTCACTCCGGAAGCACTGATGATAACAAAGACGCATTTTACGCATGGCCATTCGTAGCACCTTCTGCAAGCACAGCCTCCCGTATCGTTACACCTGGAGATCACCACAACAAACGGAATCGCAAATCGACCACGTTCTGATTGATGGACGACACTTCTCTGACATTATCGATGTCAGGACCTATCGTGGCGCCAATATCGACTCTGATCACTACCTGGTGATGGTTAAACAGCGCCCAAAACTCTCCGTTATTAACAACTGGCGGCCACCCCGGTACGATCTAGAGCGACTGAAGCAACCGGATGTCACCACCGCATACGAGCAGAATCTCGAGGCAGCGTTGCCGGACAAGGGTGTGCTCGATGTGGCCCCTCTAGAGGACTGCTGGAGTACAGTCAAAGCAGCCATCAACAACGCAGCCGAGAGCACAATGGGGTAAGTAGAACGGAGTTGACGAAACGATTGGTTCGACGAGGAGTGCAGAGCGGTTCTGGAGGAGAAGGATGCAGCGCGGGCGGTAATGCTGCAGCATGTAACCCGACAGAATGTGGAGCGATACAGACAGAAACGGAAGCAGCAAACCCGTCTCTTCCGGGAGAAAAAGCGCCGCCTGGAAGAAGCGGAGTGCGAGGAAATGGAACTGCTGTGCCGTTCACAGGAAACACGCAAGTTCTACCAGAAGCTCAACGCATCCCGCAATAGCTACGTGCCGCAAGCCGAAATCTGCAGGGATAAGGACGGGAGCCTCCTGACGGACATACGTGAGGTGATCGAAAGGTGGAAGCAGCACTTCGACGAGCACCTCAATGGTGAAGAGAATGTAGGCATTGAGGACCAAGGCAGCGGAGGAAATGACTATGTTGGTGCAGCAGAGGACGGGAACGAACCAACTCCCACGCTGAGGGAAGTTAAGGATGCCATCCACCAGCTCAAAAACAATAAAGCGGCTGGTAAGGACGGTATCGCAGCAGAACTCATCAAGATGGGCCCAGAAAAGTTGGCCACCTGTCTGCACCAGTTAGTAGTCTAGATCTGGGAAACCGAAAAGCTACCGGAGGAGTGGAAGGAAGGGATAATCTGTCCCATCCACAAGAAAGGCGACAAGTTAATGTGTGAGAACTTTCGAGCGATCACCATTTTGAATGTCGCCTACAAAGTCCTATCCCAGATCATCTTCCGTCGTCTTTCACCTAAAGTAAATGTGTTCGTGGGAAGTTACCAAGCCGGTTTCATCGACGGCCGGTCGACAACGGACCAGATCTTTACCGTACGCAAATCCTCCAGAAATGCCGTGAATACCAGGTCCCAACGCACTACCATGGACGAGAACAGCTTTCCCGGGAAGCTTACCAGACTTATAAGAGCAACGATGGACGGTGTGCAGAACAGCGTAACGATTTCGGGTGAACTATCCAGTTCATTCGAATCTCGACGGGGACTACGACAAGGTGATGGACTTTCCTGCCTACTATTCAACATCGCCCTGGAAGGTATTATGCAACGAGCCGGACTCGACAGCCGGGGTACGATCTTCACGAAATCCGGCCAATTTGTCTGTTTTGCGGATGACATAGATATTATTGCTAGAACATTTGGAACGGTGGCAGAACTCTACACCCGCCTGAAACATGAAGCAGCAAATGTCGGACTGATGGTGAATGCGGCTAAGACAAAGTTCATGCTGGTAGGTGGTACTGAGCGAGACAGGACAAGCCTTGGCAGCAATGTTACGATAGACGGGGTAGAAGAATTCGTCTATCTCGGTTCCTTGCTAACGGCTGACAATAACGTGAGCCGTGAAATACGAAGGCGCATCATCAGTGGAAGTCGTGCCTACTATGGGCTCCAGAAGAAACTGCGGTCAAAAAAGATTCACCCCCGCACCAAATGTACCATGTACAAGACGTTAATAAGACCGGTGGTTCTCTGCGGACACGAGACATGGACGATGCTCGAGGAGGACCTTCAAGCACTCGGAGTTTTTGAGCGACGCGTGCTAAGGACGATCTTTGGCGGCGTGCAGGAGAACGGTGTGTGGCGGAGAAGGATGAACCACGAGCTCGCTGCACTCTACGGTGAACCCAACATCCTGAAAGTGGCTAAAGCTGGACGGATACGGTGGGCAGGGCATGTTGCAAGAATGCCGGACAACAGCCCTGCAAAGTTAGTGTTTGTTAACCATCCGGTTGGTACAAGAAGGCGTGGAGCGCAGAGAGCACGATGGGCGGACCAGGTTGAGCGTGATCTGGCGAGTGTTGGGCGTGACCGATGTTGGAGAGCTGCAGCTGCAAATCGAGTATTATGGCGGCAAATTGTTGATTCAGTATTATCATGAGTTTGATGTTAACTAAATAAATGAATAACTTTTCACAGAGTACATCAATAATTCTTCAATTTTGAATGTTTGTCATCCTATTATATGTGCACTATTGGTACAAATTTCAGCCCGATTTATAAATCTTTCGCAAACCGAGAACAGTTCTCGTAAAACACTATTTTTAGACAACTTATTTTTGAACTGTCATATCTCCGAAACCAGTGATCCGAATTGAATGAAATTTTGAACGTTTATCAACATTATATTGATGCTTCACAACTTTTCAAAACACAGGTACCTTTTGAACGTTGATAAAAGTTATCATAGATTGACACTTTTTGAGTCTTTCTCGAAAAAGTTTATTTTTTACATCAATGTCATTAAATTTAAGTTTTGATATCCAAAGATTTTCTATATCTCTTCTCAAAATATCTACATCTACAATAAGATATATTAGAGCCTATTTGGATTAACGGAAAAACACATTCAACAATTTTTGTGTGGTATTGTTAATTTCACTCATTTTCCTCATTTTCTCGTTTACTTATTTTACTCCCATATAGGGCGAAAATATCAAACCGGTATAACTTTATTCGTCGTGAAAAAACATTATATTTTATAACGTCGTTTCAATTATCAATATATTTTGTTGATATTCGTTCCAAATTTCATTCAATTCGGTTCAACGGCTTCCGGGATATGACAGATCAAACATTAGTTGTCTAAAAAATAGTCTTTTACTAGAACTAACTTCAGTTCTAACTTCGTGAAAAGTTAACCAATCGAGCTCAAACCAATAATACACATAAAGGGTGAGTCGTTATTTTTTGTGCCACCCTACCTTCTACTGATTCGCAAATTGTCTACAGTTATCGAAATTGAACCAAATTTTAACAACAGTTTAGTACATTTATTTATTACAACTTCTTGGTATCGGTTCAAATTTAGGATGCGTTTTGATAAAATTTACGACATTTTCGATTGACGCCCTCCATGTGGGCATGTTCGCATCCTGCTTGAAACAAATAATTAGCGCTCTCTGGTTTGTTTACGCGCATCGTGCCTGGTTTTCACCCAGCTCCAGGCTTATGTTTCACTGACAACCATTCTTGAAACCTATTGATGAACATTAAGATGATCCGATAATGTATAATCATTAATTTTTCCAAGGCGCGATACCATAATTTTAGATTTTAACATGTGATTGTACAACATCTTTTTGCGAACTGTTAACTAAATTTATTCCATATCGACATGAATCTCACTGACAACTGCCCAATTACATTGATGCGAACAATAAACTATAAGGAGAAACTGTGCAAAATCTGGTTGATGTCGGTGAAGTAGGAAAAAAGTTACGTTAGTTTGAAAGTGGCACAATAATTATCGACTCACCCTTTAGAATAGGTTGACAAACAGTCAAAATTTGATAAACTCTATGAAAAGTTACAGCATGTTGAACGTTTTCGTGAGAAAAAAAGCTGCCTATCCTCAATATTTTGGCCACCCCCTGTATGCCATCGTGGTGCGAAAATCCAAACATCCTAGGAGGGTTAAATGACTAAGGTAGCCCATTTTCAATGTGTTCGAAAACTTAGAAAAATATTATCTTTTCTTGTATTTTCTCCCGAATATTATTTTTTTCTAAGTCGACATGAAAATTACACGAACAGTGGTAGAATTTGAATGGAATTTACGCGTGGGTATTTTTTTTTTTCTGTACATATGCTGGAGGATTTTGCTTTTCACATCCCTTAACCTACTCGGAATACGGCATTCGCTCGCCGCAAATGGGTACCGGTCAGGTAAGCGATGATTTCATAGAATTTGAAGCATTTCCTTTTGCTGGTATGCGGCCGGTGCGCCCCGGTCGGTATGAAATGGATTTCCATCGAAAAATCTTGAAATTTGATATCGTGAGAATTTGAGCAATGTACCGACCGAGGCAGAGGGGAAAATGGGAAATCTATTTTTTTTTCGGCATTCGGCATTCGTCTCGATCGCCTTAGGCTCGTGCCAATTTTCTATTTATTTGGGCAAATAAATTTTGCTGCCTGTCTGCTGCGGTCCCACTTGGGTTCCCGTCTCCCGGTCCATTTCTGCGGAAACACGAGCACAGGAATCATGAGAGCTAAGTGGCAACAATACCCCAGCCGGCATCTGCTCGGCGCGGTAATATTTGTTTGGAATGAAGTCTACAGATTGAAATGTTGACAGACAGGCCAGAAATTGTTGCCGTGCCTGGAATTGAGATTCGAATTTGCCGGATATGATATTCGATGGGGTGGGAAATGGATTTCACTTGTAAGCACATTAATTATGTACGGTTTCATCTGACCTGCAGTTCATATTACCATAAAATGGAACAAGGAAAGATTCGAACAAATGTAAAGAGGATGTATGAAACATGAATACAATATCCTCACGCCTACATGTTCCAAAAGATTTCAAACTTCTGAATACTCATAATTTAAAGCATGTAGACATAGGATCCAAAAGGGATTTATTTACAAATCTGAAATTTACTCAATGAAACATCACAGTTTATGTTAACAAAATGCTTTTGTAGACTTTCATTAAGGTTTTGTCATACATCAATTTGAATTCAAACTTCCATTAGTTCACAATTTCCCACGAATCCATCTGTAAAATGATCCTTGTCATCGAGATGGACTTTATTTCAGCAGCAGAATATTGCTCCTACCAACGAACCATTCATCTGTCAATCAATTGAAATCGAGCTTTCATCGGAATGTTTTTCTGTTCAATTTTCTCAGCATCATCAGGACGAAAGCAACTGTAATCCTAGCATCCAGGCGGAGATAGATTCCACATCTTCTCCGTATTTTGCCTCATCAAAGTGTGATAGGTATCAATTTTCCTCATAACGGGCACACCAATCAAGAAACCCTGTTCCAATGCATATTTTGCCATGGTTTATAATAGTAAGTTAGCACATGTATTATCCAAATCATATTTCCGTCACACGTGTGGAAATGGAAAACACAAGATCGAATGAGCACAATAACACACTACTAGGTACTCACCACTTGTGAAATCATGGATGAAGTAACGATTCCGCTGGGAGATATTAGTTCCCACAATGTGCTTTGCCTTCGGGAACAGGTTATTATTCCCCAGATGGTCGGAGTGTCCATGTGTGCTCACCACCCAGTGGATGTCATCCGGTGTTAGGCGATTTTCCTGCAACTCTGTGGAAGGGGTTGAGAGAAAGGGGAATAACATTGAATAACATTGTTTGAAAAATATATGTCTTGCAAAAACATTATGGCCAATGGATATTATACAATAGAAAATATGTTTTTTTAATAGGACAGATCGGTGAAGTACTAGATTTGTAGTAATGAGCTGAATTTTAGTATGATGAGAAGGTCAATTCTCCGTTTCTGCAATGAAATGGCGCAAAAAGCGTGGGTATTATGATTCCTTGCCTAATTTGATGCTGTTTGAGTAAAACTTTGGGAAACAGTGTTGTTGTTTTCTCCATTTCTTGCAACATAAAGAACATAGTTATCCAAAGTTTTGCTCAAACAGCATCAAATTAGGCAAGAAATCATAATACCCACGCGTTTTGAACCATTTCTTTGCAGAAACAGAGAATTGATCTTCTCACCATACTAAAATTCAGCTCATTACTACAAATCTAGTACTACACCGAACGTGCCCCATTGAGAATGTAATGCATTATCAAATCAGTAAATATTGACACGATAAATGCTGAGTAACGCGAAATACAGACCCAAGTTTTAAACAACTCATATCCCCAGTAGTGATATAATCGAGGTTACTCCAAGTTATTCACTTAGTGACCATCTTCAGATTAAAAAAAAATACGTAAGTGACCCGATTTTGTCAGCCCCTTTCCGAAAGACATATTTTGCTCTCCTCAAAAATCTAAACAGTTTTTCAAACTTCTAATCCCTCCATGA
The DNA here is from genome assembly GCF_035046485.1 of Aedes albopictus. Classification (NCBI taxonomy): domain Eukaryota; kingdom Metazoa; phylum Arthropoda; class Insecta; order Diptera; family Culicidae; genus Aedes; species Aedes albopictus. Next base: position 200,184,525 of record NC_085137.1, on the reverse strand, counting down.
TTTGCCTTTCAGTAGTAGTTTTATGATTATCGTGAATGAATTGAAGTTTGACGCTAAGATGAGAGAAAAAAAAAACCTCGCTAAATGAGGCTGACAAAATCCGGTCCTCACTCTATTATAAAAATATGCTTCCTTGAAAAGGCGCTTTTATACACATAAGAAATAATCTTTATGAATGTTTCAACTTTTTGCGCCCTTCGGGAATAAGAAAAATGTCCATATATTGTCTTCAAAAACCAATCAATTAGGGTTTTTTTCCAATTATTGCACGGCTAAAAATTCGTCAATTATTGCACACCTCATAATAATAACATGGAATGTGCAACAATAGGCGAGTTTTTAGCTGTGCAACAATTGGAAAATTACCCTACCCCAAATACCGCAAAATAGCACTTCTGATTTTTGGAATTGTTTTGCACCTTCATACATCTCATAAAATTTTAAATTGAGATACGCAATCAAAAATTAAATGGCTAATGTATTTTATATGTAAAAAAAACACCTAGGGTGCCTGTACCAGTTATCGCACTACCTAAGGAAAACTATTTCTACGAAAATAAGAAGAAGACCGACGAATGTTTCCAGTATGTCAAATGATTGTGTAGTTTCCATACTTTACAGGAAAAACAAACAAACTGAGCCAAAACTAATTTTAGTATTTATTACGGCGTGTGCCAATGATAGGAACCCTGTACCAGTTATGGACACATTTTCTTACTTCAGTTCCACTTCGCACTATTTGCATGCATTCCTTATGAGATTAACCATAACTGGTACACTATGGCGAAATAGGGTACAAGGAAGCCGGAATTATAAGGAAAATGATTTATTTCTATAACAATTTAAGCAAATTGTGAACTTTGAATGATTGCAATCATCTTTTGTGAGTGTGATCTTGTATTCACACAATATTTCATGTTGTTTTTCATCGTTAAAGGTTGAAAATCAACTATAGTCAATTTGAGGTACTATAGCCGTAACTGGTACACTGAGCCTATATAGCTTATAGAAATATTTTATCGAGCCTCAAAAATGTTGAGCCTAAAGTTTAATAAGTAAGGAGATAGGAATGTTTAATTTGTTATATTGAAAATTGTGCTTTCGTTCTATTAAATGTAAATTGTTCATAATATTTTTGTTTTTCTTGTACACTAAGTGTACTGGAAAGGCTATATGGAGGATCAAGTCGCATATACCATTTCGCCTCAGTTCGACGATTTCAGATGATGTCTGTATGTGTGTATGCATGTGTGTATGTATGTATTAGAGTGGGTCATCGTTTATATGGAAAAGTGAAAAATTCAATGGTATCCCTTCAGATCAAAGCTTTTTTAATCCCATTTCAGGACCCAAATAAGTGTGCAAAATTTGGGCACGATCGGTTATGTCTACGTATTGCGCATCGCGTTTTTTTTTTTTTTATAAAAAGTTTGTATGGGGTTTTACATGGAAAAACACACTTTTTTGCATTTCTCTCATAACAAGCTCGAATTTTTCTGAAACCGTGTAACCGTTAAAGTGAAAACATAGCCTAGGGTGTCCTGAAAAACTTTGTCGAAGACCGCGAAGTGATCTGATGCTTATGAAAAAAGTTATAGCGTTGGCATTGCTTGGCGAAACATCATGATTTTGTTGCTATTGTTATTCCTTTACATGTTAAAACATAAACACATGCATGCGGTTCGTTGGTTATATAACTATTTTCATAAGCATCGGATCGCTTTGTGGTCTTCAACAAAGTTCTTCAGAACATCCTAGGCTATCATTTTACAGTATCGGTTGAAGTTTCAGACAAAAATTTTCAAATTTTGGCTAAAATGCAAAAAAAAGTATGTTTTCCCATACAAAATCCCATACAAATTTCAATTGCAATGCGCAAAGTGTAGACGCAACCGATCGTGCTCAAATTTTGCACAGATACTCAGGACCCGTAACGGAACCAAAAAAGCTTTGATCTGAGAAAACGCTTCCGATGACCAACACTAGTATGTATGTCTGTGCGCAAAATAAGTTCACTCACTTTAAAGGCACTTCCCATTGGCCGATTTTTCGGATTTTAGCTCGAATTGAACCGGAATTGTACCGCAAAGAACAAAACCGGATGTTTTACATTAACGAAAGGGAGTTCTACAACTGCATCCGAAACGACAAGCCTGATTATGGGCAAGGCCTTCCAGAGATTGGCGACGTCACACAGTTCTAGGCCAATCTAAATATGGGAGAATCCTGTCCAAGACAGCGACGATGGGATGTGGTTAGCAGAAAAAGAGCGACAGTGTAATGCAGTTGGAGACATTACCGCGGTTAAAGTATCCGCCCAGGTTATACGTGAGGCTACACGGTATACCAGAAATTGGGCTGCACCAGTACCCGATTTCGTGCACAATTTCTGGTATACAAAACTCACAATGATTCACGGGCGGAGGCGGAATGGCGCTAGAAGACCCCACGCAGCTACCAGAGCTTATTACCAGGGGTATCACTTATCTTCTGCCGAAGGACCAAAAAACAGCTGACCCAGCAAAGTACAGACCAATAACGTGCCTTTCAAGTCTGTACAAAGTGCTGTCGTCGGTAATAGCAAGCAGGATACAAGCCTAGATACAAGCCCACTGTGATGCCAACAACGTGATGACCGAGGAACAAAAAGGGTGTGTGTGTGTGTGTGTGTAATACAACTAACCCCAACTGTCCGGCAGTGGTATTATGGAAGAAAGTTTTCTGCAATATCATTTTGATGCTTTTGCAAAAAGCTTTAGTCCGGGAGTTAGAAGGTGATAGCTCTATTGCAGATTCAGAGACCCATTTCAGAAGTCACTTTCACTTACAATAAGCCCCGCATGTGTACATTACCGTTATCATTTGGATATGATAATGCAAACACACTTCCTGATTCAAAGAAAATCTTTGAAACTGGCGCGTATTTAGTTCATTTTGTTGTAGTAAAAGTAATCGGAACATTCTCACCGGAATCCATCCAATTCAAGGTAGCGCTGCCATCACCAAGGCAACGTCTTCATTGTGCAGTCAGGCTTCCTCTTCGTCTCGCCACCGTTGCGCTTGCAGTCAGTCATCATTTGAACACACGTCACTTTAGCTCCCACGAAATTATGAATGTTGAGCCACACGGGATGATTCTCTAATCCCTCGCGAATCACTAATGGCATGGCGGTAGTTTAATAGCCACATACGTAAAAAAAACACGGAACAAAACTGCTGTCATAGGGACTTCACAATGAAAAACTACTGGAAGGCGTAGCGCCATTGACCGTTCTACGTGAAAACGCGAAAAAGACGGCACATTCCTACACTCTCGAAACGAATTTCAGCACCGTTTCCGAACCCGAACTACTTTAGCAGCGGTATTCAAACACACACAATCTTTGAAACCCCCGCTATCGCACGAGTCATTTGATTCTTTTCGAAATCAATACCTAAATCCACTATTGAAATTCTCACAGAACAAGCACTCTTCCACACGCGGAAGCTATCCGGATGGCGTAGCACCGACCAAACCGTCAGCAGAATCACAAAAAAAAACAATTGGCGAACGCGAAAGAAACGCGACGAGCAAAACAAAACACGTCTGCACGCGGCTACGCCTACTCAGATTCTCCATGACCGAGGAACAAAAAGGGTGTCGCAAAAACACGCAAGGCTGCAAAGACCAGGTCATCATAGACGCAGTCATTGTAGGTCAAGCCACCGAAAAGCTTCGTGGTGGGCTTCGTGGCCGAGTGGTTGCGGCGTCAGTCGTTTAGGTGTCTCATAAGCATCGGAGTGTGGGTTCGATTCCCGCTCCAGTCGGGGAAAACTTTTCGTCAAACGGAAAGTTCTCCTCTGGGCTACTGGGTGTTATATGTGTTGTCCGTTGTCTAATGTAAGTAATGTTCAGTCTGTAGAGGCCGCAAGGTCGAAGACGGTGTAATTGTCTTTTAAAAAGCAGAGGAATCTGAGCATGGCGTACATCGACTACAAGAAGGCGTACGACTCAGTACCGCAGTTGTACAAGGTAGACGGAAACGCCATCAGGCTGATGCAACCCGCTATGGGGATGTGGAACACGTCCCTACGAATTACCGACGGAACAGCTGTGTTGCGGTCCAGAACTCTTAGCATCAGGAGGGGGATATTTCAAGGCGATACCTTTAGTCCGCTATGGTTCTGCCTTGCGATGAACCCCCTCAGCAGAGCACTCAACCAATGCAACTATGGCTACCAACTGAAAAGTGGGGGAAGGAATACAAGAAATACCCACACCTTCTTTATGGACGACCTGAAGCTGTTTGCGGAATCACTACAGAGGCTGCATCAACTGTTGCAGCTTGCGATGGTGTTCAGAAACGACATCCGGATGGAGTTTGGAATTAACAAATGTCGGAACACGAACGAACAGGAGGAGATTCGGAATATGGTCAAAGGCGAAGCGTACAAATACCTCGGCTCCTACAACTGAGAGGTATTCGCCACACAGCGATCAAGAAGGAACTGCAGGACAAGCTCTTGCATCGTTACAACTGTGTTCTGAGGAGCTTTCTGTCAGCCGACAACAAGGTGAAGCAAACGTGCCCCTGTTGACCTACGGCTTTGGGGTGGTAAAGTGGACCAAGAGTAATCTCGAGGCGTTTGAACGAGCAGTACGAGTGGCGTTCACCAAGCACCGCATGTGCCATCCGAAGTCGTCCATCGAGAGAGTCACCCTGCCATCAGTGTTAGGAATACTCACTTGCGAAAAGTTATATGTACTCACTTGCTTCTATCTCAGTCCAGAAGCATGCTACCAAAAAAATGAGGTTTGAGGGTTTTTAGATTGAAGTTTAATCTAAAAGTTTGCCGAATAAAGTAAAGGTCGCAGACGCATGCCAAAGCCGTGAGAGTGCTGTGAGCACAAGGTGAGTATATATTGCACGAATTTCACGCACCTCGTACTCACAGTTCTCTCACAACTTTGGTATGCGTCTGCGACCTTTAGTTTTTGCGGCGAACTTTTATCTAAAAGCCCTATAAACATCATTTTTTGATAGCATGCTTCTGGACTGAGATAGAAGCAAGTGAGTATCAATCTTGTAAATGAGTATTCCCAACACTGCCTGCCATGCGCAGTAGGAGGAAGAGGCGTCACCAATATCCAGGCACAGTGTGTTTCCAAGATCCAGCAGTTGCGGGCATATTCCATAGAAAACCAGAACCGTCATGAAATGTATCACATTGCATGTGAAGCTGACCATGGTTACGCAGCGGCCTGCATCTGGCGCAGGAGGATTACCAGCTGAGCTGCGACATCAAGACCGTTGACGAGATGATAGCGTGGAAGCAGAAAAAGTTGCATGGGACGCACCCCCATCAACTGGAGCTCAAGCACATCGATAAGGCGGCGTCGAACGCGTGGCTGGTGCGGGGTGACCTCTTCTCGGAAACAGAAGGTTTCACGGTAGCCATCCAGGACCGGGTAAAAAACGATCGATCATGTCGTTGCAGGTTGTTCAGTGTTAGCTGGATCTGCCTAACTCGATCGTCACAACCCACTATAATAATAAATAGTCACTGAAACAGGTGTCCGCTGATGACATTGCATGATAGCTTGATGTATGTATTTGTATATGCATCGCTAATAAAGCCAGTAATTCTCACAGACATGACATTCAGAAGCTAAATGTGAATACGTTAAACAAAGTATGTGTTGAGAATATCAGACAACAGTTGAATACGGCGTTCACAACAAATCCAGTTGTTACAAGAAGGTGTGACGAACTACTGAAGCCTAAAGCAGACAAAAGATAAATATCGTAAATTAGGCTAAGTGTAAGTTCTGTATCTACCACAAAAACTATATGCCACATCACTGTAGCAGCGCAAATCATAAAAACAACTCCCAAACTACATCTAAGACAATATGCGACTATGACGTTCTTTCATTGCCTTTCACAATAGCACCGACGCCATAATAGCTGCGAAAGCGAAGAAAAACATTTCCTAAGGGTCCAGATGTCAAGATTAGTCTTGTGCGTATCAATATCATTATCCACCAGCTTTATAAATCATAAAGGAAAAGAAACTTCTGACAGCATCTTCTTCCCATGCTTCCTGATTGTACTGATTCGATTGTCTTTGTGTGGCGCTTGCTATCCTTTTCGGAGAAACACCCCATCCTTGTTCACAATACCTTTGTTCGCGACGTGTGGGTGTTTGGATTTTCCCATTATCCGAAACTCTATGAGGACACAATTTGGAAGATAAAAAAAAACTCCATGACTCAAGTGGTAGAACGACGTTCGGCGCCGCCACAACCAACGCACAGGCGAAAATGGGAGGATGGGAGCCCCGATGAGAATGGAGACGATAAAGTGCGAAAAAGGCAATCCCCGTCCAACGACGACGCCACCGGCCGCGACGGGATCCCGTTTCGTTTCCTGGTGCAAAGCTTCGGGCTGAGCCGTGAGCTTTGGTTGGGACGACGACGCCGAGCTTCTCCACTCCTCCACCATGGGCAATGTAATGGCACGGTGGGAAAAGACGTAATATGAGAAGCCATTTGGACGGCGTGCAATCGATTTTCCTTACAGGATGCCCAATTTTCTCATTTTTTTTTTGCTGCGCTTGGTTGTCTCACCGATGGCGTTGGGGTTTTGCTGCTGCTGCTGCGATAAATGCCGTTACTATGAAGGTATAGAGTTTGTTTTTTTTCTCCTTTGATTGCAACTCTTAAGTATAGAGTTAAACAGTTGTGGACGGTTCTATTTACCTTTTAAGTGCCACATGATTGAAATCAACTTACGCTTGCTAGTTCAACTAGGGTAGCGAACCACTTGGGCAGCGGCTAGTATTTTGGGCACTCTTCGCTATAACTCAGTCAATTCCAAACTAATTGACTTGAAATTTTGTACACGGCTAGATACTATACGTATCCCATCGCGTTTCAAAAATTGTGTCAATTGGTTCAAAATTGGCTGAGTTATAGCAGAAAAGTGCCCAAAATAGGACCCCTGCCGAGATGGTTCCACTTCCCTATGGGTCCTATTTTTTCAATATCCTCGGAACAGATTAACATGCCGAGTGAAGCTTCAATTCCTAGCATTGGGCAAAGACCGTTAGTGAGCGTAGTTCGCTAACCAGCCTACAAGATTAAGTCGTTTCTAGTGACCGTATAGGGTAGTGGAGGTATTTTGGCCTACCTAGGGAGTTTTTATGAATTTATCATATAATCCCTACAAAATCTTGGTAATTTTCTTTTTGAACACGAAAACTATTCAATTACGTAGTACAGGGGTTCTCAAACTTTTCGAGCTTGCGACCCACTTTGGATTTTAGGAAAATTTAGCGACCCACCAGTAAATTTTTCCACAAGAAAAAGTCAAATTGGGATAGTTTTTTAAATACATTTTATCGCTATCGTTGTGGGATAAACTCTTTTGTGCCAAAAGTGTCGAAGACATTCCAAGCTTTTTTAATTTACAATATTGTTTTCGTTTTCTGAAAACAGTCAAAATAAGGTTAAAATGCCAAATGAATTTGCTTCTGTAAACCTTGTGTCTTAACAAATTGAGATAAGTAGGTATGTTTCTAATAAAATTTGAACCATTCCGGGTTCATGTAACATACGGAACTCCACAGGTTTTTAAGAATTTTGTCACAAATTTTAAGAATAAAAAAAAACCTTAAATTTCCCAGTCTTTGAATTTTCTTTCAAATTGAAATTTAATTTCGTTGCCACTTAAAATCGCGTGTTTTTAGCGTGTTCTCTCGTGTATAACTTTTGAATACATTGAACAGTTTGGGCAGCAAATGCGACGCTATATTTATGGTGAGAATTTCTAGAATTATAGTACTGCTGGATGATCAGATAATTCCTTCTAAACATTTTAATCTTCAATTTTAATCTTTCATACACACTTATTTTACTCATTTACAGGAGCCACTTAGGTTCGGATTGAAAAAAAGCTTATATTCAGTAATATTTTATTCAAAGTTAAATTCGAAGTTCTTAAAAATATACATATGTTTCGGTAGACATAACCGTTCGATAGTTTGTTATCGAAATTCAGTAATTTTCTGTTTGATATTTGATACCCCTATTCAAGCACTAATCAAACTTAAACTAAAATTTCTGAACAGGCAATTTGAAGAGTTTACTAGAATCCTAATTATACTGATAATAAATTTCATCATTCCAGAATCGATTCTAAAATGAAGAATAGCTCCAATGTTCTGTATGCTTCGGACTATGACTCATAATACAGAAGTTTGGGAAAATTAAGGGAAAACTAAAAGTTTTTGTCAATTTCTCTGACACAAGCTAAGGAAGTTAGGGTAGATATTTGTTACAATAACGCCTAAACCTTCGCGACTCACTAAAATTCAGCCCGCGACCCACCAGTGGGTCGCGACCCATAGTTTGAGAAACGCTGACGTAGTATGCTTCATTTTGCTTTTCAGTTAAATTGCTTTTGGGGCTCAGCTGCTAGCACACAACTAAACGTATTACGCGTTCTCCAAAATAAAGCCGTCAAGTCCATCAGAGGACTACCTCCATTATGTCCAACAAATGCACTATATTGCCATAAATACTTATCCTTGGGTGATCTATACAGATTTAGTTTGATGTACACAATATATAAAATAAAATATGGAATTATCAAAAGCAACATTGAAATAACGTCAGCAACCAATATTCATTCACATGGAACCAGAAATAGACACAGATTTTATACCACCAGACCTCGTACTGAATTGGCATCGAGACACATTTTATATACAGGAATTGTGAATTTTAACTTGTTACCAAACAACATCAAACACGAAACAATTGTTATGAATTTTAAACGAAAATTAAAAATATTCATTTTTGAGAATTAGTTGTAGATTTAAGTTTAGTTAAGTTGTTTTAGTTTGATAAGAGATTCTTGCACTACTAATTAAACCTCTAAGCAAAGTAGCTGCGCACAGTTTGTACAAACTTTTCGGCTATGTATTTAAATAAAGAAAAAAAAAAAATATGTTGTGTTGATTAATATCAATAAATAAAGAAAAGGTTTTCACTCTTAATAAAAAGCACCAAAATAAAGGGAGGTGACAAAATTTCAGTAAGAATCGAAGTGGTATTATTTTTACAAATGAACATTTAAACCATTTGAATGTAGTTAGAGCCTAGTTAGAACTCAAAATAAACTGTTCTCAAGCTCGGGTAATCGATAACATCTATTGCAATGGAGATTTGAGGCATGGCCAAAATATATTCAAGATAATTAGATAAGAATATATTATGGACCACCTGTAAGATTCACCTTTACAGTTCTTTCGAAAGGATAAAAACGTTTACGACAACCTAATGTATATTTAAAACAGATAAAAAGAGAACGTTCGGGCCTTCTGTGACCTGGGTTGTTTTACAGGGGATAGACAAAATGATCGGGACAGGCAAAATTTTCACTTTTCAAAAAATGTTCAACTAGCTGTAACTTTCCGAAAAGTGCATCAAATATTCTCAGATTTTTACTGCAAGTGCATCAGTTAGTTGTATATTAATGGTCCAATTTTGGAAAAGATCGGGCTATTCTCCACGAAGTTATAAAGATTTTTGAAAAAGGTAAGATTATCCGATGGCCAACTTTGAGCTGTTATATCTCCGGATTCAATGAATCGATTGTAATGAAATTTTGATCATTCATGACTTATATAGTGAGCTCTGGAAAACATTTGACTTAACTTGAAATTTTTAGCAAGAGAAAAAGTTATAGCGATTTTATTTTTTTCACGGTTTTTTAGTTAATTCCATTACTTTTTAAATATATTGGCGACTATGTCGTTACTTTCCCTCAAAACACATTTCTATAGAAGTCAATTAGAGAGAAATTAAATGAACTATTATTTGCATCTTGAATTTTGAAACGATGTTGAAGTTTTGGATAATTTGGCGTTTTATTAGAAAAATAATCTTATTGTCATAATTTTCTTCCGTGTTAAGAATTTTAAGTTAAGTCAAAGGTTTTTCATAGCTCATTATACAAGTCATAAATGGTCAAAATTTCATTGCATTCAGTTCATTGAATCCGGAGATATAACAGCTCAAAATTGGCTATCGGATAATTTTACCTTTTTCAAGAATCTGTACAACTCCGTGGAGAATGGCCCGATCTTTTCCAAAATTGGACCACTGCTACACAACTACTTGATGCACTTGCAGTAAAAATTTGAGAATATGTTATGCACTTTTCGAAAAGTTACAGCTAGTTGAACATTTTTTGAAATGTGAAAATTTTGCCTGTCCCGATCATTTTGTCTATCCCCTGTACGTTCATCTTATAATGTGATTGTTATGGGTTCGATTTGCGATCTAATAACTTTTTGCCGAAGTGGAAGTTTCAGGGGGTTCAGTCATTGCTATCCATCCCAGCGATTCTATGATGGATGAGATTATTTGTTAATAATGTAGGTTATACAAATTACGTATTATAGAATCTATTATATTTTTGACTACCTTCCAATTCGTTACAATATGTGTGTGTAAAGTCCTTATATTTTGCAAAATGTCATTAGACTTTCAATTTACCTTAAATTGTTACGTAATTTATACATGGTGCCTTACGTCATGCAATAATTAATAATTTCGTGTTATGCGTAACACTTTTCATCCAACATTTTACACTTCAATGTGTAAAAACTGGCGAACTTAACAAAACTTCCTTATTGTTGGAACGTTACGTAATTTTTAAACGTTCCCTACCTCAAAAAGTTAAAAAAGTTGTCGCATCGTTTGAACTTTGCATGAGCTTTCGCGAAAACATCTGCATTTTGTCAAATAAAAATTTTTTTATTGAGGTGGTTTAAAATAAAATCAAGTGGTCCAAAATAGAAGCCATACACCTTCAGGAGTTTTGTAATTTCTTGTATTTACTACCAACCTTTTAAGTTCTGTTCGACTCTATTTGACAGAAAACATGTTGCTCTTCGTAATGCCACCCGCTGTTCACCCACTTCCTTAAGAGGTCCACAATACCTCCTTCACCCTAGTAGAAGCAACCAACGGATTTGGAAGTGTAGGTTACTGTCATAGCCTATCATGGGTTTTGAATGGCGAAGACAAGATTTAGCAACAACAGTTATTTATGCTACGAATTGCAAAAACATGATTTTTTCAGCACGAGTCGTATATGTACGGATAAATACCAAGAGTGCTGAAAAAAATCAAGTTTTGCAACGAATTGGATACAAAATTGTTAACAATTATTTTATACAACTCATTTGGGTTGCATAATGTTCATGATGCAACTCATTTCAATTGCATAATGAAGCACTGCGTAAAAGTAGTTTGTGGCTCATTTGTGATACCGAAATGAGTTATATAAAATAGAAATTATGATGCAGAATTGCATAAAGTAAGTATGTATTTACTTCTGGCGCTGCCTTGTGATCATGAAAGTATCGATGCCCGGAGCGGGAATCAAACCCTCACTCCATAGCATGGTGCGATTAGAAGCTTGGTGGCCATAAACGCACGGCTACGAGGCTCCACAATTTGATGGCATAAATGATTACGTTTGGATAGTCACTGCGACCAGTTATTGCACCTTTGGTGGCATTATCTGTATCCTTAGTGTAGTGCATGTCGCATTACACTAAAATAGCATTGAAGGGCAATAGAGTATCGATTTTGATACCGTTTTTGTTTTGTTTTCTAAGAAGCTTCAGAAGCTATCAGGTTGATAAGAAGGTCACACTATTTAGACTTAAGAGTCGCCGAAGGATTTCCTGGAGCAACCTTGTAGGAACTACATGAAGAATCACTGAAAGAATTCATGGAGGCACACCTGAAGGAACAACTGGATTAATCCCTGTAGGAAATGCTTTACAAAACCCTAAAGGAACTACTGCGGGAAGCACTGGTGGTCTCGCTTAGAAAGATCCCCTCAGAAAGTTCTAAATAAATCCCTGATTGGAATTTAAGAGGAATTTTAGAAGAAATTCCAGGAAGGATCCCCGAAAGAATTCCAGGAGGTGTCCTTGAAGGCATCTCCAAGGAAATCCATGAGTAAACCCCGAAAAAATTACAGCAGGAACCTCAAAAGGGTTCCAACGGGAATATTCAAATGAATTCGAGGAGGAATCTCCAAAAGATTTCTAGGAGGAACCATGAAAACACATCCAGGAGGAATCCTTGAAATAGTTTCAGAAGGAATCCCTGAAGGAATACCACGAGGAATCTCTGAAGGTATTTCTGGATGAATCCCTTAAGGATTTGCGAGAGGAATCTCCGAGAGAATTTCAGAAGGAATTTCCAAAATAAAATATAGGAGGAATCAAGGAATGATATCCAGAAGAAATTCTCGAAAGATGTTCAAAAGGAATCCCCGAAAAAGTGCCACGATGAATCCCTGAAAGAATTCCTGGAGGAGTCCCTGAAGGACTTTCTGACGGAATTCCCTTAATGATTTTCAAGAGGAATCTCCTAAGGAATTTTAGAAGGCATCCCTAAAGGAAGTCCAGAAAGAATCCCTAGACGAATTCCAGGAGGAATTCCCGAATGATTTCCTGGCGGAATCTCTTGAGGATTTTCAAGAGGAATCTCCGAACGAATTTAAGAAGTAGGGTATTGGTTCCCTTATTATGCATGTGGCTCCCATTTTAATCCTACGAAAAACGAAGGATTGAAGCGTTGTTTGTTTTGTTTCTTATTTTTGTTATTTTTGTTAGAAGTGAGCAAGCTTGAAAACAAAAAGAACGGAATCAATCGGTGCCGTAATCGCTTGTTTTCGAAAAGAATGAATATGGGAGCGTGAGATTACTGATGGCACACATACCTTAATACCCTTAGAAATCTTCGATAGAATTCCAGGCGGAATTCCCGAAGGAAGTCCAGAAAGAATTCTTGAAGATTCCAGAAGGAATCTTTCCAGTAATGGAGAAGGCTTTCCATCCGGAATCCCCGAAAAGTTTTCAAAAGGAATCCCCGAAAGAATTTCAGAAGGAATCTCCTAAACAATCCCGCGAGGAATCTCCGAAGGATTTCTAGGAGGAATCTTGGAAGGATATCCACAAGGAATCCTCGAAAGGTTTTCAGAAGGAATCCCCGAAAGATTTCCACAAAAGAATATTGAAGGAATCCCAGAAAGATTTCATGGCGGAATCCCCGAAGGAATTTCAGAAGAAGTCCCCTAAGGAACTTCACGAGGAATCTCCGAAGGAATTACAGGAGGAATTCTCAAAGGAAGTCCAGGAAGAATCCCTGAAGGAATTCCAGGAGGAATCCCCAAATGGTTTTCTGGTGGAATCCCTTAAGGATTTTCAAGAGGACCTCCCGAAGGAATTCCAGGAGGAATCCTTGACAGTTTTCCAGGAGGAATCTTTCCAAAAAGAAGAAAGCAGGAGGAACCCCCAGAGGGTTTTCAGAAGTAATCTTCGAAAGATCTCCTGAAGAAATTCCAGAAGTAAATCTTGAAGTTTCCCTGAAGAAAACCCTGGAGGAATTGTTGTAGCAACTCCTTGAGAAACCTTAAAGGAAATCCTGATTATAATGCCTGATTATAGTCCTAGGAAAATTATTGAAGAAACTCCTATAAGAGTCCCTAAAGGAACTCCTGTAGGAATTTCTAAAAAAAAAACTTCTAGAGGAATCTGTGATGTAACTCCTGGACCTGGACGGGTTCGCGAATCCTTCTGAAAAATCTGAAAGAACTCCAGAAGCATCTCTGGAACTTCTCGAGAAATCCTCTAAAATCCTGGAGAGATCCCCGAAAGAACTCCTGGAGAGAAATCTAAAGGAACTTCTGGGAGAATACCTTGAAATAGCTGAGGGAACTTTTGTAGGATTCGCTGATGATACACCTGGAGGCTTGAATTCTCCTGCAACTACTGGGGAGATCCTTAAAGGAGAACTATTATATTGCAGGAATACTCGCTGGAACTCCTGGATTAATCCCTGGAGGATCATTTTTAAGAATACCCGAAGGAAGAAATTCCAGGAGAGATCCCAGTAGGCTCCCGTAGAAAATTCTGAAAAAAATCCTGGACTGTGATTCGAAGACGAGCCAGCCTCGGGCTGAAAATCCCCATAATCAATAGTCAATTCCAGGAATTTCAGGTGAAATCCCTGACGAAATTGCAGGAGGGATCCTTAAATAAATTCCAGGAGGGATATGTGGAAATTTGGCTGATGGTTCTCGATGAGAATCGGCCGAAGAAAGAGAAAGAGTATTGTCCTGTTATGATCTTTTCAGCAGCTGTCAGTCGATAGAGTAAGCGCTACCCCGAGTGGGAAATGTGCACACATTATCGATTGCCTGTTGACATGTTTAGGGCCAAGACTATAAACCAGTGATTCCCAAAGTGGGCGAAATCGCCTCCCTGGGGGCGAAAATCAGGCTCAAGAGGGCGAAAATGTGAAAAATCAAAATTGGGGGGCGAAAATACTTAAAAGGGGGGCGATTTGTCAATGATTGGAAAACATCAATAGAATTACAAGTCGAGAATGTCAACTGAATAATAAAAACTCCCTGACATTCAAGTTGACAGTTCAAGTTTTGTATAGGATTATAGAAAAAAATCTGTTACTATTAAACTTAAACATCGACTTAATTTTACTGAATTATTGCTATTTATCTGGACTCTTTGACAAAATTACTAGAAAAAAAGACTGCTACACGTATTTCTGAAGGGTCTCTGTGAATCTAGATATCTTTAAAAAGTTATTTGGAAACTCCTATAACGAACATTCGTGAATTCTGATTAGTTTTTGTCAAAATTATGGAAAGAACAGTTTTTTTCCGCGATTCGATAAGTAAAATTGGGTTTAAACTCGTAGGCGGATTTCTTCGTGGAATTTCCAATAAAAAACATGAGGTCCAAACGCATATCAAAAGACTTTTCTGATAAAATTCGTAACACAGTGTTCACAAACAACTTCACAAACGTGATTGAAAATATATCAGAGAAGCTTCTCGGAAGAATTGCAAACTTTGCTGGAAGTTAATTTGAAAACATTCCTAAAATTCCGTTCAAATCCAGTCATGAATCCTGCATATTTGCTTATATTTGTCAATTTATTTAAAATACAGGAAGTATTCAAATTTTTATGAAACTCGTTGATTTTGATATGTATTTGGATTTGGAGAAAATTAACTACATTTATTACATTTGAAAATACATCGACATTCTTCTGAGCTGCACTTTTACGTATACCAAAATTTTGTTATTGTTTTCAAATCCTCCATCAGTCTTATTTGACTACTTATGAACAAACATCGACTCAGGGTTGTTGGAAAACTCCCTTTAAAGCTATGTTCACTTAGAATCCGGAATCATGTCACATTTTCTAGTGGCGCTCTCAATGAACATAATCATCATTCTTTTGCAGCACTCTGATCATACACTAATCCTCTTTAAATGGTGAAAATTTCATCGATTTTCTTGCAACGAGTGAAAAGTTATTTCAGATTAAAGACAAGAGGAGGAAAAAAATCTTGCACAAACACGTTGAAAATTTAGCGTGGTCAGGTACGACCAGTCTTGTTAGAGATCACAGTCATTTGAATCTTTTCGTCGATATTCGGTTTCCTTTGTCTCCGACATTCGTCACACAAGCAATCAAACTACTGTACGAAGCAAAAATGTCAAACGAATGCACTTCACCACGATAGCGTCTTCGGAAGACGGCTCGGCTTTTGCTATTCCTGTCTTCTTCTATAATGAGAGTTGTATTAGCCAAATGTGTGTCGTATTCAATGCAACAAGCAAGAATAAACTAAAAATAACATTCATAATCGGAATTGACGGAAAATCTATGCGAAAAGCTAGAATTAGACAAATGTCATCGTGTCAGACGACATTGATTTGACGTTTTCTTGTGTTTATTGAACTTCGTTCTACCGCTCGTATTGTGTGTAAGAGATAACGGTAGCGCACGAATGTAACTGCGGCGACGAAATGAAGGTAGTGAAAAGTGTCGAATGTTTACAAGACTGGGTACGACAGTCGCGAAAAATGTTAATATCGTCAAAACCATTATGTGTTATGTGCACAGATGTTGTTAACCATGGCATAAGGAAGTGTCCTCGGAAGAAAAAAGTTTGGGTTCATTGATAAATCTGCTTTGAATTTGAAGATTTGGCAAGAAGTTCGAACTCTGGGCATGGTTTTTTCGCAACAAGATGATGAGAACCAATTCATACAAGGATGACAGCCTCAAGAATCGCGTGCTGCTTTTCAAAAACGCACACAAGGGATATGTAGAAGTTTTACCTATTTTGATGAGCTGCCATGACAGCCGGAGACGTTCAGTGGTATCGTCACAGATGGGTAGTGTTTATCAACGAAAAAAAAAACACTCAAATTTCGCGTTTTCCCAATTCACTGAATTGCCCCTCATTTCGCAATAAAAAAAAATTTGGCAATTTTTCTTCGGAATCCTAGTCAGACTAGTCAAGGCACTCAGGACACTGCATAGATGACCTGATTGTTGAACAAACGTGTAGAAGGGGTTGTTGCTAAAATTTACCACCGTTATGCAGATTTTTAGAGAGGTCAACACTGAAAAAGTGAGAAATTGTGTGAAAAAAAAATTAATAAATTCCAATGATATTTTTTCCATGAAAGTACAATAAATAACCTTTGTTTTGAGGGCTTCACCTTTAATGTTTGTTATTCCATCCCTAAGATATACGTGATTTTGTCATTCCTGATTCTTAATGAACATAGCTTTAAGAACAATAAAATAAATAGATAAAACATCTGGTTGGGAATATCGAGTGTTCATAGACGTTCACAGTCCGTTCTATTTCGATTAATTAATTCTCAATCAACAACGGTTTGAGAAGTAGACACTAACACTATTTCAATATTTATGTAAGCACGATTAAAATTTAGTATATTTTTTTCAAATGCGGAACATAAACGCATTTACAAAATAATTTAATAAGTGACACAGATTTAGATACATTAAATGGCACTACTAGCTGTGACACAGTAGCGCTTTCAAAGGTTTTAGCTAAGCACAGTTTCAGTCTTCTATTATAGAAAAATAAAATCTCACCTAGGGGGGCGAAAATATGTTTTGGGAGCTCTAAGGGGGCGACACCTCCTAAAAGTTTGGGAAACATTGCTATAAACACACTGCAAGATGCTCATTGTCAGTCATATACCACACAGGATCCCAGGAGGAACTCCTGTATGAATTCTGTTGTGATCCCTCAAGAAACTTCTAGAGAGATCCGTAGAGGCACGTCAGGCAAACCCCCTGATTGGAATTTTAGAGGAATTCCTGAAGTAGCTCCTGTAATATTTCCTAAAAGAACTCGTGAGGAATTCCTGAAGGAGCTTCGGCAGAATTCCCTGAAGGAACTCCTGAGCTGAATCGCTGGAGGACGGCGTGATAAGTAGCGGTGGGAATGAAACTACAGTCAAACCTCCATGTGTCGATATCGAAGGGACCATCGACTCATGGAAATATCGACTCATAGAACATTTTTCAAAAAATATATTTTTTTTTGAATCAGCATAAATATTAGTATAGTTGGGTCGGGTTACGTGCCAAAATGATAGATATGACTTTTTCAATTTTAAATTATTATTTTCAGCAGCGACTTCTTGTAATCACAGCACTTTCTACATTTTCAGGGAAAAATAGAATAGATGCGTCCAATCGAATAGGGTAGCGAGCCACTTGGGCGTTGGTGTAGCGCCTCCCGGTCGCAGTCTGCAAATCTCAACGTAAATCAGGAACATCTCCAGGCTATCCAGGCCAGTTACGACATTGTAATGTTCCAAGGCGCCTCCCAGCACCAATTTCAATGCCGTCACCGGCCTCACGGTACCAAATCCGTAACACCCGTAAGGCCATGAAATGTCCACCCTGCTCTCGGATCACTCCACGGTCGATGGAATCTCAATACCACCCGCCACTAACGACGCCATCTGGAATTGTTGGCGACTATCTTGGTTGGATCTCCATTTAACAGCTTGTGACTGTACTTCGCCGTTCTCAAGAAACACAGAAGTTATATCAGAAGCTCAACATAGCCCGCAAAGGCTTCGTGCCGCGAGCCGAAACGTGCAGGGATAAGGACGGGAGCCTCCTGACGGACGGACGTGAGGTAATCGAAAGGTGGAAGAAGCACTACGATGAACACCTGCATGATGCGGGAGCGCAGACATGGAAGACAAAGGCAGTGGAAGAAATGACTACGTCAGTACAGCAGGAACAATAACGAGCTAACTCCCACGTTGAGGGATGTTATAAATGCAGTCCAGCAGCTCGAGAATAATAAGTCAGTTGGAAGGATGGCATCGGAAGGATGGCATCGGAAGGATTCATCTTTTTGAAATTCCCTATTACGTAATATTTTAGTGACCCCTTTTAGTGATGAGGAACATGATGATTGCTGCGTTGCATGTTGCTACTTTTATCTAATTTTGGGCCGTCTCGTCATCATGTGAAGATGACCACGATCGCATTCGCAGTTGAAGAGGAAAGCTTGATGTTTGTGCTGAACACGCCAGTGAAACCTAGTATGTATCATTTGAAAACACATTGATTGATTTATCTTTATTTGAGAGACTTTCAGCTTTGAAAACACAGGCTTAAGCGGAGTTTCACGTCTCAAATACCAAAAGTCGGTAGCGAACAATGGATGAAAAATCCAAATAAACAGAATTATCGCCAAAATTTTGACCTAACAGAATATCAAGATGACGATTTTAAATCTCTCAGGATAGAGATCAATCAAGTCAGCTCTAGACACACGGAGGTCTTAAAAGTAGGTACACATTGAAAAACTCACTGAGCTGAAATGGAAAATTGATAGCGCTCATCTACAGATCGAAAAACAAATTCCGAAAAAAGTTTTAAAACTTTCGTAATGTTCTAGAAAATGCTACCCGTTCGTAGTTTGTATGCTAAAACAAACCGAAGGGATGAACATTTCCCACCCGAGGATGGAAAACAACGGAGCAAATCTCTATACTGAATATATGTACATATATGCTTGCAAGTTTGCAAAAAGCCGTTCTCCCACGCTAACTCTCGAGGAGAAATACAGAGTGCACACAAAGAGCCGCATTTTCAGCACACGAATTCCGAGACGAGAGCACACATGTTCTTCACAACTACATTCATCCGGCGGCAATGGCAACAGCAGTCAGTGGCTTGCTTGCTACCGAACCGACGACGAGGACACTAACTGTGGTTTGTCTTACTAGGTATCGACCTAGTGCTAGTACCTACATAGTAGACGACAGAGATAGAGCAGGCGAATTAAAAGTGAACCGAGTGAGTCAGACCAAAATCAATAACCACGCATTTTCATAACTCGTCTGCCTTCTCGACGACTGACTGTAGGTCAATCCGAGATCCGGAGATGTAGAGTTTCCATGGTTTTGTACAGTGTAGCCGGAATTGTTGGTCGGTTTGGTTAGTTTTTACTGAAGAATTTCAACTCCCAGGTAATGCGTCTGTGTAAATCGAGTTTACAATGTAACGTATTTAGGTTTCGTGGCAACTAGGAAAATTAGATACTGCCAACTCACCCTGAACACCCTGTACGCACAGCACCGACTAAACCGACGTGCCACTCGATTCCGGAACATGACCGAAGATATTACACGATAAATTGATTGATGCACCAAGCGGTAAGAAGAAGAATTTTGACATCCAAGCGGTGTGCCGTTTACATCCATCGACCAATCAGCGACGAGGATCTAATCGACGGCACACCGCTTGGATGTCAAAACTTCTTCTTCTTTTCGCTTGGTGCATCAATCAATAGCAGTGATCGCAAATGTCAAATTAAAAGTGACGTTTGGCCCGCCATTACATCTAATGCAGCCAACGTCGCGGCGTCTTGATCAAACGCTTTGTAAACAAAAACACGTGATGGCCATTATTATCAATATGTGGCTTCGCGTTGCTTCTGAATGAAACATTATGGGTTAGCATTTTAGGAAGTATTGAGGATCGAGTTAAGAATGTCTCAACCTGAAAATGAATAAATCCGAACATTGGTGGCTGTTAGCATCTGCACACTACATTCCCATCGGATTGAGCAAGCGTCGTGACCACGTATGTGGCAGCCCTAATCCCACCTAATGCATCTGACAGGAGCCAACATCTATCGTGTATCCACAATGGAATCCTTTGTGGATACACAAATGTTTACATACAACATGTTGGCTTCTTAAAGATGGCGTCCTCGCACCCTGGTGGTCGTGACGATGTTGCTGCTCCTGTTATGTTGGCTGCAGCACGGCGAAGGCATGACCACCGACGACGGCGACGCCACGGAACACAAACATGCACTCTACATTTAAACCAATCAAAGCATGAAATTCTATGAGATTATTGAGTCTTTTATGCTCCCAAAATGTTTTGTTTTGAACAGAATTCGTGAATTTAACTTTTTTTAGTGAATCATGAGGAATTTTGGTAATGTCTATAAAATAAACAGCATTATCCAATGCTTCAAAAAATCTGTTCATTCCAACAATAGAGTTAATAAACTATAGAGGACGAATGTCGCTGCTGTTCCCTTTGTTCTCGCTCGCAAACATGTCGGGTATCTATCTGTCAAACTGCATACTTTTTCGCTTTGACACTTATAGCCCGGCCTATCTCCGCCAGCAAGAGATGTTTCGGCAGCGACGCCAGCGACATTCTTCCTCTATAGTTTATTAACTCTATTATTCCAACACAACTATGCGTAGCATTATTTGAGAGTGCTCAAATTATTTCGGCCAAAATAGTTCTGAACCAAAACCAACAGATGGCGCTAGTTTTCAACGGTTTTAATTTTAAATCTTTGGACGAGAATCTCATGAACCTTTGCACTAGCCAGCACGTCGGTTCGTCGGTGCGCACAGTGCTCATGTGTTTATCCGATGGCAATGATGATATGATGCTGCACTGTGAGTTAGGTAGAGCTCTGCTCCTGCCGGACAGGAATCACAAATCATCACTCGGTTGCTGTGGTCATAAATCATTTCAGCAAAATTGCTCCAATTGCACTTGCTTTACAACTCCAGCAGCTGGGTTGGGTAGCTCTAGCTAGCAGCGGCAACTCAGTTAGATGTTTCAGTCATCTGCCTGCCATTCGGGAGCTTCATTTGCATTATTCAAAAGGTGTTGAGCGATCATCGTTGCCGTCGTTGTCGTCTCTATGGTTTGACGTTGTTAGGTATGGCAATGCCTCTGACATGATGTCGAATTGGAAGAAATGGCTTCTGTCGCTCCACCACACCGCCGCTGCTGCTGCTGCTGCTCTTGAGGACTATACGCATGCATATTTTAGAAACGGAATTCCTGCCCCGGAATGAGGGTTATGGCTTTGCCAACTGTGTGGTAAGGATATTGAAAAATTCAATTGCACATTCCTTTCCGGGGACTCTGCCTGCGAGGAGGAACTGCTCGCTTACCGTATAATTTGAGGAGCAATATAACTGTAACTTCTAGCGGCAGCAAATTCACGTGAATTTATTACCATTCTGTTCAGTACAAGAGGCGAACGACAATATATACAACCACCTTGTACAAAACACCAAAATGTATGATCAATTATTACCATTATATACTTTATCTGCTGAGGCCTTCCTCAGCTTAGTTGGGTAACGAGGAGCTACACATCACATTCTTAAGGTTTATCAGCTACGATTGTTGGTACAGCCCAGTATCCCTTTTTGGAATGAAATGATTTGAAATCTTCCCATCATACCCACTGCGCTCTAGTTTTTTCTTGGACAAACACGTCATATGTCTAGGTGAACACCTGCTTTGCAAGGTTGTTGTCCGGTATTCTCAGTACACCATGCCCTGCGTTGCTTGCTCGGCTTCAGAGTGTCCTAGAACACCGTTAGCTTCTTTACCATCACGCACCGTTCTCCTGCACTCCAACAAAGACTAACCTTGGTACGCATCGCATGAATACTTAAATTGCTGGCAGGTTCTTCTTTAAAACGGTCTAGGTCTCATACTCCTGGACAACAACCGGGCTTATTAGTGATGTTGACAGCAGTTGGCAAGAATCAAAAGAAAGCTAAACCATCAATCACTTTCGAAGTATCCTCAGATATCTTTCTAAAGGTAGCCCTTTTTTCCTTCTTAACCATGGAGGGAAATCTGCTCAACAGACACCCAAACAGGGAGGTCCAGGTAGTGTGGGGTTTATAACCGCCTTCTACAACAAAAATGAAAGCCAGGACTATTTCGTCCTCTACCCACTAGACAACATTCCCATGGTCGCTAAACCCTTCGTCTCTCCGGAACCACCAATAAGGCATTGCTTCGCACCCTCGAGCTTAGCTGCGTATTATGCAGCAACGAACATCGATGACTCGCTTTAGGGAGTCCACCACAGTAGCATGCTGGTGTCTAGCCAATTTTCTGGTGGTTCTCATCACTCCATTTGTCCTCGAAAGGCGGGCAGGGTCACCACGCCCGTGCCTAACTGTTCTGTAAGCTTAAAGAACTCATACTTTCGTGCAGCGCGATTTGACCTGCTTAAGGCTCAGGCCCTATCAGCTAGCACCAGAAGGAGTTGCCTACAGTGAGAGGTCTACCAGCCTCGGTCCTTATCGGTGACCCGGATCCAATCCAGTAGACTGATGCCAGGACAGCAACACAACCAGGATGTTCTCTCCGCGGCCACTTAAACGCTGTAAGGGTCAATTTCGACCGCAGGGCACCGGTATGACCTTCAAAGCCTTCTGAACTAGCCATTCTCCGAGCCCACGTGCCATCTCTTCTGTAGTTCCAAGACGATATGGGTGATAGCCGTTTAAAAGGCATTACTGCCTAACTGATCCTTACACATCCTCTAGACAAGATAGTCCGGAATTGTGTTTTCTCCGCATGAGGCAAGCACGCGATCACGCATTTTGCGAAAACGCGGGCACACGAACAAAATGTGTTCCGCCGTTTTCTCTAAACCAGCACAAACCGGACACTCGGGAGACCCCGCATGACTGAAACGGTGTAAACACTGTCGGAAGCAGCCACGGTCTGAAAAGACCCGAGTCGGGTGGAATGTTACCTCCCCACGGTGCCTGTTAACTCATCAATCTTTCCTCGAGTTCATCCCATGGGTACATCTTCCTTTGGTGGAAATGTCCCACGCGCGCTGCAATTTGACCATAGAAGCCATACTGGCAGTCCTGCGTATGTCTCTTGTGCCGCGCATTTCGAAGCACTCTATGCCCTCCAGGCTTTTGCAGGCGTAATCAACACGGCTACTGAATTGATCATCACGCCCAAGTGCTTAACGGAGCGCTTCGATATGATAGTGCAATCGCCTGTAAACTGATCGCCGCTTGCTGCTCCGACTCCCGTTTGTCACAACCATCACCTCAGTTTTGTGGTGGGCTAACTCCAGTTTCTTGGACCTCATCTACGCCTCCACAACTTTGATCGAGTGGGTGGTAGTCAACTCCACTTCTCCACGAAGCCGTCGTACATGGCATTCCATAACATCGGACCCAGGATGGAACCTTTCGGGACTCTTGAGGTTATGTGAAAGCACTTCCGACTCACCTCCGTGTCGTAAACTAGTACTCGATTCTGGAAGTAACCTCCGAGAATCTTGTACAGGTACCTGGGTATCTACAGACGCAGAAGCGCATCGGCAAAAGTCGGCCAACTGGCGCTACTGAACGCGTTCCTAACATCCAGCGTTACAACTTCACTGTATCGAATTCCCCTCCTCTTACGCTGGAGCGCTATCTCGGCGGTCTTTGTAACCGACAAGATAGCGTCTACGGTCGACCTTCCCTTCCGGAAGCTTAACTGGTTTACATCCTCGGTGTGCCTCAACATTCTGCAGAGGATGATCTTTTCGAACACCTTTTTCACCATGTCGATCAAGCATATTGGTCTATATGCCGATGGGTATCTGGGTGGTTTCCCTGCCTTTGGACTCTGCCACTTCCAATCTTCTGAGAAAACTCCCACGGCCTAACATTTCTGCACAGCAGAACTAAACATCCCGGAAGCTTCTGTGGTAGCTTCTTTTAAAGTCAAGTTCAAAACTGCGTCCGGACCTGCGGCCTTACTTACGCTAAGAGACTTTGCTATCCCCGCAAATTCCTCATCGATGACCGTCTTCTCATCGTCAGCCTTAGCCTCCAGCTGTGCTGCGAAAGGAGACCAAAGACTAGAATCATGACGCGAAAAAAGCTCCTCCATGACCAAAAAGTAAACGTCAAAAATCGACTTCGCTTCGTTCCGGCTAAAAATATTTTTGGTACCGACATAAGCCAGATCGACATCTAGCATTATCCAGTGACTCTAGCACGATCTGACCATGCTGGTCCATAAACGGCTTTCCCATTACACGCCCCAGGCATTGAAGTCAGCCGCTATTACCGCCGACTTTCGCCCCGACAGCACGGTCTTCATACAATCCAGCATCTGCGTAAACTGCACGGTCGACCACTGCGGAGGCGCATAACAGCTACAGAAGAAGACCCCGTTTACGAAACCCTCATAGGTGGCAGACACCAACTATTGGACGGGGTATTTACCCGTCATCCATATCGCCGCCATTTTCTGGACCCATCCGCGACCCAATGACCGTTGCCGACGGGTACTCGGTATGGGTCCGCCATGATGGCGATATCCGTCCCCCACTCAGAAACCGCCTGACAAAGCAGTTGCTGAGCCACGTCACAGTGGTTCAGGTTTAGCTGCGTTACCTGCACTGTGATTTGTTTACTGCGGCTTTCTAGAAGGCCGGGCTCCTTGGACCACCCGTTGGATGTCTGTTGTTCACGGATTTCCCGGTACAGATCATACAGATGGGTGGACTCGTGCAGCCTTGTGCCTTATGACCTTCAGTGCCGCATTTCCTACATAGTTTGCGCCTGTCAGGTCCTTTGCAGTCCCACGACTTGTGTCCTGGTTCCAGACACCTAAAGCAAACCTCCCTCCGGTGGCTCGTGGAATGTCAGGTGACATACACACTAGCCTACCTTTATCCTTCCTACTTCAACGGACTTTTTGACGTCCGCCACAGGTAGCTGAACCAAAGCTATCTGTGTCCCTGCTGGTCCCTTCCGTAGTCTAACGGCTGCGGTTGCCACCTGCACATCG
Organism: Aedes albopictus; assembly: GCF_035046485.1. Classification (NCBI taxonomy): domain Eukaryota; kingdom Metazoa; phylum Arthropoda; class Insecta; order Diptera; family Culicidae; genus Aedes; species Aedes albopictus. Next base: position 200,159,465 of record NC_085137.1, on the reverse strand, counting down.
CACTGTTGCGCAGTGCCGTGACGAGCTCTTCCACTTCGGTGACCTCGTCTAGGTCTTTGACCTTCAGAGTCGCCTTATGTGTGAGAGCCCTCCCCTCTACTCCATCGCCAAGGATCTAATCTGCCAGCCTATTTTGGGCGGCACCCAGTATTCTACTGGCCTTGCGGGCACTGCCAGACAGCCCTTCACCCGCCTCACCCGCATCTGCGGGTGCTTATCATGAGCAGTCGTATTCACAATATCTTTTAGACTACCTGCGAGTGCGAAGGCCTCCGTCTGGGTAAACTTCGTGACCTTTATTTTCAGCGGTTCGATGATCTTGCTAACCTGGAAGCTGCTGCTTCCGGGGAATGGATCGGAGCTCCCACCCTGGAGCTGCGTGCACAGCTTCCTGCTCCTACCTCCTCGCTTCTCCTTAACGGAGACCTCTCCGACCAATAGGCTGAACTTTTGTGGCATGTCCCGTTTTGATATTCGCATCTAGCCAGCTACTGCCACGACGCGTCGTCTCCCAGTCAGGTGCAATGGAATTGATAAACTCCAAGACCTTCCCAGGTTCTGCAGACCAGATCTCACTGGGTTGCAAGCAACCACTATTTAGAAATCTTTGCCTGCGCGTGTATAAAGCACCACAACTGCAAAGCAGATGTTCCGAGGTTTCACGTTCCGTATTACAGAAACGACAGATATCACTCTGAATATGCCCAATATTTTTCAAGTGATACCTGCTCGGGCAGTGTCCAGTTACTAAGACAGTGTATGTTCATAGAGCTCTCTTGTTGAGCTCTAAGAGATTTTTGGTTTTATAAGCATTTGGTGTTATAAATCGTTTTGACTGATTGCAATTTTTGTCATCCATCCAATTGGATATCACCCTCTGCTCAGCCCAGCATTTCAGGTCCATTTTTATTGTACAGTTTGATATACCGCAGAATGGTTCTGGGCCAGCAAACTGTAAATTGGAACCATTTTTAGCAAGCTCGTCTGCTATTTCATTCCCTTCAATGCCACAGTGACCTGGAACCCAGTATAAGTTTACTGAATTCCCTTGGCACAGCCTGCGCAGTGGAAGAATGCATTCCCAGACAAGCTTTGAAGTACATTTGGTCGGCGTTAAGTCAGAGAGGACCATGTGTCTTTTACCTAATTTCTGGAGAAACGGCTTTAAAGTTTGCAGCTCTATAAGTTTTGAGTTTTTCAACAAATGTTCTTGAATTTTTGCCACAAATTTTAATAACTATTCATCAAAGCATCGCTCTGTATTGATCGCGAAAAACGTAAAAAAAAAGCTTGAAATCGAGAAATTGCTAAGTAATTGATTTTACTTAGTCCACTCTGACTGAACAATTTTTGGAAAATCCACAACCAAATACAGTTCGCACTCAAGTTTGTACATATTTGATGAAAAAATAATGCACAAGCACGACAACAGACGACGATTGATGTATAATGTGAGCAGGAAGTTTGAAATTTGATATTTCTGTTATTACGCTGTTGATTACTGTTTTCAATGTGTATGTTCAGTCAGAATGGACCAAGTACAACAGATCAATATCACGTAAAAGGTAGTCAATTAATGAGCTATTTAAGAATTATTAACTTGAACAGTTAATAGCTAACAACTTTTGAACGTATTTTCATATTTCGGTACGTTTTTGAAATATTCTAGTTACACAGTTCATAATAATTTATTCATAGGACTGGCGTTTTTCAAAAATTCGTTCAGACAGAGTGAACCAAGTACACAATTCTTAAATAATCGGTAAAATCATTTTATTCATTAAACGGGTATTGGTACATTTCAATAGGATGCCCAGCAGCTACTAAACAAACATATTTTGATTTGGAAAGGATTACGAAGAATAAGGTAATTTTAACTATTTTTCTTAGAGACACATGGTCCACTCTGTCTGCACGCGAATTGCCACAATTTGCTTCAACACGATGATCTGTAAAATACGATATTGACCATAATAAAATGGATTTTCACGTGCTTTCTTGATCAATAATCATCAGAAATACGTTAGGGAGCCATACGATTTGGAAACGTATTATATTTTGATGATAAACTATTTGGATTATTGGATTTTAACCAAAACATATTGTTTCAATTCTCTTGACATCAAGCATTTGGTCCACTTTGACTGCACACTATTATCGATTTTCGCAGTTCAATCAAAAGAAAATGGTGCTATAATTCTCGTTAATTGTAACATTAAGAAAATCGGGTGAATGTTCCAAGTAGCTAAAGTAATTCCTAATCAAATGCCTTAAAAATCTCATTTTCGTCAATTTTGTTAGTTGGTCCCCTCTGACTTAACGCCGACCATTTGTAAGCGCACAATGCTTTTAGTGCAGCTTGACTATCTGAGAAAATACAAATATTTGCATATCTGTATTTTCTCTCAAGGCAGATATTTGCGCATTTCAAAATAGCAAGAATCTCTGCTTGAAACACCGTAGGATAGTGTTCCATAGCCACTGAAATTTGTATTCCAGGGCCGTAGATTCCTGCTCCCGTTTTTATTCCAAATTTTAAGCCATCTGTATAGAATTTGATTGATCCTTGACGAACAGTGGGACCTCCGACTTCCCAATCCGCACGAGTTGTGCAACTTGTAAGGAACATCATGGTTCTCCACCTTTTTCATCCAGTCTTTAATAATTTTCATTACTGGCCTATTTTGGAAGTATTGTGAAATGTTCAGGTGACCTACAAGATCACCTGGCATAAACTTTTCAACTCGTTCAAGTCTCAGCAATTCCTTTTCTGCTTCTAATTGCACGTACTCGTTCAAAGGTAGCAGATTGAGAATCGCATCTAAAGCTTTTGATGGAGTGCTTCGCATACCTCCTGTAACAGCAATGGACGCAAGACGTTGAATTTTCGCAAGCTTTGATTGCGTGGTAGCCTCTTTTGTTTTTGGCCACCAGACAAACGAAGCATACGCCACTTTTGGGCGGATTATGGCAGTATAAATCCACATTATCATTTTTGTTTTCAAGCCCCACTTCCTGCCAATAGTTTTGGAGCATAACCAGGACGCACTTGTTGCCTTACCGATCACGGACTCAATTTGAGCATTCCAGTTTAGTTTAGCATCCAGTATCAAACCTAAGTATTTGACTCGATCACTAGGATAAATTCGTATCCTTCCAAGCCGAAAAGCTTTTAGGTTGATCTTCCTTCTCCTAGTGAAAGGGACAATTACGACTTTTGACGGGTTGATGCTAAGGCCCTCCTTAATACACCATGAATGTGTATAGTTTAGGGCCATTTGCATTCTCACCGAAACAGTTTCGTCATACTTTCCTCTCACTATTATGACTATATCGTCTGCAAAGCTCACAACTTCGAAACCTTTTTCCTTCAAGCTTCTTAGAAGATCGTCTACAACTAAGGACCACATTAGTAGTGAGAAGACTCTTCCTTTGCCCTTACTGTTATAGAAGAATTTCCCAGCTCAGAGGTGATTTCTCTTTTTGCAAGCACAGTATAAATCCAATGTATGATACATAGGTCGAAGTTTTTGTTCTCCATGGCACGCTTTATACAGGGGATACTCAAAATAACTGGGACAGGTAAATTTTTTACCTTTCAAAAAATGTTCAACTCGCTGTAACTTTTCGAAAACGGCATCAAATATTCTCAAATTTTTACTGTAAGCTCATCAATTAGTTGTGTATCAGTGGAACTGGAAAAGATCGATAGCCAGCTTCGAGCTGTTATGTCTCCGGATTCAATGAACCGAATGCAATGAAATTTTGATCGTTTATGACTAATATAATGAACTTTGAAAAACAGCCCAACTAACATTTTCAGCGCTATAAGCTTCAGACATTTGCTTTCTGTTGTGTAACAATCGAGTAAAAGCAGTCAACGCTGAATAAAAGGAAAGCTAGTCAAATATAAATCATAAGCTAATACACGACTGCAAAACAAGCACCATACAGCTACCAAACTCGGTTTTCAGAAATCCATTGCTTGTCAATGGGGCTGCCTTTACTCCACCCTATTCCAACTCTGGGAGATTTCCCGGGAGATGTGAAAACTTGAACACATCGAATAGGAGTCCCCACTAACAAAACAGCTGCTACTATACAGTACAATTCATTATACTGACAAATCCCCAAACCAGCAGCGCTTTAAACGCCGTTATGCGATTTCATTACGGCTAGAAGCTGTAATAAAGAAACTGTTGGTTTACCAACACGGCTTGTCGGATGTAAACATTATTGTCAAAACAAACTTTAAGCGGGATATATAGCTACTACACAAATTCTTTACAGCTATTCATGTATGTGCTGTGAATTTATTTGGGTTGCTTTTATTGCACTTTAATTCAATGTCGGAAGATTTGCCGGAAGATGTGCAAATCGAGTAAAAGTCCCAGCCACTACAACAGCTGCTTTTATACAGTACGTTTTGTAATGTTGCCAAAACACAAAACAGAAGCGCTTCGTAGCCGTTTAAAGAACACTCTTTCTCAGCTAGAAGCTGTGAAGAAGAATCTGTTGGCGCAACCACACAGCTTGTTCAATGTAAACATTATTGCGTTTGACGTTTCACAAGCTTTTACAGCAAGATGAAGTTGGGTAAGGTTTATTGTGGCACAATTATGAAGCCTTGTCTGGAGTAAAACAAAACGGGCTATTTTCTATGTTATTTATATATAGCAGTGTGGCAGCGAGGACATCATCGGGACCAGTGGATACGGTGATCGAGAGTTCGATTCCAAGTAGCGGCAAGTACTTTAATTATTCAATTTTAAAAGTGATAATTCCAGTTCCACATGTATTGCGTCACGGTATCCATAACCTAATTATATTTATTCGTTTAATTTGGGGATGCCGTATAACTATTATTTAACAACTGCGAAAAGGCTGAAAAAGCGCCTTCTCAAGATGTTATTCAGTTAGTGGTTACATAGGAGCCGAGAAAAGAGCTATGACTTGGTGGCATAGAAGCTTCTCGCACAGCATATACATGCTGATTAAGTTCGCCAGATTCATTGGTATAGGGCTTGCATAGAAGCTTCCATCTATATGTACAACACAGTAACTCAGCATCAAGCCGTATTGAGGACGCTTTGTTGACGTTTACATTCACAATAAATGTTAGTTGGGAGTTGACTTAATTTAAAATTATTAATGAGAAAAAAAGTTATGGCGATTTAATTTATTCCATTTTTTTTTCAGTAAATTTATATATTTTTCATATGCTTCCCAATACTTTTTCAGTTTAATGAAGGCTATTTGGTTGCTTTCCTTTGAAACATAAATATATTCAATTCAATTAGAGGGAATTTAAATGAACTATAATTACTATCTCGATTTTTGAAACGATGATGAAGTTTTGGATAAATTGGTGTTATATTAGAAAAATAATCTAATCGAAATAATTTTCTTTCGTGTGAAGAATTTCTAATTTAGTCAAATGTTTTTAATAGCTCATTATATAAGTCATAAATGATCAAAATTTTATTGCATTTGGATCATTGAATCCGGAGATATAACAGCTCAAAATTGGCTATCGGATAATTATACCTTTTTCTAGAACCTTCATAACTTTGTGTAAAATGGCCCGATCTTTTCCAAATTTTGACCACTGATACACAACTAGTTAATGGACTTACAGTAAAAATTTTAGAATATTTTATGCCCTTTTCGAAAAGTTACAGCGATTTGAACATTTTTTTGAAAAGTGAAAATTTTACCTGTCCCGGATATTTTGAGTATCCCCTGTAGATGAATAGGAGGCATTATCAAATGCTTATTCTATGTCTAAAAAGGCACATAGAGCTATTTCTTTGGCTGACAACGTTTTTTCCACCTTTGTTACTAGCGAATGAAGTGCCGTAACCGTTGACTTACCAGATTGATAAGCAAACTGGAAGTCAGATAGGGGATGCTCTTTTATGTAAGAAGAATTGATAAAATCCTTCAAAACCTTTTCCATAGTCTTCAACAAAACTGAAGAAAGACTAATTGGCCTGTATGCTTTGGGATGCGTCTTGTATCGCTTCCCTTTTTTTGGTATAAAAATAACTTTTACAAGTCTCCATTTTGATGGAACGTAATTCAATCTTCAACTAGCCTTGAGCATCTCAATTAGTGATGGAACCAACACCGCTTCTCCATTTTGAATCAGTGCTGGAAATATTCCATCAACTCCTGCAGATTTAAAAGGCTGAAAAGATCTAATTGCATTTTCCACTCTGGCCTTCGTGAAGATTTCATAAGCTAAATCTGAGGCGGTGTTTATTGTACTAGTTGACTCCGAAGAGTTTACACTAGGACATCCTTCACCTTCCAGAGATATAGTATCTTTGGAATGGTACCCCACATGCTCCGGTACGATCGAGCACTCATTCTTACGCATGGGTGTCAAACCTTGAATTGGGGTTAGTAGTCCTATTCTTAGCCGGCAACAACACGGCTGACTCGGGGAAAAAGGGTGAGGGGTCGCCGAGCCCCTGGACTACCGTCCCTGCTGCCCCAGAATGGACTTTTCTCCCTGAACTGAAAAGAAGTAGGTACCCAGTTAACATTTTGGTATGTATAATTTGAGTTATACATCACCATATGCAAACCAGTTCAATCGTATAAAGTGCACAAAACAGCAATATACAAACCAAAGTGGAGGCCATATACACACCTCTGACGACTTTTCTCGATTTCATCTGATTGATAATACGATGTCCGAAATTATCGATAAGAAGACAAAAAACGACTTCTGATGTATAGTAATATGATGCTCCGTTATCAATGAAACTAAAAAAAAGTTAGGTTCAGCCTCGAACACAGCACCTCGAGATCGCCAGTCCGATGTCCTACCACTGAGCCATCTAAACTTTGTTGTGAAGATCGTAAATTTTAACCAATAAAAATAAAAGTCTCGAAATCTGTGAAACATGGCTTGGTTGCGCTTCCTTGTCAGCTCTGATGCTTTAATTGAGTCACAATTCTCACTAAGTCCTTGCGATTCTGTTCAATACGTTTGCAACCTGATATACATTACATCCATGTGACGCGCATTTTACTGCCTGTCAACTTATACAACCTGTCGCGAGTTTGATTAGCTAAACAACAAAGACGTCGTCGTCGTCGTCGTGGTAGAAACAATTAGTTGAATTTCCGTTCTTAGCCGTAACTTTGGTGGTGCTTTTTAAATTATTGGATAGGCAGTGCGTGTTTAATAGCTACAGGGAAAAACAACGAATTCGTGCACTGGAATAATAGTTCCCCGAGGAGCGCGATGCAGATCTGGAATTCATAAAGGTAAATATCAGGTTCCCACCGGTCCGATTCCTAAGATTGTGGAAGGCGCAGCGCACTAATCCAAAGCATCCAAAGCACCCTGCCAAGACGTTCACCATCGCGGTGCGGTGCACCAACCTGGGTTTGAAAAAACGGGACTGTGTATCTCGAACCAACGATTTGTACCACCCACATCAATCGGAGGGATGATTATTTCGAAGGTTTTTAGCATCCTTACGGCTCGGTTTATTGGGGAGTGTTCTTTGGGAATATGTATTACCAGTGAAATGAAGCAAGGCGATTGAAGTTGTGGCATACGGTTGAGTGGCAAAACTAGGGCAAACAATAAATGTGTGAGAAATTTTGATCAACATACTTTTTGTTTTCGTAAAAGTGCTCAATGCTCATCGCCAGATACGGGCATGGAAAGTATATCCTAAGTCTTTGCGACTACGTCCAATGATTCTCTGACACGATATAAGATCTGTCAGTTAGTACAACTGGGGGGGTGAATCTAAATATCTTTATTTACAACTTGTAATAATAACAATGCAAGTCGTCGTAAGTCAATCGCACTGATGATTTACATACAATTTATTTTGTCAATTGAGCAACAAGATGGGTCATTTTATGTGATTTAGATTTCTGATGAATGGATTTGCGATATCGTGTGCACATCCTTATGCGATATGTGGTTAACTGGGTACTCAGTATGCGTCATGTTCAACGCATTAGCACGTTGAGCTAAACATCATCGCATGGTCAACGAGGCAATCAAGCTAAGTCGATTGCCAGAATTCAGTTCACCCCATTTTCAAGTTTTAATTAACTCTCGCAAAATAGAGATTCCTTCCCGGTTTCACGAATATTTCCGTACCTAATTGCATCAGTGCGAAACTTTTTTCTCGGTTCAGTTCATGCTTTGGCGCTAGAAACGCCGGAAACTGTATTAATTAAAATTATATTCGTCAGAAAACTGGTGGAGAGCTCACTCGGTTTTCCCGGCAGTTTTCTACAAGACAAAACCAAGCCAATTGCATCTCCGTCTATAGTAGCCCCCAAGTTCCGGAAGATTGTTCAACCCGACAGCCCGTAGAACCGTCGTCGAAAGATGATGATACGTATGGTGGAGCACCGAAAACTGAACGAAAGCATAACCGAGCGAGAGCGTTTGTGCAAATTTTGCTAATAGATAGGATGACTCAGTGTAAGCGCATCACAACTCAACACAGCCAACGTTACATGCAGTTGCCTCTGGCGATGAAAATATTACTCATATAGGGAAACGTATGGTTTTTGCCTGTAATTGGGTCGGTGGGATGCAAGTGGGTTTTTGCATACAGGGTGCGCCATTATAATTTTGAGTTGAATGTTTTCATCGTTTTTTTTTTTAATTCTTAACCACTTAGCCTAATTTACAGCTCTTTTGACCACTAGGGCACTACGTGAGCGATTCCAATTGGAAGCTGCACTTACATTTTTGTGCAGCGCCTAAATGTATTCTATTCTATATCGAACTGGTTGCCTATGTACTGCTGTCACTTTCCTACCCTGTCCATGGTAGAATGATGAGCACGAATGTTGATTTGTGGCTGCTGTTCCTTTTTCCAGTCCGATTGAGGGGCCATTATGAGTTGCAATTTCACTTATATCCAATTATCCGGGTCCATTAGAGCTATGAGAGCTCAGGAGAGGGTCAAGAGCCAGCTGCTCTCGGGGGGAAGAGCAACTGACAAAGTACCGGGGCTGGGAACGAACACATGACCATCCGCTTATGAAGCGAGCGTGTGGACCACTGCGCCACGGGCCCCGGCCTTTTCATCGTTGACCAGTTATTTTAGCTGTTACCTAGCAAAGCTATCAAGATCAGATTCCGTTCCTTGCCTTGTTGGATATAGAGTATCTTCGTACGTGTCATACGATATACACTTGCAAAATAGTCATTGGGGGCAATCCACAAATTACATAATGCTCTACGAGGAGGAGGGGGAGTTCCGCCGAGCGTTGCGTCCCATACAAAAAAGGGGGTCGAGGGGGGGGGATTAAACATTGTCGATTTTAGCGTTACGTAATAAAAGAATGCTGCTTTGGAAGAGGAAACTCTCAGTTAACCTTGCAGGACGCGCGCCTGTGTGATCCTGAAAGTGAACTGTGCTTGCGCTGTATACGACCATGATGGTGATGTACTTTTTTACAACGGCACGTGTTGTGAAGGGTTAATAATCTGTGGAAATGCTCATAGAACACTAAGCTGAGAAGCATGCTTTGTCCCAGCTCGAACGGTACGCTAAGAAAAGTAAGAAGAATCTTAAAAATAAGCGGAAGAAAGCTTCCTCGTTGCGACTATGAAATCAGCTAGCAAAATGAGCTTTGTTCTTAACTGGATATGATACCCCAAAAGACAAAAACATGTCATAATGCAATCCCCGGAACGCTCCATATCAATTATTCCGATACGTACTGTAAAAACCAGCCCGGAGTGTGCCACTGGCTGGCATGGTTTTTGCTGGTAATTGGTGCGAGTTTCGGAACATCATGCAGGGCGAGTTTACTCGAGCTGCTCTCGGCAGCTGGACAGATGGCACATACATAGCTAGCAAACTTGTTCGAAAGCTTCCCACCGTGCCATCCACCGCCGCCGGTGGTCCTGCATAACTACATTCCGAGCATGCAATTATTTTCGCCAAATATTATGCTTTAATCACCGTGCGGAATGTTATTTCGCCAAAGTTGTTCGGTTGTTACAGTTACACATCAAAAGTACCTACCAACCATGTTCCTGGTTCGTGGGGTGGTGGTTCGATAATTGGAAGCTCTCGCTGCTGCATGGATGCATTTTGTCTGTACAGATATTTCACGCTTTCTCGAGCTATAAACTATGCACAGTTGAAAGTTTGTCACAAGCTGTAATTATTCGACAACGTGCGCTGTAGAGCGAAAATAAGGAATTAGTAGAACGTTGTGCTTCGACGGTGTTCTTAGCTTTAAATATCATTAAACTAATAATAACAATTGAATCATTTGCTTGAAAAACCGCCAGAGCATTTGACATAGTTTCAAGAGAAAAACACAAATGCATTTAAGGTGAAGGTTGCTCGAGATCATAATAATAAGCTTGGCTCCCGCTCTAATAACCCTCTCAACCACCCACTCAAAACAAACAAATCAGACGGCGCACAGTGTAGTGTGACTTGGTCAAATAAACTAACAAAAACGTTCCAAAATGAGCTGTATTAAAATAGCAGTTGTACCTTTGAATTTTGGCACACATATGATTTATTGCATATGCCCACCAACACAATTTGTTCTTGTAAAATATTTTTAAATTTATTTAAATCCCTACTCTGCCCAATATTTTCACCAATTATCCCATTGTGCACCACTTTATTTACGTTTTTGTTGACAACTCTCTCCTCTCTTCTCTCGTACTTTTTCTCTCTGACCGTAGAAAACTACCGTGTTATGGGGTGACCTTAATTGATGTAATTTCAACTCATAAACGGCGAACGATTGTTCTGTTATCTATTGAAATCACATTGGTAGTATGATATTTAAAATAGTTAAAAAGATTAACAAAAAAACAGCCTTGTTTCGTGATAAACATGAACCTGCGGTTTAATCAATTTCACCGTACGTTGAACATTACCACTCAGTTTAACGGTACGCTTTTCCGCTTTAGCGAACCGCGATGTAAATTGATCCAGGTTTTCGGCCACAAAAGTGGAACACGCGTAAGTTTTTCGCGATAAACGGTAGGTCAGGCGAAAGTGCGGACAATTTCACGTAATCGATCAACTTATTACAGTGCTGTTTTGTGTATAAGGCTGTTAAAAAGTGATTTGAAAATAAGGGTGACGCGCTTGTCGAAGAAAAAAAAGTGCAGTGTGTGCTACATTTTGGCACGAAATTGTGAAAATATTGTGAAAATTGCAAAGCAGTACTTCCTAACGGATAAAAAATATAGTTGTCTACCACAAGTAGCAACCTGAGAACAATTTGAGAAGGTAAGCAAGTATAATTTTGAGAAATTGTTCGCTAACTTCCGCGCTTCTCAAAGACTATGGTGAGGGGAGGGAGGTGTAAGGGAGAGAGTGGCGGCCATACTCAGGTATCAGGTATCAGAAGGCCGGCTCCAGAGGCACGTTATCCTCCATTTGGGACATTTGTGCCATCGCCAAAATAACAGCCTATTTCATCATCTACCTGAGGGAAAAGAAAGGAAAAAGGATTTGGATGGGGATAGGGACAGGTAGGGAAATAGGAAAAATACCCTGGAAGAGGGTACTAACGCACAAGCGTACCACAATGGGTTCGAACAGCGCCCTGAAAAGGGCACTGTAATAACGCATAAAGCGAAAGAGAGCCTATAGCTCTTTACCACAGCGGGTTAAAAACAACAGAATATCCTGAAGATTCAGGTTTCTGAAGTCAGTTTTACTTAATAAGTGTTTACCGAATACTCGGAAACGCAGTTGCGCGAAAACTGGACAGTTACATATCAAATGATACGAAGTTCCATAATCGGATTCACAGCTATCACAGGCAAATGAATCAGCTTGCTGAATATTCGCCATGTGATAGCTGAGTCGGCAGTGGCCAGTCAATGCTTTGACCAGCATGCTGCAATTCTGCTTAGACAGATTAGTTAGATACTTCGCCACCCGTAGAGATGGCTCAGCACTATACAATTTGGTTTGACGACATGACTCCAAGCTATTCCAGTATTGTTTGTGCTGAGTGGCAGCCCAGATGTCAATCTGAAGCTTTACCCAACACTTGGATACCGGAATAGCTGGCTCAGGGCCAATGAAGTCATGTGATGCTCCAGAGCGAGCTAACTCATCAGCCAATTCATTTCCAGCGATGGAAGAATGACCAGGTACCCATAGAAGGTGAACAGCGTTTGCTGAATTCAGCTCCTCGATTTGAGTTCGACAAGCGATAACTATCTTCGACCTGGAGTTGGCCGAAGCAAGTGCTTTAATAGCAGCCTGGCTATCTGAACAGAAGTATATTACTTTGCCCATTACGTGCTGCTGAAGTGCTGATTGCACTCCACACATAAGAGCAAAGATTTCGGCCTGAAAAACGGTGCAGTGCAGACGCGCCAACTTGATCAAATTATTGGGGGGGCAAAGCCTCGTTTTTTTGATTTTTTGTATGGGAAAATCGAAAAATCGTCAAATATTGGGGGGGCAAAACCATGCTTGCCCCCCCTAAGTTGGCGCCTATGGTGCAGTGTCTACCAAGTGAATAAGACTGATACAGCCTTAGCTCACGAGAATAAACACCAGCACCTGCTCGACCTTCGAGAAGGGAGCCATCAGTGTAACATACGATGCCGTCTGAAATACTTCTTTCCAGATAACCAGATGTCCACTCTTCCCGGGAAGGGAATTTCGTGGAAAATGTCCTATATGGAAAATTACAAGCAATTGTAAGATCACTTGGAGCAAGGACAATTTTGTCCCAATTCACTAAAAGTGGAAACAACGAGGTGTGTGTTGATGTGCGGTTCACAGGAGTTTCCTCTAGTAGACCGAGTACCCGTAACCGGTAAGTGCAAGAAAGGGCTTCTTGTTTGAGATGAATGTGTAGTGGGGCAACGTCAAAGAGAACTTCGAGCGCTGCCGTAGGAGTTGAAGAGAACGCTCCAGACATCGCCATTAAGCACATCCTTTGGAGATGGCCTAATTTTGATTGGACCGTTCTCACTTCACCCTTTTGCCACCACACAAGACATCCATAAGCCAATATTGGCCGAACCACAGTTGTGTAAATCCATTTGATATACTTGGGTTTTAGACCCCAAGTTGTACCAAAAGTACGCCGGCATTGCCCGAAGGCCATACAAGCTTTCTTGATTCTGAACTCAATGTGAGGTGTCCAGGAAAGCTTGGAATCAAGAATGACTCCAACGTACTTTACCTGTTCAGTCACATCGATTTCAGAATCAAAGAGACGCAAAGGTCGAACGCCATTACGGTTTCGCCTTTCCGTGAAAAGAACAATAGATGTTTTACTCGGATTAACCGAAAGGCCATATTGGTGACACCAATCCTCAACTACCTGAAGGGCGCTTTGCATCAGATCGAAAAGGGTGGTGATACATATACCAACTAACAATGCTATGTAGTCGTCGGCAAAACCATAAGTAGGAAAACCGCTATTATTGAGTTGCCTCAGTAGCGTATCTGCTACGAGATTCCACAAAAGCGGTGATAAGACTCCCCCTTGGGGGCATCCACAAACACTCAATTTCCTAATCCCTGCTAGACGCAATGTCGAGAAGAGATATCGGTTTTTGAGCATTTGGTGAATCCAATTGGAAATCATTGGAGATATACCATGACTCCGTGCGGCTTCCAAGATGGCATCGAAAGGCACGTTGTCAAAGGCACCCCCGATATCTAAGAAAACACCCAAACAAGATTGCTTTTGAGCGAATGCTTTCTCGATATCGTAAACAACCTTGTGTAAAAGAGTCACAGTGGACTTACCAGATTGGTAGGCATGTTGGTTCACATGAAGAGGCACGTTGGCCAGATGAACATCACGGATGTGATGATCCACAATGCGTTCTAAGCATTTCAGAAGAAAAGAGGTCAAACTGATAGGTCTGAAACTCTTTGCTTCTTCATACGACGCACGACCCACTTTCGGAATAAACTTTACAGTAATATCCCTCCAGGATTTGGGAATATACCCTGTAGCAAAACTGCAAACAAGTAGTTTTTTCAAAACATGTTTGAAATAATCAAATCCCTTCTGAAGCAAAATAGGATAAATCCCATCTGCCCCAGGAGATTTGAAAGGAGCAAAGCTATTGAGAGCCCACTCAATCGATTCTATAGTTACAATACTCCGAGCCGAAGCTAAAGAATCATAACTACAAGAAAAGACATCAGGATCATCCGAAGATGTAATATCTACACATCCAGGGAAGTGTGTGCTGAATAAGCATTCCAGAACTTCCTCATCAGAGGAAGTCAGATCGCCATTTGGCAAACGAAGTTCGTTCACCCGGAAATCCTTAGATTTCGCAAGGATTTTGTTTAACCGACTGACTTCACTCAAGCTTGAAACATTTGTACAAAGGTTTTTCCAGCCGGATCGTTCAGCAGACCGGAGAGCTTTCCTGTAGGCTTTGCGAGCCGACCTGAAAGCCTCCGAACCAGCCGAACGTCGTCTGTTCCAACTCTTTCTACATTGTTTCCTGAGTTTCGCCAGATCAGAGTTCCACCAAGGGGTTCCTCTTGTGATCTTCACAGACCGTAGAGGGCATGCTTCTTCAAAAGCTTCCATGATGAAGGTCGTTGTAGTATCAACGGCATCATCTAAATCACTTGGAGTGTCAATGGATGGTGAATATCCATGAAATTTGGCTGCAACCAAATCAGTATAAAGATCCCAGTTTGTTGACCGAGGATTCCTGAAACGCAATGTTTGCGAAGTAACATTTAAATGTTCAAAAAAGATGTAGCGATGGTCAGATAAAGATTCTTCATCTGACACATGCCAGTTGGTCAGCTCGTGACTAATTCTGCTAGAGCAAAGCGTTATATCTAACACTTCCTCTCTAGCAGATACCATGAAGGTTGGGCGGTTGCCTATGTTAAGTAATGCAAGATCTGTACTACTTAAGTACTCCATCAAACTGGAGCCTCTCAAGTTAATGTCTGAGCTGCCCCAGATGATATGGTGAGCATTAGCATCACTGCCAACAATTAGCGGAAGGCCTTTTGAAGTGCAGTATGCGATGACTTGTTTGAAAGCATCCGTAGGGGATGGTTCATCATGCGGTAAATACACAGAACAATAGACGTATTTCCTGTTGAGGTTTCCAACAGATACATCAATTGTGATAGCACATACATCTCTGGTGGTTAGTTCAGAGATGAGTGTAGCAACTATTGCGTTGTTGACAAGCACACAGGCTCGAGGCATGACACGCGAGTTTGCCATTTCATGTTTACTGAAAGTGGCAAACACCGGGTTCACAGGGTTTCCTAGATAGAAATTTCCCTTACGAAAGTAAGGTTCTTGTACCAAGGCCACTTGGGCTGTACCATTTTGCATAAGTCTGCAAAGATTGATCGTTGCAGTTCTTTTATGCTGAAGATTGATCTGAGCTATCTTAACCGTAGCCACTACCCAAACTAGGTAAGATTAAACTCTTCGCAACAACAGCACAACAAAGAACAGCAACAATAAAACCAAATCGGTATCGATTGGAAAACGCCAAAGGCGAGGATACACAGAATACACTGTGTAAATCGCATAATGCGAAACCATATAGGTGAAAATTTAAACTAATTAACAACATCTTCATAATCCCGCCCTTATTTAGCCTCAAGTGAGACTAAAGAAGGGCAGCTGATTGTCTCGGAGAAACACAAGGTCCACTGCACCATTGCTCCGGTTAGCGCAGTAAGGGCTACATACTGTGGAGGGCGCCCTGGTACTCCACAGGCTCCGTTAGCGGTTAGGTTTTTATTAGACCCCCCTAGCCATTCATTCCTAGGCACGGTAAGCATAAAGCCGCATCACACCATGAATTAGGGGTCACCTGTTGGTGGATTCTTACCACCGGAACAGGCGGTCCGTAGTGTTATTCTTAGCCAATTGAGACAATCGCTACCGACACTACACAGCTATCTAGGCTGATCGAGAAAAGAAGTTAATATTGATGATCAACTTCATACGGACTCGAACAGCCAGAAAAATATTGTGAAAATTGCAAAGCAGTACTTCCTAACGGATAAAAAATATAGTTGTCTACCACAAGTAGCAACCTGAGAACAATTTGAGAAGGTAAGCAAGTATAATTTTGAGAAATTGTTCGCTAACTTCCGCGCTTCTCAAAGACTATGGTGAGGGGAGGGAGGTGTAAGGGAGAGAGTGGCGGCCATACTCGCTGCCATTTTGTAACCCCTGCAACTATGTCCTTAAGAGATTCTACTTATTATTAAAACAACACTAATTCAGGTGGGAGCCTAGGATTCTTTCCTAAGCAAACCATATCCACACACCAATACTTACCAACTTTGGTGATCGAGCACCAGGGTGTACGGATTGCTCAAGAAGAGTAAGCCTATGCATGGGGGGGGGGCAGCAGTGGACTCAGCTGGGCCTCTTCAGAAATTCCACACATCCGGAAGCAACTTTGTCAGTGCTGTCTTCCGTTCCATAAAACCGTGGCATGGCATTAAAGTACGTTCCTGGCCTGTGCCCAGCTTAGGCAATAACTGGGTGGAAGTTGGTTCAGATGAACACTCCTGATTAGCGCTGATCCGGCTATGAGCTCAGTCCCCATATAGGCCTGGGCCAACCCTCGGTTGGCCTGAATAGACAACCAAGGTACACCGGGGCAAGTTGAAACGCGGGGTAAGTTGAAACGGAAGCATTAACTTTCACAGGAAATGATTATTAATTCTTATTATTTTTTGTAATGAAGAGTTCCGCTTAACGCACCTCCTGACTGTGATAACCGGAAATTTTATACACCTAAACGCACTCCACTTCATTGTTTACTTTTTGCCGTACGCGAAATTGAATCGCACATTTTATCGGGTCATCCAAAACGGTCAAAAACACTGATTTCGTTCATAATTTTTCGGTAACTGCACAACAGGTAAG
Source organism: Aedes albopictus (assembly GCF_035046485.1). Classification (NCBI taxonomy): domain Eukaryota; kingdom Metazoa; phylum Arthropoda; class Insecta; order Diptera; family Culicidae; genus Aedes; species Aedes albopictus. The sequence goes on along the minus strand of NC_085137.1, from coordinate 200,142,566 downwards.
GGTTTAGGGTTAACTATGTGCACTGGCGGTGGAAAAGTGGAACAAGAATTGTTTTTTCATCGAATACTGTGGACATGTCACCATGCCTCTGGTTTTCCACCTCATGGGGCAAATAGAAACGCGTATGTCGGGGCAAGTTGAAACAACTGTTTCACCCATGTGTTTTGTCCTAGATTACATCATGGTTCGACGATACATCAGAAAAACAACCTCCAAGTACTCGAAGGAAGCACTGGACATTGCAGCGAACGCAGTACGGAACAAACGGATGACTCTATCGGACGCTTCGCGGTTTTACGGTGTATCTAAGCCAACTTTGTACCGACGCGTTAACGGTTCGAGCGGTGTCAAAAGCTGCTCGCGAGGAAGATCTATTGCCATTCCCTTCGATGTGGAATCTCGAATGGCATCTAATATCAAGGTCATGGAGAAGTGGGGCTATGGACTGAGTGAAAAGGAGATTATCTCTTCCATGGGACAATATTTGAAGGAAAACTCGATCAAGACGCCGTTCAAGGATAACATCCCCGGAGACGATTATTTCTTGAACTTCAAACGGCGACACCATCTCTCTCAAAAGAAACCACAAGCCGTTGAAGTTGCCAGAAAACGAGCTGCAGATCCCTTCATAATTTCCCGCTACTTTGAGCTGCTCCTCGATGTTATCCGCTGCGTTCCACCGGAGAGAATCTACAATATCGACGAAACAAGCTTCTGTTTGGACCCGAGTCGTGTTAAAGTTGTTGGCGAAAGAGGAAAGGCTGCGCACAGAGTAACCGCTGGTCCAGGCAGAGAAAACGTTACGGTACTCATGGGCGGCAGTGCCTCTGGACAGAAGCTTCCTCCTCTCATCATATTCAAAGGGAAAAATTTCTGGAACACCTGGATGGCCGATGAAGGAAAGGGGTTTCCCGATACAACGTATGCTGCCACGGAAAACGGTTGGATGAATAGCGACACTTTTGCCAACTATTTTGAGAAAAGCTTCCTAACTGCAATCGGAAAATACCGTCCAGCAGTTTTGATTTATGATGGACATGTCTCACATGTCTCACTGGATATCATTGAGAAAGCTGTGAAGGAAAACGTCATCATTTTGAAGCTGCCGCCACACACCAGCCACTTGCTCCAGCCTATGGATCTGGCTGTGTTCAAGCCACTCAAACAAGATTATGACGATGCGGTTATCAAATGGCAACGACGAAACTATGGAACAAAGATGTCGAAAAATGCATTTTCCAATATGATTTCTCGGATTTGGACGGATTGCAATCCACAATTGATCAAAAGTGGGTTTAAAAAGGGTGGCATTTACCCCTTCGACAACGACGTAATTTCGGAGAAGGATTACGATCCAGCTGCGCTGAAAAGATTCAAGAAAGCAAAGCAAGGCTCAATGCTACCACAAGAATCGAGTTCTACGGCAGATCTGAGGGCAGACCTACCAAATATCCCGGCCACGATGCCTCCCGACAACGCTGAACAGAGCACGAGTTCTGACACTTCGTTCGAGGCTATGTTGTTGGCGCACGTAAAGCAGGATCCAGTTCGCGATAAAACCAAAAGACGTCGAGTCTGTAATGGAGCCGAGGTGATCACTTCATCGCAAGCTGTGGAAAAACTGACAAAAATCGAGGACGACCGAAAAATGAAGAAAAAGAAAGTTCTCAAATAGCTTTCGATAAATCGCCGGCCAAGCAGATGAAATATCTTTTTTTTTGTATTTGAACATGACTTGGTCATCTTTTCAACTTTTAGTTAAAAGTGAAAGTCGTTTTGTATTTCTATATTCCCGATAGATTCCATTGCTTGAATTATCTAGTGGAGTTTCCCATCATTTGTATTTGAATGACTATACGATACAAGTTGTATTTTATCGAATGAAATAACATTTGCTTTTTGAAAAAAATAAATAAATCAAAGACTTTTTTTGTAAGGAAAACTCGCAAGTTCTTCTAATTTATTATTCATATGTTATTTTTTAACGTTCTTTCCCTGTAACTACGTTATGCCAATTTGAGTTGAATCACCTGTCACATTCGCAATCATGGAAAGTGTGGAAAATACACAGACTACTATAATTGGTGAGTGAGATTAACATACCTTTCTTGATTCATACATAGGGTAAGTGTACCAATTATGGCTATAGTACCAATTATTCGCCATAGTTGATTTTCACCCTTTAACGATATATATCAACAATGAAAAAAATTGTGAACAACAGATCACGTTCACAAAAGATGGTTGCACTCATTTAAAGTCCATATTTTGCTCAAATTATGGTAGAAATAAATCATTTTCCTTAAAATTTCGGCTTCCTTGCGCCCTTTTTCGCCATAGTGTACCAATTATGGCTAATCCCATAAGAAATGCATGTAAATAGTGCGAAAAGGAACCGAAGTTAAAAAATGTAGCCATAACTGGTACAGGGTTCCTATCATTGGCACACGCTGTAATAAATACTAAAAGTAGTTTTGGCTCCGTTTTTATATTTTTCATGTAAAGTATGGAAACAAAACTATCTTTTAACATATTGGTGACATTTGTTGGTCTTCTCGTTATTTTTGTACAAATAGTTGTTCTTAAGTATTGCCATAATTGGTACAGCCACCCTAATGAAATGTTATCGAAACGTGTAATTTCGTCAAATCTAGGTAGTTCAACCATATCAATCAAAGCAGTGAAAGGATGTCCACAAGGAGGCGTTCTATCGCCACTTCTCTGGTCTCTTGTGGTGGATGAACTACTAACAAGTTTAGAATCACAAGGATTTGAAGTAATTGGGTTTGCCGACGACATTGTCATTATAGTCAGGGGAAAATATGACAGTGTGATTGCTAGCAGAATGCAAACAGCTTTGAACCACACGATTCAATGGTGTATGTCTGAAGGTTTGGACATCAACCCTCATAAAACAAACATCGTTCCGTTTACTAAACGAAAAAAAATCAACATTTCCAATATTCATATGAAAGGGACTTTAATGACACTTTCATCATAAGTAAAATATTTGGGAGTTATTTTGGATAGTAAATTAAACTGGAATTCACACTTAAATTATGCCATAGACAAAGCAACAAATGCACTGTGGATAAGTAAAAGAACCTTTGGTAATAAATGGGGACTGCGACCAGCTATGATCCATTGGATTTACACGGCTATCGTAAGACCCAGAATTACATATGCTTCATTGGTGTGGTGGCCAAAAACTAAAGAAAAATGTGCGATTAAAAAACTGGGAAAAATTCAAAGACTCGCTGCTGTATCAACAACAGGTGCAATGCGTAGCACTCCTACAAATGCATTAGATGCTATGCTAAATATTCTCCCGTTACATCAATATGTCCAGCTGGAAGCCGAAAAAGCCGCAATACGGCTTAAGCGTACCAAGGTCTTATATGATGGTAACATCAAAGGACATTTGAGTGTTCTAAAAGAAATTCAAGTCAATCCATTAGTTACAGTCAATAATGACTGGATGGAAACACAATTCAATTTCAAACGCATGTATAATGTTATAGAACCGGATCGTACAGTTTGGGACGAAGGAGGACCACTAATTCGTCCAGGATCAATCGTATTTTATACTGATGGATCGAAACAAAGCGATCAAGTTGGAGCTGGAGTTACTAGCCCTGGTGTTAGTTTGTCAGTATCTATGGGTAGATGGCCAACCGTCTTCCAAGCTGAAATACAAGCAATACTAGAATGCGCTACTATTTGCTTAAAAAGAAAATACAAACATTCAAACATATGCATTTTCTCGGATAGTTAGGCAGCTTTAGCAGCTTTGAAATCATACACATGTACTTCGAAGTTGGTATGGGAATGTGTCCTCTTGCTGCAACAATTGTCTGCTAACAATTCCATTAATATTTACTGGGTGCCTGGTCACCATGGAATAGATGGGAATGAAAAAGCAGATGAACTTGCAAGAATGGGATCATCTAAACCTCTACTAGGGCCAGAGCCTTTTTGTGGAACCTCTCCATGTTCCATAAAAATGGAGCTCAGGAACTGGGAAAAGGTCATGATGATAACCAACTGGAATAACACCCAAGGTGCACGACAATCCAAAAAGTTTATTACTCCAAATATTTCTGTTACACAAAAACTTCTTGCTCTGTCAAAGAAAGACCTGTGTACATACACAGGACTAATAACAGGCCACTGTTTAGTTAAATATCACCTAAGGCTTATCAAAATAGTCGAAGAGGATGTTTGTCGTTTTTGCAATGAGGAAACTGAGACCTCTGAACATTTGCTATGTGACTGTATTGTGCTTTATAGCACAAGGCTAAAGTATTTTGACAAGGGATTTTTACAGCCCTCTGATATATGGTCGTTATCCCCTTGTAAGGTAATTCATTTTATACGATATATTATTCCCAGCTGGGAAAATACCGATAATCATGTGCAGAGGGTCTCTACTCATAGTGACCTATCGCCTTGAGATACGGTTAAACATTAAAGTGGGTGGTGTATCACAATAGATCAGAGAAATGGTCGCAGTGATAAGTAACCCTACAAAAAAAAAATCATCGTTCCCGTGATTTGGTGCACCGCTGTAGCTACAGTGGATAAGTAAAACTTTCGGTGGCTGGCAATTACAGCTCCACGCTCGAAGTCCTTAAAATCCACAAGAATAACTTGATGTGTTTTCCCCATACATAACAGCATTGCATAATCTACTGGGATCCATGAAGCCCTTGAAATCTCAAATTTCATTTAGAGACACTACAAGTATAATCTAGGTCAACCACGGTTACTGGACCAACCTAAAGTATACTATATAATATTTTGATCCTTTGGGACATTCAGGGTCGTCCAAACTATGCTTAAGTTTAGCTCTTGACCGCCTCCTCTATAACGGCTCGTGTTGTTTTGATAGCTTGACTCCAAACCTCCGTGTATTCATATAGGAAAAGGTTCGCGTCTACGCTGATTTGACATAAGCGTTCGCTCGCTTCGCTGATTGACCGTTAAATTTAGGGGGGACAGTTTTGAAACACCAGTGTCACGTCGGTTCGTCAGTGATTACACATCCAACTATAATCTGTAATCCCCCTGGAATTTTCTGAATCATTCCAAGATAGTTTTGAGATATTTCACTTCAACCAAACTACTTCACAGACCATAGCTTCAGGTCTACACTTGTGATAATAGCTTTTGCCACTAAGATAAGTAGTGTTACATAATTCATTTTATTTACCAAAGTAGTTCGAGCAACAATAATCGTTGTTATATATTTTGAGATATTATGGGCCATCCTTACTGTTAAAGAGCTTAGTTGATAAAAACAACCACTGCAACATGAGGTGCTGTCGTTTTAGATAGTAACGTTACACAACCAAATAGGACCCATAAACCTCTTAACTCTCAAGGTTCACTTCATTTTTTACTTAAACGTTTATTTTAGGCAAACTTTTTACAATTTCATGTTTTTGACTTATGTTAGTTTGGTGGAACCGTAAAACTTACGGTTTGGTCGAGGTCAGGAGGAACAAATATATTTTAGGAAGGGATAGAGTGATGGGAGCTTTTCGTTGACACGTGACATGGTGTGGCGTATTGCGTATTGTGCTCTACAAACGTAGAGTGGGCAAACAACCTGTATTGATATAAACAGACGATTTTCGAAGGGACACGAGGTGAACAAGTGGAACTACAAGACGGGGATATCCAACTAAGACTTCATCTTGTTTCAAGAAATCGTACACAAGCTTTATGTACTCAAGATCAAGTTTACCCAACATATCTCTAATATCTTCCTTTTCTGATTTCCCTCGTGCCCTGAGGGATGCACGAGACTCACTTTGGCGAGCGAGTTCACTTTCTCATTACCCGAGATCGAGCAATGCGAAGGGACTCAAACCGAGGTGATATTATATGCTTGATTCGATAGAGCACTCAGAAATGAACGTATTTCGCTCAGGAAATACGGGGAGTGCTTCACCAGCCTCGTTGAGCGTATAGCCTCAATTGAACTGAGACTACCCGTAAAATGAAACATTGATCAGAGGGAAGAGAGGCGATTCGCTCTAATGCGTAGTGTATAGCTGCCAATTCTGCGACATATATTAAACAAGTCCTTTGAAGTTTATGCATGGCTCTATGAAGCTCACTAAACACACCAAATCCAGTGGAATCATTTGTTTCTGACCCGTCAGTAAGGGCCACTTCATGATAGTTTTGTGATAATGTAAATCATCCAATCTTTCATGGACTACACAACTTTATATCTGCACTTTCTATGCTAGCCCGCTACACTGAATAATGATACGTAATGAACCATATTTAGGGTCTGCTCCAATTGGCGTAATAAAATTATTTTTTACTTAAATTTGACAGTTCGACACTTAAACTTGACAATTCTCTTAAGGAAATAATTATCGAACTGTCAGGTTTGAGTAAAAAATTATTTTAATTCTCCAATTGGTACAGACCTTTAGTAAAAATTTTCAGAGACTAGTAGGCATTGTTCGGCACCTTTGAAACATATAAGGTTGTTCAAACATTTATGGAACTCATTTTTTTTGGAATCTGCATTCGTTATAGTCATTATTTGTACTATAAAAAGTTACGTTACCTAGTCTAACCTACCCAGATCCGCGAACTTCTGTAAAACTATTATAAACTAAGAGCTATTACTAATTGACACATTCTACGGGCCCCGTATCATCAATACTCAATTTTCAAAGTTGAAATTTGGCATATTTCACATTCTTATAACATTCTACACTACTCTTGTCGTCCAAAAATGTATTCAACATGATATTAATGTAACAATAAATATTTATTGAACGATGGTTAATATTAACAATAAAATCGTGATTTTAAGGCATTTAGACACACTATTCATCAAAGCTGCGGTATTGTAAACACCAATGCACTGATTTTTCAAAAGTCTTCCATGATTATCAGATAAATGTATGTAGATTTTTTAGCATACAAAGAATTTTAATTGAAATACTTTACAACTATGAGGTATGGTTGGTCAAAGTATAGGTTTTTAAAACGTTGTAACGTCACGGAAAATCAACCTTTATGAAATTTATTCAAATTCGGAACAAGTTTCAAATTTGAAATTTTGTATGGTCTTTGTACTCCAGAATATCCTTCAAATGAGATTAAAACAAAGGAAATCGGTTCACTGACGCCTGAGTTTCACCTGGTTGAAGTTTGCGTTGTAACGTCACGAAAAAAAGTTCTGTGGAAAAGTTTAAATTTCTCCGGCTTGGACGGCTTCTGCAGTGGACAAAGGTAGTTCTATATTCCAAACCAATTCCTTTCTCGTTGTGTATGAGCCCTTTTTCAAGGTATCTTTCATAAATTGCGTGCAATTAATTCCCTTTCATAAACTACGTAGACTCTTGAAGGATAGAGAGGGAGGTGATGTTTGGCCAAAGTCTACGCTCTATACAAATTCCAAAAATGGTTTAAATTGTAACTGTATTGCGATCTTGTAAAAATACCACTCAAACCAATCATTTTTATGATATCAGAGCCAGACGAAACACTGACTAAATAACCGTCTCGTATATCTCAGGGTATTGATAACTTCGAGAGTTGGTGTTTTCAGCAAAGTTGTTAGGTTGGTCAAAGACTTACAGTTAATGGATAGTATGGTTTAAAGTTTCACAAAAAAGCGGCGCTATAGAACTTACAAATTTCAAATTTCATATATCTCAGGACCCCAATAACTTGGAAAGATGGTGTTGCCTCGCCCACTGTGCGCTAGATATGATTAAGAAATGGGTGAAGCAACTGGTCATTCCCTCGCAATAAATACACATGCAGATATTTGTAGACAATATGTATTGGCAAACAATTACTACATCCATCCAACTAGCTCTGTCAAATGGAACAGTGTCCAATTGGTATGGAACTAGAGTAGTTTGCCGATTTGTTGTGCTATTATAGATAAAATATAATTCATCCAGAACAAAGCCGATAGTTTGTCGGTCTGTTGGAGCCAGTTGTTCAGTCACACAACTCCTGGACTCTGTCACTCGAACTCTCCTAATACTTCAACAGATGGTTTCTTCGGCAAAACTTGGTGAGTCAAGGACTTGCAGTGGATTTACCAGGCCCCTGGCATGAATGAAATTTATCGTAGCCAACATCTAACTGCCTTATACTCATATTCGTGCAAATTGGAACAAGCGTGTAATCAACAAACGCAGCTTTTGTTTGATGTTGTGAGCCACACACGAAATCACATTCACAATGCGTGTTTGTTGGGTTGCTTTATTCAACTAATCGCATGCTCCTCTTACCGTACATTAATATTAAAGCGAGTTTGAAGTGTTTTGTGATCATAAGCTGTGGGAAAAATGATTCCAAAAACTGATCAACAAACCAAAATAAACGCTAAACAAAAAATTGTTGATGTTTTCGCATTTGACAGTGGGCGCTATTTATTAGCGCCCAGGACATCCTGTCTACCATGATTCCAATGCATTGATATAGGCCGTGTCAGGGGCCTGGGATTTACCATTTGATGCGAGATTGCGTCACTAGAAGACGCTAGTTTCCATTTTGCAAAAGCTGGTAAATGATTAGAATTTCTCAAAAAGTATTCTACAAGCTGGAACTTTTTTCATTTTGGACATATTGTATTCGAATCAAATTGTAATTAAAGACCAACATATTGCTCATAAATGTTCAAAAATTGATTTGATTTGTTTCTCTTGGTCCCAAGATACAAGAGTTAATAAAACGACAGTCAAAAAGATGTATTCTGCTTGAAGCACTCCATCTTCGTGTAGAGCTAACCAATTAAGTTCAAATTTGTAGCATTAACAGATAACAAGATGAGGAACTATCAGTCAAAATTAGAAAATTCTTGGTATTTTTTTTTTAAGTTACGGCTTGTTGAATGTTTTCAAGATAATTAATAAAATTGGTATGCTTTTGTAAATTTGCAACTAGCGCCACGGTGCGGCAGAAATCAAAACCAAACGGCTATCAAACTGAAAGTTCTTGATCTACGAAACAACTTTACCCAAGCAACAATTTTTCTAATTATTCAGGATCCTGAGATAAACAAAACTAAAAATGTGTATACCCTCTACCGCCTCCTAGTAGAAGGATTTGAAATCATACGGCCCATCAATTGAAAGTTCTTGACCAGCCAAACAACTTTGTCGAGGACACCAACTGTCGAAATAATAGGGATCTTGAAATACAGGGGAGACTGAGGAGACTTGATCCCTGGGGAGACTTGTTCTCCCATGTTTTCTTAGAATCAAAAACAGTTTTCTTCTAACATATTTTTTTCCGAAACTACGTCTGGACAAAAGATTATGTTTTAGCTACAAATGATTTAAATTGTTCATTCCACTATTTTTTAACGATTGACAGTTTGTTTTCAGTCCTTCAGAAATCTTTTAAAAGATTCCTAAAAGTCTCAATAACTTTGTAAAAAATGAACCAAATCGTGTCAAAGTTCCACAGCACATAGCTGACATAAAATACTATCAAACTTATTTATCCAACTAAGATTTTTATAAACATGCTTTAGGTAATTTAGCTTGGTATATACAATATTGATATGGGGAGACTTGATCCTTCGAGGATTACACACACATTATATGTATGTGAAAAATAAAAATTCTATTTGCAACCCTCGATTTACTTGGAAATCTAGTATATTCAATAATAAAATGTGTCAGATAATTATTATTTTAACACACATCATGAAGATCAAGTCTCCCCATTTTGAAAATACGGCATATTCTTGAAAATTTAGGGAAATCGTTCAATTTGAAACACACTTTCATAGAAAATACAAGAAAACTTCAAGTGTCACCCATTTTTGTAAAATGCATCATAAGACATGTCCCAAAAACATAGTTTTAAAAACTTCAACTATAAATTTAAGCCTCTCTGTTGTGTATAAACTAACAATAGATGCTTACCTGTCATTCTGTACGAAAATCGGGTTTAGTTTTTGTTTTAATTAAAGTTACAGGCAAATCAAGTTAAAGGGATCAAGTCTACTTAGTCTCCCCTATGGAATGGAAATTATGTCAGTGTTGCGTCTGTCTTTGATATCACAAGAATCACCGACTCATGTATCTCAGGACCCTGATTACTTAGAGAGTTATTTAACTTTTTAAGTATCTTCAGTTTAAAAGTCGTTTGGTTTAAGGTTGTACTTGCCTAGTGGTAGTTGAAATTTTGAAAAACCATGCACATTATATTTATTTATGAAAGAAAAGTTGGAACTTTTTAAAAAGTGCCCAAAAATTTACAAATTTTGACTGCTAGTTTCTCAATTAGTCAAAACTTTTAGGAAACTTTTTGAGAAATCATTTGTAAACTATTACAAACTTTTAATTAGCATCACCCAGTGGCGAAATCTCACGTCAAATGGTAAATTAGCTGTAAGTTTTTGATTTATCACACAACTTTTCCAAAGACACCAACTCTCTAAGTAATTAAGATTTTTTATCACTGTTAGGTCTATTTGTCTCTGAGATCACAGAAGTTGATCTTAGGGTCCTAAGTGGTATGCAGATCCTCTGGTATACTTTTGATTCAATAAATTCTCGCAAACAAATTAAAGCATTTTCACTTGAATAGATGACATTGCATAGATTATTTAAGAAATGTTTATCTCGACGGCGTGATGAGTTATATGCTGAAAAATCTAAACATCTGGCAGTGTGAAGTAATGGATCTCAGCGCGCTAGTCTTTGAGACAAAACTAGAAGAATATGGGTGGTACTAAACCGAAGATGGGTGTCGTTGTCATTAACCTTTATGAAGGAATATTCATACTACTGATAGCAATAACTTGGCCTACCGAGCCATTTATCACAAAACGGATTTTCAATAGTGTTAAAGTTTCCCTTGAAGCAGTGAAGATAATGCAATAACATAATCACAAATTCGGGCAGATTTGGCTGATTATTCTGATTATAACATGATGTGCATTTTCGTGACGTTACAACGCAAGCAGAACCCTGTTTAAAACTGAACGGGCGTTGTAACGTCACGAAATGTAAAAGTCGATTATCCAAAAACAAATCCGAAATTTATATGTTTTATTTCATTGAATTGAAGAACCAACCAATAAATTTCAATGGTAGAAAAAAAATTAGAATATCATAAAAATCCGAGCAGATTTTTTAAGATGTTGGTACCGCGGTAGAGATGGTCGGATTCAAGCGCGTTGTAACGTCACGCTACAAATACGCATTTTAAACACGTTTTTATAATGCAAACTAAATGTTCAATAGGTCAAATATATCAGAAATATTACAAGGAATCCGAATATGAAAAAATATTTTGAGGTTTGCAATCGTTTTCATGAGTTATAGTGGAAAATCTGTCTACGAATGCGTCAAAACGTTGTAACGTCACGGTAGAATGTGTCAATTGTATTCTGCCCAAGCAGCACACAAGGAACAAAAGAGTGTCCACAAGTTTTTGGTTGTACAGGAGTTATATTTATGTAATTCTAACCCAAAAGCAAAATAACTTGAAAATGACTTGTGTCCAACCAAAAACCTGCACTGTCGACACTCCTTTGTAACATGTGAAGCACTTTTCCAACAAAGATGCACATTTTTTGATAAAGGTTTTATAAAACCATCAGATGTATGGATGACTTCTCCTAGCATGGTAATACATTTCATTCGATCTGTTATACAGAACTGGTATAATGCCTACAGTCAGCAAGTGGAAATCACTCAAACTCATATTGATATGACACATTGATATGGGCAAAAACTTTAAAACGGGGCCGTCAACAATAGATCAAAATACTGGTCGCAGTGGAAAATGTACCCAACAGGAAAAAAAATATGTGTGCTGCTTGGGTGTGAGTTAAAGTAAGTATAGTCGATTATACAACAGAACTCTTTATAGCCAAAACAGAAACTTTAATTGCTGTATAAGTTAGATTTTGAACAGCATAATAGTTTGGATGATGGTTTGGTGATGTCCATTGATCATTCAGAAGATTTACTGGACACAATACATTGATTACATAGCTTTATAGAACGTAAAAAGTTACCGTTATATCCGTCAGCTTTAGGATGTAATCTCAAGAACGGTTTGGAAGACCTAGGATATCCCAACAGATCTGATACTGTCTATTGAACTTTCAGAAGACTTACTGGACATGATATAACACAAATTGTAGCTTTGTATAATGATTGAAGTTACCGTTACACCCGCAGCCTTTACTATCTAAACTCAAGAACAGTTGGGATTACCAGGATATCCAGAAAAAATATTCTGCATAATATTCTACCCTTTTTATGCTGTTGAGCACCAAAACCACAGAAATACGTAGGAAAAAAACACTATAATAACGCTTGGAAAAATTCGGCTTCAAAGGGTTAAATTCCCGACACACTTTCACAACGACGACCCCTTTGTCTAACGTCCTGGTTTTGAACGGCTAAGTACTAGTAGTTTGATGATGACTACTAGCCCTAGACAGGCAAAAATATCGTGGTTGTGATCTGTTAAATGTTGTTCGGCTTTGCTTTCGGTTCTGTCGATCGGTGACACTTGTTCAGAGATTCATATCGAGCGAACGTTACTTATTTGCATTTCCCCAAGTGCCCTAGAGTGTTAGTTGACCCTTGGTAGTCCTAGGCTACTCTATCAGCTACGGCTTTGCCGAAGACCACATTCAAATCGAACGGCTCAATATTTAGTTATCGATTTTTATCCAGAATGGAAATCTTTGATCATGATGGTTACATGGTTGCCTTGAAACATAGTAGCCATGATTTCTGTATGCTATCTTTGGCGCCATGTACAGCAATATTGCCTGCTGGGAAGCCGAACGAGCACTGTTAAAGTTTCTCCAGTTGGATAAAAAACGATAACTGAGGCATCCGATTTGAATGTGATCTTCGGCAAAGTTGTAGCTGATAGAGTAGCCTAGGACTACCAAGGGTCAACTAACACTCTAGGGCACTTGGGGAAATGCTACGGTTAATTGAATGAAAAGCGTCCTTTTCCCATAATTATTCCCATACAAACTTTGAAGGGCTTGTGCACTCTCAGTTTTCAACCAAATCAGCTCAATTTTTGGGAGAAGGCTCAGAATCTGGTTACGAATCGAATAAGCGGTGTGGAGCAAAAACGATTTTTTGAACCACCTTAATACTTAGCTTCGTGCGACCAATTTATTGGAGTTCCCCTCATAGTAACAACATGTCTACTTGAGGGTTTCAAATAAAGAACTCTCGACTTATGTGGAAATATGATACGTTGAGTTTTGGAAGCATTTGGAGAAATCTTCTTTTGCAAATAAGAAGAAAAAAAATGTCTAAACTTTTTGCAATTTACTACAGACACGCAAACTTCGCTTCTTGGCTGAGACACCCGCGTAATATGCAAATAACGATTTTTGACATCCCTGAGGCAAAGCAGGTAAGTCAGAGGTAGAAATATTGTATAATATTGGTTCCAGTCAGTGCTGAAAATTTTATTTCGCCATATCTGAATCCAACGATATCCAGCTCATTTTAGAAGCTCAACCTGAGAATATGGTATATGAAAAATTTGTGCGGCTAGACTAGCTCTACAAGAAAGTCATGGAAATACCGATCTTTTCCGAATATTTAAGATAAATGTCACTAACTACCTTCGAAAAATACGAATGATATTCATGGTGAATATCAATTGGCATTTTTCGAAGGTAGTCCGGGACATTTGTTATTCTCTGCGCAGGAATGAGGCTTCTCAAAATTTTTGTCAATTTCAAAAAAGGCTTAGAGACGGAAACTAATTGAGAAACTTTATTTGCAAAATTTTTGTTTCTCAATTCTGTGAAACATTTTTTTTTAATTTTCTTTTAAAGATCCTGCCAAATAACTTACAACAAAGGATCTCGAGTTCGTTGGTATTGTCTTCTTCTCTTGTTTTTAAGGTGAATATATAACGAAGCCACACCTCAAATTTTCAAGAGCACAAATCTGAAGAACCGAAAGTTGGTTTGCGGTGAAAAGTTAATCGATTGGTAGCCTGCTGGTGGTGACCAATCGATCAACTTTTCAGGGCAAACTTACATTCGGTTCTTCAGATTTGTGCTCCTGAAAATTTGAGGTGTGGCTTCGTTATATATTCACCTTAAGACGGATCAGAAGTTTCAGATCGTCGTCAAAAATAACTGAGTCGAGTTTGACTCCACACTGTAGAATTGACTGTCTTTTGCTTCGACTAAAATATAAGTCAAAGTTGCGAGGGCATTGTCAATGTGTTTCCAATGAAACATTATCATCTAAATAACTATCGATGGAAGTTGGTTAGAATCGAAGTCAGCATGAGTAATCAATTGGTTACAATGCTGACTTGAATCAGTTAAGACCAAATCAATTGTTGAGGAATTTTTAGCAGAAGATATTGAATAGAAAAATATCATGAGGAGCACTCATCAAATGAAATCTTGCTGGAGACAAAGTTCGACACCTGATCGTCCTCAGATTTTTAAAGCTTTAGAATTGGATTTGATCTGGTAGGGTGGTTAAAGCATCCGTTCAACGAATCCACTTCCAATCTTTCGTGAGTTCTACTTTTTCAAAAAGTCGGTAGGGTAATTGTTCCCATCGTTGTGGTAGTACCTATTGTTGCGGTAATGGCAATTGAGCACTTTTTGACTGAAATGTTACCAAAAGGTATTTTTAATAGATGTATGGTGCTTAAATTATGAGACTGCACCATTTGTTTGCTTAAGATTTGCCCAAAAACCTATTTTAAAAAAATATTTTCCTAAATGTGTTTGCTGCTGTGTTTCTATTGTTGCGGTAGTGTTCCTAATGTTGCGGTATCCCATATGATTTCAATGGGATACCGCAACAATAGGAACAAAATACCGCAACATTAGGAACACAATGTTCTTTCAGATAAAAACGAATAAAATGCTCATAACAACATCAAAGTGACAATATTTCGTTATTTTCCCGTAGATTAAGGATGGATTTTATTATTTTCAATTCAATCCATGTAAAAAGTTTGCTTGGGGCGATACAATTGTGGTTTAAACATGAACCCAGCGCTTAACTCCTCCATGATCGGATCAATTACCCTACAAGAACTTATTGTTTTGGTTTCTCCTCTTTTCATGTAGGTATTCCAAAAGCAATGTGTTAGTTCATTCCATATGCGTTTTCCAACTTCACTGTTGTATTTGTTGCCCAACATTATTAAATTCTCATGTCATTCCAAGCAACAAATTGCCATGCTTTTAAAGTTTCAGACGTTTAATTCCTACACGATGTTGCATCCATCCGATCCATGTAGTACTTCTTGAGATTTCGCCAACAATGGCATATCAAATGCACATAAGCCTTCGAAAGGGAATGCCAGGCACTCCGTACAATTCTTCACTTCATTTCACTTTTCTTTCACCAACCATCCAACGATACTGGACCGTAGTCCCACACATACAGGCCCTTCCAGCAGCAGGCAGACTCTGTTGCTCTGCATCTCGTTATGATAAATTTGTGCCAAAAGATTGCAATCATTTTATAATGATACCCTTCCTGGCTCAAAAGCAGTCAACAGGCGGCACTACAGAGAATGAACAGCCAAAAATTGATAGCCAAAGCTTTGTTTAGAGGTGACAAAATAAATTACATGCAGAGTTGGCTCTCAGTTCGGGTGCACATAGCACTTCTTTGTTGTACCTGTAATGCCATAAACCCGTTTCGAAAATGTAGTTACATTAACACGGTATAGTCGGTGCACTCATTACCCTTGATCGCTATCCATCACGGGATATTGAAGATAATCACTCATCTAATTAGTAAAGCACTAACGTGTGAGTGGCATCTGTCTCCCATGGCAGCAATCAATTACATGGCGCGCCGAGACGCGAATCTCACACTTTGAGATTGTGGTTTCGGCACGTGCTGTGACTTTAGATGAAACATCCCACAGCAGCTACATAGATAGCTAGGTAATTAATTTGATGGCAATCATGACCACAAATGAGCAGATGAATATTTGGCTCATCCAGAAGTGTTTCCTTCAACTTCTTAGCTTTGCTTATATTGGTTTAGGCTGAGGGATGCCAGTTGTTTCTTATCCGTGATTAACTTGAACTGATATAAATTGTAACTAGTTTCAAATAAAAAAATGGAAGAGAGCTTTATTGCACAGTTATTGTAGCTCAAAAAATCCAAACACTCACTTAAAAAGAAAAAAAAATGATAAGGTGAAATGATTGTTGCTACTAGACTCCAAGCAACTTTGCATTTCCACAACCACATCTGAAACGCTGTTTTATGAGTGCATGGAATGGAGATCTTGGGGTAAACTTTGGTCGGTGATGTGATCCGTAAATAAGGAATATTCCCATGCGCTGAATGTTATTCCTAAAATCGACATACACTGAGTCCGTGTTGTTGAGAAAAGATCTAAACAGATAAAATCTGAACAGATAAAATCCAGAGATTGCTAAGCTAATATGCGTTTCTGCTTTCCACCCATACGGGAAAATTCGCAAAGCTATTTAGCTTGGGTAGCTTGGGAGCTCTTTTATGATCAATCTCATCCCGTCCGTTTATTCTTTTTCGGTTTCCCTCCCCCAATACATTCCCACCCATAATCGATCCCTGGCTGAGATTATTCCTCATAACCATGCATGATGCGTGCTAAACCAGGATTACCGGATGCTGTGGCCATACCATACGGCTCCAGTGAGTAAGCGTATTCTTCAAACTTCTTGATCCACTGATCCGTGATAAGAAGAAAAACAAAATCGAATGAACCCATCGCTCCGTCTTTGTTTTCGGATCTAGCCACTGAAGATACACAACTTTTCACCGCGCAACCCGCCACCGTACCTATGCTCCTACCCTGCCATCCCGAGGTCGTTATCCCACATTATATGGCATCAACTCATGACGGGTTCTTCTGGTTGGTCGGAATGGGTCGTTATCTTCCCATTTTTGGACGTGAGCGAAAATTTCGATGTACTTTTTTTCGGGCTGGAGCTTACCAATGGGCGACCGCCCATCAAGTGGTTTATTTACTGGGTGGTAAAAGACCCAAATATCCTTCTGGAAAAGTCAGACTCCGCTGCCACTCATTTTGCGGTGGTGGTGACGGAAAACTTTGATGCAAAGGATTTAGTGCAAACAATGGGACATTCTTGGAATCCATCGCCGAGAAACAATTAGGAACCGGCAGCACAGCTATGTAAACATAGATGGGATGGGAGCGAAAACTTTTTGTTTCACTTTTTTGGTAATGAAGATTTCATGGGTCCCTTTCCGGAAAGTTTATTACAGTCTCCCAAGTGATTGAAATTCAAATCGAAAAGGGATTTTGGCAAAACTGTGCGGATAGACGTGGTGACTAAATTATGATAAATGGAAAAGGGATCTTTAATTCGGTGTTGAAATCATTTACATAATAACAATTTTTAAGAGCCCACTTATCAAAAGTGGTACCAAGGCCATTGGCGTAGCGACTTTTTTTTTATTAATCGCTCATTCTCCTTGATAAACACGAGATAGAACGTGATGAAAGAGGAAGCAAGTGCTTCTCTTCCATCCTTATTTAAGAAAAAGCAAAAGCTTGCTACGCCAATGACCAAGACCATCCTAAGAATACCAGGTTCGACTCCCGATTAATCCAAAAACTTTTCGTATGGGAAGCTTCCTCGATTTTCTTGAGCATATGAGCTTTGCTTGTTCTCATATTTGCGTTTGTTTGTTCACGTTTATCAGAACGGTTTCCTAAGCGTGTAAGATTCCGTGCCAGACGATCCTGTGTGGACCATATTGTAACGCTCCGTATCATCTTGAAGCAAATTAATGAATTCCAAGAGTCTCTCTATCAGGTGTTTATTGATTACGAAAAAGCTTTCGCCCGTCTCAATCACGAAAACACTTGTTTCACAATTCTGCCACTAGGCGGCGCTAGTGAACATGCAAATTTTAGAAATCTCATAACTCAGAATCCTGATAACTTAAAAAGTTGGTGTCTTCGGCAAAGTTGATCAGTATGACATAAACTTACATAAAAATAAACACTTGTTTCAAAATTCTGCCACTAGGTGACGTTTACCGGTTTTTTTTCGTATTTTTTTCGACTTTTTTCGGGGGTTTTCGGCTTGGCAAAACTAGTGTCGCTCCCCTCGATAACTGAGAAAGTTGGTATATTTGGAAAAGTTGATAAGAATGACATAAACTTACATAAAAATTAACACTTGTTTCGCAATTTTGCCACTACCCAAGCAACACACATGTTATAATAGAGTTACGACAGCGCAAGTTTTGGTTGTATAGAAGTTTATTTTACGTAATTCCAACATTGTGTTAAAATAACGTAAAATAAACTTCTATACAACCAAAACTTGCGCTGTCGTAACTTTTATATAACATGTGTGTTACTTGGGTAGGCGGCGCTTGTGAACATGCAAATTTTAGAAATCTCATAGCTCAGAATCATGATAACTTAGAAAGTTGGTATTGTCGCGCTTATCTTAGATTCTCAGCAAGCTGCGTTCGAAACGCGCAGCCTCAGATCGCGCCAGACCGCGCACGTATGATTTGTACACGGTGTGCACCTTGGCTAAAACTGTTTTGTAGCCGCCGGGTGGAGCTGCCAGCCGCCGTGTACAAATCAAACGGGCGCAATCTTATGGCGGCTGACTCAGATCAGCAGGATCTGAGTGATTAAGCTAGGATGCATAATATCTTCGGCAAAGTTGATCAGTATGAGATAAACTTACAGAAAAATATACACTTGTTTCGCAGTTCTGCCACTAGGCGGCACTAGTGAACATGCAAATTTTAGAAATCTCATAGCTTAGAATCCTGATAACTTAGAAAGTTGGTGTCTTCGGCAAAGTTGATTAGTATGACATAAACTTACATAAAAAAACACTTGTTTCAAAATTCTGCCACCAGGCGGCGTTCGCCGGTTTTTTTTTCGACTTTTCTGGGGTTTTTGGCTCAGCAAAAGTAGTGTCACTCCCCCCGATAACTTAGAAAGTTGGTGTCTTTGGCAAAGTTGATCCGAATGACATAAACTTACATAAAAATAAACACTTGTTTCGCAATTCTGCCACTAGGCGGCGCTAGTGAACATGCAAATTTTAAAAATTTTATAGCTCAGAATCCTGATAACTTAGGAAGAAGGTGTCTTCGGCAAGTTGATCAGTATACTGGCAAAGTTGTCAAGCCGAAAAACCCCAAAAAAAGTCGAAAAAAGACGAAAAAAAAGGTAAACGCCACCTAGTGGCAGAATTTTGAAACAAGTGTTTATTTTTCGGTAAGTTTATGTCATACTGATCAACTTTGCCGAAGACACCAACTTTCTAAGTTATCAGGATTCTGAGCTATGAGATTTCTAAAATTTGCATTTAAAGTAAGCTATCAATTTTTATGTCATTCCCTACCTTTAGGCGTTATTCGCAATTTGATGGATTTTAATCCTAAAATAACACAAAAAGTACATAATTTGTAAGAACTTGGACAACATATTCGAATTCAGTGAACCCGAATTTAGTAAGTAAGGGTATTTTCACGATCACAAACATGAGACAACGGGACAACACACGAAACACCCAGTCAGTGGTCCAGTGGAGAATTTTCCGTTTGACGAAAAGTTTTCACCGATTGAAGTGGGAATCGAACCCACACTCCGAAGCTTACGAAACGCCTAGACGGCTGTCGCCGCTAACCGCACGGCCACGAAGCCTATTTAAACAAAATTTAAAGTTTTACAATGCTTTTCCGAGTAGCTTAACAAATACTCAGAGGGCCAGTACTTGTTTTAAACAATGATGCAAAATATCACCTCACGAATGCTCAATCAACTTATCAATTGTATTTTTTTCGCTTGCGATTGAGCTGAACACTGCTCAGCGATGACCAGAGGCAAAGAGGTGGCAAAACCAACATGATGTAACTCACACACGATTTTGCACGCATCTGTCAGTGCCGCCACATGCTCACCCGAACATCCGAACAACACCGAATGGGTTGCTTTTAGAAGCTACGGCACGAACGCTCGACACACACACAGTAGCAACATTCGCATGTACCGACACCACACTAATAATGTTCTCAGCCTTCGATGCTTCGTGAAAAGGTGATCGAAAAGCATCGAAAGCGATGAAAAGACAGGCTTGGCTGGAACGCAACAGCTCAACGGCGAAAAGGAGCAGCCAACAATGCTGATCAGCATCGAGTCTCTTCGTGTGCTATTCGTACAGGAGGTTGGTTTGATATAGGGAGGTAGGGTGAAAACGTATTCGGTCGTTGCAAATAGCAAGCTTGGTTTTAAAAATATGAAACATGTAACGTTTGCTTTAACAAGAGAATTATTCAAGATAGATCGAAAATTGTGATCAATGTTACCCCGGATTACGGTACTGTGTTGGTTTTTTTTTACGTTTCATTCTGTTTACCAAACCCAAGCCCCACCCCCCCCCCTAATATTGGACATAAAAATATGGTTGGAGTTTACATTATTTTTGATTTTATAAGCGCATGTATCATGCTGTTGCAGTATAATTGATAAACATTGTGACAGAATGAAACGGATGGGAATACTAGTTGTTGATATTTTGAATGAGTGTAATCAGTTTCGTACCTTTTAATTCCGCCCTATGTTGCTTATCCTTTGACAGATACCTACGCGTATTTCGACTACCACATGTAATCTTCCTCAGTGTCAGTTATCCACAGTGGATAACTGACACTGAGGAAGATTACAAGTGGTAGTCGAAATACGCGTATCTGTCAAAGGATAAGCAACATAGGGCGGAATTAAAAGGTACGAAACTGATTACACTCATTCGAAGAGGGTATTCTGCTTAGAGCACCTTTAACGGTGGCTTTTATACCCCGTTTGGCAGCCCTCCATCATTGCAGCAAACTTTACCGGTCGCTGCTGGATGCGCTCGCAAAATAGTAGCGCTATGGGTGGGTGACCAAATATAGTAGCGGGACAGTTGCGCTGCTAAAAATTCTATGCGAATATGACAGCCCTCCCGATACGAATCAGGGTGATTAATTTGATTGCTACCGGTGTGGAAAAGGGTGGTTAAGTCAAAATGGTAGCGCTGCGCGGGTTGCTCGAATAGTAGCCGCCGTTAATGTTGCTCTTAGAGGGTTCGAAAAGTCGGTTCAAGATATTTTGAAGTCATACACACACTTTTCTGGAAGAGAGAGGTCTTGCCAAAACTGAGCCGTGCTAGTCCTTGCACAATCACAATAAGGTATATAATCCAAAAACTCATTGGAATGTACATTATTATTACATTATTTCTCCACTCGTTGAAGCCACAAATTATAAATTCATAAACTTGCAAGTTCAGAGGGCATTGGAATTTCAAATTTACATCACATGCACAGTTTCGCAAAATATTCACTTCGAAAGCGGCAATAAAACTTTCCAAGGAAACAGCAGAGTGACAGTGGCAATCCCACCTTTCCTTTAAACTATAGCATCCTTCCTCGCGCGGCATCACTCCAACATCCAAACAGCCGTCACCGTCCTCATCTTCTTGGTGGTGGCCACCGGAATAAACTCCGGTAGCAGGAACTCGGCAAATAGCCCCAAGTTTGCATTTTGCCGCAGATGTTTCAATAAAGTCAACAATGCTCAGCCGCTCAGAAAGTCCCGGAGGAAAGTTATGCTTTCTTTCTTTATTTGACATGTCCCTCGTTCTGTATCACTCGCCGCCGAGGTTGTCGTTCAGTTCAGAAGTTTCCACAGTGGACTTTCCACGCCGTCTTTGAAAGAACTTATCCAATTTTGTTTCGCTGGTGGCGAAGGCGCAGCAATCGCAAACGACGCAAGTCCAGCAGCAAGGTCCAATTATGGATGCTAGGTAAGTCGCATCAACGTGTATAATTGAGAAAGTATGTAACAACTTTCTGTGAAATATTTCTTCTTGTAGCAATAATTTATCCTGAAACGTTCGACTTTGAGAAATGTTGCACAATAAACCATTATTAACATCGCTTTGATCCTCGAAAATAGCTTTTGTTTCGCGAAAATAACGACAGCTGTACGCTCAATTCAACATTTTCCTGGAAACCGAAAGCCAGCTGTCTTCGTTCCTATCTTAAGCCTTTTCTTAGCGGAGCGCCAAATGTATCAAAATTTGCTCCTACTGCCACCCAGAACACGTTCCCTTCACCTCCATCGGTCGATTCAAAGTCGTATTCAGAGCGGGCCGCAGAAGGTTTCTCGTCACCTCTGGTAAATTACTGTCGAAACTGATTTAAAAAGTTGGGCCATTTCGAACTCGTCTGCTGATAAATTCGCTTCGAGGATCTGCCTTGCACAGAAACCGACAGCCCAGCCCTCAGCACAGGCAGTGGCGGTGTCGGCTCAGCATTTGTTCGGGAGCACACAATGCGGCAAAAGAAAAGGGAGAAAATGGCCTAACATTGAAAATAGGCTCCTGTCTTTTGCGAATCGTGAAGCGAATGTGTAGTGTACAGAAATCCTTCCAATTGGGATATACATCTCGTGAATGGGTTTCCTTCTGCTAAATTCTTGTAATATCCGTGACATTATTTTTATACACATTGCAGTACACAGATCTTTCTTCGATATTTTTCAATTTAAATGAGTTTTTGTTAATTTCCTTGATTCCATGAATCATTTACTTTTGTATCAACACGTAACCAGTTTTTCTCATCAAATTTTTGAAAAAAGGGCATATGAAAAAAAACCTAATTTTCTTTTCCAAAAAATATAACCATTTTCAGATAAAAGTTCATACATGAGCAAAATTCCATTTGAATTGAAAAGGTTTGCGTCTACCCAATTCGTGCGTTGAGTGCTCATAGGTGTAGCCAGAGGGGGGCAAAGGGGGGGGGGGGCTGCCAGATTTTTTTTTCGAATCAACTCAAATATTATCAATAATTGAGAGTTCCAGAAAAAATATTTCAAAAAATAAACCATTCTAATAATTAAGGTTTATCCACACTTTCCAAACCTGTTTTGCTCGAAAATCATAGGAAATTTCGCCAAGTATTTCTCCAAGAGAACCACTTCAATCTTATCATAGAATTTTAACAAATAACAAGCTTGGCTGAATGGCTAAATTTTGTGATGTTTATTCATGGAATACAAAAACAGCATGCCAAATTTTCTAGATATGCCGGAACCAGTTCAGATAGGGAAAAAAGGACTTTGTAGAACCCTTGGTAGAACCATATGCTGCTATGCTATATGCTCTATATATAGAGTGCAGTTATGTGCTACTACTACACGAATTTCACTAGTATTCAATCCAAACAAATAGCATGCTAAGGGCAAAAAATCTGGGATTTCTTTACGAATTCTTTCAAGGACACCTTCAGAAATTTCTTTAGGCATTTATTCAAGAATTTCTCCAGGGATTGTTTCAGAAATTCCTCAAGGCACTTCTCCAGAGTTTTCTTTTTCGTAAATTGTTCAATGATTATCTTGCAGGTTGCAGGGTTCCGATAGTGATTGTTTTAGGCTTTGTTCAAAGAAATGCTTCAAGAATCCCTCCTCCACGATTCCTTCAGAAATTTTTACAGATGCTTCTGCAAGAATGCATCGACGAATTCCTCAAGGATTTTTTTCATAGTTCCCTTCAGTGATTCTATCATGAATTGCTCCAGAGAAGTTTCCAAGAATTCCTCTATGCCATAGAGCCTATGGGTTTCACCAGACGTTCCTCCGGGAATTTTTCCTGGGATATCTTTAGAGATTCCTCCAGTGATTGTTCCAGTGCTTTTTTCGAGGATTCCTCCAGGAATTTCTCCAGGGATTTCCTAAGGAATGTAAACAACATAAATTCTTTTTATTCTCCATATATTCCTTCCAGAATTCCCCTAGAGATTGCTTCAATAATTCAATCTGGAATAATTCGAAGTATTTCAGTTGCAATATCTTCCAGAAACTCTTACAGGAAATTTTTCCATGAAACATTGTATAAAACATTGTTTTAGGAGTCCATCCCAAGATTCCAACAATAATTCGTCCAAATATTATTGCAGACCTTGATTTTTTCATATTTTTACTTCCTACAGAAATTCTTCCAGGAATTTGTTAAGTAAGCTTTCCTGGGATTTCCGAAGGAATTTCTCATGGGACTGCTTCCGGGATTCAGGAACTCATGCAGGGATTCCTTCAGAAAATGCTACAGGGATTCCCCAAGAAGTTCTTCCGCGAACTCTTCTTTGAATTCCTTCAGGATTTCTCTAAGGATTCCATCTGCAATTTCTTCAGAAATTCTTTCTGGGATTTCTCCAGGGATTTCTTCCGAGAAATTTGCCAGGAATTCTTCCAGGGATTCCTCCTTGGATTCTTGCAGAGATTTCTCTAGGAGTTTTTTCAGCGATTGCTCCAGGAATTCCACCAGATTGGGGATTCTTCAGTAATTCTTTTTGGAACTCCTTGAGATATTCATGCAGACATTCCCCCAGGAATGAATCGAGGAATTCACTAGTATGTTAGCAGTTCATCCAGGAATTTCTCCAGAAATCCTTCAATGATTCCTTCAGAAATTCTTCCAGGATTTTCTCAAGGAATACCTTTTGGAATTTTTCCAGGAATTCCTCCAAGAATTCTTCCAGATCTTCCTCCAGGAATTACTGCACGGATTCCTCCATGAATTGCGCTAAAAAATCCTCCAGGAACTTCCTTAGGGATTTCCCTTGGGATTTCTCCATGAATTTCTCCTATGAATCCCCAGGGACTCCTTCAGAAAATCCTTCGAGGATTTCTCCAGAAATTCTTCCAGAAATTTCTCTAAAAATTCTTCCAGGAATTTCTCAGGAATTTTTTTTCAGAAATTTCTCTTAGGGTTCCTCTAGAGATTCCCCCAGAAATTTATTCAGTAATTGTTGTAAGAATTTCTCCAGGAATTCCTTCAAGGATTCCTACAGAAATTCCCAAAGGCATTCTCCTAAGATTTCATTGAGGAATTTCTCCAGGAACTCCTCTGGTGAATTCTCGAGGCATGACCCCAAGAATTTCTGCAGAAATTCCTCCAGGATTTTTTCTAGGAATTTATCCAGGAATTGCTCCTGGACATCCTTCAGAAAATATGGCAGCCACTCCAGGACTTACTTCAGAATATTTTCTGAGGTTTTTTTTCACAAATTCTTCCAGGAAATTCTCCAAGAATATCCTCAGAATTTTTTCAGGGATTCCTCCTGGCATTTCTCCAGGAATTTCTCCTGAGATTCCTTCATTAATTGCTTCTAGTATTCATCCAGGGATTTCTTCACGGATTTTTTCAGGGATTTTCCCTGCGATTCTTCCAGGAAATCCTTCGAAGATTCCTCCAGGAAATCCTCTTGGGATTTCTTCAGAAAATATTTCAGGCAATTCTCCAGGAATACCTTCAGGAATGTTTTAGGAAATTTCCCTGGAAATTCCTCTAGAAATTCATCCAGTAATTCTTCCAAACATTCCTCTAGAGAATCCACCAGGAATTACCTCATGCATTCCTCCAGCAATTCCCACAGCAATTCCTCCAGAATTTTATCAAGGAATTTCTTCAGATACTCCTCTAGGAATTACCCCAGGAATTCCTTCAAATATTTCTCCTGGAATTGCTCATGGACATCCTTCAGAAATTATGTCAGCAATTCCTCTAGGGGTTCCTTCAGGAGTTTCTCAGGAATTTCTCCTGAGATTCCATCAGGAATAGCTTCAGGGATTCCTCCAGAAATTTCTCCAAGGATTTTCCTAAGGATTACTCCAGGAAATCCCTCGAAGATTCCTCCAGGAAATTCCCCAGAAGTTATTCAGAAAGTTCTTCCAGGAAATTCTCCAGAAATACTTCCAAGATTTTTTCAGGGATTTCTCCAGGTATTCCTCAAGGAATTTCTCCAGAGATTCCTCCACGGATTTCTCCACAAATTTCTTCAAGGATTACCCCAGGGATTCTTTCAGGAATTCCTTTGGG
Organism: Aedes albopictus; assembly: GCF_035046485.1. Lineage (NCBI taxonomy): Eukaryota > Metazoa > Arthropoda > Insecta > Diptera > Culicidae > Aedes > Aedes albopictus. The sequence continues at coordinate 200,116,669 of NC_085137.1, read as the reverse complement.
GATTTCTCAAGGAATTTTTTTTTTCAGAAATAGATAAATAGCAATCTCCCAGAATTCCTCTGGAAATTTCTTCAAAAATTCATCCAGTAATTCTTCCAAGATTTCCTCTACAGATTCCTAAAGCAATTCCCACAGGAATACCTCTAGGAATTCCTTTAGGCATTCCTCCAGGATTTTATTCAGGAATTTCTCAAGGAACTTCTCCAGGAATTCCTCTAGCGATTTCTTCAGAGATTCTTCCAGGAAATTCTTCACGAAAACTTTCAGGATTTTTTCAGGGATTCCTCCAGGGATAGCTCCAAAAAATCATCAAGAAATTTCTCCAGGAATTCCGGCTGGGTCTTATCCAAGTATTCCTCCAGGAATTACGCCCGGAATTTGTTCAGAAGTTTCTTCAGGCATTCTTCCAGGATTCTCGATAGAAATTTTTCAGTAATTGCTACAAGGATTCCTCCAGGTATCTCTTCTGGGATTTCTCCAATAATTCCCCCAAGGAATCCTCCAGAAATTTATGTTGGATTTCTTCCAAGATTTTCTCATGAGATCTCTTCATAAATTTCTCTGGGTATTCCTGCCATAATTAATACAGGAATTTCTCCAGGTATACTTTCAAAAACTCTGCCAGGGATTCCTCCGGGAATTTCGCCGGGAATTCCTCCAGGGATTCTACAGGACTTCCTTCAGGCATTCCTGTAGGAATTGCAACAGGCATTCATCCAGGATTTTCATCAGGGATTTATCCAGAAAGTCTTCCAGGGATTTCTCCTGGCATTCCTCAAGTGTTTTCTTCAGAAATTCCTCTCAGGTTCTCTTCAAAAATTCGTTCGAGAGTTCCTTCAAAAAATTCAGAAATCATTCAAACATCTTTTAAAGGATGTACCCAAGAGCTTTTTCAGGATTACGTGATGTTTTTCTTATTTTTTTTCAAGAATTTGTGGAGGAATTCCTCTAGCGAATAATATTGGAAGACAAATTAAATGAGATGCATACAGGAACCAGGAAATTCTAGTTTAGTCTTCGAAAAAGTTTGTTATTTTCAAAAGATTTCAGCTGTAATTTCTTATGAATATTTTGTATACTATTTTGATAATAAATCAGAGCCGCCGAGGACCTGGGATCGAATCCCACTCCCGACAAACTCGCAAAATGTGAGTTCTTCCTTCAGAAGGGAAGTAAAGCGTGGGTCCCGAGATGCACTAGCCTAGGGCTAAAAATCTCGTTAATACAGATAATAATAATAATAATAAATCAGAGCAAAATAATGCACGAGTGAATAAAAATCCTTAATCTTCCAGAAATTGGTCACCGCTACCAGCATCACGTTGATTTGTGTAGATCAGGCGAGCTTTTTTTAACATATTGAACAAAATACAACAGCGTGAGAGCTGAAAGGATTAAATAATGCTTTAAGAATATAATGTCAATATTGCGCATTTTCCACTCCACTGGACCCCTTTCGCAGTTAGTATAAGTGCGGGATCGTGAATAAAACTGCGATTTTGTATAGAATCGTTTCGGTGTCTTCTGCGCACTTATTCAGCACCTTGTAATGCATAAGTGCGCAGAAGACACCGACACGATTCGATGCAAAATCGCAGTTTTATTCACAATCCCGTTCTTACACTAACTGCGAAAGGGGTCCAGTGGGGTGGGAAATGCGCAATATACTCAATTTCATCGTGCTGTGTTTAGATATAAGAACTAATAGGTACAAATTTGCTAAGGGAGCACCCCCCCCCCCCCCTGACCACAAAGCTGGCTACGCCCTTGGAAATGCTCTTTGTTGTCTTAATTTTACTTAATAGTTGGAAATATTGACTTAATATTTTTAAATAGTTCTCGCATAACAAGGTGGAATTAAAAGGTATATAACTGATTGCACTCATTCGTAGAGGGTATTATTCTTAGAGGGTTCAAAAAGACGGTACAAGATTATTATGAGAGTTTAATTAGCATAGGTGTGTGAATAAAGTCGCATAAACGTTAACACAAGCTCGTTAAACGATACGTACCAACTCACATAAAGTGAACAGCAATCATTGTAGACGTTACTAGATCATCCTTTTTGTTCTCGTGGCCGTTCGAGGCATAATGTACACCCCTGTTTTTTCGCAACCGTTGCATAAAAGTGTGAAGGGACAAACCACGGTTCTATTTTGCAATGGCTATTTTTGTATTCCATCATAATAACCGAATTATCTTAAAGATTCAAATTTGTTCTTCACTCATTCATCATTCTTATAATTTTAAAACAGCGTAAACAAAGTAAAGCGTTTAAGTGTCTTCGCCATGAAAAATAGCAACGCATTACCTTATCTGCATACATACTCAGGGTTGGTAATGGATGAAGTATTTAATTTTGGTCGGAATTTACTGGTATTGAGTGTAACGTGCTGTCCGTTAATCCAAAGGTTGTTTTTTGTGCATATTATAAAGTTGCATAAGACGCATCGCATCGCATCGCAAAAGTGCATATTGTAAATCGATGAAAATATCGCTACAAATCATGAAGGGCTATCATTGGTCATTAATGAACTTCATTACATGTGCAATTTTTTGATTCAGTTTTCAACAAAAGCTTGGCGTAATGCCACACAAATGAAAAAAAGGTAAGGTTACCTGAAAAGAACGTTCGCGCAGAAATTTTCAAAAAAGTAGTGGGGGTATTCACTAAACAGATTAAATTGCTGCGTAAACCATGATTTTCTGCTTATTTGAAATGTTTCATGATTTTGCGAATGAAATAATCCAAGATTGCCTTGGTGGTCGTGACGTTTAATCAGTTTAACCAGTTTACGATTCACTAAAAGTGCAAATTTTCGGTAGGGTAATTCGCTAATTGTTGAACACTACCCAAATGTTGAACAGTTTCTGAATATTTTATTATAAATCTTACTTAAGTAATTTTCATCCAACGTAAACGTATTATGTAGATGCATATACATGTGTGTCACGATATTGCTCTAATTAAGTTACAAAATTATAAATATTTTACATCAAAAAAATTTATTGAAAAATTTGTACCGCTGATGACACGAAAACTGCACAATTCTTGAGATTTATTTTAAGAAATTGCTGTTACGAAATAAGCTTTGCGGGCAAATCGACCACAAATATCAAAGGCACACCATGGTTACAAGAACTGGAAGGATGTCATTAGCAGTTTAACATTGTTTAAAAACACATTTTCATTGTAATTTAATTTGAAAAAAATATTTTCCTTATCACACTGTCATTATGCATCCATGATCCAATTGTTGAACACTGGCATAACCTACGATGTTAGCATGACTGCTAGATTTTTTTTTTTTTCATTTTACCTAACCGTGCATTTCATGGGATTCCAAGGGCGTTTCAGGGATGTTCGAGGGGTGTTCCAGTGGGCTTCAGAAAGATTAAAGTGGTTTTCAATGGGTTTCAAGGGCGTTCCAGAGGTGTTCAAGAGGAATTCAGAGTGTTAACGGGGTCCCAGGAGTATTTCAAGGCGTTCCAGGAGGCTCAGGAGCAACCCACGTGTTTTCAAGGGATTTAAGGTTCGTTCCATGGGTGTCCTTGGGAGTTGAGTGGGTCCCATGGGTTTCCAGGAGAGTTTCAGGGGCTTTTAAAGCGTACTTTTCTTCTGTCGTTTTCGCTTCTAATCAAATCTTTTCAGCCATTTTTACATCTAGTCATGCTTAAAACGATTTCATTCCACTAGAGATCTCTTCAAATGTGCGATTCCTTGCCATTCAAATGAATTGTCACTAGCTCGGACTAGCTGGGCACAAAACACGAAAAACCCGGAAAAAAAAATCCGCCAGAGTGAAAAAATATCGGATGTCGGGTCAAAGTCGGGTCAATTATTATCAAATGTTGGACCACTGTTGGACCCACATCGGGTAACTGTCGTGTCTGTGTCGGGTTTGGTGGCCAAAATAAAAACAGGTGAATGATAGGTTGATGTCGGGTTATACGTCATCAATTACGAACAAAGCTTCAACCGTTCAACAATTGGCGAGAACCGTCCAACATTAGGATGAGCTAGCTTAAGGAAGCGTTCAACATTTGGGTTACAGACTTCCCATACAAATGTTCTATTTTCTCTTAGAAAATGGAATTTAAGGGAATACAAATTCATTGGGCAGTATAAGGGATAAGTAGATCTAGACGTTCACTGGATATGTTTCAACTAAAGTGGAATTATGCACGGAAAAACAAACGAAAACCAAAATGCCGGTACTAACCGTTCAACAATTGGCGAATTACCCTAATACCAATCCGTGTGGTCAATTATGAATTTCAAATAACTCCACGTACATATTTACAGATGGGTAAATTATTGGTTAAATTGGGAAAAAATCCACAGCTCAGGTGAGATTTGAACTCACGACCCTTATTCGCTAGACAAGTGCTTTACCTACTAAGCTACCGAGCCAATTAATGACCCGGCAACCTAGTTGTCATAAGTTGTCATAATATTTTCCTTAAATTTTCGGCTTCCTTGCATCCTATTTCGCCATAGTGTACCAGCTATGGCAAATCCCATAAGGAATGCATGTAAATAGTGCGAAGTGGAACCCAAATTAACAAATGTATCCATAACTGGTACAGGGTTCCTATCATTGGCACACGCCGTAATAAATACTAAAAGTAGTTTTGGCTTCGTTTCTATATTTTTCCTGTAAAGTATGAAAACTAATCATTCATTTGACATATCGATGACATTCGTCGGTCTTCTCGTTATATTTCTACAAATAGTTTCTCTTCACATTTGATGCAACAACGGTCAGAGACGCTATTTCGAACTTGTGTATTTGTTTTCAACGAATAATAGTTATTTATGTGACGGCAAGCCTCGTTGGATAAATGTACGACTCGTGCTGAAAAAATCAACTTTTTGCAACGAGTCCCATACAAAATTTTATGCAATGATTTTTTCATAATGCAACTCATTTGAGTTGCATAATGTTCATAATGCAACTCAAATGAGTTGCATTATGAACATTAAGCAACTATTTTCTATTATGCAACTCATTTCAGTTGCATTATGAACCGGTACGGAAAAGTTGGTCATTATGATACTGAAATGAGTAGTATAAAATAGAAATTATGACCCTGAATTGCATAAAAACTATTTTACAAATTAAATGTGAAAGAACGAACAGAAGAAAGGTTTTGTGACTGTAAAAATATAACACAATAATTGGGCTGCGATGTTTTCCTTACTAAATTAAGAAATAACTGTATTTTATGTTATTTATTCATAGTTTTACGAAAATTTAACTCCGAAAATGTAATTTGAAAGTAAGACTCTATCACTGTTTGATAATACTTCATTCATACGGAATTTACGTTCTGAAAGGAGAGATTACTGTACAATACGTATGTATAAGACAACGGGGATCGCCGGGCTCGCAGAAAACCATTTTACAGCATTAACATAAGTTTGTGTTTTCCAACACGTTGAGCTTTGCTGCTTGTGTTTTTCGTACTGTTCGTCTTCGACAGGGCTCCCCAAAGTATGTATCTTTCGTGACTGGTGTCAGCGCTAAGGGTTCCATACAGTGAGATGGGAGAGAATGAGAATAAGGGTTTTCCTCTGTTTGGTGTTAACCAGAACCCGATGTACATAGTACAACGCAGTTGCGGATCTAATTGTGCTGAATGCTTTCCAACTTTTTATCGCAACCTGAATCTGAATGCAGTAGCTAATGGTATTGACTGTATAAATCAGACTTATTTTTCTTAGCACATAAAGACGTATCCTGGGGTATTATGCACCCTCGGTGCAATGTGATTTTTGAGATAGTTCTCAAACATTTGCTGGAAGTTTTAATTGTTAGAGTAGTAAACGGTGATCCTAACTAGCTAGTTTGTGAGAAAGGTGTATCATAACGCCTGAAAAATCATCGAAAGTAATTTTTCTCACATGTTACATATTACCCAGAATCTCTTATTTACTTTAAGTAATTGAAATTTCAGTTCGCAAAGAAAATCTGTGAATTAAAACTTTTGTTCAACGTCATTCTAGACCCCAGGGTGACCTTCACATTTGAACAAGGGTTTTAACGGTGAAGCCGCAACCACTTACTGTGCTCTTGGTCAGAAGTGGAAAACTTCAAACAGGGATACATATTCACAAAAAATCGATATCTAACTAGGTAAATAACGCCAAAATTCACGCACATGTGTAACAAAAAAATCTTTCTCTGTTCCAATGAACATGAATACGATTTTTCAAAGCAGACGGTAGTGAACGAATTCTGGCCATTCCACCTGGGGCCCCAAAAATCAGAAGCAATGTGTGTCATCATATGAGGCAGACACTCGGCCAATTGCTCTAGTCCGATTGATAGGCTTTTTAGACTACACAGGTGAGTGGTCGCGCAAATGCCGGACTCTAGCCGTTTTATACCAGCGATGCCAGCACCCTTGAACCTTTTTTTTACGACAAGGTAATGGAACTTTTGCTAACATGTTTCTTCTTCTTCTTTATGGCTCTACGTCCCCACTGGGACTTGGCCTACCTCGCTTCAACTTAGTGTTCTTTGAGCACTTCCACAGTTATTAATTAAAGGGCTTTCTTTACCTGCCATTGCATGAATGTGTATGTATATTGTGAGGCAAGTACAATGATACACTATGGCCAGGGAGTCGAGAAAATTTCCCCGACCGGAACGGGAATCGAACCCGCCGTCTCCGGATAGGCGATCCATAGCCTTAATCACTAGGCTAACTGGAGACTGCGAACATTAAAGTATGTATAAAGCACATATTTTGACTTGTTCTTGCTGTAATTTTAAAAAATGACGAGAAAATGGCTACAGTTTCGGCACAGCAACAGATGGGAGATGAAGACAGACTGTTTTCCGGTCGCGATGTACACGAAAATCTGGCACCACTGACCCCCGTGTCCGATTGAATGGAAGAAGCGCATTATTCAGCATTTGAACCGTAATAGCGATAAAATGCCTTTGGCAGAATGCGCCGTGGCACGTATTCCGATATCGGCTTTACAACAAATGTGGTGGCAGCGGGCGGCAATGTACCCAGTCGAAAACCAACGTCATACCTACCTAGGTTATAACCGTGAAAGTAAGCGTCGAACCGTTCGTTGACGGGGTCAGAGAGCAACGACTACGGTGTGATGCGGAAAATTGAAGCGTGCCTGTTAGAGACTGGTATGCACACTGCCAGCAGCTACCTCTGGTAGTCGGCTACAAATTGGAAACTGAGTTCTTTGTGATGGTGGTTTTATGGAATCAAACGTGCGGCCTGACCTTTGAAATCTACCGTGATTCTACCTACCTACCGGTCGGTGCGCAGGAGTAATGGTTCTGCCAGGAAAAGGCATTTTATTTTCAAAACGAGGTGACACAATCAGGTATTCTAACGCAAGCAAAAGATGAGAGTTCGTGGTAGGAAAAAAGCAAGGCAATGAAGTTACTCGTTCTGAGAAATCTATAGCACGTGACTTCATTGAATCAAATTTACAGCATAGGACATGCATTCAGGAATACTACGATGTGATAACAAGATAAACTTTATTCCATATCGCATTTAAGCAGGGATTATCAATAATTTTCTATTAAAGACGAAATTAGTTAAAAAAAAGGTTTCAGTTCTATTAAAGTCAACAAATTTTATTAGCGTGACATATCAACTGGGCTTGAGCCTGCTTTTAGCTTAACCGACCAGACTTAAAGCAAACACATGTTTAGCATGTTGCTACACTCTATGGGATGATATCCTGAAAGAATCTCTGGAGGTATTCTTGAAGAATTCCTGGATAAATACCTGGAGGAATCCGTGGAGAAAACCTTGAAGAAAACCTTAGAGAAATCCCAGGAAGAATCCATGAAGGAATTTATAGTGGAAATCCCTGAATCCCTCAAGAAATTCTTGGAGGAATCTCTGGAGAGATCCTTGGAGGAAAACTCGAAATTATTTCAGGAAGAATTCAAAGCGGAATCCTTGGGGGAAATTTCTGATGCAGCCCTTAGAGGAATTTCTGGAGGGATCCCTGAAAGAATCTCGGGAAGAATTCCTTGAGGAATCCCTGGAGGAATTCTTGAATGAATCCCTGAATAAATTCGTGGAGGAATTCATAAAAAAATCATGGAGGAATTTATAACATAACCTTTAGAGGAATACCTGGAGAATTTTCAAAAGGAATCCCTGGAGGGATTTCTATATGGTTTCGCTTTGTGTAATTCACACAGTGTATTCTGTGTATCCACGCCTTTGACGTTTTCCAATCAAGACCGATCTGGTGTTATTGCTGCTGTTCTTTGTTGTGCTGGGATTGTTAAGAGCTTAATCTTGCTTAGTTTGGGAATCGGCTATGTATAGGATAGCTCAGATCAACCTTCAGTATATAAGAACAGCAACTTTCAATCTTCACAGACATAGGCAAAATGGTACAGACCAAGTAGCTTTATAGTCTAAGAACCTTACTTTCGTAAGGGGAATTTCTATCTAGGAAACCTTGTGAACCTGGTGTTTACTATTTTCAGTAAAAATGAAATGGCAAGCTCGCGTGTCATGCCTCGAACATGTGTGCTTGTCAACAATGCAATCTTTGCTACACTCATCTAAGAACTAACCACTAGAGATGTGCTATTTCGATTGATGTATCTGTTGGAAACCCTCAACAGGAAATACGTATATTGTACAGTTTATTTAGCGCATGAAGAACCATCCGCAACGGATACTTTCAAGCAAGTCATCGCATACTGTACTTCTAAAGGCCTTCCGCAGTAATGTTAATGCTCACCATATCATCTGGGGCAGCTCAGACATTTACTTGAGAGGCCACAGTTTGATGGAATTCTTAAGTAGTACAGAACTTGGATTATTTTACATAGGCAAACGCCCAACCTTCATGGTATCTGCTAGAGAGGAAATGTTAGTTATAACGCTTTGCTCTAGTAGAGCTGACCAATTGGCATGTGTCAGATGAAGAAGCTTCATCTATTCATCGCCACAGTGAAAAAAAAACGACCTAAAAAGCCACAATTATTGTGGATGATTGCGATCTTTGAAGCCAATCTTTTCTGAATGGAAACAAGTTAAAAAATCAAATGGTGATTGTTTCATTCGCCTGAATTGCGTGTAAGCGTCCATTTTGTCCCATTTTCCCATGAAAACAGTATTTTACTGAATTAAAATATAGGTTTAACTCATTGCGGATAACCAATGTTATTTTTCTGATGGAGAATTGACAGGTACATACTATGAGGTACACCTCATTCTGTGTCATTGACTGGAAATGGTCATTTTGCCCCGTTTTCTCCTAAAATACTGTTGTTTTAGATACGCAATTCCGGTGAATGAAAAAATCATTATTCGATTCCTTGATTTTTTTATTCGGAAAAGATGGTCTACAAATACCGCAATCATCCGCAATCATTAGGTTCCTTTATGGGTCCGTTTTCCCCCACTGTGATGGCTACGTCTTTTTTGAACACTTGAATCGCAGACAAACAGACGAAACACTTAGAACAATTACGTGAAAATCCATCGTCCGGTTCACACTACCATCACTTGGTGGAAATGGTTAACAAAACACTGCCATGTTCAATATCGGCAACAGAAGGCACTAGTGTGAACATACATGTATACATACATTTATGCGTTCAATATCACATTTAAGACAAGACATAATCAACAATAGTACGCCACAATACTCGGTTTGTGGCTGCCGTTCTCTATCCTCGGTCGCGCCCAATACTCGCCAGGTCACGCTCCACCTGATCCGCCCATCGTGCTCTCTGTGCTTCAGTAGCAAACACCAGCTTTGCAGGGTTGTTGTCCGTCATTCTTGCAACATTCCCTGCCCACCGTATCTTTCCGGCTTTGACCACCTTCTGGATGCTGGGTTCGCCGTAAAGTGCAGCGAGCGTGGTTCATCCTTCTCCGCCACACATCGTTCTCCTGCACACCGCCGAAGATCGTCCCTAGCACGCGCCACTCGAAAACTCCGAGTGCTTGCAGGTCCTCCTCGAGCATGGTCCAAGTCTCGCGTCCATAGAGGACCGCCGGTCTTATTAACGTTTTGTACATGGTGCATTTGGTGTGTGGGTGCCAGTGCTGAAAAATTCATTTCGGCAAATCTTAATTCAATCACCTACAGCTCATTTTAGAATCTGAACCTGAGAATATGGTATATGAAAAACATGTGCGGCTACACCGGTTCTGCTAGAAAGTCACGGAAATACGCTATTTTTTAAATATTTAAGGTAAATGTCACGGACTACCTTTGAAAAATACCAAATGATATTCACCGTGAATATCATTGGCATTTTTCGAAGGTAGTCCGTTACATTTACTATAATTATTCGAAAAATAGCGATTTTTCCGTGACTTTCTAGCAGAACTGGTCTAGCCGCACAAGTTTTTCATATACCATATTCTCAGGTTCAGATTCTAAAATGAGCTGTAGGTGATTGAATTAAGATTTGCCGAAATGAATTTTTCAGCACTGGTGGGTGCGCCTCCGAATTTCACGACTCACGTCGTTGTCAGCCGACAGTAAGGATCCGAGGTAGACGAATTCCTCCACCACCTCGAGAGAATCCCCATCTATCGTAATATTACTACACAGGCGGATCCGGTCGTGTTCGGTTCTGCCTATCAGCATGTACTTTGGTTTTGAGGCATTCACCACCAGTCCGACCTTTGCTGCTTCGCGTTTCAGGCGGGTGTACAGTTCTGCCACTGTTCCAAATGTTATGACGATAATGTCCATGTCGTCCGCAAAGCACACAAATTGACCGGATTTTGTCAAAATCGTTCCCCGACTGTTGCCCGGAAGCAAGCCCGGAAGCAAGCGGGAGCTACCCAACAAAAACATCGATTCTATCAACTCAAAATTGGCTTGACGTACGCAACCCCGAAGTTGAGTGGAAAGAACTCACTTTTGGGTTATTTCGTCTTTGCGTGTACGTTCTCCACGCCATTCAGGTGCTGATCGAAGTGCTGCTTCCACCTTTCGATCACCTCACGTTCGTCCGTCAAGAGGCCTTCGTCCTTATCCCTGTATATTTCGGCTCGCGGCACGAAACCGTTGCGGGATGCGTTAAGCTTCTGATAGAACTTCCGTGTTTCTTGGGAACGGCACTGCAGTTCCATTTCTACGCCCTCCGCTTTTTCCAGGCGTCGCTTTTTCTCCCGAAAGAGGCGGGTCTGCTGTTTCCGCTTCTGTTTGTAACGTTCCACGTTCTGTCGGGCCCCTTGCTGCAGCATTACCGCCATCGCTGCATTCTTCTCCTCCAAAAACGTTCTGCACTCTACGTCGAACCATTCGTTCCGTCGATTCCGTTCCACGTACCCGATGATGCTCTTGGCTGCGTCGTTGATGGTTGCTTTCACTGTACTCCAGCAGTCCTCTAGAGGGGCCTCATCGAGCTCGCCCTCGTCTGGCACCGCAGCCTCGAGATTCTGCGCGTATGCTGAGGTGACATCCAGTTGTTTCAGTCGCTCGACATAGGTTGTAACGTGGCGGTCGCCGGTACCGTACATTGTTCATGTCGTGGCTTGGGCAGCGGTCGTACTCGCGTTCGAGCTGCGCATAAAATGCGTCCTTGTCATCATCAGTGCTTCCGGAGTGTGGGCTGTGCACGTTTATTATGCTGAAGTTGAAGAACCTGCAGATTATTTCGTCGATCGGTCGGTCACCAACCGATCACGCGCCTCTGTATTCCGTCCATCACAATAAAAGCTGTTCCCAGCTCACGTGTGTTGCCGCAACTCTGGTAGATGGTATGATTACCTCTAAACATTCGCACGATGGATCCTGTCCAACACACCTCCTGCAGCGCCACGATGCCGTACCCGCGGTCCTTCAGTAGATCGGCGAGTATGCGGGGCGGGTGCTCCCAATGAAGTTAAGAGATCGGCAGTTCCACGTACCGAGTTTCCAATCAGAAGTCCTTTTTGTCAGCTGGGGTCGTTGCCGTTGGTCTTGGTTCGTATTATTCTGTTGCTGATTTTGCGTTACAATAATGGTTTTTACGAATGTCCATTTCTTGATTTTGCTTTGGCTGACCAAGGCATGTGGGAAATTACACTGTTGAAAATGCTTTGACATCCATGTGCACAACAGAACATGTGCTCGATGAACAAATAGAGATTTGAATTATGAAAAGAAATCCACGTTCTCCGGTGAGACTCGAACTCACGACTACCAATTCGCTAGACGGGCGCTTCAATTTCTACAAGCTACTATGTCTGTCACCAGTAGAACTGAACTCGATTCAACAGTCGCACATGATTATCTTCTTTTCACAATCCAAACCTCCTTCGGATGGGATTAGATGAGCATCTACACATACACTGTTGTGCACATGTGTGTCAAAGCGGGAGAGGAAATTATTTTTAATTTCAAGAGCTTCGTGCACCGTCTCTCAATCACTTATTGGTATTATTACGGCTGGCTCGTAGGGAGTGACACCAATCCGCTACTTTTCGGAGGACTATAGTGCTCAGATGAGCTTAGAGTCCTCAGACGCTGTTGTGAGCCGCTCCTCCCAGAGAACAGACGAACAGGTTTGCAGAAGCAAACCCCCTCCCTTCCCTGTCAACCTACGATCAAAGTTCTCACCGGTGAAACGTCCAAAAAGCAATTCCAGCTCAGCTTAAACAAGAGCTTTTCCACGGTTAGGCTTACACCGACACCTTCCGTTTTGGCGAGGGAAAACTCTGAACCGACATTTACATGTTCCACAGAACCACACTGGACGAAAAATCTGTAAAATTCGAGTCCCAGAAGAAGGTCCCAAACGGACCGAAACGTCGGACAAGATAAAATAGCAGTATTTTTATTTTTGTCAAGGCTGGAAAGCCATCCTCCTAGAGTAAAAATTCAACAGTCAAAAATAGTCAACAGGTATGTGCATCAGCACCCGTTTCGACATTCTGCAAAGCGCTCTTCAGGTAGTATATGTTAGAATTTACTGAAAGGCCATAAATAAAAGAAAATCGGGTTAAGTACGGTTCCTTTGAATTCCACTAAGAATTTGCATCCTTTGACAGATACGTATTTCGACCTCAACTGTAAGGTCGTCTTCAGTGTCTTGTACTTGACTTGGTTAATCATCATCATCATGAAAGGCCATATTGGAGACACCATCTCCAATATGGCCTCTCAGTAAATCTGAGCAAAACATCTATAATTCTTTTCACGGAAGGCGAAACCGTAATGGCGTTCGACATTTGCGTCTCTGATTCCGAAATCAATGTGACCGGACAGGCAAAATATGTTGAAGTCATTATTGATTCAAAGCTTTCCTGGACATCTCTTGTTAAGTTCAGATTATTATTATTATTGGCTCTTTATTATGGGGATTTTCAGCCCGAGGCTGGTTCATCCCCGTATTGAGTTCAGAATCAAGAGAGCTTGTATGGCCTTCGGGCAATGCGGGCGAACCTTTGGTAAAACTTGGGATCTAATACCCAAGTATAACAAGTGGATTTACACAACTGTTTGTTTGACCAACATATTTCTCTTTGCTATAGTTCATACATACGTTAGAAAAAATAAAAGCGTTGTATTTTGAGCCACACTAAACTCTCATAGAAGTTCCGTGACAATATAGTAGAATTTGGGAAGCAGTTCAGTTGCTAGGGTAAGTGTACCAGTTAAGGCCATAGTGGTTCCCTATTTGGCCATAGTGGAAATTCAGAAAGTTTTCAAGCTTTCACCTATTATGAAAGTTTTAGTAGCAAGCATTTAAATGCTTCTTGTAATTAAAACGTTTGAAATGACGCAACATTTGGAATTATATCAAATAACCACTATAGCCAAATAGGGAACCACTATGGTGATAACTGGCACACTCAGCCTAATTTAAGACAGCTAATACTTGAAATTGATATGCTAGAGCAGTATGCAGGTGGAATGCAGTTATAACATTGCAATACTACTTATGTAAATGCTTTTAGGTTTCTTAGGTGGGTATTGCTTTTGTCAGGGAATAGTAACCAATAATTCTGGTGGCACAAAAAAAAAAAACAATGTTGTCATGAAACAAGCGGATATTTCAAAAAAGTTTTCGAGTTATGCTATCATTTGACATCCATGTTTCAGTAAAATATGTTTGCATCAAAACTCGACTGCAAAAAGCACAGAACATGTTATGTTGCCATATTGTCCAGCAAAACCAATTAATCTGCTAATATTATTAGGGCAAATCGATTCGGCAGGAAGCAAATAATGACAATCCAGATAGAGTATTCAAAACGTAATTAGCAGACTAGTTTCATGTTGCACATCTGCCCTCCCAGCATGCATCAATCCATCCACTTTGCGTTCCGACAAATTCGATTACCATGGTTGAGCGAACGGAGAATACATATGGTACCGCCGCCGTCGCTCACATTGTTCCAGAGATGTGATTATGCGCGTTAAAGAGAACAAATCCCAATTTACACTAGGCTACACCGTCAGACATTTGTTTTTGTACTCACTTTGCAAAAGTAGATCGCCGTCCCAAGGGGTCATAGTGTCGACTATGATGTTGCAATCGTGGCTTTTGATCAGGGTGCAGGTGCAATTCGCAATCATCACCGAATCGTCACCACTCTCCATGTAGGAGTAACCCTCGTTCAACACGATGATTTCGTTCTGCTTCTTCTCCAGCGCCATCCTTGCAAACTATATATGTTTAACTTTCACAACACGGCGGTGATGATGACGGCGGCGACGACGACACAGTCAACTAATGTTGTTGCTTTTGTTTTCAACAGTGTTGGTGCTTTTGCACACTAAATACGTAGATGACGCACCTCAATGCAGTGTGAGAGAGGGTGGCTCCCCCAGCATGGGAAAATTCCTTCACACAAAGTCTGCAGGGCGCTGGCAAAAACGGCTTCGACAAAGGATTCCGCAGCGAATCCAAACTTCCCAAACTGGCCAGTTCCAAATAGCGGCTTTGAAAAGGAAGGGCCAGTAATAGTACGCGTAGCTTGTCCCGGGGACTTCCGGCTCAACGCAAACCGAACATTCCAGACTGCATTCCGTGCCAGCTGTTATACTTCCCACGAGAAAATTTGCTTCCTTCTATTGCTTTTCACAGCACTTCACAGCATTCCATTCCTTCTTCGATGAGAAAAAAAAATCTGCACACACTTTTCACGGTCCACATACAACAGTTCACTATGCACTTAAAACATTAACATCTTCTGGAACCGTAGTCCACCTATTGCAATCAACGGTGGGGACAAGCTACGCGCACTTTTACTTCAGCATTCGCTCACGCCGAGCGACCAACCTTGACTGAGTTCGAATTGAACTTGCCGATTCTCGAGAACACCGAAGGAGAAGGATTAAAATCGCGACGTCACACTCGCGAAATAAGGATATCGCACCCGACCTCACCAACACAGTACCGAGTGCAGCACGCTATAGCATCATCGTCATCAGGATAGCCGACGAAGAAAATTTATGCGCCCTACGCAAGGCATAAACTCTCTCGCTCTGGTGGTGGCGGCGGGCGGTTCGCGAACCCCCCTTTTTCCCGAACGATACAGCAGCGATAAAACTACCGTAAGATATGGTCTCACGCGCGCGATCACTCTCTCTCTCCCTCTGGCCAACACAAATCTGGTAGTCCTGCACTACAGTTGCGCAAAATTTCGCAGCAATCGTCACTCCAAAATACACAACAAACTCTCAGCTAATGCTCTCTCCCGATCTCTCGGAAAATGCAAACCACCCAAACCACCCACCTCGCCGCGTGCGCTCGCGAGAAGGATTTTCCGGCCGAAAGAAACGTCAAGTAGCGTTTTCCTGCTGCGATTGTGTTCGTGTGCCGCTATGCGCTCAATGTGGACAATAACACTTACCACCCTCGCTCTGAATTATGGTGGATTCTGGGACGACGACGACAGCTGCTAACTCGAACGAAAAACGACACAACACCGCGTTGAGATGTTTGTTATCAACTGGGTGAATACGATTCATTCATTTTAGGGGTATGCGATATTGTTGTTTTCTTTCCTACTCGGTGCGCGAGCGGATGCTTTAAATTTTTGTGTTGTCATTTTTTTCTCGACTAAAAATGTTCATTTTCAGTTTTCTGGTTTGTCATTACCAGCTAAAGCTAATAGTACACAGGGTCAAATATTTGTTCAAAAAGAAGCCAATGCTCAAACATCTTGTCTGATTTGATTGAATTTTTATTAGTGTCAAACTGATTTTGTTCCTTGAGTTCTTTCCTTGTGAAATATCCAGGATCATTATCAAATTCCCGTCTTCCTAAGCACCGACCAATAATGATCGTATAATGTTTATTCTTGCACCTCGCCTTATGCGTCATAGCCAATTTGATATCATGTACACTGGAACCCCTTTTTATGCACATGGCTGGGGGTGCATAAATTAAAAATGTGCAAAAACAAAAAAAAAAGTCATAATAAGAGGAAAATGTGTGCATAAATTAAGTTTGGACTACAATGAGGTTGTAATCTAGTTCTCGACAGCTGGTCTTGCTCATAGGCATTTGAGGTGGGACTAAGGGGGTTTCTATAAAGTTCCCAGAGAGCCCAAAAAAGGGGGTTCTAAGGGGCTTCATGGGCGTTTCAGGGAGTTGATTTGGAGATTTTTGGAGCCTTTTAAGGACGTTCTGTCAGGTTTTGTCGGCGTTTCATTGGGATAACGGGAAATTCATGGGCATTTTAATAGTATTAAGGGGGTTTCAGGTTGGACAGGGGTCCCCGATAAGGCCTGGGGCAGGTGGAGACCCTGCTGTCTGCAACCTTCTGGTGCATATGATAGGGCCTGAAGGGTTGTGATACCCTTTCTTTCCGGGCAGGTCAGATCGGGTTGCACGTAGGCATCAGTTCTTGATGTCTGCTAAGCAGTTGGGCGCCGACGGGGTTGACCCTGCCCACCTTCCGAGAACAAAGGGAGTGGTGAGAACCAGTCGGGAAACTGGCTAAACGCCAGCATGCTACCGAGATGACACTTATAACACGCGACGCGAGACAGACACAACACTTATTATTCTTACAACACGTTAAAAAGGAAGACGATGTCCTGTCGATGGGCAACAACGAGCCCAAAACCGGTCGACTCAAAAAGGTAATTATACCTCCTTTTTAACGTGTTGTAAGAATAATAAGTGTTGTGTCTGTCTCGCGTCGCGTGTTATAAGTGTTGTCGAGGTTCTTACGTTAGCGCAAACCCAAGAAGTGAAGTGAAATGAAGGCTACCGAGATAGGCTCTCCAAAGCGAATCATCGATGTTCGTTGCTGCAGGCTACGCAGCTAACCTTGAGGGTGCGATGTGCACTAGCCCCTCTCTGAAGCAATACCTTCTTAGTGATTCCGGAGAGGCGTAGGGTTTGGCGACCATAAGAATGTGTTTAGTGGGTCGAGGAGAGAGTAGTTCTGGCTTTTACTATTGGAATAGAAGACGGCCCCAGCCCTCTAGCGTGCGCAGCTCTTTCTTGTGTTTATCGATGAGAATTTTGTATTTGTATTTATTAGATTTGACGTAAGCCTGGCAGTTATAACCTATTTTTTCAGGTCAAGGAAAAGAGAATGAGCGAGAAGAAAGAAAAAGCTGCTCACGCTAGTGCCTCCGCCCACACTACCCTAACCTTGTTATTAGGGTGTCTGTTTGCAGATTATCCCTATGGTATTTCGGAGTCATTTCAGGGAGTTTCAAGGAGTTTTAGGAACTTTTTAAGGACGTTCTTAACCCGTATCGGCCTGAGTCAGCGCATATGAACTAAAAATGTCGCCGTTTAGCGAATACACAACGGATTTAAATAATTTTTTGACAGTACACTCGTACATATGTCTAGTTTGTAAAAGTGGACAGAGAACGTCGGAATGGTCCCTATGGCCGGAGTTATTCAGGTGGGTCACTGGGTCAGAATCGTATAAAAAGAGCTGTTTTTCGGTACACAGAGTGTTTTCCATTATGATTCGCTATTAAACTCACTCTATTTTCACTAAAATTTATACCTCTGCAACCAAACATTGTTGCCACACAGTTTTTGACCATTTATGAACTACCGGATGTGGCCACCGGACATAATCTCCGGAGGAACCTGCCACATACTGTATACTGGGTTATACAACCATAACCCATTTTTTGCAGCTCTATGTATTGACTTTAGCGGTATAGTGTCTTAGAAGATTCTGTTCTATATAATGAACTCTTTATTTTGGGATTTTTATTTTTGTGATTAATCCACCTAAAAGTGCGACAGAAATTCACTTTTTTTCAAAAATGAAGATAGAGTGTTGGAGTCTTCTGCAAAGTTGTAGAAAAGTGTATTGTTGGAAAGTTTGCTGAACAAACTATTGCCTTATTTGCTTAATTAAAAGAGATATGTGTCGTTTTTTGTGAACGACCCCTCAAAATAGTTTTTTCGTTATATCTTTTTCTGGGGATTTTTGGCAATTTTCGTGTGTTCTACAAAGTTGTTCTTTGTTATGAAATACACCTCCTTCTGCTTTTTTATCATTGGAATAACGCTCCAGGTGGAACAGAGCCTGCATCTCAACTGAGAAAACGTAAATAGATTTTCTTAATGAGTCCTTGAAGAAATCACTGGTGGAATCATGGAACAAATATTATAGAAATACCTGGAATGATAATAGGTCTCCTCCAGAATTTATTGAAGGAATTCCCCTTGCAATAACAACCACTAGCGTAGGCAGCCTTTTCTTTTTTTCATTAATTCTTTTTGATGAATACTAAGAAAAGCGGGATGAAGGAGAGGGATAATTTTCCTCTTCCATCTGTCTCTGTCTTGTGCTTATTTAGGAGAGTGAGAATGTCAACGCTTATATTTACAGCTGAGATTCCTTCGAAATTTACTGCTGTGATTCCTTCAAGGATTTCCACGAGGATTATTACAAAAATATTCTAAGAATGTTCCCAGTAACTAATATGGGAAATCACCTTGACATTCTTTTAGAAGTTCTTACTGGTATTACTTCAGGAATATTGCTGGGATTTATTTATAAATTTCTGGTAGAGACCATCAGGAACTTTTGCTGAGATTTCGCAGGTATCTCTCGCTGCAGATCATCCTGGAGTACTTTCAGCTGAAAATGCTTGAGAAACCCCAGCAGTAATTTCTAGAGAAGTCCTAGTAGTAATATCTGTTGCTATTCTAAGACATAGTCCTGAAGGAATTCTTGAAGAAATCTCTGGAGACATAGCAAGAGGATTTTCTATAGGACCCCTAAGATAAATCTCTGGAGGAATGCTTGTAAGGATATGTAAAGGAACTATTGCAGACCCCTTTGAAGCAATCCCAATCAGGCATTTGTTGAAGAATTCCAAGATTATGTTTTCATAAATTTCTCTTGGATCCAGGATTCTTCCAGGCAGTCCACTTGAAGTTCCTCCAGGAATTCCTCCTATGATTTGTCAAGACTCAAGTGATTTCTCCAAGAATTTTTTCATGAAATATTGCAGGATTTTTCTAAAAAATCCTGCAATAGTTCTTCCAGTGATTTCTCTTTAGATACTTTCAGAAATTGCTCTTGAAATTCCTTCATAAATTCTGCCTGTAGTTCCAATGATTCCTTTATAAATTATTCTAAAGATTGCTCCTGCAATTTTTGCATGGATACTTCCAAAAACTCTTCTGGCATTTTCACTAAAAATTCTTGCTGGGATTTCTCCAGGGATACCAGTATGGATTTCTTTACAAACTAAGTACTCCTACTAGGAATACTTAGTTTGTTATTTTGGTTACTACTGCTGGGATTGCTGCTGGGATTCTTCTATAAATTTCAGACTAGAATCCTCCAGGATTTTTTCTGAGTTTCCCACCTGCAGGAAATCATCCAGGAATTCCTGGAAGATTCTCAACAGGTATAATTTGAAATGCTGAAAATGCATGAAATTTCTCAACAATTCGAGAAAAAAAACAGTGGGAGTTCCTGAAGGAATCTCAGCAGTAACGACTGGAATACAATAAGAAAATCCAAGAGTTATCTTTCACAAATTCTCTGAAGGATTCATAGCAGAAATTTCTGGAAGAATTACAAGAGATTCCCTTGAGAAATCCCAGGAAGAGTTTTCAGAGACACCCCAGCAGGCTTCTCAACTCTTTTGAGAAATCCTCTTGGAATTCCTGTAGAAATGTCTGATGAATTCTCCTGGAAATTTCTGGAATTTCTCCATGAATTTCTCCAAGGATTCCTCCGCAAATTGCTCCGGTCATCCTTTTAGGGATTTTCCCAAGGATTCCCCTAATAATTTCTCTCGGAATAATCTTAGAAATTCCTGCACGGATTTATTCATGAACTTCTACCAGGATTTCTCCAAGTATTCTTGCTGAGAATTCTCAAGCACTTCTAGATGGTATTTCTGCAGTTTTTGCTCTTGGGAATCCTCTTGAAGTATTTCTACTAAGAATTGCTTGAAGAACTCCAGCAACACTTCTTGTAGGATTCCCACCATGAAAGCCTGGAAAAACCACAGTACCATTTCAGGACCACTTTCAACATAAATTCTCAAAGAAATTTGAAGAGGATTTCCAGAATACGAAGAGAAATTCAGAGAAAAATCACTAGAGGAATTCGGCAAAAAAAGCCTGGGTGAGTTTGTGAAGAAATTATTTGATAATTTCGAAAGAAATTCCTGTAGGAATCATAGTGTATATGTACCATTCCTTGGCCTAATTTGCAAGCCGCCTTGACAATTTTGACCATAACTCATGAATTAATTGCACTAGAAATAATATGTTGACCCTATTACACACTCTAGGCAATGCATATTTCACCAATTGAAAGTAAACTAACGTAAATAATCAAGAATTCACTTAATTAAGTTGAAAAGATTCGATGCGATGGTGTGCAACGTTGGTCTATGGTACAAAAATTGGCCTATCAGTGGATATAACGTTGGCCTATTGCTTTCCATGCACTAGAACCACTAAAGTAACGAAAACAACGCAACCCTATTATTGTGTTATATTTTTACAGTCACCGCACACAAAATCTTTCTTCCTGTTCGTTCTTTCTGGTTCTTACGCAAGAAATGTTGTTAACGTCTTTTAATCGGTGTTTTGACGTCACTTTACGGATGGGCCAAGATTTGGGTACATAGTGAAAAAAATGTCCTCAATATGCGGCCCACATTCAATTTGTAAAATAGTTATTATTCGTTGAAAACAAATACACAAGTACAAAATAGCGTCTTTGACTGTCGCATTAATTGTTCAGTTATGTGAAGTCATTTCGAAATGTTCAAGAATCATGCCATTTATGATAATGTGTATATACTGTCTATTAAGCCGAGGAATTATGGCGTCTACAAAAGCTAAACAAAGTGACATTTTCATTAAATTTTAATTTTCCAAAGTGCTAAAATTGAAACGAAATGTTACAGTTGTTTGGCGCATAGCTATTCCGATATCCAGTTATGCGTGTTTGTTTGAGTTTTTGGTTTACGTTGAGATAGGCCGAACGAGGGGACTATGCCAACGAAGCATCCCGATACCCTATGAAGTAATCTTGGCGGAAACTCACGCATTCTTGAGTAATCTCCATGGTGAATTTTTGGAGGTACTTTTTAAACATCCCTGTAGCAATCACAGAAGGAACTTCTGCAGGAATCACTCACTCACTCATGTATTTTGAGCACCTCTGGGGGTACATAGGGTCAACAGGGGTCAACGTAAAATATCTCCATCCTAGGCTGCTGCTGGCTTCAGCCTTGACCCAGGTCAGGTTCGCCTTCTTTGATTTCCTTGTTGAGGCTTCGTCGCCAAGGGGCCCTGCTGTCTGTCCACGGGCCCACGGGTCTGTCTCGCGATGTCCTGCTGGATTCCAATCCAACGCTTGCTTGCAGATTTCGTCTCCGTTCTTCCGTGGTGTGTGGTCGACTTCCTCCATTTACGTTCTCGAATTTCTGATGATATCGTTCAAATGACATTGTCGATGGAGCTCAGTACTCGAAATCCAGTTGTGAGGCCACCAGGCCCGAATTATAGACCGCAGACATCGGTTGTTGAAAATCTGTAGCTTTTGTATGGTCTCTGCTGACACGCACCACGTTTCGCTGGCGTACAACAAAATAGATTTCACGTTGGAATTGAAAATTCGAGTTTTGATGCGTTGACTGATCTGATTGGATCTCCACATATTTCGTAGATTCGGAAAAGCAGCCCCAGCCGTCTTGATCCGTGTTGATAGCCAACGATTTGGTCTTGCTGACGTTGATGGTAGACCCGCCGTAGAGGAGCGTTCGGTCTGGTCGTCGAGCTTATTCTGCATGTTAGAGCGTCGTTGGTCTAGTATGCTCCATTGCAATGGACTGCCAAACTAGCCTACGATTTGGTACACGGTTAATTGCCCCCACCATGATCTTGTCGATTACGATGAGAAACAGTAGCGGTGATGGTACCAAACTACCCGGATGGGGTCCGACAAAGCTCCGTTATGCAGGACTCTGCATGTAAAAGCGTCGTACTGAGCTTCCATGAGGTTGACGATTTTATTCGAAACTCCTTTGCGTCTCAGGGCGCCCCACAGATTTTCATGGCTCAGACGGTCGAAAGCTTTTTTGTACTCAATGATCACCAAAATGAGGGACTCTTGGAATTCACTAACCTGCTCCAGTATAATACGGAGCGTGACAATATAATTAACACAAGGTCTTCCGACACGGAACCCTCTTGCTTGCCGGAGAGCCGCGTCTACTTTCTCCTGTATCCGATTCAGGCACAGAACTTTGGAAACAACAAACAATGGTTCAATGCAGAAATCACGGTCGGTATCCTAGAAGATTTCCTAGAGGAATTCCTGAAGGAGCTCTTGGAGAAATCCGCCGAAAATGTCAAGAGGAACTCTTGGAAAAATGAAGATATCTTTGGATAAAGGGCGAACACAATGAAATTGCCAAACAGAAAATATTGTATAACTTTTGATTGCGTTCGTCAAAATAGCTAATTTTTTGACCATGAATAGTATATTATGTGTAGCTATACCTTAAAATGTTCATTAAAATCGGTTGAGTATTGGCGCATATATTGTCGATATCATAAAATGAGATTTTAGCAAATTTGCGCACCCGTTTCAAAAAATTACTTAGGCAATAATTTTTTTGTTACCTCATCAAAACGTTTGAAAATTTCACTCGATATTCTTAACATAGTATCAATTAAGTGGTAAAAATTTGATCGAAATCGAAATCGGTAAATTTTAGGTACTTTTTGACCGCGGAAGCACTATTTTGACTGTAGAACTGGTAACACTGTCCCGATTTTTTTAAAACTTTGACAGTGTAAAATTGTTGTGTTAAACTGTTTACAGTGAAAATTTCAGCCATTTTTGTTAAGTACTTTTAAAGTAAGAGGAGTTTGAATTTCACTATACCAAAAACCATATCTGCTTATTGTGACATAGTGCGACATATATGGCTATAACTTTTTAACGATATGATCAAATTGAATGAAATTTTGACAAACTACTTCTACATACATACTTTACGTACATAAAAATTTTCATTGAAATCGGTTCAGTATATTTTACGCCAGCGTTGAAACGGCAAAAAAGTGATATTTTCCAAAATGTTTGTTTGCACAAGATTCTCAAGTGGCAATTTCCTTGTTTCAACGATATCTCCGCCAATACTCAACCGGTTTTAATGAAAATTGTATGGTATTAGCTACGCATAATACCGTATGCGTGAAAATGATTGCACCATCGTTAAATAAAATTCCAGTTTTACTTGTGAAGACAGTGTATTGGTTTTATTTGCAGGCATTTAAGCTATAACTCATATCATAGTAGGCTGTGAATAAAAAGTGTTGATTTTCTTAGTTTAACACTTGCATAATGACTAAGTGGCAACCTAGCTCGTGATTTGTCCACGCGCAAATGTCGAAAAGTATCCGTGGTAGTGTCAAAGTCAAGATTAACAGTTTTTGAATTTATTTTTTTGTTTTGACATTACCTAATGGTGTAGACATTGACACACAAACAAAAGTTATAATAACTATTGATTCTGGAATTTGGTATGGATCGATAGTTTTTCTGAAATCGAACTTTCTTATATGGCGCTACTCGTAGCTCCTGGATGCCATTGGTAACAATGTAATTTTTTTTCCTATTGTGACAACCGACTAGCTCAGGCAGCTCTTCTTATTACTCAGGGTCGGCACTTCACTTGTGGGAGGACCCCCGACCCAAAACCAAGCCGAAGTGGACGAATAACACAGTCAAACAACAAACAGGATTCAGATGTAGAAAGCAAGCAAAAGAAGTCTTAAATTTCATTTCAAACTTTTATTGAGGACAACACATAGGCAGGCTTATTCTGCGCGGCGTGTGAGGTGAGACGAGTCGAATGAGGTGACAAAAGTCGACTCGCCCCATTTGATTTACATTAGCCGTCTCACGTCACGTGAGACGAAACCGTCCGTCTCACCTCACACGCCGCGCAGAATAAGCCTTAGGGAAAGAAAAGGAAAACGTTGCGGCCATTACGATGTCGGACATACCTGACGTCATGCATGGGTGGCAGGGGCGAGCTGTAGAACGGCTTAGTGGGCCACGGGTGGCATGCCGTGGGCTGTCGACGATCGCCGGTGGCTACCGGCCGTGGGATCTTGAAAGATGAACACTGTCCGCTCGACCCACACCACACCGGGGGAGGTTCTCCGGGCGGAGATTCGCCGGTGGGTACCGGCCGTGGTGTTCTGAACGGTGGATACCGTCCGCTCGACCCACGCCGGGGGAGGTTCTTCGTAGGTTAGGTTCGCCGATGGGTACCGGCCGTGGTGTTCTGAACGGTGGAAACCGCCCGCTCGACCCACGCCGGGGGTGGTTCTTTGTGGGTTTAGGTTTGCCGGTGGACACTGGCCGTGATCTTCCGAACGATGGACAATGGTCGCTCGAGACACGTGGCGCACAAGATAGAAGCCGTGGAAACCCGTGATCGCGGAAGTTGTGGTCAATTTCACGTGTTCTGGTTCACTTTGCACTAGACCGGGCTATCTATTCCGAACGTCCTATTGGCCGAGAAACTAGTCGGTCTCTCACATCACTTGCACTCGCGGAATCGATCCCGGAAGGCTTCTTTTTTTGTTTCAATGTCTCGAGGATTTTCTCCACTGATGCCTCAGAAACACTCAGCCTTGGCTGAAGAAGGGTTACGGCGGCTACCGACACGTCTAACTTCAAGCGTGTTCTGGCATCAACTGCCGAACATCGGTTTCGTTGTTTCCCTCGTACCGACGATTCTCCTCCGAACATTTCGCTCTCTCCGTTTGCGTTCGTCATATAGAGCGGATATTGGGTTGCCTGATCGCTCCAACCAACGGGGTGAACGTAGAGATGCCAGCCGTTTTGGGATGTTAGAAGGTACGAGGGGATTAGCCTCACATTAAAATTTCAAATGAAATCCACTTGCAAAAAAGTATCCTTCATTGGTGGATAACTGTACTACTCTCCACTTGGATGGGCTTGTTACGGTTTCAACTGGTAACACTATGGTCGAAGGATCATAAAGGCCACCGTAATTTTCCTTTTCGATATGCCATGCTGTTAAGTCGCTGATTTCGGGTTTCTTGGCCATTTTTCTCATTAAGCGCATATAATTCACCCAAATCTTATTTTTGGTGGCAGCGATAGCTTTCTTAATCCATGTTAACCTTGGACGACCAGTGGACACCTTCGGGAATAGTTGCCCTTGTTTTTTTCGGTCTAAGACTGTTTTACGGTTCTCCTGGACACTCCTGAAATGTCTTTTTTTAACATTTGCGCGTGGACAAGTCCCGACTACCGCTGCTACCCCTTCATGGTGCAAATTTTAAACTTAAGAAATCGGATTTTTTACTCTCAACCCACTGTGATATGAGTTAGAGCTTACGTGCATGCAATAAAAACCAAGACATTGTGTGTACAGGTGATATGGGTACCTTATTTGTACGATGGTGCAAACATTATCACGCATACGGTATACTATTAATGGTAAAAATAATTAGCTATTTTGGCGAACGCAATCAAAAGTTATACAATATTTTCTGTGTGGCAATTTCATCGTGTTCGCCCTTTAAGGCCTAAGGAATTCCTGCTGAAATGCTGAAATTCTTGCTGAGATTGCTCCAGAAGTATGTCCACGTTATCATATACATGTGATTTCTCCAAGGATTTCTATAGATATTTCCAATGATTTTTCCAGATTTCTCTCTTTAGGAATTTCGCTTGAAATACTACTGGAAATCCCTGAAGGAATCACAGCAAGACATTTTAAAGAAATATCTGGAGGATTCACAGCAGCACTTTTGTAGGAATCTCAGTTGTAAATACACAAGATAAGGGACTTGCCCTCTCCTTCACCCCGCTTTTCTTAGTATTCATCAAAAAGAATTAATTAAAAAAAGAAAAGGCTGTAGTTATTGCAAGGGGATTTTTTTTTTCAATAAATTCTGGAGGAGACCTATTATCATTCCAGGTATTTCTATAATATTTGTTCCATGATTCCACCAGTGATTTCTTCAAGGACTCATTAAGAAAATCTATTTACGTTTTCTCAGTTGAGATGCAGGCTCTGTTCCACCTGGAGCGTTATTCCAATGATAAAAAAAGCAGAAGGAGGTGTATTTCATAACAAAGAACAACTTTGTAGAACACACGAAAATTGCCAAAAATCCCCAGAAAAAGATATAACGAAAAAACTATTTTGAGGGGTCGTTCACAAAAAACGACACATATCTCTTTTAATTAAGCAAATAAGGTAATAGTTTGTTCGGCAAACTTTCCAACAATACATTTTTCTACAACTTTACAGAAGACTCTAACACTCTATCTTCATTTTTGAAAAAATGTGAATTTCTGTCGCACTATTAAGTGGATTAATCACAAAAGTGAAAGCCCCAAAATAAAGAGTTCAGTATATAGAACAGAATCTTCTAAGACACTATACCGCTAAAGTCAATACATAGAGCTGCAAAAAATGGGTTATGGTTGTGTACCCCAGTATACAGTATGTGGCAGGTTCCTCCGGAGATTTTGTCCGGTGACCACATCCGGTAGTTCCTAAACGGTCAAAAACCGTCTGGAAACAATGTTTGGTTGCAGAGGTATAAGTTTTAGTGAAAAGAGAGTGAGTTTTATAGCGAATCATAATGGAAAACACTCTGTGTACCGAAAAACAGCCCTTTTTATACGAATCGGACCCAGTGACCCACCGGAATAACTCCGGCCATAGGGACCATTCCGACGTTCTCTGTCCACTTTTACAAACTAGACATATGTGCGAGTGTACTGTCAAAAAATTATTCAAATCCGTTGTGTATTCGCTGAACGGCGACATTTTTAGTTCATATGCGCTGACTCAGGCCGATACGGGTTAACGCTTTAAGGGCATTTAATATCATTTCAGAGACGTTTCAAGGGGTTTTCAGGTATGTTTCAGGGGACTTCTGGAACCTAATAAAAGCAAAGGGGTTTCAAAGGCATTGATTATGATGAGTTCAAGGGCGTTTCAATGGGATAACGGAGGTTTCAGGGACGTTTCAAGGCATTTCAGATCAGGGTAATATAAGGGGGTTTCAAGACGCCCTTAAATAAAAGGGCATTTCAGGGGCGTTTCAAAAGATATTGTGATGGGGTCACTGAAAATTCTCTGAAACTTCCTGAAATGCCTCCGAAATCTCCCTAAATCCACATGAACTCCATAGAACGCACCTGAGACCAAGGAAAATGACATCCTTTTCTAACCGGAAAATCCACATTTATCTGTTCATAATCGTTGCTAATTGCTGTTAACTGAGCAGCATAGTTAGACGCGGTTAACGACGGTTAGCAACGAATAAATGCAGATTTTTCCGGTTATCAAAGGAAGTGTCATTCCCCCTGCCTGAGACACTCCGTAACGCCTCTGAATCCCGCCAAAAATGCTATGCAACTTCCTAAAATGTCTCCTAAATCCCTTCGGACCCTATGAAACGCACCTGAGAAACTCCGAAACGCCTGCATAACGCCTCTAAATCCCGTCGAAGATGTTCTGAAACTTCCTGAAATGCTTCAAAGATCACACTAAAACCTCCTCGGACTCATGTAACGCACCTCATAAACGCTTCAAAACCCCTTAAAACTCATCCGTGATGCTTTTCAAACTTTAAACACAAGATAAAAACAAATCCAACTTCGAAAAAGCCCATCACACCGTCACACACGAATCCCACCTGCCCGAATTTCTTCTTCGTACTCTGTGGAGAATATAAGATATTACCTTATTTTAAGTAGCTACATTGACAACAAAACTGAGAGTTTATAATAGCGCTTTAATCGATGGAGCCTGTATAGCACATACCCTCGATAAAGTTGTATTTCTTATAAGGTACACCGGGTGCACAAGTTGAAACAGCTGGGCAAGATAAAATGCAAGGTTTTGAAAAATATTTCACTATAAATTGGACCATTGTCCTTTAACAACAGATTGTTTGATTCAAAAATCTTGGGGTATTATATTTTAATTATTTATTATGGTTAGATAACATTACGTTATTTCGCTGTTTCAACTTACTCCGACCGTTTCAACTCGCCCCGATCTACCTATCCTATAATGCTGTCACATGCGCATCAGCACACACTAAACACGTGCTCTGTATGCGGGTGAACGTATAGAAAGCTTCGAATGAATTGAAATAGATGCCCATATGGTAAATTTCACTGTGAACGAAATGAATCAACAAGCTCAAATATGCACGGTAACCGCACTAAAGTAGCCAGTACTTTGATGATAAAGTTATATTCGCTTCATCACTAATGTTGTGGCAATGATTAATCTTGGGCAGGAGGCTTCAGATCATGCACCGAGAGGCTTTACTTTGATTTAATGCACCGCGAAGCTTTACTAAGTGCACTGCGAGACCAATAAATATCCCTTTCGTGACGGAGCTCAAAAAAGTGAAATTTCCATACAAATTGCTCAAATTTGGCTCTCCAGAACTCTTAGACTGTTTAACATATCAACATTTTTTCTTTGGCATTCGCTAGAACTACTCCTTGTCTTTCGATTCCTAGCTTTGTCCACCTAGATAAATCGAAAATAGAAAATTTGCGACAGATAAAACTTTTTCATGTTTTACAATTTTTGCCCACTTTTTGTTAAACTTGTTGTAGTCAATTTCACACACAACATAAACAAAAGTTTGTTTGCACACATGCAAGTATAAGTAATGGCTCAATTATCAAAACAATTTACATCAGGTAAACTAAAAACTAAACAGTTGAAAAAATAACACAAAACTGTTATTGCTCAACAGCACAATTGTGCTGGTTCGTCACGAAAGGGCTATAATGCCTTCACAATAATTAATATAGTCTGTTTTTTAATTAAACCACACAAGATAGGGTAGCGCATCCAGAAATCGCCCAGTTTATGCGTGAATTTGTCTTCCACAGCATAAAAATCATACTTCTAGGGCAAGTCAATCTCATATTTTTCCGATAATATGTAAAAACGCATGTATTCTTTATATTACGGAACAAAAAAAATACAAACAATGTCGTGTAATCTTAATTAAATGGTTTAATTAAAACGATCTCAAGGTCCCTAATTTCGACCCCCTTGATCCTATTTTCGCCCACCATTGGAACCAGTTTTCGCCCACTTTGATTTTTTTTGTTTAAGCATACATTATATGTTTTGTTGCGTAAGATAATGGCATTTCTATGCAGGAAAACCAAAATATGAATGTATGACGTCAAAATTATTTATCTATTATGTTGCCTGATGAAAAATGCACCATAAATAGTCGGCAAGGTACCCACATGACAAAAATGCTCATATTTTCGTCAATTTTCCATTTTTTAAATCAAATTTCACCTTATTTGCTATTGCTACAGACATTTTTCTTCCATTGAACAGTTACCAAAATGAAGGGGGCACAATCGATGGTTTACAAGATCAGAAGTAGTGAGCTGAATTTTGTTTTATTGTATTCTCCATGTCTTGCCTCTTACACCACACAGTGGCCCGGTTTCATATTAATTTGGTCGAATGCTATTTAGCCGAACGGGTCATTTGGCCGATTGCCATTTGGCCGAATGCCGTTTGGCCGAAAAAGAAATTACGAGCTTGAGTGATAATGTCACTGTTTTCACTATCAGTAAAATTCGAAAGAACAGAAAAGACGGAAAAAACTCAGGCGAAATTATTTACGATTTCAACGCCTTAAACGGTAAAACTAAAAAGAATAGCGAATGATTCGAAGAAGGAAATATTTCTGATTATCATATTGGACACATCCCACGCGTTACATTTTGCGCGAGAATCAAACATTTGCTTAAAAAATTGTTATGATGTTAACAACAGCTAACCAGCGCATCAAGCGATCAGATTTGACTAGAAGATTTAATTTATACTTTGGGAATTGTATCTTTTAACTTCGGAAAAAAATAAGAAATACGGCGTAGCGGAATACCATTGCACAAATAAAATACAAATTTTGGCTGAACGGCAATAAATTTGCCACTTTCTCGAAACAGTTTCTTAAGTTTCGAATACTAGAAAAATAGAAGTAATTTTGATGCAAAAAGAAACAAAATCGACAGCAGGAGCCCGGAAATATCGTTTAATGAAATTGAAAAACCGCGGTGTTTAAGTGCGTGGGATGTGTCATTATTGCTAACTAGATCTAGAATGTTATTCAAAGTTTTTCTGCGTCTCTAAAATCTGTTGATCATAACTCGTTCAAACGGCATTCGGCTAAACGATCCTTTTGGCCAGATGACTTTCCGCAAAATTCGGTCAAACTCCTTGTCCTGTGTCGAGAAGCATTGTTATACGTATGCAACACCGACATAGGTATTAAACTTCAGAATAACAAACTATTGTGACTCGGAACCAACACAAATAATCTATACGGACGTTTTCTACCTACAGATGTTGCTTAGGTTGCATTAATAAAAGCTGTTATAGCCCCCAGGAGAACTTAATTCTTCATTGCATTAATTTAATAACAGAATGTATCTCCAGAATAAACTTCAAGATGTTTGATATCAATACTTCTGATGATTTACAAAGCCTGTTTCTTAGCTTGTTGAATGCCAATGCTTTTATTTAACGCTTTGACTAGACTCCTCCTCTTCTTGGCGTAACGTCCTCACTGGGACAAAGCCTGCTTCTCAGCTTAGTGTTCTATGAGCACTTCCACAGTTATTAACTGAGAGCTTCCTCTGCCAATGACCATTTTGCATGTGTATATCGTGTGGCAGGCACGAAGATACTCTATGCCCAAGGAAGTCAAGGAAATTTCCTTTACGAAAAGATCCTGGACCGACCGGGAATCGAACCCGTCACCCTCAGCATGGTCATGCTGAATACCCGTGCGTTTACCGCCTCGGCTATATGGGCCCTAGACTAGACTCTGTCTGCCTTTTACGGCGGAGTGTATAATGAGGAATCCGTCCTCCTGTTTTTAAATTCTAAATTGTGTAAATCAATCCAAAATATTTGATTACACGTTTTCTTGAATCTGACAGAGTTTTAACTTCCTTCAATTTCATTATTCTTTAAAACAAAAACATCGTGGCTTTATTATTAAGAAGATAAAAATCACATGCGCCTTGGCCTAAGTTGCTATAGCTACGAGATATATAAACCATTTTGAACTAGAAATAAAGCTATTTTAGGTATTCTCACTGCTTTTATAAAAATAACAGCTTTTCGATAATGTTCGCCCAAGTGGGTCGAAAACTGGCTCAGCAGGTATGAGAAGTACAGTATATAAAGATTCGCCCAGGGCGAATTATGGATCAGCAACTTAATTCGAGTACCAGTTTTCGCCTTCTGATTTAAACGGAATTTCGCGAAGTAAATCACAATGTTTCCACTTAAAAAAGCTTTTAAAACAAAATTTAATTGATATTCAACGTTATATGCGAAAATATATCAAGAAACACTTTTAATATATACATTTATGCCTATTTTCATTTATGGCCTTTCTAGTGATTCAACATATGGTGAGGGCTTGGTTATGCATGGTTTGTTTAAACATACGATTTACAAATCAATTTCAGAATATAATGCTACAATTAAAGGTTTTTGATGAGTAATAATGTAAAACTATTGATTGTCATTGAAATTGATCTTTTAAAAACAGATTTAATGTGTTTAAAATAAAAAAGATCCAGTGGGTGGGCGAAAACTGGGGTGTGGGCGATTTCTGGGTGCGCTACCCTATATAATTTCAGTCACACAGAATAGAGGAGGCCTGGTTTGATCATTATCAAACCATATAAAAAGATTGAGGTTCTATCGTAGTTCTAAGCATCCCTCGAAAACTTGTATGACTAGAAATTGTTGCTTGTTTACTGAATTTTCAATGCAAGATACTAATCAGTTTTTATCGAATTTAGAAAACTTAAAATAAACTCAGAACAAGGCGGTCCCACGGTACAATCATTGAAAAGTTTCTGATAAGATCATAGAAAAATTCTCAATTTCAGAGATCTTTAGCTATCTCAATAGCCACGAAGAAAATCTACAAAAACGCGAGATGGGATCTATGTACACTCCCGATCATCACCCGTTTCTTCAACTAATTACCTTTTGAATAATTATTTTAATCATGATTTTAATTTAGTTCGGTTTCAGCTAAAGGGAATGATATTTTATGCCTGCAAATTGCGCGAAAAAAATAGAATTTCTCCTGTCTCCACCACGTCTAGCAAAGGCGTGCAATGGTTAACGAATTGCCTCGCACTTTGATGAGTGTTACAGGTCAATAAAGCTCCAACATCCGTAATATTATATAAAAGCTAATTTAATCCTTGAGTTTATCATAAATATACGGCTTTTAATGACTTCAAAAATGAAAAAAAGAACAACATTTGAACTATTCTCAGTGTATGCTTAAACCAACCATCTGATAAAGTTAGTTCAACCCTCAAGTTGAGGGTCAAGTTAAGCATAAACAAACATGCTTGAATCCACCATGATAATAAGTGAGCTGTCAAACCATGAACCATAAATATTGTTGATGAAGCATAATATGGTTGTATGAACCATATTCCTTGTTCTGATCAAATCTTCAATTCTGGTTAATTGAACCTTCCTTGTTATATCAGCAAAGGATTATATAAAAGCCAGTGCACAAATATGCTTGTTCGGGACCGTAATATGATTGACATCACTTTATATTTTTCTCCGTGTAAACATTCAAATTTATTCATAAAATGCTACTTTTCTGAAGCACAGTAGTTTAATTACATATTTAGTATGCATATTTTCAGACATTTTCTTTGGATTTATTAAACTTTTAACTGAAATACTTTAAAATTTAGTAAAGTTATAAATGTTTTACATTGCATTTCAAATACTGGGGTGGTTAATTTAGGTGGAAAAAATATTTTCAGGACTTACAAAGGCATTTCACTAACTGATCAATTTCACCCCGAAAGTAAAATTTTTGATTTTTGATTTCAAACTAGCTGTACCCGGCAAACTCTGTCTTGCCTACTGCGTTTTTGACGTTTCAAGTTTCTAGCCAAGACCAAGTCCCCGGTCAAAATGTATGGAAGATCGATTTTCAAAAACTCTCAATTTATCCATGTTTTTTGCCTCATAAACTTTCCTTGCGTGAAAACTAACAGCACAAAACATAGACGACCCAAATCGGACCATCCGTTCGCAAGTTATGCGCGGTCCCACGTATGCCACTGCATTTTTATATCTAGGGGAGACTGGGAAGACTTGATCCCTTTTCCTTAATTTACCTGAAACTTTAGGCAAAAAACACAAAACTAGATCCGATTTCCATACAAAATGGCAGGTAAACATCTATTGCAAGTTAATACACAACAGAAGGCCTTTAAATTATTGTTAATGTTTTCAAAACTGTGTTTTTATGGAGGCATGTCTTATGATGTGTTTTTCAAAAATGGGTGACACTTGATCCCCATTTGAGCATATGGTTTATTTACAGGGAAAATAATTCCAGAGTCTTCTTATTCATTTTCTTTTCGAGTTTTCTTGTATTTTTGATGAATATGAAGTGTTTGAAATTGTAAGATTTCCTTAAATTTTTAAGGATTTGCCGTATTTTCAAAATGGGGAGACTTGTTCTCCCTTTTCTTGGTTTGTACTAAAGTTATAATTATCTGACACATTTTATCGTTGAATAGACTAGAATTCCAAGTAAATAGAGGCTTCCGAATAGAATTTTATTTTTCACATGTATAATGTGTGTGTAATCCTCGAGGGATCAAGTCTCCCCATGTCACTGTTGTATATACTGAGCTGAATTAATTAAAATATGTTAACAACAGCCTTATTTGGATAAATAAGTTTTATTTAAACTATGTGCTGTGAAATTTTGACACGATTTGGTTCAATTTTTACAAAGTTATTGAGATTTTTCGGAATCGCCTAAAAGATTTCTGAAGGACTGAAAACAAACCATCAGCCGTTAAAAAATAATGCAATGTACAATCGAAATCACTTGTAGTTAAAACATAGTCGTTTGTCCAGGAGAAGTTTTGGAAAAATTATGCTAGAAGAAAAATGTTTTTGATTCCGAGCAAATATAGAGGGAACAAGTCTCCCCAGGGATCAAGTCTCCTCAGTCTCCCCTATACATATAAAAATGCAGTGGCATACGTGGGACCGCGCATAACTCGCGAACGAAGCGGCGGATTTGGGTCGTCTTGGTTTTGTTCTGTTAGTTTTCACCCAAGGAAGGTTTAAGAAACAAAAAAACATGGAAATATGTAGAGTTTTTGAAAATCGATCTTCCATACATTTTGGTCTTGCTTAGAAATTTGAAACGTAAAAAAACGCAGTAGGCAAGACAGCTAGTATGTATATATAGATAAGATAAGTTGACATTTATTGTAATAGGGTATCGGGATGCTTCGTTGGCATAGTCCCCTCGTTCGGCCTATCTTAACGTAAACCAAAAAATCAAACAAACACACATAACTGGATATCGGAAAAGCTATGCGCCAAACAACTGTAACATTTCGTTTCAATTTTAGCACTTTGGAGCATTAAAATTGAATGAAAACGTCACTTTGTTTAACTTTTGTAGACGCCATGATTCTTCGGCTTAGTGGGTGGTCTTATACGTGATTATTAATGGCATGATTCTGGAACATTTCGAATTGACTTTTCAATAACTGAACATTTGATGCGACGGTCATAGACGCTATTTTGAACTTGTATATTTGTTTTCAACGAATAATAACTATTTTACAAATTAAATGTGGGCCGAATCTTGAGGACATTTTTTTCACTATGTACCCAAATCTTGGCCCATCAGTAAAGTGACGTCAAAAACACCGATAAAATGACATCAACAACATTGCTTACGTAAGAACCAGAAAGAACGAACAGGAAGAAAGATTTTGTGTGCGTTGACTGTAAAAATATAACGCAATAATAGGGTTGCGTTGTTTTCGTTACTAAATTAAGAAGGAACTTTAGGTTAAGTGATTTATTTTTAGTTTCATGGAAGTTTGGCTCCAAAAATGTAATTCGACAGTAAGATTGGTGAACCAACAGTGATAATACTCCAGCAGAAATTTTAAAAAATGAGATAATAAGTGGTTCTAGCGCTTGGAAAGCAATAGGCCAACGTTGTATCCACTAATAGGCCAATTTGTGTACCATAGACCAACGTTGCATACCATCACATCGAATCTTTTCAACGTAATTAAGTAAATTCTTGAATATTTACGTTAGTTTACTTCCAATTGGTGAAACATGCATTGCCTAGAGTGCGTAATATGGTCAACATATTACTTCTAGTGCTATTAATTCATGAGTTATGGTCGAAATGGTCAAGGCGGCTTGCAAATTAGGCCAAGGAATGGTACATATACCCTACATTGTAATATTATTTGTAGTAAAAGTTTCAACCTCGTTGACTGATAAAAACCATGGTCGTAGGTAGGTACTTGTTTTAAAGCATTGAGTTCAACCATATCGTTAAATATTCAAAAAATAGGCAACGAAAACTGCGAAAAGTGATCAATTTCACCCGAAATCACGGTAGCTAGAGTCCATAAGGTTAAATCTCGAGTTTATATCCCATATATTGTACTAAATGGATATGCTAAGACTAAAACAATACAATTTTTGTGATTATATGGTAAGAAATTTGCAAGTAAGCTTATCTTGAACTGAGTTCTTTGAAAATGATCGTTATACTAAAGATAAACATCATAAAACGTAAATTTTGGACAAAATTTAACACAATAGGTATACAAGTACGTTTAAGAAGTGAGAATATTTTGATTCAATAAGATAAGATACAGCCATGCTTCTTTAACACAACAAATCTAATTAAAACAGGTAAATGGACATTTTTTTATTCACGTTTTATTTTGTACATAATCAAATGGCTTCGTACTCCACCAATACAGAGTCTCATATTTTTTCTCTTCTGGTCATAGTTACAACTAGCAATGGTGAAGACAGGAACCTAATTTGTTTCAACTTTAAACCATTACTCGTTAAAATGTGATGAAATACCAAAGAAATGGCGTGTATGCCAGCTGAAATGGCCTTACGACACATAAGCGATCAGCAGGGAAGGATAAAGGACAGTTAATTCCAAAACATATGCTGCATTTGGTCAGTGTTAATTGGCCTTTCAATTAATAAAATTACTTTGAAAATGTTAATTGCAGATGTGAAATGAATTCAATTTGATTTTGTATGAGAACTTATTGGACACGGTGTATATTCCGTTATTGGAATATTAATTCAACCATCTTTGAATACTCACGTAACAAACATGCAGTTGACATTTTTTTCAAATCAAATAGTGTCCTTGCTTTTGGAGGCAATGTGTCACCCTGATACCGTTGGTTCTACCTTTGCAAGTTTCTTATCAAAGGTAATGATCTAACCTATGTCCGTCCGAGTTGGTTATATAGACATGAATCGCATTCCAAATGACTAAACCACGCATTACTAACATCAGTCGGCTTCGTTAACGTCATCAGGACCCATTCGCAACACATGCGATGAAAGGAAGACAAACTCCACAATGCAAACTACCAACTCGTTCCGGAATGCGAACGGACTGACCGGCCTGGCATTGATCTGTCCATTGCGTTGTAGTACCCGATATAGAGATTATATGTGTGTATTTGCCGAGGTTGATTCAGGCGATTCTCGGGAGTCTTTTACATTTCCCTTTGCTATCATGACAGCGACGACGAAAACTACGACGACGACGTCGATACGTGATACCGCAGCTGATGGGCTAATCCGCCTTTATTATACCCTTCACTGGCTGGCTGCTGCCCTACCGGCCGGCTGGCTTCGTTTTGAATACGAGTGGAACACGGATGCCGTTGCCAGCCATCTCTCGCTTCATGGTCACGGTATA
Source organism: Aedes albopictus (assembly GCF_035046485.1). Classification (NCBI taxonomy): domain Eukaryota; kingdom Metazoa; phylum Arthropoda; class Insecta; order Diptera; family Culicidae; genus Aedes; species Aedes albopictus. The sequence goes on along the minus strand of NC_085137.1, from coordinate 200,079,359 downwards.
ATAGGAGTCCATCGATTCGAATCCTGTGGCGTCAGCTCAACGAGTGCTGAAGGAATATGGATTAAATGAGAAATTCGTTTCTCGTTACTACCATTTCTGTATGACTACTCTGGCGAGCACGCACATTACATTGATGTCATGCTAAGTCGTTAATAGCACTCTTGTGGACGCTGGAAAAATAAAAGCAATAAACTACATATTTGAAAATTTGCAATGTAAAAATAAAATCAGCCGTGTTGACGCTTACGTCAAATAAGCAATTAAGAGCAGTTTGTGGCAGCTCCACCGTTGCAAATTGATCATTGACGGAAGAAACTCTCAGTCAATAACTGTGAAAGTGTTCAAAGAACACTAAGCTGAGTAGCAGGCTTTGCCAAGAATGTAAAAAAGAAAAACAAAAAGAATGAAAAGAAGGGCATAAAAAGCGTTTCAGTGGATTTCTAGCAGTTTACGGGCAGGGGACTCCAGCAGAATAAGGGAAGTCTAGCTAGGGGGATTCAGGTGAGTTTTCCGAAGAATTTTCGGAATTTTGAGAGGATTCTAGAGGTTCCAGTGCGTTTAGGGGGGTTTCAGTAGAGCTTGAAGGACGTTTACAGGGATCTCAGGACGTTTCACGGCTAAGGAATTTCAAGAGATTTTTAGATGCTTCAGTAGATTATGAAGAGTCTCTGGGAGCTTCAGTAGAAAAGTGTGTTTGAGTAACAATTGTGTTTGAGTAACAATTCATTCAAATGACAAGGAATAACTTCCCATTATTGGAAAGTGCTCTAGTTGAGTAAAATCGTTTTGATCATAACTAAAAGCCAACATGACTGAAAAGACTAGTTGGTTGTTGTCTTGGTTTTTGTCCAATTGAATAAGATGAATTTTCGTAACACTGCTCCAGGGGAGTTTAAAAAAGTCCCAGGGACGTTTCAGGGGCGTTGCTGGGGTTTAAGGAGATACTCGGAGATCTCAGAGGCCTTTCAGGAGGATTACAGGGGGTTCCACGGGGTCTCAGGAGTGCTTCAGGAGCGTTCTAGGGGGTCTTTTTTTTTCCTCCCCTGTTGGGGAAATTAAGCCACTGCGTCCAATAGGCTGAACTTTTGTGGCATGAATTTATTCTTCCTGTAATCCCTTTGCAATCTTCCAACTTGATTCGAAATTTACGGAAGGTGGCAGAGTAGAAGATCTATGGAGCGCTATCAAAGACGCCTTCATATAACCACCGGCAAGACAAATTTGGATAAACAATGTACCCAGAGAAAACAGAGGGTCACAAATGTCTCCTGGTGGAGGATTGAAAGAATCCCTAAGTCGCAATTGAGTGAGCAATAACACAAGGAGCCAAAGTTGTAGCTTGTCAGTAGGGGGTCTTAGGGGCCTTCCAAGAGATCTCAGGGGCATTTAAGGGGGTCTCACGGAGTTTCAGTTAGTTCCTGGACGTGTCAGGCATTTCAAAGGGTCACATGAGCATTTGAAGGAATCTTAAGGGATTTCAGGAGCCTTTCATGGGGTCTCAGAGGCGCTTCAGGGTTAAACAACGAACGAAAACGATCTCCGCTGTACATAGACAAAAATAAATCTACAAGAGGATGGAGAAGTTTCAAATCATTATTTTTGGGAGGTTTTGGAAATAAGTTTCTCAAAATTCTCTCATAACAAACTCGAATTTATCTAAAACCATGTAACCGATAAAATGAAAACATAGCCTGATGCTTATGAAAAAAAGTTATAGCGTTGGCATTGCTTGGCGAAACAGCACGATTTTGTTGCTATTGTTATTCCTTTACATGTTAAAACATAAACACATGCTTGCGTTTCGTTGGTTATAGCTATTTTCACAAGCATCGGATCGCTTTGCGGTCTTCAACAAAGTTTTTCAGAACATCCTAGGCTATCATTTTATAGTATCGGATAAAAAGTTTCAGACGAACTTTTTCAACTTATGACAAAAATGCAAAAAAGTATGTTTTCCCATACAAAATCCCATACAAATTTCAATTGCAATGTGCAAAGTGTAGACGCAACCGATCGTGCTCAAATTTTGCACAGATACTCAGGACCCGAAACGGAACCAAAAAAACTTTGATCTGAGAAAACGGTTCCGATGACCCACGCCAATATACATGAGTTGCATATGTAGAGAGGAGAGAGAAAGTATATAGAAGATACAAAGTAGGAGGAAAGGGACGGGCCAAGGATTGAACCATAGGAAACATAAGCGGTAACCACTAGACCACCAAGCCCGACTTCATCTAGAAGTTGGCCAATCTAACAAAAATGCATTTGTTTAATTTTGAGAAACTTATTTCCAAAACCTCCCAAAGTCGGGGCCCGTGGTGTAGTGGTCCACACGTTCGCTTCATAAGCGGATGGTCATGGGTTCGATCCCAGCCCCGGCACATGCAATTTTTCGTCGGTTGCTCTTTCCCCCGAGAGCAGCTGACACCTGACCCCATTTTCGGAGCATATAGCTCTAACGGACCCGGAATATGGATAACGGCGAACCGCAACTCATAATGGACGACCCCCAATTGGACTGGAAAAGGAACAGCAGCCATACATCAGCACCATCATGATGCTCATCATTCTACCGTGGACAGGGTAGAAAAGTTGAAGCAGCTCAAGGCACCAGTTCGATATAGTTGAATTAGAATAGAATACATGTAGGCGCTGTACAAAACTGTAAGTGCAGCGTCCAATTGAAATCGCTCACGTAGTACCCTAGTGGACAAAAGAGCTGTAAATTAGGTTAAGTGATTAAGAATAAAAAAAAAACCTCCCAAAAAATAATGATTTGCAACTTCTCCATCCTCTTGTAGATTTATTTTTGTCTATGTACAGCGGAGATCGTTTTCGTTCGTTGTTTAACAAAAAGCATTAAACCAGCCGCCCTTCAAACAATTCGAAACTAATGATTGATAGGTTTGCTCCTAAAGGCGTTCTGCAATCATTATCGTTTTCAGTCGATTTTTTTCCTACACTAGAAGACTGTAAAACAGTTTCATAGCTATTCGTCAGCAGTTTCCATTGATTGATTAGATTAAGATTGGTTCTTCCACTTGATTCCCATTCTACTCCATTTCTGACATTTTAAACTGCCCATAACCTCACGTTCACCCGGAAAAACATCAGTGCTTAAGGGTGAAGAAAAAAGTCATTTTTCAAACAGTGTCGACTGCACCCCCCGCAGTCCAATTCCCAAACGACCATAATACGCAGCTACCGGAACACATCCAATTGACTCCCACTATTCCGGTAAAAGTTCCATTCAAGCCGCCAGACATCTTCCAACAACTGGCAGAAGAAATTAAATTGCATGTTCCACTAGAAGGAACACTTGGTAAGAAATACCAGGAAAGCAATAAAAGAGTTTTACATCCCGGTTGCTCATATTGCTGCAATCGTCCGGAGAATCCTTTAATCCATATCGACTGACTAGGTATATGTGTGTGATGTCGGGAGGAAAGCTTCTCTCTGTGCGATTATTCCCCGTTGGTTGCACTGAACTGGTTGGTGGAACGCTGGAATGCTTCGTTCTCATGATTTGCCTTCAACAACCGCATCCGAACGCTTTATATCTACCTACTTGTGGAGAACGACCTTGCAGAAGATGTATACGTATGTTTTGCCCTAATGTCTTCCATTCAGATCAGGCCAACTCATATCTTGTCGTTTTTCCGAGTCAATGCCCCGAACCAAACCAAACCGATACCTATGCTTACACCTTCGACATGCGGTCTTCCGTCAAACATAATTTGCAGGGCTGGATTCTTGGGGCCCTACGAGAACATAATTGCAGGATGCGTGCGATGTCAATCTCAGGATGCAAGTTTTGTCCACGTTGAATAGGAACAAATAAACACTGGACACTTTGATGGATATTTATCGGTGAGCTCATTCCATTATAATAAAAAAAATCAAATAAACTCTTTGAACGCCACTGAAACTACATGTAATGCACAAGGAAATCTGAGACCTTAAAGTATGTAAACACACTGAATCTTCCTGAGACCTGAATAAGATGGATTCAGAGTGTGTCCCAAAACGGCTCTGAATACACTCAAAATCAAAAAAGATCCTCCGAAAAGCACCTGAAACCTCTGAGACCCCGTGAAACTCTGAGATATTCCTATTCTTAATCTCCTTGCCTGCATGCCAATCAGGCTAAGGCCGGGGTGGCCTCTGCTGTACATAGTAGCCTCCTCCATTCCACTCGGTCCATGGCAGTTTGTCTCCAGTTCCGCACTCTGCGCAGGGTCCACAGATCGTCCTCCACTTGGTCGACCCACCTAGCTCGCTGCGCTCCACGTCTTCTTGTACCGGGCGGATGACTCTCGAGAACCATTTTAGTCGGGTTGCTATCCGACATCCTGATGACGTGACCCGCCCACCGTAGCCTCCCGATTTTCGCGGTATGGACGATGGTTTGTTCTCTCAGCAGCTGATGCAGCTCGTGGTTCATTCGCCTTCTCCATTCTCGGCTTCCATCTGCACTCCGCCGTAGATGGTACGCAACACCTTCCGTTCGAAAACTCCAAGGGCGCGTTGGTCTTCTGCACGTAGGGTCCATGTTTCGTGCCCATAGAGGACGACCGGTCTAATCAGCGTTTTGTAGATGGTTAACTTCGTGTTACGGCGAACTTTATTCGATTCTTAATCTCCACGAGACCGTTTGAAATGACATAAAACACCTGAGACCCCGGAAACGTCCCTGGAACCCCTACAACATTCTATCTGGAATGATTTAAGTATAACGCCCCAGAAACTCCTTCTAAAACCTACAAAACACTTATAAAGCCCAAATAAACACCACTGAAAACTATTTGAAACGTCCTAAACCTTTTTAATCCAACAGAACAGACACCCCATGATTCTCTCTGAGAAACCCCCCACCCCCCGAAAATCCTTTGAAATCTTTTGAAGCGCTTCCGTTAATCTTCCTGTAACCCCTTTGAAATCTTCCAACTTGCTTCGAAATTTACGGAGAGTGGCTGAGTAGAAGATCTATGGAGCGCTATCAAAGACGCATTCATATAGCCACCGGCAAGAAAAATTTGGCAAAACAATGTGCCCAGAGAAAACAGAGGGTCACAAATGCCTCCTGGTGGAGGAGTGAAAGAATCCCTAAGCCGCAATTGAGTGAGCAATAACACAAAGAGCCAAAGTTGTAGGTTGTCAGCAAATATACTATATTAACAATATAGGTCACTTCACGTTTTTACATGCATATGGATACACCGTTAGCGAATGATTTCAGCACCACCTGTTGTCAGAAAAGATCAATAATTGTATTTTGATCAACAGAAACGTCCACAGAATCATCTAGGTATTCATTATGCATGATGCATTGTCTTTAAATCAACTAGAAATCTAATGTATCATACTGATATGCACCATCAAAGCTTTCCAAGCACCATTTATTATATCATCTTGGCATCTGATGCACCAATATGTTGTGAGCATCACATAAAATACTTTTATATTATATTCTATGCATGATTTTTGCTATTCGTACACCTAACCATGATGCATGTTGATAATCTTTGAATAACGGTGACAACTAAGTAATGCAGCACAGTAGCATCATGTGCCTTCTTCAAAGCTTCCCATGCACCATTTTGGCATTCACTATATCATCTAGGCAACTTATGCACCATTATGATGTGGTTTACATTTGAATTTGATGCACCATTTTGAGCTTTCGTTTACGATATAACATTCCACGTACCTGAACCCTGTTGATTTCCGTGCCACATTGAGATTCCTGCATCATTGCACGAATTGCAAGTACACCTTAATATGAAACATGTTAAATATAACAGAATCATGATGATACTAATGCACCATACTGACATCATGCAGCTTATTTGCATTTCATGCACCACCATGATGTTCACAGAATTATCTAGACAGCATCTCACTATCTTTGAATCAAATATGGGTCTAATTGCGAAACCATGCATCATCGTTAAATTCTATGTACTACTAAAAATTCAAGCGTAATCGTGGCGTTCATTGTATCATCCAGGCATTCATTGCCCCATTATTATTATTATATGGAGTTTCGTACATCACAATAGCATTCCATGTACCATGTCAACTCGAATGCATCATACTGACATCATGCACCATCTTTCCCGGGAAAGAGGAGGAAAAGAGCTCAATAATAGCATATTTTGATATTGAGATCAAAATGTGATATTGGTTTGATTGATATAAGATTTTTTTGTCTGTATTAACGAGACCCTAGGCTAGTTCATCTCGGGACCCACTTTTCACTTCCCTTCCGAAGGAAGAACCCACATTTTGTGAGTTTGTCGGGAGTGGGATTCGATCCCAGGTCCTCGGCGTGATAGTCAAGTGTTCTAACCACCACACCAGGTCCGCTCCATTGATATAAGAGATAAAAGATCAAAAAATAAAATCTAAAATTTACTCCTGGAACATCTTCATCAGATCATATTTAGATCTTGTAAGATCTAACCAATAGCAGCAAGCTATTCGTTTGATCTTGAAATATCAAATTTTGATATTGTTCAGATGTTCCAGGAACATTTTTCAGATATTATTTCCAGATCTTTTATCTCATATATCAATCAAACCAATATCACGTTTTGATCGTCAGTACTTCACCTCTACCCGGGTTGAAGGCCATGCACCATATCAGCACTCCATGCACCATCCCAATGATCTCAGTGTTATCTAGGGTTCCTATACACCACGGTGACATCATGTACCTTTATTGCCGCACGCAATTTGATTTTTATGCAGCCCCTGATGTTAACATCGGCGCAGTATCATAACGTCCGAGGCCATAAAGTCCCAGGACTTTATGGCGCATTTTTCCGGGGCATAACGTCCGAACTTGCAGATACGCCACGAAGTCCAAGGAAAGAAGGCACATAGGATATTATGACGCATCCAAACTTTTGAACGCTATTTCGCAAAAAAAAAAACGCGACTTAATGTCCGGGACTGTTTGGCCTCGGACGTTGTGACCCGGCCCCATTAACATCATCTCTTAATCTCATGCTCCATCTTAGCATTCCATATATGAAATTGCAATTACTTGCCACGCATGCACTATCTTGACGTTCCCTTGATCATAAAGGTACATAATGTACCAAACTCAATCCATGAATCCTTGCAGAATTTCCTGGAGGAATCCGTAGAGGAATTCCTGGAAGAATTCATCGAGCAATTTTTGGAGGAATATTCCGTGCAATTCCTGAACAAATTTCTGGAGGAATTCCTGGAGTGTACTTTGGAGGAATCCCTGGAAGCAACCCTGCAGAAACTTCTGAATGAACCCCTGGCGAAATACCTGGAAGAATTTCTGAAGAAATCTCTGGAGGCTTTCCTGAAGGAATCCTTGGAAGAATGCCTGAAGGTTTTCGTGAAGAAATTCCTGGAGGAAATTCTTGAAGAATGCCTGAAGGAATTTTTCGAGGAATCCCTGAGAAAATTTCTGGAGGGACATTTGGAGGAGTTTCAAGAAGAATTCCTGGAGGATTTCATTGACGAATCTTTTCAAGAATTCCTGGAGAAATCTCTGGAGAAATCTCTGGAGAAATCCTTGGAGGAATTATGAGAAAAATTCTTGCAGGAATTTCGCTGTGGAATTTCTGGTAGAATTCATGGAGAAATTCCAGGAGGAATTCCCGGAGAAATCTGTGAAGGAATCTCTGGAGGTATTCATAAAGAAATGCTGGAGGAAGCTCTGAAAAATTCCAGGAGATATCCCTGATGTAACCCCTGGAGGAATTCCTGAAGGAATCCGTGAGGGAATTACAGGATAAATCCCTGGAGGGAATTCCTGGATGAATTGCTGCAAGAATTCCTAAAGGAGAATTTGAAAGACTTTTTGCATGAATTTCTCTAAGAATTACTCGAGGAATTCATCGACGAATCCTTACAGGAATACTTGGAGGAATCTACGGAGGAATTCCTAGCGGAATCCCTGAGAGAATTTAAAGAGGAAACCCTGATGGAATTTGTAGAGAAATCCCTGGAGGCATTCTTGAAAGAATCATTGGAAGAATTTCTAGAGGAGTCCTTCGAGCTTTGGAAAATTCCTGGAGATATCCATGCTGGAATTCCTGAAGGAATCTGTGAAGGCATTCCACACGATAAAACTGCTCAGCACTATTATGTGTAAGACCTACTCATAAATGCATAATTTCCATACCACACATAAAATGTGTAAGAGTAACACATTCACAAAGTCTGCTCCTACACTATTCTAGATGCGAAATGGCTATATTTTTTGATTCGCCAAGGTCACTAGTAAACCTAGTTAGATTGCCATACAAAAAAAATCAACTTTAACGATTTTGTGGACGCAGGAGAAGATTTTGTAAATGTGTGTAACTCTTACACACTTTATGAGTGGTATGGAAATTATGCATTTATGAGTAGGTCTTACACATTTTAGTGCTTAGCGGTTTTACTGTGCAGGATGAATCCCTAGAGAAATTTCAGGAGAAATCCCTGAAGAATTCCTAGAGGAATTTCTGGAAGAGTCCCTGGAGGAACGCTCTCCTTATCGACTCACCGTTTTGCAGCCCAGAATTAATCCATGGAGGAATCTCTGGAGGATCCCCAGGAGAAATCTCTAGAAGAAACCCTCTTGAGTTTCATAGAGGCTTTTCTAGAGAAATTCTTGTAACAAATATGCAAGAATTTCTGGTAGAACTTCTGAAGGAATTCTTGGAAGAATTCTTTGATAAATTTCTGGGAGAATATTTTCGGCTTTCTGGAGAAATTATTGAAGCAACTCCTCGAGGAATTTCTGAAAGAATTTCTGAAGGAATTTCTGACGGGATTTTTGAGGAATATGTGAAGAAATTCATTGATGAATCCCTGGATTTCCTGAAGAAATTCTTGTAGAAATTCCTGGCGGAATCCATGGAGAAATTTCTCGAAGAATTTCTGGAAGAGAACCGGGAGATTTTTTTTTTCTGAAAAAAATCCGTGGAGGAATTCTTGGAGGAATACCTAGTTGAATTACTGGAGTTATCTCACGATTTTTAGGATTTTTTCTAGAGATTTTCGATGAAGAATTCCTTGAGGAATCCCTGCAGAGATTCTGAAGTAAATTTTGGATGAATTTGGAATTATTTGCAAAAATATTTTAGGCTTCCTGCAGAAATTCCTACAGGAATTCCTGGAGAAAGTTCTGGAGGATTTTCTTTAGGAAGAATTGCTGAAGAATTCTTTTGAAAATCCCTGGAGAAATTCTTGAGGAAGTCCTGTTTGCATTCCGGGAGGTATTTTGGGAGAAATTCCTGAAGATATTTTTCGATGAATTCGTGGAGGAATTCATTGGTGAATTCTTGGAGAAATAACTAGAGGAATTCTTCAAGGAATTTCTGGAAAAATATTTAAAGCTTCCGAGAGGTATTTTGGCAGAAATTTCTAGAGAATTTTCTGGAGGAATTCCTACAGCAATCCCTGGAGGAGTTCCTGGAGGTATTTCTGGAGGCTTCCATGGAGGTATTCCTGGAGGAATTCCTAGAAGAGTTCCGTGAGGAATCCATGGAGGTATTCCTGGAGGAATTCTTTCCTAGCAGGTTCTCTGGAGGAATGTCTGGAGGATTTATGGACGAATTCCTGAAGGAATTTTGGAGGAATTTATGGAGGAATTCCAGGAGGAATTTCAGGAGCAATTTTGGAGGAATTTCTGAAGATATTCATGAATGAATCCCTGAAAGAATTCCTGAAGAAATTCCTTGAGAATTTCCTGGTAGAATCCATGGAGGAATCTCTGGAAGAACTTCTCGAGAAATTGCAGGAGGAATTCCTGGAAGAGTTCCGGGACGAATTCCTTTAGAATTTTCAGAAGGAATCCGTGCAGCAATTCCTGGTGGAATCCCTAGAGAAAATTTTGGAGAAATTCTGATAGACATTCCTAGAGGATTTTTTTCTAGAAGAAATTTCAGGAGGAATCTCTGGAAGAATTTCTGGAGGTAATTCTCGAGGAACTCCTGGAGGAATTCCTGGAGTAATTCCTGTAAAAATTATTTGAGGAATTTCTGGATAAATATATGAGCCTTCCAGGAATAATTTCTGGAGGAATGTCTGAAGGAACTCCTCGAGGAATTCTGAAGGAATTTCTGGTGGATTTTTTTAAAGAAATTTCTGAAGAAATTTAGTAATGAATACATGGAGGACTTCCTGAAGAAATTCCTGAAAAAATACTGGATAAATTCCTTGAGGATTGCATGGAGGATACCCTGGACGAATTTCTCGTAGAGTTCCTGGAGGAATTCTTAGAAGAGTTCAGGAAGACATTCTTTTGGGATTTTCTGGAAAAATTCTGGCAGAAATTTCTGGAGGATTTTCTGGAGGAATCCCGGATGGAATTCCTGGAGGAATTTCAGACGTTCTTCCTCTTAAAATTTCTGAAAGAATTCATGCAGAAATTTCTGGAGTAATTTTTGAGGAATTTCCGAAGAAATTCGTGGATTAATCCCTGGAGGAAATCCTGAAGTAATTCCTTGAGAATTTACTGGAGGAATCCGTGGAGGAATCCTTGGAGTAATTTCTCGAGGAATTCTGGAAGAGTTTCCTGAGAAATTCCTTTAGGATTTTCTGGAGGAATCCATGGAGCAATTCATAGAGTAGTCCCTGGAGGAACTATTGTAGGAATTCTGGCAGACATTTCTAAAAGATTTTTCCTAGAAGTAATTTCAGAGGAACTCTCTGGAGGAATTCTTGGAGTATTTACTGGAGGAATTATTTGAGGAATTTCTGAAGTAATATATGAGGCTAACAGAAAAAAATTCTGGAGAATATCTAAAGGAACTCCTGTATGAAAATCTGGAGGAATTTCAAGAGGAAATTCTGGAAGATTTCTGAAGAAATGTATTATTGAATCCCTGGAGGAATTCCTGAAGAAATTTCTGGAGAAAAAAACCTAGAGAAATTCCGGAAGGATTACGTGGATTCCCTGGAGGAATTTCTCGAGGAATTCCTGGAAGAGTTCCAGGAGAAATTCCTCTACGATTTTCTGGTGGAATCCGTGGAGGAATTCCTGTAGGCATCTTGGAGGAAATTCTGGAGGAATGTCTGAAGGAACTCCTCGAGGAATTGCTGAAAGAATATCGTGAGAAATTTTTTGAGGAATTTCTGAGGAAATACATTAATGAATCCCTGGAGGATTCTCTGGAATTCCTAGAAAAAATCCTGGAGAAATTCCCCAAGGAATCCGTAGAGGACTCCCTGGATAAAGTATTCACGGAATTTATCGAGGAACTCTTGAAAGAATTCCGAAAGACATTCCCGGGGAATTCTGGCAGAAATTCCTAAAGGATTTTCTGGAAGAATTTTTGAGGAATTTCTGAAGAATTCATGAATGAATCCCTGAAAGAATTGCTGAAGAAATCCCTTAAGATTTTCGAGTAATCTTCGGTATGGCCACACACGGGGTGTCAAGAAGAGAAGGAAAAGGACGCTTATCGGTGTGTGGTATTGTAGTGTCACATATGGTTGCAATTGAATAATATTCTCTTTTGGTTACTATGCATTTTTGAGGCGGTTTGCCTTTATGCAGGTTCGTTTTTGTTTTATGTGGATTGATATGGATTGATGAATTAAATATTACTATAGATCCTTTTGTCATCATGTACTTTGCCTTCGATCCGATTCGCCTGGCTTCAGAGGCTTACAACCCGCGATATCTTATAATCGTAATGAAATAAATTAATAAATACGAATGTATACATGCTATCTTAAAAACTACATCTTCTTTCTATTGATTCGACCCTGCTTTTCCCCCACGTCAGAAACACAACCAGATGCATGCAATGGTTACTGACTGCGGCTCATTTACACGAGAAACAATAAATTTTCTCAATTATTGATCGTCATGTCAGGAGCAAACATCCCTGTTTGGCTCTAATCTCGCTATTTCAGCTCAACGATGGATGCTGTCCTTCTTCCGCTTAGAGAGCGGGGGACATCCTTTGACGGTGAACTGGAAAAGCGTGGACAAGTTTTGCGAGTCTTCTTAAATCTACAATGTTCATGTTAAACGTCGTTTTGGATAATATTATATATATACACTAGCTGTCCCGGCAAACTTTGTCTTGCCAAGCTGTGGTGGTTTGACAACTATTAAGGTCATCGAAGCAACGCACTCTAGATTGATTTAATTTTGATCACGCTGAATTTCTTCCCGGCTCATGGGTAGTACGCAGATCGCGAGAAATTTCTTGGCCTATCTCGATGCGTGGGAAATTCAGGCAAGGAATCGCTCAAGAAATAAGAACGCGTCGCTTTATTCCGGATCCTAGTACGGAGCTGAAACAAAACGTCAAATCAAATGGGGCTTGCTGTGTTAAATTTCTTGACCGTTCCGGTCACGGAAAAATAATGCACTGAACGGAAATTACTTGAGCGATTCCGTTTGAAGTGCATACCTCGCATCATGAGAAATCCGTACTTTATTATTTTTCTTTACTTTCCAGTGGATTTTCGTAACTTTTTGTACATATAAACACACCCACCACGAATACGAATCGAACCATGCAAGAGTCATGCCGATCGGTCCACCCGTTCTTGAGTTTTGTTGCCTCAAAGGAACTTCAAACTCATTTTTATATATATAGATATATATACCATATATGGTGCGTCATTCATCGCTTTCCCCCCGTTTTTACGTGTGCTGACTTGAGAAGATGAGAACTGAATCGATGCTGACGGGATGACGATGTTCATGATTTTGGCTATTTACGTTAAGTCATTCATCCGTACATCCTCACCGCTGCTGCGTCGCGGTGGAACGGTGATGTTATGACCTAGAGCAGCCTTCGAAGTCTGACGCCCACACAAACGAGTTGCTTCCGGTGGCCTGACGGTGGACGTGACACGTGATTTGATTTCCACATTCGCCACAGTTAATCGATACGACGATGATGCGGAGGTTGGGGAGAATACTCCAATATGGACTAATCTAGCTCTTTGAATAAATTTTCATGTTTATGATAGGATACCCATGTTTTAAAAGCAATATTTGACCAACCAACATTTCAAAAGGGCGGAACTGTTTTCTGAAACAAAATATTCTTCCAAATCTGTAAATCGTATTTCATTCTTCACTCGCAATCCACCATCACTATCAGAAAGCAGAGAGTAACGAGAGTAATGCAACTTTCATGAGCCATCATTTTGCATGTGCTCTCTAAAATAAAAACTCTCATTTTTTAGTAACACCCATGCCGCACAGGGACTGTGTTGGAAACACACATTTTTTTAAAATTGCTCATACGCTCACATTTTTGCAAAATATCAATATTTTTCGGTATTTGAAGCTTGAAGGTGGTTTATAAACCCAGTGAGGTTGCCATGTCGAAATTATTGCAAAGTACATGCTCATGTGAGCGTACGAGCAATTTAAAAAAAAAAAATGTGTGTCTCCAACACAGTCATGTGCGGCATGGATGTTTACTAAAAATGTGCAGGTCGAACACATTTTTGAGCGTAGCCGTTTTTGCGTGTGTACATTGTGTGGCAAACACGAAGATAATCCAAACTTGAGGAAGTCAAGAAAAATTCACATTACGAAAAGTTCCTGGACCGACCGAGAATCGAACCCGTCACCTTCAGCATCCTCTCCTCTTCTTGGCGTAACGTCCTCACTGGGACAAAGCCTGCTTCTCAGCTTAGTGTTCAATGAGCACTTCCACAGTTTTTAACTGAGAGCTTCCTCTGCCAATGACCATTTTGCATGTGTATATCGTGTGGCAGGCACGAAGATACTCTATGCCCAAGGAAGTCAAGGAAATTTCCTTTACGAAAAGATCCTGGACCGACCGGGAATCGAACCCGTCACCCTCAGCATGGTCATGCTGAATTCCCGTGCGCTTACCGTATGGGCTATATAAGTGTTTTTTTTTATGCATGACAATATCAATGAACTTTATGCAGGTATACAAATATCATGAAAAAAAAAAAATTCCTATTCATATAACAAGAAAATCAACACTGAAATCGCTATATCATATACCATTGTTCTTGCATCGATTCATTTTGAAGGTTTTACCCCTGAACCGGTGACTGGAAGAAACATTATTTTGAGTGGTGAGATGGGTTTGAAAATAGGTTACTTGTCTTAAGATTGTTATTACATTGATGATTCTTTTTTGTTTGTTTTACAATGTTTGGACTTAATTTAATCCTAAAGTTAATGCTATAGGGTAAACCTACCAATCGTAGTGCTATTGGTAGCTCTTTGAAGTGAAATAATTTAATAAAGTTGATAATACCTACCACATTAAAAAGTGTGAAAACGTTAGTTGGTAGTTTTTCATTATAATTTTCTAGGAAAATAAGAAAAACATCGTCCATTTCAGATTATTGTAATAACTCACTTGCATTAACTAAAGATATACAGTGTTTGGTGGGAAGATTTTACACGGGTTTCTATAATGATTCATTCCATTGAATATTTATGGAGCTTACCACAATAGGACCACTACCACCATTATAGGTGCAAAGGAGCAAAAATTAAAGCAAAATAATTGTTTAGAATATTTTTTAACATTTAAGAGTACGTTATCCAAGTCAATTATTAAAAAAAAACTACCTAAATGGTAATCTATTTTAAGAAAATAGTTAGAACAGTACAGTCTTCACCGCGTAAAAATACGTATGTATTTCACCATATGTCACATTTTTCGGGCTTTACAGAAAATGACCCGTGAATAAGGAAATCAGGCAGGTAGAACGTTTGCTTTGGTTGAAAAAATCATTCCTATCTTATCTAATCAAACACAGATGTACCCTGCACAAGAAATAATTATGAAAAATATTCAAGATAGGGCTTGTCCTACGTAGACTAGACTCTCATGGGGAGAGGGGGTTGTTCAGGCCAAAGTTTACGGTCTATACACACTTCGAAAATAAAAGGCTTCGAGAGTGGAGCGGGATGTCTGAGATGACCAATAACGATTCTACACAGTAAGATAAATGCAACTCCCACGGATGTAATATCTGACAAACGAAATTTCACTTGTTTACATCATTCCCACACAATTATTACAAATACCATGCATTACACTGAAAGACAGCTTGCGGTAATGAGCAGCATAAAAATCTTTTCAAATTCACCATAGCAAACCGTGATTATTGACCCACAAACGCTTCTTGTGTACGTTCGGTTTCCTCAATCGGTTCGACAGCCGAGTGGTAACGTGCCAGCCTGGTGATCTCAAAGTTCTTGGTTTCAATCCGGTTGCCAACAAAAAAAAATGTTAATGAGTCCATGTTAGAATTGAAAACATTAATCTGTTGAATTGATACGAAACTCAGCCTGCACAAATTTAGTGGCGTTCAGAGGTTCCCAAACTTTTTGCTACCTCGGCGTCTATTGAAATTTTCAAAAATGTCGCGGCGCACTAACTAATTTTTACAAAGAATTTTGATGATTTTAACACTTTCAGTTCTTTTAAAAGCAAATCGTAAAAAAGCTTTCAATGTTATGTTTCCTAATAATCAAAAAAATAAGTTCATAAATTGCTTCCAAAATAAAGATTGCTAAGGAGGAACTTTATAAAAACTTTAAGTTTCCGGAATATTGCAAAGCAAAATTTTTAAATTACGCTAAATAAAGTATCTACCGTCTACCCATGACTGAATCTTATCTTGTTGATTCACAGCATTCTCATTTCTTAAACGTACTGTGGTAATTTTGTCCAAAATTTACGTTTTATGATGTTTATCTGTAATATAACCACAGAGAACAGACATTCAAGTCCAGCTCCGAAACTGTGTAAGGAATTTAACGGCCATTTGAAATCGGCAACACAAGTGGCAATAGCGTGGCGCTGCAATCGGTTAATTTCCCATACTAATTTAATTCACCACTTGAAATATTTCAATTCACCACTGACTGTGGCAATATGGTGTTTGGTGGCATTAGTGTTGTCACCGTGTATTGGTTTGCAACCTTACTCAAGTGAAGATTCAAATCCTTACACAACTTTCCGAATGAAATTTGTTCTAGCCTCGATGTCTGTTCTCTGTATAACGTTAATTTTCTAGGAAATCAGCTCAAGTTTAGCTTACTTGCAAATTTCTTACCATATCATTAGTATATCCATTTGGTACAATACTTGTGATAAAAACTCAAAATTTAACTCTATGGACGTTATTTAGCTACCATAGAATAAACAACTTTTCGAACATTTTTCTTGCGTACCAAAGCAAACGGATTTCAGAAAACAGAAGTGTACTGTTAGCCCGGGCAAAGTCCAACAACAAAATTATAGCAAATCGAAAACATGTTTTGTATTCAGCAACAAATTGATATCATCTTTTGATATCAGTTTATCTTTACTTAATTTGATTTCAAATTTTGTTTTCAGTTTGCTGTCATTTTAAATTATTACAAATGTTTAGTTTTAGAACAGTTTCACCTTTTTTAAGTAAACTATGTGAAGTAATTCTAGGGATATATCATTAGTGTAATTGTACTATTGTATTTATGATTTGATATCAACCGAAAAACTCTATATTTTACGATTTTTCATTTTTCTTGCGCTGATAACACTAGTTTACAAAATAAAACGAAAGTCGTGAACTCCTGTCAACGACCAACATTTTTGAAGTACAATTTAGTACTGCTTTCGAAACCGTGCTTCAAAAAATTTTAAGTAGAGCAGTTTTTGAGTTTTAGCTCAATTTCGAGTTTTACAACTTTTAAAAATATGGAATTTACTAAAATTCAAATATCTTGCGTTTTGTTCAACCAATTTTAAATCTCTTTCCATAAATTAAAAGCTGAATACAATACCATTCGATCATCTGAATGCAGGTTTTGCGCCAGATTGATGAAATTCAAAATATTGGCGAGTTTTAGGGACCATCTCCTTAAATTTTAGCCAAGTTTCCAAAAATATATGAAGAAATGTATTTTTTTTTTCAATAAGAAAAAAACAATATAAAAATTCTTTCTCAACGTTTATTTGACATATTATATGTATGCGAATTACAGTAAAAAATTTAGCTCTATCGAAGCATTGATTACGGAGAATAAGATGTGTGAAGTGAGCGACGTTGCTTAAAAATAGAACAAAAATCAATTTCAAATCATCAGCCTTGTATGGAAAGTCGAAAAAATTTGCGCTCTACTGTATTTTTTTTCCTTCACGTTTTCGAACTCAGGGCATGATTCTACACCAAAAATGATCATCAGCTTACCGAGTTCAAAAATGCTGTAAACTAGTGTAACAAAAACAGTTATCAATTTGCTATCATCGATAGCAGGAATTGTTTTCAATTTGCTATCGCAGGAACATTTTTCTGCTCTCATTTTTGATGTTTTAACCGTTAAAACGGCCATAAGGACAACAACCTGAGTTATCAAATTTTGCAAAATCACAACATCAAAATTAGTTTTAAATTTGCTATCAGACTTTGCTCGGGAGGCTCATAAAGACAAATAGAAAATAACGTTATTATAAACCGTATGCTTTATTTAAACGGTATTATGTAGCCCTTCAATAAATGCATTCATTTTGAAAGTAGGGTCTTGTACCACTTGGGCAGGTGTACCTATTTTGGGCACTTGCCTCGATAACTAAGTCAATTTCATACCAATTGTTGATATCATTTTTGGTATAGGGTTAGATACTGTGCGTATCTCATTGTGTGCCAAAAATTAAGTTATTAGGTATAAAATTGACTTAGTTATAGCGGAAAGTGCCCAAAATAGGTACACCTGCCCAAATGGTACAAGACCCTATGAATCACAGATATGAAATAAAATTATTTTTCTAAATTTGTATTTTGTATGAGAACTTATTGGACACGGTGTAGTTCCCACATAGTGAAATACAATTTGCAGCTACACCCAAGCAACCAAAAATTCGGATAAAATAGGGTAGTGGAGGTATTTTGGACCGGGCAGGTATTTTGGCCCACCTAGGGAGTTTTATGATATTTATCACATAATCTCTACTAAATCTTGGTAAATTTTTATTGGAACACGAAAAGTATTCAACTGTGTGATGACCTTTATTTTGGATGTCAGTTAAATATGCTGTTCAGTATCAAAAATAGAGAAAATGTTTTCACTTCCAATAAAACGCACGGAAAAGCATCAAAAACAAAAGAGGTGACAAATTTGTAGTCGGCTTCGAAGAGGTATTAAATTTTACAAATAAATATTTATTTCATGTGATTGTAGTTAGGGCCATGTAAGAACTCAAAATAAACTGTTCCTAACCTCGGTGGAGCGATAATATTCAATAAAATGGTGGTTTGAGGTATGGCCAAAATATGTTCAACATAATCAGATGTGGACATATTTTGGACCACCTGCCAGATCCATCTCTCCAGCTCCTTCTAAAGGGAGAAAACATTCATGCCAATGTAATGTACTCTGAAAACAGATGAATAGAATAAGTTGGGACCTCCCGTGATCTGAGTTGTTACACGTTTATTTCACAATGAGATTGTTGTGGGTTCGATTTGTTCTAACAAATTTTCGCCAAGTTGTTTCGTTTCGATTCGATTTGTGCCCTAACAACTTTTCGATAAGTTGAAGTTTTCAGGTGTTCAGTCATCCAGTTTAGAAAAGTTGTCCTTCTCGGCAATTAGTTGATGACTGAGACACTGTGTTATCTAATGTATGTTTGACAAATTACGTATCATTCAAATTACTTTATTTTTGATGGCCTTTCCACTCATTACAATATGTGTGGAACGCCTTTATATTTAGCAAAATCACTAAACTTTCACACTTCCTATGAAGAGTTACGTAATTTATACATGGTGACTTACGTCATGCAATAGTTAATAAATACACGTTTTGCGTAACATTTTTTATGAAGCATCATACTACAATGCGTAAAAACTGGCAATAGCAACAAAATTTTATCTTTTTTTACTGTTACGTAATTTTTAAACGTTCCCTGCCTCAAAAAATGAATAGAAAAGATGTAATCTTGACGTAGTTTTAACTATGTTTAAATTTTTGCTGCGGTGGCTTTCATTTCATCAATCAATTGAAGTTTAATTTGGTGGGCCAAAATATGTGCACTTGGTGGTCCAAAATAAAGTCAGGTGGTCCAAAATAGAAGCCCGAGATCCTTCAGGAGTTTTGATATTTCTTGTATTTACTTCAACAATTTTGAGTTCTGTTTGGCCTTTTTCGACAGAAAACATGTTGCTCTACGTAATGCCTACTGAAATTATCCATGTTCAGAAGTGGGGACCTTCTTTTTTCGCTGAATTGTTCATCCACTTCCTAAAGCGGTCCAAAATACCTCCCTTACCCTAGCATGTTTGGGCTTAATCAGCTATTCGAAGGAAGATGAAAAGCATTCTATTCAGCTCACTTTTTAAGTAATTGACCGAACTTGAGTTCACAAAAAGTACACTTGTGTCGCTGAAAGGAACGCTATTCAGCTTAAAAATAAACTTAAAAATGAAAAAAAAAATGTGTTTAGTCCACAAAAGTAATTTATTATTAAGGAACATTAGTTCATGTGGAATCCAAATTGACTAATACCTTGAAATAATGTTTGATGTTTTTTACTTACTGAGATTTGAACTCGGATTCTCCTCGTTGAAAGTCGGTGCCTAACCACTACTCCATGTATGTGTTGTTAGGCACTGTGGGATTTTACTCAATGTGCTGATATCATATAGTAGAGCTCAATCAGGTTCGCGTGTGAACTTTCACTGAACTTGGGATACTTTTTGAAGTCGAAAGTTCGAAAAAAGTTCCACGTGTGAACTTACATAGTTTGACATTTTCAATTTGTTGAGGTTCGTAGTGCAAATCAATAAATTAGGGCCAGTGTATCGACTTTAAGAAAAGATTATGAGTTTTCAGCTTGATTTCCAGTGACTACGATTGCGTCGATTACCGGCGCGTTGCAGCGACAAGTGGGACGGGTGTGAAAACGTCTAGCAAAGCTGGAAAATTTTTGAGCGCAGCCGAAAAACCCCCGGCGGAATCCTGGGGGAACAGTTGTCCGCTACGGGGGCAGCCGTTGAGCCACACAATACGGATCCTTTGCGTTGTTTACAAGTAAGTACGTTGAAATATTATAGTGGAACAAAGTGTACTTGTGAAATAAACACAAGCTGTGGCTGCTGGGCTCGATTTTAGAGTGATTTAATTGGATGAGAACTTCTCCTCGGCCCCGCTGTCGCCGAAGTTCAAGTGAAGTTCACTTTTGGTACGGTTAATATTTATCCGAACTTTGAGTAGTAAGTTCAAAACAAGTTTGAACTAAGTTCGGAACGGATGATTTCAAGTTGTTGGAATATGTCCAAATGAACTATATTTGAGTTTTAAAGGCACGCAAAAGTTCAACATGAGTTCGGTTAATATTTGATTGAACTCTGTTTTAAAGTTCAATATAAGCTCTTTTTGAACCTTTTTTTCGACTTTAATGTCGTTTTGAAGAGAAGTCAAAAGCTTGTACATGTACAGTTTATAAACAATACAAGAGTAACTTTTTGGAGAATTAAGTTCAATGAAACCGGAATTGAACCAAACTTGAACTTCTGAGTTCGTTCTTCAAGTGGAATCCGAACTTTTGGTTGCTTGGGATATATCATAATTTTAAAATACCATGACAGACCATAAATCAATAATAACCCATACAGTGCACGGATTTCTTTCAGATTTAATGTTTTACCGTTCTCCTACCATTTGCCATGCAGTGAATTGTCTGAAAACTGGATAATAAATTGACCATATTCTTTACTGTTTTGCGATAAAATTTGTTCGGGAAAACGAGCGATTTTTTATGGTAACCTATCTTAATCGCCTATTGCACATACTGTAATTTGGCGGATTACCATTTGTCAGACTGGGAAATCTGCACGTGGTGTTGTTAGCTTACTGTTGTCTCGGACAGTTTGAAAAATCGTTAAACGACAATTGTTAATGGTCATGTACAGAATGAGAAACGCAACATTTACAGTTCGTCATTATGTGGGTTTATGGCACAAATTTCCCAAATGGAGGAGAACGTACCTCTGAAGCCAACATACTGATCCCTGAACTAACATAGTTTGTTGTTGTGTTTCTGAGCTTGCGGGTAAAAAGAACAAAACATTTGGTTGAAATAACAAACGTGATGGTTGTTTCGTACGACAGCTTCAGAAACAACCGCCACGATCAGTTGTTTCAAATTAAAAATATGCGTTTGAATATACCGTAAACTGGTTTGTTCTGAACCAACGTGTCGTTTAAATTTACTAATAAATTAATTGTTTTTTGTTGTTCATTGCTCCTATCCAGTCCAACAAAGTTCCTGCAACGCCACGATGTCGAAGTTGCGGGGATGTAGTTCGTCGTAGATTATCCTGTCACATCCAGCGAAGCCTAGTGACTTGCAATTCCATGTTCCAAGTTTCCAATCGTAGTCCTTATTTCGTCGCGTGGGTCTTTGCCGAGATTGTATCGAGTCGTATTTTCTCCTATGTTATTCGCAATGGGGATTTTTACCAGTTCTGTTTAACGTTTATTAAATTAAAACCCCTCCCAAATAGCTGTTCTAATAAGATTTGGAAACCATCTTACATGGCAGTAACATGCCTAACTGAAAATTGCCCAATTGGATTTACTCAACAGTTCAATCAAATCATCGAGTTCACTTCACACAACGATAACGCAAAACAAATGAACGAAACGTCTCTACTCCGAGGGGACCACAGATGCAACATGGCTAGCGTACTCGATTGCGCATTCCCCTATACGAGAAAAAGCTTCAGCTTCCATAAAACCTTCATTACTACAAACAGATCTATCTGTCATTAATTGTCAACGAGCTCCTACAGTATAGTAACCACGTAGGTTGTACGAGCTTGGTCAATCAGTTCGTTTCTGAACCTTTAGCAATACTCACCGCTTAGATTGGTGGTCTTCGTCCACACTATTAGGAAGCTAGAAGCGCATATTAACTAGTTGTTTGTGCATTGACTGTCGAGCATTTGTGATTTATTTTTAATTTTAATTTGTGCATATTGATAATTTGGTTTTGCAACGATACTCAACCACATCGGCTCTGCAAAGATGTTTCGATTGGGACAGGTTGTGATCCGCAATGGCCAGAAGGTGAAAGCCATCGAGCTTCGAAGGTAGGTTCCACGTATTTGAAGGGGACAGGCAGTAGAATAAAAGATGAGTGTCTCTTTGTTACGTTGACCAGCAGTCGAGGTCAGGGATGTTACATGATTGGTTTCCCGAACTATGGGTGTTATCAAAATAGGTCATGATCAGCACGTTATCTATGCGTAGGGTTGCTCTATATATGTACGGGGGGTTTAGTTCGGTAGGAAATCATGTGCCAAATATAAATATTTCTCGATGGGTTGTGGGTAAATAAACATTAGACTTTGGACTTTCGTCTAGATTGCTTCAATTTGCGTAAACAACCAACTCACTGGTATGTGTGAATGCGCTAAGCACAGTAGTGACGTATCAAGTACCTAGTGGCAGATCCTCCTCGCATGGCAATGTATAGAAAATACTCTCTACAGCTGTGAACTTACATCCTATAAGCCATTTCTGCACAGCTGAGCTTATCGGCCTTTATGGGTGTGTAGACTGGCAGAAACTGGTGAAACATTGTTTGAAGCGCACCGCGCTCTGGCTTGAACGGCTGTGCAAAGGTCATTTTTACTATAAGTAGCGATTAAAAAACACGTTTGCGGAAAGAGCATGAGTAATCTGCGATGAGTTTTCGATTGCATAGGCCCAGTTGAGACTATCAACGGACGATAAACACGATTTTATCAGACACAATATCTACAATCTATCATTGAACTATCATATCTTATCATTTTGGGGTACTTGCTAATGTTTTATCTTGAAGTCGCATTTTTTTTTCGACTGTTATCTTCTAAAATACTCAATACCATTCAAAGGTACATTTACACCTTATCAGTCAAGTTTTAGACACAAATTATGAAAATAAGAAAACTGTGTCATTTAACATGCAGGGATCGACAATATCTCATTTAAGCTAATGAAGAAAAAGAATTATCTACCAAATCGCCCAGTTCACAAATAATAATTCAAAGCCAAAATAAAGCCTGCTAGTTTAACAAGAGTTTAACAGAAGCAGTTGATTAAGAATATTGCATATTACATATTGCGGGATAGAATATAGATCACCTTTACGTGGTGCGTTACGAAGTATAGGGAAATCGTTCCCTTCGATGCGGTAGTACCTAGTGTTGCTATAACGACAATTAAGTACTTTTTCGACTACAGTTCAGCCATCGGCTACAATTCAGCCAAAGGTATTTAGGGTGCGTAGTCAGAGGGGGACAGGGGAGGTATACCCTCCAGGCGTTCCTCCAAGAATTTCTCCAAAGCTTCACTTGGGAATCCCTTCTGTGATTCTTTCTGGAATGACATATTTTAAAAATTCCTCCAATGATTCCCCCACGAACTCTTCTTAGGATTCCTTCATTAATTCCTCCTTCTATTCTTTAAGGAACTCCTCCAGGAATTATTTCAATACTTCTTCCAGGAACTGTTTAGGGATTCCCTGAGGAATTCCTCGCGAAAATGCTACCGGGATTCCTTCAGGAGTTTCTTCAGGAATTCCTCTAGGGATTTCTTCAGGAACTGCTATGGGGATTTCCAATAAACTTTTCTAAGGATTTCTTCAGAATTTCTCCAAGAATTCTATTTGCGATTTCTTCAAGATTCAAGATTCCTGGTATTCCCCTACGAATTCTTTATGAGATTCCTCCAAAAATTTCCTCAGGAATTGCTCTGGGAATTCCTGCAGGAATTTCTCTAAAAATTCCTCCAGGAGTTCCTCCAAAGATTCCTCCAGAAATTCCGCCTGAAATTTCTCCAGTAATTCCTCTAGAGATTTCTCCAGGAGTTTCACTAGAGATTATTTCAGGAATTCTTATAGGCATTTCTCTAGCAATACATTCTAGAATTTTCCACAGCTTCCTCCAGGATTTTTTTCCAGATTTTTCTCACAAAATTACTGCAGGGATTCTTTCAGGAATTTCGCTAAGAATTTATACAAGAATTTCTTCAAGGATTCCCCAGGGATTCATTCAGAAATTCCTTCGAGGATTTCTCCAAGAAATCCTTCAGAAATTCCTCCAGGGATTCCCCCTGCAATTCCCACAGAAATACCTCCGGGAATTCCTCCAGGATTTTATTCAGGAACTCATCCATGATATTCTCCAGGAGCTGATCCAAAAATTGCTCCTGAACATTCTTCAGAAATTATGTCAGCAATTTTTCCAGGAATTTCTTCTGGAAATCCTTCAGGGATTTCTTAAAAAAAAACTCTTCCAGGAAATTCTCCAGTAATACCTCCAGGATTTCTTCAGGGATTCCCGAGAGACGTACCAGCAAAGGGCTTAAAGTATCTATAATAAACACAAATCAGGGATTCCTTCAGGAATTACTCAAGTCTTTTTTCAGAAATTTAAAAATAATCGAAATAGAAATCTTCCAAAATTTCTCTAGAGATTAATCCAAAAATTCCCTAAGAATTCATCCAGGCATTGCTCCAGGATTTTATCCAGGAATTTCTCTAGGAACTCCTCCAGAAATTTCTCCAGGAAATTCTCCTGGATATCCTTCAGAAATCATGTTAGTAATTTCTCCAGGAAGGAAATCCTCTAGGAATTACTTCAGAGATTCTTCAGGATTTTTTCAGAGATTCCTCCAGATTTTCCTCCAGGATTTGCTTCAAGAATTCCTCTAGCGATTTCTCCAGGAATTTTCCCAGAGATTTCTCCAGGAAATCCTTCCAAGATTCATCCAAAGATTTCTCCAGGAAATCCTCCTGGAAATTCTCAAGTTTTTTTTTTTCAGAAATTTTCTTACCCGACGTCTCTACTAGATAGAATTGTCTTGCCATTTTGCTGGACAGATGTGTCATGACAGAAATGTTCTCTCGCTGTTTGCATGGAAAGCAGCAGTGTTGATCATTTTTGTTACGTTTTCTCTTTCTGGCAGCAATATGGCAAGAAGTTTCTGTCAAGTGGAGACGTGGGGTTAGGAATTGCTTTAGGGATTCCCCCAGGAATTTCTTCAGAGATTTCTTCAAGGAATTTCTCCAATGATTCCTTCAGAAATTACTTTAAGGCTTCTCTAGGAATTCCGCAGGAAATATCTTCAGAATTTTTTTCTAAGAATTTCTCCAGGAATTTCTCTAGAAATTTATCTAGGAATTCCTTAAGAGATTTCTTCAGAAATTTCTCTAGGGATTCCTCCCGGAATTTATCCAAGAAATCCTCCCTCCGGGTATACTTTCAGAAGTTTCTTCACGGATTGCTCCGGGAATTCTTCCATGGATTGCTCCAGGAATTCCTGAAGTGATTTCTTCAGAAATTGCTCTAATTTTCGGGCAGTTTCGGCAAGGATGTACTTAAAACAATTCAACTGAAGGTTTACTCTTAGAAGAACAGAGATCCAGGGCCCATATAGCTGAGGCGGTAAACGCACGGGTATTCAGCATGACCATGCTGAGGGTGACGGGTTCGATTCCCGGTCGGTCCAGGATCTTTTCGTAAAGGAAATTTCCTTGACTTCCTTGGGCATAGAGTATCTTCGTGCCTGCCACACGATATACACATGCAAAATGGTCATTGGCAAAGGAAGCTATCAGTTAAAAACTGTGGAAGTGCTCATTGAACACTAAGCTGAGAAGCAGGCTTTGTCCCAGTGAGGACGTTACGCCAAGAAGAGAGAGAGAGAGAGAACAGAGATCCAGGACATTTCAAGATTGCTAATAAGCCTAGACAAACTGGATTATTAATAAAGAAAGAAGAAGTTAATCATGAAGAACATTATGTAGACATTTTGAAAATATCTTCGGACGGGTTTCCATTATGTGTTATGAATCCTTGAAAAAGGTGTTAAATACATCGAAACGTCTGGCATTGTGACAAACTAGCTTTTGATTTCCAAAAGAGACTGCTACGCCGATAGAATATTGCTGCCAGCTTCCCTTAGTCGACAGAATTCCTCCCAGTTCTAGAACTAACATCGAACTACCTGATGCATCTGAAAACTGTTCTGCAGGAAATATAGCGCTCTGTAGCTTGGTGGGGACAGGACATACAATACGAAGAATGGCATGCAGGCTACAACATCACTTGGTTCAAAAAACGGAAGTTCAAGTGCATGTTTTTTGTCTTGGAATCGTCGAAAAGCTGGGACTGGAAATGTGTTGCTTCCAAACTCAACGTGACGAACGACGGAACCAAGTGGCAGCAGCTATCGAATCTGACTTCAATCAGCAGATGGGTCAGAGGTCCAGAACATCTGTGGAAGCCTAAACAATTATGACCTGAAATTATACATAAGGGTGACGACACCGAGGAGGTACTCCGACCCAGCTTTCTACTACACTACTGTAATACATCAGACCCTTGTAACTTTTCGAGCTGGAAACATCTTATGCGTTTAACAGGATACGTAAAACGGGTTCATTGACAAGCGAAAACTTACAGCAAGCTGAACTATTACTAGTAGTAATTTACTACTACTACTTTCACACCACGTGGAAACATGACGTAAGAATTCATGAACAGTAGAGCTATTTTGAAAGCTACTACCAAGTTGTGGACTCACAAATTGTCAAATTCAAATTGTTTTTCTTTTGGAGTACTTTTTGGTATTGAATTCATTCCTTAATCATTTTCGAGTGTATCATGTGGTACTTGATTGATTCTACGCCTGATGATAAAAAAAGACACGGACAACGTCTTCAGCTTTCGGCTGTAAACTTAACATTAGACAACGGGACAACGGAGCATGCACCAGTGGAAATGGGGAAGAAACTATTCTCACGAAAAGTTTCAACGCCCGAAGCGGGAATCGAACCCTCACCCCATAGCATGGTGCGATTATAAGCTTGGTGACCCTAACCGCACGGCTACGAGGCTCCACGTAATGATAACATGGAATTTTCGTTTTGACGAATTTTTGAGAAGATAATCAACAGTATTAGAAAATTTCTGAGATTTCCAAGTGATTGAAAAGAATAAAACAAAATTTAACGATTTCTGCAAAATCAGAATATTGATAATGTAATAGAAATCTCGATTAAATTTCATTTTTTTCTCAAATTATGAATCCTTAGCAATATTTTCTTCTGAAGCAAAAGCAAGTTCATAAAAATTGATAATATCCTAAATCCTGCAACATTGTATGTCCTTTTCTCCAGATGCCTTTCGGCGGCACCGCAAACGCAGAAGCGCGCCGAAAATCGTGCCGTGGCCGACGACAAGAAACCCAACATGTCCTTCCTGACCAACATCTTCCGCGGTGAAGTACAACCGGCTCAGGTGTTCCCGTACCCGGAAGTGCTCGATGCCGAACAGAAGGAATACATTGCCGCTTTCGTCGATCCCGTGACTAGATTTTTTGAGGTTTGTCTTTGCGACCGAGTTTTACTGCCATGTAATGAAATGACGATCACTAACTGATACGAAAATCAACAGGAAGTCAACGATCCGGTGAAAAACGACACCACTGCAAGCATCGATGAAGCCACTTCGGATGCCCTTTGGGAGTTGGGCGCCTTCTCGCTGCAGGTTCCTCCGGAGTACGGTGGTCTCGGTTTGAACAACACACAGTACTCCCGAATGTGCGACATCATCGGTGGACAGGATTTAGGGCTGGGAATCTTCATCGGTGCACATCAGAGTATTGGTTTCAAAGTAAGTTTCAATCGAGGCACGTGATTTGTTCGTTTGTACACAAACTGATTTGCCGAACCGATAAGAATCATGTTTATTCAGACATCTTTCAAACGCCCTCTATCGCTTATCTCTCTAGGGAATTCTGCTGTACGGAACTAAGGAGCAAAAGGAAAAATACCTGCCTAAGGTTTCTACCGGACGGACCTATGCAGCGTTTGCGCTGACTGAGCCGAGTTCCGGATCGGACGCCGGATCAATCCGGTGCCGGGCGGTGAAGACCCCAGACGGCAAGCACTATGTTTTGAATGGATCCAAGATCTGGATTTCTAACGGTGGAATTGCGGACATAATGACCGTTTTCGCTCAAACTGAGATTGAGGATCCCCGTACCGGACAGAAGAAGGACAAGGTAACAGCGTTTATCGTCGAACGCGGATTCGGAGGAGTCACCAGTGGACCTCCGGAGAACAAAATGGGTATCAAGTGCTCCAACACGGCTGAGGTCTATTTCGAGGATTGTAAGATTCCTATTGAAAATGTCCTGGGAGGAGAAGGCAATGGGTTCAAGGTTGCCATGAACAT
Source organism: Aedes albopictus (assembly GCF_035046485.1). Taxonomy (NCBI): domain Eukaryota; kingdom Metazoa; phylum Arthropoda; class Insecta; order Diptera; family Culicidae; genus Aedes; species Aedes albopictus. The sequence goes on along the minus strand of NC_085137.1, from coordinate 200,051,132 downwards.
CCTGAACAATGGTCGATTCGGCATGGCCGCTACTTTGTCCGGTACAATGCGAGCTTGTATTCAGAAGGCCACCGAACATGCCACGAATCGAGTCCAATTCGGACGCAAGTTGGAGACGTACGGTGGAATCCAGGAGAAGCTAGCCCGTATGGCGATGCATCACTACGCGACACAATCGATGGCTTACATGATCTCTGGAAACATGGACTCCGGTTCCACTGACTACCATCTGGAGGCGGCCATTTCCAAGGTGTTTGCCTCGGAGTCGGCGTGGTACGTGTGCGATGAAGCGATTCAGATTCTCGGAGGAATGGGATTCATGAAAGACGCCGGATTGGAGCGTATTATGCGTGATTTGAGGATTTTCAGAATTTTTGAGGGAACCAACGATATTCTGAGGCTGTTTGTCGCCTTGACCGGCATCCAGTACGCTGGATCGCATCTGAAAGAACTGCAGAAGGCGTTCAAAAACCCGGCTGCTAACTTGGGGTTGATTCTGCAGGAGGGATCCCGACGAGCAATTCGTAGCATCGGATACGGTGGAACCGACCTGGCACCATTCGTTGCCGGTCCACTCAAGGAATCGGCCAAGCAGTGCTCTGAGGTAAATGCATTTAAATAACATCATTTTTAATTTCATTGCAATTTTTTCTGTATGTATGGCATCTGAGCCCGGAAGTACAATGACCCATTCGAAATCGCATTCGGAAGGTCTAACAACTGAAATACTGAGATAATCTAGGTTTCAAATGACGTATGGATAGTTCTTGTACATTCCGAGCTCAGAATCGCTCAATCTCCTTTGCTGATACATAGTATGTAGGCACCAACGAAATTAAATTCGTTTCTGATTGGACGATCCCCATAGAACAAATCATCTCGCAGTCCATCTAATGTCTCCCAATCTTACTCTTCCAGAGCATCGACATCTTCGGTCAAGCGGTGGAATCCCTGTTGATCAAACATGGCAAGGGCATCGTAGAGGAGCAGTTCATGCTGAACCGGTTGGCCGATGCTGCCATCGACACCTACGCCATGGCCGTGGTTCTCTCCCGGGCGTCTCGAGCCGTTCAGAAGAATCTTCCATCGGCCGAGCATGAAGTCCTGATGGCGCAAGCCTGGTGCCACGAAGCGGCCGACCGAGTGCGCGTCAATATCCGTAAGATCAATACCGATTCGTTCGCGAAGAACTACGGCAAGATGTCGCAGATTTCCAAGAACATTTGTGCACACAATGGCATCGCGCATAATAACCCGCTGGATATTGATTAATCAAAGGAGTAAGTTAGGTCTTAGGATAAACGAGGTGGTTCATATTGGTTTTCTAGCGAAAATGCAATTAGGGAATCCTGCAGCACGACAGTGTCAAATATTCACCAAAACCCCCAAAATCGATTATACTAAATGAAAGAACGCTTGCGACGGCTGCAAGAGTTGGACTTTGCTCCAATTGACTATGTATGCAAGTTGATTGTTATTTGGGATGAACGATAGATGGAAAAATTAGATAGACAATTTCACCGACATCCACTAACTTATGTTACGATTTTGAGTTTTAGGCATAATAACCAGACTTTACGTTTTGTTCGATGTACATACCGTTATTTTAAGAATGCAGTGTTTGATTTATTTTCAGAAATATATTAGGTTTTACTATAACACAAATGGATTTTATTTTGATGACAACCTTATTGGTTGCAACGACTTTTGCACCAGGCGTGTGTAAAGTTTAAGACAATTCTTTCGTTTTAGTGAAATCGTGCCCAGGGTTGAAATATAATTTCTATTTATCCTCAGCGACTGTCGATAATACGGTAAACCTTGTGTTTCTATTTTTGTTATTCAAACCTTCGCCGGACAATATTTCGCAATATATTCCAAATTCTTAGTTTCTTAACTTCAGACCGTTGCTTGTCGTAGTTTATGGACAAAGTCTAAGTATCTGCCAAGCATTTGCTGGAAAGAAGAAAGTTTGGAATGAAAGACAATGTTTGTAGAGTTCAGGTCGGAAGAGAGAACTTTTTTCGTCCTACAAGGATCGGTATATTCGCCTCACTCCGTTCATATTTTCTCCTTTTTGCTGAAGCGAATCGAGAAAGATGCAGCAAACGGATTGTCGTGATCAAACACGCAACCCCATCACCAGTGGGAAGCGATGTGCAAGTTGCTTGCGAATATCCATGGTTGCCGTTCGTCGCAGTTTGGATCGCAAGCGAATGAATGAATGGCGAATGGTGAAGAATGCTGGTGAGCGATCGAAGCGGCTGTTATCATAACTAGAAGAGAATTTATGCATGTAATGCATACATTTTTAGTGCATTGTTGTTGAAATGCTAGATTAGCAAAGAAAATAATTCGAAAACATCAAAAAATCGTATGCACAATATCAATCGTATCACTCACGAATCGCATCACCGCTCGATCGCTTGCGATGCTAATGTGGACGAATGAGTAATTTCCAAGTGTGGCTTCCCACCGTTCGCCGGAGTTTACTGTCGTCGCTGACAAGCAAACACGCAAACTAAAGCGACAACCGTTCGCTGCTGACTGTCTTCGAATGTGGAAGAAGATGAAAAGTGGAAATCAGGAACCCTGTGTCCTATAAAGAGTAATGCTGCTACTAATTACAACGGTTCAAGATTGCAACTAGAGAGATTGCAGATTGCACACCGAGATGCATCCATATGGCGAAACTTACAACCAATTAGACCACGTCCTAGTGGATGGTCGCCACTTCTCGGATGTCATTGATGTGAGGACCTTCAGGGGACCAAACATCGATTCTGATAATTATCGTTTTTTTTTTCAGTAAGATTCGAGCACGATTATCAACCGTGTTAATCATGAGCTCAACGATCGTTGAGTTTCAATATCCAGACGAGTGTTTTTTTTTTATAGAATGAGAAAATCTGCAACAGACACCCAAGAGGTGGTTCCTCGGGTGATGTGGGGATCGACCCACTAAAAACTCATTCTCTCTCTTCCTTACCTTCGCGGTACGCCCGTTAGGGATGACTTCGAGAAAGGGGGACCGTACATGAGTACACTCTAATAGTAAGCGTTCCACCACTTACCGCCTTAAGTTGTTCACTCTCCCCTGGAGGCTCGGGTCCTGACTAGTACTTAAACTACCCGTTGAACTCAAGCTCCTGGATGGGGAAGGGGGGCCAACTCAACTAGCTGCTGTTCGGCTCGCCATTTACTCTGTAGTTCAAGTACGATTCGAGAAACCGTGGAAGTAACGGAGTCCCACTTGTCCGCCCCCATACACATCCTTTCAACAATGTTGTCAGGCGTGATATCTCTACCGCATACCTCCTACATACTCGACCTTTGCTCCACGAAACGTGGACATTCGAAGAGCACATGCTCCGCGGTCTCGTCGCAGTCTGCACACTCCGGACATGCGGGGGAGCCTGCATGTCCGAATCTGTGCAGATACCACCTAAAGCACCCATGGCCTGACAGAAATTTAGCCAAGTGAAAATTCACCTCGCCATGGGGCCTGCTCGTCCACTTGGACACGCTCGGTATGAGCCTGTGTGTCCACCTACCCTTGCTGGAGGAATCCCATTCCCTCTGCCACTTCAGCATAGACGTGGTTCTGGCGATACGCCTCGCGCCTCTTATGCCGCGTCGCTCGAAAAATTCTTCATCCTCTGCCACCACTAAAGCTATGGGCATCATGCCCGCTAGCACACATACCGCGTCAGTCTAGCCATAGTTTCGAGGAAGGCCCAACCTCTCGCGTTAGTCAAGCGGCTACCCCACTCAATCGCCCAGGCGTTGAAATCTCCACCGATGACCACGGGACTCAATCCCACTATTGCGCTTGTTAACGATTCCAGCATAGATGAGAACTGGTCTATAGTCCACCTGGGAGGGGCATAACAACTGCAGTAGTATACCCCGTTGATCTTCGCTATTGCGAAGCCCTCGTGCGACGTGGAAACTATTTCCTGGATCGGAAAACGACCGGTTGTACAGATCGCCGCTAGCTTGGCCTTATCCGCTACCCAGTTTCCGTTATCGGGAGGGATGCGGTATGGGTCCGATAGTAGTGCGATGTCTGTACTTGACTCCGAGACTGACTGCCACAGCAACTGTTGTGCGGCTTCACAGTAGTTCAGGTTTAATTGTGTAACCTGCATTATCGTTTGGAACTTCGACCTCCTCGCGTGCCTGGACATTTAGACCCGCCCGTCGTGTGGCCCTTGTTGACCGTGCAAATCAGGCATTTTGGTGCAGAGTTGCACTCCCTGGCGATATGGCCTTCTACTCCGCACTTCCTGCAGAGCTTACTCCGGTCTGGGCTTATGCCAAGACTTATGCCCTTGCTCAAAGCACTGGAAGCACGCCACTGGCGGCTCGTATATGCTGAGCGGGCACACTGACCAAGCTACCTTGATCTTGCCGACTGCAATCGCCTTGTTCGCATCCCCTACAGGGAGTTTGAACGCGGCATTCTGCGTGCCAGCCGGACCCTTACGCAGGCGGATCGATGCACTTGATACATCTATCTCACACTGCTGTTTGAGTGCGGCTGAGAGTTCCTCTGCGTCGGTAATTTCGTCCAGGTTTTTACACTGTAAAGTTGCCTCCGCCGTTAGGGCTCTTACCTGCACCTTATCTCCAAGTACCTCTTGGGCTAGTGCTTTGTAGGAAGTACCTTTATTAGCTGCTTCCTTCTTCAGCACTAGCATCATCTCTCCAGTCCTGGTGCGCCGGATGCTTTTTACATCCGCGCCCAACGGTGAGAGACGATTCTCGCCTCGCATGGCCTTCAGCACCTCGGCGTATGTGTCTGCCTCGGTTTTGAAGACCAACGCGTCACTTCTCGCTCGTTTTCGGGCTGGTTTCGTAGTTCTCGTCTTCTTCTTTTTTCCTACCGTAATCCAAGGGTTCTCCTTCCCTTGGTCCGGTTGACCTCCGTTCTTCCTCTGGTTGGCTTGCTGGGGCTTGGTTTTCCTGACCCTTGCGCGCTTCGCAACCGGCTTAGCAGCCTGGTTACCTACGCTGGTCTTCACCTTCTCTTTCTTCGGCTTTGCACCCGACTCTGCCGGACGCTACTTGGGCCGCGTCTCCTCAGCAGGTTCAGAAGGCTCAGCAAAGAGGAAGCTGTCCGTTTGACAGCTGTGCGGTGTGGCAAATTATTACCGCAAGATGCTTGATAAGCGGATAAGGTTATTTAACTTAAAAGACAAGCTCTACAATATCTGGGTATCCATCCACAGAATAGTGAGCACAGCTGCGCAGGAAATGATAGGTTTTGCTCAATGAAGACTCAGAAACGGTTGACTCGATGAGAAGTACCTAGAGGTGACGGATAAGAAGAACGTTTCTAGACGCCGGATGTTATTATTTAGTAGGCAGCAGAATAGAGTGGTACATCATGGTCCTGCTTGGCCGTCATCATCGACTTACTAAATCTCAGCAATCCCTGCTCAAGTCCTTGCTGATATTTGACTTCGAGGACTCAAAGCCAATGAAAGTATCAAGCTGCTGTCTGTCGTTCTACGCATAATTGTCCCATATTATATGGGATTGCTATATGATATGGGACAATTGGGTGTAGAACGATAGTGTGTAGCCATCTCCATGGTAGGAAGTCCATCCCTGTTTTTATTCATAGCTATGATCAACCACGCTCCAGCCATGATTCTCCCAGCGTCGGGGAGGAAATAAAGTTCCGTAGTCAGACATTTTATGGATTTCGGGTCATTTGGCCGAACGACATTTGACAGAAAAGGTCATTTGGCCGAACGCCTTGGCCGAAAAATAAATGATGAACCCAAGTGATCATGATCACCCATTGAGATCTGGTCTGCAGAACCTGGTAAGGTCTTGGGGTTTATCAATTCCATTGCACCTGACTGGGACACGACGGGTCGTGGCAGAAGCTGATTACTTGACATAGCTAGGTAGTTAGCTAGCTATGCATAGGCATAGGTAATTAGCTCAACCGGCTGCGATTCGGCCATGTTTTTGAAGTCAGCATCTGTTTCAGGTCAAACATTTGATTTAGGCGTAGTTTACGAGTGATATTTTTTCTTTAACAAAAAAGTTCTCTGCATTCCCCAAAAACGACCTAATTCGAACACGTTTTTATTTATTATACTTATCTCAGCTAACAGAATTACATTTTTCATAATTCTCCTAGTATTTTCAAAAAATTTATTTTTTGTTGTGGAAAATATTTCGCGCTTTTCAAGTGTTGGTCCTGGAAAGTATACTGTTTACAAACTTTTTGCTGTCAAAATGGGGTTCAACGCACAATGGGGGTCAGAGATGTTGGCTCGCTTTTTTACTGTGGGGTAGTATTCGGATGACAAGTGGCTGAATTAGCTAGCTTGATGCGAATATCAAAACGGGACATGCCACAATAGTTCAACTTATTGGACGCAGTGGCCTAATTTCCCCGACAGGGGAGAAGAAAAAGTGATCATGTCATTGCCCGACTAGAAAATTGTAACAAAAATATAACATAATCCCAACAAATCATGATATTTATAACTCATTGTGAAAAAATCATGTTCAACATCCTTGGTATTTTCAAAATACTATAACTCAATTATATTACATTCTGTTATAAATGTTGTTTCATAACTCATTGCATTATAATTTAGTTTTGAATCTACGACATTTGGGAAATAATGTAACAAAATTATAACAAATTATTATAGAAACCAGTAATCTAGAGGTTAAAATTTATATCACTTTTTGTTATAATTTTGATATGATTATAACAGAATAGGTTATAATCTTGATTAGACCAGTGTGCTTTTTGTTACAATTTTAGTTATTTTAACATCATCCTGCAGCTAGTTTATAACATAATAAGTTACAGAAAAACATTATAACATCATAACAAAACATCATACAAAATTGATATAATTTTCTAGTCGGGTGTTCTCCACATCAGTATAACTCGACAGAACATCCTATGATATAAAGAAGAAAAATTTCTGATAAAATATTGACAGCTTCAACGCCAACTTCTCCATGAATGGTAAAACTAGAAAGACTTTGCTAGTTTAGTCTAGAAGGAAATATTTCTGATGATTATATTGTCAGCTAGAATGTCAAAGTTCCTCTTATTTCTTTTGATAATAATTCGGCCAAACGACCCATTCAGCCAGCTGGCATTCGGCCAAATAGCTGGACACCCCCTGCATTAACGAAGTAAGGGACAAATCACAGTGAGGGAGGGCTGCCCGCCCAGGGACCTCATTGGCTCCGTTAGCAATCGTGAATTATTTTCATTCGATCATTCATTCCTCGACACGGACGTTTAACGCATTGAGTTGAGGTTGCTCTGTTTGGTGGATTCTTACCACCGAAACAGGTGATCCGTAGTATGATATTCTAAGCCGGTAACTACACGGAAAATTAGATGAACTCTCATTAACTACTATCTATACTACGAGCATCGACGTCGTGCACTCCTCTACTGCCAACACATTCTCTTCCCGATCCGGAGTTGACTTTGCCCAATAGATTGCAATATAATTCGATGTTGTCGCGCGTATCGCTTCAGCAACAGGCTGAGTCCTACGTTACCCATTTACAGCAGCTGTAGAATCTGTAGGCAATGTGGGGGCACTTCCTGCAGAAATTGTCTGCCAATCAAGTAGTGCCGGACGGGCTTCCAATATATAACGGGAGTCTCGAAAAATGGTCACTTCTAATAAATAGCTTCCACAACTTGATCGCCATGTGTGGGTACTCGCACTCAGAACATCTGATGAGACTACAGAGATTCCTCAAGGGCAAAACGCTGGAAGCTGTTAGGAGTAATCTGCTGCTATCTTTATCGGTCCCGGAGATTGTGGAGTCTCTGTAAACGTTGTCTCGGAAGCCCACAGCGACTAGTACAATCGTTGCTCAACAAGGTGAGCAGCGTCCCTACTACAAAAGCTGAAAAGCTGGAAATGCTGATAAATGTTGGTCTCATTGACCAGAATCTTGTTGGCCATCTGAAGGCCGCTAACCAGCACGCCCACTTAACTAATTCCTACTGCAAGGGCTGGTGGAATAAAGGCCGCCATAACTTCGACTAGACTGGGTGCTGTTCAGGAAGAACGCTGATCTTGTCGATCTCGAACCATTTCGCAACTACATGAGTGTTATCACGTCGGCCGCGAGAGGTGTAGCGCACCTCAGTGATTTCGACAGTACACGCCCGGTAGTGAGCAGAAAACAGAGGACGTAAAAAAGCTTTCGTGAATGTTCACGTGTCTACTGCGCAGAGCGTTCATGATTAACAAAAATTTTAATCATGATTAATCATTGATGATTAAAATTTTTATTTCAGTGATTATTGATTATGATTAATGATTAATTTGATTTTGAGGATGATTAAAGATTATGATTAATGATTAAATTTGGTTTTATCTGTGATTATTGATTATGATTAATGATTAAAATTGGCTCATTGATTAAAAATCATGATTAATCATGATTAATCAATCACAAAAACTGGAAGTGATTAAAATATATTAGTAGTTAAAAATATTTTTGAGGTTCAAAAATAAAAAGTAACTTTGTCTGGAAGATTTTTGAAAGAAAAATCATAAATTATAATATTAAGAACAGCATTTAAACTAACTTTAATTGAATAATATTTGTTATATGATGAATCATTTTTGGTGATGAATGATTAACGATTGATTAACTTTTTTTCTTATGATTATGATTACTGATTAATGATTAAATTGGGAAATCAGTGTGATTAAGATTAATGATTAATGATTAAATGAGAAATTTGTGTGATTATGATTAATGATTTTTGATTAATCTTAATCATTAATCATTAATCATGATTAAATTTATGAATAATCATTAACGCTCTGCTACTGCGCCACGGAAGTTCGAACAGCACGGAAAGATGACAGAAATCTAGAAGAGATCTTGCTATATTTGCCAGAGACTGAAGCACTTAAAAAAAATGAAGCACTGAAACAAGAAATGACACATGACAACCACTTAAAAGCAGTTGAAACGCATCAGCTTTCCTACGACTCAAATTGAATGTACATTATTGTTTACGAAATGTGAGTGTCGAATAAAAAACACGTATTATTGATCGTCGAAAATCCCTCCCACAGTAAATTTCTGGCTGGGTCACTGCACCCAAAAAACTCGGATTCGTTCATTTAATTCATATTTTTTCTAAAAATTTTCATTGGGCCCCAGATGTTTTGACAATTCTTAAAGGGGCCGCCACCTCAAAAAGGTTGGGAACCCCTGTGCAAGAGCGTGAAGGACAGCAAGCTACACGACCGGTAAAGGGATACTTCACGGAGGAAAACTTGGCTGTAACCGCAGCTCGTGGGCCAGAAGACTACGGAGTACGACCACTACGAAACCGAGTTGACGTAGTGAAACTGCCTTTCAGTTACTACATGGCAATAGGCCGTATAAATAACGTTGAGTAAATACTCTTCACTAAATCTATGTGAAGCCGTGGAGCAAATCTCTGTAAGACTCCACAGAGATCTGAGTAAAGAGTATTTACTCAGCTTTATTCATATGGCCTAATGCGTCGTCTAATCTGCCTTGGACTCCAAACCATTGGAGAAGGCAAAGGGGGGCAAGAGGGGGCACTTGACCCCCCTAACTCTAAATTTCCGTTTAAATTTCACTAGATACGCCAAAAAATGTTTCAGAAAATTAACAAAATAAATAGAATCATTTTGGCGTCAGCAAATTTCACTAGATACGCCAACAAATGTTTCAGGAAATTAATAAAATATATAGAATCAATTTGGCGCCAGCAAATTTCACTAGATACGCCAAAAAATGTTTCAGAAAATTAACAAAATAAATAGAATCATTTTGGCGTCAGCAAATTTCACTAGATACGCCAAAAAATGTTTCAGAAAATTAACAAAATAAATAGAATCATTTTGGCGTCAGCAAATTTCACTAGATACGCCAAAAAATGTTTCAGAAAATTAATAAAATATATAGAATCAATTTGGCGCCAGCAAATTTCACTAGATACGCCAAAAAATGTTTCAGAAAATTAACAAAATAAATAGAATCATTTTGGCGTCAGCAAATTTTACTAGATACGCCAAAAAATGTTTCAGGAAATTATAAAATATATAGAATCAATTTGGCGCCAACAAATTTCACTAGATACGCCAAAAAATGTTTCAGAAAATTAACAAAATAAATAGAATCATTTTGGCGTCAGCAAATTTCACTAGATACGCCAAAAAATGTTTCAAAAAAAGAAAATTAATAAAATATATAGAATCAATTTGGCGCCAGCAAATTTCACTAGATACGCCAAAAAATGTTTCAGAAAAATTAACAAAATAAATAGAATCATTTTGGCGTCAGCAAATTTCACTAGATACGCCAAAAAATGTTTCAGAAAATTAATAAAATATATAGAATCAATTTGGCGCCAGCAAATTTCACTAGATACGCCAAAAAATGTTTCAGAAAAATTAACAAAATAAATAGAATCATTTTGGCGTCAGCAAATTTCACTAGATACGCCAAAAAATGTTTCAGAAAATTAATAAAATATATAGAATCACTTGGGCGTCTGGAAGTTGAACTAGATTTGCCAAAGTAGTTTTTTCCAACTTAAAGAAAATATTTGCTTTTTGGTCGGCTGCATTGGCGAAGGCAAAGGGGGGCAAGAGGGGGCACTTGACCCCCCTAATTCTAAATTTCCGTTTAAATTTCACTGGATACGCCAAAAAATGTTTCAGAAAATTTACAAAATAAAAAAAATCATTTTGGCGTCAGCAAATTTCACTAGATACGCCAAAAAATGTTTCAGAAAATTAATAAAATATATAGAATCAATTTGGCGCCAGCAAATTTCACTAGATACGCCAAAAAATGTTTCAGAAAATTAACAAAATAAATAGAATCATTTTGGCGTCAGCGAATTTCACTAGATACGCCAAAAAATGTTTCAGAAAATAATAAAATATATAGAATCAATTTGGCGCCAGCAAATTTCACTAGATACGCCAAAAAATGTTTCAGAAAATTAACAAAATAAATAGAATCATTTTGGCGTCAGCGAATTTCACTAGATACGCCAAAAAATGTTTCAGAAAATTAATAAAATATATAGAATCAATTTGGCGCCAGCAAATTTCACTAGATACGCCAAAAAATGTTTCAGAAAATTAACAAAATAAATAGAATCATTTTGGCGTCAGCAAATTTCACTAGATACGCCAAAAAATGTTTCAGGAAATTAATAAAATATATAGAATCAATTTGGCGCCAGTAAATTTCACTAGATACGCCAAAAAATGTTTCAGAAAAATTAATAAAATAGATAGAATCACTTGGGCGTCTGGAAGTTGAACTAGATTTGCCAAAGTAGTTTTTCCAACTTAAAGAAAATATTTGCTTTTTGGTCGGCTGCATTGGCGAAGGCAAAGGGGGGCAAGAGGGGGCACTTGACCCCCCTAACTCTAAATTTCCGATTAAATTTCACTAGATACGCCAAAAAATGTTTCAGAAAATTAACAAAATAAATAGAATTATTTTGGCGTCAGCAAATTTCACTAGATACGCCAAAAAATGTTTCAGAAAAATTCACTTCACTTCACTGAACTGAACTGAAGATATTTATATATAGGGACTCAGACGTTCTTTGAACTTATTCTGGTAAGGCATGTTTCTCTAGCGATAGCATGATCGCTTTTGCATAGGGTAATAGCAGTTTCACTCTTTCGCGTTGGCATTTGATTGAGAACACTATAACAGACGTTTTAAGGTTGGAGTATGATTTCTTTTGAGTTGAACTTTGCCTACTATTTGGCGTTTTTTCATCAGGTTTATGCTGCACTCTAGGACATGCTGCATTTCAGATGAAGCATACACCAACATTGTGCAAAAAATAAAAACGATTTTTTGCTCAAAATCATAAAACCGATCATGCTACTGTATTTCTTTCACTATTCAATGCACTGTTAATACCATATTACTTGAATAATAAGAGAAGAAAAATTCCAGTTGTGAATTAGGAAATTTCTTTCAATTGGTTAACAATTACTTCGCCGATAGTTCAACATTAAAAACAAATCGATGTCCAAAATCATGTAACTTGCATCTAACATTTGGTTACCGTAAAACAGGATACCTTTGATAATGCGGAAAACGTTGCTTGTGCGGCAGGTATTGTATTTCGAATCTTATAACATAGATTATGTCAATCAGTTAAGCAAAAAGCATACGTAGCTCAAAATAATACATATGAAGAGCCGTCTCAGAGGTATTTTGATGCAAATCTAGTTTATATGAAACTTTTTAGACAAAAAAATTGTAGATATTTTTGTCATTTATCAATGCCTTTAAACAATCTGCACTAAAACTGCTTTTTGAGTATTTTTTCAAAGAATGGCCACTTATTCTCGGTAGATCAAGCATTGTAAAATCCAAATACGTCCCTGAATCTCTTAGCGAAGCGAGTTTTACCAATTTTGTGAATTGGAACAGAAACCCCCATACACCGATAAATGCCTAAAAGTATGCAATGCCCTTGGATTTTCATCTAGTTTAAACAGTTGTGTTCAAAATGTGTTACAAAATCCAATCAATCAGAACTTACTATGCGTAGCATGATCAAATGTTTATGAACTGTAAACATTATATTGTTTCTCAGATAATGGTTCTTGATAGCTAAATTCACCGAGTTTTAATCAGTACTTCGCAAACGTACATAAGTATACAGCGAAAAATGAAATTATCTGGACAGGCAACATTTTCTCATTTAAAAAAAAACTGGTCAACTATATGTAACTTTTCATTAAGTGCATCAAAAAATCACAAATTTGTACTGTAAGTTGATCATCTAGTCCACGGGTTCCCAACCGGTGGACCGCGGCCCCCTGGGGGGCCGTGAAGCCAGTCTAGGGGGGCCGCGATGTTACCAAAAAACTGTTAAATTTTTATTCTATTTTGTGTAAATTATACCAATTTTTAATTTTGTATACCGCCATCCCCAAAAGCCACAACTTGAACAACAAATGTTCAGTATACTATATAAACGCCTACAGAAGAAAAAATTTTCGGCTGTGCCGCTATTTTTCAGCTTCAACTCAAATTGAATATTCATGACATAATTTTTACGAAATGTGAGTGTCGAATAAAAAAAAGCATCATTGGTCGTCGAAAATCCCTTAATCCCTAAATTTCTGGCTACGTCACTGTACGAAAAAAAACTCGGTTTCGTTCATTTAAATCATATTGTTTTACTTAAAAAAAATTTGATTGGGCAATTCTTGGGCAATTTTGGCAATTCTTTTCAGCTTCAACTCAAATTGAATATTCATGACATAATTTTTACGAAATGTGAGTGTCGAATAAAAAAAAGCATCATTGGTCGTCGAAAATCCCTTAATCCCTAAATTTCTGGCTACGTCACTGTACGAAAAAAAACTCGGTTTCGTTCATTTAAATCATATTGTTTTACTTAAAAAAAATTTGATTGGGCAATTCTTGGGCAATTTTGACAATTCTTAAAGGGTCGCAACCTCAAAAAGGTTGGGAAGATTTTGAAGTAAATTCTTAATATTAAATCGTGTCTTCAACTTAAATCAATAGAAAGGATCTGATTGATCCAATTATCGATATTTAGAAGAATGTGTTCTTTTTAGTTCTTCGGAACAAGACATAAAGCACAGTGCCTGTCCAAATTACATACATGTCCAGTCCATTGTCAAAATTATATTTTTTACCCTATTCCTCCAAGAATTCCTCCTGGAATTTTTAAGAAATTCTTTCAAAGATTGCTTCAGAAATTAGTACAGAAATTTCTGAAGAAATTCTTTCAGGGATTCTATTAAACTATCCTCCAGCAATTTTTCTCCAGGATTATTTCGATTAATTCTTGTTGGTGTTCCTCAAGGAATTCCTTCAGTTATTCCTCCAGAGATTTCTCAAAAATGCCGTTCCGGCAGACATTTCTTTACAGTTTCTTGTAGGATTACACCTAGAAATTCCATCAGAACTATCTCTAGAGATTTCTGCAGGAGACCGTTCACAGATTCTTTCAGCGATTCCTATATGAATTTTTCTATGGAGATTTTTTTTTTCTCCAGAGATTCTTTCAGGTATTCGGGTGGGTCGGGATGGTTGGGGGGTGGATTGATACCATCAAGAATTGCTCCAGAGATTCCCTCAGGCATTTCTTCCAAAATTCCTCTACGAGTTATTTTTCTAGCAGTTCCTCGAGGGATTTCTCCAAAGTTTCTTTAGGTATTCATACAAAGACTGCTTCATAAAATCATTTTAGAATTTATTCAGACCTTTCTTCAGGAAATCTTCAGGAGTTTTTACAGGGCTTTATTCCTTGGCATTTGTTCAAGGAATATTTCTAGGAGTAGCTGCAGAGGGTTCTTCAGTTCTTCCAGGCATTTTTTAGAGTTTCCTTCAAAATATTCTTTACCTTCAGAAATTTTCATAGCGATTCCTTGAAGAATTCCACTAGAGCTTTTGTGTTCAAAAATTTCAGCAGGATTTTCACTCAAGAAATTCCTTAAGAAATATCTTCAGAAATGTCTTCATAAACTCCACCAAGAGTGTTTCCTTGGGATTATTTCCAGAATCCCTCCAGAAGTTTATCATGACTTTTTTTAGGAATTCCTTTAAAGATATTTCAGGGAATTCCTTCAGGTCCCCCAATGATTACTTCAGGAATTTTTGTCCTTTCATATTTTCTTCTAAAACTTCTTCTAGGAATCTCCACAGGTATCTTCTGGAGTTCTTTCATGGATTTAGAAAATCCTTAAGCGGGATTCCTTAAGAAATTCTAGAACTCCTCCAGTATTTTTTTGTGAAATTTCTGGATGAACTGCTGAAAAAACATCTCTGGAGGAATCTTTGTATGAGTCACAGGAGATATTTCTGATGGAATCGCAGGAACAATTTTAGAAAGAACCATTGTAGGGGTTTCTACAAGAATCCCTGAAGGAATTTCTCAAGGATATGCTAAAGGAACTCTTGGAGGAATTTCCGCAGGATTTTTGAAGGTATTTCTCGGAGGTATTTCTAGGAGAATTTTACGAAGAAAAATCCAAGGAACAACTTTTACTGATATTCCTAAGGAAATCCTTAAAAAACTGAAAGAGTCTCTGGAGATATTTCCGAAAAAATCCCTGAAGAAATTTCAAAAGGAATCCATGGAGGAATTACTAAGAGAATGCATGAAGTAATTTTTGAAAAAATGTCCAGTCTAATTCAAGTAAAAATCCCTGAAGGTATTTTTGAAGGAATTCCAGTAAAAGTCCTGAATGAATCTCAGGAGGAATATCTTAAGGAAATTTCTGAAGGAATAACAAGGAAAACGCTTGGTGGAACTCCAAGAAGAATTTATTGAGAAACTCTAGAAGAGTTCGTGAAGAAATCCTTCAATAGAGTACCAGGAGGATTTTTTTTATATTCCTGGAGAAAGCCGAAAAATCACATGAAAAATTTCCAATTGAATTTCTGTTGAAATGGCAAGTAAATATTTCTGGAAATTTTCTGAATCCGTGGAAAATTTTCTGAAGGTATCCTTGGAGGAAACGCTGGAAGAATTTCAGAAGAAATATACAGAGGAATACTGGAACCAGTGCTGCAATTTTTCGACAGGCCTTTATGATAGCGATATTTTGCTTTTTTTCATTTTCTCCGTTTTGGTTTTCCTGTCAATGTTGCACTGAAAGGCGGCTTGCAGTAATGACAAGCATAAAAAAGTTTTCAAATTTACCATGGCAAAACATGATCATCGACCCACCAACGCTTCTTGTGTGCGTTTTGTTTCTTCTCACATCAACCGGTTCGATAGCCGAGTGGTAGCGTGCGAGCCTGGTGATGTCAAGGTTCTTGGTTCGAATCCGGTTGCCAACAGAATTTTTTTTTAATTGAAAATCGAGTCCATGGTAAAATTGAAAACATAATTCTGTTGAATTGAAACGAAACTCAGTCTGCACAAATTTAGTGGCGTTGTGTATTTAAATTGACCCTCAGAATAGTAATTTTCACCGCAAGCCGCCGTTCAGTGTGCTTTCCGATCAGCAACGCGGGAGCGAAATGAAATAGGTACTCACACTCGCACGCAGCGTGCTGAAAGCGAGAGCTGACACGGCTAAATTTCCATTCAATTTTCTGTAGTTGAGTGTTTTCACCCGTAGTAACGTATAGGGCACTCACTTTCACAAGCCACCGCTTGAGACTAATGGCCTTTCATCATGAGTATTTTGTGGATGATTGGGAATTGATCTTGTTGGGTCGCTCACGAATGGAGCTCTCGGACTCTCATCGAGGAACTGAAAACGACCGCCGCTGTCATTCATTTTCGGCTGAAAAACAGGCACTGAGACAGATATTTTGCAGGACTGACTGGAACGCAAGAATCTCTGTATGAATTTCTGCAGGAATCCCTGGATCAATTCCCGCTAGAATCACTGGAGTTAATAATGCAAGAATCTCTGCGGGAATTCTTGTTCGCTTTTCTGGATGAACCCCTGAAGTAATTTCTGGAGACTTTACTGCGGATGTTTCCAATGGAATCCTTGGGGAAATTCCCGAGGAAATCGCAGGAGGTGTTCGTGAAGAAATCCTGTATGAGTTCCTGTAGGAATCACCGGAATATTTTCTAAAAAAATCGCTAGCTTACAGAATTTCTGTAACAATCTTTGAAAGAACGTCAGAATGCGAAAATAAACCAGCCTAGGGCTGGAAATCTCAATAAAGAAATTTAAAACTTATGGTTTCCCTGGACAAACCTCTGATTTCTTCAGAGGGATTTTCTAAAAGACACTCTAGAAGACTTTCTGAAGTAATCCCTGGCGAAGTTTCAGAAAGAATCCATGGAAAATTTCCTAAACGAATTCTTGGATAAATTTCTGAAGAAATTTTTAAGGGCTTTTCTGAAAAATTTCTTAAAGATTTCTCTCAGCTGGAAGAATATCTGGAAGGATCCATTGATTTTTTATTGATGAAAACTGGAGTAATTTCTGAAGATATCCATAGCGCAATTTTGAAGGAATTCATAGAAGGTTTTCTAAAGAATCCCTGCAAGAATTTCTGAAGAAATCTTTGGCGAAGCTTTATTATGAATCTTGGAAAAAAAATGAAGGGAACTCAGAAGGATGTTCTAAAGAAATTCTTCGTGAAATTTCTGGAGGAATTCTGAACTTTATAATTTCTGAAAGAAATTACTTGAAATATGTTTGAAGTAATCCGTGGGTGATTGTCTGAAAGAATCTCATGAGAGATTTTTGAAAGAATCCATTGAGCATTTCTTTCAGAAGCTTATGGAGCTCTGGAGGAATTTCTGTACAAGTCCATGGATGAATTTTTAAAAGAATCCCCGAAGAATTTTATAAAGGAATCAATGCAAGATTTTTTGAACGAAATCATTGGAGGATTTTTTAAAGCAATCCAAGGAAAGATTTCGAATGGAAGCCATTCTTTATAGAAGAGCTCTTTTTTTAGTTCTTAATTTCTGGATAAATCTTTAGGGTATTTCAGAGAAATTTCTGAATGAATCTATGGATTCACTTAAAGAATCCCTGAAACAGTTCTTAAAGAAATTCTCAGAAAAATGATTTCATGGAAAACTTTCTAAAGGAATCACTAGAGGAATTTTTGTAGGAATCCGTGAATGGTTTTCTAAATGAATTATTCGAGAAATTTCTGGAGAAAGCTCTCGAAGAGTTTCGGAAAAAATCTGATGAAGTTCATGGACGAATGTTTGAAACAATCCTGCAAGATTTTCTAAAATAAACCGTTAAGATTTTTTTTTTGCAGTTTCTAATTGAATTTCCAAATAAATTTCCGAATGATTGCTTGATAGATTTCTTGGAAGAATTATTAAAGGAATCCCTTGAGGAATCCCTGAAGACGTTTTCGAAGGAATCCCTGAAAGAATTTCCAAAGAAATATCTAGAAGAATTTCTGAAGACATCGGGGGAAGAATTTTTGAATTAAACCCAGGGAGTGGTTCCAATATCACAGAGGTTTTTTTTTTGTAAATATGAGTGCGCAAAAATAATCAATAATCAATTCGGCGGTTTTCTTATATTCAGGAGAAGCAATGTCTAAAATCATAGAGGATATTTTTTAACGTATGGAGGCATTGTAATATTCACAGACGCAGAATATTTCGAAAAATCATTTTATTAAATTTAAGAAGGCGGAATAAAAATTTTCTTCATACTGGAAACAAGATTTGACTTACAGTATGGGAAGCAAAATATTTTAAAAAATGACACAGGTAACTTTTCCTAAATTTATGAGGAAGCTCAAAATTTCGAGAAAATTACGTGAACATTCTTACATACAGGAGGCTCCTCAGCTCTTCCAAAATCACAAAGGATTTTTTTCTTCCTTCAATGGGGGCGCAAAAAAAATATCAAAAGGGAAATTTTTCCATGTGGACGCAGAAATATAAATCAAATAGGCGATTTTCTTGCAGCAACAAGAAGGGAAGAAAAATTCTTAAAAAAAGTATAGGCGACTTTTCAACAATAAATAAGTAGGTAAGGTATAGTGATAATAATGATAATGATAAATGGAGAAATTTCTCCATAAAGGCTTTTTATGTTTTTAAGACAACAAAAAATCTTAAAGTTTGAGTAAAATTATGTTTGGACGAAAACAGGATTGGTTATCATTTTACAAGAAGCGTATTCTCATTCTTGACTATTTTTTTAATTTCTTGAAGAGCTGGTTACTCAGTGATTGACTTGGTGTAAACTTGATGACACGTGGTGCCACTGGTAATGCAAATCATATTTGTTTCTTATAAACTAAAAAGTCAGTTGCATATTGATATATAAAATCTCCTGGATGCACTGATATGAAACATTATTGAATATAACAAAAAAAAAATTTTAGTGACGCGATCGAAAATAACATTAATTTGTAAAGTTTCGAAACTTGGATATTAAATTAGCAAATAAAACGCATGGAAAGGAAACATCCTAGAAATGGTATTGCAAAAAGTTTGCTGTTTGCGCAAAATAGTCTATGACACTTTTGATCAACATTGTAGCACACTGAGAATATTTTTTGGTCATGTAAAAAACAAGTCGGAATGTTAAACGTCTTAAGCGCCGCCATGATGCGATAGTATTTTAAATAGCGCAATTTGTACCAACTTATGAACATGACCAACATTGTGCCACCGCCAAATTATGAACCGAGTTCCTTTTAATATGTACATATGTCTCTTGCCGCCAAATTACTATAACACTGGATACGCCAAATAATCGTTGCCCCCCCATTATCAGGATCCTGGCTCCGCTACTGCTCCAAACGACATGCTGTTGTAAGGGCTGGATCTTAGTTCATTGTTGAAAGTTGTATTGTGCCGGTTTCAACAGCAAGTAGCGATCGTAGCTGACATCCGTGAGATGTGTAACCAACTAAGAGTACGAGAAGACGATCCACAAGTTTAACGGTTTCTTTGTCGGAGGCCAGAGATTTTCGTGATAGCGATTTTTGGGTCGACTTGCTCACTCCCTGTTCAGCGATCTTTGAGAAGGAGTAGCTTCTGGGCGAGAAAGCAGCGGAATTGCCGAAAGATTTTAGCATCGACAAGAAGATCCAAGTAGAACGTGTTCTGAGTACGGTCCGGTTACCAGACGAGAATTGTGTTTGTGTATTTCGTGACGTTATCGGACAAACTCGAGCAATCAACGTCAGCCAAATATGCTACAAATAAACAAAGCATCCTAAGGTTCGCGATGATGCAGGTATACTCTCTCAAATTTTAGGCCGCCGTCTATCACCGATTGCAAGAGAGTTCGTGGGGCAATATCAGGTTGCATTCATGGATGAACACGTTACAACGGACGAGATGTTCGCCATCCGCCAGGTGTTGTCACAATGCCGCGAATACAACGTGCAAATAAAAAGTGCAATACAAAGTAATGTGTGGACTTGTTCATCGATTTGAAATCGGTGTATGATACAATCGATCGAGATCAGCTATGGCAGATTATGCACGAATACAGATTATCTGATAAACTGATACGATTGATCAAGGCGACGAGTGATGTGCGTGCGTGCGAGTCTGTCCAACACATCGCGAAAATCGTGAGGCTACGGTAGCGAGCTAGGTGGGTGGAGCAAGTGGAGGACGATTTGCGGACCCTTCGCAGAGCGGCGAACTGGAGACCGAGTAGAATAGATACGACTCCTACGTATAGCAGAGGACACTCAGGCCTTAGTCTGACCGGTAAGGTAATCGTACCTATGTGGTATGAGATGGTGAACATTTTGTAATAAACGAAGATTTGTAGACGTTTGAACTCTAGTGACGTGCGATAATGATGTTACCCACGAGGTGAAAATGGGTAAAAGTGTGACAGTACGTGCATTAGGTATAAGAAAAAATGCGTCACAGAGGAGGAAGGGGGAAATCCCGAAAAACGATGAACTTAATAAATAAATCTTCCCTGATGTGTATTTTTTTTACCTTTAGACGTTTGTGGAACTTCTTCCATCGCGGCTGAACATTTCGGAACCTCAACATCACGACGCAAATGCAGCCTCAAACTGCAACAAACTTTGAACACTACTCGGAACATTCACCTCCAGTGATTATCTGCTGTATTTTGGTTTCGCCGCCAAAACCTTTCCTATTTAGATAACACACCCCGTGGATCACTTTCATTGGGCTCGGAATTCCCATGAATGCAGGTATCCATAACAAAGGTTAATCCGCACGTTCGCCGCAAACCGCTTCGACCTATTCTTATCCTCATTTTCTTATCGATGACTTGCCGGATGGAACCCCACGGTCCCAATTTAGTCACGAGCAAAGTATCAGTTAAATTGAACCAGATAATGCGATATCGCAGTAGGATAAATTGATAGCGTAAAAAGAGCGTACAAACCTACAATTTTATCGAGTTCGCAGTCATTCCGTTGTAACATTCCATTTGGTCTACACGTATCAGCTCTAGCTCGAAAGGACTTCAACCTTACATAGTATCACGTGTTCAATTGAAAGAAAATTCTTCAAGCAGTTTTAAAGTTTCTAGTGAAAACATGTTCCAATTAACTGGACAAGCATTGAGCCGTAATGGTCAGCAGTTGGTACGCTACGGAGCAGTAAGGTAGCTTGACAGAATCGTTCTTTACATGCAACAGCTGTTCATAAGTATTGTCCCAACAGATGTCTGGCTACGGTGCCGAAGGCCAAAGCCGCAGAAAAATCGAGCAGTCCTGAACCGAAGCCGAATCAATCGTTTATGATGAATATCTTCGGTGGAAAATTGCAAACGTCGCAGCTGTTTCCGTACCCTGAACCTCTCAATGTGGAGCAGAAAGAATACATTCAGGCGTTCATTGACCCAGTTAATCGATTCTTCAACGTAAGCTCAAGGTTGTGTGAATTTGCAAAAGGTTCTGAAATTTTTATCTTCATAGGAGACCAACAATCGCATCAAGAACGATGAAACTTGCAATGTCGATGAACAGACGATGGACGTCGTCTGGGAGCTGGGGCTCATGGGAACATCGATACCGGAGGAGTTCGGTGGATTAGGACTGTCGAACGTGCAAGCTGCCCGGTTGAGCGATATCAGTGGAGGAAACGATCTTGCCTTTACGATTCATATTGGAGCACATCAATCGATTGGAACGAAAGGTATTCTGCTCTACGGAACGGAAGCCCAGAAGAAAAAGTATCTACCGCAGCTGAGTTCAGGACGCGTTTTTGGTGCATTTGCTTTGACCGAGCCGTCGGTAGGATCGGATGCTGCGTCGGTTAAAACCAAAGCTGTGCTAAGCCCGTGTGGAAAGTACTACATCCTGAACGGTTCGAAGCTTTGGTGTTCCGGCGGTGGTATAGCAGATATCTTCACTACGTTCGCACAAACCGAAGTAGTAGATTCAAAAACGGGACAGAAGAAGGACAAAATGACTGCGTTCATTGTAGAACGTGGATTCAATGGAGTGAGTTCTGGACCGCCGGAAAAGAAAATGGGTTTAAAGTGTTCCATAACAACGGATGTATACTTCGATGATGTTAAGGTTCCGGTGGAAAACGTTCTCGGAGAAGTCGGAAATGGTTTCAAAGTAGCGGTCAATATTCTGAACTCCGGTAGATTCGGATTGTGCGCAATGTTGACGGGGACGATGCGAACTTGCATCGAGAAGGCAGCGGAACACGTATCAAACCGTGTTCAGTTCAAACGCAAGTTGATGGAGTTTGAGAATGTTCAAGAGAAACTAGCCAAGATGGCTATGCACCATTACGTTGCTCAGTCACTAGGCTACATGGTTTCGGGTAACATGGATCTG
Source organism: Aedes albopictus (assembly GCF_035046485.1). NCBI lineage: Eukaryota > Metazoa > Arthropoda > Insecta > Diptera > Culicidae > Aedes > Aedes albopictus. The sequence goes on along the minus strand of NC_085137.1, from coordinate 200,028,848 downwards.
GGATCGACTGATTACCACTTGGAGGCGGCTATTACCAAAGTGTTTGGAACGGAGGCAGGATGGTATGTTTGTGATGAGGCTATTCAGCTATTGGGTGGAAACGGTTACATGCAAGCTCCGGGTCTGGAACAGTTCTTGAGAGATATGAGAGTTTTCAGAATCTTCGAAGGTGCCAACGATGTGCTGAGACTGTTCATTGCATTGACCGGCATTCAACATGCTGGTAACCAACTGAAGGGGCTGCAGAAGGCGATGAAGAGTCCACTGACGAATCTCGGAACTGTATTCCAGGAAGGGACGAAGCGTTTGTCGCGGCAAATGGGAGCAGGCGGTACGGATTTGAGCGAATTTGTTGTCGATCCGCTAAAGGATTCAGCAAAACTTTGCGCCCAGGTCAGTGCTACTTGTAAACTGTCATGCGTTGGTGTTTATAAAAAATCAATGACTTTTCTTTTCTCTACACAGAGCATCGATCAATTCAATCAAACCATCGAGTCTCTGCTGATCAAGCACGGAAAAAACATCGTCGAAAGACAGTTTCTATTAGCAAGGGTAGCTGATGCGGCCATTGATATCTACACCATGGCATGTGTGCTGTCACGTGCATCGCGAGCTGTTCGCAAGGGACTCCCATCTGCGGAACATGAACTTCTAATGACCCAAGCATGGTGCACAGAGGTATGTTATTGAACTGCTTGTCGTTTCTACATTTTATTGATTTTATAATATTGATATTAATTTTCGCAGGCAAACTACCGAGTGCAACAAAATATTCAACGCATCCATTCCGGAGTGTTCAATGAAAACTACCAGAGGATGGCAAAGATTGCGTCGAACATTTGCAGTCATCAAGGCCCGGCTCATACTAATCCCATTGAGGTGGACTAACAGCGCACAAGTCCAGAAGACTGGTTATTTCATAAGGCGTAGATCTAAGTTGTGCACGTTAAATTATTCTGTCAGTCAGGAATCATCAAGTCATAAAAGCGTAATACATGAAAATACAATAACTTACCTTACCGGTCTGACTATGGCCTGAGTGTCCTCTGCTGTAAGTAGGAGTCGCCTCCATTCCATTCGGTTAATGGCTGTGTGTCTCCAGTTGCGCACTCTATGAAGGGTCCGCCAATTGTCCTCCACATGTCGGATGGCTCTCGAGGACCATTTTGATCGGGTTGCTATCCGACATCCTGATGACGTGACCCACTCACCGTAGCCTCCCGATTTTCACGATGTGGACGATGGTTGGTTCTCTCAGCAGCTGATGCAGCTCGTAATTCATTCGACTTCTTCAAGTCCCGTCTCCCATTTTCACTCCGCCGTTGATGGTACGCAACACCTTCCGTTCGAAAACTTCAAGGGCGCGTTGGTCCCTCTGCACGTAGGGTCCATGCTTCGTGCCCATAGAGGACTACCGGTCTAATCAACGTTTTGTAGATAGTTAACTTCGTGTGACGGCGAACTTTGTTCGATCGTAGAGTTCTCTGGAATCCAAAGTAAGCTCGATTTCCTGCCACAATGCTGGTTTCTCTGCTGGTGTCGTTGTCGGCGGTCACCAGTGAGTCCAACTACAAGAATTCTTCGATCGCCTCGATTTCACCATCGTCTATAGAAATTCAGAGTGGCGGGGGCGCGGTGATTCTTCCCTGGAGCCCTTTGCCGTTCTGTACTTTGTCTTCGACACATTAATGACTAATCCGATTTGCCTGACTTCATTCTTTAGTCGGATGTACGTTTCTGCCATCGTCTAAAATTTGCGAGCTATAATATCAATATCATCAGCAAAACCAAGTAGCTGAACGGGCTTCGTGAAAATCGTTCACGTCGTATTTATCCCCACTCTCCTTATTACACCCTCCTAAACAATGTTAAACAGAAAGAGCCTCGCCGTAACCCTCTGCGAGATTCTAGAATATCCCTGGTACTCGAACTACGCACATCACTCGATTCTTCGTCGCCTTGATCAATCGAATCAGTTTATCCGGGAATCCGTATTCGTACATGATCTGCCATAGCAGATCTCGATCAATTTAAAATCAATGAACAAGTTGTGTGTGGGCACGTTGTATTCCCGGCATTTCTGCAACATCTAGCGGATCGCGAACATCTGGTCCGTTGTAGCACGTTCACCCATGAATCCAGCCTGATATTACCCCACGATTGCAAAGGTGACATACGTCAGCTTCAAATTTGAGAGAGCAATTTGTAGACAGAGCTCAATAGGGGTGTGACCTCCAGGGTGCATCTGGGAATTTATAAAAGCTAACATTCAATTCGATTAGAATGTTGTGAGATTTCAATCAAAAAAGTGTTCAACTGTCATTACCGCAATATTAAGAAGTACGACAATAAAGAGAACGATTCTCCTAATCATTTTCAAACATTACATATTAAAAGAGGTACCGTAATCCAGGGTAACATTGATCAGAATTTTCGTTCTTTCTTGAATAATTCTCTTGTTAAAGCAAACGTTACATGTTTTATAATTTGAAAACAAGTACTGGCCCTCTAAGTATATGTTAAGCTACTCGAAAAAGTATTGTAAAACTTTAAAACATGTTAAAATAGACTTTTTAATCTAATTTTTGATTTTGTTGATTTGGGGTAACATTGATCAAGTCAGTGATCAATGTTCGTTTGTGTTGAAAATACCCTTACTTACTAAATTCGGGGGCGCTGATCTCGAATACGTTGTACAAATTCTCACAAGTTTTGTACTTTTTAAGTTATTTAAAGATTAAAATCCTCTAAACTGCGAAAAACGCCTAAAGGTAGGCAATGCCTTAAGAAATTTAATGCCTTCTTTTAAAAAATCGTATATTTTATTGAAAAAGAGCACTTTTATAGAAGTTTCATTTATTTAATCCAAGTCCAGGATATCATATTGCAGTAATACAGTGATTTCGAACCTCATATTGTATCTAGTATTCATGCCAAGCATGAATGTTTGACAATGTATCTCATGGCGTTACGAAACACAGTTTTGGAAAAATAGATTTATTTCAATAGTTATGTAATTCAATTTTTATGAATTACATGTCATTTAATAGCTAAATAATAGCAGATTACGATATACCATTCAATAGCAGAAACTGATTCAATGTATTGTCTATCCGGTTGGAATCAAGACCGACATTCAAACAAAAATTGCAATTTTCTTGGTCCACAAGTGTCGCAACTGTTTCGCATCTAGTGCGCTGTGTTGCTGACAACAACGGGAAGGATGCGCACTACTTTTGACATGATTAAAAAAACGTCGCGAGTTGGGTCGCGTCGCGACTTGATTGTGCGAAGTCCGGTTTGGTGGCGGCCCGACAATAAAATGCTTGTTTGAGCATTTCGTGAGGTCGGTCATGCCGATCAATGTTACCCCGCTGATCAATGATACCCCGTATTACGGTACATCACATTTAATGAATCGATAAAGATAACAAACTAAACAAGAATACGCGTTCATGAGCTTCCGATTTCGTAGATTCCATCATTCACAAGGACCTCAAAAGATGAACTACTTAGGGCTTGTCCATAAACTACGTAGACTCTTAGGGGGGGAGGGGTGGTTCTGGCCAAAGTCTACGCTCCATACAAATTTCGAAAATTTTGTATGGACTAAAGTCTACGAGGGGGAGGGGGGGTCTGAGATGACCGGGAAAAGTCTACGTAGTTTATGGACAGCGCCTTATTACATAACCACATAATTACGCAAATGCAATACAATCTGTAGATTTACATAATTAGTTTGATTGCCCCTCACATTCAAATAACAAGCCAACTCCACAACTACTGCACAAGACGCATTTCATTGAAATCCAACAAACTCAAAAAAAAAAAAACAACAACAAAAACTGTAGACGTTAATGACGCACCTTCAGGGATGACCGTTCGTATTTTGTTCAAAACAAATTTGTCCAAAGTCCACTTGGTATCATCCCAAAATCTGAGAACAACGATTGTGTAAAAAATCAGACCGGCTAATTCCACCGAGCTTGCAGTCATGCCCTGGTGCATATGTTCCCAAACACATGGAGCTAGCGTTCCACATATTCATGGTTGAATATTTTTCGTCGGTACTAACCAAGTTCTGTAGGTATGTATGCATGTAAAATTATAATCTCTAAAGTCCAATAAAGGGGTCTGACGTCTGGATATCTCTTCCATAAACGTTGAACGAACTCAGTAGAAAAGATTGTCGATGACTCAGATTAAACCGTTATCACGAGACTAGCGTTGCCTCCACTGATATAATGTTGAATTTATCGAAGTCACGATTATCCACATTCAGTATTGATTCAGCAGCGGAACAGTTAAGTGGATAGCACTCTACATCGAACATTTACGAAATGATCAGAATAGGAGTGCAACTTGTATCCAAAGGTGGCTGTAGTTTGGCCCAAAGCTCAAGGTAACGAACCACTTATCATCGAAGGGAAGGTGACTCACAAAGATCTATGGAATGAGTTGACGAAGTAACCTCGTGACAAGTCAAGCTATTTCTCCGTGGAATATCTTGAATTTTTACATAAATGACAAGCTCAAGGATAATTTATCAAAAAAACACTATGTTTTCAGATGCCTCTCAATTACATCAACACAACTGAAAAAGACGCAGCCGCCGGCCAACATGTCCTTCATGGCAAACCTCTTCCGAGGAGAAATTCAAACATCGCAAGTGTTTCCCTACCCGGAAGCAGCCGATCAAGAACAGAGAGAGTACATTCAATCATTGGCAGATCCCGTGCATAGATTTTTTGCTGTAAGGCACTATCCTATTAATATCAGCCTTGTACTACTATATCAACCTTTCCTCTTCAGGAACGATACGACGCGGCAGAAAGCGAAAAGCTGGGAGCTCCTTCAGATGCCGTAACCGAATTCCTCTGGGAAATGGGGTGTTACGGCCTGATGGCACCCGAGGAATACGGCGGGCTGAACCTAACCAACACCGGTTATGCAACCATGGGCGATGCAGTTGGGGCGGTGGATCTAGGCCTAGCAGTGGTTCTCGGCGCTCATCAAAGTATCGGATGGAAAGGTATTTTACTCTATGGGACCGAACAGCAGAAGCAAAAATATCTGCCGATGGTCGTCAGCGGTAAAACGACTGCCGCTTTTGCCCTAACCGAACCTAGTTCCGGTTCAGATGCCGGATCCATCAGAAGCAAAGCTGTCAAAAGCCCATGTGGGATGTTTTACACTCTGAATGGGTCAAAGCTGTGGATTACGGGAGGTGGAATAGCAAATGTGTTCACGGTCTTCGCTCAAACGGAAGTAACGGACACACGCACTGGACAAAAGAGAGATAAGGTAACTGCGTTCATTGTTGAACGTGACTTCGGTGGTTTAACGAGTGGACCTGCTGAAGACAAGATGGGTATCAGATGTTCAAACACCACCGAAGTGTACTTTGACGATGTGAAAATTCCGGTGGAGAATGTGCTCGGAGGAGAAGGCAATGGATTCAAAGTTGCAATGAATATTCTGAACAATGGAAGATTCGGAATGGCAGCCACTCTTGCGGGAACAATGCGAGCGTGTATAGCTAAGGCTACTGACCATGCGAACTCCCGTGTACAGTTCGGCAAGAAAATCAAAGAATTTGGGAATGTTCAGGAAAAATTGGCTCGCATGGCTATGCTGCAATATGTAACACAAACAATGGCTTATATGATTGCTGGAAATATGGACAAAGGATCGAAAGATTACCACTTGGAAGCAGCAATATCCAAAGTATTTTCTTCTGAAGCGGCATGGCATGTTTGTGATGAAGCCATTCAAATTTTAGGCGGAAATGGGTTCATGAAATCAACTGGACTTGAGAAAACGTTACGAGATATAAGAATCTACAAGATCTTCGAAGGAGCTAACGACGTGCTGCGGCTTTTCGTTGCGTTGACCGGAATCCAGTATGCAGGATCACACTTAAAAGAGATACAGAGGGCGTTCAAGAACCCAACGGCGAACTTGGGATTGATATTCAAGGAAGGTTCACGCAGGGCAGCCCGTAGTATGGGAGTCGGTGGGTCCGATTTAAGCCAATTTGTGGCAGCACCATTGAAAGATTCGGCAAAACAGTGCTCAGAAAGCATAGATATGTTTGCGTTGGCTGTTGAATCACTGCTTATCAAGTACGGCAAGCGGATCGTCGATGAGCAGTTTTTGTTGACTCGTTTAGCTGATAGCGCCATCGATATCTATGCTATGGCCACTGTGCTGTCACGTGCAACACGGGCTTTGAACATCAATCTAACGTCTGCAGAGCATGAAATGCTGATGGCAAAGGCTTGGTGTGTTGAGGTAGGTTGATTTTTTTTTATCAAGACGCTTCGTCTAAGTAACATAACCTAAACAAATTTTCAACGTTTTAGGCAAGCAACAGGGTCAACAACAATCTGAAACGAGTTAACAAGCATCTGCATTTGGAAAATTACAAAACAATGTCTCTCATTGCAAACAACATCTGTGAGAACGGAGGCGTATTGCAAAAACTTCCGCTAGAAATATAACGAGCAATAAATAAAAACTTAATTATTTGTTTATTCGTAGTACAATTCATTCAGCTGCCTTACTGCTACTGAGCTGTTGAACGGCGTACTTAACTTCACACAACGAGAGGGTTGCTAGGTTCCCATAATCAGCGGTGTTGACGTAGGGAATCGCGCCACTTGGGCGGTGGCTTCTATATGGTCCACTGCACGAATTTATTCTAGCCTGCTTACTCTCACGCGAAATTTGACGTTTGAGCGGTGTCGGCACCGCTCAAACGTCAAATTTCGTGTGAGAGTAAGCAGGCCAGCAGAAATTCGTGCAGTGGACCATTCGTCTGTTTTCCACTAATTCAGTCAAATTTGAACCAATTGACACAACTTTTGAAATGTGGTGAGATAGGTATAGTATCTACCCGTGTACAACATTTCAAGTCAATTGGTTCAAAATTAACTGAGTTATAGTGGAAAACAGACGAATACAGAAGCCACCGCCCAAGTGGCGCGATTCCCTACGTCATTTCATCCGATGCGCTGATCTTCCATGTATTTTTTCCGCCATTCCGGTGTTTTCCAAAGTGCTGCTTTCACTTTTCAATCATCTCACGTAGGTTATTCCTTACTCCTGCACAATTCGATTCACGGTATGGAGCTTCTGCTAGATAACTTAGGATTCTAAAAGGGATACCTGGGGTCCATTGGACCCCAGGCGCCTTTCAGAGCTCGTCTTTGATGGAACACACTCAGCGAGGTGACGAAACTGAGGCCATGAAGGTATCCCTTTTAGGGTTAACATCGATAAAGCGAGACCAATTCTTCATACTCCGCTTCCGGCAATACTACACTCGGCTCCAGAGGCACGTTCTCGTCTACTTGGGAAATTTGTGCCATCGCCATAAACAAGAGTTTAGTCACCACCTACCTAAGGGAGCGAGAAAGGAAAAAAAGGGATGGGAGGAAAATGACAGGTAGGGGAATAAGATCGTCGTTACCCTAGAACAGGGCTCTAACGCATAAGCGTAGGGTATCGCGCCACTTGGGCGGTGGCTTCTATATTCGTCTGTTTTTTACTATAGCTCAGTCAATTTTGAACCAATTGACTTGAAATATTGTACACAGTTAGATACTATACCTACCTCACCACATTCCAAAAGTTGTGTCAATTGGTTCAAATTTGACTGAGTCATAGTGGAAAACAGACGATTATAGAAGCTACCACCGAAGTAGCGCTATTCCCTACCATAAAGGGTTCAAACAGCGCCCTGAAAAGGGCACTGTAACAACGCATAAAGCGTAAAGATTCGGGTTTCTGAAATCAGTTTCACTAAATAAGTGTTTGTAGAGAACTCGGAAACGCATTCGGGTTCACAGATATCACATAAAAATGATAAATGGATCAGTTTGCTGAATATTCGTTATGTGACAGCTGAACCAGCAGCGGTCAATCAATGCTTTGACCAGCATGCTGAAATTCTGCTTAGCCAGATTTGTTAGATACTTTACCACACCTGGAGATGGCTCAGTACAATACAATTATGTGTGACGACATAACTCCAATCTATTCCAGTATCAATCAAAGGTATGTCAATCAGAAGCTCTACACAATACTTCGATACCGGAATAGCTGGCTCAGGATCAATGAAGTCATGTGATGTCCTATATGGAAAATTACAAGCAATTGTAAGATCACTTAGAGCAAGGTCCACTTTGTTCCAATCCACCAAAATTGGAAACAACGAGGTGTGTGTTGATCTGTGGTTCACTTCGCTCTTTTGCCATCACACAAGACATCCATAGGCCAAAATTGGTCGAAGAACAGTTGTCTAACTTCATGCGATATACTTGGGTTTAAGACCCCAAGTTTTACTGAAGATTCGCTGGCATTGCCTGAAAGCCATACAAGCGAGAGTGAAAATTTTTCGAGGATTGCGGATTTGAAGTCGGAAGAAAACTTGCCTCTACGTTTGGTTCGCTCCTGGAGGCTAGTGTAGCTGTTGAAACTGGTCGATCCTTTGGCTGAGATTTGAAACGTTGTTCGGGGAGAAGCTTTGCCGTGGACGTTTTCTCTGGAGTCAATCGGAAATTTTGGCTGAGCGCCCAGCCTTCCCTCTCCTTCTCCGTGCATGTGCAAGAACTTTTCATCCCAGTAAGAGTACTCCTTTTTGGATCCGTTTGGAAGCATAGCCGTTGAAGATCATTTCCTGAAGATTTACGAAGGCTCTGTAAACTTGTCTGGCGCTTTGAAGACGAAGCGAGCAGGTATTTGTTGTTTCTTGCTGTGCATAAATCGCTCATGCAAGGTGAGTATCGTAGTATAATCAATCGCGTTTGTCATTGTTCTCGCGTGGAAACGAGATGCGCGGATATTTTAGTGTTTAGTACTACATTGTTTCTTGTTGGAGTATGAAATCCAGAATAAGTGTCACGCGTTCGCTTCGTATTTCGCGATGGGCTGATGGGGGCGCGACCGTGAAATCTGAAATTAGTGCCGGAAAATGTTGTGACTTCGTTTTACGTGTAGGTGGCGAAAAATTACACTCTGTGACATTCGGTCTCCTTTATATATTTACAAAACAAGATCTGCAAATTTCGTCACTTCTAGTGTCGGCCCAAATTTTTAGTATTCCTATTTTATTTTGATACACTTTAGCTATATTTTTGTACAGTCTGCCACCTTACGGTGTTGGCCACACTATTTCGTTGCGTAATTATGTTCAAGTACTTTTACTTTAGTTGGGATTGTCAAGCTGTTATACTTCCGGAAGATGCAATAATTCGATTTTCGTTACCAAAGTATGAAACCCTTTAAACAATGTTAATAATCCCTGAAAGTGACGCGTATGTGGGGACGAATTCGAAGGCAACTTTTCGCGAGTGCATCGTTCATAGCAAAACAAGGTGGTTGCAATTTGTTTACCAAGACAAAACCCTCAACGTTTCCTTCCCATATCCAAACTCCTAGTGGTTTCTCGTAGTAACGCAGAGAATTCCTCGGTTATTGGCCTAAGCGAGAACTATGTCATCACTTCCTTCCCAATCCTCAATTGACCTGCATTCGGACGCGGCCGGCGCTGGTATTGCACATTGAAAAGTATTGGGATCTCAGCATTTACACAATGAAGAGGAGGCTTGTCCCAAGCATCATCTGTTGGTTCTTTGTGTAAATGCAGATGTCCTTGCAATAACAGAGGAGCAACCGCGGGCGGTCAATCATGCTCATGCTCATGCTCATGCTCATTGCCTGAAAGCCATACAAGCTTTCTTGATTCTGAACTCAATATGGGGTATTCAGGAAAACTAGGAATCAAGAATAACCTCAACGTACATAGGGGAATTCAGGTATTTTGGACAGACCGTTACGCGTATATATTTTGGATATTTCATTGATTTGTCTTTATTAGAGAGACTTTTTGGATATTTCAGGCAAAATCAAATGAAAGTGTCCAAAATATATACGCGTAACGGTCTGTCCAAATTACCTGAATCACCCTACTTTACCTGATCAGTTACATTGATTTCAGAATCAAAGAGAGACGCGTTACACTTACAGTTTCGCCTTTCCGTGAAAAGAACATTATAGATGTTTTAATCGGATTTATCGAAAGACCATCCCAAGCAGCACACAAGTCACAAAGGAGTGTCGACAGCGCAGGTTTTTGGTTGTACAGGAGCTACATTCACGTAATTCTAACTCAAAGGCAGAATAACTTAAAAATGACTGGTGTCCAACTAATAACCTGCGCTGTCGACACTCCTTTGTGACTTGTGTGCTGCTTGGGATATTGGCGACACCAATACTCAACTACCTGAAGAGCGCTTTTTTCAAGTCGAAAAGGGTGCTGATGCACAAATCAATTAACAATGTTAGGTAGTCGTCGGCAAAACCATAAATGGGAAAACCGCTATTATTGAGTTGCCTCAAGGATTCCACAAAAGTTGTACAAGACTTCCCCTTGGAACACCCATAAACACTCAATTTCCTAATCGCCGCTTGACGCAATGTCGAGAAGAGATGTTGGTTTTTGAGCATTGGGTGAATCCAATTGGAAATCATTGGAGATATGCCATGACCCCGTGCGGCTTCCAATATGGCATCGAAAGGCACGTTGTCAAAGGCACCCTCGATATCTAAGAAAACACCCAAGCAGGATTGCTTTTGAGCGAATGCCTTCTCGATATCGTAAACAACTTTGTGTAAAAGAGCCACAGTGGACTTTCCAGATCGGTAAGCATGTTGGTTCACATGAAGAGGCACATTGGCCAGATGAACATCAAGAATGTGATGATCGACAATGCGTTCTAAGCATTTCAGAAGAAAAGAGGTCAAACTGATAGGTCTGAAGCTTTTTGCTTCTTCATACGACGCACGACCCACTTTCGGAATAAACTTTACAGTAATATCCCGCCAGGATTTGGGAATATACCCTGTAGCAAAACTGCAAAAAAGTAGTTTTTTTTTTTCAAAAAATGTTTGAAAGCAAAATAGGTTAAATCCCATCTGCCCCAGTAGATTTTAAAGGAACAAAGCTATTAAGTGCCCATTTAATCGATTCTAAAGTTATGATACTCCGAGCCGAAGCTAATGAATCATAACTACAAGAAAAGACACCAGGTTCATCCGAAGTTGTTCTATCTACACATCCGGGGAAGGTGTACTGAATAAACATTCCAAAACTTCCACATCAGAGGAAGGGAAATCACCATTTGGCAAACAAAGTTCGCTCACTTGAAACTCCTTAGATTTTGCAAGGATTTTGTTCAACCGACTGGCTTCACTCAGACTGGAAACATTTGTACAAAGGTTTTTCCAGCCGGATCGTTCAGCAGACCGAAGAGCTTTCTGGTAGGCCTTGCGAGCCGACCTGAATGCCTCCGATCCAGCTGAACGTCGTCTGTTCCAACTCTTTCTACATTGTTTCCTGAGTTTCGCCAGATCAGAGTTCCACCAAGGGGTTCCTCTTGTGGTCTTCGCAGAACGCATAGGGCAAGCTGAGGGGCTGAAAGTCTCTTTAATAAAGACAAATCAATCAATCAATAGGGCAAGCTTCTTTAAAAGCTTCCATGATGATCAGTATCAACGGCATCATCACTTGGAGTGTCAGTGGATGTTAAGTATCCATGCAATTAGGCTGCAACCAACTCGGTTGAGATCCCAGTTGGTTGACCGGGGGTTCCTGAAAAGCAAAGTTTGCGAAGTAACATTCACATGTTCAAAAAAGATGTAGCGATGGTCAGATAAAGATTCTTCGTCTGACACATGCTAATCGTGACACAGCTCGTGACTAATTCTGCTAGAGCAAAGCGTTATGTCTAACAATTCCTCTTTAGCAGATACTCTGAAGGTTGGGCGGTAGCCTATGTTAAGTAAACGAAGATCTGTACTGCTTGAGTATTCCATCAAACTAGAGCCTCTCAAATTGATGTCTGAACTGCCCCAGATTATATGGTGAGCATTAGCATCACTGCCAACAATTAGCGGAAGGCCTTTTGAAGTGCAGTATGCGATGACTTGCTTGAAAGCATCCGTAGGAGATGGATCATCATGGGGTAAATAAACCGAACAATAAACGTATTTTCTGTAGAGGTTTCCAACAGATACATCGATTGTGATAGTACATATATCTCTTGTTGTTGTTGTTTGTTTATTAACAGGGATTTTAACCTTTTATGAGTCATTCATCCCATATACATCTCTAGTGGTTAGATCAGAAATGAGTGTAGCAACGATTGCGTTATTGACAAGCATACAGGCTCGAGGCATGACACGCGAGTTTGCTATTTCGTTTTTACTGATAGTAGCAAGCACAGGATTCACAAGGTTTCCTAGATAGAAATTCCCCTTACGAAAGTAAGGTTCTTGAACTGAAGCCACTTGGGCTGTCAGGGTGTCTACTCAATTATGAATATGAAATTCCCTGATATTTCCAGGATTTTTCCAGGTTTTTGAAAATAATTCCAGGTTTAACAAATCGACTAAACTAAACATGCTTTCAGATTTATAGAAATTCGAAGAAACGCAACTTTTTTGGAAATTTCTAGTTCCAACTATAATGGCATTTAAGGAGAACATTCCACCAGCATTTAGGACGGAAGCACGAGATGATTTTCTGATGGAATTCTTAATACAATCCTGGCAATACTTTGGGATAATTTTCTGCATAATTTGTTGAAAATTTTAATCATGAATTTATGAAGGAATTTAGCAAGGAAGATAACAAGAAATTACACTACCTATATTTTTATAAAAGGTAAGCTTGGTCGATCCAGCAGAAAATCTTTCGAGTAGTTCCTAAGCAAACTATCTTAAATATTATCGGACATTTTAAAAATGGCAGCTAACGCTTTTAAACTAATCCTCAATGAAACCCTTCACGCATACCTTCAGTTATTGCGCACGAAGACCTTCGTTAGTTTCGCAAAAGAATCGCTCAAGTTTGTATTTTTCAGGTATTTCGCTAGATTTTTCTCTCCAGCGATTCCTCCTTTAAAAGAAATTGCTAGCAACAATGTTAGATATGTTTACAGGACTTCAGTCAGAAAATCCTTTCAGAGTTTCAAAAGAATTGACTTCAAATAATACTGCCAGTTACCCTTGAAAATTTAAAAAATGTCCACATAAATTCAACTAGAGGAATTTCTTAATACCTTCAGAATATTTTAATTTTTTTCTCCACAACAAATTTGAACGATTACTTTACGTCAAATTATCGTTTTACCAAAAGTATATGAACAAACATTGCTACAGATGAAGTATTTTCAAAATTAATAGAAAAAAATTGTAATTCGAAAGTTCTGGATGTAAATAGTTCTACTCTCGAAATAAGTAATTGACAATTAGAATATACTAATGAGTTGGTAACCATGTTCCAAAACTATTACATTATGTCCATCGAAAATAGTTTCTCTCGAGTTCGTTAATATATGTGGAGCTCAGAAGCAACTATGGAAAAGAGAGAGTTGAACATTCTTTCAAACATTGTTAAGAATTATTTAAAAGTTGTTCTAAAAACGTTTCAGAAATGGTCAGAAAAATATTTAAAAATTCTACCAGAAGTCATCTAGTTATTTTCGCTAGAAATACTAACATCGAATCCGCCAGAAGTTCTAGTTGATCAATAATATTCTGCAGGAGTTTCAGGAACTATACGATCAAAATGTATCTTTAAGTTCCTTCACTGCCCATAACTGCATAACAGTCACATTCGACAAAAGTAGGCATTGGAGAAAATTGAGCTCAAAGTTTGCAACTTGCGTTAGTATGGAAAAGGATCGAAATTTCAAAAAATTGACAAAAATTCAAAATAAATCCTTTTTCAATGAAATCTTCTACAGCTCTTCTTCTATGCTGGGAGAATAGTTGAAAAAATAATTAGATCCTATTAGACCAAATTATGTTATGAAGCCAGTGTGTATTCCCAGTGTGACTGATATGCGGTTATATTCGTGAATATTCGACAATAAGACAAAACGACTTGTTATTTATTTCACATTCTGTAGAACAAACTAGTCAAGTTTATTTTGGTGGATGAAAGTACTGATAATTTGGATATGATCCCCGGTATGAACTCAATATTGACAAAAACTGCAAAATGTTACAAATATGCAGTTATGGGCAGTTCAGGTATTTTACAACATCTACAGGTGATTGCAAATTTGTTAGGCAAACCTCAATAAATTCTACATGACAGTAAGTTCATTCACGTGGAAATAAAGAAAAATAGCTTATACAATTTAAGTCACTAAGCCAATATTTAACGCTGCAATAGATTGAAAGATTTGTGCATTCAAAATCCTAACAATAAAAGCATGTCGACTCAGTTTTACGAAATAGGTAAAACATAAAATAGGAGATTACTGTGAAAAAAGTACAAGTTAGTTTAAACGTCAGATATTCATTACATCTGATCAATAATATTTAACGAGCGGGTAGTTAATAGCGGCGTAGCCGAAATTTTTATTCACTTTGAGGCATTTCTAACTGAAAATTTGTATTAAAATGATAAACATAGAAATCCCCTGATTGTCACCAGAATTCCCTGAGAATTCCAGGATTTTTCCAGGTCGAGTAAAATTCCCTGATAATTCCAGGTTTTCCAGGTTTTTCCAGGTAGTAGACACCCTGGCTGTACCATTTTGCATAAGTCTGCAAAGATTTATCGTTGCTGTTCTTTTATGCTGAAGATTGTTCTGGGCTATCCTAATCGTAGCCACTACACAAACTAGGCAAGATTAAACTCCTTACAATCACAGTATAAAAACAGCAGCAATAAAACCAGATCGGTATTAATTGGAAAACGCCAAAGGCGAAGATACACAGAATACACTGTGTAAATCGCATATTGCGAAACCATATTAGTGAAAATTTAAATTAATCAATGACATATCTTCATATCCCGCCCATATTTAGCCTCAAGATTGAGACTAAAGAAGGACAGCTGATTGTCCTCGGAGAAACACAAAGTCCACTGCGCTATTGCTCCAGTAAGCGCAATATGGGCAAAATATTATGGAGGGTGTCCTGGTACTCCACAGGCTCCGATTGCGATTAGTTAGTCATAACGAATAACAAAACGCGATAAATTTTGCAGAATTTTATCATTCCGCAACCTATCTAACAATGTGTCTGAATGGAAAATGTATCTAGCACAATCGCACGATTTCTTCCAATGATTACTTTCTATGAAAATTATAAGAGAGTGAAATTTAACCAACCCGTATCGCCTAAAATGCCATATCCGTTGAACATTTCTAGATAACAGTGCTCCATTGGCCAAAGTAAGATTCATGTGCAAGTTCAGCTACTGTAATCTATTATCTAAGCCAGTGGTTCCCAACCTTTTCCAGGTGGCGACCCCCTTTAAGAATTACCAATACATCTGAGGCCCAACAAAAAAATTTAGAAAAAAATATGAATTAAATGAACGAAACCGATTTTTTATGGTTGCAGTGACGTAGCCAAAAATCTACTGTAGGAAGGATTTTCGATGATGATCAATGATACGTTTTTTTTTCCTATTTGACACTCACATTTCATAAACAATGATTATTTTTTTGTTTTTATTAATCTGTATTTTATAAACAATGTTGTCATGAATATTCAATTTGAGTCGTAGGTGGAAAATAGCGGCGCAGCCGAAAAAATTTTTCTTCTGATGGCGTTTTATACTGAAAATTTGTTCCTCAAATTGTGGCTTTTGGGAGTGGCGAGTGGCGGTAGACAAAATTGAAAATTGGTATAATTTGCACAGAATAGAATAAAAATTTATCAATTTTTGGGTAACATCGCGGCCCTCCTGTACTGGCTTCACGGCCCCCCAGGGGGCCGCGGACCACCGGTTGGGAATCCGTGATCTAAGCCCATGCACCTCATTCAAGGGGCCTGACGTAAACTGAATATATCCATTGCATAGATATTGAACCAACTTTGTGCAAATGACACAGATTAACTTGTTATCACCACAGACATCAGACAGAAACCATCGAAATCACATTTATCTGCGTTCAGTGTTAATTTAGCAGCGGAACGGTAAGGCGGATAGCACCTTCTATCTAGTTTTAACACAATGATCAGAACAGGATTGCAATTTGTATCTAAAAATGGATGCAGTTTGATGCAAAGCTCAAGGTAAAGTACTTTAAGATGTATCTCATAGAGCGCAAATTCTGAACTTATAGCAATTACGTCATTTCCAGATGTCTTTCCATTACATCGACACGTCTGAAGCAAACGCAGCCACCGGCCAACATGTCCTTCATGGCGAACCTGTTCCGAGGGGAAATTCAAACTTCGCAAGTGTTCCCCTACCCGGAAGCTGCCGATCAAGAGTTGAGGGAACACATTCGATCTCTGGCAGACCCCGTGTATCGGTTCCTCGCTGTAAGAAGATTTAAAACTCCGTATGTCAAACTCCAACAGAAAATTACCCTTCTTTTGTAGGAACGATACGATCCAGCGGAAAGTGAGAAACTGGAAGGTCCTTCGGAAACCATAACAAATGAATTGTGGGAAATGGGATGTTACGGTTTCATGGCACCAGAGGAGTACGGTGGACTGAACCTTACCAACACCGGTTACGCAACTATGGGTGATGCAATTGGAGGGGCTGATTTGGGCTTAGCAGTGGTCGTTGGTGCTCATCAAGCTATTGGATGGAAAGGAATTTTGCTTTTTGGTACCGAAGCGCAGAAGCAGAAATATATGCCTATGGTCATCAGCGGTAAAACCGTTGCTGCATTTGCGCTAACAGAACCTAGCTCAGGTTCAGATGCGGGGTCCATCAGAAGCAAAGCTGTCAAAAGTTCATGTGGGAAGTTTTACACTCTGAATGGGACTAAGCTGTGGATTACGGGTGGCGGTATAGCAAATGTTTTTACGGTTTTCGCTCGAACAGATGTTACAGATTCACGCACTGGACAAAAGAAGGACAAGGTGACTGCGTTCATCGTTGAACGTGGCTTCGGCGGTGTAACGAATGGACCTGAAGAAGACAAGATGGGCATTCGATGTTCAAACACCACAGAAGTGTACTTTGACGATGTGAAAGTTCCGGTGGAAAATGTACTCGGAGGGGAAGGCAATGGATTCAAGGTGGCCATGAATATTCTGAACAATGGAAGATTCGGTATGGCATCCCTTCTCGCGGGAACAATGCGAACCTGCATAGCTAAGGCGGCTGAACATGCGAATGCACGTGTTCAGTTTGGAAAGAAAATTAAAGAATTTGGAAATGTGCAAGAAAAGCTGGCTCGCATGGCGATGCTACAATATGTAACACAAACCTTAGCTTATATGATTGCTGGAAATATGGACACCGGATCGAAGGATTTCCACCTGGAAGCAGCAATATCCAAAGTGTTTGCGTCGGATGCCGCGTGGTATGTTTGCGACGAAGCTATTCAAATTCTGGGCGGGAACGGATATATGAAATCTGCTGGACTTGAGAAAACTTTGCGGGATATAAGAATCTATAAGATCTTCGAAGGAGCTAACGACGTACTGCGACTTTTCGTTGCATTGACTGGAATTCAGTATGCAGGATCACACTTGAAAGAAATTCAAAAAGCGTTCAAGAACCCAACGGCGAACTTGGGGTTGATATTCAAGGAAGGTTCTCGGAGGGCAGCCCGTAGTATGGGAGTCGGTGGATGCGATTTAAGCCAATTCGTGGCTGCACCTTTGAAAGAATCGGCAAAACAGTGCTCCGAAAGCATAGACATGTTTGCGTTGGCTGTTGAATCGCTGCTTATCAAGTACGGTAAACGAATTGTCGATGAGCAGTTTCTGTTGACTCGATTAGCTGATAGTGCCATTGACATCTATGCTATGACCGCTGTGCTGTCACGTGCAACACGGGCTTTGAAGCATAATCTACCGGCCGCGGAACACGAGATGCTGATGGTGAAGGCCTGGTGCATTGAGGTAGGTTGATTGATTTATATTTTAACGCTGGGACTATCAGTAATCAATATTTTCAACATTCTAGGCAAGTAACCGAGTTAACAATAATTTGAAACGAGTCAACAAGCACGTGCATTTGGAAAATTATAAAACCCTGGCTCTCATTGCAAACAACGTCTGCGATAACGGAGGAGTAGTGCAGAAACTACCATTGGAAATTTAACATATCAAGAATAAAAGAATATGAGCTAAATGGGGCTATTTTCATTTGCAGTTTGGTTGAATGATTGGTAACCCTGGTCGACAAAGTCGGAAAAAGTTTTAAACATTTTAACCCAAGTCTCATGCAGAGAATTACTGATATTATCCGCGTCTTGTACCGTGACCGGCCCTAATTCTGCGCAGTCCCTAATTCAGCGCACTTTTTCTAATATACGACAAGATCATGGACGCTAGCTCAATATTAGCTTCAAACATAGGCGCCAACTTGTGACGTAGTTGGGGGGGCGAAGCTCTCCAAAATTGGACAAAATTCAACTTTTTTCAGCTCAATGCACTAGTTTTCACGTAAATTTTCCTAAACTAGGTGAACTGCATCGAAATTTTCCGAATTTGATTGATTTTGAGAGGCCTCGCCCCCCCCAACTACGTCACAAGTTGGCGCGTATGGCTTCAAATATATTTTTTGAATATTGTTTCTATAGTGATGGAAAAGTTTGTGAAGAAAAAAATGTTTCATTAGCATTATTTTGTAAAAAATAAAATGGTGTTGCAAGTATTGGAAATCGGCTGAAATCTGTGTCCATTAGCGAAGCTGCTAAAAAGTTGCCTCATCAGCTGAAGCATTTTGCGACATATATAATGAATATAATGTCTACTTCTCCATGCGCATCCTGTACTGCTGTCTTTGAGGAATCAGAATCAGCAAAAAACAATTGAGTTTTCTTCTTCTTTTCTTCGTGTTATTGTTCTTAGGTGTGCAGAATTAGGAACCGGTATTAAATAGTGCTCCTAATTCTGCGCGGACATTTTACCACAAAATTTTGAACATATAATCAATAAATAAACATCATATAAATGCCACCATAGCTATAACTACCATATTCTATGTTTCTAGCAATCCGGTGAATGTAATTACGTTTCCAAAAAATTGTTTATAATCTTTAAGGGCTTATTGACGCCTCTTGCATTTTTGATCCGATAGTTCGACCGGATTAACCACTCGTTTCATTTGCCATCAACCCCGGGGGAAACTCAATTTATCCATGCATGCATACGTCAAACGGGACATATGATGTGAGTTTACATTGAATTTGCTTAAACAGAGGAAACCTTGGAGTTTAACAAGAAAGAAGTCTAAGTTTGCAAGCATAGATTGTGCCACCTTTCCATGGCGTAAGAGCTTATATTGCTTTTAGAAATGTAAGTAAATTTTACTAAAATGTAATGAGTGTGCATATTATGCGAATAACTCAAAAGTTTTACATAGTTACATAGTTTACAGTAGTGCTACCAAATCCTTTTGTATAACATGATTAAAATTCACTTTGCTTAGTAATCAAAGTTGGTAGTATCGATGTTGGGAACATGCAAAGTTCCAATACGGTCGTAATATCGTATAAAAGTTGAAAATGAAGAATGCAATTGAAATTGGTCTATGAATTATGTTTTAATTACAACATGTTATCTTTTTAGAGTTTTTTCTATGTGCGCAGAATTAGGAACATTGACACACTTTAGAAATTCCATGATTTTACATAAAAATTGAGTGTTTTGAATAAATTTTTCTCCTAATTACAAGGCTTATAGCTATGCGCGGTCAAAAATTCAGCCAAATCGGTTTCATTTTAAATTTATTACAGCTGATTGAAATTTAAAAAGTCTTAGATGCGCAGAATATGGGCCCTCCACGGTACATGGTGCATTTAACCTTCACGTACCCGACCCCCGACAACTCATTTTCAAAATGCTGGCGTATCGTCAATTTTCATCCGATTTTTTTGAAGTCGCCCTCAATCGATCATAAATTGGTACTAGTTTGTTGTACTCAAGTGGCCATGTAATATCCGGAACCATTCCGGAGATATTCCGGATTGTACTGGGGTCAGGGAGTGGGGGGAGTATGTTTTACCAAATGACCAAAAGTGATTATTTTATGTGTTATTGTGTTTGAGAGACCCCCGCGGAACCTCTTCCATGTGTTCCGGAGCGGCCACATAAGATAATACATATTTCAGTAATTTTTTTCTGCCCCATTCTCTCGAAATCATGAAGATTGATACGTCGCACGTATGGTTTGGTTGCAAATCAGTAATGTCCCCGATGACACTCCCGTGGAACCTATGCTAGATGTTCCGGGGTGGCCATATTAGTTGATACAGACTCCAGTCTATCGTTTCTGACTCAGTCTTTTGAAATCATGAAGATTGATATGTCACACGGCATGTTTAGGTTGAAAATCAGAAGTGGCCCCAATGAGGCCCCGCGGAACCTGTGGCCGGGATCCGGATGGTTCAACTTATTCAAATATGGTTATCGCAGTCGTGTTCCACTGTTCACAGTAGGAAACTCGCTGCAAATAGATGGTTCAAACAAAATAACTCACGAAATAATTACTTTTTACCCTATTTGATTACCACCTGACCCCAGCACAATCCGGAATATCCCCGGAATGGTTCCAGATATTGCATGGCCACTCGAGTACAATAAACTAGCACCAATTTATGATCGATTGAGGGCGACTTAAAAAAAAATCGGATGAAAATTGACGAACCGCCAGCATTTTGAAAATGAGTTGTTGGGGTTCGGGTATGTGAAGGTTAATGCGTAAGTGAATCTTTTTCGATCGCAGGTTCTTGTGGAAAGTGTCCCCGTCTATATTAAACTGCTGCCTAATCTTGCCCTGTCATTCGCCGTTCCTCCAGCCAGCATGTACTTCGTTTTTGACGCGTTCAGTCCGACCTTTACGTTTCAGGCGGGTGTACACTGCACAGGGCCACCGTTCCTGATGTTCTAGTGGTAACACTAGTTTACAGCATTTTTGAACTCGGTAAGCTTCCGACTTCCCATACAAGGGGTGATACACAAATTATGTCACGCAAAAATCGACATTTTTCAACCCCCCTCCCCTCTATGTCGCACTTTTTGTATGGGACCTCAAATTTTTTGTATGGGTTGTCACGTTTTGCAAAACCCCCCCTCCCCCCTAATAGCGTGACGTAACTTGTGTACGACCCCCAAGGTTGATGATTTGAAATCAATTTTTGTTCTATTTTTAAGCATAGTCACTCACTTCACACATCTCATTCTCCGTAATCAATGCTCCGATTGAGCTGAATTTTTTACTGTAACATACCCACATATGATATGTCAAATAAGCGCTGAGAAAGAATTTTTTATCAGTTTTTTTCTTAGTGAAAAAAATACATTTCTTCATAAATTGTTGGAAATTTCGCTAAAATTTAAGGAGATCGTCCCCAAAACTCACCAATATCTTGATTTTCATCAATCTGACGCAAAACCTGCATTCAGATGATGGAATGGTATTATATTCAGCTTTTAATTTATGGAAAAAGATTTAAAATTGGTTGAACAAAACGCAAGATATTTGAATTTTATTAAATTCCATATTTCAAAAAGTTGTAAAACTTGATATTGAGCTAAAACTCAAAAACTACTCTACTTTTAATTTTTTGAAGCATGGTTTCGAATTCAGCGCTAAATTATGCTTCAAAAATTTTGGTCGTTGACAGAAGTTCACGACTTTCGTTTTATTTTGTAAACTAGTGTAATCGTTGCATTATTGGAAGATTTGACGCATGGCAAAGATCTGATCCGTTGTCGAGCGGCCGTCCACGAAGCCTGCTTGATAACTTCCGACAAACTCATTCACTTTAGGCGAAAGAACGACGGGAGATAATCTGAGATAGCATTTTGGGAGGCGACATTTAGAATTGTGATCACTCAGAAGTTCCCACACTCCAATTTATCACCTTTCTTGTAAATGGAGCAAATTACACCTTCCTTCCATTCGTCGGTTCAGCTGTTCAGCCCCCTCGATTCGAACTATTAGTCGGTGCCGGCAGGTGGAATTTTTTTTACGTTTATTTTGATGGATTGAGCGCCAATACCATCCTTTCCAGATGATTGTTCTTGAGTTGCTGGATAGCATCCTCCATCCCTCAACGTGGGAGTTGGCTCGTTGGTGCTCCCTGTTGTTCTGACGTAGCCATTTCTCCCGCTGTCCGTCCGTTAAGAGGTTCCCGGCCTTATTCCTGCATGCTTCGGCTCGCAGCACGAAGGCGTTACGGGATGTGTTGAGCTTCTGTTAGATCTTCCGTGTTTTTTGGGAACAGCACAGCGGTTCCATTTCATCGTACTCCGTTTCTTCCAGGTGGCGCTTTTTCTCTCGAAAGAGACGAGTTTGCTGTTTCTGCTTCTGTTTGTATCGTTCCGCTTTCTGCCGGGTGCCATACTGCAGCATTACCGCACGCGCTGCATTCTTTTCCATCTAAATCGCTCTGTGCTCCTCTTTCACCCAATCCGTTCTACGTTTCCGATAGTGCTGTCGGCTGCGTTGTTGGTGGCTGCTAACGCCCATCAATCAGAACGTGGTCGATTTGCGATTCCGTTTGTTGTGATGATCTTCAGGTGTAACGATAAGGAAGGCTGTGCTGGAAGAAGGTGCTAGGATCGATGAGGCGTAGGCCATTTTTGATCCTTAACTGATTAGCGCCAAACTGTCCAATCGTCGGTATGAATTCCTCCTCCTGGCCTACCTGATATTTAGGTCTCCTAGGATGATCTTGACGTCGTGGCTTGGGCAGCGGTCGTTCTCGCGTTCGAGCCTCGCGTAAAATGCGCCTTTGCCATCAGTGAGGGCTGTACACGTTTATTATGATGATGTTGAAGAATCGGTCCTGGATTCTCAACCTGCACATTCTTTCGTCTACCGGCTACCAACCGATCTCGCGCCTCTGCATGTCGGCCATCTCGATAAAAGCTGTTCCCAGCTCACGTGTGTTGCCGCAACTGTATAATATGGTATGATTATCTCTTAACGTTCGCACCATAGATCCTGTCCAACACCCCTCCTGCAGCGCTACGATTCCGAACCCGCGGTCCTTCAGTATATCGGCAAGTATGCGGGTGCTTCCGATGAAGTGGAGAGATCTGCAGTTCCACATATCGAGCTTCCAACCGTCCCTTTTCGTCGCTGTGGTCGTCGCCATTAGTATTGGTTAGCACTCTTCTCTTATTGATTTTCCGGTGCTTGTCTTTTTACGACTGGCTCGCAGGGCCTGACACCAATCCACTAACTCAGGAAACTGGGCTTACCTTCACGGAAGTTACGAATTTTGTATTGGCAAAATTCCAAACTAAAGTGCTAAATAGCTAGACTCAAGCGCCTGGGCACGAAACATGGACTGGAATACACGTGCAGAGGACAAACGCGCCCTAGGAGTTGTCGAACGGAAGGTGTTGCGTACCATCAACGGTGAAGTGCGGATGGACGACAGAACGTGGAAAAGGCGAATGAACCACGAGCAGCATTAGATTAGAGGATCAATCTTCGTCCACAACGCGAAAATCGGGAGGCTACGGTGGGCGATACACTTGGTGACGACACCCCGATGTTGGATAACAATCCGACAAAAATGGTTCTCGAGAGCAATCCGAATGGTTCAAGACGCGGACCCTCACCGAGTCAGGGTGTCTACTCATAAGACAAAATAAAATTCCCTGAGTTTTCCAGGGGGAAATTTTAAATGTTAAAAAAAACAAATTTAATAAAATTTCCATTTTTATTTCTGCTTCTAAAAAACTATACAGAAGCATCCCCAAAACTTAAGTGAAAAATTTTAAGAAAAAATGCGCAAGATTTATTATCTAAAAGATTCTACCAAATCGCTGAATTCTGAACTGTTAAACAAAACTCTTTCGAATATAATACAAAAATCGGTTAAGGAATATTTCATTTTTTCTTAAAGTTCTTTTGGGTTATTTAAAAGAAATTGTTTTGACATTTCCACCTACAATGATATAACTAGTTTACAGCATTTTTGAACTCGGTAAGCTGATGATCATTTTTGGTGTAGAATCATGCCCTGAGTTCGAAAACGCGAAGGAAAAAAAAATACAGTAGAGCGGATTTTTTTCGACTTTCCATTTCCATACGACGTTGATGATTTGAAGTCGATTTTTGTTCTATTTTTAAGCAAAGTCACTCACTCTTTTCGTAATCAATGTTCCGATTGAGCTGAATTTTTTACTGTAACTCGCCTACATATAATATGTTAGATAGACGTTGAGAAAGAATTTTTAAATTGTGGTTTTCTTATTGAAAAAATACATAACTTCATATACATATTTTTGGAAATTTTGCTAAAATTTGAGGAAATCGTCCCTAAAACTCACCAATATCATGAATTTCATCAATCTAACGCAAAACCTGCATTCAGATGATCGAATGGTACTATATTCAGCTCTTAATTTATGGAAAAAGATTTAAAATTGGTTGAACAAAACGCAAGATATTTGAATTTTAGTTAATACCATATTCTAAAAACTTGTAAGACTCAATATTGAGCTAAAACTCAAAAACTGTTCTACACCGATTTTTTTTTTGCACGGGTCTGGTTTTTGCTATAACTCAGACAATTTTTAACCGATTCTGATGAAATTTTGTACACATGTAGGCACCATAAGTACTATCTCTGTACAAAATTTCATGAGAATCGGTTAAAAATTGATTGAGTTATAGCAAAAACCAGACCCGTGCAAAAAAAGAATTGGGTGTATTTTAAAATTTTTGAAGCACGGTTTCGAAATCAGCGCTAAATTGTGCTTCAAAAATTTTGGTCTTTGACAGAAGTTCACGACTTTCGTTTTATTTTGTAAACAAGTTTATTCAAATATCTACTCTTAAAAAACAGGAAAAAACATTTGGGAGTTCAATCAATACTTCCACAGACTATATGACCGTTAAACTCCATACACAGTTTTAAATATAAACTTTGATGTTTGTACTCTGTGCTGGTGGTATAGTTCTGTAGAGATTTCAAAATTCTACCTATGATTCTTCCTTTAAATCTTTCCTGAATTCATCCTTTAATGCGAAACTGGAAGCATTTCCTCATTTTTTTGGTTTTTGATTTTTTATTAATTCTTTGGAGACGGCATTTTCACCTCTCTAGATGCAACCTTGCTAGTCTAGAACACTTTTGTGATGGTCGATTTTCTCGGCTGGGCACATACGACCCATCCGTCCCCAAAGGGTTAAACGAAGCAATATTTTTAAAATCGGTTTTCGTGCACATGTAGAGTATGGATCAGGGTAATTCAGAAGATACCCTGATCCATACTCTACATGTGTACGAAAACCGATTTTGAAAATATTGTTTCGTTATTTAATAAAAAATCGAAAACCAAAAAGTGAGGAAATGCTTCCAGTTTCGCCTTGAATTCATTTCCAGTGTCTCGAAGTTTTTCTTAAAATTATCTAAAGTTTTTCTTTTCTGGCTTTCTCCAGTTTTTCCTAATATATCAAGAGGTTTTTACGTAAATAGCTCCTTCTGAAATTTTTCACGATTTCAGGTTTCTCGAGATTTTCATGTGGTCTCTGCTAGAGTACAGGGGATACTCAAAATAACTGGGACAGGTAAAATTTTCACTTTTCAAAAAATGTTCAGCTCGCTGTAACTTTTCGAAAAGGGCATCAAATATGCTCAAATTTTTACTGTAAGTTCATCAACTAGTTGTGTATCAGTGGTTCAATTTTGGAAAAGATCGGACCATTCTACACGAAGTTATAAAGATTCTAGAAAAAGGTATAATTATTCAATAGCCAACTTTGAGCTGTTATATCTCCGGATTCAATGAACCGAATGCAATGAAATTTTGATCATTTATGACTAATATAATGAACTTTAAAAAACAGTTTACTTAATTTGAAATTATTAATAAGAAAAAAAATTATGGTGGTTTCATTTATTCTATGTTTTTAGTAAATTTATCTATTTTTCATATGCATCCCATTACTTTTTCACTTCAATGCTGATTATTTTGTTACTTCCTTTCAAAACATATTCATATTGAAGTCAATTAGAGGGAATTTAAATGAACTATAATTACTATCTTGAATTTTGAAACTTTGATGAAATTTTGGATAAATTGGTGGTATATTAGAAAAATAATCCAATCGTAATAATTTTCTTTCGTGTAAAGAATTTTAAGTTTAGTCAAAAGTTTTTGATAGCTCATTATATAAGTCATAAATGATCAAAATTTCATTGCATTCGGTTCATTGAATCCGGAGATATAGCAGCTCAAAGTTGGCTATCGGATAATTATACCTTTTTCTAGAACTTTTATAACTTCGTGTAGAATGGCCCGATCTTTTCCAAAATTGAACCACTGATACACAACTAGTTGATGAACTTACAGTAAAAATTTGAGAATATTTGATGCCCCTTTCGAACAGTTACAGCGAGTTGAACATTTTTTGAAAAGTGAAAATTTTACCTGTCCCAGTTATTTTGAGTATCCCCTGTATGTACCCCCGGACTTTCTCCCAGAGTTTCTCGCTGGATCTTCTCAATTTTTTTTCCAAAGTTCTTCCCGAAATTTCTCTTGATGGGTTCGGGAAAGTTTTCCAAAAGTTTCACTCGGGATGTTTGTATAAGTTCTTCCAGAGACAGTTTTCAGATATTTCTCATGTATTTCGTACGAAATTTATCCCGGAATTCCTCTAAGAGGTTTTCAGATTTCCTCCTTCAATTTCCTAAATATTGTCTCCTGGGATTAGTCTCAGAGCTTTTTCCCGACATTTTTCGGGAATTTCTTACAAGAAATCTCGTAAGTTATCCCAGAAGATATTCCGAGAAAAACTCTTTGAAAAAAATCTGCATGAACTCTGGGAGCAATCTATCTATATATCTATATAAATATATATATCTAGTATATCTATATATATATAAATGAGTTTGTAGCTTCTTTGAGGCAACAAAACTCACGAACGGGTGAACCGATCAGCATGATTTCTGAACGGTTCGATTCGTATTCATGGTGACTGTGTTTATAAGGAATAAAAATTACAAAAATCAACTAAGAAAGTAAGAACATTGATAAAGTACTGGTTTTTGATGAACTGGGAAGAAAATCAACATGTTCGAATTGAAACCAATCTAGAGTGCTGTGACCTCAACAATTGTCAAACCATCACAGCTTGGCAAGACAAAGTTTGCAACATAATTGTATTGTACTGAGCCATCTCCAGCGGTGGCGAAGTTTCTAATCTTTTAAAGCAGAATTACAGCATGTTAGTCAAAGCATCGACTGGCCACTGGCATTTCAGCCATCACTAGGCGAATATTCAGCAGTCTGATTTATTTGAACATGATAGCAGTGAATCCGATTATGAAACTTTATATAATTTGATAGGTATGTAACTGTTCAGTCCGCAACACTTATCAATAGAAACTAACTGCAAAAATCGGAATCTTCGTGATATTTAATCATGCTTAATGCGCTGTGGTAAGGAGCTCGTTCGTCTATACGTTTTACAACGCCCTCTTCAGGGTGCTGTTTGAACCCGCTCTTGCGTTAGTGCTCTCTCTCAGAGTGAGTTTCATTATTTCTCTGTCATCATTTCTATCTCAATACCTGATAATCCTTCTATATCTCTAAAGTAGATAGGGCAGTGATACAAAACTAACGGGCAAATGTCATTCTGCAATGTATTTCCACGATTTTATTTTCCATGACTTACGATTACAGCAACAAAGTTCTACCTGAAAGTCTAGGTTTAACAATACACCTGAAATGTAGAGACACTCTTTATCCATTCTATACTCCTTGCTCTGTTCGTTCTGTTGTGTAATTTTGTTTTCGGGTGAAGTAAAAACTCAAAGAAATACCTACAAAATTTGCTAAATGGCATGTTTTTCTTTCGTGCGAGAATAATGGGATCGAATGATGAACAATGGCAAACCGTGCATATAACTTTGCTAAATCTCCGACGAGTACGAATTACGATCGACAAAATTTGTTAAATCTACCTACAGTCAGACACTTTCCGTTTAGAGTTGTTGGGAGTTAAATGGTATGTTATATCGGTTATGGTTTAACATACTGCTACTCGTTTGGTTTGTTTCTTCGTTAATGTAGTTTTGATCGTAAATATTGTGTTTGATTTGTTTCTGCAAGAACATCACACTACATTGATAAATAGGTTTGAGTTGAACATTCTGAAAGATACTGTTTTTTTGATCATATTTTGCACGATAGCTTTGAAAGCAGACGTTCGTTTCCGTTTCGTAGTGTAACTGTATAATGGGTCAAGGACACAATATATTTGGCAATTGATTGACAATGACTGGATTGGGTAATATATTAGCTGACAACTCAAAAACAAAACTCATATGAGTCACGACAAAAGTAACTTTTGCATTTTTTCTCTTAACCTATTGACTATCACTATCAACGAAAACAAAATGAACTAGAAAGTGCCATGTACGAAATAAATAATAAGTTCAACATCTGCCAGTACGACGAACAGTGTGACAGCAAAAGATGCCATCTCGATCGAATTAGTCAATATTCAAGGATGAAAGTCGTTTCTCAACACTGCAATTAGGATGGCACGATTGAAGTATACGCCTTTGGGCGGGGTAGGGATGGGAAAGAATATGATAGAGCGCAGTAGTGTACTTACGTGATTTCGATATCTTGAAATAAATCGCCGATCCAGGCCACCGAGATGCAATAGTGTTGGAACAGTTGCATCAACAGTTCGGCCTCGTCTAGCATTTCGATGCGTTCGATTCGAGCACGTTCGGCCGCCGGTATACTGTGGTAGATTTGCACCATATCCCACGCTCGAGCTCCGTGCCAGTTGCAGTTTTGGAATCTGAAACCATCAGTATAATAAATTTTTATGAATTATTTCACTGCACATCGCACTCCCTGCTGACCGATGTTCTATCTCTTTAGCATTAAACATTTTCTAATCGACTCACCTAGAAATTTGCGTTTCCAGCGATACGCAAGCCTCCACTCCTGCCAAACTGCAACCCCGCTGTCTGAGGTTATTCAGCATAACTTCACCGAACCGGTCGTTCATGTTGACCTGCTCGTAGTTGACGAAAGCTGCCGATTTGAAGTTCGAAGCGAACCACTTCAGCAGATTGTTGCTATTCGGCAGCTCGATGTATACCAGCACACATTCGGCCAAGAAGATTGTCGGGATGCTAAAGTCCACCTCGGACTGCTGTAATTTGATGGCCACCTCGTCGATGTTGCGCAAATCGACTCCGACTATGTGATAATTGGTTGAGTGCAAATCGGTCGGACTGAGGCGGACTTCTCCATCTGCAAAAAAAAAAAACGAAAAAGGATGATCGCGTGTAGGAATCTATAAACACTGATCAACAACAAACCTTCGACGTGTATCTTTTCGAGCAAAATTTTATTTCGTTTGATCATATAACATTTTTTCGCAGTAACTGTCGGGAAGTCCATCTCAACGAAGTTGGTGATCATGTGGCCCGATTCACGTAGTCTCCAGTATAAGGTATCGAAGCCGCATCCAAGATTTATAATTTGGCATTTGTCGCCTGTTTTCTGGAAGGTTTAGAAAAAAAAATATCAAAAGATTGTGATGAGAAGAGAATCATTATATTCAATTCACTCTTTCCCATGGTCAGGGTGGCCGCTTAGAACGGCAAATAAAATTCGCCAGTTTTCTCCGGGAGCGACGGATTTTAACTTTAAAGTTACGACATCTTTAGACAGATTCGTGAAATTCATAGATGACCAACTAGTGGAATTGGGCTGCAAAACGGTGAGTCAATAAAGAGGGAGTCCAACATTTCTAATAGGGGACCCCGGGGCAAAAAGGACACCGGGGCAAGAAGGACACACTTCGATTTCCCTATGAAACGTAATAATATAGGCATAATCGATGACTGCTGAACCTTCTCCACAGTTTTACAATGTAATATTCATTATTATTATTATTATTATCATTATTTATTTTAATTCAAAATTTATAAAGAGGGAAAAGCCCCCTTGAGCGATTTACATTTAAAATCATTCTCAAAAGGGCGCAAAACCTCTTTTTCTTTTCAAATATCATTACAAAAAAAAATATTTTAAAACTAATCTAAAGGCTCAAACGGAATTTATCCATCGCAGAGCCGGAATCTTGATAGTGGATCCTCAACCGAAAACCAGGCAATCCTCCATCGATTTTATATTTTCTTCAATCCTGAAAAAACAGTAAAAAAAATGCGAGAATCATTCAAAATATTAAAAAAAATCATTATGTTTAAAAATCATACTAAATATGTCATTTAAAAATCTATATAACAGACTCAGGAAACGTATCATGAGGTTTTTGTAAATTACTAAGGAATGAAATTCTAGGTATACTATATTTATTACAATTAAAAACTATATGATCAATATCCTCATAAAAATCGCCGCAATCACATAAATTAGAATCTTTAATATTAATGCGATACAAATGACTATTACAAATATAATGATTTGAAATAAGTCTTGATAATGAACAAATAAAATTTCTTCCAACAAACAATTTTTTGAAACATGAAGTGTGATTTACAATTGGCTGAATGGAATGACACCAACGGCCTTTATCGCTGGAATTCCAAGAAAGTTGCCAATCATCTCTCTCTCTCTCGCTTCTTGGCGTAACGTCCTCAGTGGGACAAAGCCTGCTTCTCAGCTTAGTGTTCAATGAGCACTTCCACAGTTTTTAACTGAGAGCTTCCTCTGCCAATGACCATTTTGCATGCGTATATCGTGTGGCAGGCACGAAGATACTCTATGCCCAAGGAAGTCAAGGAAATTTCCTTTACGAAAAGATCCTGGACCGACCGGGAATCGAACCCGTCACCCTCAGCATGGTCATGCTGAATACCCGTGCGTTTACCGCCTCGGCTATATGGGCCCCAATCATGTAAAGATTTAGTTTTCAATACAGTATGAATGATATTCAGAAGAAGCAATTTGACGATTATATATAACACCACAACGAACACCTAATTTAGCCAATGTATCAGCTTGCTCATTGCCTTATATATTAGAATGGGCTGGAATCCATACAAATTTTATAATAAACCCCTGACGGTATAAATTATATAATTCTTCTTTCAATTTTAATATGATATGATGTGTTTTGAAGTTAAAATTTATGGATTTGATAAATGCTTAAACTATCCGTACATATAATAAATATATTTGGAGTTAACTTTTTAATTATCGTACAAGTAAAATATAAAGCAGTTAATTCAGCAATGAGTATTGAACAAGGGGATTGTAATTTATTAAAATAAGTAGAAGTGTAATTATATATACCAAATCCAGCAACATTTTGAATCAATGACCCATCAGAAAAATAAATCTGATGAACATCGAAACCAATAAATTTTCGTTGAAATAACGAAGATGCAAAACGAGGAATTTCGAAACTAGAAATTTGTTTTAATTCTTCATGGAATGATAAATCAATAATAGGAGTAAATGAATGGATATTAATATCAAAATTATGGAAATTAACTGAGGGAATCAAATTTGACGCAGTATTCAATGAGCAACAATATTGAAATGAATGCAATATTCTACAAGTAGGATTTATTATTGATAAGCATTTCAAAATGTCAATTAATGGATGATTTTTATTGATACATTGTAACACAAATTTGCAATTTAGCTCGTGCAAACGCATTTTGAGTGGAATAATTCCCGCTAGAACTTCTACAGATTTAGTATGAGTAGAGTTCATTAATTTTAGACAGATTCTCAAACTACGGAATTGAATTTTCTCTAATTTAGAAAAGTGTGTATGAGTTGTGCTAATAAAAGTGAAACAACCATATTCCAAAACAGAACGAATAGTTGTTTTATAGAGTACTATCAAATCAGATGGATATGCACCCCACCAAGTGCCTGTAATGGTTTTGAGAAAGTTTATTCTTTTTGAACAAATTTTTTGAACGTGTTGAATATGTTTATTCCACAATAATTTTGAATCAAACCAAATTCCTAAATACTTATAGTCATCAACTTGTTCAATAATATTCATCATATTTTGTATTGAAAGTCCTGAATTGAGCTAAAAATTGATGAAAACAATGCTGCACCTTGGATCTGGTCAAAAATTATAATACTGACATCGCACAAAATAAGGATTTTCAAAGGGCATGTCATATTTATTTAAAGTAATGCGTAGTAGAAAGCAAGTTTACAATAATTGCAAATATTTGTGATACAATCAAGGATACAATCCTACTGGCTGTGCCATCATTTTTTGCGAAAATATGCATTTAATGCACTATTGACTATCCGGGGTAAAAAGGACACCTCTGCTCGGGGCAAAAGGGTCACTCTTTAGATCGCACTTTTCTTGAACATAACCTAGAATCCAACTGTCAAACAGTTGTTGTTGTTGTGATTTCCTAGTGGCCGGTCGAGGATGGTTGTTCGCAACGAGGTTCGTAGATACAAGTGAATTTCGACCCGGAAACAATGATCATCCGCCAGGAGGATCGCCACAATCAAAACGGTGACCGATTCCGGCATGCCGGTAAAACTAGCAGCCAACCCACTACGGCGTTCATCGACGAACGCTGATTTATTAGGTATGTGTCCTTTTTGCCCCGGTAGAGTGGCCTTCTTGCCCCGGCCCATTTTTTTCAATGAAAAAACACCCGAAAGAAATGTTCATATTTTATGCACTTTCTTGATATGTTTCATATCAAAATCGATTTAATTTTGTAGATAGTAATCTGCATTACAATTTGCGTTCGAGAAACGCTAGATTTATTGATGTTTTTATCATGTAATAGTTCAAAATGCTTAAGGTGACCTTCTTGCCCCGGGCCCCCCTAAACCAACACCATACGTGGACCAAGGTAAGTAAAAGTCCTTCAATACATCTTGACGTGGACCGTAATGTAGACGGTTCAACAATACCACATACTGTTCGAATTGTATCCTGAGTGGGTGGATGATGAGGTGAACAGACACCAAGGAGGTGCGGCTCAAACAGCGTCTGTTCTTGCATCCAGCGGTTGAAAAAGAAATGCTGCATCACGCCCACCTAGATCCAAGGTGGTAGTTCCATCAGCGTGACCGTCCCAGTGTTGGTTGGGGCGCTAACCAGAACTGCCACGATGGCCCTTCCTTCGGCGAGACAGGAGTGTTGGCGTAATAAGCCACCCGTAAAAATCCCCATTGCGAATAACATAGGAGAAAATACGACTCGATACAATCGGCAAAGACCCACGCGACGAAATAAGGACTACGATTGGAAACTTGGAACATGGAATTGCAAGTCACTTTGTTTCGCAGGATGTGACAGGATAATCTACGACGAATTACATCCCCGCAACTTCGACATCGTGGCGTTCGTTCTACCAAAACTGTGGCATTACCAATGAACTGGGAACAGGATTTATACACTGAGAAAACTGATCTTAAGAAGGGCATAAGTTTGTCTTACGAAATTTCGACATAAGAAAAAGTTGTGATTTCCATAAGAAATTCTTATGATATCATTTCATAAGTCATTTTATGAAATATTTTTGCGCAATATAAAACAAAATCGCAGCCTGGAATCGAACCAGGGACGTCGAGATCGGAGAACGCGTGCTTTACTAACGCGCCCATCGACGCTTCGAAAGTTGGAACGGTTGGAGTGCAATAATAAGTTTGTCTTTTCGGGATCAACACTTCATAAGATATCTTATGATTTTCATAAGAGCCTTCTCATGAGATTTTTCATAAGACCGCTGTAATGAATTTCTTAAGAAATTTTTGCCTCAGTGTAGTGTTGGGTAAGATGCAACAACGTGTGATCGGGTGGCAGCCGATCAACACAAGGATGTGCATTAATGTGGGTCATCGGAAGCGTTTTCTCAGATCAAAGCTTTTTTGGTCCCGTTTCGGGTCCTGAGTATCTGTGCAAAATTTGAGCACGATCGGTTGCGTCTACACTTTGCGCATTTCAATTGAAATTTGTATGGGATTTTGTATGGGAAAACATGCTTTTTTGCATTTTAGCCATAAGTTGAGAAAGTTTGTCTGAAACTTTTTAACCGACACTGTAAATTGATAGCCTAGGATGTTCTGAAGAACTTTGTTGAAGACCGCAAAGCGATCCGATGCTTGTCAAAATAGTTATAACCAACGAACCGCATGCATGTGTTTATGTTTTAACATGTAAAGGAATAACAATAGCAACAAAATCATGATGGTTCGCCAAGCAATGCCAATGCAATAACTTTTTTCATAAGCATCGGATCACTTTGCGGTCTTCGACAAAGTTTTTCAGGACACCCTAGCCTATGTTTTCACTTCGACGGTTACACAGTTTAAAAAAAATCGAGCTTGTTATGAGAGAAATGCAAAAAAGTGTGTTTTCCCATGTAAAACCCCATACAAACTTCAAACGCGATGCGCAAAACGTAGACATAACCGATCGTGCCCAAATTTTGCACACTTATTTGGGTCCTAAAATGGTATCAAAAAAGCTTTGATCTGATGGGATACCATTGAATTTTTCACTTTTCCATATAAACGATGACCCGTGCATGTTGAGAGCTAAGTGTCGTTTCTTCAACTACAGTATCATCAACGTGCATTGTCAATATGAAGGGAGACCTGATGACGAGAAAGAAGCGTTCTATGCGCAGTTAGAGCAAACATACGGATGGTTGCTCGCCGCGGGACGTGAAAATCGTTGTCGGCGACATGAACTCGCAGGTAGGAAGGGATGAAATGTACAGACCGGTAAACGAGCGAAACAGGCTGCACGTCGTATTGAATGATAACGGCCAGGGATGCGGAAATTTTGCAACCTCCCGTGGTATGGTAGTCCGAAGCACTTTCTTCCCCGCACAGATATTCATAAAGCCACTTGGCAATCACCCGACCATCAAACGCAAAACCAAATCGACCACGTTATAATCGACGGTAAATTCTTCTCGGATATAACAAATGTCCGCACATACCGCAGTGTGAATATAGATTCGAATCACTACTTATAGCTATATGCATGCGCTCAAAATTTTCGACAGTTATCACTACGCGTCGAACTCGAACGCCGCGGCTCAACATCGAGCAGCTGCGTAATGTAGAAGTGGCTCAAGACTACGCGCAGCAGCTAGCAGTGGCCCTCCTACCAACGGAAGAGTAACTTGGCGCAGCTACACTTGAAGATGGCTGGAGGAA
The DNA here is from genome assembly GCF_035046485.1 of Aedes albopictus. NCBI lineage: Eukaryota > Metazoa > Arthropoda > Insecta > Diptera > Culicidae > Aedes > Aedes albopictus. Next base: position 199,993,712 of record NC_085137.1, on the reverse strand, counting down.
CATCCGATCCGCCATAGGTAGTACCTCGGCAGCAGCACTAGGCTTCGCGACTCCGAATCACAGAAACGACTGGTACGACGGCGAATGTGAACAGTTGAAAATCGAGAAGAATGCAGCATGGGCGAGAATGCTGCAACACCGTACGAGAGCGAATGAGGCACGTTACAAACAGGCGCGGAATAGGCAGAACTCAGTCTTCCGGATGAAGAAGCGCCAGCAGGAAGAACGAGATCGCGAGGCGATGGAAGAGCTGTACCGCGCTAAGGACACACGAAAGTTCTACGGGAGCTGAACCGCCCGCGCAGAGGCTTTGTGCCACAAGCCGACATTTGCCGAAATATTCACGGGAATATTTTCACGAGCGAGCGTGAGGTGGTCGAAGGGTGGCGGCAGCATTACGATGAGCACCTCAATGGCGACGTTGCAAGTACCGAAGGTGGCGTGGTAACAGATCTAGGAGTATGTGCACAGGACGAAAGACTTCCGGCCCCTGACCTCCAAGAGATTGAGAAGGAGGTTGGCCGGTTGAAAAACAACAAAGCCTCTGGAGCAGATCAACTACCAAGCGAGCTTCTAAAATACGGTTTAGAAACACTGGTGAGAGCACTACACTGGGTCATTACCAATATTTGGGAGGAGGAAGTATTACCAGAGGAATGGATGGAAGGTATCGTGTGTCCCATCTACAAAAAGGGCGACAAGTTGATATGCGGGAACTACCGCGCGATCACACTACTGAGCGCTGCCTACAAGACACTCTCTCAAATTTTATACCGCCGTCTATCACCGATTGCAAGAGAGTTCGTGGGGCAGTATCAGGCTAAATTCATGGGTGAACGCGCTACAACCTCGGATAAACTGAAAGGATTGATCAAGGCGACGATGGATCGAGTGATGTGCAAAGTTCGAGTATCAGGGACACTCTCGAGTTCCTTCGAATCCCGCACAGGGTTACGGCAAAGTGATGGTTTTTCGTGCCTGCTGTTCAACATTGCGTTAGAGGGTGTAATAAGGAGAGCGGGGATAAACAAGAGTGGGACGATTTTCACGAAGTCCGTTCAGCTGCTTGGTTTCGCTGATGATATTGATATTAGAGCTTCACATCACTTAACAAAAAAGCTAACTCCTGTAAGTAGCACTATGGGAAAAATGTTCCAAAATAGAATTGTACCACACCGCGAAAATCGGGAGGCTACGGTGAACGGATCACGTCATCAGGATGTCTGATAGCAATACGACTAAAATGATTCTCGAGAGTCATCCGACCGGTACAAGACGTGATGCGCAGCGAGCTAGGTGGGTTGACCAAGTGGAGGACGATCTGCAGACCCTACGCGCGCACAGTGCGGAGCAAGCAAGATGATACCAATGTATTGCTGAAATTCAAATTGTTTCACAATTTATATCGAGTTTATGCGATTCGTGTGAAATAATTTAAATACAGGGTATCGCGCCACTTGGGCGGTGGCTTCTATATTCGTCTGTTTTCCACTATAACTCAGTCAATTTTGAAACAATTGACTTGAAATGTTGTACTATACCTATCTCACCACATTCCAAAAGTTGTGTCAATTGGTTGAAATTTGACTGAGTTACAGAGGAACAGACGAACATAGAAGCCACCGCCCAAGTGGTGCGATTCCCTATATGATAAATCTCTGAATTGCGATATTTAAAAAAAAAAATAGCTAGTGTTCAAAAATAGAGCAATTCTTTTAGTGAATATTTTAAATTGCGTTCGCTACTTCAAACGTCTTAGATCTAAACAAATTTTCACTAATTATAAACTTGGACGTGTTTGTGGATTACTTGCAAGTAGATAAACAAAAATCGAGATGAAAAATACTGTTCCGTTTAATTCCAACTATAAATTTTGTATTCTATGACATACAGAAGAAGAGGTTCACGATGATCTCTCCTAAACATTTAATGTAACAGGTATGCGTAATTGATTAAATAAACTAAACTAAATAAAAGGGATACGCAACATATATGTACATAATATACAGAACGCAACAAAATATGATTATGTACTCTCATACATGTAGGGGGTTGTGGGGCAAGATGGCCATATGGGGCAAGATGGCCACCCTGTCTTTTAAACATTAATTCGCAACACAAAAATATTTTCTGCATGGGTTGTGATTATAAACAATGCCCTTTGTTTATTATGTGCGAAAAAGTTACTATTAGTTTGAAAAATCTGCTATAAAATAGTGTTTGAAGTTTGAGTGCTCAAAAACAGTGTTTTCTTATAGTCTCAGGCCATCTGATTTTAAGGATTAGTAATGAAATAACAACGTTTTAAAAAATATTTTTTATTTTTAATGGTGTCTATATGTGACTGTTGTTGAGCCTCGACAATAAAATTTCAATGTTTTAAATTAATTATGTCATATAAAAAATGATAAACATATCGTAATCATTCGGGGCAAGATGGCCCCCTGTGGTAAGGCCTATGTCGCCATCCAAAAATCAATCTAAAGCAGCCTTAAAACTGTTATTGATGTTAAGAGATACTGTAAAACTACAGAAAATTGCTTTTTATATTAGTTGAAGCTGTTAAAATTAACTACGATGGAGACGATACCTCAGAAAAACTTTGAACTTATTTGCTGTTGAACGGTGATTGGTTTCATTGAATATTTTGCACAGGGATAGAAAATCGTAGCTTAAACCGCTATAAGGGTTCGTTACAAGACGTTGAATTACAGTATAATGCATGAAAAGAGTAGTAATGTATCTCAATCGATTCGAGAGAAACTAGTTTGCTGAAAAAATAGACCGAATCATAGAACATTTCTAAATAAATTTTTTATCAAATTCATTTCAAACATTATCATAAAGAAAATGTTGGCAAATACCACACCATCTGTAGGCAAAGCGTTGCGGATGATTCGACCTTGGTTTATTGAGCGTTGCTTAGGGATTAAAGTATACTAATTGTAAAAATTAAGCTCTGTGGCCGTCTTGCCCCGATGGGGTGGCCATCTTGCCCCGTATGGCAAAAATTCTATATAAAAAGTAACATTTTTCAAATGAATTTATTATGCATTCGTAGTGCAAAATAAAATGTTTTTTTGAGTTAATAAGATAGAAAAGACATGAAACAAAGGGGATGAGTGTTAAATAGCCATATTCTAATGAAAGTATATGCTCCCAAGGCGCCTAAGCTTAGGGTGGCCATCTTGCCCCACAACCCCCTATGGGTATGTGGTCCTCTCAAAAATTTTCTCTGCTTGCTTTAAACTGAGCTTTTTTCCAAACGACTGGAAACACGCTATAGTTGTCGCTATACCAAAAGCAAACAAAGATACGTCTGTTCCGACAAACTATCGACCCATAAGCCTTCTACCGACATTAAGTAAGGTTTTCGAACGAGTAATATTAACCCGTATCGAGAAACACTTGGAAGTAACCCGCATAATTCCGAATGAACAGTTCGGCTTCCAAAAGGGGCATTCTACCAGCCACCAAATTGTTCGGCTAGTGAAGGAAGTGAGACGGAATTTTCAACAAGGGAAGTCATCAGGGCTGATACTTCTCGACGTCGAAAAAGCGTACGATTCGGTCTGGCACGGAGCAATCTTGCACAAAATGCTTCTTGGCAATTTCTCTATGCTGATCCTCAAAATGATCCGCAGTTTTCTGAAGGACCGTACGTTCCAAGTCTCCGTTAACGGCAGTACTTCCGATCGAAAACCTGTTCCATTTGGAGTCCCTCAAGGGTCTGTGCTGAGCCCTACACTATACAACATTTTCTCTGCCGACATAGTTAAAATCAACGGAGTCGAGTACTATTTTTTCGCCGACGACACCGGATTTTTGGTCTCTCATCACGATCCAGTTGTTTTTGTTGACACTCTCCAGGAAGCGCAGAACTCTATCCAAGAGTACCAGAGAAAATGGAAGGTTAAAGTCAATCCTGCCAAATCACAAGCTATTTTCTTTACCCGACGTCGGAGCCCTCGACATTTACCTCAAAGCCAAGTCTCCTGCGGTGGTGTGGATATTCCGTGGTCCCAAAATGTTGGCTATATCGGCATGACGCTAGACCCCAAGCTAAAATTTGGCTGCCACGTGACCAATTGTCTCCAGAAATGTGACAAACTCACTAAAATGCTGTATCCGCTCGTCAAAAGGCGATCTCGACTGGATCGCAACCTGAAGGTCCTTCTGTACAAAACCGTTTTTCGGCCTACGGTTGCGTATGGATTTCCTGTCTGGTACGATTGTGCACAATCGCACCGGAATAAAATCCAAGTCAAACAAAATCGTTTGCTGAAAATGATGCTGGACCTGAGTCCTTTCCACCCGACTGAAGAAGTACATCGGCTTGCTGGAGTGGAGAAAATCGACAACTGGTTCCGGAGACTTATTCCTAAATTCCTACAGAGCTGCGCCTCATCTGTTAATCCTCTTCTACAAGAGCTGGCCGTTTAGACATGTGATATTAGATTTAAGCTTTTCTTTCTATCAATTTTTCCTAAGCTAATTTAAAGGTTTTTTTTCCAAATTTTTCCTTTTTCGTCGAATTTTTGTTAGTTGATGATTAGTTGTCTTTGAATAAGTTTTTGTTCTATGTCATTGCTGTAAGGAGTTCCATATCTCAATTGTTGAATGTAAATCACTAATTGTATTTGTTAAGATAGAAATAAATGTTGAATTGAAAAAAAAAATACATAAGATTATAGAGTGGCATTTTTAGTGTGGCATATCTGTCTATGACCGCATATCAGTCCTATATTTGCTGAGTTTTCTGTCCATATGGGACAGTTTAGCGATCACAGGCAATGAGCCTCTGCACGAATCTGGCGTTCTGCTCACTTCCACAGAAAATTTGAAAACAGTTCGCACAGTAAAAGTCAAATGTGACTTTTACTGTGCGCGCTGTTTTCAAATTTTCTGTGGGTGTGAGCAGGATAGAGCAAATTCGTGCAGAGGCTCATATAGATGCATCAAAAATATATATTAATCTGCCATTTAAATGTTGGTGTTGCCAAGGGCTGAAAGTCTCTTTAATAAAGACAAATCAATCAATCAATGTTGGTGTTTCCCACTATTTTTCGAATATTTCCCATTTGTTAGACCACTCTGCAATGACCAGAATAGGCGCTTTGAACTAACCAGTGCATCTGTCTTATGATATTCATAATTATAGAATCAAACGATCAAACAATGGCAACTAACTAATCCTTCTATTCAACAAGCGGCGCAAAAACAGTTCGTCAAAGTGTTAATAATATTATGCATTGCATATCCTTTCATCCCGTCTCCTCTCTTCGCTACGGACGCTGGACGGTGATGGTGTGGGAGAGACAAACAAAACCAAAAACTCAATCGCTTACCTTGAAAAATTTCTCGATGCACATCTCGATCCCCTTGACCCGCGCGTAGTAGCCTCGGTTTATTTCCGGCGCCTTGCGGTCCGGGCTGCGAACGAAGTAGCCCAGGAAATCGTCCTTCCAGTAGCCGAGCTTGACGGCCGAGCGTTTGCAGTTGCTGGCGTCGTCGTTCGTCGAAATGACAGCCTCATCGCACGGATGAAATGCCGGAGGTTCCATCGCGCTGCCGCCGGATCTTACCAGATGACCTACTGCTGTATTCGACTCGTCGTCGTGGCACGGACTCGAAACGGATTGACGTATGGACGTTTTCGGGGGAGGGTGGGCACCGGATTGCACAAATTCTGATTTTCCGCGACAGACTTTTCACTTTGCGACCTTCGGCGATAAGGATTTTTTGTTTTGATTTTGACACGTCTCGGTTAACTTTCCATAATGTCCTAGAATCGAACTTTTGGAAAAGTGAGTTTTGGCTTGTGTTTTGATCTCAGCTTCTGAGTGAATGCATTTTCGCATAATTTATTGCACAGTTAAGTTATTTCAAATTTTTCATTTCCTACCAGTTGCAAAACAAAAATTCGCACAGTAAAATAATTGTCAAACACGAGCAGCGCAGAAATAAAATTAATTCTGTATTCACTAATTAGGACACTTTGGAAAGCTCTGAGTAAGATAACGCCTCATTCAATCTTCAAGTCCAGGGTGCGTAACACAAACATCGATGACAGAAGCGTCACATCATAAATAAATGAACTAAAATGAAAGCTGGCGCGAGTTTTGGTGAACGCAGCGGAAAATTTCCAATAAGATTTATGGGAGGAAATCGGAAGGGCAAAAAGCTTCGATGGGAAAACTTTGAAACAGGAGCGGGTAAATAAGGGTGGTCCGAATTTAAAAAAAAAATACGTTTAATTTTAAACTTCGCGAGTTAATCAAAATCTGAGGGGCGTCCATACGTTTGTTTGCGTGAATTCCTTGCAACTTGTTAGTGATAATTTTTATTATACCTATTCGACTCTTCCAAATTTACTATCAAAAATGTCGGCTTGTAGGGTTTTCAATTGCAGAATACTACGTGCATTCCCAGCGCAGTCATCCACTCGGCCACGTGGCGACATTTTTTCAAGACTTATCGACATGACTTATCGACGACCACATGACTCTTACGGACCGAGAGATAACAATCGGTTGATGGATTCGTCATTGATATCATCGTCATCATTAAAATTTCAAAAGCAGTTTTATCGTTCAAAACACAAGAGTTCGTTATGAAAATGTATTCACTGTATTCCAGATGGAGAATGAAATATATTGAATACATTTTCATTGTAAACATTTATGCCTTGGAGGAGAAAACTGCTTTTGAAGTTTCAATGATGACGATGATATCAATGACAAATCCTTCAACCTTACGGCAATTGGGGGGGGCGGTGTACCATTCTACTACCTGTTATTCAACTGGCGCAGGTTGGTGCGTCGTATCACCGACCCGCTATACAACCAATCGGTAGGCATGATTTTTTTTGGATTTTTTCAGAATCCCTTTCTGAGATTCCTTTAGGAATTCCTGCAGGTTTTTCACCAGGAGGAAATCCTTCTGGTTTTTTTTCCGGAATTTTTTCGGGGATTTCACGAGGAATTCCATCTGAAATACCAAATGGAATTTCTGGAAGAACCCCAGATGGATTTCCCGGAGGAATTGTAGGAGAAAGCCCTGAAGAAATTTCTGGATGAATCAGAACCAAATTCATAAAGGAATACCGGATAATTAATTATCTTCTGAATTCTGGCGCAATCTCCAGAAGAATTCCTGGAGGAACCTGGAGGATTTTGTGAAAGAATATCCCCAAATGCTCTTCCTCGAGGAACCCCTGAAAAACTTGCGAGAGAAATCCCGAAATGGATTCCCGGAAGAATCACAGAAAGAAGTCATCCAGAATTCCAAGAATTTCAGTTCCGAAATTTCTTTAGAAACTCACCCAAAGATTACTCCAATAAATCCTTCGGGACATTTCTCGGGAACTCCTACGAGGATTCCTCTAGGAATTCCTTGGGGGATTCCTCCAGAAATTCTGTCATAGATTCCTTCAAGAACTCTTTCAAGGATTTCTCCAGGAATTCCTTCGGGGATTCATCCATAAAGTCTTTCGACGATTCCTCCAGATATTCCTTCAGTGAATCCTCCAGGAATTCCTTCGGGAATTCCTCAAGAAATTTCTTCGGGGATTTCTCCCGGAATTCCTTCAGGGATTCTTCCCGGAATTCCTTCGGTGATTCCTCCAGGAATTCCATCGGAGATTCCTCCAGGAATTCGTTTCGGAATTCCTCCAGGAATTCCTCCGAGGATTCCTTCAGAAAGTCCTCCAGCATTTACTATGGGGATTCCTCCAGGAATTTCTGCGGATATTCATCCATAAATTCTTTCGGGGATTCCTCCAGATGCATCCAGGATTACATCGGAAGTTCCTCCAGGAATTCCTTCGGAGATTCCTCTAGGAATTCTTTCGGAAATTCCTCCAGGAATTTCTTTGGAGATTCCTGCAAGAATTCCTCCGGGGATGCATGCAGGATTTTTTTTGGGAGATTCATCCAGGAATTCCATCGGGAATTCCTCCAGGAATTCCTTCGGAGATTCATTTAGGAATTCCATCGGGGATTCATCCAGGAATTCCTTCGGGGATTCCTCAAGGAATTGCTTTGGGGATTTCTACAGGAATTCCTACGGAGATTACTCCAGGAATTCCTTTTGAGATCCTCCAGAAATTCCTTCGGCGAATCATCCAGGAATACCCTTTGGAAGTCTTCCAGGAACTCCATTAGGAATCCTCCGTAGATTCCTTCAAGAAATCTTCCAGCAATTTCTATGGGAATATCTCCAGGAATTCCTGCGGAGATTTATCCAGGATTTCCTTCGGGGATTCCTCCAAGAATTCCATAGAAGATTCCTCCAGGAATTCGTTTGAGAATTCCTCCAGAAATTCAATTGGAAATTCCTGGTGGAATTCTTTTGGGAATTCTTTAGGGGTTTCCTCTTGGAATTCCTCCGAGGATTCCTTCAGCAAGTCCTCCGGCACTCCCTATGGAGATTCTTCCTAGATTTCCTGCGGAGATTCATCCATAAATTCATTCAGAGTTTCCTCCAGGAATTCCTTCGGAGATCCCTCCAGGAATTACTTCGGGGATAATCCCAGGAATTCCTTCCTTAAATAAATAAATAAATAAATAAATAAATTCCTCCAAGGATTCCTTCGGAGATTACTTCGGGGACTGCTCCAGAAATTCCTTCGGGGATTCCTCCAGGAATTCCTCCAGAGATTCCTCCAGGAATTCCTCCAGGAATTCCTCCAGGAATTCCTCCGAGGATTCCTCCATGAATTTCTCCGAGGATTCCTCCAGGAAGTCCTCCGAGGATTCCTCCAGGAATTCCTCCGAGGATTCCTCCAGGAATTCCTCCGGGGATTCCTCCAGGAATTCCTCCGAGGATTCCTCCAGGAATTCCTCCGAGGATTCCTCCAGGAATTCCTCCGAGGATTCCTCCAGGAATTCCTCCGAGGACTCCTCCAGGAATTCCTCCGAGGATTCCTCCAGGAATTCCTCCGAGGATTCCTCCAGGAATTCCTCCGAGGATTCCTCCAGGAATTCCTCCGAGGATTCCTCCAGGAATTCTTCCGAGGATTCCTCCAGAAATTCTTCCAGGAAATACTTCAGAAATTCTTTAAAGAATACCTCCAGGATTACTCCGGGAATTACTCCATGAATTCTTTCAAAAATTCCACCAGGAATTCCTCTAGAAATATTTTCAAGAATACCTTCAGGAATTCTTGCAGAAATAATTTTACAAATTCTACCAGGAGATTCTTCCAGAAAATACTTCAGGAAATACTTCAGGAATTCTTTCAATATTTACTCCAGGAATTTCTACGAGGATTCCTCCAAGGATTCCTCCAGGAATTCCTCCGAATATTCCTCCAGGAATTCCTCCGAGGATTCCTCCAGGAATTCCTCCGGGGATTCCTCTAGGAATTCCTCCGAGGATTCCTCCAGGATTCCTCCAGAAATTCTTCCAGGGAATACTTCAGAAATTCTTTAAAGAATACCTCCAGGATTACTCCGGGAATTACTCCATGAATTCTTCCGAAAATTCACAAGGAATTTCTCTAGAAATATTTTCAGGAATACCTCCAGCAAGGATCGGTATATTCGCCTCACTCCATTCATATTCACTCCTCTTTGCTGAAGCGAATCGAGAAAGATGCAGCAAACGGATCGTCGTGATCAAACACGCAACCCCATCACCAGTGGGAAGCGATGCGCAAATTGTTTGACATGGATATTCGTAGCCGTTCGTCGCAGTTTGGATCGCACGCGAATGAATGAATGGCGAATGGTGAAGAATGCTGGTGAGCAATCGAAGCGGCTATTATCATAAGTAGAAAGGAATTTCTGCATGTAATGCATACATTTTTACTGTATTCTTGTTGAAATGCTAGATTAGCAAAGAAAATAATTCGAAAACATCAAAAATTCGTATGCACAATGGCAATCGCATCACTCACGAATCGCATTCGCTTGCGATGCGAATGTGGACGAATGAGTAATTTCCAAGTGTGGCTTCCCACCATTCGCCGGAGATTGCTATCGTCGCTGACAAGCATACACACGAACTAAAGCGACAACCGTTCGCTGCTGACTGTCTTCGAATGTGGAAAAAGATAAAAAGGGGAGATCAGGAACCCTGCCAGGAATTCTTGCAGAAATAATTTTACAATTTCTACCAGGAGATTCTTTCAGAAAATACTTCAGGAAATACTTCAGGAATTCTTTCAATATTTCCTCCAGGAATTTCTCCGAGGATTCTTCCAGGAATTCCTCCAAGGATTCCTCCAGGAAATTCTCCGGGGCTTCTACGATGAATTCCTTCTAGGATTCCTTCAAGAATTCCTGCGGCGATTCTTCCGGGTTTGTTCCGGAAATTTCTCCAGGAGTTTTCCGAGAATTCCTTCAGGACTGCTTCGAGGATTCTTCTCGAAATTCCTCCTGGAACTTCTCTTTGGAATCCTCTAGGATTTTTTTTTGAGGATTCCTCCAGGAATTCTTCCGTTTGAAGAATTCCTTCGAGGATTTCTTCAAGAAGTCCTTTAAGGATTCCTCAGGGAATTGCTTCATAAATTCCTCTGGGAATTTTCCCGGAAATTTCTACAGGAATTTCTCCAGAAACTCTTCCAGGAATTCTTACCGGAATTACTCTTTCAAAAATTCTTCTAGGAATTCTCTTCGAGAAATTATTCATAGAATTTTTCCAGGTATTCTTCCAGGAATTCTACCTAGAATTCTTCCAAGAATTGCTCTTGGATTTTTGTCAAGAGTTCCTCTAGGAATTCTTCCAGGTATTTCTCCAGGAGTTTCTCCACATTTTTTTCCAAGAGTTTCTTCCAGGAATTCCTGTAAGAATTCTTCCTGGAAAAAATCCAGGATTTCTTTTTGAAATTCTTCAAGGAATTCTTCCAGAAATTTGTCGAATGATTCCTCCAGGCATTCCTCCAGGATACTTCCGGGAATTTCTCCGAGGATTCCTCCAGGAAGTTATACGAAACCTTCCGGAGATTCCTGCGGAAATTCCTCCAGGAATTTTCCAAGGAATTCTTCCAGAACTTCTTCCATGGATGCCTCTAAGAATTCTTCCAAGAAATCTTGCAGAAATTTCTCCAGGAATCCCGACAGGAATCCTTCCGTGAATTTCACAAGGAATTCCAACAGAAATTCTTCCGAAAATTTCTTCAGAATTCCTCTAGGAAATTTCCCAGGAATTCCTCCAGAAATTCCTCTAGAAATTCTTCCGGGGATTCCTACAGGAATCCCTTCTAAAATTCCTGCAGGATTTTTTTTCTGAGGATTCCTCCAAGAATGTCTCCGGGTATTTTTTCAGGAACTCCTCCAAGTATTCCTCTGGGGATGCCTCCGGGGATGTCTCCAGGAATTCCTCCGGGGTTTCCTCCAGCAACTCCTCCGGGGTTTCTCCATTCATTTCTTCAAGAATTCTTCCAGAAATTCCTCCGAAAAATTTCTTCAGGAATATCCACGGGGATTCCTCCAGGAATTCCCCTGAGGATATCTCCAGGAATTCCACCAGGAATTCTTCCGGGGATTTTTCCAGAGATTCCTGCAGGAAATCCTCCTTCAGGACTTCTTTCGGGGATTCCAACAGGATTTTTTTTGTGATACCTCCAGGAATTCCTGCGGGGATTGCTCGAGAAATTCCTGAGATAATAGCTCCTGAGAATCGGGTGATTCCTTAACCCTTCTTTGGCATTGGGGTCATTTTTGACCCAAACCGTACACTACGTCAGCGAGCTGTTTTCAACGTGATGCAAAAAGAAAGGGTAAGAAATTCTTTTGGGCAGTCCTCCAACAAATCTTTCGGGAATTCCTGGAGGAATCCCTAGAGGAATTCCTGCAGAAATCAACGAAGGAATTCCTGGAGGAGTCTCCGGAGGAATTCCTGAAGGATTCCGTGGAGGAATTCCTGAAGGAATCCCCGGAGGAATTCCTGAAGGAATCCTCGGAGGAATTCCTGAAGGAATCCCCGGAGGAATTCCTGAAGGAATCTCCGGAGGAATTCCTGAAGGAATTCCCGGAGGAATTACTGAAGAAATCCGTGGAGGAATTCCTGAAGGAATCTCCGGAGAAATTCCTGAAGGAATCTCCGGAGAAATTCCTGAAGGAATCTCCGGAGGAATTCCTGAAGGAATCCCCGGAGAAATTCCTGAAGGAATCCCCGGAGGAATTCCTGAAGGAATCCCCAGATGAATTCCTGAAGGAATCCCCGGAGGAACTCCTGAAGGAATCCCCGGAGGAATTCCTGAAGGAATCCCCAAAGGAATTCCTGAAGGAATCCCCAAAGGAATTCCTGAAGGAATCCCTGGAGGAATTCCTGAAAGAAACCCGGGAGGAATTCCTGAAGGAATCCCCGAAGGAATTCCTGAAGGAATCTTCCTCTTCTTCTTTAGTGCTCGACGTCCCCACTGGGACTTGGCCTGCCTCGCTTCAACTTAGTGTTCTTTGAGCACTTCCACAGTTATTAATTGAAGGGCTTACTTACCTGTAAAATGATACTCTATGCCCAGGGAGTCGAGAAAATTTTCCCGACCGGAACGGGAATCGAACCCGCCGTCTCTGGATTGGCGATGCATAGCCTTAACCACTAGGCTAACTGGAGACCCCTCCTGAAGGAATTCCCGGAGGAATTCCTGAAGGAATCCCCGGAGGAATTCCTGAAGGAATCCCCGGATGAATTCCTGAAGGAATCCCCGGAGAAATTTCTGTAGGAATGCCCGGAGGAATTCCTGAAGGAATCCCCGGAGGAATTCCTGAAGGAATCCCCAGAGGAATTCCTGGAGGAATCCTCGGAGGAATTCCTGGAGGAAACTTTGAAGGAATTCAGGGAGGAACCCTCTGATGAATTGCTGGAGGAATTCCTGGTGGAATCCCGGTATGAATTCCTGCAGAATTTCATGGAGAAATCCCTGGATAAATTCCAAGAGGAATCCCCGGATAGATTCTTGGTTGAATCCTGTAGGTATCTCAGGAAGCATCCCTGGAAGGATTCGAGGTGGAATCCCTTGGAAAATTCCTAGAGGTTTCCACAAGGAATCCCTTGAGGAATTTCAGGAGGACACCGGACATTCAATCAAAAGTAATACACTATTTTCCGTGGTGCAGTTTGGATCGGGACAACCTTAGCGAAGAAATGGCAGTTCAAATGGCAGTCACCGAAGAAAGTTTCTGCCACGAATCACTCAATAAGTTTCTTGAGCGATTCCTTTCGAACTCGAAACTGCGTTTTAAGCATGACGCAGTATGTAGATATCGTAACCCTAACTTCAAAGTGTATTGGAGGCCATTTGTATTTCATGGAATGTCCAATTACTACAATATGAAGTTGTTCGTAGCATTGCGAGGTCTAATGGACATCAACGTGACCAAATTTCTTGAACAGAGTGAACACAAATGATGGTAGATCCAGTAGATCTTAAGAAAATGTATTCCAAAGTCGTTTGGATGACCTAGATCACCCAATTCATATATGTACCATGAATTTTCTAGGGGTGCTTTGAGGCTTTTTGAGTACCGTAAGACTATGTTCTGTGATCATTCATCGTGTATAACATTTGGTTTAGAATGCTGGACTTGTGACACAAAATTCGGAGTACCTTGGAGGCCTTAGAATAGCTCTGGGAAGAAAAATTCAACAGACTATGATGGATAGTAATGCACATTGCATGTCAAGGATCAGTTATAACTATTGATGGAAAGCAAAACGATGAAATTTGAGCAAAAACATATATAATTTATGAAAAATACAAAAAAGGCACGTATTTTCGGCTCCCAGAAGGAAGGCACCCCCCCCCCCCCCCCCCCCCCCTGGGGCATTTCTTAGCACAATTATTTCCCTAAAAGCCGCCGGGCTAAAGATGTTACAATGCCTACTCCCAAATTCCACGGTGTATTACGGACGATGTGAGTTCTTGGACTTGCATTGGAGACTTGGCCTCATGACCCCCTTGCGCATTAATAAAATAAAAAAAAAAATAATACAATATTTTTTTTGTATCCATGTTGTTTACATCGGAATATTCAAACAATACACACTTAGAAAAAATCATCGACTTCGGTAATATTTTACCGAAATCTAAACTGTTAAGTTTTTTTATTTTTTTTTTATTTTTTATTTACTAGGTTTAATCACCGCATGACTTTATCATAACACAGCGCAACATTTTTTTGTCTCAAGAGCAAACTAATGTGTCTCCGAAGGATTTTGGGCCGCTGAATCCGAATCCGAGTTGAACGGCTAGGTAATAGTAGTTAGATTAATACTACTGTCAGTCTAGGGATAGTAGTATTCATCTAACTACTATTACCTAGCCGTTCAACTCGAGAACGCATGGCAAGGAGATCGTCGTTGTGATTGTGTTGCTCAACAATGGCCCTCTGTTTATTTCAATTTCTGTTCAATTTCTCTTATCGCTCGCTTGCGTATCTATCCATCGTATTCTTTCATTACTTTCCTTACTCCCTCATACTCCGAGTAGTATTCATATCACCGAAAAAAGCCAATTAAAATTAATTATGATGTTAAGTTTTTTACCGGAAAAATTCGGTGATGTTTACCGAACTTCGTTAAGATTTGACAGATAAACAATAGAATTTTATCGAAATTTGGTAACTTTTACAGAATTTCGGCAACAAACCATTTACCGAACGCCCAGCAGTTGAGATTTCGGTAAAAATTATCGAACGCGACTAGCTGTGTAGAGTACGTTAAAACAGCACTGGTCCATCTTGCTCCCACCTCCCCATATGCGTCCTCAAATAATTTCATAGCAATCAATCCTGTTTAAAAATTCGATACTTTATTATAAATCCTTTCATATTTTTCTAATCTAATTGGTAGATATTTACAATATTATGATAATACAACAAGTTTACTCGACTACATTATGAAATTCCTAAACCTGACAACTGCGTTACAATCGGATTCTTTTTTTGTCTCGAAAAAGATTTTGGCATTTATTGGAGTTTGGAGTTAACTTCAAGATAATAAATTGGTTCAGAAATTACTACGAATGATTGGATCCGTTTCAATTGGGACTTTCAGATAGTTTAATTACTAGAACAAGCTGCAATGAAGAAATCATCAGAATAGTAACGGCACAATACAAAAATATATTTTCACAAGACAAACTGAAGTAAGCAAAGGTAGTATGAATGCCTTGATTATTTATCGATATCGTTATCGATTCAAATGGTTGAACACTTACTTGGACTATCTAATCCTATCTAGGGTTATGCTAAAATCCATTTTAATATATACATTTGTACTAAGTTGCTAAAACATTGGAGAATTCTAGCGGAGAATATATAAGGATGACAGCTCAGATATTTGTTTTGTTCTATCAGAATTGTGAGAGAGCATTTCGCCAACATTAAGGTCAGTCGCTGTTGTTTTTATTATTGATTTTGTTTTTTTAATATGGAGTTTGTATTGATTGATGCATTTGACGTTTCTAACTGCAACTATTCCTCACAATATGTTTTTAAGGTCTATGTTAGCCAACAATGGTTTTTAATTAATAGTTTTCTAGGAATCAAAAGTCATCAAAATCTCAACAACAACTGTTTTTCAAGGTGTATACATAAATCTCCTACACACAAAAGTGGGTTTCTATCAGTCTTTATAATGTCAATAATTCGCAATGACGTTGAAACCTATTTCAAAATGTTTAGCCCTTTCAAAGTACTTGATAGATTGGAAACTCAAGAGAGTAGTTCTGTAGAAAAAAATGACAATAAATAAAATCTCTATAGTAGAAAACTGCTTACTCAAAACACGGACTAACTAATAGGCCTAAAACTCTGCTCCTAACTTACGAACAAGAAAACCACACATTTTTACATTGTTCTATAGTCTGGCACTGGGATTCATCCAGGGAGATTCAGTTCTGCCGCACGGCGTGCGCCATCGGGTAGCCCCCCGGATGGTTCTGAAGCTGGGGTGGCGGTGGCGGAAGATTGGTGTTCTGTATACTGACGGGCGTCCGATTGCCCATGGTCTGTTGTTGCTGTTGATGTTGTTGTTGATGTTGTTGCTGCTGCTGCTGTTGCTGCTGCGAAGAAGACGAAGCCTTGCGTTCCGATTGCATTTGAGTCATCGCAACGGGACCGGGTCCGTAGTTTGGCAGCATCATGCCTCCGTTGTAGTTGCTGCTGCTATTGCTGGCGTTCCTTGTTGGGGGTGTGATGGCAGGTCCAGGTCCGTGGTATGACCCGTACGAGCTGTCATCCGATTGGGCCGATTGGACCCGGCGTTGACCGTACATGGACTCCGGTCGGGCGGAGCGGGAAAACTTGGAGGACATGGAGTCGTCGCGGCTAGAATTTTAGAGAAGTGACCTGTTAGTAGATACCGTTAATGTAGGGTTTTGCTTTCGTTCTGTGGGAATGTATTTTGAGGCTTACCTGTTTTCGCGGGGCTCCCGATCGAACTTTAAGGCATCTGAGGAGCAGTTGGAGTTATTGCGAGATCCGTAGATGGGTTGGAAGCCTTGAGGTTCGTTAGGTTGAGGATGGGGTTGTAGCTGTTGGGGCATTCGTTCCGGAGGTCCTTGCTGTCGCATTGAGCTACGAATACCGTAGATGCTTTCCGATCGCTGTTGAAGTTGGTTTTGAACGTTCTGGTTTTGTAGATGGGAGCTCTGCGGTTGGGTGACCCTCAGCGGGTACAGGCTCTGGGCAGGAACTAGTGGTCCAGGTCGGATGCTCATATCGCGGTTCAGAGCGGTGTTGCTTTTGGTGTAGACGGACTGCGATCGGTTTAGGTTGGCACGGGTAAGTGGAGGTGACTTGCAGTACATAGATTTTGTACCACCGTAGATCGACTCAACGCGATCGGTCTTCGAGGTCGGTTCGGCAGTGTAGATGCTTTGGCAGAAGCGCTGTTGGCTTACTAGGGTTCCAGTGGATGGACGGTAGGTGTGGTACTTTCCCGTCTGCTGCGGTTTGTCCATGTCCATGTCGTAGTTGATGTCTTCGTCGGAGTTGACGCTGGAATCGACGTCATCTTTGGATTTCTTGGACGTCTTCTTGGTGCTGAAGATGAACTCATGCAACAAACCGGACACCATTCCTCCTATCAGCGGGCCTACCCAGTAAACCCAGTGGTTGTCCCACTTATTCAGCACGAACGATGGCCCTAGTGACCGCGCTGGATTCAGGTAAGGCATCTAAAAGAGTAAAAAGAGCGGAAAAAATTGATTTGTTAATGTTACGGTTTTCCCGTTTCTTGATCTTATCTAGGCACGATTCAGGATCCGTAAAATTAAAGAATGCGGGACCTAAATTCGAAATTGACCTGCATGGGTTTTCTAGCAAACAGCTAGCGATTGCACCCCCACCCTGGCCACCACTATCTCGAACTGCTTTCAGCCTTCTATTATTTAGGGTCGGTTGCTGTGCATTTGGTTTCCTATCTCGACCTCTCCGAGGGAGGAATGGTTTTTAAATGAAGGAAACGCGATGACAAAGACATTCGAAATAAAAAAAGTGGGACACCGAGCAGAACAAAACCATAATGCAGCGCAGTATATGGATGTTTAAGGATGCACATGTACAGCGAAGGAAAGGCCAAATGGGGAAGTTTTTTTTCGATTATGGTTTCGTAAAGAATTCTACCTGCGAGTGTTGCTCGGCCCAGCATTTCGACAGGATAAAGAAAAAGGAGGAAATCCTTTTTCAAAAGCGTTTGTTATGGTAAGGCTTTGATTGCTGCAGATGTACGTTTAATAAAATAAACAGCAGCATGTTCCTGTTCGAACAAAACAAATGTAGAAATTCAGGAATTGGAAGCTGTACTTATCCTGTACTTCTTTTTATCCAAACTTTAAAAACTTCATGAACTACTAAATATTTTGAGAATTGGATTCCAAAAACTCTAGAAATCATAAACTTTTATTTAAATCTCGGATTTTCCAGCACATTCAATAATGAAGGAAACTGTTTTGGAAATGAACAACAATTTGACTATAGCTGAGATATAACAAAGCTCTGCTGGTAATCCTTGTTTTATAATCTCTAAAGGAATTAAACTTGTAGAGGCATTGATCTTAACCCAACACACCTGCACAGGCGTACGATCACAACTTCCAATAATGGTCAATGGCTTCTTCCCTAAACATCACACCGACCGTATTGAGAGACTTTCAAAATCTTATTCCACCTTTTATTCATTGGCAAGCTTCTCGATCACGATCATCGATCGACCTGCATGCATCAGACAGCCAGCGGTTCAATTCA
Source organism: Aedes albopictus (assembly GCF_035046485.1). NCBI lineage: Eukaryota > Metazoa > Arthropoda > Insecta > Diptera > Culicidae > Aedes > Aedes albopictus. Next base: position 199,975,515 of record NC_085137.1, on the reverse strand, counting down.
AATCAGCTGGGTGGCCTGCAGGCAGCATGGTAGGCCCAGCAATCAGCGACCAAGGCGCAAAGCAAAATACCAAAACGGCAGGTGTTTCTCGCAATTTTGGTTTCTTGTCGATGTCGTTCGTTACCGGGTTGGGTTTCTTCTTTGGCCTGTCTGTGTGCAGAGCCGGGTGCTTTGCTGCAACGTGACATCAGGAAATCTTATGCTTTATAAACTGAATAGGAAAAAAAAGGAAATTTCTAAGTAATCAAGGTGCCAATAAACTAGAACCATCACAGGCCCTGATTCGAACATCAAAATGATAAGCGCATTCACTCAATTCCGCAAGATCGTTAAATGAATCAACAGCAGGTGACTAGTAATTGACTTAACGTTCTTGACTATCAACAGTGCTATCATAGTAAACTTAAAGCTGGTTACTCAAGGTTTCCAAATTTTAGAATTTGGTATCTCCAGCTGTTCTTCCAATGATTCCTTTAGAAAATCTTTCAGGGATCCCAGAAAGTTTATTGAAGGATTTCTTCAAAAAATCCACCAGTGGCCTTTTCTGACATTTCGAAACACAATTTTTTATATTTTTTTTTTTCAAAAAACTCCTCTAGAACACCTGGGAGGGTTTTCGGCGTGGCAGTCGCAATTGCAATCAAACGATCAGATATTCTCCTTCATCCGACGTTTCGATGTGATGATGATGGAGAATATCTGATCGTTTGATTGCAATTGTGACTGCCACGCCGAAAATCCTCCCATGTGTCCAGATACCTCAGTCGAAAGCTGACTCCAAGCTCCTCTAGAACTTCTCCAGAAATTTCTCAAATTGTTTTTGAAATTACTTGCAGAGTTCCTCCAGAAGTCTGCTAAGATTTTTTTCAGCGAAGCAAGAAGGTATCTTAAGATGTTTCTTCAGGTACTCTTCTAGGCATTAGGAATTGTTCAAGAGATAACTTCCTAAATTTTTCCAGAAATTTTTGTCCAAGAGTTCCCCCACGAATTTCTTCTCGATGTTTCCAAGGGTATCTCCATGAGTTTTGAAACGAATTTCTTGAAACATTTAGAACATCCTTCAGAGATGCCTCAGAATATTGTTTAGTAATTATTGTGTATTATCTTGGAAAAACTTTTGAAAATCACAGAACGTGAAATTCAACAGGAATCTCTTTAGACATCCCAAGAGGTATGTCTGATGCAAGTGCAAGAGCCATTTCTAAAAAACATCCTTGTAGGGGTTTCTGAAGAAATTACTGCTATAATAAATTTCTCAAAAAAATCTAGAAAAACCCTGAGAAGAAATTTTGAAAAAAATATGGTAGAATTTGTAAAGACATTTTTGATGAAATTCTTAAAAATTCCATGTATGAACTTTCAATGAAATCCATTTTTGATATTCCTAAAACATTGAAGATATCTCTGGAGATAAACGTATTTTCTTAAAGGAATTTCAGAAGGAATCTCAGCAGGGATTTCTGAAAGAAGCCCTGAAGTAATTTCAGGTAGAATCCCAGCAGAAATCTTAGGATGTAATTTTTGACTGAATCTCTGGAAGGCTATCAGAAGAAATCCCAGAGAAATTCTTGAAGGAATCCTTGGAGGAATTTTTCTATAACTTCCTGGAGAAATACCTGGTGAAACTTCTCGTGAAACCCATGCCCTATCACCAAGAAATCGTAGAAAAACTAAATATTGAGAGATTCGTAGGAATGTTCCTGAAGAAATCCTCAATTAAAATTTTGCAAGATTTTCTGAAAGTGTTCCTGAAGAAATCTGTGGATGAATTTCTGAAAAAAAAATACCTGGAGAAACGCATAGATGATAAACGTCTACAAAGAGCCCAAGAATAAATATTGAAATATTTCTAAAGAAATCTAAATAGATTTTTTTTGGAAATATTTTGGAAAAAAATTGTGAAGGAGTTGACGAATTACACTGCTCGACAAAATTTTTCAAAATTTGGTGTTATGGTATGAGAAAAAAATAACCGGGGTTTGGCACCCTAGAAGTGTCATAGTGGAAGAATTTTTCAAAAATATTGGACCGGGCCTTCACAGTTCAAAACCGAAGTTTGTATGGAGGACTTGGGGTGTTCAATTGATATGTGCATTAGAACGTGCCGTGCCTATTTTTAGGCGTTTTCGGTATTTGGGTTAGTTTCGTTATTGTCTAACGCCTAAATATACGCACAGCGCGTTCTAATGCACATATCAATTGAACACCCCAAGTTCTCCATACAAACTTCGGTTTTGAACTGTGAAGGCCCGGTCCAATATTTTTCGAAAATTCTTTCACTATGACACTTCTGGGGCCCCAAACCCCTGTTATTTTTTTCTCATCCCATAACAAAATTTAGTGTTGAACGGTGTTATCATTCTTAGAGTAAATGTCGGATAAATTTCTGGGGCAATAAATAAAGGAAATCCTAAAGGAATCTCTTAATGACCATCTGTAGAAATCTCTGAAGAAATTTTTACCTGAATAACTGAAAGTAAAAATGCAACGATCACTGAAGGGATTTCTGCAGGACTTTCTGAAATCCTGAAGACATTTCTGGGCACATTCATGAGAAAATTTTCAATGGAATCCTTAGAGCAATTCTTCAACATATCTCTGGTAGTCCAAAGAATTTTTTTTGAAAATCCACTGAAAGATTTTTTTAAAGCAAAGCTTCTTGAGGGAATTTCTGAAGAAATCTTTATAGAAAATTGTGGTGAAATTTCCTATGATTTTTTTCAAATGAATCTAAGAGAATTTCTTAAGTTATTCCTAGTAGAGTTTCAGAAGAAACCCATAGAAGTTTACCTAAAAGAATTCCTGGCAAAATTCATCAGGGAATCATCTGGAAATTCACAGGAAGCCCTAGAGATATTTCTTTAAGAATTTCTGGAAGAACTTCTGTTTAAAAAAACTTCCGGAAGAGTTTCTCAAACAATCCTTAATAGATTTCTGGATTTAGTTCTGAAGAAATCCATGGATCAATTTTGGAAGAAATCCATAGACTTTCAATTGACTTGGAATCCTCGGACAAATTTGTAGAGAAATCTCATAAGAAATTTTTGAGGGAATATCCATTGGAATTTGTAAAAGAATTCCTAGAAGAATTCCTGAGGGCATCTTTGTAGAAATTTCTGAAGGAGTCTGTGGATGATTTTCTAAAGCAATTCTTGGATAAATTTCTGGAAGAACCTGGAATAAATTCTCATACGAATTCCTGAAAAATCTATGGAGCCATTTTTGTTGAATCCCATGAAAGCTATTCTGGAGGATTTTTTTGGAGAAAGCTTTGAAAGATCCTTTAACGACATTTTCGAAGGAAAATCTAGAGCAGATTCAAGGAAAATGTTTTTAAAGAAATCCGGTTAAGATTTTGCCTGGAATTCCTGGATAATTTTGCCTTGGAATTCCTGGATGATTTTCTTAAGGAATCCATAAGGCAATATCGGAAGGGATCCCAGGAAGGTTTAATAAAAATAATTTCTATAGAACTTTGGAGAAAATACTAAAGGAAGCTAATAATTTTCTAAAGGTATTAATGGAATCTTCTGGAATATTTCTCAGAGAAATCCTGGAAGATTTTTTGAAGGAATCGCTGGAGGAGTTTCTGAAATACCTGGATGATTTTTGGATGAATTTCTGAAGATTTTTCATTTTTCGAATTAATCTTTGATAGATGTTTTGAAAAGACAGTAGAGTAATTTCGGGAGGAATTTACTCTTAAATAAACTTTTGGAGAAATCATGGGACTTTTTTTTTCAAAAAATCCTTGGAGGAATCTCTGGAAGAAGTCCCAGTATCAAAAAGTTTTTCATTGTACATGTGAGTACACAAAAAAAGTAAAACTCACAAAGTTAGTATACATTTTCAAATTAATAGTCTTAAACAATGAACGCCGAATTCACCAAACACGGCTGTATTTTTACTTCAACTTGGTGTTAAAGTCGCACCACTCAAATCTGTACACAAACGTGTCCAGGTCGGACTCGATCATCTGGAGGCTCATCGTAAGATTCCCCTAATGTTTCTTCTAAGGTAATTTTGCTGAATTGTTCCATGTAATAAAGTATTTTCTGGTACTCCCATTTGCGTAGCAAGCTTTTTCTTTTTTCTCACTCACTCTCCTAAACAAACACGAGATAGAGAAGGATGAAAGAGGAGGCACAGACCCCCTCTCTTGCATCTCGCTCTTTCTCGTGTTTGTTTAGGAGAATGAGTTAGAAAATAAAAAAAAGCCTGCTACGCCAATGGGTATTCCATCATTAGTTCTTTCTGGGTTTCTTGAAAGAGTTTCCTCTGGTATCCTTGCAGAAAATCCTTCCAGTATACGACCAGGAATTGCTCCAGGAGTTTCTTCTGAGATTACCGCAGGGTAATCTGGGATTCCATCTGGAAATTATTTATGAATTCGTTATGCGTTTCGGTCATGAGCTTCTGCTGCATAACGTTTAAAATTTTCTTAAAAATAAGAGACGAACCAGCCAAGGGCTGAAAGTCTCTTTAATAAAGACAAATTAATCAATCAATCTTAATAATTTCTCCCGGATTTTGAACTGGAATTCTCACAAGAACTCTTTTTAAAAATCCGCCAACAATTAATTTCACAAAGAGTTTCTTCTGGAAATCTTCTTAGAGTTCTTCAGGGCTTCCACTAGGATTTCTTTCTGAGAATCCTCCATGATTTCCTTTCAAAAATCCTTCAGATAAACCTTCAAAAGTTCCTAGTGGCAGCTGTCCTATAGTTTCTTCTAGAAATCTTCCCGGAGATCTTTTTGAAATTCCTTGGGAAGTTCATTGTGAAAATTCTTCAGGATTTCCTTGTGGAAATCGGTTAAACTTCAACCAGGGAATCTTTCAGGATTTTTTGGGACACTTTAGTAGTAAAAAGATTCCTCCAAGAGTAAGATTTCTTCAGGAGTGCTTTATGGACGTCCTCGTGGAAATATTTCCTTCTAATAATCATGTCAGAATACCTTCTTGGAATCTTTCAAAAGTTTATTTTTGAAAGATGGAGTTTTTGGAAAAATTCGGCCAAGGGAATTTCTGCAGGAATCCCCAGAAGAACTATTTAAGGGAATTTCCAGATAGATTTTCTGGGGGAATCTGCTGCAGAAATTCCTGAAAGTATCACCAGATGGCATTCCTAAAAAAATCCACAGAGTAAGTTTATGGAGATTTTCTTAGCAGAAACTCCTGAAGTCATTTTCAGATGGAATTTCAGAAGGAATTTCAATGAGAACGAATTTATCTGTTATTATCGCGGATGGGACAATATTGCTGGAATTTCTATGAGATTTGCAAGAATTTTTCTAAAACATTCTAAAAAACATTCTGGGATACTGCCAGAAATTTCTTTGAGGATCATTTGAGGATTTATCAAACATTTTCTGGAATGTTTACAAAAAGAAGACTTTCGCAGGATTTCTTAGATGATTTAAGCAAGTATCCCATCAAAATGCATTTCTGTTCTCCACAACAGGAAAATTTCTCCAGAGATTTTTTTTAGAAATCTCCCCAGAAATTTTCCTTTGCACTTCTTCAGAAGTTTCTCAAGAAACTAAACTAATCCACGAGTTCCCTCAGAAATTTCCTACGAAATTTCTCTTGGGGTTTCTCAATGGATTGGTACATAAGTTCATGCTTGTTTTTCTTCATGTATTTCTTTAAGCATTTTTCTGAAGAAATTGCTTAAGTAATATTCTCAGAATTTTTCCAGGAGTTTTTCTTTGGGATTTTTTCAAAAACTCTTCAAAAAAATTCTCCAGAAATTCTTCTAGATTTTTTTAGAGGTTTCTTCAGGAATTCTAGCAAATGCTTCTTCAAATTTTTTTTTATCAATATTCGGAAATGGTTTCCAAAACTTCTCTAGAGTGTTCCTTTGGAAATTCAGAACTTTTCAGAAATTTTTGCTTGAATTACTCTAGAGGCTCGGTAGTATTCCATAAATTCAGGGGGTTTCTCGTATATTTATTTATTCAGAAATTTCTCAAGAAATTTCTCGAAAGATTTTTCTGGGAGCTCCTCCAGGGGTTGCTTCAAGAGTTCCTGCAGGTATTCCTTCAAGGATCTTTTCAGTTTTTTTTTTCAATTTTTTTTCTCAACATTTCTTGCAGAAATTACTTAAGCATCCATTCCTTAGCATTTTCAAACAATTCTTCAGGATTTTTTACCGCAGAGTAGGCTGCGGCTTATTTTTGAAAAGTTGTTGAAACCTGGAATTCGCAAGCTCTTCTGGATTCAAATGACATAAAAACAGGAACTTCTGAGTATGAGCCAAAAATATTGAGATTTAGAGTTGGCGCAAACGCCTCAAAGTCGAATTTTCGAGTGATTAAAAGGAGCGTTCACTTAATGTGCCAAAGCTTTTTCAATTTTCAACCGATTTTCTATATATTTTCCGTGAATTTCTTTCAAATTGATTTTCGAATAGACTTGTAGAATATTAAGTTTTTCCAAAGTCACACAAAAAATGAGTTTTTTTTAAATTTCATTTTTTTTACAAAAAAAAACTTTGAAACCCTATAACTTTTTAATCGCTTGATCAATTGAAAATGTTTTAGCGTGCTTTTATAGATAGATTTGTTGCTTAAAAATGATGAAATGATGAAGGATGAACTGTTCTTTAAAAAAAAAAAAAAAATCAACTTTAAGACGTTTACGCTAAGAGGTGCTAAATATCAAACTCAAAGGTTTCTTTTTTAATGTCATTTTAGTCCAGAAGAACTAACAAATTCCAAGTTTCAACAAATTTTCCAAAAATAAGCCGCAGCCTATTTTCTAGGTAGTAGTTGAGAGATTTTTGTGTACAAACCCCTTCAGAAATCGTACAAAAATTTTACTGAGAATTCCTTCAGAGGTATCTCTAAACAAGAGTTCTTCAAAGGATTTCTTCAGAAAACCCTCCAAAGGCCCCTCAGAACATTATTGAAGGATTTCTTCAAGAATTCCACCAGTATTCTTGTCCGCGATTTCTGCAGAAATTTCATAAAGAAGATTACTTCAGGGGTTCTTCTACAGATTTTTTAGGAATCTTTCCAAAACTTTCTCAAGCATTTTTTCAATGGAATTACTTGCAGTGTTCCTCCAGTCTCGCTTTTTTTTTTAAATTTCTAAACAAATATCCAACAAGAATATTGACTGCATCATCTTGCGTGTTAGACAATTTATATAAATATAATTATGTTCAGAAATATTTTTTAGCCTTCTTCGTGCATTACTTGAACCTGAACTTCACTCCGTTAACGTAGTGCATGCTCAGCGCGCCTGTCTGGGCCATAAGGACCCCAATGCACGGCTAGAGTTAAAGAAATCTACTGAAATAAAACCGTGTTAGCCATGATTAGACCAATCAAGATCTTTTCCATCTCTCGTTGATCATTGTAGCATGGCACAAGTAGTTTTTGGTCAAAAGTAATTTCAAAATAATTTTTGTTCCAAACTTCTTAAGATTGATCTCTTCTAATGGCTTTGGATGCACCACCGCCTAGCTCAAACCCGCAGCCGTCTGCAGGGCGAAGCCCTCAAAGATCTTCTCTGTCGCCGCCGCCGCCGCTGCAGTCAAAATCGATTCCCGCCGATCGATCGATCAATAGACCGTTATTAAGATCAATTTTCCTGGAACTGCACGGGCGGGGATCACCTCGGTCGGTGATGGGCGGTAGAGGAGGTAGGTGACTGCACTGCAGCCAGCAATCGGGAATCCTTACCGAGACGAAACTGCATGCACTGTAGGCCGCGCCGATGGCAATCGCCGACGAACCGAAGTACTTTTTGTACGAATTGGTCGAGATCAGGTAGGACAGCACCACGACGAAGGTCAGGATGAACTCGACACCGAAGCGCTCCCAGGCCGCCAGGGACGAGGTGTGCGACACGGCTGCCTGCAGGTTGCCCTGATAGCCGGGCACCGTCACGCTGAAAGGAAGAAAGGAGAAAACGAACAAGAAGAAGATGGTTAACAATTCGGTTTTTTTGGTGTCGTCAAACTGAATGGATGGAACTGTAAAAAGCTGAGAAGAAAAAAAAATATGTGAAAAGGATAATTAGGGTTTGAGAGCGAGATGGACCCCGGTCCCGGTCCGGTCCGGTCGTCGGTACGCGATGTTACTGGTGTGAAGCATGGTAGCACGGTGAAAAGATATGCTAAATGGTTAAGCAAAAGCGGCGGCTCTTTGGATGGTTCACTTTTTTGTGGTTTTAGTACTTGCCCAACAATAGGAAGTCTTTCCGTTCAATTATGGCAAGAGTGTGGGAAACGATCGTTATGGAACGATTATTAGTTTTGCATAAGTTATGAAACACCCGAAACACGAAAAGCGATTTCAATAAAACGGTTGACCGCAAAAAAGTGGTCGTTTTTCTGGGGGGTGTGTTACTTACTATAACCAACACAGTATGGTTAAGGAGGGTGAAAATTGCTTGTCACTGTAACGATCAAGTGAGCGCAATACATACTTTACGATTTCGTTCCCATTGAATATCGACACATGTGACAATATTTTCGTCCAAGGGCAGTGATTTGCATATGTCAAAATGATACTTATCGATACGGCAATAGGTACAGTCCCTGAGTAGCCTTGGTTTTTTTTTGGGACATGAAATCAATAGATCGGAAATTGGGTGCGATGATAGGTCATATTTTTTTTATTCATTATATTCGAATAAAAAGAAGCTAATGAGCTATTATGCGGTCTGTGACATGGGGTAAATTCATTACTTTTCATTGGAGGGTCGTACTTTTTCGGTCAGGTTCCGAGATTTCCGGAGGTTCCGACTACTTATGATTCTATTCGATAAGCTGATTTCCAATCCGAGTGAAGTGTAATGAAATCAGAGAAATTTCAGTTCAGAGCCATACAAATATATTCATAAAATTGTGGGCTAAACAAGTATATGTACCGATTTACATAGAGAATCTTCAAGTCTGCAGTCTAAATTTGATTGTTTGTGAATATATGAAATTTAATTTGTTAAGAAGCTTTATTGTTGTTTTATTGCTAATAAGGATTTGTCAACATGCTGAAAATTTTTTTTTGGTGAAAAGTAAGAAACAAACAAAAAAAAACAGGAAAATTTTGGCATATGGGTAAAATACCCTGTAGGAATTTTTGGGAGAGCACTGAAAGTATGTCGAAAAAAAAATGAATATGAAAAAAGACCCACTGTATTACTTTTCAACTACATATGTAATTATGAGAATTATTCGGAAAAAAAGTAGGTAAGGCGCTGTCCATAAACTAGGTAGACTCATTTCACCTACCAGACTCCACCACCTCCTCCCTCGTAGACTTTTGTACATACAAAACTTAAAATTTTGAAACTTAGTGTGGGTTCTTCCTTCGAAAGGAAAATAAAGCGTGGGTCGCGAGATGAACTAGCTTAGTGTTATATGTTGCCTAGGGTTATAGGGGCATGTGTTGCTATAACTCAGTCAACTTTCAAGCAATAGTCGTGCTTTTTGGGTAAACGTCTTTTTTTCAGAAAAGTTGTGTGTTTCGTTCGCTTTGCAGAAAAATGTTTTACCTAAAAATGAAAATTTTGGATTTATTCCAGAATCAATATTTCTTTTTTTTTTTCTTAAAATCGGAACAAAATTTGAAAAAAAAATCTGCTCGAAATTATTTTCAAAATTGGAGATCAATCGGTGCTCTAGAAACTGAGATTCGATCCCCCGATATGATCATTTTGTATGAAAAACAGTCAATGCGCACTTCAGTGCAGTACTGTACAAAAATTTAAATCAATTGGTGTGAAATTGAATGAGAATTCGCAGGAAGTGCGATGGTTAGAACATTTGACTATCACGCCGAGGACATGGGGTCAAATCCCACTCCCGACAAACTCGCAAAATGGGAGTTCTTCCTTTGGAAGGGAAGTAAAGCGTGGGTCCCGAGATGAACTAGCCTAGGGCTAAAAATCTCGTTAATACAGATAAAAAAAAAATACAGATACAAAAAAAAATAAAAAAAAGGTTTGCCGAAAACGTGTAGAGATATCGCAACTTTTACTACAATCAATAATTTCATTAGAATCGTTTTTTAAGAACTTCAGGCTCTTTTTGGGACCACTTTTAGCCTTAAGATAAAGATTTCAAATTTCGACATACTCGTTATCTAGCTAAAACATTCGATTTAAGACATTCATCTTTTACCATTCCATTTTTTTTTGAAAATTGGAATTAAAAATCTTTTACAAACTTAGGTTGATACCAAGTTCTGAAAAATAAAATAACCCACAGTGGTAAAAACAAATCTTGTTTTTGATTTGGAACAAATTTTTTGAAATTTTAAACTCCAATGATTTTGTCTCTTGGTATTTTCAGTGCATCTTTTTGCATTTATCTTTTTAAAACGTATTAGATAAAATCTTCGAAAGGATTTCCAAAAAAAAAATATATCTATGTTCTCACGCCTTTTTTTAAACGGTAGACTATATTTTCCTGGAGATAATCCTACAGGAACATGAAATCTTCGAATTTCTTAAAGAAAGTATCGTTTGAAACTCGTGGAATAGTTCCCACAAACAAACGAAGTATTATAAACTGTACAGAAAGATCTCTTGCAGTTTTATATAATTTCTAGAAAACCGTTGAAAACTTTTGTTTTTTTTTGTTTGAGCAAACAATATAGGGTCTGGGACCATTTGGGCAGGAGCACCTATTTTGGGCACTTGCTGCTATAACTCAGTCAATTTCAAACCAATTGATATGAAATTTTGTACATGGCTAGAGACTGTGCGTATCTTACCGGATTACAAAAATCAAGTCAATTGGCTGAATATTGACTGAGCTACAGCAGCAAGTGCCCAAAATAGGTGCTCCTGCCCAAATGGTTCCAGACCCTAGTTGAAGTCAGGCTTTCAATCCTTAAAAATTTTACGTATTTTTATTTGATTTGAAATATTAGAGCTTTTAGCCTTCAACATGCAAATTAAAAAAAAACGTATATTATACTATTAAAAGTCGGTTTTAAGTTTAAACTAATCTTACAAACTGAGTGTAAGCCATTCATGCTCCTTGCAATGTAATCATATTACAGCATCTAGAGGAGATGTATAATGAAGACTGTTTTGTTTGAGATATTTTCGGTGGTGGAAGTCCTAAGGGATAAAAAAAAACTTTCGAAAAAATCTGTATTCTGGTAATTTACACACTGGCAAGTGTGTAAATAAAATAATATAAAAATGAATGAATTATAAAAAATGTTTAAAATATTGAAAGCAAAATTTTTTTCTAACATTTAAGGCGAAACCGGAAGCATTTTCTCATTTTTTCGATTTTTGATTTTTTATTAAATAATGAAGCAATATTTTCAAAATCGGTTTTCATACACATGTAGAGAATGGATCAAGGTATCTTCTGAATTTTTTGAGGTGGAAAATGTTTTCCATTTTTGCAGAGACCATTTTTTGTGGAATTTTGTTCAAAAATGGTTTCTGCAAAAACGAAAAACATTTTCAATACAAAAAAAAAAACATCAGAAGATACCTTGATCCATACTCTACATGTGCACGAAAACCGATTTTGACAATATTGCTTGGTTATGTAATAAAAAATAAAAACCAAAAAGTGAGGAAATGCTTCCAGTTTCGCCTTAAAAGCAATTGTTTCCCTGTCAATTTCTCCAGCAAGGAATTATAAAATAATAATGGAGTTATCACGCTATGTTCAAAAGGAAGTAATATGAAAATTGAATGTTCCTCAAATGTTATTCCATAGGATCGTAGGTTTAGACTTCTAGTTTCAGTATCTGTGCGGTTTAAAATATTTCATCTTGGGGTTTTCAATTTTTATGATTTTTTTTTCCAATTTTTCATACAAATGGCGAAAGGTCATTTTAAGGTTAATTTCATCCCATATAAAAATGTATGGGAAAAAAACCCAAGATGGATTGTTTTAAATCACACATATTCTGAATCCAGAGGTCCAAAAATACGGTTCTAGCGAATAAACTTTGAGGTACATTCATTTTTCATAATACTTCCCTTTGGACATAGCGTGTTATAATAATAGTTTCAAGGATATTTTTCTCAAATTCATTGTACAACTTCTTACTCAGCATCATTCTTTTTTTTAATCCATCCAATGTACTTATGAGTTTCCCCCAGGCCTTTTAGTCCAAATCGTATTCCAATTTTCTGCAAAAATCTTCCTTGTATTTAAAATTAGAAAACGGGAGGTTTTCTTATTTGTAATACGAAAAAATGTGTCTCTATAGCTAATTTCCGTTTATTTTTTTTCAATGTTTTTTTTGAGAAAATATTCCGAAAACCCATCTTGAATATTTCAAAATAGGTCATTGGTGTAACTTTTTGAAAATTTCTCGAAATACTTATTGAAAAACTCGTAGAGTTACTAAAAATAACAAAACGTTAAATAACTATCAAAAAAACAGGAAAAAGAACCAAATACACAAAAAATATTTCTTCAAAAATACCGTTATGAAAATTCCACATAAAAAAAATGCAGACATTTTAATTAAAATTCATAGATCAGTTTCGTGAAGAATCGCAAAAAGGAGGACTTGTATGCTGATCGAAGGGAAGTTGTTGAAGTAAACATGGTACGAAGAGTAAATGAGTTTCCATGGAAACTGCAGAATATTTCTCGGATGTATTTTTGAAGTTTTTTAGGAAAAATAAGACGATTTTCCTAGAAAACTTTTGAATAAAAGAAGAACAAAATTTTTTGCAAAATTCCGAAATAATTTTTTGAAAAAAAAAACTCTAGAAAACAACATTTGTGAACAAAGCGTTGTGGATGTGTCAATCTGGGTGATTGCCGAGGTAAAGGGAGCCTGGGGAGACTCAATTTCTTTTCAAAGCATAAAAATAATTTAAATATACAAACAAAAATCAATTTGTTTTCACACAAAATCCTAAGTAAACATCTTTTGCAGGTTAATACGAGGTTGGACGGCTATGAATTCTCATAACAGCTTTTGAAATTGTGTTTTTGTGTAACTGTGTTTTATGACGCTTTAAAAAAAGGGTGAGTCTTGATCCCTTTGGATCACATGGATCAATGAAAGGGGACACAACAATAAATCTGGATCCAGAAACTGGCAAAAGGAGTCATGAATTAGTAATAAATGTGTATTTCTATGCAATGAAAGTACAGCATAAAAAGCGACATGATAGCATGATATGCTTTGCTGTAACATAACCTTGACGTTACGTTTTCCACTTTTAGAACTAAGGGGTGATACACAAATTATTTTCCGCAAAAATCGACCTTTTTCAACCTCCCTCCCCCCTATGTCACACGTTTTGTATGAACCTGTCAACTTTTTGTAAGGTTCGTCACGTTACGCAAAACTCCCTCCCGCTAAAAGTGTGACGTAATTTGTTCAGGCCCCTAAAAAGGAAATGAAATCATACCGCATGTATTCTGAAACACGACGAAAATTTATGAAATCACAGGCTTTATTCATTAAATTGTATCACTGTATTTGTAATAATCACCGTCAACATTGTGTTATCATGACTCATAGTCATGATATCATGAAGAGAAATATTTTATGATTTCAGACCTTTTTCTCATGACGAATGGCAATGGATTTTTTCAGTGTGGGTGGCCTTGGTGATTTTTAATTAATTTTCTCTATCAAATTAGAGAATTAAAATCGTGAATTTCAAAATAATGTATGCACTTAAATTTTTAGAAAAATACCATGTTTAAAAACAAAACAGATTTTATCCTCCTCAAGTAGTAATTACAAAACACCTTTTATCGTTAAATATTTACAAAGCGAGCTTCTGAATGTGTTTTTTTTTCGTTCATTTAATGTCCGAGGAATCATGGAGTGATCAAATCCTCCCGTATCATTGTTTAATGCTACTAACACTATAAAGAGTAGCTTAAGAATGGAGAAAACAAACCATAAACTTGTTATTCCCACATAATTGTGGTAGAAATTAAGCACTGCTCATCAAACATTTCTCTTTATCAAGAGCTTACTCCACACTACTTATAACGCAACCGAAACTTTCATTTAACCAAAGATTTTTAATTTATTATATTTGATTTAACGGTCCTAATTGCCAGCTCAAACAATACCTCGTAGTGCCAAAAATAGAGTAGGTAAGCGATACAGCCTAGTGCTGTCCCCAAGTTTGCCAGTCATGACAACCATCAACGCCAAAGGCTTTTCTGCCTCGCAACTTCTGGGAATCAATCATACTCAACTGACTGGATGGATAGGCACAAAGCTTTCCTCCTAATCAGCCAAATTCGCCGTAAAAGTTTGTTTTTCTCTGTCCTCATTGTGTGACGGTCAACGGATACGTATTTGTTTCTAGACCTAACAATTGCGTTTTCTGCTGAAATAAAAAAATGAGATGCCTCTCATAAGACGATTCACCTTTCCCGGTAGAATTGTGTGCTGCACAGGAAATACACCAGGATTCCTTTCCTTTCTTTGATGCGTTCCAGGTGCCGAACGAACTTGTTCTCCCGGGACCCGGAATCGAGGTATGTATGTTTTGAAACGAGGACGAAAAAAACATCCTAAATAGTAACCCAACACCTTTCATTTGGTCCTTCGACGACGCACCGTAATGCCCCGGAAAAGGATCAAACCGGTGCGCGTTGTGTGCACGAGATGGTGCCAGTATCTACATTAAAACGTTGAATGTGTTAAGCGGGGGTCTCTGTTTACCTTCTTCCGCTTATTCCATGTGCTTTTGGTCCTAGCCATGGTATTGGGAATTGGGATCAACATTTTTCGGCGAGAGTGAAATGTGAAATGTGAATAATTTGTTGCACCCGCCACACGGCAACCAGCCGCCGCTCGCACCAGCAATAGCAGGAAAGTTGCCGTCGTCAAACAGGAAAAACTTGCTCACTTTCCGGTAGACGAAAGAAAAAAACTTGCAAGTAGAAAGCACCTGCCCAAGCCCTGGGTCTCTTTCTCGTTTCGGGAATAGTTGAAATTGATGGCTCAGGTAAGCGTGATATTGTTGGAAAGTAATTATGCGCTGGTTTATCAGAGAAATTTATTACTTTAATTTTTTTGGGGTTTGTTTATTTAGAGAGTGGAATCGGTATACTTGTGAGATAACGACCTCTTCTTGAGGTAATTTGTGGTTTCGAATATATACACTCAAAGATGAAAGAGGGTTGTAAAATTAAACAAAAAAAAATGCATTTCATAGCTTGGTAGACATACGTGTACCTAAGTGAAATGTACTATTGTCCAAGAGGTGCTATAGCGCAATTTAGTTCACTAATGGACTATCGCATGAGTTTTCAAGAGTGCGAAAACGTAAATAAAAGTGTGCGATTACAACAAATCAACTCGGCGTGTTCAGAGCACTTTCAGCATAAATCAAAGAAATAGGCGCCGAAGACATCAACTGAATTTGATGTAAAAATTTAAAAACATTGCAATACTTCAATTTCAAGAAAAGCAGCTAAATTGCGATTTTTTAAATTATTTTTAAAAGAACTGTTTTCTGTTAACGGTGTGTTCAGAAAAGTTGTGTGTTTTGTAAGTCTAATTTATTTTGCTGAAAAAAATATTTATCTAAAAATCGAAATTTTGGAATTATTCCAAGATGGAATTATTCCAATATTCCTCAAGTATCATCCCAAAGAATCCTCAAGGAGTTGCTGGAGGAATTGTTCAAAGCATTCCTGTAAGACCCATTCTAGGAATTTTACAAGGAATAATTAAAAGCATTTCCCAAACAAATCCCTGAAATGAATCCTAGAGGAAATCCTCGTTGAAATACCTGAAGATATTGCTAATGGAATCCTTACATGAGTTCCTGACAAAATCTGAATTATACTTGAAAAACTTATAATTAGAAAGCACGAAATGTTGCTGATTGACAAATTGAGAGATGAAATTTGTGAAAAAAAAGTCGCATGGTGGGATTTGAACCCACGACTTTGTATTCGCTAGACCGGCGCTTTAACCAACTAAGCCACAGATCAGGTAATAATTCTGCGGAATAGAAAGCCAAACTGACTCCGAAGCAACACCGTGAACACTCCTTTTTGACAAACCCATCTATTTTTTAGGTTTAGATGCCAATCCACAACACACTCGCGTTTGTGCCCACTACAACTACAAGTGAGAGCGAATTGTTTTTATGAAGCCGAGACTTACTCTCGCACTAGTCGCACTCCGCATATCTAGCCACCAAGCAGTTTGTTTTGCTGGTGTCTAATTAGTATGCGTCGGAAGCTCGGCACGGTCGCACCCTCTGGCGACCAACTGCGCCGATCGACACAAGCAAGGGTACAATGATAAGTAGCGAATATGGAGTCGAGGGTTCACGATTTTTTTTTTACAAATTTCATCTCTCATTTTGAGCCTTCCAATTACAAGATTGTCTAGTACAGGGGATAGACAAAATGATCGGGACAGGCAAAATTTTCACTTTTCAAAAACTGTCCAATTAGTTGTAACTTTTCGAAAAGTGCATCAAATATTCTAAAATTTTCACTGAAAGTTTATCAACTAGTTGTGTATCAGTGGACAAAATTTGGAAAAGATTGGGCCATTCTGCACGAAGTTATAAACATTTTAGAAAAAGGTAGAATTATTCGATAGCCAACTTTGAGCTGTTATATCTTCGGATTAAATAAACCGAATGCAATGAAATTTTGTCCATTTATGACTTTTATAATGAGCTACAAGAACCTTTAACTCAATTTGAAATTATTTACAAGAGAAAAAGTTATAGCGATTTCAATAATTTTATGATTTTTTAGAAAATTGGTCTATTTTTAATATGCATCCCATTACTTTTTCAATAAATTGCCGCTTATGTTGTTACTTTTTCTCTAAACATATCTGTATTGAAGGCAATCTGAGGGAATTTAAATCGATCTTTTCCAAATTTTGTCCACTGATACACAACTAGTTGATCAACTTTCAGTGAAAATTTGAGAATATTTGATGCACTTTTCGAAAAGTTACAGCTAATTGGACATTTTTTGAAAAGTGAAAATTTTGCCTGTCCCGATCATTTTGTCTATCCTCTGTATGTTTCAGACATACCAGCAAATCTGGTAAAATGCCAGTAAAGGGCAATATATATATCATTGCAAAATCTGAATTACTTTGAAAAATTGCCCATGAAATTGCTGCAGAGGCCAGAAATGTCTCCAAAGTATCCCTAAATGATTTCCTGGTAGAAATCCTCAGTAAAATTGCGCAAAGATCATGCTATTAAGAAATTCTACAAAGCCTCTCTGGAGCATTTTCACATGATTTAAAGAATTATGGCAGAAAAAAAAGAAAGAATTCTTTGTGGAATTTCCAATATCATCTTCGAAGATTTCAGGAGGTATTCGATAATGAAATCCTGCAGAAATTCATCTGGAATTCCTAGAGAACTTCCTTAAGGAGGTTTTGAAGAAATTTTGGTGAATATTTAGAATAATTTTCTATGGAATCCATAGACGCATTTCTGAAACAAATTATGGAAGAACCCGCCAATGCATTCCTGGCGTAGTTCCCCAAGAATTCGTGAAAGAATACTTGAAAAAAAAATGAAAACTTTTGGAGGAAATCGCCAAGGACTCTCTGAAGAAATTCTCAAAAAATACTTGATGGATATTCCAGTAGAATCCCTAGATGAGTTCCTGAACGAATTTCAGGAAGAATTATCCAAAGGTGCCTAGAAAACATCTCCAGATAATAGCAGAAGAAATTAAAATCGCTATAGAATCGCTGAAAAATTACAGTTGGAATTCCTCGAGGAATCCCCCAGAGAAGCTCCTCTGAGAAATTTGCCACTCAAGAAATTTTCGTTGAAAGGTGTTGACTAATTCCCTAGACGAACTCTACATGAAACCATAGGAGAAATTTGCAACGAATCCTTTGAAAATAATTCAAACAATCCTAATCCCTAGAAGAAATCTTAATGTCGAGAATTCCGAAAGAATGCATTGAGGAATTTCTTAAGGAAATATGATAGAATACCCGATGGAGCTATTTGAAGAATTCTTGAACAAATTCCCAAAGAAGTCCCTAGGGCAGGGCTGCCCAACGTATAGCCATCTGTCCAAATCTAGCCCATGACTACACTTAATGAGGCACCCGACTAGAAAAATATATCAAGTTTATAACACATTGTGTTATGATGTTATAATTTTTTAAATAAACTTATTATGTTATAAACTAGATACAGGATGATGTTAAAATAACTAAAATTGAAACAAAAAGTACACCGGTCTTATCAAAACTATATCCTACTTTATTATAATAAGATCAATATTATAACACAATATGATAAAATTTTAGCTTCACGAAAACTAGTTTCTATCATATTTTGATACAATTGTTTAAAATGATGTTCTGTTTGTCAAAGAATCAAAACTTAATTATTTTACAATGAGTTATTGAACAACATTTATAACATAATATGATACAATTGAGTTATAATATTACACGGCGTGTGTATGGGAAAGGTTTATAACAAAAAAATAGGCATCGTCAAATTTTTCGCTATTCAAAAATAGAGGCTTTCAGCTTTCATTTGCACGGTCCCTCGAAAAAATCCACCGAGGGATCTCGAACAACTTTTTCAGAATACTGTTTTCCCCATACAAAATGAACGGTTTCAAATTAATCCCTATTTCTAGTTAACAAACATACCCAATTTTTGTATGAAAAAGTTCCCCCGATGGAATATTTCGATGTTGGGCTTGAATGAAAGCTAGAAGCGTCAACTTTCACGTAACGTAAAAATTAGCGATGCCTATTTTTTTGTAATAAATTTCTTCTACCAGACACA
Organism: Aedes albopictus; assembly: GCF_035046485.1. NCBI lineage: Eukaryota > Metazoa > Arthropoda > Insecta > Diptera > Culicidae > Aedes > Aedes albopictus. The sequence goes on along the minus strand of NC_085137.1, from coordinate 199,956,783 downwards.
CCGTGATTAAACATGATTATATCACAATGAGTTATAAATATCATGGTTTGTTATAATTATGTTATATTTTTGTTAGTATCTTCTAGTCGGGACATGACAAGCATCGACAATAGATGGGCATTTGAGCTCGCTAGTCATTATAATGAGTTATATATTGATAAACACGACAAATTTCATTTAATTTAAAAATTACGCACTCGTTTCACAAAGATCGGACTTCCGACTAGAAAATTGTAAGAAAAATGTAACAAAGTTATATCAAATCATGATATTTATTACACGTTGTGATATAATCATGTTTGACATCCTTGGTGTTTCAAAACTCTAAAACAAATATAAATATGTGTTATAAATGTTGTTTGATAGCTCATTGTTATATAATTTAGTTTTGATTCTTCGACATTTAGACAAAAAATGTTACAAATTGTACCAAGTTCCAATAGAACTAGTAATACTGATGTTGATATGAACTTTTATCTTATTTTGTTATTATTTTGATCTGATTATACCAAAAAAGGTTATTATCTTGATCGGATCAGAGCACTTTTTGTTACAATTTTAGTTATTTAAACATCATCCTGCATCTAAATTATAGAAAATATTATAATCATAATCTTATGTCAAGGGAGTGTGACAAGCAATATGACACATTACACCCAGTGAAATATTGCCAAACCGGAAAGGGAATCCAACCCGCCATTTCCGGATCGGCGATCTAAAGCCTTGTAAACTATGTAGAACGAATATTTTTATACCGCAATGTTATTTCACAACTAGGGTAACTGGGAGACCACTTTTTACAAATTAAAAAAAAATCAAGAGGTGGAGTGGACCTGGTGTGATGGAATGAACATCTGAGTACCATGCCTGGGATCGAAACCCAACTAGACAATCATATCAAATTTATATCATATTGTGGATTCATGGTACAATATTTTTCTATAACTGATTATGTTATAAACCAGATGCAGGATGATGTTGAAATAACTAAAATTGTAACAAAAAGTACACTGGTCTAATCAAGATAATAACCTATTTTGTAATAACCAGAACAAAATTATAACAAAATATGGTATCTAAAATTTGTAGCAATATTATATTTTTTCTTGTTGTCGACATATCAAAACTAAATTGTAATACAATGAGTCATCTAACATAATGGATAGTTTTTTTTGAAAACAAACAAAGCGTCCAATATGATTATATCACAATCAGTTATAAATATCATGGTTTGTTATAATTATGTTAAATTTTGGTTACAATTTTGTAGTTGGGAACCCATTTCCGATAAAGTGAGTAAATGTGGATTTTTCTTTTGGAATGGAAGTAAATTCGGGAGTTCCAAGATAGACTACCAACGGGCTAAAAATCTCTTTGAAAAAATGATAAAAAGATTTTTTGGAATCAATCTATTTTTATGTTTTCTAGTTTTGATAAAGAATAATTTAAATGTCGAGTCTTCATCATAGAGTGGAACAAAATAATATACAGTGGATAAAAAAACAGAAACACTGACAACCTGCTCCGAAACTGCTACCCGGAGACACACCATATGGGAACAATTATTACCCAATCTTGTGCTTATTCAATGATTAAATCTGTCAGCTCTTCATCAGCCCATTTTCCGGAACGATCTCTGCCAAACATCTTCCCCTACACTTTATTTTTTCTTTCCAACTCATGGTCCAAATCATTATTTGCATACTTCCCATGCATTGCGCTCGCGTGGTGTCGCTTCCAAGGGGATTTTCCCTTTTTTTTTGTGGTGATCCTGCACCACCAGATAGCAGACCAAGGGGGTTGGAATTGTGTAATAATTACACTTGACAGTAGGTACCTACCGATGATACGACCGCAAAAAAGCGGCGGTTGGTTTTTGCTTATGGCCATGTTCACGCACAGGAGCAGCAGGGGCAGGGCATGTTGATTTTTATTAACCCGCCCGATCACGAATCCACTTGTTTTCGGTAAAATTTATGGCGACCCTTAATCAAATCACGTTTGTATTATAAGCCCCTTCGTTGCCGATATGGTGGGTGAGCTGCACCGCATATGTGAGCCGGCTTGAAGAGAAGAGATTCAACTGTCACGCAGGATGACACACACAGGAAATTGCTGTTTAATGCTAGGTGCTGTTGTTTCTATGCATTATGCTTTTTTTTCGGGAAAATCCAAACCATCATTGTCACCCATTCTGTCGTTGTTTTTCTTTGGTAGCCCACGCTCACGCTTGGCAGCCGGGTGCATTGTCTTTCTGGCTAGGTTTGGTGAACAAAAGTGGATTCGTGAGTTATGGGCCTTTTCTTCTTTCGATGGCCGTCACAACGCTGCACAGGGGGAATTGGCGTCAGGCGTTCATGATATCGATTGGGAGTCGTCCATTAGAGGACGGCATATTTTTCAAAAATCGTTAAAAAACTCGAATAGGTATGCTATTGTGGATTCAAATCGCAAAAAAGAGAAACCATCGAGTTTGAACCAAAAATATTGAGATTTTTCCCCGATTTTCAATCTTTTTGTTTGAATCTCTCAAATTTATTTTGAAATGGATTTGCGGAACAATTTTTTTTTTTAAATTTCAAAAAATAGGAATTTGTTTTTATTTCATTTTTTTTTCTTTTTTTTCAAAATTTTAACTTTTGGGCCCGATAACTCTTTATCTACTTGATCAATTGCAAATAGTTTAGAGTGCTTTCGCGTATATGTTAGTTTCCTAAAAATGTTGTGAATTAACTGTATCTCTAGAACATTGTTTCAACATGGAGATGTAAAAAAAAACAAAAAAAAATAAAAAAACGCCCAAAAACACATATTTTATAAGAAAAATAAAGAAATTGGCATAATTTTTATTGTTTTTAATTCCTCGTTTTGATCTCAAATGAAAAAAATATTCTAAATAATAAAAATAAGGAAGCCCTCAATCTCAATTTTTGGAATGTTATGAATTTAAAAATATGTTCTTTTTCAAAATACAAAAATACATTTTTTATCAAAAAAATTTCCACTGCGTTCCGTACCCTAAAATGGAAACATAGTATATGACTTTGAGTAAAAACTGCCAAAAACATACGTTTTACGTGAAAAAAAATAGGTTTTTAGGCATGTTTTGACTGTTTTGGTGAAAAATATTTAAGAAAATACTATTAGGAATTGTTTGTTTAGAACATATTTGAATGACTAAAATATCTACAAAAACATGCTAAAAGACTTAAAATTCGTCAGCCAATTATCTGGCTCTGAGTTTAAAATTTTAGTTAAGAAAACGGAAAAAAAAGAAAAAAATAAGAGAAAAAAGTTTTTTAATTTTATTTGAATTATTAAAATTTTACTTAATTTTGATAAATTCAAACAAAAATATTAAAAATTGGTTGAAAATTGAGAACGTATCAGTTTTCAACATCTTTTAAAAAATATGCTCCACCCTTACGTCCGTGCATTACGATAGGCAGTGATACCGATCTCTCGACATAAAATCCATATATGTCAACATGCAAACTATTACGCTAGAAGCGGAGCGGACCTGGTGTGGTGGTTAGAACACAAGACTATCACGCCGAGGATCTGGGATCGAGACCCACTCCCGACATACTCACAAAATGTGGGTTCTACCTTCGGAAGGGAAGTAAAGCGTGGGTGCCGGGATGAACTCGTTAATACAGACAAAAAAAATATTACGCTACAAGCTCTCCTTAGACATCTGACCCCCAGTTCCCCCTCCGGAAGGTATAACTTCCCGTTACAGAGAAAGCGAGGGCGCCAAGACCGTCTCACACGTGGTCGATCGGTGGTACAATACTGAGAACAATACCGGTGACAGTGCCGAAACATGAAATTTGTTCTCCGTACCCTGGTCACGTGTGTAATTGATCTTGGCACCTGATGAAGTGTATGGGGTTGAAGTCGTGCCACGTCAGACACGGAGAAGCCATAAATAATTTCAATTCATACTGCTACCGAGGATATCAATCGAGCGGAAAAACTTACACCCGGCGATATGATGCACTATGGTTACGGTGCGGAAAGCGTCAAAATGCAAATTGACTATTGGGCGAGATTTTTTTCACTGAGGGACAATCGCACAAATAGAGCAATCAGAAAACCATGTCCACATAGTGGGAAAGTTTGAACCAATTTGGTTAAAATTTGGATCGGTATAGATGCAATGCAAGAGTGGTACTGTCTATCGCAACGTTTTTCCGGCTATAAAAAAAATCAAGATATGAACAGAAAGTGGCAATACTCAGAGTCCGCGTTCTCATTTCCTGAAATCGAGCAATAAGAATGGATCCAAGGCAGTATTTGCATAGTGATAGGCTACTCATTCATGTTTAATGTTTCATGGGTATAAAATTGAACACGTGGACTTTTTTCAACTTTCTTCATTTTGATTGTTAGAATTTTGGGATATTTGATGTTTTTTTAAGTTTGGATGCTACCTAGGATGATACTGACAAAATCACATTAAATTATTTTTACCACGTATCACCTGACGTACTCTTCACTGTGTGCAAAACTCTATCGAGAAGCGTGCATAAATTAGCAATAAACCTTTTCCGGACCGTCATCTCTCAATCGTGCACAGACAGACAGAAACTTGGATGTTGGTTGTTCCTACCACCTAGAGGCAGCAATCGTATCGTCGAGTTGCGGTTTGGAACAGCCAAACTAGAGTGCTCGTATCATCCCTGTACCTATAGTTATAACTCATATCGCGAAATTTAAACCGGAATTTGCATGCAAATTGAATGTGTCTCTGTATCGAAATTAGCATTCCCTTCCATTCTGGCTGCGTTGGCAAAATTTGCACTCAATGACAGCTCGGTGTGTACCACAGCTCAATCCATCCCTTTCCCGATCATCCTTGAAGGCGTCGGTAGGAAAGGGGACATTAATTCGCCATTATCAACACTCAATAACAATTACTCCTCAAACGGGCGTGGAGTTTCGGTTAATTACCCCCATCTGCCATATCCCAAAGGCAATGCAAGGCAAGGCTTGATCGCATCTCGTCGCGTCGGAACAGATTCTATGGGAAACTTTCTCTGTGTAGACATATAGAGTCTGGAAAACACGCCAAGAGGGAAATTGATGTGTTTGATGTTCTTGAAGTGTCTTGTAGGGGACGGACCGCGCTGAGATGTTCCATATCCGTTTCGAGAAAGACAGTGTTGAACGAGGCTTGTCTTCGTTGGAAACACTTTGAAATGGTAAGCGTTATCGTTTTTTGAATCATGGGCTCAAAAGTAAAATGGGGCATTCAGCTTTAAGGACAGACTTGTTAGAATCCCAAAATGGCCGCCACAATGGCCGACTTTGGCACCTACTCACGATTACGAGGGCACAAATCTCTTCATAAACAAAAGCAGCACACCTGGTCTTCTTATTTTAAGCTTATGAGAAGTGAGAGGAACAGAATAATAAAATGCACTGTTGTTTAATGCATGTTTCTTGAGAATTGTGCGTTTGAAGTTCTGAAGCACTGTTGAAGCGGGATTTCAATAGGTTTGTCCTTAATCGCAGATATTTCCGTTGATAAAAATTAAAATCATATTTTGAGATTGAGAATAAATAATGCAAGTGCCAACAAAAGTGTACATTCCTGTATTGCTCCTACAAAAATAAAATCATACAAATTGTTATTCCTAAGGAAATAGAAAAGGAATCGTTAAATTATTTGCATTTTTTCGACCGAGCAGATAAACTACAAATAAACTTGACCTGCACTAAAACCAACATAAAAAAACTCACAAAAATGTGCCTTCGTCGTCGTCCCTAGTGAATGGCTAACAATAATGTTCGTCCCATTCATTGAAGAGGTGTGCAGATGAAATTGGTGACCCTATTTGGCGCAACAGGAATAATAGCGCTGCGTACTCAAAGGGGCGCTATTAAAACAAGCTGTGCAGTCAAGGGTGATTCTTGACCTAGGACAACTGAATTGACAACGGTGTACGGAAAAGATGGTGCTTCTTTTCACAGTTCATCGTAGGGGTCCCACTTGCTGGTGAATTTATGTTCACCATATATTACATTCCACTGTGGAATACTGTTTTTATGGTGTAATGCAAAATGATGAACTTAGTTTTATTCGATCATGACGTTGTTCCATATTTTAGTGGAAGTTTTGAGTTTTATGTAAAACATAGGCAGGGTTTTATCTTATTTCCGTCATACTAAGGACTGATCAACAATGATCGAGTTTATTCTTGCAAATCGCCTAATGCCTTATGGCCAGTTTGATTTCAATGACTAAATCATAAATTAGTTTTCATATCTTGATAAAACATATTGTAAAACACCTACCATTTCCTTAAAATAATAAGATTGAATGATTGTCCCTTGAATTTTATTTCCATCTAGTCCACGTCTATTTCGGGCACAAAATGAATTCAATTCCCGTCACACTTTCGGCGTGACAGTATGGTGCATGAGGTGGTCAAAAATTATGTTTTGACCGTGGTTGTGTATTCGAAAAGTCGGTCAATTTCCGCAATCCAAATTAAATCATTCAAAGTACTATTGAGCAGAATTCTTAACAGTGCAACGAAGAAATATTTCTCTGTGGTTGTGAAATACGACGGTTTCGTATGCAGAAAATCCACACATACAATTACCTGCATCTTGCTCGGGACGAAGACAACTGTTTGTTTACAATTTACCGACGGGGAAAAACAATTTATTTCAGTAATCGAGCAAAATTTGCTGCTTTCTGCAGTAGAGAAAACCAACTTTGAAGTGCCACCGAACTTTTGTGTGGTGTGAATTGAAGATCAGTGCAATAAGTGGAGCGGGCGAAGTTAAACCTGAACGGTTATGAAAACTGCCATCTTTGTCATATGCAAAACGAGAAAAATTGTGAACGTGAAACATTGCATAATCTTTCAATTTCCAGTGCAAATAGGGATTGAATAGTCGACATCTTTTTGCTTCCATCTAATGTATCATTGACAAAGTTAATGTAGAGTATCTTCAATTGTAGGCTATTTTCCATCTGATATGACGAGAATTAGTGCATATGACTAAGCGAATTTCTACTCTAACATATTTTTTACCAACATATTTTGACTTCATTTTGAGGCGTACAAATCTGGTCAAAACGTGCAAGTAAGAAAAAAATACCTTTCATATGCTATGTTACGCCCAATAGGTTGACACATAAGACTGAAATGACTAAAGGCTAAAGAAACCTATTTTTAACAATTACGATTCTCAAACTGTTTGCCCCTTTTAAATCTATAGTGGTGGTAGTGTCCTATAATAATTCAATTAGATGCGCCACTATAGGAGCCAATATTAAATTATACCACCATAATAGGGCGGACCTGGTGTGATGGTTAGAACACTTGACTACAACGCCGAGGACCTGGAATCGAATCCCACTCCCGACAAACTCACAAAATGTGAGTTCTTCCTTCGGAAGGGAAGTAAAGCGTGGGCCCCGAGATGAACTAGCCTAGGGCTAAAAATCTCGTTAATACAGATAATAAAAAAAAAACATAATAGGAATTGTGTTTCTATAGTAGTTGATACAGCTTAGCTTCGCTTAGCTTGGACTGACTGTAGGTACATGCTAATATGGTTGATCCTCCGTGAATGATCTGAACTGTTACAAATTGCATCAAACTGAATATGCGACTGGAACACTCCACTGATTATCGAAGTGCAATTTTTAAGCAGCTCATACATTTTGGATCAAAATCAGAACCGGCCAGGTCCTTACAGTCAGTTGGAAAGATAAAGAAATGTTAGAGGGTGATGTTGTTGCTACTAGAGACCGAGAGCACTCTACGTCCCCACAACCAGCACTGGTATTTGTTAGTAGAGTAGACAGGGATTGTTCGTTGACTTGATTTTTTGTACACGGATAGTACTAACGGTGTCTACCAGTGTACGAAATTTCATGTGAATTAGTTCAAAATTGATTGAGTTGTAGCCAAAAAAAACGACCCGTGCAAATAAAAAATCGGTAGTAAGCATGAAAAGCTATGCCATATATGGTGAGGAGTGTGAGGGGGAAGCGGTGCACAGTGAAGAGTGAAAAGTGAGGTGTACTTATTGAGTATTGAGCAGTGAAGAGCGAGAAGTGAGCAAGTGCGGAGTGAGAAGTGAGAAGCGAGTAGTATGGAATGCGCAGTGAAAAGTGAGGGGTAAGAAGTGAGCAGTGTAGAGTAAGTAGTAAGTAGTCAGCAATGAATAGTAAGGGGTGTAAAGCAGTGAGAAGTGCATGATACCTAAGTATTGAACAGTGAAGAGTGAGAAGTAAGAAATGAATAGTGATGAGTAAGCAGCGAAGAGAAAGTCGCGAGGGATGATAAGAGAGAAGTAAGGCGTGAGCAGTGAAGAGTGAGAACTGTAAGGATCATTGAGAACTAAACGTACTCATTTTCAACCAAACCACCTTTATAAACCAGCTAGATTGTCTTTCCGGAATTATAGCGAAATGCATGCATGCTACTCGGAGTTTTCGAGCGACGCGTGTTAAGAACGATCTTCGGCGGTGTGCAGGAGAGCGGTGTGTGGCGGAGAAGGGTGAACCACGAGCTCGCTGCACTTTACGGCGAACCCAGCATCCAGAAGGCGGCCAAAGCCGGAAGGATACGGTGGGCAGGGCATGTTGCAAGAATGCCGGACAACAACCCTGCAAAGCTGGTGTTTGCAACTGATCTGGTTGGCACAAGAAGGCGTGGAGCGCAGAGAGCACGATGGGCGGACCAGGTGGAGTGTGACCTGGCGAGCATTGGGCGCGACCGAGGATGGAGAACGGCAGCCACAAACCGAGTATTGTGGCGTACTATTGTTGATTATGTCTTGTCTTAATGATGTTGAACAAATAAATGTATGTATGTATGTGAGGACATGCACTAAATTTCAGTTTGTGTAAGTCGTGCACACCCGATGAGTGGCTTGGGATTTGGCCGAAAATGTGTGCTTAGACATTAAAGCGTAATGAGTAGTGAATTAAACGAAACGAGCAGTAAAGTGCGAAGAGTCACGAGTGATAAATGAGCATTGAAAAGAAAATAATGAGGGTAGAGAAGTGTGAGTGAATGAGAAGTGAGCAGCAAGACGTCAGAAATGCAAAGTAAGCAGTGAGAAATGATTAAGAGAATGATAAATTAAAAAAAAAACAGTAGAGAAGAGTGTGAAGCAGTGAAGAGTGCGAACTGCGTGAGGAGTTCGGAGATAATAAATTGAACAGTGAATAGTGAAGAGAGAGAAAATAAAAGTTAGAAGTGATCAATATATAGTTAGCGGTGAAGACCGAATAGTTCGTAGTGAGAAATGAGTAGTGAAATGTGGGAAGTGAGCAATGAGAAGTGTCTACCAATGAGAATAGAGTAGTGTAAAGTGAGAAGCAAAACTTGAGCAATGTGAGATCCAGCAAGTGAGAAGACGGAATGGAGTAATGAATTGAAAGTGTAAAAACAAAACAATGGCAGCATCAATACCATCACCAGCTGTGTCAAATGTACAGCCAGTTTATTTTTTCAGTATGTATTTTTCATCCCTGGTGGTGAGGAGTGTGATGAGTGAGATATGATAAACTAAGAGTCAGAGGTGAGGAGTGAGTGAGAAGTAGGCAGAAGTGAGTATAGAAAAGACAATAGTGAGGAGTATGCATCAGTAAGGAGTCAGAAATATTGGGAAGTGAAGAGTCAGAAGAGAATAGTAAGAGATGAGAAATAAAAAATGAAAAGCGAGTAGTTAAAAGTGAGAAGAAACTGGGTACTGTCCAAAAACTACGTAGACTTATTTTTTACCTTCTCGAACCGCGTCCCACCATGTAGACTTTTAACCATACAAAGTTTAAAAAATTTTGATGATTATAGTTATTTAAAAGTTATTTTCAAATCCAAACAAATTCTCAACATCTCAAATGCAGATCTGGCACCAACAACAACAGGAAACATTGCGGTGAAATAATCGTCTAATGGCAGAGCAACAGCCTCAATTCTTCTCGAACGTGATAGATATTCACGCGTATCAACCATCTGCGTACCAACGACGATCCCTTTCTGCGTATGTCCTTCCAGCAAGCAGTGCAATATATCTCCACACACATCTCCGGTTGACGTCCCCGGCCGGGTGCCTGTTGCGCCTAAAGCCTCGCAACAAAAGCTCCCATTGTTCCTCTCGCAGAATGGTTGTTTGATGCATTGCTGCTATCGGAACGAACCATTTGAAAGACGCACAAACAGGGATCGGATGCTGCTGCCGCTGCTGCTACCGGCACATAAGGATAAGGAAATGTTCTTTTTAATTTCCACACACCCGGAGAAGGAAATCCGGGCGGAGGGTGGGATGGGAGCGAGCGGTTTGGTAAGATTGAAATCGGATGGATCGGATCTTCCCGTTGCTGCTCCTGCGGCACTTATGGTTCTGTTCGCGTCCTTCTTCTATCTGTTTTGCACCATGACACCGATGGGATGGGATGCAGAACGATGTTGGTAAGAAACCGCAGCAACAGGACAGAAGGCTCGCAGTTCGGTAGCCGTATGCATGATGGACCCGCGCGCGCAGATGTTCCCGATTGCCATGCATCTTGCTTTATGCCTTTTTTTCTGTCCCATGTAGGAGCGAGTGAGGTAGAATGTACTCCTCCTTAAGCTCTCAGTTAAAAACTGTAAAAGTGCTCAAAGAACACTAAGCTTAGAAGCAGGCATTGTCCCATTGGGGACGTTACGCCAAGAAGAAGAAGAGTTACTGATTTCAAAATGCAGTATATTATTTATCAACATTCTTAATATCAAGTCGAATAATGTATTTGCAAACCTTTTCACCAAGTGTTTATTTGTCATCTGGATACCTGGGCTAGGCACCAAAGTCAGAGACAATAATGACAAACTGACAGAATCGCCAAACTTAGATGTATTGTATGTTGTCTACTAATCAGTGGTTCAGTTTCTGTGCCTGGCGTTCGAATGAAATATTGCACATTTGAAATATTTCAATTTTGAATAAACTTTGCATTGCTGAATTCTCTTGTGGATTTTTCCCGATATTGTCTGGGTGGTTCTGTAAACGGTGCATTTTGAACTAATTGACTCTACCGAAGAATCGGATTTGAAGAGAACAATACCGTTTTCTAGAGGTAACGCAAATTCGAATCGGATATTATTTGCGCAGCAGTATGGGAATCGGACTTGCATCGTCCACAACGAGATTGATGATGAATAGCGTCACCGATTTGATAAACAAATATAGAATAGAGTATAAAAGCCTTTCTCCGAGCAGAAGGATTCGTCGCCCGGATCGTCCGAAAAGCGGGAAGGTGAGGAAGGCAAAATCTGTCATGTCACTCGATTACGACACAATTTCCAACGTGTGATGAACACAAACCAAAGTTGCAGCTGGTCCTCAGGAATTAAGCGTGTTTCCTTTTCGACTTGTACCGCGCGGTCTCTCTTTCTCGATCAAAGATCGACCCTGCTCGCTCCACACTCCCATACCACCGGCCGTGACTCTCGGATGTACACAATTTCTTATTATACAAAATCCCTCGAAGGCGATCGGATCCTCGCCGCCTTTTTTTTAAGCGATCAGAAAGCGGCAAGAGTTGCAGCGATCGCTGCTCAGTTTGCACCTGGCGTTTATGTGTGGCTCGTCGTCGTCCTCCTTGTCCCCATGACACACGCACTCACTCAATCCATTCAACCCGTACGCGACATGGCACCGCATGGAACGGGCCAGAAGCAACCAACCAGCAGGCCATTAAGTCGAAAAATGGAAAGGAAAAATTATCATAACCAAAAAAAAAAGGTATCCAAATTTGAAGGCAGCAACTGTAGATCTTACGAGTGCTCGTTCAGCTTTGGAGAGCGATTTAAAAAGATCGAATGCAGAGGTGTGCACGGAGAGCTTGAGATGGGGTTAAACTCAATAACAGTTTGGATGACGAAGAACATCGCAACTGATATTTAAATGTTCCGATCAATTCTTTGTAAACTATATTGTTGTGTTATCATACGTCTTTTGAATATTTGGTAATTTTTGCCATCACATCATTTATCGGAAGCTAATTCACATCTCGACGCTTTCTGTGAATTCTCTTTTTTTTTTTGAATGCCTCCCATGATTCCTTCTTGAATTTTTACTTGCGATTCCTTATTCAAATTCATTCGCAGCTTGCTACAGAATTATTCCACAATTTCTACCGGAGTTGTTTTTTGAATCTATCTAAGGATTGTTATGTGGAGGATAGCAGGTTACTTCATGGATTCCTCAAGAGTTCTGTTCCAGTGGGGTTTTGCGGTATTTCCTCTGTGGATTTTCTCTAGTGATTTTCCTTGGGATTTTTCTTAAAGGTTTTCAGGGTTCCTCGCCGAAATTGTTGAATGTTTTCTTCCAGAATTTCTCCCAGTTTTTCGAGATGTCCAAATTGCTTAAATCACGACTTCTCGTAAAATCAAAAACTACAGTTTGATTCCTTTCTTCAACGTTTCGATCCTTATTGGATCTTTCTCAAGGATTCTGTAATATATTTATTACATTTAAAGTTTTGTCCACACAAGATGATACACAGCATTTTCACATTAGCAAAATAGTTGTCGTTTTTTCGTCAAACAGATTTTTAAACTTTTTACCTGTCATTTAATTTTAAGCTACAAAAATAGTATCGTAATTCGTTAGTTATTTATAATATTGGTGTCAAGTTATACTAACAATTTCGTACGTTTTTAACCGGAACACCATAATTTTAAAGGTTTGGGTGTCGGAATTCGGACAACTGTTTGTTACTTCTAGTTGTTTTTGATTTGATGAGAAGACTGATACGCTGGAAAGATTCCAAAAACGATGTACAGATTGCTCAAGATTTGTTCTGATACGTCTCTCGGGATGTTTCCAAAAGTTTCGTGAATTTCTTACAAGGAACTTGGAAGATTTTTTTATGTAATTCACGACTGACATTCTTGGAAGATTATATTCCATGAAAATTTCGTCCGAAATTCCTCGACATTTATATAATATTTCGAAATTGTAATACTCTCTCTCTCTCTCTTCTTGGCGTAACGTCCTCATTGGGACAAAGCCTGCTTCTCAGCTTAGTGTTCTATGAGCACTTCCACAGTTATTAACTGAGAGCTTCCTTAGCCAATGACCATTTTGCATGCGTATATCGCGTGGCAGGCACGAAGATACTCTATGCCCAAGGAAGTCAAGGAAATTTCCTTTACGAAAAGATCCTGGACCGACCGGGAATCGAACCCGTCACCCTCAGCATGGTCATGCTGAATACCCGTGCGTTTACCGCCTCGGCTATATGGGCCCTAGAAGAAATTGTAATACTGGTCTAATCAAAATAATAGCCATTTTGTTATAATAAGATCAAAATTTTAACAAAATGTGATATAAATTCTAGCTTCCGGGTTACTGGTTTTGGTTAGAGCTAGAATGTATATCACATTTTGTTAAAATTTTGATCTAATTATAACAAAATAGGCTATTATTTTGATTAGACTAGTGTAGTTTTTGTTACAGTTTTAGTTATTTTAACATCATCCTGCATCTAGTTTATAACATAATAAGTTATTGAAAAATATTATATCATCATAACACAATATGATATAATCTTGATATAATTTCTAGTCGGGTATTTATTAATAAATCCATCAAGGCTTTCTGAGGAACAGTTTCTTGAAATTTGTTCAGAAACTCTTTCCAGAATTCCTTCGGGAATTCCCTAGGAATCTTCCACATCGTCATCCAGGAATTCGTTTAAGAATATCTCCAAGTATTCATGCTTCAGAAATCCCTCAATGAATTCCACCTAAAGTTTACTCAGGAATTCATTCAGAAATATCACCAAAGACTCCTTCAGCAGTTTAAGGGTTTCTTCATGAATGTCAGCAAGAGAAATCCCTTGGAAAATTTCATCAGAGGCTAGCGAAGAAATGTCTAGAAGGTTTCTTTTTGGAATTCCTTCTTCGGTTCCTTCAGAAATATCTCTTGGGATTTTTTAGGGATTCCTCTAGGAAACCTTTCAGATGTTTCTCCACAGATTTTTACAGAAGTAATTTATGAAATTACATAAAAAATATGAAGTAATGCTTCAAGGATAACCTGAAGAAGTTTCTAAAGGAATGTTTGAAAACTTCTTCAAGAGTTTCCTGAACAAATTTCATTAAAGCAATTTTAGAAAGAATCGTTGAAAGAGTTCCTGGTGGAATCCCTGGGGAATACCTGAAGGAGCTTCTAGAGATGGTTTAAGAGGAATTTCTAGAAGAATTTTATGAGAAACTTTTGGAGAATTTTAGGAAAAAGTACTGAAAAAATCCCTGAAAGGATTTCTTAAGGACATCCTTAAGAAATTTCTGAATTAAATGCCTAAAATCCCCGAAAAAAAATCTTCGGGATTCACGCAAAATGAAGAAACGAAGAAAGGCCCAGAAGGTTTTTTTTTGGAGTTCCTTATTCGGTTCCTTCAGAAATATCTCTTGGGATTTATTTAGGCATTCCGCTAGAAAATGTTTCAGATGTTTCTCCACAAAATTGTACAGAAGTAATTCATTTAATTATTTATTAAATATGAAGTATTTCTTCAAGGCTAACCTGAAGAAGTTTCTAAATGAATGTTTGAAAAATCCTTTGTTTGAGTTTCTGAACAAATTTCATTGAAGCAATTTTAGAAACAATCGTTGGAGGAGTTCCTGGTGGAATCCCTGGGGAGTACCTGAAGGAACTTCTTGAGATGGCTCTAGAGGAATTTCTAGAAGAATTTTGTGAGGAAACTTTTGCAGTTATTTTAGAAAAAAATACTGGAAAAGTCCCTGAAAGTGTTTCTGAAGGACACCCTTAAGAAATTTCTCAATCAAATGTTCAAAATCCCCGAAAAAAAATCTTCGGGGATTCATGCAAAAATTGCAGACAAAAGTACTATAGGAATTCTTAAATGAAACTATTAATAAACTTCTGAAGGGATTCCTGGAGGATGATTTGGAACAAACCCTGGAAAACTCCTGGAGATACTTCTGGAGGAATTCTTCAAAGACTCTCTTGGAAAATATCTGGAAGGTATTAGTGGATAAAAATCCCTGAAGCAATTTCCCTAGAGACATTTGTGGAGCAAATTTTATTGAAATGGAAGAATTTTCGGAGGAATCACCATAACCAAAATTGGACAATGCTGTGCAGTAACTCCAAGGAAAAAAATCTTAGGACATTCCTTGAAAAATGTCAAGATATAAAATCTGAAGTGATTTATGAAACAGCCTCTGGAAGAATCTCTGAAGGGTCTCTTGAAAAAATTCTTACAGAATCCCCGAAGAAAGGTTTCTAAAATTTTCAAGGGAAGTTTACGATCCATTACCTGGAGAAAGTTCCAGAAGTATTTCTTGAGAATTTTCTATAGAAATTCTTGAAGAAACGCCTGAGAGAATCTCTGATATTCTTGAAAGAACCCTAAGGGAATTTATATATCAAATTCATTAAGGAACCTTTCTTAATCTAAAATTCTAAAGTTCTAAAAAAGAATATTCTTGGAAGAGACGTGCGACTTTGTGAATTTCTGCCTGGAAAAATGCCCGAGTCACTATGATTATTTTTTTCAGCTTTAGAAAACTATTATATACAGTGAGATTTCATATATATCATGTATGACAGCTGAACAACTATTTGACAGTTACAGGGTACTCAGTAACATCGGTTTCCGGGTACATAAATTTATGAAAATTTCGGAATTGTATCTGAACATTGCTTAAGAAGCCAATTGCCGGTAAGTATTCCAGACATAGCTCTTGGAATAATCGATGGAAAATTTCCAAGACAAATCTAAGGAGGATGCCAGCAAGAAATCCTGGAAAAAAATACCAACGGTAGCCTGGAAAACATCGCGTGAAGAACTTTATGAAAAATGATAAGAAGACATCCTGTAAATCAGTCGTTAATAAGTTGGCAATATTTATGGGATTCTAGTGATACGACGTTGGTGTCATTCCATTTGGACCATAGTCAATCAAAATTTATCATTTAAACATTTATTTGTTGGACGAAACTTGATTTGTACATTTTCGAGACTTATGTCTTATCATTATATATGTAACAGGCATTTATATCGTATTGATATAAAAGATTAAAATTTATGTGATTTTTGCTTAACCTATGAGGATATTGACCATATTGTTTTTAATTGTTCTAGATATTTTGTACCTAGAACTAAATTTATTAGTGATATAAGGATACATCATCACAGGGTTCCAGAATCTGTTCGCGATATTTTGGGAAGCAAAAATCCTTGTTTGATGAAAATACTTTATAGATTTTTAAATGACATTTCCTGTATAGTATGATATTCCTTTTTTTTCTAAATCTTTCGTTTTAGAGTTTATAAGATATTTCAGCGGTAGATGACATTTTCATTCAAGATTAGGATTTTTGGCCCATTTTCAAGATTTGGCTCTGCTATGGATTAATGCCGTTTGAGCCTTTATTATAAGTTATTATATTACCTTTGTAAATGTTTTTTGAAAAGATGAAGAGGTTTTGTGCCTTTTTGAGAACGATTTCATAAAGAGAAAAAGGAAATCACTCAAAGGGGCTTTTCCCTCTTCCTAATTTTTTGTTAAAAAATAAAAACTAAACTAAGACGTCCTGCAGAACTCCCAAAAAAAAAATCTCCGGCGGAAACCCCAAAAGACATCTTGAGCGAATAACTAGGATAAATAATAAAGTAATATGAGAAACTCCGGAAGAAATCTGTTAGAGAAAGTGTCAAGAAAAAAATCTGAGAGAAATCTTAGATGAAATTTGAAAGGAAATCCTTTGAGAATCTTTAAGAAATATCCAGGGAAAACTGTAGACGGTAGCTTAAAAAAAAAAACAAAAACTCTTGAAGAATTTGCAGGAGGGACTCTGGGAGAAATTTAGTGAGGGTTACTGGAAGCAATACCAGGAAAACCTCTGGAAATAATCTCAGGTAGAACTTATTTATGTGGAAAACGCTTAAGAACTTAGAAAAAAAAACCGCTGAAGAAATCTCGGAAAGAAATGTGGAAAATCATAAAAGAGAAATCCCGGATACTTCAAAATGAATTCCTTGACAACTTCCAGGAAAATATCCAGAGATATACTTCTGCAGAGATCCAGGAATAAACCCTGGGAGAAGTCCCTCTAACATTTCTTAGAGAAAACGCAGGACAAACTTCACGAGGAGCTCTGGGAGAAACATCTATGAAACAAAAATCCTAGAAGGAAACCTTTCAGAAACCTAGTGAAAAACTTCAAGAGAAATCGATTGTAATTAGATCGTAATACGAAAGACTTACTGAAGCTTGTAAAAATTACGGTAGGAATCAAAAAAGTATCGTGCCAAAATTTAAAAGGAATCTTGTGAGAAATCTTGGAAGACAAGAAGTATCTTCAAAAGTGTTTCAGGACAAGCCCCTGACTGAGTTTCAGATTTATCCGCGTTCAACTGGAAATTGCTGAATATTATCGAAATCGTCGTCTTGTCCAAATTATCAGCTTGATCCAGAAGCACTTCTTTTGCTCTTCTAGTACGGTTATCAAGGATTGTGTAAAGCGGACCTGGTGTGATGGTTAAAGTACGTGACTATCATTCCGAGAACCTGGGATCGAATCCCACTCCAGACAAACTCGCAAAATGTGAGTTCTTCCTTCGAAAGGGAAGCTAACCGTGGGTCCCGAGATAAACTAGCCTAGGGCTAAAAATCTCGTTAATACAGATGAAAAATAAACATTTACATCAAAACTGCATTCCTGATTCATTCACCTGGACACGCCTTTGCCGCCACACCGAACGTCCGCGCTCAGCTCACGCTCGCGTGTTGACTGCTCGACTGCTCACTGTCCTCCAGGCGGCCAGGAAGACGAATCCTCATCAAAAAACGGCCCAGATCATAATTGCCGGGTGGCAGTCATCAGCTCATCGCTGGCACGAAGAAACATCGTAAATGTAAAAATAAAAAAAATCCTTTCAATTTTTTGTAGCGTGATTCAAAACGCGCGCGTTCAACAGCTGGCGTCAAATTCCAAGCAGACGGCATCTCCGAGTCCTTCTGCGATATAGAGAACTATTCCTAATAAGCAAAACTTGGGACGAAAAAAAAGAAACGATCGATCTGGTGCAAGCTGCTTTGCCTTTCGGTTGATCTCCAGCTATTTTTCTAAGTTTTGGGATAGAGAGACGAAAAATTGACCTGCTTTTCGATCTTCCAGACCCAGGACACGAGCAGTGAAAAAGGAGACTGCGTAAAAGATTTGTTCTGATTTCTATGCTGGTGGAAGAAGAAAAAAAAACACATCTGCGTGGGTCTGTTATTTGCAAGATAAACGACAACTGTTGCTTGTCGAGGGTGCAGCAACAGGCAGATTTTGCCGAGTTTCAGTGCTTCTTCGAGAAAGTACAGTTCTGGTCGGGCGATGGATGATGATCGAGCTGAACTTGGTGATCTGCAAACAAGACGATCGTATTATAACCATTAGAATGGATATACCCGCGATGATTGTCAAACAGCTTGATTTACGACTATTTCGACACGATCTGGAGATCCACTTTCCTGCGCATAGTTTACCAAAAACACAAAAATTAACAGTCCCACTAATTTTGGCCTATCAAAACAACCGTTGACGTTAATTTCCACCGGAATGAGCCATTAAGATCACCGCAGAGTGTCGCACGCCGTCTCCGGCTTCTCGGTGAAGCTGGTGTAACACGTGAGAATGCGCGTGACTTAACCAAGCGGATCTATTAATCTTCATTAAGTCTTCTGATCTTTGGGTAATTGCTTGGCGTGGCGCGGCGCGGTCGTCGTTCTAGGATGGTGCGGCTAATCCTGTGCGCACCCGCCAAATCAAAACAATCGACAATTTACAACCATTTCGAACGGACGGTTTGCGTGAGGTCTGTTGCCGAGAATTTTCGTATATTTTGAAAACATCTTCTCGCTCCAATCTCTCCGCAACCCTTAAAAGTCCATTATTATCGTCTAAATGGGGCCAAGCGTGCGTGTGGGCCACGACGACCGACGGATCCCGGTCCGATTGCAGGTTTTTGTTTATGCTTGGCCAAGCAAAACCACGTGCTTCGAGCGAGAGCGAGCCGGGCAACCGCAGTCAAGAACCACCTGCCATTCCGGTTTCGGCATGATCCCCGCTCGCTGCTGCTCAGTTGAACTGAGCTGATTGAAATGCAATCCGCGCCCGTTCGTCCACTGCGCTGCACTGACTGAATGCTGCTGGTTGGTTGGCTGGCTGATGGCGAGTGAGGCGCCGCGTCGGTGAACGTCGGGGGTCACACAGGCGTGCCGAGTTTGTTTTGGTTCGATGCGCTCTATGGCTGGACTCGTCGTCGTCATCGTTTGCAAGCATTGTTATGTGGCCACCGTAACTATGCACGTTTGGTTGTTGTGTTGACGTGCGATATCAGCTATTGATCCCAACTTTTTCTCTAATTGCTGCAGAAACTAAGTATAAGTGCCAAACAAAGCTTGCGCTAGGTAGATGGTAAGAGTTTTAGCTTATTCTGTTAGTTTCATCCTAATGTTGAACAATGCTTAATATATTTTCATGCGATTTTTCATCTCTTTGAAATAATTATTTATATAAACTTGAAGAACTTTTTTTTCAAAATCACGCAAAATATCAAAATTTTAACTTTTGAGTTCGATAGCTTTTCAATTGTTTGACCAATTTCAAATCTTCTAGCATGCTTTTGCAGATATTTTTGTTGTCCCATAATATTTTCTGAATAAACTGTTCGTTAAAATATTTATTTTTACTTTATTTTTCATCAATAAATGCCAAAACATGCCTAATATCTTGAAATTTAATTTAAAACTTAAGTCTAGTCTAGGATGATTTTTTGGCAGTTTTAAATCAAAATCAGATACTAAGCATCATATACAGGGTGTTGGGTTCCTGAGTACAAACTTTTTAAAGGATGATAGAAAACCATAAGGCCGTTACAAATATTTATTTCACTTTTTGTCCCATCACTCTTTGGCTGGTTGAGGGGGGGGGGATAAAAATAATAAAGCATTTAATCTGAACATCGGATTTGTTAAAGAATTTTTAGCAAGACCTGATATTTTGATAAATATTTTTTTATCTGCCCCCTCAAAATGCCAAATCCGGCCACAATTTTTTGAAGGGGGGAAGACAAAAAGTCAAAAATAAATTTGTATCCGCCTAAATGAAGAAAAACAATTGTTCTACGCATATGGTCAAATCTCATCCGTTACGTAGTTATTGAACTTTCCATGTTTTGGACTATCATTGCCTTAACTGGCTATAACTTGAAAATGGTTAAACTTATCGCAATTTTTTTTGACCCTGATTGGAAAGATTATTGAATTTTCTATCAAATGGCACCTTTGAATCGATTGGTTTAGTTAAAAAACTACGTTTTCTAGGGCAAATAGCTCTAAAGTAGTGTGTTTTAATTTGTTTTTGTCAATTATATTAAAAAAAAAAGCGTAATAATTTAAAATTCTTCCTTAGGCAAAGTTGTGACCCCTGTTCCACTCTACAATTCGTTCTCTGACATCAAACTTCTATCTTTTATCGTTTTCTTGCAATTTTGATTTAAACATCCCATTTCAGATCGTAAATTTGCAATGTCAAGGTATGCACTTTTTTGCGCACTGTGCCGCACATTTAAGTCGAAATTGCAAGAAAACGATAAGAACAAGAAGTTTGGTGTCAAATAACGAATTGTAGGGTAAAACAGGGGCCACAACTTTGTATTAAAAAGAATTTTAATTTATTACGCATTTTTCAAAGATAATTGACAAAAACAAATTAAAACACACTACTATTGAACTATTTGCTCTACAAAATTTAGTTATTTAACTAAACCAATCGATTCTTGAATCGATTCAAAGTTGCCATTTGATAGAAAGTTCAATAATCTTTCGAATTAGAGTTAAAAACTGCGATAAGTTTGACCATTTTAAAGTTAAAGCCAGTTAAGGCAATAATAATCAAAAACATGAAAAGTTCTGTAACTACGTAACGGTTGAGATTTAACCATATGCGTAGAGCAATACTTTTCACCATTTATGGTCCTCTATCACCCTTTAAAAAGTTTGCACTCACGAGCCTAACACCCTGTAAAGCCTGCGCACTTTAGAATCGGTACACTTTCAACCGGCTGCCGCTCAAAAACGGTGTCACTTGGAAAAAAATGTTGTTAGAAGCAATTGAAGCTTATCTATTGTAGTTTGTAGGAAACATATAAAATTTGCTGTTTTTATATTTTTATATGAACTATTGTTCTGAATTCGTAAATAGTGCCAGTTTTTTCTGCACACATTGAGCAAAAACCAATCATTGTCAGATTCAAGATTTGTGTAGGAATATATAATTATCAAACCCACCAATTACGCAGTATAGAATAGTTCTTGGTATTATGATTGTTGATTAAGGGAGGTAAAATATTCCATGAGTGTTTTAAAATTTCCAATATAGCTATGGTAAGCCTTTGAAGGGTTTAATGAAAAATCGAAGACTTGCATAGATATTTAAGGTCAAAAAAGTTGTTTTCGCATAAGCTTTAGTTCGGCAAATACGCATACGGGAAGGATACTATACGAATAGTATTGGTATACAAGAAACCAATGATTTGATGCAGAACAATATTAATAATCGTGGCTCGAAAGTTGTATGGACTATTGCTGATGAAATTCATTGGATGTGTTTTGATGGCGTGAAATATCTAACGATTTTTTAAATAAAACTGAATCTACTCAGAAGTTTTTTATTTGTGATCTTAGAATCACATCTATAGTTCCATAATCTATATGGTTTTGAGTGTTTTATCCATGAAAACCATCTTATTTTAGGCTAATTATGAGGAGTTAGCCTTAAGACTGTTAATTTCCGACTACTGTGAGAGAAAACTGCTAATAATTCCAAAAATAATCCAGGTTTCGATATGAATTAAGTTGGGCCACTTGAATTGGGGAATTGTAGATCCAAAAAACGATCTCAGGAAATATTATTTCATAAAAAAATTCTTTGAGTAAAATTATGTTTTGAATATAGCGAATGGACAATAAGGCTATAAGTTTATTATGGTCTTGTGAACCATATTTGTCAAGAGTTTAATGCCGTAACTTGTTTTGAGCATATGTTTGATGAGCATAATTTTGTTACTTCTTGAAATATCAGCCCGTAAACTGTGAAATTTAAAAACATTGGCGATCATTGGTTTGTGCAGAATAAAATGGCATGAATTTCACAATCAGGTCAAAATTTTATCTTGAAGAAATAAAATCTGATTTTTTCATATTTTTCCTACAAAATACAATAAATAATTTGCTTCTTACAGCATTTTTTTCTAGGGTAAACCGTTTTTGATCTGCAGCCGGTAGAAAGCGTACCGATTCTAAAGTGCGCAGGCTTTATAGGGTGTAATGATTTTTCACAAACATGTTTTTCGATGCATTTTCAACATGAATATATTTTTTAATTACTTTTGAATTTTTTTTTTGAACATTTCAAAAATTAGGGTATGAGTTTCCATTATCCATAGAATAAGTTTGTCATTGATAAAAGAAACTACGCACGAAAAAAAAATCAAAATTCACCCGAAATGCTCAATAATCATGTTGAAATATTTTTCTATGTTACACTTTATCCACAATGTTAGTAGGTAGCACAAATATCTACAAAAGCACGCTAAAATATTGGAAATCGATTAAGCAGTTTAAAATTTATAAGGTCTTTATGTTAAAATAGTAAAAAGAATAAAAAAAAATAAAAAAGCTTTAAATTCATATTTTTCTTTGTGATTATAGGAAATAAGGCTCTACAAGTATATGACAAGAAAAAATCAAAGAAATGCATGCAAAAAGATTGAAAAAAGGTGAAAATTGCGAAAGTTTTTTTTTTTTATTACTTATTCGTTTATTTGGAAGGCTCGGGCGCCACATGGGCATAACTGAGCCGAAATCTTTTGTTTTTACATTGATTTTACATTTTACAATTTATTACTGCCTTAAGACTATGTTAGTTTGGGAAGCCGAAGTACTCGCGGCTGTTTCGAGGTTAAGGATTGAAAAAAAAAAAATAAAAATAAAATTGGGAAGGACGGGTTTATGGGTTTAAAACTAAATTATTTGCTAACTTATACTAAAAACATTGACGGGACAAATTGTCCATATCTGTAACGGAACCAAAAAGAAAGGACTTTATTGGTAGACAACGACAAGAAGAGGACAAACGGAAGGGGGGCGACGACAGACAGGGTCGAACAACAAAACCAAAAGGCAGACAACGAAAACAAGGAACGTACTACATCAAACTCTTACATCAACATGTTTCAAAAACTGGTAAATCAGGTTCATGTATTCCAAATCAAGTCCTGCCAACACTTCTCTAACGGGTTTCTGTTGTTTTCCTCGGACCCGGAGAATTTCATGCAGCTCAGATCTGACCTCACGATACTCATCGCATCCCCACACGACATGTTCGATATCCTGGTAAGCCACGCCACAGACACAGAGATTGCTTTCTGAGAGCTCAATACGGAAGGTATGTGCATTCAACAAATAGTAGTTGGACATCAGCCGACACATTACACGAATTAAATCGCGGCCTAAATCCAACCCTTTGAACCATGGCTTCTTCGACACCTGTGGAATGATGAAGTGCAACCATCTACCCATCTCTCCATCTCTCCATTTGTGTTGCCAGCTGATCAAGGTCTCCTGACGGGCCAATGCAAAAAATTCGTCGAAGGCGATTTGACGCTCGTAAATATCGCCTCCGCTAGCGCCCACCTTAGCCAGAGAGTCCGCTTTCTCATTGCCCGGAATTGAGCAATGTGAAGGGACCCAAGCTATGGTGATGATGTATGAGCGTTTGGACAAAGCACTCAAGACTTGGCGTATTCCATTCAGGAAGTACGCTGAGTGCTTCATCGGTTTCATTGACCGAACAGCCTCCAGAGAGCTAAGACTGTCGGTAAAAATGAAGTAGTGCTCAGGTGGAAGAGTGCAAATGTACTCTAAGGTGTAGTATATAGCCGCTAGCTCAGCAATGTATACCGAACCTGGCTTTTGAAGCATGTAGGTGGCGCTATGAAATTCGTTGTAGACACCGAAACCACTCGAATCATCGGTTTTCGAACCGTCTGTGAAGAACTGTCTGTCCCCGCTAACATGCCCGAACTTACTTGCAAAGATCTGTGGAATACCTACGGAACGAAAAGATTCCGGAATACCGGTGATCTCCTCCTTCATAGAGAGATCAAAATCCACTGAGGAGCTGTCGAAGTTTGAGAAGTTGTCACGATTGGTGTTAACCGGAGATGGGCTTACCTCCAGCGTCATGTACCAGTAGTACACACTCATAAAACGAGTTTGAGGGTTCTGTTCGAGCAGCTTTTCGAAATTTTCTATGACCAATGGATTCACAACCTCGCATCGGATGAGGAACCGGAACGATAACTCCGCAAAGCGGTCTGTCAGAGGCTGTACGCCAGCGAGTACCTCTAAACTCATAGTGTGAGTTGAGTTTATGCAACCTAACACGATCCGAAGACAACGGTACTGAACCCGTTGAAGCTTCAGCAAGTGTGTTTTCGCCGCGGATTGAAAACAGAAGCTACCGTATTCTAAAACCGACAGAATGGTTGTTTGGTACAGCCTGATCAGATCTTCCGGATGTGCTCCCCACCATGTTCCGGTAATAGTTCGCATAAAGTTGATTCGCTTTTGGCATTTCTGTATCAGATACACAATGTGCTTCCCCCAGGTGCATTTGGAGTCGAACCAGACGCCGAGATATTGAGAAGACATGCTATGAGTGAATGTCTTACCCATCAGATGGAGCGGAAACTTTGCCGGTTTGTGTTTTTTAGAAAAGACAACAATCTCAGTTTTCTCCGGAGAGAATTCGATACCCAGCTTGAGAGCCCAAGTAGACAAATTGTCCAAAGTATCCTGTAGTGGTCCTTGCAGATCGACTGCTATTGATCCCGTTATAGAAACAACACAGTCATCCGCAAGCTGTCTTAACGTGCAATTTTCCATGAGACAATCATCTACAGGGGATAGACAAAATGATCGGGACAGGCAAATTTTTCACTTTCCAAAAAATGTTTAACTAGCTGTAACTTTTCGAAAAGTGCATCAAATATTCTCAAATTTTTACTGTAAGTTCTTCAACTAGTTGTGTATCAGTGAACAAAATTTGGAAAAGATAGGACAATTTTTCACGAAGTTATAAAGATTTTTGAAAAAGATAAAATTATCCGATAGCCAACTTTGAGCTGTTATATCTCCGGATTCAATGAACCGATTGCAATGAAATTTTGACCATTCATGACTTATATAATAAACTCTGGAAAGCATTTAACTTAACTTGAAATTTTTAAGAAGCGAAAAAGTTATAGCGGTTTTATTTTTTCACGATTTTTTAGTAAATTGGTCTATTTTTAATATGCACCCCATTACTTTTTCAATTTATTGGCGGTTATGTTGTTACTTTCCTTCAAAACGCATTTATATTTAAGTCAATTAGAGGGAAACTAAATGAACTATAATTTGCATCTTGAATTTTGAAACGATGTTGATGTTTTGGAGAATTTGGTGTTTCATTAGAAAAATAATCTAATCGTAATAATTTTGTTCTGTGTTAAGAATATTAAGTTAAGTCAGTGGTTTTTCATAGTTCATTATATAAGTCATAAATGGTCAAAATTTCATTACATTCGGTTCATTGAATCCGGAGATATAACAGCTCAAAATTGGCTATCGGATAATTTTACCTTTTTCAAAAATCTTTATAACTTCGTGAAGAATTGTCCGATTATTTCCAAATTTTGTCCATTGATACACAGCTAGTTGAGGAACTTACAGTAAAAATTTGAAAATATTTGGTGCACTTTTCGAAAAGTTACAGCTTATTGAACATTTTTTGAAAAGTGAAAATTTTGCCTGTCCCGATCATTTTGTCTATCCCCTGTATGTCTCTAACATAAAAATTGTAAAGAAGGGGGCTAAGACATGAACCCTGGGGGAGACCCATGTAGCTAATTCGTGAAACTGTCAAGTCGCCATGAGCAAAACTCATCTGCTTCTCAAACAGCAAATTATACAAAAAGTTGTTCAAAATTGGTGAAAGGCCACTTTCGTGTAGTTTGTCGGTGAGAACATCGACACAAACTGAATCAAAAGCTCCCTTAATATCCAAAAACACTGAGCCCATTTGCTGTTTTTGAGCAAAGGCAAGCTGAATTTCTGAAGAAAGTAACGCAAGACAGTCGTTCGTTCCTTTGCCTCTGCGGAAACCAAATTGTGTATCAGACAACATGCCATTCGATTCAACCCATTTGTCCAGTCGAAAGAGAATCATCTTCTCCAACAACTTCCGTAGACAAGACAAAATCGCGATTGGACGGTACGAATTATGATCCGACGCGGGTTTCCCGGGTTTTTGAATAGCTATCACTCTCACTTGCCTCCAATCATCCGGAATGATGTTGTTATCCAGGAACTGATTGAACAAGTTCAACAAGCGCCTCTTAGCGACGTCGCACAGTGGAGCACCTAGTACATCAAAACTGATCAAAATTATTTAGACGCATTTTTACAACCCAAATGCAACCCAAATTAGTAATGAAACGTATTTCATAGTTTTCGTATTTTTTTATTTCGTCATTAGGGTGACCAATTTTATGATTGTAAAAGTCAAGATTTTTCGAAACTAAAATTTTTCAAAAAATCGCAACTTTTGAACCAGTTGACCAATTTAAAACTTCTTTTTTTTTTGCTTGAAAGCTGTTGAGTTCTAGTTTTCAGCAAAAATACGTTCAGAGGACCAAATAGTGTTTTAAGGCAAATAATATCATATAATAATATAATTATCACGATTTTTTCAAAGTGTTGCAACTTTTGAAATCGGAAATATCCGGAAGGTTTTCTTTCTGCATTTGAAAGAGGAACAATAGTTTTATCATACACTAAACGCAGATTTTCCGGAAACAGCCGGAAAATCAACTTATTTCATTTTTAATGTACGGTAAAGGATTCCATCAAATATTTTTTTCAATATTTTCATATATTGTATGTAAATTCAACGTCAATTTGTTTGGGTTTCAAATTAACAGAATAACAACATTAACCTTCTTTAACAAACTGCATTATTGAATTGATTGACTATCAATTTCATTTACTTTGTACGGTCAAAACTAGCACGCGCTGTGAGTTATATCAAAGAAAACGGCTAAACTTCAGCTTCACTTAACCTCTTCTGATAAGCGTAAACAAAACATTTGTACACTGCTTAGCTGTCAAACGATTACACGATAACTACACTTGGCAAAAACACAACGGAAAACCCAATTACTTCATTTTGAGTTTTTCCACTTATGATCAGGTTTTGATCTGATTTACTCCAATGTGCGTCGGGGAGATTTTTAAGCAAGTTGAAGTTAAGGCTCAAATAACTATCATTCAGTCATCAGCAATCATCAATTATTCAAAAGCAGTTTTCTTCCTCTAAGTCACAAAACCGTCATTGAAAATTATTTCACTGTTATCCAGATGGTGGCCAGAATGCAGTGATAAAATTTTATCAACATTGGTTGAGATTTCAGCGAGAAAACTGCTTTTGAGTTTTTGCTAAGCGATGATGGTTTGTTTCCTCTTAATGCGATCCATTCCTGGAGCGGAATTGTTACATGAAAGAAGAGCAAGTGAGAATTCAACCATCGAAAACGGCCTATCCATGTCGTCCCTATCCTCGGAAACATCACGAATTATTCGCTCCACGGGTACGGAATCTGGACAAACTTTTTTTGCGAACTTGAGAATCCACCGAGGAGAGCTTTCTCGATCCTCGTTTACCGACGACGCGTTACGCATTCTTCTCCCGACGTTCCAAAGAGTTCTCATTGATGTCTCGCGCGATAAACCCTCGACGAACCGACGCCAGTAACCGCTTTTCTTCGCCTTGATCAAGTTCTTAAACTTGCCTTCAAGGGCAGTGTACCGCTTGAAGTTTTCGACCGACCCGCGTTTCCGAAACTCTTTGAACGCAGCGGACTTCTCGCGATAGATTTCTGTACACTCGCTATCCCACCACGGATTGGGGGGTTTCCTGCGAACCGACGGACCTGGAACTGGCCGACGTTGTGCCTGAAGCGCGCTACTGATGATCAGTTCTGATAGAAACTGATACTCTTCCCGCGGTGGAAGAATTTCTACCGATTGCTCTCCGTCGATAATTGCTTCCGCGTACTTTCCCCAGTCAATGTGTTTTGTGAGGTCGTAGGAAATGTCGATAGATGGAGGTTGACGTGAACCATTGGAAATAGAAACAACGATCGGAAGGTGATCACTACCATGGGGATCCTGGATAACCTTCCATGTACACTCCAGCGATAGTGAGCTCGAACAAATTGAGAGGTCTAATCGGCTGTCTCTAGGACGGCCATCTTTAGCTGGAGGTGCCACTCGCGTAACTTCTCCGGTGTTCAAAATTGTCATGTTGAAGTCGTCGCAGAGGTCATATATCAAAGTTGAACGGCTGTCATCGTACAGTTCCCCCCAGCCTGTACCATGGGAGTTGAAATCCCCCATGAGCAGCCGTGGCTCAGGCATAACCGAGCAGATGTGGGCGAGATCCCTGCGAGATATCGCAGTTCTCGGTGGAAGATATATGGAGGCAACACTGAGGGTTTTACCTCGGATAGTCACCTCACATGCGACGGCTTCGATGCCTGTCATCGGTTGAAAATCGACTCTGTAAAATGAGTGCTGCTTTTTGATCCCTAAAAGCACCCCTCCGTACGAGTCGGACCGATCAAGACGGATAATGTTGAAATCGGAAAAAGGTAAGGTTACATCGGGTGTCAGCCATGTTTCGGATAGCGCAAAAACATCGCATTGTAAATTGTTAACTAAAAACTTGAAAGCGTCTAATTTTGGTACGATACTACGACAGTTCCAGTGTAGCACAGAAATCATATCTTCGACCTCGGTGATTAAATTAGCCATCGAAAGATACGAATGTCGCAAGGAGGGGCATTTTAGAAGCCAACTGCTTCAAAAGAGGAGACACACAAGGAAGAAGTGCTTTGACAATGCTCTTCACTGAGTCAGAAGCATTAAAGAAGTTAAGGATGATGTCTACGATGCCAGAAAGCGTGAACATCGGAGCACCAAGGGGTTGTTCCTGGTTCTCCGAATGCTGTCCCTCTGGCTGAGAAGTCGAAAAAATTGGGACATCTGGGATTTTTGATGTTCCCGGGAGCGAAGGAAAGTCTCGTTCATCTTGGATTTTGAATCCAGGAGGTGAACGTTTGGCGCCTTTCTTAACACTCTTAGAATTTGTCACGGTGGGTTGGGGGTCACTGCTAGGCAGATTCCGAGGTTTTTTGGTGGGTCTCTGGAGCCTCACCCGTTTCCTCGTTTCACCCTTAAAAACAAAGGGAACCCCGTCCCCGACCTCAGAGTCAGAGCCCTGATCATCGAGAGACAAAGACGAGTAGATGTTGCGTGATTCAACGACCGGAGCAGCTTGTCTCAGCATTTCGGCGTAGCTTCGCCTTGAACGCTGCTGCAACGATCGTTTTTGATGTTGTTTTCGCTGTATGTACTTCGGGCAAACATTGAGATCGTGTGGACGGTCGCTACCACAATAAACACACTTGGGCGGCGTTTTACACGCACCGTCTACATGTCTCTCCCCGCATGTTGCACAGCGAGGTTTATTGCTGCAGTACTGGGCGGTGTGGCCCAGCTGCTTGCAATTGATGCAATTCATTACCTTCGGTACATACAGCCTCACAGGTAGCCGAAGTTTGCCAATCACCAGCAGATCTGGTAATGCAGATCCGGAGAAGGTCACACAAAATTCTTCAGATGGTGTGTAAACCTTCTTCTCGCCCTCCTGGGATACCGAATGCAGTTGCCGGCAATCCAGTATCTGGACAGGAGGTAGAGAAGGGTTATGGAAACGACCACAGCCTTGCATGATCGTTTCGCAGGTCAAAGATGCGTCGGCGACCTTCCCCGAAATCTCTATCGACGCGCTCGGAAGGTAAACGAAGTACTCAAGTGTAAACAACTCGCAGGCCACAATCTCATTAGCGTGTTTTCGGTCGCCTACTGTCACCCGAAGCTTAGCTGTACCGACCATGTCAATGGAGACAACGGAAGAATACCGCTTAGTCAGATCCTTGCTGATTTGAACGGTGTTCAAACGTTTGCCTTTGGGTCGGAAGAAAACAACATATGGCCCGCCAAAGTCGGGAGGGTAGGCCTTGAGGCGGGGGGACGTGGAAACAGATTTGCTGTTGGTGTCCATTGGAGAAGCAGCAGGGTGAAGGGAGACAAAGGGGTTCGCATTTATATCGCCTTGTTGGCTCGAGCAATCCGATGCCAATAACAAAGCTTCGCTGATGTGGTACGACGTACCCCCGCCATCATTGTCATCGCCCATTGTGGCAGCTAACTACCACCACGGGGCACTCAAAAATCTTAAACTAACACTTATCACGGGGACGAAATAATCAAAAAACAAGGGACAAAATTAACTGTACAGGGAAAGTGAGGAAAAAAAAGGAAAAAAACTGCTTATATACCAAATTAAATCTAATCAAAGAGACAGTGGAGAGGAGGGAACAACGAGGGGTAACTTTGAATACTTAGCTTTGTGCTCTAAAACAGAGGCTCGACGACGACAGGTCCAAGCGATGGGATCGCCCGCACTGGGAGGAGGCGCGCGGTTGAACGCTCTCTGCTCTTCTCTCGGTGGGCTGCTGCTGTCGACGACGATGAGCTTGGGTACTCACTGGAAGAACCCGACCACGGCCGCGCGAGCGGCGCGGTATGCGGGGGGTGCTGCACTGTTGTGCTCGATGAAATATCAATGCGCCACGTGATATAATGAAAACGTGAATTTTTTACTCAAACCAAACGAACTTTTGCGGCAAAATTTGTGGCCTAGCCAACCGCACGCGTCCCACTAGGGATTATCACTTAATAACTTGATCACTCGGAAACACTAGCACGAAAAAAGCCACCGAACTGAAAAGTATCGGGAGACAAACCGGACGAACGAAAAGATGCGACTGTCTCGCACGAACGCTCGCCAAAGAGTGAAAATTGCGAAAGTTATCGCACTTATAGAGAAAATATCCTTTTATGACACGAAAATTCAACTTTCAGGCGTTTGATCTCAAGCATTTTTGGATCAAACTCAGAGGTTTCTCTTTTTATGTGATTTGGAACCAGAAGAGCATATGAATTCAAAGATTCAACAACGTTTGAAATCAAAACCACACCCTTATGCCTTATCAAAAAGGGCGCAATCAAACCATGCTGATGGTGTCTGAGACAGATTCCCAGTCGGCTAAGGGACTTTTTGTAATGAACATTTGCTTGACTTGCTTGAGCATAGAACAATTTTGTGGCTGCCACAATTTGCAAAGCACTCAGTTAATAGCTGAAGAAGTGCAGAAAGCTGAGTGGTAGGCTCTCGCACTTAGTGGGGATATTATAAAAAAAGAAAATAAAAACAAACAAGAGAATAACAAGAAAAATCAATATAAGGATGTTTTCTAAACATTTATCCTGGAATCGCTTCCAGAGTTTCTATATTACACTGAAAATTATCCAGGATTTTTTTTACAATAATATTTTCAGGTACTTTTCCAGGTACCTTTTTTAAAGCTAGATTAAAAAGTATAAGCTTTATTGTAAAAGTGTCAGCTTTATTTAAAAAGCTAGATTTAAAAGTATAAAAACAAACATCCCGACCCCCAACATCTCATTTTCAAAATGCTGGCATTTCGTCAATTTTCATCCATTTTTTTTTTTTTGAAGTCATCCTTAATCGATCAGAAATTGGTGCAAGTTTATTACACCAAAGCGGCCTTGCAATATCCGGAACCATTCCGGAGATATACCGGATTGTACTGGGGTCTTAAAGGCTGCCGAAATGGCTAAAAATGATTATTTCGTGTGTTATTATGTATGTTCGAACCTTTGTTTTGGAGTGGAATTTTCATTGCGTGCAATAAAACACAACTGCGCTAACAGATTTGAATAAGTTAACCCATCCAGATCACCGTGACAGGTTCCGCGGGGGCCTCATTGGGGACACTTCTGGTTTTCATCCAAAACATGGTGTGCGACATATCAAACTTCATGATTTAGAATGACTTAGTCAAAAACGATACCCTGCAGCCTGTATCAACTAACATGGCCACCGAGGAACATCTAGCTTAGGTCCCACGTGGGTGACATCGAGGACATTTCTGGTTTGCAACCAACACATGCCGTGCGACGTATCAAACTTCATGATTTCAAGAGAATGGGGTAGACAAAATTGACTGAAGTATGTAGCAACTGACATGGCCGCTCCAGAACACCTGAAACAGATTCCGCGGGGGCCTCTCAAACACAATAACACGCGAAATAATCACTTTTAGCCATTTGGCAAAACAGACCCCTCCCTCACCCTCTGACCACAGTACAATTCGGAATATCTCCGGAATGGTTCCATATATTACATGACCACTTGAGTGTAGTAAACTTGCACCAATTTATGATCGCCAAGTGCGAGTTCGAAAAAATCGGATGAAAATTGACGAAATGCCAGAATTTAAAAAATGAGTTGTCGGGGGTCGGGTATGTGAAGGTTCATAATCGATCTGGTTGTGGTTTCAAGTTGTACTTAATTTATATATTTATTTCAAAAATCTGTATTTACGAGATTTTAACAACTGACTAGTTCATCTTAGACCCTGAGGATGGACTTCCTTTCGGCAGCCTATATATTGCACCCAAATTGTATAAGAACTCGACCTGGATTTTATCCCGAAATTGTTACTAAAGCTCCAACCATAAGATTTTCCAGAGTTAAAACTGTTTCAGATATTCTAGGAAAAAATTCAAAAAAACAATTGATTGATTGATTGATTTGTCTTTATTTGAGAGACTTTCAGCCCTTGGCTGGTTCGTCTCTCCACCCTCAAATTCTGTTGGAAATCTCGAGAGACACAGCAGCTTAGTCTTTTTAAAGAAACTTCGTATTGTATATTTTCAAAACTTTTATTTTAATAAATTTAAACCTGTGAATTCTTAATCGGTTGCCTTGGAGCAATCCTATAGAATGTTCAGAAATTTCACTAAATTGCAAGAAGGCTCTTTGCGCTGAGAGCTTATACTAGTGAGACTTTCTAGATATAAAAAGAAATTTAGGAATTTCTACAAATGGCCGGGGTTCTGCTAAACCGAACTAAGCGCCAAAAACTTTATTCCGAGATAATCAAGCTTAAAGTTCAACCAGTCACAAATAAACAACAGCTAAGATTATTTGAAACTTTTCCGCACACTTGTAACTTACAAGCCTTTATTAACCATCAGAGATGAAGTATATATGTAAATTATTTGAAATCATTGATATAATCACATTTAATTTCTCAGTGCTTTGCACTCAGTTCACTCTGGCTGAACAAAAAGATTGGAATATGGTTTATAGTTCAGTGTGGCTGACTGTGTTTCTTTGTTTCAGAGAAAACCAGTCGGATTATGAAAAAATCTTGTTTTTTCATCATTTATGAAGTTGAAATCGATATCACTCACAATCCTTACATCAATCAGAGAGGACGCGTATAGTATGGTAGCACAGAGGTCTCAAAAAAGTGTGAAATATGCCGTTTGAACGGCAGAAACCCTCCCAGTCCAGCCCTTCCCACCCATGTTTTGTTTTTTCATAGGCAGTGCATGTGCACTAATGTGCAGGTACAGAGCAAGAGTGATTATGTCAAATGATGTCCTGCATGTCCTGAAGTCCTGAGATGTGAAAGTGGAGCAATTTGTGTACTTCAAATGTATGCTGGTGGAAGAAAACCATGAAAATGTTCTGCCAAAGTGAACCAAGACAAAAAAAA
Source organism: Aedes albopictus (assembly GCF_035046485.1). Classification (NCBI taxonomy): domain Eukaryota; kingdom Metazoa; phylum Arthropoda; class Insecta; order Diptera; family Culicidae; genus Aedes; species Aedes albopictus. The sequence continues at coordinate 199,922,915 of NC_085137.1, read as the reverse complement.
AATCAAAAAATAATGAAAGAGATTCGAACTTGGATCATTCAAGTGATAACCAAGCGCGTTACCTCTAGCTCATTTTACCTAGCTGAAGGTCAGTCGTTAAGTCTGAATCAAGTTCTAAACATTCTTCTCAAGGATGGTTTTTGTGAAAACGCTATTTTTCGATCAGCCAAAGTGAACCAAGTGTTTGATTTTTTTCAAGCTCTATTATTCTAATTAGCCTTGTTGTTCAATGACGGCTTCTGTATTACATTATCAGTATGAGGTGTGTCGACATAATGCAGGTATTCAAAATCAGTTAATTTTTGTATTGTTGAGAATAAATTGATTCTGAAATGCAGTGGATTTGGTTCGGTCTGGCTGAATGTGATTTGGAAAAATGGCAATCAGCGCCATCGAAACATAATTGGATCCTGCAACACCCATATTTCTAATTACGTGTTCAATTCTATCAAAGATTGTTAGTATGAGTCGGTTAGAAGTTAGAAATCTGACGGTGATGAGGAGAACTTGAAATGTTCATCATCTGGGCCAAAACTGAAATATTTCGCTGATTCTATGGAATGGTTTATAGTTCACTCTGGTTGGATGCAATTTTATATTTTGTATGTTCTGCCACACAGAAATTTTGAATTTACTCCACGAAGAGCTGTCAGAATTACTGGTTTTTAATATGGAAGGAAGATCATCTCATTTTTCATTCAATGGTTAAGAAAACTCAATTTTTCAAAAAATGGTCTTTAGTTCGGTTTAGCAGAACCCCGACCAAATAATAATAATGTTTCGCCTTATTATACCTAGCGTATTGCTTTTTTTTAAAGGTGTCGGATCATTTTGCGGTCGTTGACAAAGTGGTTTGTGTACTGTTCGAACAAGTGATCAAAACTCCGATCTGTGAGATACTCACACACTGACGTTTTTAAAGCAAATCAAATGTAATGAGGTGAAACCGAAATACAGTAAGGACCCGATTTTGTCAGTGTAATCAGTGTAATCAGTTTTTGTACCTTTTAATTCCATCCTGTTTTGCTTACCCTTTGACAGATACGCGTATTTCGACTACCATTTGTAATGCTCCTCAGTTTCAGTTATCCACTGTTGATAACTAACACTAAGGAAAATTACAAGTGGTAGTCGAAATACGCGGGTCTGTTAAAGGATAAGCAATACTAGGCGGAATTAAAAGGTAGGTACAAAAACAGATTACATTCATTCGAAGAGGGTATTCTGCTAAAAGGGTTCGAGAAGGCGGTACAAGATATGATAAACAGAGTAATGTGTTCCAAAGTTTTCGTTCGCATTCGAGTTTTTTCAAGCAACCACTCTTGTTCGTGTGGGATGAATGTAAAACTCAGAAATCCCTACAAATGTATGACTTTTTTCAAATCGATGGCTTATCTATTTTTTGACATTACGCTGTTATAGTGGAATCGCATATTGCAAAGCTCAAGCTGTTCGGTGAAAAAACCTTCAGTTTTCGCTAGATATATCTTGAACAATGTGTGAAATAGGTATCGCTACTGGCACCATCACAAAAAACTTTATTTTAATCATCATGATTGGTTGAATGGCTATCCACACTCCACAGCTTTTGTTCCAAATCCATTTTTTCGTCGTGCCAAAAATTTATTTGAGCTGATTTCACAAATGGACCAACCGCCATCCGACATAGAATGTCAAACAAGAAACGGAAAATCCAAACTCCATTTCCACTCTCAGTCAGCATTGCCAGCAGCCAGCGTTAGGAAAGCATGTTCACTGTTCAGCATCCACAGTAGCTAACCACCGCCGCAATTTATTGGCCGTAAATTTTTGGTCAAAATTCTCTCGTGTGAAAATGACATCTTCTCCGCTGGGACCAAAGCCCCCGTTGATCCCCAGTATTTAGGTAGGTACTTGACTGCAGTAAATGCAGCTTGGTTTCGTTGTAGGACCACTTGTTTTCAACGAATGCAACCATGCCTGGACTCGTTTGCCTTCTCTATATGGTATCACGTTCTACGAAACAAACTCTCCCCCTTTTCGGTGTTTATATTTCGGAACAATCTTTCGTCGGCAATAATTAATACCCTCCGATCGTTCTCTTCTGGATCTGAAGTGCGACATAAGTTTTGAGTGATTATGACAAAAAAAAATGAAGTTACTTAGCTTCGTTAAGACGCTCAACCAGTCCATAAAGAGCAACCCAAACAAATGAGTGATATGCCGCTCGCTAATGAAATTAGCTCCCACAATTTGTAGCTACCGTCTTCGGTGGTAAACTTGAGATGCTCCCTATCGAAAGTCGGTGGTTCCTTATGCCAGCACCAATCAACGTCATTGTACGACAACATCGGACCGGGACAAACTCATCATGGCAGCGCTAACAAACTGCATCATCGAACGCGAGCAGTCGATGTAATGCGGGAAAAACAAAAAAAAAACAATTTCAAAGACGACGTGTGGAAAATGAGAAAAATTCCCAGAACGAGATGTTATCGTTCGCCGAACGAACAAAGAGGAGTCGCGCCACATGTGAAATCCCTATACGCTTCTTGTCGCTTGACATCGACCTCGTGACAAGTTCTGCTGTTGGTGAGGGTGCTGTTTGACATGCTTTAAAGCAGTCTAACTGGAATTGATCCACAGCGATAAGAAGGATCATTTCTCGCGTTTTTGGTTAATTTTAGTGTTTGTGATGTGTACAAGAGGGCCTGTTGTGTTGAGCTGACACAAAAAAAAAATCGGTAGGGAGCAGCCAGCTGAACGACCGATAGCGTTGTTCGGTGGATGAACTACATATCTCAGAACATAAGTCATAATTAATGTGGAGCGATTTGACATGCGGTTGTGGTTTTTGTGATGTCTTACGCATGGTGTAGAACAATGTTGATAGTGTCTTAAAATATCAAGGGTTGCGTGCAGTTAAGAACACTATGGAAATTGATATAAGTATGATTTTTATCGTGAATTATTATCATTATTATTCATCAAGACAGCTTAACAAAAATTAAAAATTCCATTTAGACGACTTTATAAAAAGTTGTTGAATTACAATCCTGGCAGATGAATGGGACCCCCCCCCCCCAATATACAGTAAAACAATACACAAATCCTTTGCAGGCCCTAGAGCCACCCTTCTGATGGTTGTTAATTCAGGGGCGTTCCCTCCTATTTGGAAAAGATGCAAATACTTATAAAAATAAACAGATACATGTATATTTTCATGAGAGACACATTTGCAATGCGCCTATAAATATTTCCCTTACTTTGCAGAGTTGCCAAACATTTTGAATGCCCGGCCAGCAATTTGGTTGTTATATCGAAATTGCAACTGAAATAGTCACACATATATAGCATTAAAGAAATCGTATTCAATGCACGAAACAAGCATATACATACTAAAGTGGAGGCCATATGGAAACATATATACGATTACTGCGATCCCATCCAACACAATTTACGATTTCTCGAAAAATTTCTACGATTTTGCCGATTTTATCCGTTTAAATATACGATTATGCATGATCTTATTACGATTGAGTGTACCAATATACGATTCAAGATTTTCAAATAAAATAAATGGTGTTCAGTGGGAATCGATCTTAAGTCCTTTGATTGAGAACTGCGCGTTATCTCTATTGGCTACATTGCCAAGTTAAAAATCGAGAATTTAAAGTGAATCGCATGAAACGAAAAAAAAGCATGATCCGGTGCGAGACTTGTGGTGCGAGCGTTGTTGTTGTGCATTGAGTGGCACCAAAAGTGGTGCCGTGCCAGAGGTCCGGAATTCATATCGTTGTTAGAATCTATACATCACTTATTGTAAGTCATCTGCTAGTATGAAAACCTATATATTTGGTTGAAATTATTGCTACCTCAACCACGGTGTGTGACCATGTGTCAACAACAACAAAAATATTAATTTGTGATAAATACCATTATTTTTTTTCTCTCCACCATACAAATATGTAAACAAAGCCATTTACGATTTCCGAGATTAGGATGCGACTATTAAAAGTGCAGTAACAATCATAAGCGACTGTAAAAATGAATATACGATTTCTACGATTTCATTCACTTCGTATACGACGCAAGTGTGACGAAAACGATCAATATGCAACATTGTTATAGTTGTATACGATTTCGCAGATTTTCATCATACCTTTAGGTAGCAAGCTCGATTTAGCGAATTCATATACGATGTGAAGCGACGATTTCCACGATTCAAAGAAATCAAATATACGATGCTAGCGATCTTGCAGCTTGACACTAAGATTGTATGTTTTTTTTCACGATTATATCCGATTCTGTTCGATCCTACCGATAGTATCTCGCACCTTTTATTATCGGAGACGACTATATGAAACAAAATCGCAATTGAAATATAACTTGGCATGAAATGCGATTTTACGCAATCATTGTCAACAAATATACATATTATTAAACAATTCTGATTCAATATATGAAAATATTCGATTTTTTCCACACAATGATTTACGATATGTAGTTGGCTGGATGGACATAGAAAATCGCGGATTAAAAAAGTACTAATAGGGGGATTAGGGGCATAATGGACACTCGGGGCGAAATGGACACCCCTGTTTTTGCCGAAACCGTTGACTTTTATGTAAAACTTTCAATGCATAAGTGTAAAGGAACAAGTCATTATTCTATTTTTCAAAAGTACAATTTATACTCCTTCGAAATAACCAAAATATCATTGAAATTGAAGAATGTTTTTCGTATGGTGGATTTCTTATAATTTCGAAGCAGCAGCAAATAAGGTATTACGAGTGATTGAGTGTGTCCACCATACAAACAAGTGAATTTTTAGCTTATCTACATGTATTCGCAGATTAAGCAATGGATGCAGTATTACATTTTTGATCAGAACTTACTCAAAATAGCAATTTCAATGTTATAGTCTATTCGGGGCGAAATGAACACTGGCAATTATGAATGGATGTACGCGCGTTGCATACTGTTAGGCGTTTTAGAGAGTTTGAAAAAAAATCGATCCGATTATTTTAGCCTAAATTTTATTTAATTAACTTTGAAGTTATGTAAACTCGTCTAAGATGGAGTATCATATCTGTGGTATTGATCTCCGTTGGCAAATTACTTAACTAGTCGATATTCTCAAAGATACAGCATAAAATATGCAGGGGTGTCCATTATGCCCCGATGGGTGTCCATTTCGCCCCGTACCATTCCTGCCAGCCCTAAAAAACACACGGTTTTCAATTCATTATTTCTTCACAATAATGACATTCTACCAGCTGTAAATGATTGAAATACGTAGGAAACAAGTTAAAGTTGTAAGCCAACTGATAATATGTTTAGTTTTTGTCGGTTATACAGGTCTAACATGCTCATTTGCTTAGGGTGTCCATTATGCCCCTAATACCCCTACAGCTATACCTCGACTTAGTGGCAGGGATTGTTGGCATGCACAGTGCAGTGCGAAAAAAAGTCAGTGCTTCACGCAATCTCAAGTGCTTGTCTTCCGTTTTTGCCGAGAGACCAAGACAGACGGAAACGTATGAGTGAGAGCTTTCTAAAAAAAGACAATCACACCGTCTACGACCTTGCGGCCTCTACAAACTGAATACATACTACTAACATTCGGCAACGGGAGTGAGAGTTTTCGTAACTGTGCGAGATACAAATCGCAGCACACGCACTACGGAGAGAGTGCTTATCACAGTGCATTTGTTTGTAAACCGGGGTCAAATTGATTTCCGGGTTGAAATTGATCAGTCGTTTTTGAAGTAGATAAAGCATTTTTTGAATAGTTTCCTTACAAATAGCATAAAGTATCAGATTTCAACAGCACAACACTTAAAACAAAACTTTTAAAATTATGCTTTTTCGAAGGGTAAAACGTCTGATCAATTTCGATCCGAAGATCAATTTGATCCCGGTTTACGGTACTTTCAACATACAGAAAAACACTTAATAAAGTAATTAGAGAGTTTGTGTTTTCTGCAAAGTTTTTAAGCTTGTCATGGACTTACAAGTGATGAATCGTTAGATTCGAAATTTAATCAATCTTGCGTAGAGTCAAGCACTGTGTCAAGCACAGAGATAAACACAGAGAGAGAGTGTATACGATAGAGAGCGAGGGACAGGAGACCACCAGCGTAAGGCAAAGAAAGCGTGCAACACACAACCAATTGCACGTTCTCGCCTCTCTCTAATTTGTTGAGCTGTCTCATAGCCTAGAGTTTTGAGTCGCACCCTATCCATCCTGCTTAGTGAACCCTCAATTATATAGATCCTCAATTTTATGTACATTTTATCTTGATTTTATGTACATTTTTTTTACTAGAATATTTTCAATATCCAATCAGTTCAAAACTTGTAGTTTGCACAATGATGATTCACAACGCAGGGGTTTACAGCCTTATGACACGTAGAGCACTTCATATCAATAGATTGTTCCATGGAGCACCCATAATACTGCTAAAAACACCTCATGGCATATCGTTTATATATTTAACTGATTCTCAAACTTCCCTTTCTGGCTTCATTTTTATAAAATGTATCTCTCGCTTTGTCGATGATCACGATGAGCGGTGTATAAGGGATGATTCTCTTGCGATATGTTTACAGATTCCTTAGCAATGACAACATTTTAAGCGGATGCATGCAAACTGCCCATTCGCCAGAGTTTTCCTCAAAGCTTTCCAACAAATTTCTTTAAAGATTTCTTATGATTTCCTCACACAGAATTGTAATTTATTCCTGATATTTTTGGTAGATGCCTTATATTGTCTTGTTTGAATTCCAAAATTTGTGGCAAATTCTATATAAATGGTCATTGTAATGCTTCGATTGCTGCCACGATATTTGATAAATTATTTCCAGTGCTGTCATGGTAAAATCAGATTTCAGTGCCCCTACACTGGTACATTGTCATGGATGAATTCCTGGATAAATCTCTGAAGCTTCAGCAATTCCTGAAGAAACTGCTGGTACAACTTCTGAAAGAATCCATGTTGAAATTTCTAAAGTTATTCTAGAAATATTGAAGAAGTCTCCAAAGATAATTCGGAAAGTATCGCTGAAGAAATTTCGGAAGGAATTAAAAAAACACTGCAAAATTCTGGAAGAATTTTTGAAAAACTTTCCGAAAAAACAGAAATATTTCAAGAATCCATGAATCCATAGATAGACTTTCTGAAAAAAAACCTGACCAGGAAAACACCTGGATTTTTTTCTTTTCTTTTAAACTACTTGGGATTTTTTGGAAAAAAAAATCCCGGAAAAATCCCCTAATAAAAGTCCTAAAAAATTTTTTTTAATGAATTCATGGAGGAATCCATAGAAAAATTCCTAGAGATATACTTGGTGGAAATCCTGGAGGAATTTCTGAGAAAATACATAGAGGAATACCCGGTGGAATTTCTGATGAAATTTCTGGGTGAATTTCTGCAGGAATCTCTGCTAGAATATCTTCCAGCTTTTCCGTAAGAATCCTTATGAGAATTTCTGAAAGATTGCGTAGAAAAAAAATTCTATGACATCCAAGAAATCTTTGGAGAAATTTCTGATAGAGAAATGTTTTTAAGGAATATCTTAAGGAGTGTGAAGAAATCTTGAGAATTTCCCTAACAATCTCTTGTACAATTTCTAAAGCAATTCATGGAGAAAATTCTTCTGAGCTTCTGAGGAATTTTGAAAGTGTTCTGAATTGTTGATTCTTAATGTATTCGTGAATCATTTTCTAAAAATATCCATGGAGTATTTTTTGGGAAAGTTAATAGAAGGTTTTCTAGATAAAAGTTTTGAAAAATTTCAGATTCCTCCTTGGAAGAAAATCTTAAAAAAATCCTTGATGCCTTTCTGAAGAAATCTATAGAGCAATTCCTAGAGGTATGCTTGGAGGAAATCCTGGAGTAATTTCTGAGAAAATACATTGAGGAATACCCGGCGGAATTTCTGATGTGATTTCTGGGTGAAGTTATGCAGAAATCTCTGCAATAATGTCTTTCAGCTTTTCCGTAAGAGTCCTTATAAGAATCTCTGGAAGACTTTGAAGAAAAATTTCTGAAGGATTTCATAAAGGATTTTCTAAGACTTCTAAGAAATCTTCGAAACAATTTTTGAAAGAGAAATGTGTTTGAGGAATACTAAAGAAATGTGAAGAAATCTTGAAAATTTCCTTAACCCCTTCGGGACGAATTTTTTCACCAACCTCGCTTCTGTAGAACGCGTCAGCGAGGTACAAATGACCCAACCGTCCTGAAAGAGTTAACAAACTCTTGTAGAATTTCGAAATCCATGGAGAAAATTCTTTGGAAAGCTTCTGAGAAAATTTTGAAAGAGTTCTGAATTTCTGATTCTTAATATTTCCGTGAATCATTTTCTTAACCCGCGAGTGGTCGCGTCGTGTACTGAGTACACGCACCATGAAAAAAGCACGCTTGTAGTACACTGCGTGACTGTGGTGGGCATTTTTTTTTTATTATAGTACAAATTGGGCCGAAGGGTTTCAGATTTGAAAATTTTTCCACAAGCTGGGCTCATAAATATATGAACAAAAAAAATTGAGAAAAATTCAGGGTCGCCTATTTTTCCGGAAAACTCAGGTGGAAATTCTTTGTTTGCCCCTGACACTACTTACTTTGAAAAATCATAACTCAAGAACCAAGCATCATAGAAACACACTTTTTTTAGGAAATGGTAGCAAATTTTCTCAGAAATAAAAAAAATATGAACTGGAAAAAGTTTTCCACGGAATTTTCTACAGTTGTGAAAATTTGTAAAGAAAAGCCGGAAAAGCAATGCTCGAACTCTTGGAAAATTTTCAAAAAATATTTTTGAGAAGTTTATTTCACAAGCTTTAATCGCTGAAATTTTTGGAATGCACTTTTTTTTCGTTTTTGAGTTATGGCCAGTTTCGTTGAAAATTGTCCAAATGTATGATATAAGCCTTTTCTTTGAAAAATTATAACTCAAGAACGAAGCATCGTAGAAACAAAGTTTTTTTTAATGAAACTGAAAGCAAATTTTCTCAGGAATCTATGTACGCATATATTATTTGGTCATTTTTCACATAATTGGCCATAACTCCAAAACGAAAAACAAGTGCATTCCAAAAATTTCAGCCATCAAAGCTTACAAAACTACCTTTTCAAAAATATTTTTTTGAAAATTTCCCGTGAGTTTGGGCATAATTTTACGGCTTTTTTTATGAATTTCCTCAACGGTGGAAAATTTTGTTGAAATCTTTTTCCTTCTGATATTTTTTTTCATTTCTGCGATAATTTGCCTTCATTTTCTTAAAACTTTGTTTCTACGATGCTTCGTTCTTGAGTTATAATTTTTCAAAGAAAAGGCTTATATGACACATTTGGACATATTTCAACAAAATTGGCAATAACTCAAAAACGATAAAAAAAACTGCATTCCAAAAATTTCAGCGATTAAATCTTATGGAATAACCTTCTCAAAAATATTTTTTGATATTTTTTTACAAGTTCGGGCATTGTATTTTACGGCTTTTCTTTTTGAATTTTCTCAACTGTGGAAAATTTGGTGGTAAACTTTTTCCATTTCATTTTTTTTTTGATTTCTGAGAAAATTTGCTTTCATTTTCCAATAAAAAACTTTTTTTATATGATGCTTCATTCTTGAGTTATGATTTTTAAAAGTAAGTAGTGTCAGGGGAAAACAAATAATTTACACCTGAGTTTTCCGGGAAAATAGGCGACTCTGAATTTTTCTCATTTTTTTGTTCATATATCCATGAGCCCTGCCTGTGGAAAAAGTTTCATGAAAATCTGGGACCCTTCGGCCCAATCCCGTACGGTAATAAAAAATGCCCTGGTGTCGTTGAGGGTGGCCGAGGACGCGACTGCTCAAGGGTTGAAAAATCCATGCACTATTTTAAGAAAGTTCATGGAAAGTTTTCCCGATGAAAGATCTAAAACATAGGGGAAATTGTGTATTTTCGGCAGTTTTGTTCTCTTCGTCATGGGGGGTTTCTTGAAAGTTGCCGAACTCAGAGTTGGCCTCAAATCCTTCCCAACCAAGCTAAGTTATACGACAAAGTTTCAGAAAATTTGGCCGACAAAAACCCCCCATGACGAAGAGAACAAACCTGCCGATAATACCCATCGTCGCCCTATCTGATTCCTACATGGAAAAAAAATCTGAAAAAAAATGTAGATGAATTTCTGGAACAATCTTTACAAGCATTTTTGAAAAGAATTTGTGATGTATTTTCTGAAGGAAAACATGCAACGTTTTTGAAAGCTATCCGTGCATGACTTTCTTGAGGAGTTCTTGGAGAAATTCCTGGAGAACATTCGAAAGTGTAAAGGAATTCCTAGAAAATTTTGTGAAATAATTTCTTAAAGTTAATCTACGAGAAGTTTCCAAAGGAATCTTTGAAAGAATTTCCCTTAAGAATCCCTGGGAGATTTTTTCAGCAACTCGTGAAAGTTTTTTTTTGGTTGAATCCTAGGATAGATTTCAGCAAGGGTCCATGAAAGAATTATGGAAAAATCTGTGGAAGTTTTTTAAAATAATCCTTGAAGAATTTGTAAAAAATCTCAATCTTCAAAGTAATCCTTGGAGAAATTTGTAAAGAATTCTCTTGGACGAAAATATGGAGAATCTTCTGAAGAAAATACTAGTCGAATTTAGAATGAAAGCCATAGGAAACTTTCAGAAAATCCCTCGAAAAATTTGTGAAGGAATCCCTCAGGCAGTTTCTATAGAAAAATTCCCGAATTTTACATTTTTTTAAAAAGGTCCCTGGAGGAATTTCTAAATAAATTCCAGAAAGATTTCCTGACACAAATTGTGATACCGTAAACCGGGGACAAATTGATCAGCGGGGTGAAATCGATCACTCGGGTACTACGTTGTAATTCCATATTAGGAACTCTTAAGCGTCGTAATGATCTTAAACTTTTTACGTCATCTGATTCGTATATGTCCAGAGATGAGTGTAGACTTTTATTTTTTTTTAGAAAAAAAGTTAGTTTTGCCTTATTTTTTCAAGGAATTTTCAATGTATTTCTCATTTAGCTGAAATCATTGCTACTAAACAATTGATTGCTAATAGGACTTCCCGTGAATTCTCTGTTTAACATTTTTGTGGAGCCTTGGTAGGAATCAGAAAATGAAATAGTTATTAAATGTTCATTTTATGAAAAATTAGTCATTTTTTGTGATAGAAATCACTTATTTTAAATTAAATTGCCTGCCTTTAGGCATTTATGAATTTATTAATTTAAAGTAATAAATTCACTAGTTGTAAGATTTTAGACGCGTTATTCGGTTTTAGAAGAGCAAAATTAAGCGGTGATGGAAATTTTCCTTTCCAGCCGATGCTTAGTGGTATACTGATCAATTTCGCCCCAAAGTGACATTTCCAATATTTTGATATTTGAAGTTATCTAACTTAAAGTTCAAATTTGTTGAACCAAATTCTGTCACATGGTCCCATGGAGATCCACTGGGTACTGGATTTACAGAAATTCTTTTGGAAATATTTGGATTACCACTGATGTTATGCGCAAAAATTGTTTTAAAGTGATCAATTTGACCCCGGATTACGGTACTTCTGGAGGTGACATTTCTGGAGAAATTGAAAGTTGCTGGGAAATTTCTGATGAAATTCTTGGAAAAATTTCCAAAGTAACCCCAGTACAAATTTTTGAAGGAACTTTTGAAACATTTTCTGTAAAACTCAGGAATAGTTTCTGATGGCATCGCTGAAAGTTTTATGGAAGATGTATCTGATGGAATCTCTAAATGAATTTTTGAAAGAATCTCTGGAGAAATTTCTTCCCGAATTCATGGTTAACTTAAAAAGAAAGAATTTCAGTAATAAATCATGCATGATACTTTGAAAGAATTTTTGTCGAATTTGTAGAATAAAAGGAATTTCTAAACAAATCCCCCGATATAATTTTTTTGAATGAATTCATGGAAAATTTCTTGAATTCATGAGGTTATTTTTGGTCGAATATTCGCACAAATAAAAAAAAAATGTCTGAAGAAATTTATGGTTGATTTTCTAAAGTTTCTAAATAAATATCCAGAGGAACTTTTGAAGTAATCTCTGGGCAAATTTCTTAAAAAATCTCTGTAATGATTTGTGAAAAATCATGGAGAAATTGATGAAGCGATTAATGCCAAATTTCGTAAAAGAATTTTTTGTGACACTTCTGGAAGAACACATTGAAGATTTTCTGAAATAATCTATGACATGATGATTTTATTTGGGAAGTTTTCTTCGGAGACCGTCATAATAAAGTTGAAAAATTCTGGGTTCTCTTACTTTTATTTAACATTATTTTTTCAATAGGCATTTTCAAAGGAATCCCTGAATTAGTTTCTGAACTTTTTGAACTTTTTTGGGAAATTAATGCAAATAACGTTTGTGTATGTCCATTGCTCAAAATATTGGCTTTTGGATCAACCATACTTTTTTGTAGACAAAACATTTCGATCGTAACAAGCAAGCGTTATTTATCGAGAATTTCTAATATTTGCCATATACTCCGAGTCTTTCATCGACAACACAGTTTTTTAATGTTTTGGTACATTTTGGTTAACAATTGGGTTTTCAAATTTTGTAAAATATATTGATTTTTTTCATTTTATACGAAAGAGTTCCTTTTTTTGAGCTACTGTGATTTTTTTCAGACATTCAGGATTTCATTTTGATACCTAAAATCTATTTCAAGGAGACCTCTAATGATAATGACCCATCAGACCACAAAACTCTTCACGTAACCAAACATTAGATTTGCAGTATATGATTTTGATTATTGTTTGAGTACAATTACTTCAACAGCGATACAATTCTTTGGAACAGAAATTGACGATTCTTCAACCTGTGACTGCATGTACCAAACCTAAGTGGCATTCAACGTACTCACTAACTGCTCTCCCATCCCGTTTTTGACTAACAACCCACCGCACTAACCCGGGGCAAAGATGCCTCTTATATTAAATCGTCGTATCCTGTTTGAGTAAAAAAAAGAAAAAAAAAAGAACTGACCACACCGTGGCGGTGGGCACTCGTCGTTCTCTGTCATTGTGCGTATTGTTGGCCAATTTGTGGAGCCAAAAATTAAGAGCTGGCCAATTTCGTTCGTCGCTCGCAAAACATCAGCTTCAAAGCCCGCATAAAAATGCAGCCCATATAATTTTGGGATACCCGACAAGAGCAAAAAGCAAAAAAAAAAAGAAAAGAAAACTGCATTGCATCCCAGCCGCGGCACACGTCTTCGTAGCCGTCAGCGCCGAGCTTTCGGGGTATCACCTGCCGTACTGCTGAGTCCACCAGGTTCCCTGGTGGTGTGTAAGTCGTGAATGTGGTTCTTCTCTACGTTTGCCTTTCGGCATTGGGCTTTTCTTTGCTTCCTATGCTCTTTCGAGGAATGAATTTTCATCAACTTTGGATTTTAAGGTGCATTCCTTGTCGGCACTAACCGGAAGACTACTATCTAAGTTATTTCGTCAGGGAGGTATTTTTGCACACACATCTTTTTCGTTTCATGTGCTTCAAGGAAAATGTAATGATTCTTTTTTTTTTCTTTGGATTGAACTTACCCGTAGAGCAGTGCAGCGCCGGCGATCGAACCTCCACACTGCGCTATCATGTACAGGATAGCACGCAGGGGAGATATCATGCGGGTTATGGCCAGAGAAATCGTCACGGCCGGATTGATGTGGGCTCCTGCAAGAGAGAAGAAAGACGGAAGTTTGGTATTTGATGAGCGTGTCATAAAAGCCGCAGCTATGTTGAACTGGAAACTCCTTGCTTCTTGCGTTCATCTTTGGGGCGCTTTGAACAGGTGCATTAAGTTTCCAACCAAAGTTGAAAGCCTCTTGGTACACTTTTGAAATATCAATCAACTTGGTGTTAAGAACTTCACCCCATTCGCCGCCCTTAAGCATAATCTTTCTCGGATCAGCTATCACACCGGGACCGGTATTGTACAAACAGTGGTAAAACGCGAATAAATTTGATATAACAGGAGTTGAAGGAACGTGATGAGCTTTTATCAAACAAGGCTAGAAGCAGGGCAGGGAAATGTCACGGTATTTCATGAAAAAGATGTCATGGCGATTTTTATTTTTCATAATTTTCTGTTTTAAATGTTCGTCTATGAGCATTACAAGTTATGATAACTTCAATAAACATTTATTACTAGGGATAGTGAAATTTACGAAAAATAAACAAAATTACATTCTTAGTTGACGTTTCCCATCCCTGGCTAGATATAAGTGTATCAAGTCAATTTCATCCCATAATAAATTCCTTGCAAATCTTATGTTAAGATGTACATGGGATAGTTTTTGATACCCAAAATATGATCAAAAACATTTTTGCCTACATATTCCAACAAAATGAACCCACTGTCCATCACTAAAAGTGCCATGCCCGGGAAAACTGCATCCCACAAGGTGTGAAGCCCAACCCGAGAAAACTCGTGTATAAACAGACAAGAAAATTGAAGATTTATCTTCGCATGGGAAAGTTTCATTCTCCGCCTGCTGGAGCCAGCGCTTCTACCGTATAGTTTTCCTGCTGCTCTCGTCTTCTGTTTTGGAAAGGATTAGAGCTTGTAGCGCGCGTACCATCATAGCACTACGCTGATGCTGATAACCTACCTATCGTCCTAATCCCTGATCGCGTTGGTTCAGCCACTTCCACCTCTTGCAAAAAGTGAAATTACCAAGCGTTCAACATTGGCGATTATTATGATAATGACTCGGTTTGGTTGGTCGGTCGCGGTCGTTCGGTGATAAAAGTCTTCACCCGAAACGGCGAGCAATTTCTCCCTGCTGGCTGGCTGGCTGGCTGGTCGAAAAGTAAGGAAAAGAGTCGCCCATCATCGCATCGCCACGCCGCCGCGCACTTGAAGTGGATGATGCACTTGGAAGTTCAGTGAGCTTATGCACGCGAGAGAAAGACGAGGAGGGGCCCCTTCTGAGCATGTAATTACAGGGTACATGGGTTGTTCTGCCTGTACGTCCATCCATCCATCCATCCATCCAAGTGGGAACAGGGGAAGGTGGGAGAAAATATGTAGAAAGGTTGTTGACCTTATTTTGGGAAAGTTTTTCGTCATTGTTTTAAATTTTTCGGTGCATTGTAGTGCACTTGAAGTGCATTTTTACGGGGAAAATTATGGTCAGGGATGAAGGATGATATGATTTATTTGAGTGATTCAAAGTTTGAGTTATTATGCACCATCGGGTACGTAGAACGGAATTGAGGGAGCGATTGGTTCGACGAGGAGTGTAGATCAGTTTTGGAGTAGAGTAACAAAATGCATGCGATAATGCTGCAGCAAGGAACCCGACAGAATGTGAAGCGATACAGACAGGGGCGGAAACAGCAGACCCAACTTTTCTAGAGGAAAAAAAACGCTGCCTGGAATAAGTAGAGTGCGAGGAAATGGATCTGCGGTGCTGCTTACAAGAAACACAGAAGTTCTATCAGAAGCTCAACGCATCCCGTAAAGGGGATAAGGACGGAAGCCTCCTGACAGACAAATGTCAGGTGATCGAAAGGCGAAAGGTGAAGGCAGCGCTTCGACGAGGACCTGCATGGCGAAGAGAATGTTGCCACGGGGGATCGAGGCAGCAGGGGGAATTGACTATGTCGGTGCAGCTGAGGACGGGAACGTACCAATTCCCCGGAGCTTAAGGATGCCATCCACCAGCTCAAAACAACAAAGCATCTGGTAAGAACGATATCGCAGCACAACTTATCAAGATGAGCCTGAAAACAATGGCCTCCTGTCTGCACCGGCTAGTAGTCAAGATCAAGGGATTATATGTCATCAACAAGAAAGATCACAACCCGAGCAGGAATGAATAACTGACACATAACTGGAGTATACCAAAGTCAGGTATCATACCAAGACAAGGTATTGTGGTTATCCAGGTATAGAAAATAACTTATTTTGGTATTTTGTAGGTATGTATTGATAAAATACCTCAACGAGTTATTGGTTTGGTGTTGAGGACTGCAGCTTGAGGTATTATTCAATTATGGAAAAATCACTATTTGTATGGAAAAATGGCCGATTATTATTCAGTTATTACCATACCTGATGTCATTATTGACGTGTTATGCGTAGAATATACACCAGGTCTTATTTTAGGTATTTTACCTCTTATGCAGGGCTTCTTAATACCTCATTCAGGTTGTAGGTATTCGGTTTTCAATACCTGGGTTTGGTATTCTTCAGCTATTTTCTCCTGTTCGGGAAGTTAATACATGAGGACTTTCGAGCAATCATCATTTTGAATGCTGTTTACTAAGTGCTATCTCACATCATCTTTCATCGTCTATCACCCAAAGTTAATGAGTTCGTGGGAAGTTACTAAGCCACCCAGGTAACCAATAAGCATTTGAATAAGCGTATTTCTGTTTCATATCTGCATTCGACCTGCTTACTGCCGTATCATAGCAGTTCGACTGCTAAACTGCTCTATATTAGCAATTTGAATGCTTCTTAAGATCTGACAGCAGTTGTATAGCATTTCAAATGCACGGTAAGTTTTGGTTAACTGGCATCATAACTGATTCTTTATTTACCTGCTGTAAAGGTGCATATAGTGCCGAATTAATGCCATTTTAACTGCTTATTGGTTACCTGGACAGTTTCATCGTTGACCGGTCGACGGCGAGCCAGATCTTCACCGCACGGCAACAGCAGCCGGGGTACAACTTTCACGAAAGCCTGCCATTTTTTGTTTGTTTTGCGGATGACATGGAACTGAACTAGACAAGACAAGCCTTGGTAGCAATGTTAAGATAGACAAGGATACTTTAGAAGTGGTAGGAGATTTCGTCTACCTCGGTTCCTTGCTGACGGCTGACAAAAACAAGTTTTTTTTTGTTTTCGACTGCGATAGTAGGTATTTAGCTTGAAAATGACTTTTCCAGTCTTGACAAAATTCAAACACAGCTTTTTAATCTTGTCTGACGTTTCGTTCATATTTAGGACCTTCCTCAGAGACTCAATTATTGCCGACAATAAAAAGAGCCGTGAAATACGAAGGCACATTATTAGTGGAAGTCGTGCTTACTACTACGGCCTCCAGAAGAAACCGAGGTCAAAAAACATTCATCCGTACCATATACAAGACGCTTCACTTTTACGCTAAACTTCTTTTTTATACAGGATATTTTTTTGCGGATTCAATTTATGCACCTTTTTATACCTTTATGTGGAGAAAGGGAAGGCTATTCAGTACTAGGGGCAGCATTCATTTATTACGTAACGCTAAAACTGTATTTTTTTAAATGTTGGCGAAACTGGATGCATTTCCTCATTTCTTATGTTTTTGTTTTTTCTTTTCAAAAAATGAAGCAATATTTTCAAAATCGGATTTCGCACACATGTAGAGTATGGATCAATGTATCTCCAGATTTTTTTCCTGATGGAAATTGTTTTTCGCTTTTGCAGAAACCATTTTCAAACAAAATTTCACAAAAAAATGTTTTCTGTAAAAAAAGAAAACATTTTCCACCACGAAAACATTCAGAAAATACCTTGAACCTTACTCTACATGTGTACGAAAACCTATTTTGAAAATATTGCTTCGTTATTCGATAAAAAAAAAACAAAAACATAAGAAATGAGGAAATGCATCCAGTTCCGCCTTAACACCTACACGAGCGAGGGGCAAATGGATGAACTAGGGAACCTTGGAAGGGTAACAAAAACGGGTCACAGGGAAGGGTTTTATAGGTTCCGAGGGATTACAAAACATTTTAATGGATTTCTGCAACTTATAAGCAGAAAGCATTTCAGCGATTTCAGGGGGTTGCAGGGAGGTTTCACAACGGTTTCAGGGACTCTGGATTTCCAAGATCGTTTTAGCAGGCTTTAGTTAACCTTCAGGCGCATTTCAAATGGCCTCTTGCGGTTTCAGTGGGTTTTTGAGGTGTGTCAGGGGGTCTATTAGGGGTCCTAGGGTGTTTCAGGGGTCTTAGAGACTTCTCAGGGGGACGTAGGATAGCTTCAAGATCATTTCAGGGCACCTTAGGGGATCTCAGGGGCATTTTAGGAAGTTTCAGATGCATTTCAAACAAGTTTGAGGGAAACTCAGGGGTTTCAGCGTCATTCTGGATGTTTACAGTTGCTTTTCTGTAGGTCCCATGGGATTTCACAGTTTCAGTGGCGTTTTAAGTGTTCTCAGGGTCACTTCAGGGGGCATCAGGAGGTTATCAAAGGCATTTCGTGAGGTCTCTTAGTGGTTTCGGAAAGTTTTGGGGACTTCAAAGGGTTTGAAGAATGTTTGAAGAGGTCTCAGGTGCATTTCAAGGGGTTTCAGGGCTCTTGTTTTGTTTTCTATAAGAAAGAAGTTTCTAAGAAAGCGAAACAAAAACTGTATCAAAATCGATGCTTCATTGCCCCTCAATGGCAATTGAGTAATGCGACATGCACTACACTAAGGTTACGGGTAATGTCACAATAGATCTAAAAACTGGTCACAGTGACAAACCCGAACAGGAATAAAAAAAAAAATAAAAAAAATGCGTCACCCACAATTATGGGTTAATTCCATTTGAATTGCACGATAAAATGACTGGCAGAGTGACCCATAATTGTTCAATGACTGTACTTTTTTTAAGCTCACTGGAAACCTCTTACAAATCCTTTCGATTCCATCTTATAGCCAAAGGATTAAAACCTATTCTATTGAACCAAGTTTCGCCATTAAAGGCACTAACTTAATTTAGGCACAATTTTCAACTTTTTATGCATGCATTTATGTACCCTCAGCCCGTGGCATAAATAGAAGCTCCAGTGCAATCCTGTTTCTAGAATTTAGTTTAATTTAATTTTTTGATACAGTGTTGCCAAACACGTTATTTTTTAGTTTGAAATGTTAGAACCACCTTTCTGTCGAATGATTACATTTTGATTTTCAAAATTTTGAGATCGCTACAGACGTTTTTCTTCAAAAAATCATTACTTATTCAAATGACGTTACTACGGGTTACAGTAAACTAGCAAACATAAAAAATATCTCTTGGCAGCATTCAAAAAAAGAAATATTGATACAAAGCGTATAAAAATTAGACAGGTGTAACTTTTGTTAGTTAAGGAAAAAATGGTTGGAAATTGTCTTTTTTTAATCATAACTATCTTGACAGACCAACAATCTCTACACACGAAAATCTGGGCTTTTGAAATCTCAAAAAAGCAGCATTGTTTGGGCCATTAAACTTTAAAAACGATCCAGGAAAAATTGCCAAATAGATCCATTAATATATTTTCAATATTCCATAGAAGCATATAAGGAAACCATAAAGCAGTCATTTGGATCCAAAAAAAGTTCTTTTCATGAACTGCTAAAAATGATCCATATAAACGATCAAAAAAAAATATAAAAAGATATACAGAAACAAGGAAAACGATTTAAAGAAAATATGAAAACGATCCATAAAATATGTAAAATGATCCATGGAAAGTAGGAGAATGATCCATAAAATAAAGGAAATGATCCATACAATTTCGGAAACGATTCATAAATTTTTCATAATGATCCATACAATTCAGGAAATTATCCATAAACCTTCAGAGTAAATTTTAGGAATATATCACCTATTAAAAAAAAATCATGCATCATTTCCAAAATTGCATGGATCGTTGTCCAATTTTCTATGAATCATTGTTTATATTTTATGGATCATTTTTCTTTTTTCCTATGGATCGTTTTGCTATTTTCTGTGGATCGTTTTTATTGTTTTTAGGAATCGTTTCTTGTTTTGTGAATCGTTTCATTGGTGTGGTTCATAAAAAACTGGAATTTCTAATTGCTGAATTGTACGAAAGGAAGGGAGTATTCGACAATGTTTCATGGATCCAATAACTGTTTTATGGTTTTCTGAAAAGCTATTATAGGATCATTTGTAAATATTTCATTGATCATTCGCGACTTTTAAATGCAAAAGATTATTTTCTCCTCAAAAGTGGCTCTCAGACAAATTTATATGAGTGATTGAAAATAATAAAAAAAACAGAACGGTAAACGGTTTGTTCTAGTGCCACCCTTTGAAAAAATAACTCAGAAAAATAACACATCCATAGTTTTATAATATGCAGTCATTCCATAGAAAAACGATATAGTGCAACTCCGATTGTTGTGAAACTTGATGGGTTTGTAGTTCATCGAAAACAATTAGACCCGTATTTTTTTGTTTCGTCATTAGGGTGACCAATTTTCAGATAGACTGGTCCTAAAAATCAATGTTTTGAAAAACTAAAAATTTTCAATAAATCCTAACTTTTGAAACAGTTGACCGATTTTAAACTTTTTTTTTGCTCGAAAGCTATTGAATCTAGTTTTAAGGAAAAAATACACCAAACTGTGTTTAAGCGCAAAACTTATACATTTATTTTAGTTCTTTCACGTTTTCGTGATCTTGGGACCAAAAAGGTACGCTGGTTTTATATTTTTATCAGAAAGTTCAGGAAATTTGGGGTAACATTTCAAAAAATCAGAAATGTTTGTATTTTTTTAATTTTTTAGATATGATTTTTTGAATATAGAGAGTGATATATTTTATTACTAGTTGCTCAAAAATTGCCTGATATTGTAAATCATCATATAACCATGCTTTGTATTACTTTTTTAAGTGATTCCTGATGTTTTTGGTATCGATAGTTGAATAAGGATTCAAAATTTTCTCTAACCACCCCAAGCAAATTAAAAAAAAAATGTTTTGAATGGGAAAATTTGGCCTCTTATTTTCAAAAAAATCATATCTCAAAAACTGAAAGACATGCATCTCTATTTTTTCTATATGTTACGCCAAATTTCCTAAATTTTCTGATAAAATATAAAACCAGGGTACCTTTTAGGTCCCGAGACCATGAAAACGTGAAAAAACTGATATAATTGCAGATTTTTTGCATAAAAAACACAATTCAGCCCCTCTGCAACGTATTTTTCCTAGGAACTAATTCAATAGCTTTCAGAAAAAAAAAGAAGAAGTTAAAATTCGTCAACTGGTTCAACAGTTACGATTTTTTGAAAATTTTAAGTTTTTAAAAACCTTGAATTTCAACGCCAACGTTTCAATTAAACCTGGAATATGTATCACTGATTGATTGTTCAATTCCTTTTATTTTTAAATCTTTGCTAATTAAAATTTGCTAATTCTTCATAATCATTATTTGAATAAACTATGATTTTTGAAGAAAAAACGCCTGTAACTCTTGAACCAAATGAGATAAAGACATTATCTGCGAACTAAACGACGCGTTTTCAAATGCTCTGTAAGTTGGAATTTTTGATGAAATTGAAACTTCAAAAATACTGTTATAAAACCTATTTTTCTTGTACCACCTTAAGTAAATTCAGAAAAATGGCTCTGGATCGGTCACTTTTAAAGGTACATCAAACTGTCTTTATCAAACATATTGAAAATTGATAAATCCAAAACTTTTTCCAAGAATCTGTAAGTAAGAAAAAAAAAAAACAATTAAAAAATATTTCTCAACGTACATTTGAATTACACTAGTTTACAACATTTTTGAACTCGGAAAGCTGATGATCATTTTTGGTTTAGAATTATGCCCTGAGTTCGAAAACGTGAAAGAAAAAAATTACAGTAGAGCGGGAATTTTTTCGACTTTCCATACAAGGTTGATGATTTGAAATCGATTTTTGTTCTATTTTTAATCAAAGTCGCTCACTTCACACATCCTATTCTCCGTACCCAATGCTCCGATCGAGCTGATTTTTTTACTGTAACTCGCCTACATATGATATGTCAAATAAACGTTGAGAAAGAATTTTTTAAATATTTTTTTTTCTTATTAAAAAAAATACATTTCTCCATATATTTTTGGAAATTTTGTTAAAACATAAGGAGATCGTCCCTTAAATTCGCAAATATCTTGAATTTTATCAATCTGACGCAAAACCTGTATTCAGATGATCGAATGGTATTATATTCAGCTTTTAATTTATGGAAAAAGATTTGAAATTGGTTGAACAAAACGCAAGATATTTGAAATTTAGCAAATACCTTATTTTAAAAAAATTGTAAAACTCGCTATTAAGGTAAAATTCAAAAACTGTTCTACTTTAATTTTTTTGAAGCACGATTTCGAAATCAGCGCTAAAGAGTGCTTCAAAAATTTTGGTCGTTGACAGAAGTTCACGACTTTCGTTTTATTTTGTAAACTAGTGTTATTAGTTGATAGCCAGTTGTTGTAACAATTTCAGATCAATTTGAGCATTGGATACGGAAATAGCGTGAAGAAAGCAACTTTGCTTAAAAATAGAACAAAAATAGATTTCAAATCGACAGCCTTGTATGGAAAGTCGAAAAAAAAATTCGCTTTACTGTATTTTTTTTCCTTCGCGTTTTCGAGCTCAGGCCATGATTCTTCACTAAAAATGATCATCAGCTTACCGAGTTCAAAAATGCTGTTAACTAGTGGTATTGTACTGATTTAGACGTAGTAGTACGTGAAAAAACAGGGTGCTTGACATAGCAATTCGAAAATCTAATTCCAGTACTTAGAAAATTCACGAAACCTTCATCCATCATTCCGCAAATTCAACCCTGATCCCCAACCGAAATGCCAATTCCCCCGCGGGTCGACAATTGGGTCCAATTTTGACGAAAGTGGCTTCTCGCCATTCTTTCTGGTGCTTGCAGTACCTAATGGACCAAACGCATCGTAAATTCATTCGAAACATTAATTGCGCAGGCAGCTGTCCGGGCGGAGCGGTCATAACCCTTTTCCTGAGCCTACCTACCTACACCATCTTCACCGCGTGAATCGCACGCTTATTTGTTCGACTTGGAACGAGAGAGCGCAACCCAGCAATTAAACGCGCATTACTCCGCGCAAAAAAAGGACACACAAATTTCGCCGGTAAGGCTTTCCGCAAGTCTGAAATGGTTATAGTACCGACCGGATAATTATTCTCCACCGCCACACCACTACCGCCGGTGGCAAATTCTGGCCCGTCGTCGGTTCTGTCCCGGCTTCGGACCCGGTCCCATCGTCAGCTGCATTCATTTCTTCGGACATAAATAATTCAGCAAATTCCATAAACTTTCCTTTGGGATGTATCATTTTCGGACGGCTTATTGCAAAAGTCCATTATTTACTGCGGGGGAAAATCCTTCCGGAGGTAATTTCCCAGCCATAGCCGTATCCGTTCCGATTCTAACGAGGGCAACAACGCTTGCCAATAAAATTCAATAGATACTGTTTCAGATTCAGGACCGAGCCTCGGGAATTTCCATGGCCCATCGTCGTCGCTTCTAGATCAATTACGTAGAAAAAAGCATTGTAAAATGGGGGCACTTTGATAGTTTTTCCGAATGATTTATATTACCTACACCTTGCTGGTAGATATTGGTCATATTGGTGGATATTGGGGTCAGTATGACCCAAACAGGCACGATGAATGAGCACTATGCCTCGTGATTCGAAAAATCTAACACTTTAGAAGGGTTAAATTGTGCAGTAAAATGCAAATAACATAGGTTGGAAAGGCATCAACAACCAAGCGTCTCCTTTTATTTCTGAAACTCTTTGAAAACGCATGGTTGGAGACAGAATCACCTCAATATATTAAATGAGGGTAAAAATTGGATCAAAATTGCTCCATGTCACGGTTCAGCCGGGTAGCGGTTTTAAAGATTTTCCAGCGCCGTAAAAACCCCGTAAGCAGCAGGACGAAGCATCCCAGCCCAGGCCCATCTTCCCACAACGCGCAGCATCCTTACCTGAAACGTGAAGGAAGCACTGGGTCAGTGCGGTGACGGCGAAGCCGGACGAAAGAGCTGTCGCTAGCAGAACTGAGGATACGCTGGCACCGACGCCGGCACCGGCCGCAGCGCCGCACACGATAAACACGTAGAAGAACGATGCCAAACACTCGGAGGTTATCGATCTGCGGGGAAGGCGAGAAGAAGAAGAAGCAAGTTAGTGTTAAACGCATGGTAAACGAATGAGAATTTATGAAATTTAATTTGCGATAGTGGTACAATGGTATACGTTGAGGAATGGAAAGTTTTTATTGATTTCAGACTGCCTATTTATGACCAAAGACCTTTTTAAGTTTAGAAAAGTATGCGATTCTCAACTGATTCTCAGTTCTACGACATATTTGAACCCACGTGTCATTATTTACAACAAAAAATCTATAGTTTTGCAAAATAGTTACAAAAAAATGCATGGACGTTACTTATTGTAACGATACGTAAACACCTATGCAGTTAAGTACAGCCAGGCACTCCTGAAACACGGTTCGTTCGAGAGTGCGATAGGAACCTGGGTTGTAGGAATCTCAGAACTTTTAGAATTTCGTCAAAAATCTAGTCTTCGGCAAAGTTGTTAGGGTCATGAACAATCTGGAAGCATACCATTAAGATTTAACCACTATGTAGCCCCAGTTGTCAAGTAAAGTTTACAACTTCTATATATCTGACCAATGTTGATTGAAAAGTGTTAGCATCTCCATTGGAAGTCCATAGCAATTACACAGACTAACAGGCAATTTTCGTGAAAATTCATAGTCCAGTTCACACTACCATCACCTGGTGGACATGATTAATGAAACACTGCGTTGTGCAATAACGTCAACAGATGCCGCTAGTGTGCTTCTTGTGGTGATGGCCATAAACGCGAAGATTTTAAATGATCGATAAAAGCATGGTCAATGGAAAATTTTGACAGTGTTACATCTGCTTGACTGTGGCAATTTGACGATGCACTAATGAGTTGGAAATTTAGTGCTAGTTATCAAGTAATGTTTTGAACGGCTCTATTTCGGGATCTAAAGGAAACAGAACAGTTTGGTCTTCGGAAAAGTTTCAATTTCTATGGAGCAATATTCAATTTACTCAATATGGGTACGATTTTCATTTTTTATGGAGCATTTGCCTTTTATTATGGAGCATTTAGTATTATTTATTGGTGGAAAATTCCACCAAAAAAAAACCACCAAAAAATCAGGGTCGCCTATTTTCCGGGAAAATTCAGGTGGATTTTTTTGTTTTCCCCTGACACTACTTATTTTGAAAAATCATAACTCAAGAATGAAGCATCGTAAAAACAAAGTTTTTTTTAGAAATTGAGAGCAAATTTTCTCAGAAATCCAAAAAAATATGAACTGGAAAAAGTTTTCCACAGTTGAGAATATTCGTAAAGAAAAGCCGGAAAAAATATGCCCAAACTCGTGAAAAATTTTCAAAAAAATATTTTTAGGAGGGTTATTTCATGAGCTTTAATCGCTGAAATTTTTGGAATGCACTTTTTTTTAGTTTTTGAGTTATGGCTAATTTTATTGAAAAATGTCCAAATGTGTCATAAAAGCCTTTTCTTTTAAAAATCATAACTCAAGAACGAAGCATCGTTGATACAAAGTTTTTTAATGAAAATGAAAGCAAATTTTCTCAATTCCAAAAGATAATAAGTGGAAGAAATTTGAAGAGATTCGTGGGCGGCGAAGTTCTACGTTAATAATTTTCCGATTTATGGTATTATTTTCTTTTAATTTCTTTTAGTACTATAATTATTCCATAATTATGACTGGATTGTTGGCAACACAATTCACAAATACCATGGCGAGTGCTTCTTTAGAACTGTAAATCATGATTGCTAATGGTTTTTGTACATTTAACTCAGGGTGCCTGGTAAGCTCATCTAGAGATCAGAAAAAGTTTTTTTTTTTATTTACGTGCAAGATTATTGGAAAATTCCTTGTGAGATAAATAAAAGAAAATCGGGTTAAGTACGGTTCCTTTGAATTCCACTAAGAATTTGCATCCTTTGACAGATACGTATTTCGACCTCAACTGTAAGGTCGTCTTCAGTGTCTTGTACTTGACTCGACTGAAGAGATCCATCGCATTCTACACGTCTCATACATCATAGGTAAAAATAATAGGTAGCTAAATCTAGGTAGTTTTTTTTTTTTTTTATATATCTATATTAACCTCCACCATAGAATAGGTAAAATTTCCCTCCACCACCGAATAGGTACATTTTCCACCAGCACAGGATAGGTAAACAAAGTTCATGTATCACAGGTACATTATGAAACGCACGCCATACGAGAGTGATTAGGGGGTAATAATTTGAAAAGCCACGAACTTCCATTGCCTTGATCCTTATTCAACAGCGTGTTAGGTACCTGTTTGTATATCTCTAGACTCTCAGCAACGTCCAATTTCCAAGGTGAAGTTACATTTCGCAAAATTTGAATATCCTCTGTAGTTACAGGGTGGCCCTCCTCAAAGACATGTTCAGCAACTTTCGACCTGAAATCGTATTCCAAACCTCTATTCACTGTCCTCTGCGCCTTTCCCACCTCCGCCATATGTTCCCTGAATCTAACCTCCAAAGACCGTTTTGTTTGACCAACGTAGACCTTATCACAATGGGAGCAACTGATTTTGTAAACGCCAGCCTTGTTTAGGGTGTTGACCGGATCCTTTGTAGAGCCTAATGAAGTCTTCAACTGATTGCTTCTGCTAGAAAATACTAAATCGATCCCGAAATTTCTGAACCTAGAACGTAAATTATTAGTGATGTGTTGATCGAAGGGGACTGATACTCGCTTCAAAGATTCTGAAATAGGGGTAAGAGTTGTTAGGGATCCTCGATATCGCAACCTCTCCTTTTTGTCAATGATGGCCTGAATTGTCCTCTCCTTATATCCGTTGATTTTCGCTGTTTCGAATATGTGAGTGAGTTCCTTATTCTTCCCGTCATCGCTTAGAGGTAGAGTCTGCATTCGGTGAACCATGTGGTGAAAAGCTGCCATCTTATGTTGGAAGGAGTGATTCGACGAATAGGGGATGACACGCATGGTATTGGTAGGTTTCCTGTAAATCTCGAATTCGAACGACGAACTGTCTTCCCTCTTAACTAATAGATCCAAAAATGGAAGTTTTCCCTCCTTTTCTTCCTCGTGAGTGAACCTGATATCCTTATGTACATTGTTGATGACCTCTAGAACCTTAGATAAAGCTTCCCGTTTGATCACACTGAAAATATCGTCGACGTACCTCCACCATTTCTCCGGAAGTAAACCTTGCTCCTTAAGCTTGGTTTCTAAATTTGCCATGAAAAGCTCGCATAAAAATGGGGATAGGGGATTTCCCATGGGAGTGGAATTCAAAGGAACCGTACTTAACCCGATTTTCTTTTATTTACAGATATTCCCCTAACAAGCCCAGGTTAATCATCATCCTTGTGAGATAATCAATTGATCTCTACTCGGATCCAAGGTGATAGTTGTCCGAGATTTTTAGAGAACCATTTGAAAAATTGACAATGTTTTTGTGAGCTTTACTGAACGAATTACTGATTTTTTTTATTATTTTGGGAGATTTTTCCATTGTTGAGGAAACTGATCGTATGAAAATCATGAATTTTTTTTGACGATGTTGAAAATTTAGAAATGCAAACGCATTATTCTAGAACGCATTCTCATTACATTGATATTCACTAGGCTGCGGCTTATTTTTCAAAAGTTGTTTAAACCTGTAATTCGTAAGCTTTTATGGATAGAAATGGCATAAATAGAGAAACCAGTGAGTTTGAGCCAAAAATATTGAGATTCAGAGGTGGCGCAATCGTCTCAAAGTTGAATTTTCGAGTAATAAAAAGGTGTTTTTACTTCAAGTACCATAACTTTTTCAATTTTCAACCGATTTTCATTTTTTTTAAAAGAATTTCTTGCAAATTAAATTTTGGATAAACTTGTAGAACATTATTTTTTCCAGTCACGCAAAATATGAGTTTTTAAAGATCTAATTTATTTTTTTCTTCTTTTTACGAAAAAAATAAATTTTGGAGTCCGATAACTTTTCACCCGGTTGACCAATTTCGAATTTTTTGTTTGCTATTGTAGATATTTCTGTTACTTATCTTAACCAGCAACCTTATCTTAGGGATATGGAACACATTGACGGATTTTTTTTTATTTTTTTATATGTATTAACAAAATTTTTAGTCCCAGGCTAGTTCATCTCGGGACCCACGCTTTACTTCCCATCCGAAGGAAGAACCCACATTTTGTGAGTTTGTCGGGAGTGGGATTCGATCGCAGGTCCTCGGCGTGATAGTCAAGTGTTCTAACCTTCAGACCAGGTCCGCTCCACCATCTTTTTTTTTATTTATTTTTATTTTTTCCCTCGCATTTAGAACATGAAAATATTGTTTGATTCAGAACACTCCAAAAACTGAAGTTTAAGGCTTCCATATTATTGTTTAGAATATTTTTTTCACTTTTAGCCCGAAACTAAGCATGAAAAAAATTAAAATTTTGCCAAAATTCTGATTTTTCCAATAAAATACGTGTTTTTGAGCGGTATTTATCCATTTTGAAACGATTTTGTAAAGATACAGTTTATTCACAGCATTCTTAGGTAATAACAATATATACAAAAGCAAGCTAAAAAATTGAAATTGGACAAACGATTAAAAGTTATAGGACTCTCAAGTTAATATGTTTTGTAAAAAGAAGAAAACATAAATTAAATCTTGAAAAACTCATATTTTGCGTGACTTAGTGTTCTACGAGTTCATTCAAAACTAGCAGTCCCGGCAAACGTCGTCCTGCCTGCCTTCTATGTTTTTTGACATTCGGTTCCATAAAGAAATGCCCCTCAAAATGGAATTTCAGATTTTCCCGTTTTTCTTGCCTTCCCGGACACTTTTTCAAATTATTTTTTTCTCGTACGAACACGTCGGAGTCCTGGCGGAATGCAACAGTGAAAGAATCATGTCGATCTGTTGACCCGTTCCCGAGCCTATTCGTGACATACAAACACCATTCCATTTTTATTTATATATATAGATATATAGATTTAAAATTATGGCACTTGTAGTGAAAACACCTTTTTATTACTCGAAAACTCAACTTTGAAGCGATTGCGCGACCTCTAAATTTCAATTTTTGGCTTAAACATAGAGGTTTGTCTTTTTGTGTCATTTGAATCCAGACGAGCTTACGAATTCCAGGTCGCAACAACTTTTGGAATATAAGGCGCAGCTTAATATTCACCCCAATCCCGAAGAGTATCGACTGTTATTGCATGTTTTTTTCTAATAATATTCCATAGTAAATATACTGTCGTTGGAGGTGAGAATGGGTCAAAAACAGTGAAGAGAATTGTCAGACAAAAGAGGTACAAAACAAGCAACAAAGGCGGAAGCTGAATTTGTTGCGTACTTTTCAACTCATGAATAATCAATTATTACTAATCCAAAGTCCAAACTGTTTGATGATAGATCTTCAACAGAGTTACAGTGTTTACCGACTCGAAGTTATCGTTCGAAAATCGCAATGAAAGGCTTAAAAATTTCTAAACTCGTGATATACGATGTTTATTCTATTATTTTCAAGTTGGGACAAACTTATGTCGCATTGGGTGGATTGTCGCAACAAATACAGGTTGCGACATTATCATTATTGTTGCGCGATTGTTGGATTTTGATTCACTGGTCAAAAATACATACTTTCACATTCATTGTTCTAAAACTTTTACTTCTTTATATGACAAAGTCCTTTGATCATTGGAATGTGATCATAAATAATAATTTTCAAGCTTTTTTCGACGATTTATCAAAAATTAGCTAATTGCGGATGGGCTTGGTGGTCTACACGGTAAAAAATCTGCACTCTGATATGAACAGATTGGCACTTGAATTCGCACTACTGTTCAATCAGTTTGTTATCATCTAAATATCATTTGAAAAATAACATTCAATGCCTCTTCAATTTTAATAGAAGTCCACTTCAATTCGTTGTTGACAATGTTTTGATTTCAAAACCAAAATTTAAAAAAGTGTATTCCCGCAGCACCCAGATTCGAAACCAGGACCTTAAGAGTCACGGTCTTCTGATTTACCACTACACTACTTCACATCTGATAGTGAGGTGCGAATCGAAGCTAAACACTTTCTACCACCTGTCATCTATATTTACTTTCATGCCCAAAACAGTCATTACCAAATCAACAGCTT
This sequence comes from Aedes albopictus, assembly GCF_035046485.1. Classification (NCBI taxonomy): domain Eukaryota; kingdom Metazoa; phylum Arthropoda; class Insecta; order Diptera; family Culicidae; genus Aedes; species Aedes albopictus. Next base: position 199,892,922 of record NC_085137.1, on the reverse strand, counting down.
TTCACTTTGCATTGTATTGCTTTGTACATTAGTGCAAATCGAAGTGATTTTCAGTTGATTTCTCCAGTGGGTTTGTTTTGGTTCTCAAATCAACACTGACAGCATTGCAATATCAAAGGAAAAGTATTTCAGATCTTGTTGATTGGGATGGTGAACAGTTAAGGGATTTTTCGCTTACATCGAGCGTGCAGAACTTTTACCGTGTAGTGGCTACCGCTTCTGATTCGTATGTAGAAGGTCCTGGGTTCAATCCCTGGCCCGTCCCTTTGCTCCTACTTTGTATCTTTCTATGTAGTTTCTCCCTCTTCTCTACATTTATACAACCCAGGCAACACAAGATCGCATATGATGTTGAATACATAGGATGCAAAAGTGGAGGCGATATGCGTACTGTTTATATGCTGTTCCATTTACATGTACGCATGTACGCATATGGCCTCCACTTTAAGGGACATCCATAAAGTACGTCACGCTAAGAGGGTGAGGGGAGGGGGGTTCTGAAAAGTGTGACAAGCAATGTATTAAGTATAGGAAAATCCCGTACGAAGGGGGAGGGAGGGTCGAAAATTCCCATTTTTAGCGTGACGTACTAAATGGATGCCCCCTAGCATCATATTCAACATCGTATATGACTTTGTGTTAGCTGGGAACTCATGTTCATGTTCCTTCATAGCCATCGCTAGAACCAGAAACAGGTTGGAAAAATCCGTTTCTCTTCCTTCAAACTTTCTCTGCACAGTGTTAACCTATCAGTTAATACCAACGAGTTATGAGTTATGCAATCATGCGAACGGTGACGCATATCTTTAGAATAACAAAAACACAAGATTCTATCACATTACGCCTGGCATCCACGCACCCATGTGTGAGCCCTCTGCCAACCACATGCTACCAACTCTCCCGACATCCGTATGAATTGTGGAGACGCAGAGGTATATTCGGTCTGATATGGATACAAATGATTGCAATTATCACTTCCTTCCCCTTCCCCACATTGACCTGCAACTTGACGTGGCAAGCGTCACTGTCGCCTAATATAGAAGATCACCAAAGCTCACACACTGAAGATGCCTGCTAATCCCCGGCAGATATCTCATTAATTCCTTGTGTGCTCAAGCTCAAAAAATAACTAATTGCTTTAGAAACCTTACTTTTTGATAAGAACTGCTGGCAACTACGAGGATGGCATCATAAAATTTTTGATTCGATATTCGCATTATTTGATGAGATATTTCAGATAATATTTTGACCCAATCTCATCCCCCTGTCCCATTGTCAGCCCCAACGACAGTCCCAAAAAACATTTTCGCTGTACAAGAGTTCACTCTTAAGCAACCTTTAGCCTAAGAAACTATTGTTCAGCTGTTACTTGGGTACCCCTTTAAATGTTTCTGTCATTCTCAAAAATCACGTGACAAGCAGTCTATTTGGTGAAATATTCAAGACATCAAGACCCGTTATTTGCGCCGACGAATGTTGACATTATGATTTCGTAGTAAAGTATCCAATTTAACACTACTCGGCATGCATACGAAAATTCCGAGAAACCCATTCCTGGACGACATTGGCAACAGAAAAGAACCTCAGCGCTTGTCCTCAAGCTGGTTTATTCAAACAAACAAACAAACAAGCAAACAAACGAATCTTATCTAGAACAAACTAAGCGCATTTTTTGTGGTCGCATTTCAGCGAAAAAAAATGTATCAGTTTGATGTCTGCTGCTGAGCATCTGTTGCGTATTATCGTTTCTGTTGATTGGCAGTACAGTTAACCCTCCATGTAAGGCACTAAAGGGTATATTAAGTGGATGGGAATAGTTACTCGACATCCCTTTCTATCATAGTTCGGCTAACTAAGCACCAGTAGCACGCATGGTCACTAGTAGTTTTAAGTTGAGAACGAGTCAAAGCCTGAATAACTTTGAAACTTTTATACGCGGTTCAACCGTAAGTATTGTTCGACTAATGCGGATGGAAACCGTATGGTTGAAATACGTCTTTGAAACAAGATTACTCTTAGGATGAAGTCTTCGATATTTTATTTGAACTTTTCCTTGCAAAATCCAGTGAAAAGGTTTCAAAATAAGAAACCATTATAAATTTAGATAGTATTAAATCAATTATTAGTCACTATTTTAATATCATACCTCCAGAATTCCAAACTTCGTAGTTCATTATGCATGTTGATTGACCGTCCTTGCAGGGAATTGGACAGCTTAGCTCCACCCGGTTCCCGGCGCAGATTCTCCAACCGCTCAAACAGCTGCACGATATGGAAATCAATGTTCGAATCCGGAACGTGAAGGCTTTCCTCTGCCATTCTGCCCTCACTTAGCACTGCCTTCTTTTCACTGTCACAAAAACGCCGGCAATCACAAATTATTTCCAGAGACAACGAACACCGTCTCTGTTTCACACACTCACACCGCTGGTGGCTCTCGATTGGTCAATTAGGTTCAATTTAATGCTTCGATCTCAATTAGGCGCCAGAGGTCACGATCGATCCCGCACGGTCCCAGTCAGCACTTTTCTGAATTCCACTTAGGTCGCACTGAAATCCTCCTCCACATGCTCAGGCTTAAACCGTCGAACCGCGTAAGAGCACTCGTTGCAGCAGCAGCCCAATTGCACCCTCACCTAGTTATCCGACTAGAACGCGTGTGTATCACTTGCGCTCCGGAATCACGAGAACATCACACACCGCACACACAGCACGCGAACCACCCGCTCGAAGACGACGACGTGAGTACCGTAAAAGTACGTCCTTACCGGGAGACGACACAAACGAGAATAAGCGAAAAAGTGAAATAAGATTCTATGCTGCTGCTCACTGATGCAGCCAGCAGCGGGCGGGTGTCCCTGGGGTGGTGGGTGGTAGCAAGCAGATGCGATGTGGAAAAGGAAAAGGGGAAAGAGATGCACAAAATCATATCTCGCGCTCAGTATCATACGGGCGTATCTACAATGATCGATTTCTCTTCATCGATTTTCTCTCTGGTTAAAAACTTGGCCGGCAAATCATTTTTGGTCGTTTTTGTTGTTTTAGATGCTAGTCCTAGTCGTCCTTCACCAAAATACACCGATAGATCATCCGACTATTGGTCGTATTTCCCGGAATAATCAGAAGAGAAAATCGATGAAGAGAAATCGATCATTGTAGATACGCCTGTATGATACTAAACGCGAGATATGCTCGCTCTGTGTGACGACGACGACGACGACGACCGCCGTGCCGCGCCGACAACCTCGCCGGTCCATGTGCATGCAAGCGAAGCGAGGAGCAGTCAGACAGTGGTTGAGCAAAGGGGAACCGAAGATAGCCGAATTTTGCCGAATGTTTTGTGCGTTGATCGGTCGTCTGCCGGTGGCGGCGGTGGTGGCGAGAGCAGGATACCGAAGGATCGCATGTGCTTGTTGCGTTGTTGCTTTTCACGTGCGTTTTTTTTTCGGTAGCATAAGCATAAAACGAAACCTACTTGCATCCCAAGGAGTATGCAGTTGTTATTGTTGCATATCTGTGATGTTCTTTTGGCTGAATTACGTTGGGAAGCACTCAAAGGTGGTTAACCTAAAAGATGGTTGGTTCTCTAGACCTAGACATTAGATTTGTTAATTATGTATTTATAATTTTAAATTGCATTGAGAATTATGTTACTTGATAGCTCATGCAGTCTGAGGCTTTATCATGCCAGGCGTAGTTCACAAATTACGTAAAGCTCTAGGGGGTGGGGGAGTATAGTCGAGCGTTACGGTCCATACAAAAAAAATGGGATTTTCATACAAAAAAAAACAAATTAATCCACCTAGTGGTGATAGTGCCTTTCTCGTCGAACATGTCACAACACAATCTTTCCGGCAACGTAAGTCAAAGTGTTTCTGAATCCGAATATTTTTATAGAAAAGCAAGCATTTTATCAAAGACATCATTGAATTGACTTAAAACTTATTGATTGCACATAGTCTGACGTTATGTTCAACGTATAAGCAGTGCTGAAAAATATCAGACTTCTCAGTTGACTGCTTGAGCACTTTGTTGAGCACCTTCACTAACACTGGAGGCTGATCAATATCAAGACGATACTAGCAAGCTAAGCTATAACTCTTTACACAATCACAGACCACAAAATTTTTTTCTGAACATTTGGGCTATATCTTATTGACCGTTGAAAACAAGAGCGATAGGTTGTGAGTATAGTGCGACGTCTGTTTGTATGTGGGTTTAATTTGTAAGATTTTGTTCTCTTACACATATTTATCGCTTGCATTGATTTTATTTACTTTCGTAGTTCCGGCGAAGCACCAAACGCTGGTTGTGCAACTCTACCGGTAGTCTGTAATGTGGTGTGAGCCTATTTTCTAGTTAACCGTTCCTCGGGTTATTCAAAAAGCCGTGATGTAATATGTTGCATGGTACATTTGGTTACTTTCGATGCGGTACCGGAACAGGTTCCGGAGCACAATGGGTCTCCCAAATATAGTCTGAGACTATTTCATTGCTAACGTTCATTAGGTTACCAAAAAAAAACACGATTTGATTTATCTCATGCATGGGTGGGTATAGATCACTTTTACATTTGACCACTTCCAGTGGGACACCCAGAACTGGTTTCGGGACACTTCCGGTTGTCTAAAATATGGTCTGTGGCTATGTTCTTACGAATCGATCATCGTGTATTCAAAAAAGCTGCTATTTGATGTACTGTGAAACACTTATTTGTGCATTTCGCCAGTTCCGGCGAGACACTCGAAAGTGGTTCCGGTACACTACCGGTAGTCTTAATCCGTTAACGCCCAAGGTGTCTCACAATTTAAATCTTTAAATAAATTTTTGTCAAAGGTCAAATTCCAATAAAATAAGCATGATTTGACGAAAAAAATGGAAGTCTATGGTGTAGTTCCAAAAAATTTCTTCATTGTAGGTCCTCAATATCTGATAATTTTCTCGAGTTCTATTTCAGCACAACTTCTACGCTATCGTTATATTCTGATCCGTATAGATACAATACAGCTCTAAACAAGTGAGAGAGATGATAACCACTCAAAAATAATAGAAAAAGTACTTATAAATTGGGACAAAAATATAACCCGATAAACGCCTAAAAGTATGCAATGCATGGTTCTTGTAATTTCATGTAGTTCAACATTTCTTAAATTTATTTTTTTAAACAAATCAAATAAAGAATGCGCACTATGTGTAGCATAACCAATATTAATAGTTATTTACACAGAAAAAAATATGTAATGAAAAATCAGCGAGAAATCATGCACATAGGGAATGCTAGAGTTTGTGCACTTTTACATGAGTTTCAATGTAAGATTACATTACTATCGTGTAAATTTCTGCCAATCATCGCGTAAACCATCATGGACACCAACCGGTTACGCGACTATTAGCGGAAATTTACACGAACGTAACGTAATTTTACATGATATCTCATGTATATATACACTAACTCTAGCATTCCCTTTATGTGCATGATTTTTCGCTGAATTTTACATGAATATTTTTTCTGTGTATGTAACGAGTTGCAAAAAGTTGATTTTTTCAGCACGAGTCGTACATTTATCCAACGAGGCTTGCCTAGTTGGATAAATACGACAAGTGCTGAAAAAAAACTACTTTTTGCAACTCGTTGCATACAAAATTTTATGCAATGATATTTTCATTATACAACTTATTTGAGTTGCATAACGTTCATAATGCAACCCTAATGAGCTGCACTATGAACATTATTCAACTATTTTTCATTATGCTACTCATTTCAGTTGCATAATGAGTCAGTTCGGAAAAATTAGCCATAATAATACCGAAATGAGTTATATAAAATAGAAAGTAGGATACAGAATTGCATGAAATACTGTAGAGGGTAGACTTTACACAGATAATGATTAAAGTAATTGAGTTTTTCCTTCAGTACCCCACAAAATCTCTTTAAGTACTCACCAAACGTAAACTATTCAGAATTTTTCCATTTTTCGACCTCAACTATAAGGTCGTCTTCAGTGTCTCGTACTTACAGGTATTCCACTAACACACCCAGGTTCATCATCATTCCAAGTTTTGATATAAAATTTTAACCAGATTTAGTCTATACGGCTTCTCAACTTATGTTTGTACTATATTATACTCCATGATTTTTTATTCGTGAACAATATGTGGGTTTTATGGTGCTATTCTGGGCACTATCAAAGAAACTTCGAAAAGATAATGTGTCTTTCAGCTACATGAAAAATGATAAACCATCCAAAAATTCAATTTTATTCGATCTACCAATTGCAATTTATTAATACGTACAAAAGTCTGAAAAACATAACGCTGCGGGAAAGCACATTCCTGGCAGAAATCCATACAGTAAATCCCGGGAGAATTTACTGAAGGAATTCTGAGAGGCATATGTGGTGGAATTCCTGTGAATTTCAGCTTGGTAGGAATCCCTGAAATAATCACCGAAGAAATCCCGGGAGGAGTTACTGTATAAATCCAGAGCAAGGATCCCGGTTCGTAGAAAGAATTCCATTAGGATTCTCTGAATATATCTCGATAGAACACTTTGAAAGTCTACTAAAATGAATCTGTGAAGTAATTCCAGCAGAAATACATTAAATATTGCTGGTTAAAATTTCTAAAAGAACCCTTTCAGGGTTTTCTAAAGCAATTCTGGTAGAAATCCCTGAAGTTATTTCTGAAGGAATCCCGTAAAGAATACCTGATGGAATCCTTAGAGGGAGTATGAAGCTAGGGTTGCCTGAAAAAATCTCGGAAGAAATCTATATTTTTTCATATTTTTTTTCGGGAGGAACCCCTGAAGGAATCACAGCAGGAATCCTGGAAGGAATCTTTGCAGAAATTCCAGCACAAATCCCTGAAGGAATGCAGAAAAGAATAACTCAAAGAATCCTTTCAGGATTTTCCAAAGCAACACCTGCCAAAATCCCTGAAGAAAGCTCCGGAGCAATCCGTACAGCAATCTCGGAAGCAATATCTGAAGGAATCCCGGAAATAAACCTGGGAAGATTCTCGAAAGGAATGCCTGAAGTAATCCTGGAGAAAAATCCTGAAGGTATCTCGAAAAAAAAACCTCAGCTCATCTAATCTCATCTCAATTCTTCACCCTATTCTCTAGCCTCTACCTTACTGTCTTCTTTGCTCTCTATTCCAACCCTCTACCCTACGCTCTATCATAGCTTTCAACCCTACCATCTGCCCTACCCTCTACCCTATCCTCTATCATAACCACTGCCATATCCTTTACCGTACACTCTAGTCTATATTGTGCTTAATTGTACCCTCTACCCTACTCTCTACCCAATCCATTTTCCTACCCTCAACCCTACTCTCTATCCTACCCTCTTCCCTACCCTCTACTCTATCCTCTACCCTAATCTTCTACTCCACTCCCTCTACTCTATCCTTCACCCAAACCCTCTACCCGACCGTCTGCTCCACCGTTTACCCTACCCGCTACCCTACCATGACACTCTACCCTTTTTCTCAAAAAGCCCGATCGATAGATATGTACCCATATTGCATGATATCATAGCTCAAACTACCATACTGTTGCCGCAATCTTCGATATTGTCCGCCATCTTGGATTTCAAAATGGCATCAAATATCGATTTTTGACTTCTACACATCAAGCCCGATCGATAGATACCCATATTGCATGGTAACGTAGCTCAAACTACCATTCCGTGGCCGCCATCTTGGATATGGTCCGCCATCTTGGATGTTAAAATGGCGTCGGATATTCATTTTTGAGTTCTACTTATGAAGCTCGATCGATAGATACCCATATTGCATAGTATCCGAAGCAGCATTGCCGTTAAAAAGCATATCCAGGAGTTTTGACCGCCATCTTGGAACCTAAGCCGCCATCTTGAATTCCAATACCCCTGCTACCACCTCAACATCCTAAGAAATGTGCATGCCAAATTTGATTGAAATTTCTTGACGCATTCCAGAGTTATGCCTATGTTCCGGCATACCTATATACATACTTACATACATATAAACATACAAATAGACAAACATACAAAAATATAAATACACAAGTATACAAACATACAATCATACATACATCGGCTTTTGTATGTATTGATTAAAGACTCTTCCGAAGAAATGAACTATAAATTATTAACCATTGTCAACAAGATCCCAGGGAAATAATTTTATTTTCGCATAGGAAATGAAGCTCATAGATCGTGACAATATGTATTCTTTGCAGCATCGTTTACGCCACCTAGTGAACCAATCACAAACTATATTGTCCACTATGAGCAAGGTATGGATGTGGAGAACATCTTCTCTGAAGAAAGTATTCTAAAATTTTGCATAATTCTGGAGATATTCGCATCGAAAAGACTGTCCTATTTATAGGACGCTGGGCGTTCGGGGCATCTAGATGCATCTGTCCTATAAATAGGACGCTGGGCGGATATGGGTTAAAGTGGCCTGAGACTTTTCTTGCTGACCGTTCTGCGCGTTATCGAAAAAGCCGATATTTAATGCGCGGTGTGCATGCGTTTGGTTCCGTTCAACATTTGACCACTTCCGGCGGAGCACCTGGAACCGGTTTCGGCACAGTATTGGTTTTCCAAAGTGTGGTCTATGATTGTTTCCCTTGTTAACCGTTCATCAGGTTACCAAAACAGCTATTTATGGGGCTTGTTCTCCTTTACATTTGACCACTTCCGATGGGGCACCCTTAATCGGTGAGGAATACTACCGGTTGTTCCAAATATGGCCGGAATTTTTTTTTTGCCAAATCAAAATACGTAAAAATCCGCGATTTGATTTGTCGCATCGGTTTGGTTCACTTTTTTGTTTGGCCATATCCGGCGGGACACCCGGAACTGGTTCCGGATCACTACCGGTTCAGATACATATGGTCTGAGAATATTTTCCTGCTGACTGTTCATCAGGATATCAAAAAAGCCACTATTTGATACACAGATAAAAATAATGAGATTTACACGTCATGTAAACTTAATTTTAGTCATGTAAACTTAGTGTTTTGATGATTTACATGATATATCATGTAAATTTGTGTTATATGTCATGTAAATACTTAGAGTCATGTTGAATTACATGATATATAACGGAAGTTTACATGACATTTTATGACTTTTACATGATATGTCATGTAAACTTCTGTGATATCCCACGCTCCAATCATGTGCATCATATGTCACAGAATTTTACACTCTTTTTTCGATCTGTGTATGTCACATGTATGGGTTTGGTTAACTTTTAAACTTGGCCATCTCTTACTGGACATCTGGAACCGGTTCCGGAACACTACTGGTTCCGATGTGTTCTGAGAATGCTTTCTGGCAAACTGTTCATCAGGTTATCAAAAAAGCCGCGGTATGATATGTCGCATGCATGGTTTTAGTTCAATTTTATATTTGGCCACTTCCGGCGGGACACCCGGAACCGGTTCCGGAACACAACCGGTTCAAATATGGTTTGTGAATATTTTCCTGCTTTCCTTTCATCAGGATGTCAAAAAAGCCACTATTTGATATGTCGCATGCATGTGTTTGGTTTACTTTTATACTTGGCCACCTCCAGCGGGACATCTGGAACTGGTTCCGGAATACTACCGGTTCCGATATGGTCTGAGAATGTATTCCTTCTTACTGTTCATCAGGGTATCGAAAAAGCTGCGGTTTGATATGCCGCATGCATGGGTTTAGTGCACTTTTATGTTTGGCCACATCCGGCGGGACCCCCAGAACCGGTTCCGGGACACTACCGGTTCAGATATAGTCTGAGACCATTTTTCTGCTTACCATTCATCAAGTTATCGATAATGCCGTAGTTTGAGGTGTAGCATGGATGGGTTTGTAGCGTTTTCATATCTGGCCCCTTCCTGTGGTACCGATCCGGAACACCTAAATGGCCATAACTCCGGATCGGCTGGCCCGATTCGAACCATTTTCAATAGGAAACAATGGGACCACATTCCGCGTCGCATGCAAGTTGCATGCAAGTTTACTTACTAACATAAAGTGCTAAAATCTATCAAATTTGATTTGGTAAAACGAAATATTTGGCATGAGTCATTCATTTAGATGTTAATTTACCAATTTACCCATTGATTGATTAAAAAAAAAATATTTCCTTGCTTAATGGCTTGCAATCGAAAAAGCTCGAAATCGCATATTTTGCCCTATAAATTGAGGTATAACTCAAAATTGTGATGTGCTGGAGCAATTGTGAGCCCGGATTCGGATTCAACGGCCCAAAATCTGTGAGAGACACTTGAGACAAAAAAATGTTGCGCTGTGTATTTTGAGAAATAACACAATAACGTTATTTGCATAAAAGTCTAAAAAAAAATAAAAATCAGGCATTAACTCAGGGATTCCTTGAAAAAACTCTTTGAGGATTAATTTATCCTGGAATTTCTTTACTTATTGATTCATAAATTCCTTCAGGGATCCCATCTGAAATTCTTCAAGGGGTTCGGAAATTTAGAGATTCTTGACAATCACTTGAAAGAGCGTGGTTACTGGTTGTGCTAAATTTGCCGAACGATCTTTCTGTATGAGTAGTGAGTAGTGTACGGGGAACATTTTTTGTTCGGGCGAACTATCACTTTATCGATTGAACTGTCATTCTATCTACGGAAATTAAAACTGATATGTTTATTTAACCATCAAAACAAAGTAATTGGAACGCAAAAAAATCAAGCTATACTCAGAAAAATGAGCCCTTTTGATTGCTAAAGAAAATGGCAATATTTAATTCACTAAACAACCCATTTCTGAGGTGTTTAACAAAATTAAGTGAATCCAGAATTATCAATTATATTACGATGGTCTCCGAATAAAACTTCCAACGTCATATCATCATGTTACAGAATATTCAAGAATATCGTCCATGTGATCCTCCAGATGAGTCACAGAGATTTATTTAACGAAATTTGGTAAGAATTGCTTCACTAATTTTTCACAAATCATTTCAGTGATTTTTAGAGAAATTCGCCCAGGGATTACTTCAGAAATTCTTCTTGTTATTTATTTATAAATTTCTCTTGGCATTGATTTGGACGATCTTTCTTAGATTTCTTTGCAAAATCTTCCAAAAACTCTTCAGAAATTTTTGTAAAACATCTTTCTATTTTCGTTTGCGCAAACTTGTCCGAGTATTCGGCCAAAAAATCTTCCAAGGATTTCACCAAAAAAAATCCTACAGCAATTTCTACCGAACTTCCACTAGTGATTTCTCCAGAAGTTTCAGAAATGGTTGTGTATGATTTTTTGTAGAAGTTCTTCCAGGGATTTCTTCAGAAAATCCTTAAGAGAATTACCTTTTTTCGAGAGTTTTCTAGATTTTATCCGAATAGTCCTACAGATATTGCGTTAGGCATTCTCTCAAATGATCCCCCTAGGATTTATTTCAAAATTTTCTCCGGGGAACGATCGGTAAGAGTTCGGCTTTGCAGTCTAAAGTTCTCTAGAACGACCGTTTAGGATTCGTCCCTACGTTTCGGCAATTGTTGGTGCCTTCTTCAGGGGAAAAATCACAGCAAAGACATTAGACGGTGAACGATATTCATGATTTTCCCCTGAAGAAGGCACCAACAATTGCCGAAACGTAGGGACGAATCCTAAACGGTCGTTCTAGAGAACTTTAGACTGCAAAGCCGAACTCTCACCGATCGTTACATCCAAACAGTCGAACCCTCGAACTTTCTCCGGGGTTTGCTGTAGAAATTGCTCTCGAGAGTTTTTTTATGTCTGAATTTCTGTTAGAAAAAGTTCGTGGGATTTCTCTAGAAATTCCTCCAGGGACTCTTTAAAAAATGTGAGATCCATTCAGGAATTTTCTGCAGGGATTCCTGTAGAAACTTCCCGGGGAGTTCCTTCAGAAAATCTCCCATTTTATTATAAATATCTCCAGATTTTCCTCCAGAGATTTCTTCACAAATTCATCCATTACTTAAAAAAAACTTCCAAAGATTTTTCGATGATTCTTTCATGGACCCTAGCTGAAATCCGTCCTAGGATTCTTTAAAAAAACCTTTTACGAGCTCCTGAAAAAATCTTTGGAAAACTGCTCATAGATTTAGTTCAAAAATTCATCCAGGAAATCCGAAAGAAATTCAGTCAGAATTTTTTTCTCAAAATCTTGTAGGGATTCCATTTGCATGGATGACTTCCACAAATGTTGCATGAGTTCGAAAAATCTTGCATAGATTATCCCAGAAATTCAGCTACGAATTTCTTCGGATTTATTTATTAGAGATTCCTTCAGATATTTTTCAAAGCATTTATCTAGAAAACCTTCCAAGAAGTTTTTCAAAAAAAATCCTTGATTTATTTCTAAAATATGATTCAAATTTTGAATAAGTTGTGAGTTTCTGATTCTCAATGTATCAGAATCAGAAACTTCAAACTCCTTCAAAATTTTTTCAGAAGCTTCCTAAAGAACTGTGTCCAAGGATTGCTTTAGGAATTTTACAAGAGATTATTAAGGAAATTCCTTAAATTTATTCACATTCCTTTAGATATTACTTCAGCTTCCAAAAATTTGCTCCAATGATTTCTTAAGAAAGTCTTGGGAAATCCTCCATGGGTTAACTCAGAAATTATTCTACAGATTTGCAGACACAGAGGATTGCAATAGGATGGCTAGAAGATACTTTTGCAGAGATTCCTGCTGAAATTGACACAGAGATTTCATCAGATAGTCCGCCGGGTATTCCTCTATATATTTCATCAAATATTCATCCAAGATTTCCTCCTAGCGTACCTCTAAGAATTCCTCTATGGGTTTCTCATAGAATTCATTGAAAAAAAAACGTTTAAGATTTTTATTTTTGGAATTTCTCCAGGATTTTATTTCCAAAAATATCTCAAGAGGTTATGTTGGTTATTCCACCAGGAGTTTCTAGGTATTCCTTCCGGAACTTCTTCAGAAAACCCATCTATGAATTTTGAAAAATATTTCTTTTTTTCAGGAACTTATTGAGAATTTTCTTCAGATTTTTTTCAAATGCCTTCTGAAATTTCTTCAGCGATATTTTCGGAATTATCTTTCGATACTTGTTCAATGTTACTAGAATTACTTCAGAAATTTCAGCAGGGCTTTCTTCAAAAGATGTTCCGAAAATTCCGATGAAAAGATGTTCCGATGAAAATTTTGAAGATCTTGTGAATGAGCAGTTTGCATGCATCTGCCAAAAATGTTGTCAGAAAATCACTCCGTATACTCCACTTATCGTGATCATCGACCAAGGCAGGGATATTTATAAAAAAAAATGAAGTGTTAAAAAAAATGTTAGGTAATTTCGCCGATCCATTGTAGAGCTCTAATGGTAATTCAGTGTCCAAATACAGGCTTCAGGAGCAAAGAGATGGGCCAGAGGTGTTGGGTCTCCTACATGCGATTAAGAAATGATAGTCACTACATCATGCAGGTCGTTCCTAATTATGTTTTGTTTCCTGATGTAAAAAGTAAGTTAAAATTACTTGCATGAGATTAACGTACAACAAATGATAATATTTTTCCATAGTTACTGTAACCCAAATATCATATCATAATGCTAGTAAAATCTCGAGAACAACACATTTTCTAGAAATAGGCTTACACAAATATACAGCTTGTACTTCTTCCCACATTCAGGAAACAAGTCCTTCTCAATATTGGGCAAAATTTGTTGGCATCTCACTTGCATCTCCGCCTGACTGGCAAAAATGCATCCCGAGAAAATAAAGTGCTGGAAACAGAGCTTTGAAAAGGCATAAAAATTCAAATTCATTCGTACGTACGAGCATTTTTTTTTTCTTCCCGTCTGTTTCCCACCGTACTGCACCACTATCCGGCAATATTTTTCCAAATTCAATTAATTCCGTTTGAATGTTGGTTCTTTATCTGGCGCCGCCGTCGTTATGAAGCCGGTTCAACAAACTAGCGAAAAGCGTTCGTTCGTAGGTACGTTTGTTTTGCTCTCTCGAACATCATTTTCTGCACCACTGCACATTGGGCAAAATCAAGCCCAAAGGTGGAAAAAATTAATTACTTTCTTAATACAAGACACTATGTGACCATCAATGGCTTATTCGAAAGCAAATTTTCTCAAGAATTGGTTGGTGGATGATTCATGTATGGGCAACTTCTCTGAAGCGAGTTAAAGAGCCCGCTTTACCCCAGTTCCCCCTACAATTTGTGAATTTCTGTTATTTTACGGCACTTGTTATGATTTTAATGATTATTTCGCTGGGATACCATCGCCCCACTCCCATTGAGTAACGTTACATACAAAAAGTTATAAAAATATTGGAATTTTAGGGTGTTGTGGGGTCAATTAGGCAATGGTATATTTTCAAGGTAGAAATTCATTTTATATTTTTATTTATGATTTTTTACGTGACAATAACTTAATAAATGATCGAATACACATGGTTTATTCCTGAAGAACCCGTTTTTGGCGAGTTTGATCTTAAATTATTGGTTATATTTAAGTTTTCCCGCATACAAATATGAGTAGTTCCCATCCTTATACCACCGATTCCAAACATTTCCAAACGATGAGCCATTGCTTATATACTCCAAAAATATCCTAAATGTTGTTTGCGCATAGCCCCATAGACGGGAGGTGACGGCAGCATATAGTTTTAGAGCTTAGTTTACCCTAACTCCCCTATAAACTTATTTTTTTCCTGTTTTTGAATTGAAACAACTTTAACTTGAAACTTCTATTCATGATATGAGTTAATATTGATGAAGAGCTAACCAGTTATATCTCTGCATCCTATGAAATTTGGAAATTAAGGGTACAATGGGGTTAAATGAGAAAAAAAAAATATTCCAAAAGCTTGAATGACCATATAAGTTGACAAATAGCTTGTTTGGCAGATAATTTCTATACGAATGATTCTTGTACTTACGACATCGCTTAAGCGGGGTGTAAAGCCTGTTTCACCCCAATTTCCCTAAAAGTATAATCAAATTGTTCCATTGCAGTTAATATAAGGTACACCGGGGCAAGTTGAAACGGGTGGGGCAAGATGAAACACGAAGTTTTGAAATAGATTTCAGTACAATTTACAAATTTATCCTTCGCTAAAAGATTGTTTGAATTTAAAACTATGTGTTATGGCGATTAAACTGTTTATCATCATTAGAAAACATCATGTTAACCCGCTGTTTCATCTTGCCCCACCCGTTTCAACTTGCCCCGGTGTACCTTATATTAACTGCAATGGAACAATTTGATTATACTTTTAGGGAAATTGGGGTGAAACAGGCTTTACACCCCGCTTAAGCGATGTCGTAAGTACAAGAATCATTCGTATAGAAATTATCTGCCAAACAAGCTATTTGTCAACTTATGTGGTCATTCAAGCTTTTTGAATATTTTTTTTTTCTCATTTAACCCCATTGTACCCTTAATTTCCAAATTTCATAGGATGCAGAGATATTACTGGTTAGCTCTTCATCAATATTAACTCATATCATGAATAGAAGTTTCAAGTTAAAGTTGTTTTAATTCAAAAACAGTAAAAAATAAGTTTATAGGGGAGTTAGGGTAAACTAAGCTCTAAAACTATATGCTGCCGTCATCTCCCGTCTATGGGGCTATGCGCAAACAACATTTAGGATATTTTTGGAGTATATAAGCAATGGCTCATCGTTTGGAAATGTTTGGAATCGGTGGTATAAGGATGGGAACTACTCATATTTGTATGCGGGAAAACTTAAATATAACCAATAATTTAAGATCAAACTCGCCAAAAACGGGTTCTTCAGGAATAAACCATGTGTATTCGATCATTTATTGAGTTATTGTCACGTAAAAAATCATAAATAAAAATATAAAATGAATTTCTACCTTGAAAATATACCATTGCCTAATTGACCCCACAACACCCTAAAATTCCAACATTTTAATAACTTTTTGTATGTAACGTTACTCAATGGGAGTGGGGCGATGGTATCCCAGCGAAATAATCATTAAAATCATAACAAGTGCCGTAAAATAACAGAAATTCACAAATTGTAGGGGGAACTGGGGTAAAACGGGCTCTATAACTCGCTTCAGAGAAGTTGCCCATACATGAATCATCCACCAACCAATTGTTGAGAAAATTTGCTTTCGAATAAGCCATTGGTGGTCACATAGTGTCTTGTATTAAGAAAGTTATTATTTTTTCCACCTTTGGGCTTGATTTTGCCCAATGTGCCTTGGATGTTTTTTACGCGGAAGGGAAACAAACAGCAAGGAGAAATGACCAATTAAGTTGCTAGAATTCAAATGAGTACCACCGAAGGAGTGCAGTTGCAAATGATAATGCGAATCCAAACTTATTTTGTTTGTTTATTTGAGAGCAATTTGCATTTAAATAGACGATACAAACAACGGATGTACACGCATACTCTTTCTATAGGTGGTCCTTAAACTTGTGTGCATGATTTGAAGACTTTAAAAACATGTTTAGTTTTCTCAAACTTTTGTTTTATTTGAGAAACATTGTGAAAGGAATATCAGTTGTTTAAAGTTAGGCTGAACTTATCAAGCCACAAAATATATCTTTGAAGATGTTTATTTTATACTCTATTATACGCTATTGTTTTCTACCGGCTTTCGCACGACGTATCCAACCCACTGAAGTTTGTCGTCTTCAATTCGTTTCAAAATACTTGCTTTTTTGTACTCTTGATACTAGGGGTCGCAGTACCGACCACTTTTGGTGGGTACCGGTATTTCGGTACTGGAGCTTACAGTACCGGTAGTACCGGAAAAAGACATATGAGTTATCTATTTTGTACAGAAAAACTACAATGTACTAGACATTAGTAAATTCCGGGTTTCAGGGATGTCAAAACATCTAGCCAGAAAATTTTAAATCAAATAAAGCATATCCAAAGATAAAAAATATAGAAAAGAACTTGTAATCTTCCTCAGTGTCAGTTATTCACAGATTACAAGTGGTAGTCAAAATACGCGTACCTGTCGAAGGATAAGTAAAAGAGGGCTGAATTAAATGGTACAATAACTGATTACACTCATTCAAAGAGGGTATTCTGCGAGGGTTCGAAAAGTCGGTACAAGATAAAAAATAAATGGGTTGTATGAAACCGTTTTTGGAACTATTGTTTAGCTTCTGTGTAATTTCACAGGCAATATCTTGATCAGATAAAAATAGAACTTTTAGATTAATACTTGCTAGGTGAAGACAGAAGAAGGTTTACTGATTTTTCCTCAATGATGATATCAACAGATTCTTAAAAGTGAAGAAATATAAAGAAACCCTAATCTAACAAGTTGTATACAAAGCTAGTTAATCTGAACAGTAAATTTGAAAAAGCATCTTTCTGCTTTTTTTAATCCTAGGTCACAAACGAGTTCTCTTTAACTGCGATCCAAGCATTTGTTTTTTTTTTATCTGGCGTTGTGCGTATCAGGAGAATTAGTTTCGCTGGGAAACCATGTTTTGATGTTATCTGCTAAAGCTCATTTCTTTCCACTAAATCGTATACTGCTTTAACCTCCTAGACACACCACGATGACGTAGTGTACGTTCAGCGAGCCTGTATGGGTCATATTGACGTTAACATCCTACTAGGGTTAAAATCTCTGAACAAATGCCAAGCGCAAGATATACTCCCGAAATTTGTTTATGATCCTCCACAGGTTAATAATTTGTCACGTCGGTCTCTTTATGATGTGTCTGCCTGTTAAATCTTCATAAACATTTGTTATCAATAGTCTAGTTCCAATAAAATAAACATAATGTATTAATAGTGGTAGTTCTAAAAAACCCTTCAATGTAGGTCCTCGCCATCTTATATTTTTGAAGCTCTTAGCAAAACTATTATATCATCGTTGTTTTCTGATTTATATAGTTACAATGCATCTTAAATGAGTGAGAAAGATGACTAGTTATTATTTCTCTCTGTTCCTCTTACTATCCTACTCTTGTTGGCTCTAACGCTGGAGGAAGATTCCCTATAGAAATCCTGGGAGGAATCCATGAAATTCACAGAAAAAATCCCTGAAGTAATCCCGGAAGAAATCCCGTACATAATCCCTGATGGGATCCTTACGAAAAATATACCGGCTGGTAGCTCAGCAGGAATACCTAAAATAAAGATATCCCGGGAAGAATTATTGGAGAAATCCCATGAGAAATGCTAAAAATCCGGGGAAGAATTTTTGAAGAGAGCCCAGCAAGAATCCTAGCACAAATACCTGAAAGAATCCCATTAAGATTCCCTAGAAGAGTTTTTGAAAGAATGTCAGGAGAAATCCATGAAGAAAAATTAGTAGGAACCCTTAAAGGAATCCTTTTTGTAATCCCGGAAGGAATTCCAGCAGTATTCCCTGAAGGAGAGCCGATCAGAACACTTGAAAGTAACCTTTCAAAATTTTCTAAAGTTATCCCGGCAAAAATGTCCTAGAGGAATTTTGTGAGAAATATTTGGTAGAATCCTGAGAGGAATCTCGGTTTAAAGAGATTTCTACAGCTCTTAAAGAATCACAGACACACCCCGAGAAGAATCCCTGATAAAAAACGAGAAGAATCAACACAAAGCTGGAACCCAGGCACGTATACGCACTTAGGATTGTCTTAATATATCTCGGTAGAAATCTTTGATCGAATAACAGGAGGTATCCGTGAAGTAATTTCAGCGGAAATCCCTAGAAAAATACCGACTAGAATACCTGAAAGAATCCTATCGGATTTTCAGAAGTCGCCTCGGCAGAAATTCCTAAAGAATCTCGTAGCGAATCCTGTTGGACTCCTTAAACGAATCATGACAGGAATCTCGCTTGAAAGCTTAGCAGGAATTCCCAAAAGGATCATGGAAGAAATCCCGGAAGGAATTATTTGAGAAATTCCTAAAAAAACTCAGGAACAGTTTTTGAAGGAATCTCATCAGAAATTCCAACACGAATACCTGAAAAAAAAACCCACCAGAATTGGTAGAAGAAATCTCGGCAAAAATCTGTATTGTTTCCAATTTCTTTCCGAAAGTAATACCTAAAGGAATCCCAGCCGGGAGTTCTTTACAAATTACCAGAAGAAATCTTTGATGCAGTTCCAGCAGGAATCTCTGAAGGAATGCCGACGGGACCTTCAAGAATCCATTAAGCATTTTTTGAGCAATCCTCGCAGAAATCCCTGAAGGGTACCCAGGAGGAATTTCGGAAGAAACATCTGGAGGAATCCTGGGAAGAATTTCGCGAAGAATAAGAAAACCCGGAAAGAATTCCTGAAGGTATCTGGAGAAACTCTCAGCTTATTGCTTATATATAGGATTTCTTCGCCCTACTCTCTACCTTAACCTTTTTTCCTATCCTCCACACTACCTTCTTCCTTACCGTCTTTCCAACAACTTTTCAAACGTCTGTATACGTCAATAAAAGAATGAGCCGATAAGGAGAGCGTCCAACATAGCTCTGGTCCTCACAAGTTCCTACCTCACGCTTCCACGGTCAAAGACCACAAGCTAAGAGTTGTGTGCTTAGCTGGTAGTGCAGCTTGAGCAGTGTTGTCCTACTGACTTCAGCTAGATTGAGGAGGTACGTCCCGAGCGTCTGTTCACCAAGAAGGTGCGGCTCAAAAAGCGTCTGTTTTGGAATCCAGCGACTGAGTATAAAACGCTCCACTACCGGAAGCTATTCCTAAGGTAGCAGCCCCACCACGGTGATTATGGGACCTTAGGCCAACAACCTACTGTTCTCGAAACCCAAAGACTGTTACAGAAACCAAAGAGAGTTTACGCAATGATTCAACGGCAACGACTTTTAGCGCGGAACAACGGACACAAATTGGAACTTGGAATGTATTAACCCTAGCCTAGTCGGGTAAAGTGGCACAACTAGCCAATAAGGCATGCCAAATGAAGCTTGAGATCCCAGAAGTCGGGCCGAATTCTGCTATTCTCTGGCAGCATTTTGGAAACCTTTCTCAAGTGTTGGCCACACCATCAACACCAAAGCATGTTTTGCAAAGGGTTCGACGCATTACCCTTGTCAACATCGAAGCTCCATCAGTGCAGGAAATATTACTGTGTATCGTTCTTAAAGTTCTCTGCAAAATGATCCTTAACCGGATAAAGGAGACGATTGACGCAAATGTCCGATTACAGCAAAGTGTATTCCGTGCTGGAAGATCCTGTGTGGCCCACATTCCCAAGCAACACACATGTTATAATATAGTTACGACAGCGCAAGTTTTGGTTGTATAGAAGTTAATTTGACGTAATTTTAACATTGTGTTGAAATAACGTAAAATAAACATCTATACGACCAAAACTTGCGCTGTCGTAACTTTCATATAACATGTGTGTTGCTTGGGTTGTCACGCTCCGTATCATTCTGTAGCAAATCAATGAATTCAAAGAATCTCTCTACCTGGTTGTCATTGATAACGAAAAAGCTTTCGACCGTCTCAATCTCGAAAACATGTGACAAGCCCTCACATCGAGAAAAAAATCTACTCAATGACTGAGTTAGCCTTACTCAGAAATCGAAAAATCCTTTGTTTTCTTACTCAGTTTCGGCTAAAAGTGGGACAACCGGTTGCAATGGGTTGTTCCACCTTTAGCTGAAACTGAGTAAGAATACGAAGGATTTTTCGATTTCTGAGTAAGACCAACTCAGCCACTGAGTAGAAAATTTTCTCTGTGCAGGCGCAAGGGTGTCCCTGTGAAAATCATCGGCCTCATTGATGCACAGTACAGGGCATTTGCTTGCAGAGTACTCCACAACTATGTCTTATTCGATCCCATCCGGGTCGTTGCTGGAGTGAGGCTAAGATCTTTACTATCACCGCTACTGTTCCTCATCATAATGGACGAGATCCTGGTAGGTGCGATTGACCGTGAACCAAATCGTGGGTGGCTGTGGCAGCTCATTACCATGGAGCATCTAAATCAGTGATTCCCAAAGTGGGCGAAATCGCCCCCTTTGGGGCGAAAATTAGGCCCAGGGGGGCGAAAATTTGAGAAATCACAATTGGGGGGCGAAAATACTAAAAAGGGGGCGATTCTGAAAATCTAAATAAAAATTGTGGGCTTCGTGGCCGAGCGGTTAGCTGCGTCAGTCGTTTAGGTGTCTCGTAAGCCTCGGAGTGTGGGTTCGATTCCCGCTCCAGTCGGTGAAAACTTTTCGTCAAACGGAAAATTCTCCACTGGGCCACTGGGTGTGTAATATGTGTTGTCCGTTGTCAAATGTTAGTAATGTTCAGTCTGTAGAGGCCGTAAGGTCGAAGACGGTGTAATTGTCTTTTAAATATATTTGGAAACTCCTATGATGAACATTCATGAATCGTGATTAGTTTTTGTCAAAAGTATGAAAAGAACATAGTTTTTTTTTCACGAATTGATGAGAAAAATTGCGTTTCAACTCATAGGCGGACTTATTCATGGAATTTCCAAGCAAAACCATGAATAGGGTCAGGGACCATTTGGGCAGGAGCTCCTATTTTGGACACTTGCTGCTATAACTCAGTCAATTTCAAACTGATTGACTTGAATTTTTGCACATACATAGATACTGTGCGTATCTGATCGTGTCTCAAAAATCAAGTCAATCGGTGCCCAAATAGGTGCTCTTGCCCAAATGGTCCCAGGCCCTATCAGTCGAATTTCAGAACACTTTTCTGATAGAATTCGTATCACAGTGTTTGAAAGTATTTCAGAGAAGCTTCTCAGAGGAATTCCAAACTTTACTGAAGCTAATTTGAAAATATACCAAAAATTCTGCGTAAAATTCTATTTAAATATGCCATTTAAATCTAGTCATGAATACTGCATATTTACTTATTTGATAATTCATTTAAAACACAGAAAGCATTCGAATTTATACGAAGCTCGTTGATTTGAATCTGGATGTGGATTTGGAAAAACGTAACTACATTTGAAAATACACCGATATTTATTATTATTATTATTTTTCCTTATAATCGAGATTTTCAGCCCTCGGCAACAAACCGATATTTTTCTGAGTTGCACTTTTTTCACATAGGATGTTTGTAATTGTTTTCAAATTCTCCACCTGTCTGACTACTTGTGACCAAACATTGACTCTCAGTGTTTGACAAAGTCCTTTTAAGAACAATGATGATAAGGGCCCACATAGCCGAGGCGGTAAACGCACGGGTATTCAGCATGACCATGCTGAGGGTGACGGGTTCGATTCCCGGTCGGTCCAGGATCTTTTCGTAAAGGAAATTTCCTTGCCTTCCTTGGGCGTAGAATATCTTCGTGCCTGCCACACGATATACACATGCAAAATGGTCATTGGCAGAGGAAGCTCTCAGTTAAAAACTGTGGAAGTGCTCATTGAACACTAAGCTGAGAAGCAGGCTTTGTCCCAGTGAGGACGTTACGCCAACAAGAGGAGAGAGGAGAGGAGGATGAAACATCATATGTGTTCACACCACAGTTCGTTCTTTTTCGATTAATAGATGTTCAATTAACAATGGTTTGAGAAGTAGGCATAAACACGATTGTAATATTTTTGTAAGTACGATTTAAATTCATTTATTTTTCAAATGCGGAAAATCAACGCATTTACAAAACAATGTAATGAAAATGAGAGAGACACAGATTTAGATACACTGAATGGCACTGCTAGATTTGCCACAGTAGAGCTTTTAAAGGCATTAGCTAAGCACAGCCTTCTACTATAGAAAAAATGAAATCTCACCTAGGGGGGCGAAAATATTTTTTTGAAGCTCTAAGGGGGCGATACCTCTTAAAAGTTTGGGAAACATTGATCTAAATGATTTCGTACTGGCTAATGACGAGGATCTCCTAGTTCAACGGCGTTCTGATATGCAGAGCAAATTCGACGAACTTCGGCAATAGGACTTACCATCAACGTCAACAAGACCAAATTGTTGGATGTAAACATGGTCAACCCTTCCAGCTTTACGGTAATTGGGCAAACAGTAGAGAATGTTGAAAGCTTCTAATATCTTGGTAGTTAAATGGCGGTCGATGGCGACTCCTAGATCGACAAAGCTATCAAGAAGGCGAGGGCCGCTTTTGCATGTTCAAGAAATGTATGAAAAACAACTAGATTAGTCGACGCACCAAAATCCGAATGTTCAACTCAAACGCGAAATCTGTACGCCAGTGAAACTCGGTGTGTATCAGTGGAGAACACTCAACGGCTCTTGGTCTTCATCAATAGATGCCTGGGGTATATAATTCGTGTATGACGGCCTGACAATTGGATATCCAACGTGGAGCTCCATCGTCGATGTAATCAAAAGCCAATAGCAACAGAAATTCGGGAGCGAAAGTGGAGGTGGGTCGGCCACACTCTACGCATAGGTTGAAACGAAATCTGCAAGCAAGCATTAGATTGGAACCCAGCAGGACATCGCAGCAGAGGCAGACCCAGAGGCTCAAGGCAGCGCAGCTTCAACAACGAATATTGACCTGGCCACAGGTCAAGGCAATAGCGGGCAATCGCCCAGGATGAAGATTTTTCAATTTGATCTTCTGCACCACCGTGGGTGCTCAGGACTGAAAAAGGACTGGATTCTCTACGTGGCATTAAATACCAATCAGTTGACTACCACGAGTTCCTTAAATGTGAAGAATACTAATCTCGAATATCTGGATCCCCAAGTGGATCATTAGTTTCATTATCAGCACTTTCCTGAGAGAGATTTCCTGAAATCATCATATAGCTAACATTAATAGTTTGGGCCTAAGTCTATTTGTACAGCTGGTTACAGCTCTGGATCCATTGTGGATTGATTGGTAATTACTCAAATATGATAGAACTTTACGATTCTTCAATACTGAACTAATTGCATATCATTAGCATAACATCCATTCCAAATTAATGTCATGAGAACGTCTTCATTTTGGATAAAATTTATTGTTTTCAAATACCAGAACAAAGAAAAATGCCTCCCAATAATACCTCAAGTATTTGCAAGGCGAACTCTGACTGGAGAGCAGACATCAGTCGCAGTCCGACACGCACTATCGTCTCATGAAGTAAAAACCCCTAAATTTGAACAAACAAGACACACGAAAACACAAACTTTGCCAGAAAAAAATCAAACTAGGGCTGAAAAGATCCAGCAATAAAACAGCAGCCATACGTCGTGGCTTTGTCTTTTTAAACCGAGAGCACCGGCTCATCCGCCCTACTGTTCGTAAGTACGACCGACCAGCAGCAGCAACGTAAGGACCTCACGTCTGTCAGTTTGGCGATCACTACTGACTGGTGGGTTCGAAGCCAGTCGGCAGGTGTGTAACCAGATTCAAATTTCAACCAACTTTCTGTGCCTGTTCTGTTGTTCTTGCTGCTGTTGCTGCTGTTGCTGGTGGTGGTTGTTGATGTTGCTGATATATCTTGCTGGAGTTTCTGTCTTCACATGTGGATGCATATTTTTTTTTTGGGTTCGGTCGTTTTCGGGCCTTGAAGTGTCTGCGCTGGCTTGGTAGGAGGAACAACACATGTTTTCGATCCTTTGTTGTTAAGAATCTATGTTTCATAGATACGAAAGAAAATCGTTTACTTTTTTTGTGTTCGTTTGCAATTATCCATAGTAGATGAAAGGTACATTTCAGATTTTTATTATATTTTTCAAATGGTAAAATAGAATGTGGAAATCATTTGTGATTCTTAATCTGGTTGTATTAAGCATATTTACTATCACGTAGCATCAGAGTTCCTCAAAAGACGAGCCATCAGACATTCAAATAATTCCGATTAACATAATAATTCATCATAATCTATTTATTAGTTTATGGCTTGTTTTATGGTGTCCTTGATCTCCCAACTATGGCCTAATCCCAAACGCACCGTGTGCGTTAGAGCATAAATTATCTGGATTTCTCTTACAATTTCTATCACTAGTCAGCTGTGTACCTTACAGGACTCCGCAAACTAACGTCAGCGAATCAAATCAGATAATTAAGATCGATTTCATCACCTTGCGGAAGCAACAGATCAATTTTCAGTTCAATTGGAGGTATAGCTATATCAATTCACGCAAGATTGTTGCAATTCGCTTTTGGTAACATGTTCTCCGTCCATCGCGGCGCACCGGAGCCAACTTTGTACGAATTAAGTGGAAAACGTGATTGCAAGAAATCGGTGGAGATTAAAATGCTACGACAGTTTTTGCATGTTTTAATGTGACAGGCGTGTCGAAATTCAATTAACAACATTCCTGATGTTGGATCCCAGCAAAAGTGACATTGATTGCATATTTGGGACTTTCGATACAAGTTGGTAGAAAGATATATTGATGCTGTTATGTGGGAAAATGTCTTCCATGAGTTTTTTTTTCTTTGCTGGCTTTTGAAAAATTATCAGCTACGCATTCTTTATTTTAACATACTGCCAAACGTCATACATTCAATTTTGCTGTTGCGTGTTGGATGCGTCCACGCAAAAAAAAGTTCATGTAAAAAAATCACGTAATTTCGAGATTTTTTTTCGCGATGTCTTGAAATTACGCGATTTTTTTAAACGAACTTCCAATACACTCAATCCTGTTTTGCACGACTATTTTTACGCGGTATTTCCTAAGTTATGGGACTTTTTTTTTACGCGATGTTGGTCATTTGCGGAATGCAAATCGCTTAAAAAAATCCCTTGGTATTCCAATGCCATTACCCTGAAAGCCATTACCACGAATCATTCAGGAGATCACCAAAAAATGTTAGCCGATTAGAAGTTGATGAAGGTGATTATATGTTAGAAAAGGGTTATTAGTAATCTACAAAATTGACTGTCGAGATTGCCACCGAAACTATATCGGGATGACAACAAACAAGCTGCAAGCCCGCATGTATGGACACCAATCACACATCAACGCCCTGGAGATATTGCTACAAGATGGAAACAGCTATACGGACCCACCAATACAACAACTAAAGGAGAGGACAGCGCTAATGGAACACTGCATCACCCACCAACACCGTTTCAACGTGAACAACCCATCCATCATAGACATCACCTACAAACGACAAGCTTTGCAAGTGTTGGAGATGTGCCACATCGCCACTACGCCCAACACCGTCAACCGTCGGACAGACACCGACCATCTCAGCTGTGCGTATGCAAACTTCCTCGAAACCATCAGGCGGAGCAGAGAGGAGCGAATCGCGTCGTCAAATCGTTTACGTAGTCCACAAATTAATGATACCAACATTCTCACACAACCAACACTAATTAACCCAACCACCCAACAGCCCCCAATACGTCACAACCCACAGTAATCTCCCGTTCTTCGACGGTGAAACATCCGTTTAAAGTGCAATTCCGGACAGTGTAGAAAAACCCCCAGTAATTAATTTTCCCATTAATTTAACAAGGGTACATGTTAAGTAGGTTTTAATTAGTTTTATCTCCACAACAACCCTCTACAAAAAAAAAAAAAAAAAAAAAAAAAAAAAAAAAAAAAAAAAAAAAAAAAAAAATTTCAACCTTAGTGAGGCCATTCCACAAAAATCCCGATATACCTCCGTGCAAACACGGCATTTCACAAGTTGGTTAACTTCGAGTAAGTAAACGTTAAAATGTATAATTACCAAGAATGAAACCATCAATAAACCACAGGCCCTGAAGAAGATCCAAACCCGAGGATCGAAACGTCGGCGATGAAATAACAGAACCAACGCTTATTTCTGTGACTGCAAGCCGAAACCATTAAAAGTTATTAGTAACTAGTGTATGAATGCTCTTCTTAATTCTATGTAAATTCTATTCTAAAACAGACGATTTTGGTACCGATTTTTTTTGTTATTTTGTTAAACTGGCTGTTTATAGTTATTTCTATGAGAGCTACAAGTATTTCAATCTGACATTTTCCGTTCTTTTAAAAGTTGGTTGGCAATTCAAGTAAACAGCCTAACAACCATACCCTCATCACATTCGTTTTAAACATACATCATTCAGTACAGAATAACTCCAGATCATGCCAATTGGCTGGCTTTTTGATGAGAATGACAGAAAAGATGTTATTCGGCCAAAAAATCATTTAGGTCGACAGTCATGAGGATAAATGCCAAATTGTCACTAAGAAGTTTGGGATAGATTAGCTGTACTTAGCATAAATTTCCTTCACAATCGCATGTGATGATTTTTTCACCATAGGTTGTTTTGAGCTACTCAAACATGTAGGTAAACTGGTGGCAAATCAACCAAATTGCATTTCATCAAATATTTTCCTTCTTTTAAAAATAGAGTGTCCTTTTGAGTTGGTAGTGTCCAACCGTGTACTGTTGCAGTGTTGTTTGACAGCCAAACTGTTAATTCTTTTATAGAAATTTCTCCTTCTTTGCATCAGATGCTGTTATTTTGAGCTTGAGTGTTATCCCAAGCAACACACATGTTATAATAGAGTTACGACAGCGCAAGTTTTGGTTGTATAGAAGTTTATTTTACGTAATTCTAACATTGTGTTGAAATAACGTAAATTAAACTTCTATACAACCAAAGCTTGCGCTGTCGTAACTATTATATAACATGTGTGTTACTTGGGTATATAGTTTATTTGCAGATAAACTATTAACTTCATAGGGGATTTGTTCTTCTTTGAATAATAGGCTGTTCTTTCAATTAAAGTTTTTGGTAATTGACTGGCGGCCAAACTGTTCTTCCGATGCCGGCTGTTCGATCGATCTATCCTATCATTAATTTGGCCTAATGACCACTCCGTTCAATGTGCGTGGCTATGCTGGAGTGTAGCGATCCAATTGACATATAAACTAATGATCTTGATTGAGTCTATCAGTATGCATATTGGCCCTACTATGAAGAATTGGTTGTATACTATTTTCCGGAATTCCTCATTTTTTGGATATTTCACTCGAAAAAAACCCGAGTTTATTATATTTTATTTTATTTTATTCATACTATTCATCTGATATGGCACGGTAAAGGCTGGGTATGCTGCGCAATTCAGATCCAATTGTGATCCACTAGCCTCTGCCCAGCAACTCCTATCCCTACCTCCACGCGGTACCGGCCGGAAACTATGAGCAACCTTAGGGAAGATCGGGTAACCAACCCAAGTGGGAACTTTGGTCATAGGCTGACAGGGAAGGGGGGGTTTGCTCCGGCAAACCTGGGCGTCTGTTCTCCAGGAGGAGCGGCTCACAACAGCGTCTGATCCCCATGTTAGGGGCGGCTGATCTACGTCCGAGTGCCAGGGAAGGATTCTAAGCTCAACTATGCACTATGGTCCTCCGGGAAGTAGGGGGTTGGTGTCAGGCCCTACGAGCCAGCCGTAAAAAACCATTGTAGCGGAAAATCAGCAACAGAATAATACGAACCGAGACCAACGGCAACGACCCCAGCGAACAAAAAGGACTTGCGATTGGAAGCTCGGTACGTGGAACTACCGATCTCTCAACTTCATTGGGAGCACCCGCATACTCGCCGATCTACTGAAGGACCGCGGGTTCGGCATCGTAGCGCTGCAGGAGGTGTGTTGGACAGGATCCATGGTGCGAACGTTTAGAGGTAATCATACCATCTACCAGAGCTGCGGCAACACACGCGAGCTGGGAACAGCTTTCATCTTGATGGGTGATATGCAGAGGCGCGTGATCGGTTGGTGGCCGATCGCCGAAAGAATGTGCAGGTTGAGGATCCAGGGCCGATTCTTCAACTTCAGCATAATAAACGTGCACAGCCCACACTCCGGAAGCACTGATGATGACAAGGACGCATTTTACGCGCAGCTCGAACTCGAGTACGATCGCTGCCCAAGCCACGACGTCAAGATCATCATAGGAGATTTGAACGCTCAGGTAGGCCAGGAGGAGGAATTCAGACCGACGATTGGCAAGTTCAGCGCCCACCAGCAGACGAACGAAAACGGTCTACGACTCATTGATTTCGCCGCCTCCAAAAATATGGCCATACGTAGCACCTTTTTCCAACACAGCCTCCCTTATCGTTACACCTGGAGATCACCACAGCAGACAGAATCTCAAATCGACCACGTTCTGATTGACGGACGGCACTTCTCCGACATTATCGACGTCAGGACCTATCGTGGCGCCAACATGATGGTCAAACTGCGCCCAAAACTCTCCGTCATCAACAATGTACGGTACCGGCGACCGCCACGGTACAACCTAGAGCGACTGAAACAACCGGATGTCGCCTCAGCATACGCGCAGAATCTCGAGGCCGCGTTGCCAGACGAGGGCGAGCTTGATGAGGCCCCTCTAGAGGACTGCTGGAGTACAGTGAAAGCAGCCATCAACGACGCAGCCGAGAGCACCATCGGGTACGTGGAATGGAATCGACGGAACGAATGGTTCGACGAAGAGTGCAGAACCGTTTTGGAGAAGAAGAACGCAGCGAGGGCGGTAATGCTGCAGCAAGGGACTCGACAGAACGTGGAACGTTACAAACAGAAGCGGAAACAGCAGACCCGCCTCTTTCGGAAGAAAAAGCGCCGCCTGGAAGAAGCGGAGTGTGAAGAAATGGAACTGCTGTGCCGTTCCCAAGAAACACGGAAGTTCTATCAGAAGCTTAACGCATCCCGCAACGGCTTCGTGCCGCGAGCCGAAATATGCAGGGATAAAGACGGAGGCCTCTTGACGGACGGACGTGAGGTGATCGAAAGGTGGAAGCAGCACTTCGATCAGCACCTGAACGGCGTGGAGAACGTAGGCACGGGAGCCCACGGCAACGGAGGAAACGACGACGCCAGTGCAGCGGAGGACGGAAATGAACCAACTCCCACGCTGAGGGAAGTTAAGGATGCCATTCACCAGCTCAAAACCAACAAAGCAGCTGGTAAGGATGGTATCGCAGCTGAACTCATCAAGATGGGCCCAGAAAAGTTGGCCACCTGTCTGCATCGACTGATAGTCAGGATCTGGGAAACCGAAAGCTACCGGAGGAGTGGAAGGAAGGGGTAATCTTCCCCATTCACAAGAAAGGCGACCATTTGGAATGTGAGAACTTCAGGGCGATCACTATTTTGAATGCTGCCTACAAAGTGCTATCCCAGATCATCTTCCGTCGTCTGTCACCTAAAACAAATGAGTTCGTGGGAAGTTATCAGGCTGGTTTCATCGACGGCCGGTCGACAACGGACCAGATCTTTACCGTACGGCAAATCCTCCAGAAATGCTATGAATACCAGGTCCCAACGCATCACCTGTTCATCGACTTCAAAGCGGCATACGACAGTATCGACCGCGTAGAGCTATGGAGAATCATGGACGAAAACGACTTTCCTGTGAAGCTGACTAGACTGATTAAAGCAACGATGGACGGTGTGCAAAACTGCGTAAGGGTTTCGGGTGAACTATCCAGTTCATTCGAATCTCGCCGGGGACTGCGACAAGGTGATGGACTCTCATGCCTACTCTTCAACATCGCTCTGGAAGGTGTGATGTGACGAGCCGGGCTCAAAAGCCGAGGAACGATTTTCACAAAATCCGGTCAATTTGTGTGCCGTGGCAGAGCTGTGCATCCGCCTGAAACGCGAAGCAGCAAAGGTCGGACAGGTGATAAATGCCTGAAAAACAAAGTACACGACCGGATCCGTCTGGGTAGTAATGTTACGATAGACGGGGATACTTTCGAGGTGGTGGAGGTATTCGTCTACCTCGGATCCTTACTGACGGCTGACAACAACGTGAGCCGTGAAATTCGGAGGCGCATCATCAGCGGAAGTCGGGCCTACTACGGGCTTCAGAAGAAACTGCGATCGAAAAAGATCCACCCACGCACCAAATGCACCATGCACATAACGCTAATAATACCGGTGGTCCTCTACGAACACGAGACATGGACCATGCTCGAGGAGGACCTGCAAGCACTCGGAGTTTTCGAGCGACGCGTGCTAAGGACGATCTTCGGCGGTGTGTAGGAGAACGGTGTGTGGCGGAGAAGGATGAACCACGAGCTCGCTGCACTTTACGGCGAACCCAGCATCCAGAAGGTGGCCAAAGCCGGAAGGGTACGGTGGGCAAAGCATGTTGCAAGAATGCTGGACAACAACCCTGCAAATCTGGTGTTTGCTAGTGATTCGGTTGACACAAGAAGGCGTGGAACGCACCAGGAGTGGACCAGGTGGAGCGTGACCTGGCGAGCAGTTGGGCGCGGCCGACGATGGAGAGCGGCAGCCATAAATCGAGTATTAGGGCGTACTGTTGTTGATTATATCTTGTCTTAAATGTGATGTTGAAAAAATAAATGAATGTATGCACCATACAAAACGAACACACGACCGTATATTATAAATTACACAGACTGTAGTTAACCCTTCAGCACAAGCACTGTTGTAAAAAGTACAACACTGCCAAAAAACCTCACTCGTCATCGCGAGCGCGGTGCAGTTTCGGTTGCTTGATGACGCGCGTCCTGAAAGGTTAGAGTTACTATGCACCAAGTCGTTCCAAATGTTGTTAAATTGACTGTTTTTGTAGTAAAATGCTAGGTTATCAAAATACTACAGACATGGTAAAAATAACGGAAAAGCCTTTTAATTGAAATATAGTAAAATCAACTGTGTTTGGCGTGATCGGACATTGTTGTCTGCTGAAAATTGTAGGTAGGTTGTGCTTAATTTAACCCCCTGATATAGTGTTTTTTACCGCAAAACTCTTTTCCGTGTTTCCGAAATTTATTAGGAATTTCGAGGAATTCCGTTTTATTTCGTCCGTGTTTTCCAGAGATTTCTCCAAGAGCTCCGAGATACTTCCAGAAATGCCTTCTCGCGAATGGAGCTCTTGGAGGAGTCAAATAAGGAGCAATGTTCAGAAGATTTTGAAAATATCTCGACAATAAATGTTGCAGAAGAAAATACATGTAGGATTCTTATATAATAAAAGATCTAAGAGATCATTCTAATAAAATCAATATAATTTTCCAGAGACGGGATTGGAGGGTTAGAAGCAAAGGGGTGCAAGTGACAAAAACCTATTTTCGTTTAAAGTTTTTGACCGAATTTTCATCCCATACATGTATGGAGTTTCAAAAGCAACCCAGCTTTCTCTGATTTATTGTAATTTTTCCAATCATTGTAGAAACAATCCTAAAAAAAGTTCATGAAAGCTTGAAATCTTCATGATATACTCAGTTGAAAATCGACAAAATGGTCACTTACACCCCTTTGATTCTGGGCCCCTCAGATGTCTCTACGAAGCATCAACAGAGCACTTTTCCAATAAAGGTAGGATCCTGAACAAGTTAAATTAAGTAATAATTAAACGGACCCTTAGGCCTTGTGTTGTTTTCTAGCCATCCTAACGTTCTAGAAATTATATTCTAAGATTTGAAAAGGATATTTGAAATAAAAAAATGTGTTTCGTTAGTACGTACACTAAACAAAGCGGTGGTGTTAGTACTATCGAATTATGCCTGTTTATGCCCCCTCCCCCTTCAAAAATCCCAAACTAACATTCCTTTCCTCTCCCGATCTCTCGCCGTCATGGACTTTCAAATATTGAACTCTCAAATTGTGCACTTTGAGAATGGCTAGCTAGTCCCAAGCACCATTCAATGGTTTTCTGTGCAACTTCGATTGTTTTGGTCAATCACGGAGTAGCAACTACGATGTGTACGGTTATCTTTGCTTTGCTTTTGCTATGGGCCCTGACGTTAAAAAATTTGTACCAATTGTCCTTATCGTCTATACTACTCCCACTCGCAACCAGTGCTGAAAAATTCATTTCGCCACATCTAAATTCAATCACCTACAGCTCATTTAAGAAGCTGAACCTGAGAATATGGTATATGAAAAACTTGTGCCGCTAGCGCGGTTCTGCAAGAAAGTCACGGAAAAATCGCAACTTTTTGAATATTTAAGGTAAATGTCACGGACTACCTTCGAAAAATCCCAACGATATTCACGGTGAATATCATTTGGCATTTTTCAAAGGTAGTCCGTGACATTTACCTCAAATATTCGAAAAATACCGGTTTTTCCGTGACTTTCTTCAACAACTGGTCTAGCCGCACAAGTTTTTCATATACCATATTCTCAGGTTCAGCTTCTTAAATGAGCTGTAGGTGATTGAATTTAGATATGACGAAATTAAATTTTCAGCACTGCTCGCAACTATTCTATTTGTAAAAAATAAAAGCTAAGAAACCACATTTTAAGTATGGAAAATAGTTCCTTATGTAGAATTTATAAAAAATCGCCAGAAGTCTTCAAATATTTTAATCATCTTGAAACTTTTTCGGCTCTCTGTACCACCATGTAATAGAATCTCGAAACTTTTACAGATGGTTTTGAACGCCAATACATACTTTAGTGAAATTTTTGTTAATGTTTGAGCTTCCCGTAACATGGTGAAGTTTTGTGTTATATATACTGAGTAATCCATTTTTGTGTATTTATACTTACATAGGTACCTACATTCACTTCAATTAAGTTATCTCACCTGTCATTTCTCCACCTGAACAGCTCAACCTAATTTCTCCTTTGTTTCAATGCCAAACTGTGAAACAAAGCCTAACCGATCGCTTTCCCGTTTGTTTCAAATTATAGCCTTGTTCAATGATAATTAAATTTTGGCGAACAGCTTCCACCCAATATTCAGCTGTGCGCTTGCGACATGTTCTTCCCATGCCATCCTGTTGAAAGGATCTTTGTATTCTTTTCGACATACACATATCGATAACAGTAAACCCAGCCACGTGCACTTGACACATGTCGCGGAGCTGTTCGTCCGCGCACATTGAAAAATGAAACCGATGTTCGCGAGGGTAATTTTAAAGTTGCATCTGAACAATTAACCGTTATTCATCCGATCAAACGTGTTATCATTAATCATCTCTGACCACTTGTCCTAACGGGGATGTTTTTTCGCCGGAGCAATAAAAACACAAATCAAACGCCCGGTCAATGTTCTACCGAAGGGCAGAGAGAGCCGACTGTGGGAAGCGGAACAAGTGAATCTGGATTGCAGTCATCCGCGGCCAGGTTTAAAATCAACTATCTATGGTGTTCCCCTACTAGATTTCTTTTTTTTTTTTTGAAAAATTAACTTTATTTTCACGCATCAAATTGCAAGGGCTGGCCAATCTGGCCGCATTCGCTCGTCTGCATGCATAAAACAGTCACAGGGGATAAAGGAGTAAAATGCGCCTTTTAGGCATTCAAAATGTCCGAACTTTACAAATATTTTGAATTTAGTATAATAAGCTTTAGTCCACAGGAGTCCGTTCATAAACCACGTATACTTTAAAGAAGAAGAGGATGTGACCTAAGTTTACGCTCCATACATATTTTAATTTTTTTCATGAATACAGATTTATTTGAAAGTTCTTGTGAGACAAATATTGGAATGTACTTCTTCACTCTGAAGAAGCATTTTACGCAGATTCCCTTTAATTGCCATAAAGTCCGTACTTAAAAACTAGAGGGGAAGTAGTTTTTTTTAAATCAACCGAACTCGACACACTGCCAGGACAAGTGCTATCATTGTGCGGTGAGCCCGTGTTTAATTGTTTGACAGCAATCGTAACATTCATTCGAATGGTGCGGCGCAGTGCATGCAATGATGATGGCTATCGAATTGAAAAGAAAGGGGATGGCAGGCAGGCAGTAGTAGGGTGTAATTGAAACCCGGATGTGAAGAGGCTTTAAAACCGTGTAGTTGCCAATGATGTAATCTGAGTTCATCAGTTGGAAAATTGTTACTGATGCTTGTCGCTAGGGGTTTGTCTCCTAAGTATTAACTACAAAATCCGGAACCGGTTTTAGCAACAACATTTTCGATATCACGTTTGATGTGGATAACATAAAATGCTTTATAATTATTCCGAGTAGAATGGAGACGGCTACTATGTACAACAGAGGCCACCCCGGCCTTAGCCTTATCGGTAAGGTAATGTCGAATTCGTTTTTGAACCTGGGTTGGAACTGGATTGGTGAAAAATG
The DNA here is from genome assembly GCF_035046485.1 of Aedes albopictus. Classification (NCBI taxonomy): domain Eukaryota; kingdom Metazoa; phylum Arthropoda; class Insecta; order Diptera; family Culicidae; genus Aedes; species Aedes albopictus. Next base: position 199,858,057 of record NC_085137.1, on the reverse strand, counting down.
TGTAAACAAACTAACGTCAAACAAACTCAAACAAACTTTAGTACAAGCGAAACCGAAGTCGGGTTGGGGTTGAAACTGTGATCTCATCCAGTTCCAACCCAGGTTGGAACTGAATCAAAAACGAAAACAACATAAGTAGGTATGTAATTCGAAAGTTAATTACAATATTAAAAAAGATTTTATAAAAAAAGCCTTGTTCGAAAGATTTTATTTTCATCTTTCAATGGTAAAAAAATGGAAAAGACGTTTGTCGCTTGAGGCGATTAAATTAATTTTGAAAAAATAAATGTTTTCATACAAAAATGGCTCTAAGAGTCTAAGTACAAAAGTATAAGAGATACGTGAATTAAGTGTTTTTCAACTTTGTAGAACATTCTGTTTCTCTATATCCCTTTCGGGACGAACCAAGTTCCATCGGAAATTGCCTATTCTTAGGCGTTTATGGTATAGAAGATTTGATTTTATCACTACAAAGTGCTAGTTTGTAAACACTTAGGCGTATAATTTCAACTCAAGGAGCAATTAAGGAGCACGATTTCAATTCAATTAATTTCAATTAAGGAGCACGATATCAGCTTGTACGAGTTTTTAAAAAACTTTGAATATTTGGGTGAATAATTTTACTCCATAATATCGAAATCATGCATTAGATTGGAACAGGGATTTGCTGTTCTTATTATCTTCTTCTTATTCATTCTATGATATGAATACCCTGTCAAGCTGATCTCGTGTTCCTAGATTTAAAGTTATACGTCTAAATTTCTACAAACTAACACTTTGCAGTGATTTAATAATTACAATAAATCTTTTGTACCATAAAACGCCTAAAAGTAGGAAATTTTTAGCAATTACTTAGAGAACATCGACCGGCTTGAGGACGGACTAGCACAATTGTGCTGGTCCTAATTTGACCCCAAAAAGTGCATAATTGGATAAAGTAGCCGAAGTAAAGAAAGTTTTATTCTAGAGGACGTTAAGTTTATAAGAGAAAATTTGAGATAATCATTTTTTTATGGTCCGTCACGAAAGGAATATGGTAACAATGAAGAGTTGACATTTAGATCTTGGACCACCCTAATTTCACATTATTGATAAAAATGCTCAATGAATAAGGAGAAACTTTCCCGAAGACAGCATATAGCTAATACCTTGGCTAATACTAATAATTTAGGCGTTATTAACGGCCTACTGAAATATGTCCACTGTGCTGTTAAAAATAGAAGGAAGGGAAACGGCTATTTCTACCCGGTGTTGTTCTAGCGACAGCTATGAACATGTGAATATACATGAGTTGTGTTAAGAGGCGAGAGAGAAAGTGCATAGAAAAATATAAAGTAGGAGGAAAGGAATGGGTCAGGGATTGAACCTACATAGGACCTTCTGCATACCAATCAGAAGCGGTAGCTACTAGACCACCAAAATCGACTATGGGTCTAAAAATAATGAGATTTACACGTCATGTAAACTTAGTTTTACTCATCTAAACTTAATGATATGATGGTTTACATGATATATCATGTAGAATTACATGACATTTAATGGAAGTTTACATGATATTTTATGAACTTTACATGCTATGTCATGTAAACTTCTATGATATCCCACGCTCCAATTATGTGCATCATATGTCACAGAATTTTACACTCTTTTTTCGATCTGTGTAGTTAATTAATTCTTGAACTTTAGCTGCTTAAGATTGGTTTATTCCACTCTTGTACAGCAAAAATGCTTGTTGGGAAGTTCCCCCAAAATGACTTAGTTTGACCAACCATGATCTAGGGGACGGTAGATGCATAGGTCGTCCAGCTCAAGCAAAACCAATTCAAGTGTCACGGCTGGGTAATCAACAAAACAAAAACATTTTTTTAAATAGATCGTAAACTCAATGTATGCTGGGAATAATGAAAGTGTTACATCTGTTTGTTATTAGTTTTGGGGTGGTCAAGGACACTATTCCTTTCGGTTGGCGCTGTTTAAAAACTAGTCGAATCACTATTTCAGCCTTATATTATTTCAGCCTTTCGAAGCATACAGTCTTTTGAAATTTCAGCCTTTTGTTATTTCAGCCTTTTGTTATTTCAGCCTTTTGTGATTCAGCCTTTTGTACGTAACCCCCTAATTACAAAAGGCTGAATGCACTAAAGGCTGAACGCAAAAGGCTGAAACTATAGAATCGTTACATTAGGCTGAAATCTCAAAAGGCTGAAAACCAAAAAGGCTGAAAATGCATAAGCGCATGGAATGAGGTATCAGTTAACGCCTCAACTGGAGCAACGCCCGCTTTTCAGATTAGTGTTCTATGACTACTTCCACAGTTATTAACTTAGAGCTCCCTTTGCCAATTAACCATTTTTCATTATATGTGGCGGGCAAATAGACACAGTATGCCCAGCAAAGTAAAGAAAGTTTTCATCGCAAACAGTTCCAGGATTGATCAGATATGGAACCGGTCACCACCAGCATGGTCTTGCTGAATTCTCGCCCTATTACCGCTTTGGCAAGATAGATTACACAATTACAACAAAAATGTGACTGATAACACCAGTAATTTCTCCTTCCTTAAACAAGGGCTTTTCTTCCGAGTTATGATGTTGGCTATTCTTTTGAGAAATGTTGCCATAATCATCTGGCTGATCAATAAAGCATACCATGGACTAGATATGATCTTGAGAACGGCTGTTTAGAATCGACGGCGTCGAATCATCATTTCAGCCTTATGTGATTTTAGCCTTTTAATATTTTCAGCCTTTCTATTTTCAGCCATTTGTTATTCAGCCTTTTGTTCTTTCAGCCTTTTGTACGTAACCTATTCCTGTTAGGATCTGGTGGATTTCCGCTTGCTGTAACTCATCACTGGACAACGGTTCTGTAACGATAGTAGTCTTCCTTACACAACGTCGGCGTTTCACGTAACCTGTTGTACGCAAAAGATGGGACCAACGTGGAAAGTTGCTTGTGGGAATCGGTGGCTCCGATGCGTTGCAATGAAATAGAATGCTGGGCCGGAGTCTCGTTTTTTTTAATATTAATTTATTTGAGGGACCCTTTAACTGAATGGAAGCCTTTCGGGTCAGGAGTTCCTCGTCTGTGGCCTCAACTTTTCACGCATTTTTTTTAATTCTTCAGGCTGCCACAGATATTCCAGGCCTCTGAAGCATCTGTTGGGGTCAGACCCGGTTATCGCTGCCACTTAGTCCTTTCGTCCACCACTTTAAGTTTGAAAGGAACCCATTCATAGTCTTCCGAAGATTCCAAAATCTCGCTGACCAGTATTGCCACGAATGGACTATACCTACGGTGATCAGACTGCAACTAGCATAGAAAATTTCTTGAGTACGACCGGAAGAAAGGTTTTAATATTGGCAATGACAACTCTGGCACCATACTGTTGACCAATCTCGTTCCTATTACTGCTGCTGTGGGATCCAGTCGCGGTATCGAAAGATATTTTAGTGGCGCAACACGAGTCCTAGCACATACCAAGTTGCACTCTGTATTGCCTGCTTCTTCAAAACGAAGATGAACGGCTGCTGCCATAAAGACGTGCACTTGAATATCTGTTTCGGGATCAACTGATGTGGCCTGCCGGTAGCAACGTGATATATGTAGCTACATGCTCCAATGATGGGAGTAGTTTGACACAAGCTTTCCATTTCTCATACTGTTTGTCCTGAATCAGTTGTCCCCACTAATCTCCAGAGCGCCAGACTTCCTGCAGAACGATTTTTAGGTGCATCAGGTAGTTGGCTATTAGTCCTAGCAGGTCTAAAACTGTCATTAGAATTCTAAGAATCTCATTGGAATTTTTAAAATTGTTTTGTATCGATATGGATCAGAATGCCACGACAGTATACAGTATATAATATAAGAGCTGCAAAAGAATTCCTTCTAAATCCCTGAAAAAGCCTATGTAACGCCTCTGTAATGTCTCTGAAATCCACCGAAAGTCCCCCTCTGAAACCTCCTGTAGCCTCTTAAAATGCCCTGTAGCTCTTGAGACGCCCTGAAACGCATTGAAAAACCCCTCATCCCCCTTGAAGCATCTTGGCACCCCATGAAACCCACTGAAACACACCTGACACCTCTCTTAAAAGTCCTGTAACCCCTTGAACGCATTTAAACGCCACTTAAAGCCCCTGGAGCATCTTGGAACCCCCATAAACCCCTGAAACCTCCCTAAAACTCTATGTAATCTCTTGAAACGCCCCTAAAAAAAAGAGATTAGAGTTTTCAGGGAGTTCCATGGTGTACTCTACCCAGGCCCGTGCACAGAAGTGGCACCAAGTGAGGAGTTTTTCTCAGTTTTGGCAAAAGGCGGAGGGGCACCTAGTGTATTGAGCGTCGGTAATGGGGGGGGGGTCAAAAACCCAAACCACCCCCCCCCCTGTGCACGGGCTTGTCTCTACCCTGAAACCTTTAGTATATTTTTTACATCTACCGGTTTTTTTAAATAATGCGTTTTTTACGAAGTTGCGTTGGGCAGCTTTGTGTTGTTCGACAAATGTTGTGGTCTTCGACAAAGTTGTTTAGGTCACACAACTCCGGAGAGATACGGACGAACTTCATAGAAACCCTTACGCAGTTTTTACACCATCGTCGTTTTGATCAGTCTAGTGTGCATAGGTTTCCAAACTTTCAGGTGCACGACTCCCTTTGGTCAGCAGACGTACTTTTCGCGACCCACCATAGAACTTTCCTTACCGATCAGGCTAAGGCCGGGGTGGCCTCTGCTGTACATAGTAGCCGTCTCCATTCCACTTGGTCCATGGCTGTTTGTCTCCAGTTCCGTAGGGTCCGCAGATCGTCCTCCACTTGCTCGAACCACCTAGCTCGCTGCGCTCCACGTCTTCTTGTACCGGTCGGATGACTCTCGAGAACCATTTTAGTCGGGTTGCTATACGACATCCTGATGACGTGACACCCGACAGACACGATTGTGTCTGTTGCACCTCATTATATTACGAGTATCTGTATTTGTTGCTATTTGGGTGTCCACTGGCATACAAATGGACCCAATGTATTTTGAAGTATGGGTCGCAATATCTGTAAATCTTAGGACATTTTTATTGTAGCGAATGCTTGCGGAATATAATCTACGCTACTCTTAGAACCTTGAAGTGCAATTCTGATAACTTAGCAACATTCACTTGGTGATCTAGGTCATCCAAACTATTATGGAATTATGACCTTCAAGCTTTACACTCTTGTATCTCTTTACTTTATTCTTCAACGATTACCTCTCTTGTATCTCGTAATGTTTTGAGTATTCCTTTGTGTTGCTTGTGCATCCACTGACATACAAATGATCTTTATGGTATTTGAAAGTGTCGGAAATTACCCAAGCATTCCTCTAGGCGTTCCTCGGAAATTTCTCCAGGAGTCCCTCAGAAATTCATCGTGATGTTCTCCGAGAACTTCTTCGAGTTCCTAGGGAATGCCTCAGAACTTCCCGTGAAATTCTTCAAGAGTTTTCAAGCAGTTTCTCGAAAGTTTATTCAGGAGCTATGCTGGTATTCCTTCAGGAGTTCCTCAGGAATTACTTCAAGAACTTTTCGAAAAATCTTGCAGTAGCTCCTCGGGCATTCCTCCAGAAATTCCCCGAGGATTGCACGGGAGTCCTCTAAAGATTTCTCCAGGCATTCCCTTAAAACTCCTCAAGGAAATTTTCTCAAGAGTTCATCCAGAAATTTCTCCTGGGATTCCTCCAAGAAGTTTTCCAGGTATTCCTCCAGGAATTATCTTAGGAATTTCTCCAGGGATTCCTCAAGCGATTTCTTTAGAAATTCTTCCAGGGATTCCTTAAGGGATTCCTTCAGGGATTCCTTCAGGAATACCCCCAGGGATTCCTTCGCGAATTCCTCCATGAACTCATCTAGGAATTCAGTCAGATATTCCTCCAGGAATTCCTCCAGAGCTCCTTCAGGAATTTATCCAAGATTTCCTCCAACAACTAATCCAGGGATTTCTTCAGGATTCAAGGGATTCATCCAGAAATTCTTCCAGGGACTCCTCCAGAGTTTCCTTCATGAATTCTTTCAGAGAATACTCCAAAAATTTCTCCAGAGAATTCCTCTGGGTAATCTTCCCGGGTAATTTATCCAGAAATTCCCCCAGGTGTCCTCCAGAAATTCTTCCAGGAGTTCCTCCGGGAATACCTCCAGGTATTCCTCCAGCAATTCCAACAGGGGTTCTTCCCGGAATTCCTCACAGAGATTCCTCCTTAAATTATTTCAGGGATTCCATCAATCATTCCTCCAGGGGTTCTTCCCGGAATTCCTCACAGGGATTCCTCCTTAAATTATTTCAGGGATTCCATCAGTCATTCCTCCAGCCCAGGGATTCCTCCAGGAATTCTTCCAGGATATACTCCAGGATACATTCCAGAAATTCCAGGAATTCTTTCAGGAATTACTCCAGGAATTTCTCCAGGAATGACTGTGCGAACTCCTTCTGAAATTACTACAGGAATTGTACCGGGAAACACCCCAGGAATTCCTTCAAGAAATATTCTAGGAATTCCTCCAGGAATAATTGTAGGAATTTCAACAGGGATTGCTGTAGGAATTACTACAGGAATTTCTCCAGAAATTCCTTAAATACCAGTTCTTGCGGGAAATACCTCACGTGAATTCGGAATTACTCGCATGAATTACTCCATGAATTCTTCCAGGAAATAATTCATGAAATCCTCCAGATATTCCTCCAGAAAATAAAAATTGAAAAAAATAAATTCTAAATTTCCTCGCAGTTCAAGGAAATCCTTAAGGAATTCCTCTAAGAATTTCCCTGGGAAATTCTTCAAAAATTCCTTCACAAATTACTACATGAATTCTTGCAGAAAGTGCTCCAGGAATTCCTCCAGGGTATTCTCCAAAAATTTCTTCAAGAAATTCTTGAAGAAACTCTTGGAAGTATTCTTGTAGGAATTCTTGGAGGAATTCCTGGAGATATTCCTAGAGAGATTTTTGGAGGATTACCTGAAGGAATTCTTGGAAGGATTTATAAAGGAATTTTGACATAAATATTGGAGTAGGTCTTGGAGAGATTCTTATTAGAGTTCATGTTGGACTTCTTGCAAGAATTTCTGAAAAAAATCCTTGAAGGAATTCTCGGTGGAATCCCTGGAGTTGTCCCGGGAGTATTTTCTTGAAGAATTTCTGGAGGTTTCCTGAAGAATCTAGGAGGTATTTATAAAGGAATTTCTGAAGGATTTTTAAAATGAATTTCTAAAGGAATTTCTTGAAAAATCCATGGAGGAATTTCTAGCGAAATTCCTAAAGGGATTATTGGCAGATATCTTAGAGGGTTCTCTGGCAAAATTCTTGGGAAAGGTACAGTAGGAATTTTTGGAATTCCTGGAGGGATTCTTGGAAGAATTCTAGACAGATGTCTTGGAGGAATTTCTGGATGAATTCTGAAGGAATTTCCGGATCAATTTCTGGATGAATTGCTGGGGGAAACTCTGAAGGAACAGCTGGAGAAATTTTTGGAAGAATCCCTTGAATCCTGAAGAAATCCCTGGGCTAGTTGCTAAAGGAAATCTTGACAGAACTTCTGAGGGAGCTCTGGAGGAATACCTGAATGAATTCTTGGATGTATCCATGAAGGAATCCATGAAGGAATCCATGCAGGAATTCCTGGGGGTATTCCTAAAGGAATCTCTGGAAGAACTTCTAGAGAAACCGCTGGAGGAATCCCTGGAGAATTCTTGGAGGAATCCCTGAAAAATTTCCTGGAGGAATTCCAGAAGAAATTTCTGGAGGAACTCTTGGGAAAACTTCCTTGATGAGTTTTTAAGGAATGCATGAAGAAATCATTGGAGACTCCCGTGGAATCCTCGGGGAATGCCCGAGGAACGCCTAGAGGAATTCTTGTGTAATTTTCGACACTTCCAAATACCATAAAGAACATTTGTATGTCAGTGGATGCATAAGTAACACATACTCAACAAAGTATGAGATACAACAGAAGTTATCGTGGAAGAAGTACATCGATAAAATAAAGATATACAAGAGAAGAGCTTGTAGAGCTTGAAGGTCATAATTCCAGAATAGTTTGGATGACCTAGATCACCAAGTGAATGTTGCTTAGTTATCAGAATTGCATTTTGAGGTTCTAAGAGTAGCGTAGATTATATTCCGCAAGCATTCGCTACAATAAAAATGTCCTAAGATTTACAGATATTGCGACCCATACTTCAAAATACTTTGGGTCCATTTGTATGCCAGTGGACACCCAAATAGCAACAAATACAGATACTCGTAATATAATGAGGTGCAACAGACACAATCGTGAAAGAATTATGCCGATAGAGTGAAGAAAAACAAGAGTAGAGCCTGTAGACCTCGAAGTTCCAAATTCCAGAATAGTTTGGAAGCCTGGAATATCTCATAAATGAACCAAAAGCATTATAGATGTGCACTGAGGTTCTATCAGCCTTATGGACTACATTCCACGAAAATTTTTCACAACTCAAGCATGAAACAGTATGTAGATATCGTAAGCCAAACTTCAAAGTGTATTGGAGACCATTTGTATTTCACGGAATGTCCAACTACCACAATATCAAGTTGCTCATAGCATTGTGAGGTGTAATGGACATCAACGTGTCTAAATTTCTTGGACAGAGTGAACACAAACGATGGTAGATGTTTTAGATCTTAAGAAAATGAATTCCAAAGTAGCAACAGCATCAGCACACTTACGCAGTCTCCCAAAACATTATGGATATTAGGCATACTTAGAAGAAGCATGTTCCAGGATTGTTCCTCTTACCACCTTTTCCGTCGTAAAACAACCTTCGGCTGCATTCCATCTGCCGCAGCATACTTATGACCCAAACCCCCTCCGCTCCCGGAAAACGTCATTCCAGTCCCAACTGAACATTATCTATTAATGTAATCCTAGTGAAGGGTTCGAGAGTGTATCAAGCGGGTGTACCTGGAGCTTGTCTCATTCTGTCTCATTGAGACGTCTCATTGAGACTCGCAATGCTAATGTGATGAGCACCAACATCGCGAGTCTCAAGCTCAAGGAATTTTCATGTGCTCACAGCCAACTTTTCTCAATCTCATATTGAGATTTGAGCGTACATATACTCTGGTCGGCGGTCACCAGTGAGCCCAAGTACACGAATTCTTCAACCGCCTCGATTTCGTCTCCGTCGCACAGTGGAGCACCTAGTACATCAAAATTATTTTGACGAATTTTCGCAACCCAAATACCGTCTTACCCCGCTGGTTCGACACGTTTTAATACGACACTTTTTAATTCGTACCCCGCTTATTCGAATTAAAAAGTGTTCAAATGTCAAAGTGATATACACTGTAAATGCAAAACAGTTTGATATTGCGCTTATACTCGCACCAGCAGCACCTCCTCTTGCAGCCGCTAATTTCGGAAGTTCTGAGTTGGTGCTATTCAACACCAAAACCGCCTGGAGACCAACCGGAATGAACTGAGGATGGCAACAATCGTAGAAAGAACGAGCTTTTCATTCGCGCCACCGCAATATTTGTTGAATAATGTTTCGTAATAAATCCGGAAATCAAAACAAAAACAAAAATAGAGTTGCCATATTTGGATAAGCTTGGTGGTGTAGGGGGACTAGTTTGTCGAATTAAAAGTTTACCCCGGTTATTCGACAACAGTCGGTGTCGCATTAGCGGGGTAATACGGTACAACCCAAATTAGTAATGAAACTTATTTCATCGTTTTCAATGAACTTTATAACAATAAATTCACCTAGCAGTGAGAAACAACCAATCTAACCGACTTCAACAAGATTTTTTTTTTAATAATACCACCATTCCATAGAAAATTGATATAGTGTGTCTCCGAACACCGTGATACTTGGTGGTTTTGTAGTTTATCGAAAATAATTAACCCGTATTATTTTATTTCATCATTAGGGTTGTAATTGTAAAAATCAAGATTTTTCGAAACTATTTTTTTTTAAAATCACAGCTTTTGAACCAGTTGACCGATTTTAAACTTCTTTTTTTTGCTTGAAAGCTGTTCAATTCTAGTTTTCAGCAAAAACTCGTTCAGAGCGCCAAATAGTGTTTTTGGGCAAATAATATCATATAATAATATTGATCGCGCACGGGCGGGACCCTTAGTACGTTGTGTGAATTTGTATGAAATAAAACACGATCGACTACTTTTACCGTCCTGCCATGGCGGAGGCATCAAAACTACTATCTTTATTATCAAAGCTTATCACAGATGTATTGGTATAGGGGTGTGGTACATATAATGCACTTTATGAACGAACAAATATAATTATCACAATTTTTTCAAAGTGTAGCAGCTTTTGAAATCGGAAACATCCGGAAGGTTTTCTTTCTGCATTTGAAAGAGGAACAATAGTTTCATCATACAATAAAAGCAGATTTCCCGGAAACAGCCGGAAAATCAATTTATTTCATTTTGAATGTACGGTGAAGGATTCCATCAATTTTTTTCAATATTTTCATATATTGTATGTAAACTTAAAGTCAAATTAGGTTTCAAATTAACAGAATAACAACATTAACCTTCTTTAACAAACTGCATCGTTGAATTGATTGACTATAATTTTATTCACTTTGTACGGTCAAAACTTGCACGCGCTGTGAGTTATATCGTTATCGTTATCGTTATATAGTTTTATAACATTCAGCTTCACTAAACCTCTTCTGATAAGCGTGACACTCCTTAGCTGTCAAATGATTACACGATAACTACACTTGGCAAAAACACAACGGAAAACCCAATTGCTTCATTTTGAGTTTTTCCTCTTATGATCAGGTTTTGATATGATTTACTCCAATGTGCGTCGATATAAATTCGGGGTGGAGAGCGCGGAGATTCCTCCCTGGAGCCCTTTGTCATCATGTTTTTTGTCTTCGATACATTAATGACTAATCCGAATCGCCTGGCTTCACTCTTTAGTCGGATGTACGTTTCCGCCATCGTCTCAAATTTACGAGCAATAATATCAATATCATCAGCGAAACCAAGCAGCTGAACGGACTTTGTGAAAATCGTTCCACTCGTGTTTATCCCCGCTCTCCTAATTACACCTTCTAAAGCAATGTTGAACAGCAAGCACGAAAGACCATCACCTTGCCGTAACCCTCTGCGAGATTCGAAGGGACTCGAGAGTGTCCCTGATACTCGAACTACGCACATCAGGGAACGTCCATTAATTACGTCACGCTTTGAGGGGGGAGGGGGGGTTCAGCAAAGTGTGACGACCCATACAAAAATTTCAGAGGTCCCATACAAAAAGTGTGACATAGGGGGGAGGGGGGGTTGAAAATTGTCGATTTTTGCGTGACGTAATTTATGGATGTTCCCTCACTCGATCCATCGTCGCCTTGATCAATCGTATCAGTTTATCCGGGAATCCGTATTCGTGCATAATCTGTCATAGCTGTTTTCGATCGATTGTATCATACGCCGATTTGAAATCGATGAACAAGTGATGTGTGGGCACGTTGTATTCGCGGCATTTCTGCAACGCCTGGCGGATGGCGAACATCTGGTCCGTTGTAGCGCGTTCCGCGTTCACCCATAAATCCAGCCTGATATTGCCCCGCGAACTCTCTTGCAATCGGTGATAGACGGCGGCATAAAATTTTAGAGAGTATCTTGTAGGCAGCGCTCAGTAGTGTGATCGCGCGGTAGTTCCTGCAATCCAACTTGTCGCCCTTTTTGTAGATGGGACACTTCCACCATAGAAATTCTCTCATTTGTTGTCCGTTACAGTAAAATATACGACTGTCCCTCGCGACCCCCTGGATGAAACTTAAAACTTAAATCAATGCATTTTACTATTCTAAATAATAATAAACCCTAAAAAAAATTTCACGCATAAGTTGTTTTTCTAAATAAGTTTTTATGCACTCTGAGAATTTAATTTTGTCATTAATTGTTCTGAATTTAAAAACTAAAATTGTTTTCAATAACCATCAAACCTACTAAATTTCGTGGTATTCTGACATCCAGGGCCTCTTTTTCACGAACTAGCATAAAAAACCTATATAAACACAATGAACCTAATCATAGTCATAAAATCAACACCGTAAAATTGAACTCAAATAGCAAATAACTAGTTTCTGTGACAGACAATGAAGAAATAATTTTTATTGCTTTAAATTCGCTGTTAAAATTGGCAAATCGTAAACCTTTCAACATTTAAAAATTTATCGCCTATCATCGTTCGAAAATCTGTAACAGATTGCTGTCCACGTACAAAAAAAACACACACACAAAACCCATATTGATAGCCAATCAACCCACCAATCATTCGGCGCATTCGATCCTAAAATTCTCGCGTTTAGTATCATACAGGCGTATCTACAATGATCGATTTCTCTTCATCGATTTTCTCTTCTGATTATTCCGGGAAATACGACCAATAGTCGGATGATCTATCGGTGTATTTTGGTGAAGGACGACTAGGACTAGCATCTAAAACAACAAAAACGACCAAAAATGATTTGCCGGCCAAGTTTTTAACCAGAGAGAAAATCGATGAAGAGAAATCGATCATTGTAGATACGCCCGTATGATACTGAGCGCGAGAATTTCACGTCTTCTCTAAAGAAGCCGCAAACTCGCCCATCTCCACCGGCCGAACCCTCATCCATCGATCTCAATCGACTGCAACAAACTGCTTTGACCCGGATGACTTCCACCGACCTTTCGTGGACCCTTCTTTCCGAAACCAATTGCATAGCAGCAGCTTCCCTCCTCAACAAACGTTGTTGCTGCGGTTAAAAACTGCCCTCGTCCCTACACCGCGGAAGACCACTTGCTCTTCAAGCATCAAATGGTCCTCTGCGAATCTGCGATGCTGGCTGCGGTCGCCGTCGCCGTCGTCGGTGCGAGATGCGAAACAAGTCATGGCCAATGTGCGGCGGTGAGCATGCATCATAAAAAACAAACAACTGTTTCATTTTCCCACCTTGGCCGGGGCCCGATGGGCTCTGTGAGGATGTTCGTTCTCACTGATTCAGCAACGTATGGTGCGGTGGATGGTTGCGGTTGCAACGCGCCGGCCAGGATATGCGAACGGATACATATCTCACCCCTCTCAAGGGAGGTTTATCTCGGTTTTCTGTTGATTCCGGTTTTAGTTTCAGTTTAGTTTAGCATTGCTGCCAACCACTATGCTGACCTAAATGTTTTAATTTACAATTTTAAGGATTCACTTAGATTTACATTAACAAATTTCATTTGCAATTGGTATTACAGTTAAAGTGTTGCTTTAACATTGAGATGTCACCTTTGTTTAATAGAAAAAAAAAACCCTTGGCTAAACCCTTTTTCAACCGTTTTGAAAGACCATTACGATAATAAAGTTAGTTTGCTTTTCAGAAAGGTTAGAAATAGAACACATGTTTTCATTCGATGAAGCGCCCTCCCAACATCAAATTAGAACCTTCCAAATTGCACCTGCAGTCCTTTTGCTGAAGGCTATCATTATATTTAATCAAATTTTACGTTGAGTGGTTGCCGCGTGCCTCCATCCTGATTAATATCATACGTAAACATTGTTGTTCATTTGAAGGTTCTTCTCCTTTTTTTTTTCGAGCAACCCTTTTCCATTCTGACCGAAGGACGTGCATCAGCTTTCTTCAATAATTTAGTTGTAATTTGTTCCACCTAAAAAGAATATTGCAGCCTAAGTGCGAGCTAAGCAAGCTGCATTATTGGTAGAATATTATTACACTCTGATGACCACCATATAAGCCCAACTCTCTCTTTTTTGTACTTTTCCTTTCCTCCACATATGATCGATCTCCTTCCGTGTGATTCTTGAGCCCGGTCAAGTCCTAGGCCACGTGCATGTAATTAAAAAAGGTAACCGGCATCGGTTCGAAACAGCTGCTGGACATACTGTTTCGTTCGAGACGATATGGTATAAAAAAGGCAGACGAAATGTATAGACAACAGGCCGGTGAAATTTAATCCACCTTCTTTCCCGCTTTAACAAATTTTGTACGTAGCTGGACGATCATGCTCTCCTTGGCTGCCTTTGGGGAGACAGCAGAAACTCTTGAGAAAATAAATGCTACTGTGTTCCAATCCGGTCGAGGATATTTCTGAGTTGATAATATCCACGGGCTCCATGAATATTAGAAAATCCGGCGGAAAACGATAGAGCTAGCAACAAATGCAAAATTGAATACCAGAGCTTTGGATTTTCAGAAAGACTTGTACATACTGAGGGATTTCTCATAGGAATTGCCGAAAAAAATCTCATATAAACTGCCTTACAAATTCTCAGTAGTAATGACTGGGAAAATCTTCGGCAGAATCTTCAGAGAATACCCAGGAGGACACTTCGAAGGAATACCAGGAGGATAACGTGGAGGGTTTCCTGAAAAAATCATGTAGGGATTTCTGAAAATGGAGAATTTCTGTAGGAATCCCAGGAGGAGTACCAGTAGGAACTCTTGGAGGAATTTTAGCAACAATAACTGGAGAAATCCCAGTTATAGTTTCTGGAGGGTCTCCTTGTACCGGTTTCTGGCACGTCTCCTTGTACCGGTCGGATGACTCTCGAGAACCACTTCTATTGGGTTGCTATCCGACATCCTGATGGCGTGACCTGCTCACCGTAGCCTCCCGATTTTCACGGTGTGGACGATAGTTGGTTCTATCAGCAGCTGATGCATCTCGTGGTTCATTCGCCTTCTCCAAAACCCCTCTTCCATCTGCACTCCGCCGTAGATGGTACGCAACATTCGAAAACTCTTTGGGCGCCACTAGAAGTCTACTGGTTTAATCATCGTTTTGTAGATAATTAACTTCGTGTGTCGGTGCACTGTGTTCGTTCTTAGAGTACTGCGGAGTCCAAAGTAGTCTTGATTTCCTGCCACAATGCGTCTCTGAATTGCTGTTATCGTTGTCGGCAGTCACGAGTGAGCCCAAGTACAGTGCATTGAGCTCGTTTTACCCCGCCCGATATTACGGAAGTTTTTGCACAAACACGAATAAAATAAATCATTTATTTTGCATTGCATGATTTTTCAAAAAAAAATTGAAAGACAGAGAGAGTTGGCTAAAACGGGCCCTTTATACTGATTTCCAGCATCGTGCGACGAATGACACCCTTCCTATCTGAAACTGTAGAGGTTTTTGCAGTTTGTGTCAAAAATTCATTCGAATCCATCCACTTCGAGCAGAGATATTGAGTTTATTCGCGTTTTGTACATATAAGGGGCCCAGAACCAAAGAGGTGTCACGGTGTGTTTATAGAGCAACTTTAAAACAAAAAAATAAGTAAGTCTGAAATTTTGCCCAATGATACTTTGGGCCATTCCCTTCAATTTGCTGGGTCGGTGGAAATCATCCATCGGGGGGTCTAGAACAAACATTTTTTTGAAGGTTTTTTATGCAAATTGCACATATTGTAAATTTTTGCATCTCCTACAAATAGTCACAACTTTTTTGTCTTTGAAGATAGAACCATACAAATTTCAGGCGTTTCGAAGTAGTATGCGTAGATGACTGTGTGAAAATTTCATTGAAATATGTTGAATGGTTTTCAAATAATACCAAAACTTTCAAACGCATTCTAAAATACTAAGCTTAGTAGCAAAAGTCCAACAAAATATCTATATATTTTTTATATAATAATACAAGAAAATATTTAATTCTAAGCACCTTGAGTCATTATGATGGCAGTACTGTGAAAACTTGTTTTTCGAATGATGAACAGATACATAGTCAAATACATGAAAGGAAAACACACACACTGCCATTATGTAGCCTTTCACTAAAGTATTAATTATTTATTTCAAGAACGTGGTTTTGCGTATACATGTTTATTTTTTCCATTTTTTTAATGAATCAGGTCTTATCTAAATATCAAATTGCAAGCGAAAGGCTTTAGAGAAGCGTGGCCCAATAATTGGGTTTTTAAATTAAGAAAAATTCAATTCAATTCAAGCACCTTTTTCTGAGCCGCTATGATTTTTTTTTCAGATTTTTAGAACTTTATTTTGGTACCTAAAATCAATTTCAAAAAGATTTTTTGAAATCACCTTTTACAGCTGGGCAACTGCTTGACAGCTCCGTTCAGTACAAAATGCGACGAGGGGTGATTCGACAAATCGCTCCCATACAAATTTCAAATTGATTTTTAAATAGGTTCCCGGGCACCAAAATTGATGGAAATTTGAATTTCGGCTCAGTTTGGCATGCAGATTCAGAATATGGAATAATCTCAACACCACTAAAGAAGCCAATTTGGATTAAAAAAAAAATGTTTGTTATATTTTCGAAACATTAAGTTTTATGTAGAAAATATTCTACTAGTAAACAACGCCATAACAATGATCAATCACTCTTCCTCATGCTGGGAGGTTTTAAATTACACAGAAAATATTGTTTAAACATCATATACAAATCGATAAGAATATTTAAGTCATTGTTATCAAATTGTTTTTCCTAGGCTTTATGCTGAACAGCCAATTTTCATGCTTAATATAGAAACATTTTCAATAAGTACTCCATTCTTTCAACTATTCTTTCCGTACTTATTATCAGTTATTTGTTAATAAATGGTGGCATAAGGAATAAGCAACATATTGCTATTAAATTCAAAGACAAACTTAAGTTTAGGTCTAACAGCTATGTCAAATATCGTGGAATAATCCGGAAACTATGTTTAGTATCGTAAAGTTGCCCTTGATCGAATATTACCCAACTGAATTCTGTTTTGAATTCAGTTCTCTTTATTGTGTTCTTCAATCAAGAGAGTGTTTTAATGTGTTTTAACTTCAATGTTATTATGAGGTCTTTAGCAGAGTTAACTTGTTTTTGTTGTTTAACTATGGTGAAATACTATTTAATTTTAAGCTTGTAAACATTAGTTTCAAAATAATTTAGTTTCTGTACTTTTTCCTCAAAACAGAGATGTTTCCCAATCCTCGAGTGCTTTTCTTGGCTTACCAATAAACATTTAAATATTTTTTCGGGGAAGGCCGACATGCTCAGCAATCATAATAATTGAGTTTATTATAGGATTCGTAATACAGGCATACTTGTACTTGTGAACATGTATACGCAAAACCACGTTCTTGAAATAAATAATTATTACTTATTGAAAAGCTACATAATGGCAGTGTGTTTGTTTTCCTTTAATGTATTTGACTATGTATCTGTTCATCATTTGAAAAACAAGTTTTCACAGTACTGCCATCATAATGACTCAAGGTGCTTAAAATTAAATATTTTTCTTGTATTATTATATAAAAAATATATAGATATTTCGTTGGACTTTTGCTACTAAGCTTAGTATTTTAGAATGCGTTTGATACTTTTGGTATTATTTGCAAACCATTCAAAATATTTCAATGAAATTTTCACACAGTCATCTACGCATACTAGGGTATCGCGCCACTTGAGCGGTGGCTTCTATATTCGTCTGTTTTCCACAAGAACTCAGTCAGTTTTGAACCAATTGACTTGAAATGTTGTACACGGGTAGATACTATACCTATCTCACCACATTTTATAAGTTATGTCAATTGGTTCAAATTTGACTTAGTTATAGTGGAAAACAGACGAATATAGAAGCCACCGCCCAAGCGGCGCGATTCCCTACTTCGAAACGCCTGAAATTTTTATGGTTCTATCTTCAAAGACAAAAAAGTTGTGACTATTTGTAGGAGATGCAAAAATTTACTATATGCGCTTTTAACGGTTTTTGCATAAAAAACCTACAAAAAAATTTTTGTTCTAGACCCCCCGATGGATGATGTCCACCGACCCAGCAAATTGAAGGGAATAACCCAAAGTATCATTGGGCAAAATATCAGACTTACTTATTTTTTTATTATAAAGTTGTTCTACACAACACACCGTGGTGTTAGTGACCTTTTTGTCGATTTTGAGCTGAGCGTATCAAAAAAATTTTCAGATTGCAAGCTTTCAGGAACTTTTTTAACCCTCGAGCGATCGTGCTGTTGTATTTTGTACAACACGCTTTTTGTACTCAGCATTCGCGTGGTGCTGACGCAGGTAGTCAACTGCGCGAGTTACGGAAGGTTAAGATTAATCTTACGGTGATTATAAAAAAATACAATAGTAGAAAATTGGGTCGATTTTGAAACTCTATACATTTTGTATGGGATGAAAAATTGGCGAAAAACTTCAATCCTCATTTACTCGAAAATGTGTTTTTGTCACTTACACCCCTTTGCTTCTAACCCCCTCATATTTTTCTCATAGTGCATCGTCTAAAATTTTTGAGCTATAATATTAATATCATCGGTGAATCCAAGTAGCTGAACGGACTTCGTGAAAATCGTTCCACACGTGTTTATCCCCGCTTTCCTTATTACACCTTCTAAAGTAATGTTAAACAGCAAGCACGAAAGACCATCAACTTGCCGTAGCTCTCTGCGAGATTCGAAGGGACTCGAGAGTGTCCCTGATACTCAAACTGCACACATCGCTCAATTCATCGTCGCCTTGATCAATCGTATCACTGTATCCGGGAATCCATATTCGTGCATAATCTGCCATAGCTGTTCTCGATCGATTGTATCATACGCCGATTTGAAATCGATGAACAAGTGATGTGTGGGCACGTTGTATTCGCGGTATTTCTGCAACACCTGGTGGATGGCGAACATCTGTTTCATTGTAGTGCGTTCACCAATGAATCCTGCCTGACATTGTCCCACGAACTCTTGCAATCGGTGATAGACGGCATCATAAGATTTGAGAGGGTATCTTGTAGGCAGCGCTCAGTAGTGTGATCGCGCAGTAGTTCCCGCAATCCAACTTGTCACCCTTTTTGTATATGGGGCATAGAATACCTTGCATCCATTCTTCCGCTTATACTTTTTTTTATTCTTCAATTGCTTAACCTAATTTACAGCTCTTTTGTCCAGTAGAGCACTGCGTGAGCGATTCCAATTGGGATCTGTACTTACAACTTTGTACAGCGCCTAAATGTATTTTATTTGTATTCTACTATATCCAACTGGTTGCCGTTCCGCTGCTTTCACTTTCTATCCTATCATGGTAGAATGATGAGCACGAGGAAGCTGATATGTGGCTGTTGGTTGTTCCTGTTTTCAGTCCGATTGGGGGTCCATTATGAGTTGCCGTTCGCCGATGTCCAAATATCCGGGTCAATTTGAGCCATTGGCTCAGAAGAGGGTCAGTGTCAGCTGCTCTCAGGGGGAAAGAGCAACTGACGAAAGTGCCGGGGCTGGGATCGAACCCATGACCATCTGCTTATGAAGCAAACGTGTAGCCACTACGCCACGGGCCCCGGCATATCCGTAAATACTTCTTCCTTGAGGGACAGATCGCACAGTTCAAAAACTATGCTGATGGATTCATCCATTTGTTAGTTTTAATGCCTCAAAGCGAATTTAAAATGATGTATGTATATCTCAACCCATCACCAGCGGTTATGTATTGTATGTGAAAATAATTTGCTTGAATGATTGATATTTTATTTTTATTTGCACTATATTCTTCTCAATTTTCATAACAAAATTAAAGTGATGTTCAGTCATTGTGCATTTCCCATTTCAGGAAAAAAAAATTGATATCTGGATATTTACTTGCAGTCCATACATTTTTTTAAATTTTGTATGGACGACGAAAGTCTACGTGAAGGAAGGGCGTCTAAGATTACCCAAAATGAGTCTACGTAGTTTATGGACTGTGCCCAAGCAATACAATCATTGACAGATTACCTCAACTGTTGAAATGTGAATAACGATTCAAAAATGTTGTAGTTTTTCGATTTTTGATATAAAATTCACAATTATTTTTCATTTCGCCAAATTCACGGTTTCGCTGAATTCACGGAAAATTTTTTTTGACCGTGATAAAATCGAAAAACTACTATAATACCTTTAGAAATTTCTATGAATATTTTTATGGAAATTTCTTCGGCAATTCGGGTACCCTTTAGCAGTTTATTTGAGAATTTCTTCGGAATAATGCCTGGGAATTTGTTCAAAATGTTTTTCAACGAATCCTTCGAACATTCTTTCGGTTATAATTCTAGAACCTTATGCAGTAGTTTCTTTGAAAACTGCCGCAACAATATCTTTAAAAGCTTGTTTGGTAATTAATTTAGAAACTTCGTGGGCAAACCCATTGGATTTATTTTTGCGGAAGTTTCTTTACCAATTATTTTGGGATTTTTTAAGCATGTTTTTTTTTTGTGAGCACTGCTTTAGCAATTAATTTTGCTTATATTTTTTCTGGAATTCTTCCTTTGGAAAATCGTGTGGGATATTTTAGTGGAAGCTCTTCAAGCATTTTTTTGGGCATTCCTTCCTAAATTATTTTAGAATTCCTTCGGAAACTTCTTTGTGCCTTCTTACGGTCTTCTAAGTAACTCCTTTGGAATGCTTTTAATTATTTGTTTTTTTTTTCAGAAATTGGCCAATTCATTTCAGAATTTATTCCGGAACTACTTGAGTAATTCTTGTTGGAACTCCGTGGCAACTTATTTGGGAATCTTTTGCGGAATTCATAGGCAATTTCTTTGGAATTGTCCTTTCTAGTTATTAAAAAAAACCGAAAATTTCTTCCAGAAATCGTTTGGAAATTGTTTCGGCTATTAAATTTTAAAATATTTCAGATTTTAGATCGTGATCATACTGGCTTTTGAAATCACTGTAGAGTAATGCGGGGCAAAAGTTCGCACCTAACAGACTTTACAAAATAGCTATTAGATAAGAAAATAATATCATTTTTCTTTGTTAAACGGATCCCCATTATGTTGCCTTCAAAACGTAGTACTAGATTTTTTCGCGCTCCTTTTGTAGTTTTAGTAATATAATTTTTAATACAAGTACTCCAAAGCGAGCTTTTGCCCCATAGTGGGGGCAAAAGTTCGCATTATGCGGGGCAAAAGTTCGCACCTTAAAAAGCGTAGTTTATTGGTGTGATGTTCATTTATTTCATGGTAATTCATGTTCGTCCTTTCACTCTAGCCGTGAAATCTGTTTCATTCTATTCTTAGCATTACGGCCCAACTGGAATACGACCTGGTGTAGAGCTTTGGTATACAATGTATTTTATATAGACTTCCACAACTATTAACTAGAAGCTGTCCTTTCCATTACTGAAGTTATCAAAATACATTTTGGGATAATCATAGTGATACGTGTTGCCCAAAATACATGAAAAAACCAAATATGCTGCAAAACTATTGAACGGGACCGTAATTGAATCTTATTTCCGTCAGTATGGTGATGAATTATAACTGTGAATTTACAAACTAAGCTATGAAAGTCCTCGGTAAAGTAGATGAGCATAATATGACCTTCAGAAACATACGAAAATACAAGACGAGGATGACGAAGAAAATGTTTTAAAATGTTTTTTAGCCATTTTTCATTTCTTGATTTAAATTGGTAAACATAATGTTTGCCTTACAATCGATCCTCTTACAAAACTAAGTTCCAACCCTCTGCCGGAACGATTTCAGGGTGCATACTACACATATTATACATATATAGTAGTTTCTATACGAAACCATCATTGCTTCAAAGATTCTGTAATTATATTGATGTACTACATTCAGAAATCTAGTGCGAACTTTTGCCCCACAGCTACTGCGAACTTTTGCCCCACCGTCAAGGTTTTAACAATGTCCCTTTCTGCAAGAAGCACTAGTAGTTTACTGTTTATTCGAGTGCACCTCTCGAACTACTATGGAATAACGATTCTCCGACATCAAGAGGTTATGAGATTCTTCTTCTTCCTGTTACTACAAATTCTTATTCCAAAAAGTCCAAAAATTCTATCAAAACACCTAGAAACACATTCGCATAACTCTGCCACACCATAACGAAATCGTTAAAATTTTTGTTGACGAGTAACTGGCCTGATTATGTGTCGAACCCATACAAATTTGTTTGGGTTCTTAACTCGTGTTCAGAAAAAGACCCACTGCGAACTTTTGCCCCGCATTACTCTATGAATTACAATTCTTTTCAAATTCCTTCCATAAATCCAATTGTGAGTTTCTGAAGGAGTTGTCGAAGAAGCTGTCTGCAAATTTTCCAAGAGAGCACTAAATAACAACAACCTTACATGACAGTTTAGGTTAGACAAAACTGATTTTGTATCTCCAAGTTTTCTTTCATCATTGTTCTGGCAAAGTATTGAACCAAAAATATATACGTCTTGTATTATATTTACTTTTGAGATTTTATAGTTCTTAGTGTTTCAGTTAGCCTATCGGTTAAGGCTATAGATCGCCAATCCGGAGACATAGAGTTCAATTCCCGTTGCAGTCGGGAATATTTTCTCGACTCTTCGGGCATAGTGTATCATTGTACATGCTTCACTATATGCAAATTCATGCAATGGCAGGTAAAGAAAGCCCTTCATTTAATAACTGTGGAAGTGCTCAAAGAACACTAAGTTGCAGCGAGGCAGGCTAAATCGCAGTGGGGATGTAGAGCCATAGAGAAGAATAAGAAGAAGAAGTTCTTAGTGTTCATACTTCTTCTAATTGGAAAAATATTGTTATACACACATGGTGGTTTGATTTTCCGTTTCCTTCCAGCGTTTTCGTGTTTCTCCTACGTATTTCTCCAGAACTTTCTACTGAGGATTCCCACTGGAACTTCATCTCAGAATTCTTCTAGGGATTCCATACATTTTTCGATTACTCAATGAAAGCCATCTGCGGATTCCTCCAAAGCTTTCTGCTGAGGATTGTTTCAAGAAGTCCTTCTAAGGAAATCTGCATTAAATTATTCTGGAACTCATCCGAAAATTCCATATGGGTCTTAATCCAGGAATTATATTCAGTGATTTTGCCTGTGACTCATGAAAAAAACCTTCGCAGTGGGAACTCCTTAGTGATTCCTAGTAATAAAAAATAAAATGCTGGAAGATTCCCATAAGGAACTGCAGAAGAACTCCTGGAGCAACCTTAACATAATTTCAGGAGGATTCGTAGAAAGAGCTACTGGAAGATTCCCAAAAGAAAAGCATTTTCACAAGATAGTGCAGAATTTTAAGAAGGAGCTTATATGGAGGATTCTCGAAAACCATCACTTGAAGATATGTAGATTGAACTTCTGCAGGGCTCCTAGGAAGAATTTAAGAAGGATTTTTTGAATGAACTTCTGAAGTATTACAAGAAGGAATCCTTGAAGATTTCCAGTAGAAAGTCCTAGAGGGTTTCCAGAGGGAACTCCTGAATAATAACTAGTAGGATATTTCCAAGAAACTCTGGAAGGAATCCAGCTCTTGGAGGAATACTTGAACAAATTTATGGATGAATTCCAAAAGAAACTTCTGCGGCAATTCGAGAAGGAATTCTTGGACGAATCCTGGAAGAAGCTTTTTGGAGATATTTATGACCACGATCCATACAAATTTATTTTTTTTGTATGAACGAAAGACCACGCCGGGGGGAGGCGTTCGGAATCTCCCAAAAAATGATCACGTGGTTTATGGACAGCCCCCCACTGAGTTTCCGGCCTTGCAGTCTTTGGTGCACCTGAATAAATGTCAGAGGCTGAGACTCTTCGATGAGTTTCAGAGGAAACTCATGAGGAAATTCTAAAAAAAAACTTCCGGAAGAATCCGAGAAGCTTCTGGAAACAGAAATCTCAGGAGATTTTTTTGGCGAAATTTGAGAAAAAAATCATAAGAGAGTTTCCAAATGAACTCTGAGGAAACCACGGAGGAGTTCCTTGCAGATTTTCAGCTGAAATATCTAGGTAAATCTCAGAAGGAGCTCCTGGAGGAGATCAAAGAGGAATTCTTAAGTATGTTTATGGAATTCTACTTCTAGGTGAAACTTCTAAGGCAATCACGGTAGGAATTTAAAAAGGGACATCTATTTGATTCCCTGAATGAACATCTAGAAAATCCTGGGGGCTAGCAACTCTTGCAGGTTGAAAAAAACTTCTCATGGAATATCAAGAAATACCAAGTGAAATAGTACGGAGACATTTAAAAATGAGGGGGTTAGAAGCAAAGGGGTGTAAGTGACAAAAACCCACTTTCGAGTAAATGAGGTTTAAAATTTTTCACCAATTTTTCATCTCATACAAAATGTATGGGGCTGTCCATAAACCACGTGGTCATTTTTTTGGGACTTTTCAACCCAACCCCCCCCCCCCCCCCCGCGTGGTCATTAGTCCATACAATTTTTTTTATTTGTCCATACAAAATGGTCATTGGCCGAACCCCCCCCCCCCCCTTCATGACCACGTGGTTTATGGACAGCCCCTATGGAGTTTCAAAATCGACCCAATTTTCTACGATTTATTGTAATTTTTTTAATCATCGTAAAAACAATCATGAAAATGTTCCTCAAAACTTGAAATCTGAAGAATTTTCTGATATGCTCAGTTCAAAATCGATAAAATGGTCACTTACACCCCTTTGGTTCTGAGCCCCTCAAATAGTTTTTGGAAAAATCTTAAGGGGAATCGTACGTAGGAATCTTCAACATGTTTTTTTTGGGAAAAATCTTATAACCCTTTCGGGACGGAGCATAAAAAAGGGAAATCTCCATAGAAAATGCTACACTGTGGCTCACCAGAACTCTTATTGTTTTTTCAACAAAATAGCACTTTTTCTCCTGCATTTGAAAGAACTACTCTATATCTCTAGATTTATAAGTTTGCTAACCTAGAAAAATTGAGAATAAAGCATTTGCAACAGATAAAACTTTTTCATGTTTTATGGATTTTGTTGGGCCCATATAGCCGAGGCGGTAAACGCACGGGTATTCAGCATGACCATGCTGAGGGTGACGGGTTCGATTCCCGGTCGGTCCAGGATCTTTTCGTAAAGGAAATTTCCTTGACTTTCTTGGGCATAGAGTATCTTCGTGCCTGCCACACGATATACACATGCAAAATGGTCATTGGCAGAGGAAGCTCTCAGTTAATAACTGTGGAAGTGCTCATAGAACACTAAACTGAGAAGCAGGCTTTGTCCCAATGAGGACGTTACGCCAAGAAGAGAGAGAGAGAGGGATTTTGTTCACAATTTTCCATACTGAGTAAACAAGAGCTACTAGTAAACATTTTATAAATTTATTTGGAATATAAAAAACTTTACGATTTGAGTGGTCCTAAGGCGACTTGAAAATCGATGATTTCACTAAAAAAATATCATAATTTTATGTTATAATTTTGAGCGTTCATTCCGCTTGATTGAAGTCATTTATGAGATAGTCTTGTAATGCTTGATTTTGAATGCTCTAAAAATACGTTCAAAATTGAAGGTGACCCATCTTGCCCCGCGGCAGTTTATTTGGAGATTATATGGAATGTATCGCATAAGAAAAATGGCTAAAAACCTTTTTATTTTTTATTTCCAATGAAAGTGAATATTTTTTCAATCAATGCCCCAAACTTTTGTATATTCATGCTAGTCATCTAACAAAATTATTAACATAATCAAAACATGAGTAATGGGCCCGAAAATGACACTGACCCATCTTGCCCCGCTCCACCCTATAACTCGAAAGAACAGCCTATGATTAAAAAAAGGAAAAATCTTCGACAAAAAATTATCAGTTTCAAAACCAATTAATCCCTTAAAGTTATAGAATTCGGCATTAATATAATCGTCATCATTGAAAGTTCAAAAGCAGTTTTCTCGTTCAAAACTGAAACATTTGCTATGAACGCATGGCGAATGTATGACTAAAAGATGACGCCAAATGAAGACTTCAAACATCTCAATCAAATCAAGCCTTACGAATAAAGAATATTTTACGCACGTCAAACAAATTCATAGAAGTCAATAAAAATTATATTGTACGGATAAATTTGCATTTTATTCGATACGCCCCGTGTGTATTTAAATTATGCATGCAAAAAATATGCAAATGACTCTATTTGAGCAGTAATGTAGGCCTGCACCTCAGAACTCAAATTTGTACGTACAAATTTGCTCTCGAAACTACCGACATCAATCAAAATTAGTCTTTACTTCGAAGATAAAGCATATAGTCCTTCAAAAAAATGATGGATCATTTCTGCTTTTCTTCTGAAACTATAGTTCGGACGAAGCGCTCATCTGTCCCTGTACCCTTTCTTCGAGAACGCGAAAAAAAAACCAACGCTGATTAAAATATTAACATTTGGCCTGCTGTTTGTTGAGCACAAGTGGAAATTTGTGCACTTGCTTATGGAGTGACGTATAGACAGGCTCAGGAAACCTCTCTCCACATTCAACCGCAACATGTTTCCGCCTTATGAATCCAAGTGGGTTAGGAAGGGAGAAAAAAAAAACGGAAGGAAGCAAAAAGGGAAAACGGAACAGTTTTTTCCTGGTCCAGCGCGACAAAAACGATGATAAAATAACAATTTGATTCCCCGGCTGGCTGTTTTCCCCTCTTGACAACCGAACCCATAAATCCTGCTGGAAACAAGTGAACTCGTAATCGGGACGGTTAATGTAAATACAATAGAGTGCTGCTATATGTGATGATGATCCGTTTATGATAAAGTTGATCGTGGTGGTAGGTACCTACTCATCTGTCCGCTGCGTTCGAATAAACGAATCGGAAGAGGAGACCCCTTTTTTTGTGGGATTTGATGATTCTTGTGATACTGCGTAGGGGAAGATAGTACAAATCGAATGTAATGTTTCAAGATGAAAATTTATCCAACTACAGGTGTCGGGTTTTGTTATTTCTCAAAAGATCAAATCAAAAGATTGAGGTAAAATTTGTAATTGGTATGGAAAGTTGGTATACAATTGCCAGAACTTATATAAAGTTATAAAACAAGAAAAAATATAGAGGACGTTGAGCAGTGTTGTCCAAATCATCATCATCATCTATATATATAAAAATGAGTTTGATGTACCTTTGAGGCAACAAAACTCACGAACGGGTGAACCGATCAGCATGATTCTTACACGGTTCGGTTTGTATTCATGGTGGCTGTGTTTATATGTACAAAAAGTTACCAAAATTGTTTAGAAAAGTATGAAAACAGTGAAGTTACTGTTTTTTTATGAGCTGGGAAGAAACTCAACATGATCGAATTAAAACCAATCTAGAGTGCCGTGCTGAAATGAACCCAACAGTTGTCAAACCATCACAACCACAAATGGCAACACAACGTTTGCCGGGACAGCTAGTCATATGCATAAAAATAAGTTTGAAGTCCCTTTGAGGCAACAAAGCTCTCAAACAAATGAACCGATCAGGATGACTTATGCAGGGTTTGATTCGTATTCATGGTGGCTGTGTTTATATGCAGAAAAAGTTGCAAAAACTTTTAAAAAGGTATGAAAATTGTGAAACTTCTGATTTTTTTTTGACTCGGGAAGACATTCAGCCCGATCGAAATTTAATCAATCTAGAGTGCGGTGCTGCAATGACCTCAACAGTTGTCAAACCACCACAGATTGGCAAGACAAAGTTTCCCGGGACAGCTAGTTATCTATTAATTAACGATTTTATGATGTAATTTATGAGTACGACAAACATAAAGTTATCATCACATTCACGCATTTCCACAAATCTTTCCGATTTGACAAGTGTTCCTTTTTTTAAAGGTTTTAATAGCTTTATGAGGTAAAAGCGTTTAATATTAATCAAATTTCATTATTGCCTTCCCTATTGCCTTCCCTCGTCCAGAATTAAGATGACCTGCCAATGTGGTAACATTTTGATTCTCCATTGCTTCTAAACGAAATCATTGAAGCGCATGGTTATTCTTGTTTTTCCTCTATCAGAAAACATGATGTATTCTGTTCAACGGGTATAAGAAGCGTTTTGAGCCACTCTCCTCTACTTTGCGTCCTTGCACGAGTTATCAAAAGTAGAAGGATGCATCTGGGTTACAAGCAGAGCCTTGTGGTTAGGCGTTCCTCTGGGTTCGGCCGCATATGCAAATAAACAATAAATTGGCTTAATTTTGAAGAGGGTTTGTGTGCGAGGCGAGGGAGTACTGCCTGCGGGAACCGAGATCAGTATCGAATTGATCCGGTCGAGTGTTGCTGAGGTGCAAGTGATTGTCGCGTATAATCATCTGCATATGGTATCAATTTAGGGGCGTACTGATGCTGATCACAAGGATTTATTTTTATTTTTTAGATAAAATCGAAAGCAGATAGTGTCTAGCTAATATATATTATGGGTTTTAAGATGACAGATGTTCCATATCAGAAAAACGTCGATTTTCTACTTTAAACCATTTAATCATTTTTTTTCATCAACAAGTTCTTGAAATAAGTTTAAGTTATGTATTATACGAATCAAAATAAAATCTACTTTCGCGACTACTTTTACCCGCAGTCAGAGATACGCGCGAGACAGTCGCCTAAGAAAACATACCTGTTTTCAAATTTCGCTTCATAGCGCTCTTTGATAATTCTTGAAAAAAGGTCGTCACATGGCCGGCTGATGTGATGACTGCTGCGACTGCACGTGGCTTTTGTACTGCGATTAAATTTTGTCCATCATTGAAAGCCTTGAAAAGTAGTCGCTATAATTGTGTTTTTATTGCAACGCACAATAAAAAAATATTCAAAACAATTTTATAAAATGTTTGAAAATTGCAAAAAAAAAGAAAAAGGTACAACGAAAAACTGAAGACCGGCTGTTTGGTCGAATGTCATTTGGACGAACACTATTTGGCCTAATGCCATCTGGCTGAATTATGGATAAAAGCATGTAGAGGTGTGGACAAACTCTTATTGCATAACAGTGCGCTTCAAATGATTGCTCTAATTTCAAGAATAGATTTCCTTTTTTCAACACAAGCCGTTCTTTGGTGATTAATTTATAAAGAACATTTTGACACTCTAGCTGCCATAAAACATAACCCTGTTGACTCCATTTTACCTAAAATGTTCACTTTACAGTTCTAGGTTATTCTTTCTAGTTTTACCATTCAGTGGTTAGTTGGCGTTGATGCTATTTTTTTATCAGAGATTTTTTGCTTTCTTTTGATATTAAGCTTTTCTTTTGAGTTTTGCTTATGAGTCTCCGGCCATTTGGCCGAATGTCGTTTGGCCAAATGTCGTTTGGCCGAATGCCATCTGGCCGAATTGAAATCAAAGAATTATTAAACAACTTTTTGACATGCATCGCACGATGGTCAACGAAACAGATTTACGAGGAAAGATGCATTCAGCGCCTTCAAATGATTTTCTATATTATTTGGGTCTTCTACAAAGTTGTTCCTTAAAATAAGGCCCTCTTTTCAATATACATGAAAATTAGGGTGGTCCATATTTTCAAAGAAATTGGGAACCAAACTTTTTTATTTGCAAGAATAACTATTTACATTCTTCGGGATAGTTGTAGATCTATCAATTTTGAGCAAGTTTGCTGAAGACACTTTTTATGTAGCTTTGAAATTGTCCGATCTAGAGGTATTTTTCTGAATAAGCTTAGGGTGCTTCAAGAAAAACCGGTTTTCTGGCGTTAACTTTTTTGTTTCAAATTCCTCGTCAAAGTCGCCTAAGAACCACTATTAGAACTTGCACAAACACGCATTTTCGTTTGCTGAGAACGTTACTACGTCATTCCGTTCAAAAGATATTGATGATTTTCTAGAAAAAATAGGCACTTTTCAAGTATTTTTCACTTGATTTACAGAAATAACACCCCTCTAATTTTTTGATATAGAGTCTGGGACCATTTGAGCAGGAGCACCTATTTTGGGCACTTGCTGCTATAGCTCAGTCAATTTAAAACCGATTGACTTGAATTTCTGTACATGGCTAGATACTGTGCCTTTCTGATCGTGTCTTAAAAATCAAGTCAATCGGTTTAAAATTGACTGAGTTATAGCAGCATGTGCCCAAAATAGGTGCTCCTGCCCAAATGGTCCCAGACCCTATTTTAAAACAACATTCCTTCTTTTGAATGCGGGTAAAAGATATTTATTATGTTTGCCCCAACCCATCATAACACCTTTTTAAAAAACTATGATTTTTTTAAAGAAAAACGCCTGTAACTTTTGAGCTCATGCTCATGCTCATGTAACTTGTGAACCAAAAGAGAAAACGACCATCTCAGCGCACGACGCGTCTTCAAATGCTCTACAAGTGTTTCTGGGACGACTTTGATGAAAAATCGAAACTGAAAAAGTTAACGCCAGAAAACCGTTTTTTCTTGAACCACCCTAAGTTTATTCAGAAAAATACCTCTAGATCGGTCAATTTCTAAGCTACATAAAAAGTGTCTTCAGCAAACTTGCTCAAAATTGATAGATCTACAACTTTCCCGAAGAATATATACAGTTATTCTTGAAAATAAAAAAGTTTGCTCGCCAATTTCCTTGAAAATATGGACCATCCTAATTTTCATGCACATTTTAAAGAGGGCCTTATTATTAGGGACAATTTTTTTTTGTTTATATTAACTTAAATGCTAATTTTACTTTTATTAGGGACAACTTTGTAGAAGACCATATTTGCCTAAAACTCATTTGAAGGCGTTGAATGCATCTTTCCCCGTAAATCTGGTTCGTGGACCACTGTGCATCGTGATATGTATCAGAAATATTTCATTCTTTCAATTATAGGTTATTCTTCCTAGTTGTACCATTCAGAGTTGGCGCTGAAGCTGTCATTATTTTAACAGTGATTTATTCTTCTATAAAATATAGGCATTATCACTTGAGTTCATAATTCATTTTCAGCCAAACGGCATTCGGTCAAATGACCTGGAGCCATGCTTATGTAGAGAACAGTTGCATTAGCACATAAATTCGGCCAAATTACAATCGACTAAACGGCATTTGATCGAATGGCATTCGGCCAAACTCCCCGGAGTCAAAAAAAAATGATGTTATGGTGTCGATAGAAAAAATTACCAAAATGTATTTTGGAATGCTCAATACACATGTGCTGAGGACAGAAGCATGCTTCTATATCACTAGTTAGGGAATTATCATATGAGTGATTTTTCTTTAATTTTTATTTCTGTGTATTGTAACTACTGCTCAGTTTACAGTTTGATTTTTCCAAAGAAAGGGGTTTTATTATTCTGAACACCTATTTTGAAGACAGTATTCCTCTAATTTCATTTTTTATGGTCAACATGATTTATGATTGGTAACAATATACCTTCCTAAAATCCAAAATATGTAAGAGACAAAAATGATGTCACTTTGCAAAAAAAAAATGGGGCAAAAGTGGATGTATTTCCTCATTTTTTATTTGCATTTTTTTGTTAAATATCGGAGCAATATTTTCAATATCGCTGTCCATGCACGCATAGAGGAAGAACCAAGGTATTTTTATATTTATTTTTTTCTGGGGGAAAGTATTTTTCAATTTCACAGAAACCACATTTAAGAAAAAAAAATTGTAAACAAAAATGGTTTCTGAAAAACTAATAAACTTTTATCACCAGGAAAACAAAATCAGGAGATATCTTGATCCAATTAATTTATTGCCCCAGACCAGTCGGTCAGTATTTATGTCTAAAATATACCAATACATAAAACAATCTTTGCCTTCAAATGCACCAAGTTTTTACGTACAGTGTATCAAACACTTGTCCATACAGCATTTTTATTTCGTCATAATCATTTTTCTTTTAAATGTTCACAACTATTTGTAGGCCTATCAAGAACACTGAAATGTTGACCAATTGAAAACTTTATATAAAGTGCCTTCGTTAAAATTTTGAGGAAAATCCCATTAGTTTTCTGAAAGTTATAGAATTTCAAGTAAAACTTATAAGTTTTTTGAACAAATTTTCAAAACATTATATCTCAACATGTATTTGATGGAACGTGTTCGCTTCTTGCTGTGTTATAAACTTATACCTAAGGCTTTCATGTACAGCTTCGTTCTACCCTAACAAGATTGCGTTTGAAATGTTCATGTGTTAGTGATCCCTCAAACAATTTTGCCAATTGTAACAATTGACTAGCTCAGGTCAGCTTCTTATTATTATTAAAGTCGGAAATTCACCTTTGGGAGGACCCCCAACCCAAAACCAAGCCGAAGTAGATGAGTAACTGAACAATAAAGCGGATTCAGATCATGAAAGCAAGCAAAAGAAGTCTTAAATTCCATTTCAAGCTTTAATTGAGGATACCGTCCGCTCGACCCTCGCCGAGGTTTTTCGGGGTCGAATCGTACCGGCCGTGGTGTTCCGAATGGTGGATGCCGTCCGCTGGACCCAACTACAGGGGATACTCAAAATAATTGGGACAGGAAAAATTTTACTTTTCAAAAAATGTTCAAATCGCTGTAACTTTCGAAAAGGGCATCAAATATTGTCAAATTTTTACTGTAAGTTCACCAACTAGTTGTGTATCAGTGGTCAAAATTTGGAAAATATCGGGCCATTCTACACAAAGTTATAAAGATTCTAGAAAAAGGTATAATTATCCGATAGC
Organism: Aedes albopictus; assembly: GCF_035046485.1. Taxonomy (NCBI): domain Eukaryota; kingdom Metazoa; phylum Arthropoda; class Insecta; order Diptera; family Culicidae; genus Aedes; species Aedes albopictus. The sequence continues at coordinate 199,825,709 of NC_085137.1, read as the reverse complement.
CAATTTTGAGCTGTTATATCTCCGGATTCAATGATCCGAGTGCAATGAAATTTTGATTATTTATGACTTATATAATGAGCTATTAAAAAATTTTTACTAAACTTAAAATTCTTCACACGAAAGAAAATTATTTTGATTATTTTTCTAATATAACACCAATTTATCCAAAACTTCATCATCGTTTCAAAATTCGAGATTGTAATTATAGTTCATTTAAATTCCCTCTAATTGAATTGAATATATTTATGTTTCAAAGGAAATAACCCAATTAGCCTTCATTAAATTGAAAAAGTAATGGGATACATATGAAAAATAGATAAATTTACTGAAAAAACATAGAATAAATGAAATCGCCATAACTTTTTTTCTTATAGATAATTTTAAATTAAGTCAACTGTTTTTCAAAGTTCATTATATTAGTAATAAATGATCAAAATTTCATTGCATTCGGTTCATTGAATCGGAAATATAACAGCTCAAAGTTGGCTATCGAATAATTATACCCTTTTCTAAAGTCTTTATAACTTCGTGTAGAATGGCTCGATTTTTTCCAAATTTTGACCACTGATATACAACTAGTTGATGAGCTTACAGTAAATATTTGAGAATATTTGATGCTCTTTTCGAAAAGTTACAGCGACTTGAACATTTCTTGAAAAGTGAAAATTTTTCCTGTTCCAGTTATTTTGAGTATCCCCTGTAGTTGTGACGAACCAGCTCAGGGCAGAAACTCCAAAAAAAAAAAATCACTTCTGGAGGGGTCCTGATTACATTCAAATAGTTGACATTTTATTCGCGATTTCTCCAAAATTACTCTGCGAGCAGCATCTGTGATTGCCGCGGACTGCATGCGGACCGCGAGCTACAGTTTGAGCGCCACTAGTTAGAAGGACTATCACTAATAATAGTTTTTTGGTTGTGCGTTTGTTGAGTACAAACTGTCATTTGTAGCTTCGTTCACATATTACGTAACACAGAGGGGATAGAGGGGGTCTACTGCTGTATTACGCTCCTTAAATTCAAAATTCTCTATACAAAAGTTGTTACTTGGGGAAGGGAGAAGGTCAAACATTGGGGCAGCTTTGCGTTACGAATGAACCCTAAACAGGCTAAATGCAACCTTGTCATTCGGAGAAACAATTTGATTTGAGACCGAAAACTTTGAAACGTGTGCCTGCTTCACTTGAACTTTTGCTCCACCTCATTCTGTTTGGGGCGTCCATAAATTACGTAGCATTTTAGGGACAGGGGAATCCCTGGAATTGTATTAGGTATGAGAAAATATTCTACGATAGGGGGAGGGTGTTGAAAATTGGCCAAAAAATTCTATGTCATTTATGGACGGCCTCTTTTAGCTGCACTCACCAATTATGGTCAATACCATCAGTTGAGAGAAAGCGATGTAGGAATGTGATGATTGTTGCTACTAGTGAACTAGCCTAGGGCTAGCCTCGTAAATAAAGCTTATAGGGCACTGCATTGTTTTGATTTTGTATGGGATTTTGACGTTTCTTGGCCTTGTTGTTTACAAATTTTCTGTAAGAGTGAGAGAGAAGGAGAGAATTTCATGCAGTGCCCTATACCTAATATTGCGACATTTGCACCCATTTAGACTCGGCCAAAATTCATTATCATCACAGACGAATTTCGCACACGACTTCGCAGCGGCTGGTATACACTAGTACGGTTGAGTTCATGACTGGGGCGTCGGATGCACAACAAGTGAATAAAATATGTTTGATTAGTGTGAAATATCGCTGGGAAATGATGATTCAGTGGATTCTCAAATTATCACAGTAGTCTAAACATCAATGAGAAACCCAATAAAAATAATAACTTCTAGTGTCCGGCCTTCGGTACTTACATGGAGCTGCTGGGATTATTGTAAGTTTGGCTATTGTTTACCCTCGAAGAACACCTAACGGATGCTTGAACTTATTATCCTTATATTTCAAAAGTATCGATCCGGCACGATGATATGAGTTATTGCATGCAAGTTGATTTCGATGGTCCATACAAATCGCTTTATCCTACCAAAAAGATGAAACACACTATACCAAGCAGAGATAAAATGCGAAAGCTCGCTAGCTTAACTTGCAAGTTTATCTTAATTGCCTACAATTGTTGCTCGCAACATTGAACATTCAAGTTTTGAATTCAAGTTCCTATTAGAAAAATTGGAAACAAACATTTGGCTTCAACTACTTTTAATTTGCAATTTGAATTAAATTAGTGTTAATTTGAAGGAATTATATACTCATCATATCGGGTATTTATGTCTGTTCTATATGTATTAGTTTCCTGCGATGACACCAGTCATTTCATTTGTATTAGGAAGGGGAGGGGAAAGATGTCATATTCAAGATGGCAACGTTTTCAACGGCCGACACTTTTTTTTATAGGATATTCAAAGTATCAAAAAGCCACCTGATGATATTTGATTGCTAGTTGAAACATAGACAAACAGTTGTACCACTTAGAAAAAAAAATGCGATTAAAACCATCATCGTCATGAAAATAATCACGCTGATTTGCAAATCCCGAACTAGTTGACAATAGTGATCAAACGTTAGACAGAAGCAAGACAACATGAGCGTCGTGAGGCTACGATGTGCCAATTACAAAGTATTAGAAGAAGAAAACTATATGTAGTTTTTATAATTATATTTATAATTCACGAAACCGTGTAAAAACCTGTGAAATATGAAAATAATGAAAATGTTCTCATTTTCAGATATTCGAGGGTTGTTTCAGAGAGTTCAAGCGAAAAGGGAGGGGAAAATGAAGAAAGAGTTCTAGTGGTTAGTATGGAAGGAGGCAAGGGGTGGTTGATTAGTCATGGGAAGAAGAGTACATAATAGTTTTAAGGAAGATTTCAGAGGGTATTTTGGGGTTTTAAGGACTGTTTAGACGGACGAAGCGAAGGATATAGGAGACTGTTACGTGCTCAAGAAGATATAATGCCTTGTTTGAGTGGGACAAAGGCTTTATGGAGTTATCATTAAGATATTTCTGCTTTATTGATGCGGTGTAATATTCTACAGATCTATGAACCATGTCTCTGTGAGGAACTAATTTCCAAAGGTGTTCTAAGTCTTCCAAGAGCTTCCGCGAATATAGGCCTTAAGATCTATAAACGTAATCAATAGATTGTTCTTACATTACTGATGTGGTGCAACATCCTGCAAGTCCATGGAGCATTGTTGTGTTACGAACTATGTAGTTTTAAAAGATATTTTAGGTTCCCTAAGAACTTCTGTAAATTACACTAGTTTATAAAAAAACGAAAGTCATGAACTTCTATCAACGAGCAAAATTGTTGATGCATAATTATGTTCTGATATCAAGATCGCGCTTCGAAAAATTTAAAGTAGAATAGTTTTTGAGTATTTCCAGAAAATGGAGTTCTTCTCTCTCTCTCTCTCTTCTTGGCGTAACGTCCTCATTGGGACAAAGCCTGCTTCTCAGCTTAGTGTTCTATGAGCACTTCCACAGTTATTAACTGAGAGCTTCCTCTGCCAATGACCATTTTTGTGGCAGGCACGAAGATACTCTATGTCCAAGGAAGTCAAGGAAATTTTCTTTACGAAAAGATCCTGGACCGACCGGGAATCGAACCCGTCACCCTCAGCATGGTCATGCTGAATACCCGTGCGTTTACCGCCTCGGCTATATGGGACCTATCGAGTTCTACAGTTTTTAAAAATATGGGATTTACTAAAATTCAAATATCAACCAACTATCTATATATATAAAAATGAGTTTGAAATCCCTTTGAGGAAACAAAACTCACAAACGGCTGAACCGATTAGGATGGCTCTTGCGCGGTTTGATTCGTTTTCATGGTGGCTGTGTTTATATGTATAAAAAGTTAAGAAAATCAACTCCAAAATTTAGAAAATTGATAAAGCACTGATTTTCATGAACTGGGAAGAAAACCAACATGATCGAAATCAAACCAATCTAGAGTGCGGTGCTTAAATTAGCTCAAAAGCTGTCAAAACACCACAAGATTGGCAAGACAGAGTTTGCCGGGACAGCTAGTTTTCAATATTTTTTGCATAAATAGAAAGCCGGATATAATACGTTTCGATCATCTGAACATAATTTTTGCAACAAATTAGTGGGATTCGAGATATTGGTGATTATATAGGCCAATCTCCTTAAATTTGAACAAAATTTTCAAAAAATAATGAAGATTTGTATTTTTTGCAGTAAGAAAAATCAATTTTTAAATTCTTTCTTAACGTACATCTGATACACTAGATGTTGGCCAGTTACAGTAAAGATTTCAGCTTAATCAGAGCAATGGTTACGAAAATAGAGATGTTTGAAGGGAGCAGCTTTGCTTAAAAATAGATCAAAAATTGATTTCAAATCGACAACCCTGTATCGAAAATCGAAAAAAATTCCGCGCTACTGCATTTTTTTTCCTAAACGTTTTCGAACTCAGGGCATGATTCTACACTAACAATGATCATCAGCTTACCGAGTTAAAAAATGCTGTAAACTAGTCCCAGACAACCAATTTGCACGTATAATGAAGTTTTTGTTCATGTTATACGTACTTTTATGCGTTGTTACATCGCATATAATGCAGCAAAAGTGCCTTATGCGTACAAAAGTGGAGGCGATATACGTGCATTACTGAATTGCCATTGAAGGGCAAAAATGTATCGATTTTTTTGTTTTGGTTTTGTTTTCTTTCCTTCTTATAGAAAACAAAACAAGAGCACTAATAATTGTCCATGCATTGGAAACCTTGCATCACCCGTGTTTACCACTAAATTCTCCCCAATAAGAAGTTTAGAACCCGGGTTTTAACATTAGCAGCAATACTATTCTAATAATGGAACATGTGTTCAATAGTAAGGATTCTAGTATATTTCTTTCGTACTAGCACTTTCCAGTCTTCGAAAAGTTAGTACATACATGGATCCCAAAGCCAATTTGATTTCCTTTGCATTGAGTTTAGCCTCAGATGGTGAGGTTTTTAACTATATGCAAAGTAAAGTTAAACTTAGTTTTATTCAAAAACTGAAAGTCACCAAAACACCAGTAACAAGGACTAAATACCATAATTCCTTGAATTACCAGAACACGTCTTCCAAAATTGAAAAAAATAGAACGACACCAGATTTCGGTTTGGTAGATTTTTCGTCGAAACGCAACCCAAAAAGTTGTTCTACCCACGTTACGGGCTCCGTTAAAGATCGAGCATAGTTTAAACCCCCTCAACCATTCATCCATCAGCACGGGTCGCCTGACACCTTGGATTGGGGTTACCTGTTTGGTGGACTTTTCCCCCAGAACAGGTGGTCCGTAGTGCTATTCTAAGCCAGCAGCTACACGGACAATCATCAGTAATGTTTCACGCTTGTAGATCATAAGGCCTATCTAAGGCGTTTATATCATAAAGCGCGAAAGTACTTGGGGGACCTAGCACACCTTTGGAAATCAATGCACTACAAGAATATCTTCCATGGATCTGTAGCGTGTTGCTGCATTGCAGCTGTAATGTGTAATATCAACTTATTGATGACGTTTACAGATCTATAGGCCTGTACTCGTGAGAGTTCTTGGATGACCTATGTAGAACATCCTTGGAAATTAAGACTCCACAGAACTATCATCCATGGACCTGTAGGATGTTGCAACTTGTTGCAACGCATCAGTACCATACCCTCCAATACCATACCAACTTCGTTAGATTTTGACAGATAAGCGATAATATTTTACCGAAATTTGGTATTTTTAAACAAACAGAATTTCGTTCAAAACCCGTTACCGAACCATCAGTAGTTCAGATTTCGGTGAAAATTACAGAACGCAACAAGCTGCGCACCTAACATCACCCGCCTCGTAGCCACTTCTACACATCCCTTTCGAACCATTCAAACATCTTACATCACCCTCCCTCACCTCCAACCGCCCTATAGCGATTTTGAAACCTTTCGTGTGAGAAAAGACCTTAGTGCACACTATGTACACTGTACGAATATCCGGTTTCATGTGTAACACTAGTTTCCAGGTACGTTGTATTATCCCTATGATAGGGATCGTTCATAAATTACATTACGCACAACTTTTCTAAGAGACTTCTGATTTTTTTTTTTTGAATGTGTTGTAAAACTTTGTTGATACCCCCCATACCCCTTCATATCGTGAAGTAATTAATGGGCATTGGCGGAGCCAGCATTTTCTTTTTTTCTTACTCACTCTCCTAAACATACACGAGAAAGAGAAAGATAGAAGTTGAAACACCTTGCCTCCTCTTTCATCCCGCTCATTCTCTTACATGTTTAGGAGAGTGAGTAAGAAAAAAGAAAAAGCTGGCTCCGCCAATGTTTATGGAATTCCATAGAGGCTTTCACTAAAAACATAACCTCGCAAATTCTCATACAAAAAGTAAACATTGCCCTCAAAATTTTGAGGGCAATGTTTACTCGGATATGGGTCGACGCCGTAGGAGAGAAAGAGAAGGAGATAAAAAGTGACGTCACTGTGCAAGCTCCCATGGAGTTCTTATTTCAAAGCTCATGGATTGTAGACTTTCATTCATAGTATCAGTCTTGTTTGCTAAGCGCTTTTCCACACAGAAGCTCACTCTTTTGTTACTTGGATGCACAACATGCCACTATCACAATACATTATTCGGGGTAAGGCATGTAAAAATCATCATCCAACAGGTATGTCTTATCACAGTGTGTATGCATTATCGCTCAGGATGTGTTATTGTGCCTATTCATTCTAGTTTACGTGCCCACGGAATGTGTTATCCTTTTTCTCAACAACCACAAAAGATTGACCGAAACGAAAGATTCGACAGAACGTAAGACAAAAACAGCAAGTATTGAAATAGAATTGTGTAGAACTTCCAATTTGACAGATGCATGTCCCTTCTCTTTTTCTCATTTTCCGAGCGCCAAGGATTCGTTGTCCTTTTTATTGTACCAAACAGGATAAAAGAACCTGCCCTTGCGCATGTCAGCCTCTTGTGAGACAGACAGGAATACACAAAGAAATTCACATCCAGTTATGACCTGTGAGCAAAAGCCATCCTTTTGGAACAAATTTGGCATGAACTGTAGAATACAAAGAATACAAAGGTGACGGACGGAAGAGCTACTATTTTAGCTTCAATTTTTGATAAATGTAATAAGCTATTTTACGAGACGTTTCATTTGTGTGCTCATTGTTATTTCACATTATACAATCGATGACATTTCGAGATTTTGTTTTTTTTTCGACTAATTTCCTCGATTAATGTTTCATTTTAGTATTTTTCATTACTATAACTCGAAAACGGACATTAAATTTGTTTAAAAACGTTTTTTCATTGAAAAAAAAAATCGTTTTTAGGTAGGTATTTTACAAACCGGCCAATATCTCAAGAATTGTAAGCTTCGGAAATTTGACGTCTTCAGCAAACTTTTTCAGCATAAATAGCTGAGCAACTTTGCCGAAGACACATCGCTAAAATGCAATTTGCGAATAACGTAAGAAAAATTGACAACCGCCCAGAATATCGACCTTGTTCATAGAAATATTTTCTCTGAAGACACCAAATGAGGATCTCGACATCTCGACGAGCTAGAGGTTTTTTCCGTGTATTTTCAGTCCTGCCCCAGTGTGCGATGGTTTTGCTATCCTGACCTTCTGGTGTAACGACAGGGAAACCAGTGCTGGAAAGAAGATTGGTATAGCAAAATTTTTGAAAGTGGCGAAATCAATGAGCACTCAACTTTCCAATGGTGCACTACACGAATTTGTACTGGCCTGCTTACTCTCACACGAAATTTAACGTTTGAGCGGTGTTGGTGTCAAATTTCGTGTGAGACTAAGCAGGCCACTATTGTCAGATTTCTTGAAACGTAAACACCGCGCGGCCGTTGAAATGTTTCAAAAAGGGGCTTTGCACAAAAGTTCACGCGGTCTATCGTTTTCGAAAAGAACAGCCGCACCGTAGGAAACGCCGCAATGTTTTTTCCCATAAGGATGAAGTAAACAGGGAGTGAAAACCGCGGCTGTACCTTTCGGAAGCGATAGGCCGCGTGCACTTTTGTGCAAATCCCTCAATATAAATTCGTGCAGTAATCCATCGCTAGACTGAGTTCTTCCTCCTAGCCTAGTCGTTTATATATAAGCCTCTTGCACTGACCCCTCAGGCTCCAAACTTCATCTTTTTTAAGTCGAATGACTTTCGAAGCCAACGGTAATTTGGTGAAAGACAGTACACATTCCCATCTCACACAAAGTTTAAAAAGTTCGTTGATTTTTCCGAGTTGATCATCTCTCATGCGCTGAATTCATCACGAACAGCACGATTCTCACGTGGATGGCTATGCTCTTATCTGGATCAAAACGCGGTGGTACTCACAGCGTGTCACTTTTCCGCCAGCAGCAGAGTCCTAAGCAGCACGACTCGTAGCTCTCGGATCGGACCGGTTGCTTCAACCACAGTCAGTTTCTCTCCAGCTGTATCCGCAAACGGTCGATAATTCGGAAAAGTCTCCCATCAGCCACCCGTGGGGCTTGGAGCTTGTGATTCGGTTCCAGAAGTTAGAAGTTTCTTTGTGTGGAAATAATTTGGCTACAAAAGTGTTAGGGGCTGTCCAAGTTCTGGATTGATTTGAGCTGTGCACATCGTCGTTGGATTTAATTAGATGCTGTTGAAGGTATCATTCAGAACGGTTGCACTTCTTGAGAAGAGGTGCTTGACAGCACTTATGGCACTAAAGGGAATGTGAATTTCCTGGCCCTCTGTTGTTGGTGTGAGTGCTTTAAAGTTACTATGGGCCATGGGAGATAAATTATTTAAGAGCAGAAAAGTCCTTCGCTGTGTAGGTTGGATTTAAAACAGAAATCGATGAAATAAACAACAGTGTATTGATCCAACTTGTGTTTTGAACGTACCACTTGATAGACACCGCAGAGAAAAGTTATGAAAGCTTGCTATTTTTTCTTATCAAATGGACACAAAGTCAAGTGAGATCCCTTACAGTGAGTAAAATATTCGCCATCAGTGTATTTGGAAGCTTTTAGATAAAGCGAGGAGAAAGTAGCTCGTTATCTCTGTCCCACGTGAAACGACCGCGAGGACCTAATCAGCTGTCAACTTGGGAGGCATTTCGCAGCATCCCCCACGAACGTGACCAAGGAAAAATTGTTTTTCTCTCTTGTTTCGGTGTTGGTTTGTATCGGTGCAGCTGTGTTGGTGCAGATGTAAAGCATATCGTAAGAAGAAGAAATTCGCAAAAATACTACAAATTGGAGACAATAAACATACCGAAAGGAAAACGGTGTGATTTGGAAGCATAATGTGTTGTGCCAATTCGTGAAAACCCTAGCTCACCTTCCCCAGGTGGGTGGTTGGGTGATATATATCGCATGTGAGCGTAGTTTACGTCGCAGCGTAAAATGTGAGCACTGTTTGTGTTTTGCGAACACGAAGCTGGAGCTGAAGCTGGGTTTATTGTTACTTACGGCCGAGAAGAAACTGAATTTTAGAGGTTTTTCATGTTGTGGAAAGCTTGTTGCATGGTGAGATGTGTAAATCGCGTTGAACCTGTTGAAATAAAGTTCATTCTAAAGTGAGTTAAATAGGAGTACATGCGTTAACTGATAGCTCAACAAAAGGTAAGAGTAGCTTTGTTTTGTCGTTTTCTTTTTCCGCATATTTTAAAACGTATATCCTAACAAACAATGATTGAAAACAACAAACATGAAACTTAGAACAAAGTGATTGTTACAAAAGTTTACGTTGAGTCTGGCACATTTTTTTAATAGGAGGAGAACGTGCCTTTGGAGCCGCCACACTGGTACGTTGAGTCAAACATTCACAATTCAGGGCAAATATACTTCAATGTTTGAGATGAGCAAAGCCTGCATTAACACAAAAACTCAATGTTTTTAATTAGAACTGAAAAAATAGCAGTAGTGCTTGTTTTCGTTAACAGTCAATTTTAATAGAATTATCAGGAAATATTAGATCAGCTTTCATCAATTCGTTCAAAAGCCACTAGTTTTGATGCGACATGTGTTTGTCTAAGTCAGTGGTCACCAAACTGCGGCCCGCGGGCCGCATGCGGCCCTCGAGAAGGTTTAGTGCGGCCCGCGATCTGATTATGAAATATATTAGAAAGGTTGCAAAAACTTAGAGCAAACATTTTTATCAAAGCCCTTTTAAGAAGTAAAGAATTAATTCCCAAGCAAAGGATACCAATAAATAAAAAGCTAATTTTAATCAGTTTAAGGTACACCGGGGCAAGTTGAAACGGGTGGGGCAAGATGAAACAGCGGAATAACATGATGTTTTGTAATGATGATAAACAGTTTGATCGCCATAACACATAGTTTTTTATTCAAACAATCTTTTAGCGAAGGACAAATTTCCAAATTGTATTGAAATCTATTTCAAAACTTCGTGTTTCATCTTGCCCCACCCGTTTCAACTTGCCCCGGTGTACCTTAGTAAACATAACATTTTCATCTGCAAAATAATTATGCCCAAAAAATTATGTCTGTTTCATTTTGACTCTGAAACATTATTCTGTAGCATACAGAGGATGACTTGTATGTCGAAGTTAAATCCTGAAACTCTATTAAAATTTAATCAGCATAAATTCTTAAATGCCTTGCGGCCCGCAGCCTTCTTGTAAAATTCAATTGTGGCCCGCATAGACAGTAAGCCTGAGGACCACTGGTCTAAGTTATCGGTGATCAAAATATGCAAAGTTTATTCAAAGAAATCAATAACTGATAACTTCCACAAATTCCGAATGTATTGAAGAAATTTTCGGCTTCGCAGTTTTGTTTTAGTGGAACAAAAAAGGATCTGGGATCATTTGGGCAGGAACACCTATTTTGGGCACTTGCTGCTATACCTCAGTCAATTTCAAACCGATTGACTTGATTTTTTGTACATGGCTAGATACTATGCGTATCTGATCGTGTCTCAAAAATCAAGTCAATCGGTTCAAAATTGACTGAGGTATAGTAGCAAGTGCCCAAAATAGGTGCTCCTGCCCAAATAAAATCAGACCCTATTTCATTCTGTCTTACGTTGTTACACCGGATTCGGCGTTTTCTTCAGAAAAAAGGCTGCTCTTTTCTTAAGCCATATCCGCCCAGCGTCCTATTTATAGGACAGATGCCCCGAACGCCCAGCGTCCTATAAATAGGACAGTCCTTGTGATGTGAATATCTCCAGGATTAGGCAAAATTTTAGAATACTTTCTTCAGAGAAGATGTTCTCCACATCCATATCTTGGTCATAGTGGACAATATAGAATGCGTCAAACAATTTCAATCAAATTTGGCATATACATTTCTTAGGATGTGGAAATTGTTGTAGGAGTATTGCAATTCAAGATGGCGGCTTAGATTTCAAGATGGCGGTCAAAATTCAAGAATTTATGCTATTTAAAAGCAATGCTATTTCGGATACAAAATGGGTATCTATCGATCGGGCTTCATGAGTAGAATTCAGAAATTGACACCATTTTGAAATCCACGATGGCGGACAATATCCAAGATGGTGGCCATGGAATGGTAGTTTGAGCTATTATATCATGCAATGGTCCACTGCACGAATTTATGCTGGCCTGCTTACTCTCACAGAAAATTTGACGTTTGAGCGTTGCCGGCACCGCTTAAACGTCAAATTTCGTGAAAGAGTAAGCAGGCCAGTATAAATTCGTGCAATAATCCATATGGGTATCAATCGATCGGGCTTGATGACTAGAAGTCAATAATCGATATTCGACGTCATTTTGAAAACCAAGATGGCGGATCATAATCCAAGATGGCGGACACGAAGTGGTAGTAGGGTAGACGGTAGGTAAGAGGGTAGGATGGTGAGTAGGGTTGAGGGTAGGTGAAGGGTTAGTGTAGAGAGTAGGGTAGACGGTACGATTAAGCACAAAATACGGTATGGTGAAGGGTTACAGTAGAGGCTACGGTAGAAAGTAGGGTAAAGGATAAGGAAGTGGTAAAGGATAGGTTAGAGAGTAGGGCAGATGGTAGGGTAGGGGGTTATGATAGAGCGTAGGATAGATAGTTGGGATAGAGAGACAGTAAGGTAGTGGCTAGAGAGTAGGGTGAAGAAGTGAGATGAGATTAGATAAGATGAAATTTTCTCGAGATACCTTCAGAAATTCTTTCCGGGATTTCTTCAGGCATTCCTCTCGAGAATCTTCTGAGGATTCCTCCGGAGATTCCATCAGATATTGCTTCCCGAATTGGTGTAGGGATTGCTCCTCGGTTCTTTTCAGGGGTTTTTACAGGGATTGCCTTGAAATTTCTGAAAGGTTTCTTTCAAGTGTTCTAGTCGGCATTCCTTCGGGGATTATGTTGGAAGTTAGGTAGCGTTGAACGCTCGGGTAGCGTCGAACCTTCAGGTACGAGTTTGGAGTGTTGGACCGAGGTAGATTTGCTGTCGTAGGTATGTTGTTATTGAAGAAGATTGTCGAATTGTATATACCTAGAATGTATAAAGAGTGTGGCGGTTGTCGATTGAGGTATCAGTCGGCAGCCGTCTAGTTTGATGGAAGATGTCTAGCGTTTTTTTTTTTTTCATGGTAATTAAGAAACAGGCATCGACGGAGCTAGCCTCGCTATGGCCTGCGTGGCCATGGTGGACTAGCCTCCAACAGATTACAGCTGGAGTTCCTTCAAAGATCCTTTCCGAGATTTCGTAAAGGATTCCTTCGGGGGTTCCTGCTAGGATTGCTGCAGAGATTTCAACTTATACTGATTCCTGTGAATCTTGATAATCTTGCGGGATTTTTAAAGTGTTCGTGGGGTCCCCTCAAAGATTCTTCCCGTTTTTACATTCTTCCCGGGATTTCTACAACTATTCTTTCAAGGAGTCCGGCTGAGCTTCCAGCCGGGATTCCTTCCATGATTTATTTAAGGATCCTTTCAAGGATTCTGTACGGGATTTCTTTTGTGGCTTTCAGGGATTCCTTTCGAGCGTGAATTACAGCTATTGATAGTGGGAGGGTAAGAGAAAAATAGAGAAACAGGGAAAAATAGGCTTTTTGGTGCTCTTTGACATCTTTAGTAAACCATGATGTCATGTGACAGCCATTTCCTTATTTTTCTTCAGTAGTTATCCTCCCTCTCACTAATTATGGATGCATTGTATCTATACAACACAACGATAGTATAAACTTTGTATCTTTTGGAACTACACCATAGACTTCCATTTTTTGTGGAATCATGTTTATTTTATTGGATCTTGACTGTTAATATTTTTTATGAAAATTACAATAACAAGACATCTTAGGCGTTTCTCTTTTGAGATACATTGTCATTATTATGTGGCTCATCAATAAAGCATAGCATGTACTTGGTACTTTGGGTAGATCTTGATTATTTCAGCCTTTTGTACGTAATTTCAGATTGCAATTGGTAGATCGAATAAAATTGTTTTTTAGGTGGTTTATCGATCTTCATGTAGCCGAAAGTCACATTATCTTTTTGATGTACCTATGTAACTTTGAAAGTGTCCCGAATAACACCGTAAAACCCAAATACTGTTTACGAATAAACAATCTTGGAGTAGTACAAACATAAGTGGAGAAGCCGCGTAGAGTATATCTGATTGAAATTTGGATTTTTTTATTAATTTTAGGTATGGTCTGTATCTAAAGAGAGTTTGACAAACGAAAAATTCAGTTACTTTATCAGAAATCATTATCTGTGTAAAATCTAACTTCTACAATATTTCAACGTTAGTTTATGCTACGCATACTGAGCACTCTCTATTTGATTTGTTGTTGAAATTTAAATTTGAGAAATGTTGAACACTGCGGTTGAAACTACATGAAATTACAAGGTCAATGCATACTTTTAGGCGTTTATCGGGTTAGATTTCTTCCCCAATTTACAAGTCGTTTTTCTACTCTTTTTAAGTGATTATCATCTTTCTCACTTGTTTAGAGCTGTATTGTATCTATACCGATCAGAATAAAACGATAGCGTAGAAGTTGTGCTGAAGAAGAATTTGAGAAAATTATCAGATATTGAAACTCTACATTGAATTTTTTTTTGGAACTACACCAAAGACTTCCATTTTTTTTTTCGTCAAATCATGCTTATTTTTATTGGAACTTAACCTTTGATAACAAATTTATTTAAAGATTTGAATTGTGAGACACCTTGGGCGTTGACGGGTTAAGTGATATTAGTTCTGGGGATTTTTTTTTATTACCGTACGGGTTTGGGCCGAAGGGTCTCAGATTTTCATGAAACTTTTTCCACAGGCAGGGCTCATGGATATATGAACAAAAATAAATTGAAAAAAAACAGGGTCACCCATTTTCCGGGAAAATGCAGGTGATTTTTTTTTTGTTTTCCCCTGACACTGATTACTTTAAAAAATCATAACCTAAGAACGAAGCATCGTAAAAATTTTTTTTTTTAGAAAATGAAAGTAAATTTTCTCAGAAATCAAAAAAAGATAGGCATGACCTGGAAAAAATTTTTCACCAAATTTTCCACAGTTGCGAAAATTCGTAAAGAAAAGCCGGAAAATTATGCCCGAACTCGTGGAAAAGTTTCAAAAAATGTTTTTGAGAAGGTTATTTCATAAGCTTAAATCACTGAAATTTTTGGAATGCGCTTTTTTCGTTTTTGAGTTATGACCAATTTTGTTGAAAATTGTCCACATGTTCCATGTAAGCCTTTTTTTAAAAAAAATCATGACTCAAGAACGAAGCATCGCAAAAACAAAGCTTTTTAATGAAAATAAAAGCAAATTTTCTCAGAAATCCAAAAAAAAAAAGAACTGGAAAAAGTTTTCCACAAAATTTTCCATTGTTGAGAAAATTCATAAAGAAAAGCCGGAAAAACTATGCCCGAACTCGTGGGAATTTTTCAATTTAATATTTTTGAGAAGGTAATTATCAAGCTTTGATCGCTGAAATTTTTGGAATGCACTTTCTTTTCGTTCCTGCGTTATGGCCAATTGTGTGAAAAATGACCATATAATAAAGCCTCTACAGAAATTCCACACATCCGGATGCAACTCAGTCAAGCGACATGGCACCGCTTCCAAAGTGTCACATCCCAGCTAGGAGTGCCTCGGGCACATCAGGAACGATGCCAGTAAGTTCCTGATTATGGTATACTGATCATGCTTAGTAAATGGTACGCGCTCAGAAAACCGTTCTGATAAACGTGAACAAACAAACGCAAATATGAGAACAAGCAAATATACACCGTGAACTGGAACTAGTTCCAGCTGTCAGTATGGGCGTTCTAGAAAACGTGAAATCTAGTTCACGGTGTACATTTCTTATTGTTGTTATGGTTGCTATGCATAGTTCTCGTTTGTTCCCGTCGCCGTGACTGGGAGTTCACGTATATCGGAACGGATTTTTTTGCGTGGAGATGGTACACGCTAAGGTAACTATGCACGAGTGAACTGATGGCGACAGCATTCTATGGTCGGGTGACACTGACTCCAAACGGCGGATAGGCCGTGACCTTCTGTAGCCCAGGTCTAAACCCTAACTCGGACTGCAGGGTCGACGATGGATATACGCACAGTGAGCATCTGCACGCAAAAAAAACCGTTCCGATATACGTGCACTCCCAGTCACGGCAACGGGAACAAACGGGAACTATGCATAGCAACGATATCAACAATAAGA
The DNA here is from genome assembly GCF_035046485.1 of Aedes albopictus. NCBI lineage: Eukaryota > Metazoa > Arthropoda > Insecta > Diptera > Culicidae > Aedes > Aedes albopictus. Next base: position 199,810,047 of record NC_085137.1, on the reverse strand, counting down.
AATGTTCACCGTGAACTAGATATCACGTTTTCCAGAACGCCCATATTGACAGCTGGAACTAGTTCCAGTTCACGGTGTATGTTTGCTTGTTCTCATATTTGCGTTTGTTTGTTCACGTTTATCAGAACGGTTTTCTGAGCGTGTGGCGATTCGATTCAGAGTGGAACACGGAGGAAGACGGCCACAGCCGAAGGTCATCGACCGTCATCGGGTTTGGCTAACCTCGCGATTTCATAAGGCGGCTTTTATGGAGCGATTGCTTATGGACGGTAACACCGACGATCTATCCAGCGAATGAGTCGGCGGAACTCAAAGCCTTGCATGTGACGCCGGAATTCCAAGGCGATCCCTTCCCAGAAATGGACGTAAACCAGTAAATATACTGATGATGTCCACACACCGCAGAACTGAACGCATTCTGCGTTAGAGTTAGAAAAAGGATGCAATGAGCTCGCACCAATGAGGGTAGAATGGAACGAAGTGAGGCCTAAATAGGGCGACTAAAGTTGAACTGAACAAAGAGATTAAGGCACGTAAGCGGGTGTGCTTCGAAAATCTCTCACGGTGCTCCCCAGACCGTTATTATAAAATAAAAATCTCCATCCAATCGGTGCCCACCATTCGTTTTCTATGGCTATCCTGCATGTCTGGGCAAAATTTGAAAAACATCGTAGGGCCCATTTTTGAGTTACGCCCTTTTAAAGGGCGTAAAGCCCAATATTCAAAGAAAAAATCGAAATATTTAGTACTTAACCATTTTTTAACGATTTTGATGAAATATTTTCTTGAAGAATTGTATTGCATTGAGTGTTAGATTTGTTTAGCATAGTTTTTGTTGAAATAATTGAAGAAAATATGACGTTTTTGTGAGTTGACATAAATAAAAGTGTACATATTTATATGAAAATATTTCAATAATATTTGTAACTTCTCAGGTTCAAATACGGTAAGAAAAACGTGAATGTATATAAACAAAAAAATTAAGTAAATGAAAGGAAAGCTATTAAAAAGAGAAATTTAGCATAACATGTAAAAAGGGCCTAAGTGCTTTTTGTAAACAAACACGTTTCGATCGCTGTAGGGCCCAACTGTTCTCACGAATATCTGCACCCTTTACCGATAGCCCGAAGATTGCACTTTCTGAAACATGTTTGTTTACAAAAAGCACTTAGGCCCTTTTCACATGTTATGCTAGAAACTATATTATGTGTGTTTGAATAAACGGAAGAAGAGCTGTTGTTTTAAGCCCATACTAGTTTTATTCGCACAAGACAAAAAAAAACTAATCATTTCTGTATGAAATCATGACCACCAATATGTGATGATTTATAAATTTTTAATGATAATTACATCTAATCAGAGATATGTATTTATTGTATTTAAAAACGTAATATTTTGAATAAGAATGTAGTGTATTACAAAAAATAATACCTACACTGAATGCCGCTTTACGGTGATAAAGACCACAAAAATGGGTTTAAATTTACTATCGGTGCCGAACCCAATCGCGCGCTATTCGTACGGGCGGTTGCACAGGTGTTGCGGTGGAAAGAGACTTTCGCTCATTGTTGAAAACAACTCAAGGCTATGTTTTAACAAAATAGCAAGGTTGGTTTTAAGTACTATGATGCCTTACGTAGATTATGGACAGCGCCTAAGTTGAAATGAGCCGCGCAAATATATAGATATTACATTAAAAAAATTAGATATAAACAGACTTGCTTCGACATTATCGTTTTTCTAAGTCTCTTCAATTGCATCTCATGTCCACATGAGCACAACGCTGCCAGGAAGCGTTTGTGGTGTGATAATCATGTTTTCCAACAGTAAATTTACACACATTTTTGTAGTCTTTATCACCGTAAAGCGGCGTTCAGTGTTGGTATTATTATTTATAATACACTACATTCTTATTCAAAATATGAGGTTTTCAAATACAATACACTAAATCCTTTTTTTACACGACTTTTTTTACGCGATTTTCTCGAAGTTACGCGACTTTTTTTTACGCGATTTTGGTTATTTGCGGAGGGCAAATCGCGTAAAAAAAAGATTTCCCTTTGATTTTTTTTACGCGATTTCACAAAGGTACGCGAACTTTTTTTACATGATCTTTTTTTGCGCGGACGCATCCATCGCGTTAAAAAAGGATTTAGTGTACATATCTGATAAGATGTAATTATTTTTAAAAATTTATAAATGTTCATGATTTCATACAGAATTGATTCGTTTTTTTGTCTTGTGCGATAAAAACTAGTATGTAAAGGGCTTAAAACAACAGCTCTTCTTCCTTTTATTCAAACACACATTACATCGTTTCTAGCATAACATGTGAAAAGGGCCTAAGTGCTTTTTGTAAACATGTTTCACATTTGCGTAGCTAGCTTTTTCTTTTCTCTCACTCACTCTCCTAAACAACCTCGAGACAGAAAAGGATGAAAGAGGGAGCACAGGCCCCTCTTGCATCCCGCTCTTTCTCATGTTTATTTAGGAGAGTGAGTTAGAAAAAAGAAAAAGCTAGCTACGCCAATGATATTTCCGAAAGTGCAATCTTCGGGCTATCGGTAAAGGGTGCAGATATTCGTGGATACAGTTGGGCCCTACAGCGATCGAAACGTGTTTGTTTACTAAAAGCACTTAGACCCTTTTCACATGTTATGCTAAATTTCTCTTTTTAAGAGCTTTCCTTTCTTTAACTTTATTTATTTGTTTATATACATTCACATTTTTCTTACCGTATTTGAACCTGAGAAATTGAAATATTTTCATATAAATACACTTTTATTTATGTCAACTCACAAAAACGTCATATTTTCTTCAATAATTTCAACAAAAACTATGCCAAACAAATCCAATACTCAATGCAATACAATTCTTCGAGAATATATTTCATCAAAGTCGTTAAAAAATGGTTAAGTATTAAATATTACGATTTTTTCTTTGAATATTGGGCTTTACGCCCTTTAAAAGGGCGTAACTCGAAAACGGGCCCTACGATTTTTTTCAAATTTTGCCCAGACATGCAGGATAGCCATAGAAAACGAACGGTGGGCACCGATTGGATGGAGATTTTTATTTTATAATAACGGTCTGGGGAGCACCGTGTCTCTGCCAGGCAGCCAGCACGACCCCTTGGGGTTATGCCTACAGAAGAGTTATGGCCAAAACAAAGGGCGCGTGAGCAACCCCAGAACGATCCCCCAAGATGCTGCAGAACATCGTGGAATTATTATTCCCGCGTCACGTCCGATACTGATCCGGTGCTGAAAAGTTGCTCCGTCGTACTATGGTTGAGTGGTTTGAGTTGGGTTTGATCCCGTACTGATCCGAACCAGTATAGCCAAGATGGTGTCTGCGCTTTGGTACAAATATGAAAAATGAAGAAAAAGTAATACAAAAGATGATTGACGATTCGTTTGCGTTTGAATGGAATTTTCTGGACTTTCAGCTGCACAGTGCTATCATGTTTATAATTCTGTCATTTGAAATTACAAAAAAATACATTTCTGATAACTGGGGTGCCGTCAAGGCACCATTCACCGTGGATCTAACAGGATTCTAGGCAAATAAGGGCTGTCATTTGACACTAGTCTTATAAACATTGTTGGTGCCGCTTTTAATTGCCGTCAAGGCACCATTCACCGTGGATCTAACAGGATTCTAGGCAAATAAGGGCTGTCATTTGACACTAGTCTTATAAACATTGTTGGTGCCGCTTTTAATTGCCTTCATTATAGGTTAAAATTAAATCAATATCCACAGAAGTAGAAAATTTTTCACAAAATTTGGTGATATACTACAATTAGTAAAGGGTAGTAGGGTCGCCTAATTCCGTGGTAGGTCACCATTCACCGTGGTAGTAGGGACCCATTCACCGTGTATGAGAAATTTTATTCTACTTTGTTTAAAAATGATCAAAACAACCCAGCCTAAGGAATTTTCTTCGTTTCAATTCATTTCGAGTAATAACTTGCAAGATTTTATTAGAAAAACGAATGTTCAAATTTTCGATTTTTTCTAGATATATGGGACAATATGGGGCACGGTGAATGGAGACCATTCATTTTTAGGGTACCCATTTACCGTGCCTTTTTGTTTCAATTAAAAAGTACGAGTAATCGTACTTTCTTGTTAAACTTACTTCGGTAATGCAAAATACATACCTGATATGTGAATTTAATTGCTTCTTGGTGGAATAAAAACGTTACTACATTTAGTTTATCGCTTAAATCACCTTAGCGCAGTTTTCGTTTTTTTTACTATGAATGCAGTGAACGAGCAGAAACCCGCTTCATGTAAACACACTTTAGTGTCAAAATGATACTTTTAAATGTTTCTAATGAGCGTTTTGACATGGTAACAATACATTAGTGTTGTATTGGTAAAATTGAAGGGAAATTGTCATATCATTCAATCATAATATGGAAATAATGAAAAAATATTCGAAGGCACACGGTGAATGGCGCCTTGACGGTAGGTAATCAAAATTTGAACCAAATTGCGGCTTTCTGAGGCAGTGCAAATTTTAAGTGATTTTTTCTCTCACATGGAAATAATTTACTACGGAAAAATCGTATGTACATGAAATCCAAGGATATAAGCTTTCTGTTAAATGGTAAAAAGTTTGTATTTGCACCGAATTTTATTGAAATATTCGATTTTTCATTAACAATGATTTTAATCTTAACTAGCTGTCCCCGGCAAACTTTGTCTTGCCTACTGCGTTTTTTTGACGTTTCAAGTCCCTAGCCAAGCGCCCAAGTCCCAGTTCAAAATGTATGAAAACCCGATTTTCAAAAACTCTCAATTTCCCCATGTTTTAGGCCTCATAAACCTTCCTTGGGTGTAAACTAACAGAACAAAACTTAGACGACCCAAATCTGACCATCCGTTCGCAAGTTATGCGCGGTCCCACGTATGCCACTGCATTTATATATATATAGATTTGAACCATAGTAATCATAATTTGAACCAATTTTAATCTTAATTTGAACTACTGGCGGCAGCAGCTCGAGCAACTCACAAAACAGCCAATTCCATGCTGAACAACTAAAAATCACATGAATCTGCTAATTCTCATACCTATTTTTCAGTAGGCAGTGGAATCTCAGCTCAGAATGTTCGAAATTCTTTAGGAATTTGGAAACTAAATTTGGAATTTTTCATCCCCCAAGAGTAAACAAAGCAACCACTAGTGCAATCTACAGGCCATCACTAGAAGCTCACCCTCGTTTACTAGTTCAAATTTAGATTACAAATGGTTCAACTTAAGATAACATTCTCCATGTAAGAATCCCTTAAATTTTATAGTTTCATGACAAATAATGCGGAATATTATTCGGTTGGTCGATTCTACGATAAATAAGCTTTCATTTGACGTGTTTACATATTGCATGTGATACAATGCATTAGCTGTACGAGTGCACCGAAAATGTGCTTTCTCTAGGAGGAAATGGGTGAAGTCACAGTGATTTTTCAATTGCCTATTTTCCATGACAGAAACGTTTTTTTCAATGCCTTCAAAGTCCATGTTATCAGATTATATTACGGAAAGCTGTTTAACATCTTTTTCGGGACAATATTTGCTTAAAAAGTACGTCGTTTTAATGGATTTCGAAATGGTTCAAATTAAGATTACAATTTGACTAGTTCAAAGTTTGATTTCTTACCCTAATCTTTTATAAACCGTATTTTTTTTTAAAATTATTATGTTTGTATGTAAATTTAAATTAATTGATAACTTCTTGCTCATGTTTTTTTCCCTCTTTCAAAATTTTTAGTTAAAAAATAAATAATAATAATAATAATAATTCTTGCTCATGTTAATTAATCATTATTACCGTCACGATAACAAACTAAATCTATTGATTTCATAAAAAATCTCATAAATCTTGCTTGAGCTTCATCTCGTAGGACTAAAGGATAAAGTATAAATAAGAATACATTTGGATGACGATGTATCATGCTCAACAAGTTTCTTGGTTAGTAATTCCCTCTGCATTGCAACCAAGAAAAAAAATGTGCCACCAAGTCAAGCTACATAACCACAGACGCGATTGTAAGGCCACTCATACGCATGGCAGGTAAAACTTCCGTCGAGTGAAAGTTTTCTCCATTTTTATGAAGCACATTACCGAAATGGACGTTACCCTTTTGCTTTCCCAAGGTTTTTTTTTCCTTCCCGTCCAAGTGCCGAGATTTGATGTGAAGTGGTTCTTCATCACAGTTAGCTTTTATGCTTCCCTCTTCGTTCCGAAGTAGATTCACTATTCCAACCTGAAGGGAGGGTTGGACATGCATGAGGAAAACTAAAGAATGGCCGTCGACCGTCGCACCATATTTTATGCTTTGCGCTGAAGGTACTCAGATGCTTCGTGCCGGGTCCGGTCAGAGAATACGGGGTTTTCCTTTTCCGGTGCTTGCTGGCCGTTGATGCTGACTGGAGGAAGCAAATATCAAGGCAAATATCCTCCAGAGAGGAAAGTTTTGATACACAGTCAAATAACGTCTGTCTATGGCACAGCCATTGCCCATGACGTAGATGTAGGTTGCTAACGATCGCCGAGGGAATGATTTTATTTCTAGCAAAACAAACCGTACGACAGGTAGGAAACTGAGAGCATCATCAACCATATGGCCTGAAAAGTTAACCTCGAGGACCCTTAGGTACCTATGATGAAAAGTTTGAAATTGATGGCCTTGGTGTTTATTATTTTTTGCATGTTCAGGGCTGACCTGTGAAATATCAGTTTAGCCAGTTGACTACTAATTTTGAACCAATGCAATGTCATTATCGCTACAGTTCAATCAATGCAGTAGATTTTCAATCGGTGCAAACGATTAAACTGCAATGCTTTTTATCTGTCGTTATCGCACCGCCAAATTTCAAAATGGTGCGCCATGTTGGCTCAAATTAAAAATCGAATCACATTCATAATTATTTATGGTATGGTATGTTAGACATACGTAATGCCTGAAGTTCATAGGCACAATATGTGTTGAAAAAATTGACAAATTGAGTGGAAAAATTGCGAAAAAATCCACGTAGTTCTGGTGGGGTTTGAACCCACGTCTCCCCAAGTTCGCGAGACAGGGCGCGTTAACCAACTTCGCCAATCGTTAACCAACTAGGCAACAGTCTCGACACTAAAAATAACATGCTCTCACTGTTGTTCGTAGGCACGTTCAGAGAGTGTTGAAAGTGGACATCTAAGGACCGAAAGAGATGGTGAATTGCGAGAAAAGAACGTGGGGTGAGGTGGGCGTTGAATTCAGGTTGGCTTTCTACTCCACAGAGTTGTTACTTGTTCTGCGGCGAAGTTCGCGCCCTGTCTAGCGAATTTGGGGAGACGTGGGTTCAAACCCCACCAGAACTACGTGGATTTTTTTCGCAATTTTTCCACTCAATTTTTCAATTTTTTCTACACATATTGTCCCTATGAACTTCAGGCATTACGTATTTTCAACGCAGTTGATATTTTGCTTCAGCTTTTATTTTATTCTTAAAATGTTAAATCTTAAAAGATTCATTTGCTTTCGGTTATGCTTATTATCAAGATAGAATGAAAGTTTTGAAATCACACTCCTATTCAATAACAACTGACTTTTCAAACCTCGAAAAATCATTTTTTTTCATTTTACTTGAAAGCATTTTTTAAATTTAATTCCTACACCTTGCTAAGTTAAACAATCGAGATTCACATAAGGGTAAAGTCTTCGGTATACCAATCTGTGTGGTCAATTAATGATATTTAATGAAACTCAATACATATATATATATATATATATATATATATATATATATATATATATATATATATATATATATATATATATATATATATATATATATATATATATTCCTATATATATATATATATATATATATATATATATATATATATATATATATATATATATATATATATATATATATATATATATATATATATATATATATATATATATATATTAGGCCTGTCCAGCTTTTCAAAAATGTTCTCTGATTCTCAAGTCCACCCCCATATTTTGATTGGCATCCTAAAAGAAGTAACTGGTCAAAATTTCAGCCAAATCCATTGAAATTAAGAGGTGCATCAAATCAATTTTGTGTTTTTCGACTATTTTTGAACTTCAAAAAATCATAACTACGCTAAAACTTGTCAAAACTTAATTCTTTCGGCAGGAATTGAAAGCTATACTTGTTTGCTACAACTTCTCCGAACAACGTGTGCCAATAAAATTGAAGGAAACATGTGTAATTATCACATTTGTAATCAGAAAAACCTTAAAAAGGTCATTTTTTGATAGATTTTGTTCTGGAACAACCTAATATACGTAATATGTTTGATTTTTTAAAACGGCATCATATTCTCTCATGTTTTTTGGCTATTTGCTTCTTTGACACCAATGCTGTAGGAGTTGAGCAAAAAATATTAAAATTCGGGAAAGCCAAATGTGGCCTAAAAACTAGCTTTTTGGAGGCAATCACGCTGTGGCGCGAAATTGTACTGAACGTAGTAGCTTTGCTTCCTTGTAGTTTGCCTTGGCTACCCCCTACCACGGGTGATAACAAACAAGCGTGATGACAGATGTTGGCTATCATATCAGTGCTGACGCGATGCCACTTTTTGCGCGCCAAAGCGTGATTGCACCCGAAAAGCTAGTTTTTAGACCACATTTGGCTTTCACGAATTTTAGTATTTTTTGCTCAACTTCTACAGCATTGGTGTCAAGGAAGCAAATAACCAAGAAATATTGGAGAATATGATGCCGTTTTGAAAAATCCAACTTATTACGTATATTAGGGTGTTCCAGAACGAAATCTATCAAAAAATCAACTTTTTAAGGTTTTTCTGATTACAAATGTGATAATTACACATTTTTCCTCCAATTTTATTGGCACAAGTTGTTCGGAGAAATTGTAGCAAACAAATATAGCTTTCCATTTCTGCCGAAAGAATTTAGTTTTGACAAGTTTTAGTGTAGTTATGATTTTTTGAAGTACAAAAATAGTCGAAAAACACAAAATTGATTTGATGCACCCCTTAACTTCAATGGATTTGGCTGAAATTTTGACCAGTTACTTCTTTTAGGATGCCAATCGAAATATGGGGGTGGACTTGAGAAACAGAGAACATTTTTGAAAAGCTGGACAGGCCTAATATATATATATATATATATATATATATATATATATATATATATATATATATATATATATATATATATATATATATATATATATATATATATATATATATATATATATATATATATATATATATATATATATATATATATATATATATATATATAAGTTATCGCATCAGTTTGCCCCAACTCCGAAGAAGCCATACTTAGCCAACTAGGAGACATCCAACAACAACAACAACAGTTAGCAACATCGTTAGCAACTTTGAACGAGGCACACAACGGACGATAAGCAAGATCAGCAGTTTCCACGGAATCCACACTTGTCTTCAACCTTACTGAAACCAGCATGTCAGCATCGCGCCACCGGACGACGCGATCCAATTACACATATGGTAAATTAGCCAGGGAACCATTCCTCTTCCTAGGCAGGCCTCTGTAAGCTTAAAATAATAAACGACAGTTAGTCTTGATACATTAATCGACGAGTGCAGTTCTGATTTGTTTTTTTAAAAACCCCGATCCAAAAGCCGAACTCAAAGCTGGCGCAGTCTCGACTTGGGGGATAGCCACCCGTTGTGTTCATAGTGAAATCGTAGTGTGAAAGCAGATAGGAAACATTGTGTTCATCTAGAAGCTGCAACAAGCGATCATCACCGGCAGAACCAACGTAGGAAGAGCGCCCCAAGGAACCAGAACGCTCGGTAGGCCCGACCAAATCATCTTACCCGCTCTTGGCGTCGCTGGCTGCATACCAGTCGACTCGAGGTAAGTGATCTTTTTTTTTATCTATTCAGTGTTAGTTATAAGAAGTGAATAAAGTGATAGTTATAAGAAGTGAATAAAGTGTATGATAACTAGGAATATGGAGGCTTTACAAAGGTTGGTTGATGAACTCACCAACCAAATGGAGGCTCAACGGCTCCAAATACAAAATTTGGAGGAAATTAGGCAGGCTTCGGCGGTCCGACCTGTCCCTTCAGTAGTGTCACCTACAAACTTCGATGCATCTAGGATTCCTGATGCAATTAAAATGGTCGTACCGTATGCCGGCGACCCCAAATTACTAGCAACCTGGCTGAAATCAGTCGAAGATAAAATTAAATTTGCGGAAGCAACTTGCCCGTCACAGCAAGACATCGATCGTGCTATGCCCCTATGGACTAGCATTATACGAGACAAAATCGTTGATAAAGCTAACGAAGCTTTGGTGTCAAACCATACTCCGGTTGTGTGGGCTGATATACAAAGCACTTTGAGAGAATATTTTGGGGACAAGAGAGATCTCGGTACACTTGTCACCAAAATATCATACCTTCAACAAGGCTCGAGAAGCATTACCGATTTCTATAATGAATGCAGAGAACTTTTGGCGGATATAATAGCCAAGATTTCTCTCGACAACGACACGGCGGCGTGTGCTAAGCCACTAGCGACAAGCTATGAATACATGGTAACCAACGCGTATATTGATGGTTTGAACGAACCCTACTCGACACTCACTAGAGTGTCTCGTCCGGCCTCATTGAATGAAGCGCATCAAAGCGCAATAGAGCAGTACAACGCGTCTCAACGAAAAAAGGATAAGTTCCCTAAACAACCAGTCACTTTTCAAAAACCAGCCTTAAATAAACCACAAAATAGCTGGCAAAATTCTAGACCACCATACAAACCCTTTCCTTCAGTTCAGCACACACCCTACGGCAATAGATTCCCACCATTTCCATCGCAAAACCCATCATTTAACAGATTCCAAGGTAATGCGTCTTCAAACAATGCGTCTCCGCCACCTCAAGCGATTAAACCCGATCCATCGGGTCAAAATAGATACCCTTTTGGTCAGAACAGTTATAAGCAAGTAGTTCCTTACCAAAGGACAGCACCTACACAAGTAAATTCGCACGAAAGTTCGGAAGAAATTCCTACCGAACTCCCCTATGCCGAGGATCCTTACATCAACAACCCACAACAGCAAGAAATTTATCCACAGACGGAACAATGTGATGAGCTAAATTTTTGTACAGATCCGGATCAACAGAACCCGGAATGAAAAATAATTTCCTTCCGTATCTAGAAATACCCAGAAGAGACGGCAGACCTCTGAGATTTCTAGTTGATACGGGGGCAAATAAAAATTACATTACCCCTGAGCTAATACCTGCTAGTAGTATTGCAACTGGACCCCAGCAAAATATTAGGAACTTGAGCGGTACGCATCGTATTAATCAGTACACATATGTGAATCCATTTGTCAACTTTATAAAAGACCTACCTAAATTAAAATTCTTCTTGTTCCGATTCCATGATTTTTTTGACGGATTGATCGGATTTGAATCTCTTCGAACTATCGGTGCGGTAATTGACACAGCATCGAATACCCTTGCAATAAACAATACAACGATAACATTAAAAAAAAAGTTCCCAACTAAGGAACAACTCAACTTCCACGAAGGCGAGACCTTAGTGAAAGAATTTCCCGTTCGAATAAAGGATGGTGATTTCCTAATTGAACATGACATTATGATTGGTCCAGAAGTCATTATACCCTCAGGAGTATACAATGCTCATAATGGTATAGCCACCTTCCCGTTGATCAACCAGAGTAATAAACCAGCAGTAATGAGCATCGACAATGAGGCGATATTTACAGAACTCCTGAATTTTGAAGAGATTGCTCCTAGCCAATCTTCCAAAGATAAAATAAAGGTTAAATTAGACCTTACGAAAAACATTCGAACGGACCATCTAAACAAAGAAGAAGAAGAAAAACTCTTCAAAGTTTTAAAACAGGTTCCAGAGGTATTCTACACAAATGATGAAAAATTAACATTCACCAATGCTGTAAGACATACCATTCACACGAAGGACGAATTACCCGTCTATTCGAAAAACTATCGCTACCCCTTCTGTCATAGAGAAGAGGTCCAAAAACAAATCGTACAAATGTTGGACCAAGGAATAATTCGTCCATCGAACAGTCCCTGGTCCTCGCCAATATGGGTCGTACCCAAGAAGGCCGACGCTTCGGGTACAAGGAAGTGGCGACTTGTAATCGATTACCGGAAACTCAACCAAAAAACCACCGATGATCGATACCCTATCCCCAATATCACGGACATACTCGATAAGTTGGGGAGGTGTCAATACTTTTCAACCCTGGACCTTGCTTCAGGGTTCCATCAAATAGAGGTCCATGTAAAAGACATTCCAAAAACTGCGTTTAGTGTCGAAGGCGGACACTACGAGTTTGTCCGAATGCCTTTTGGACTGAAAAACGCACCTGCCACGTTCCAGCGGGTGATGGACAACGTTCTCCGAGGGCATATCGGGGTACGTTGCTTAGTGTATATGGATGATATCATCATCTATTCCACTAGTTTACAGGAACACTTGGTTAACCTCAAAAAGGTTATGGAGACACTTCGCAAATACAATTTCAAAATTCAAATTGATAAATGCGAATTTCTTCAGAAAGAGGTAGCCTTTCTCGGACACATTGTTACTCCCGAGGGAGTGAAACCTAATCCAGAGAAAATAAGTGCTATTAAAGGTTGGCCATTGCCCAACAACGAAACTGAGCTTAGAGGATTCCTGGGAGTAGTTGGTTATTACCGCAAGTTCATCAAAGACTTTGCACAGATAGCCAAACCCTTGACTCAGCCGTTACGAAAAGGAGAAAAGATTGAACATACGCATGAATTTGTTTCCGCGTTCAATCGGTTGAAAAGTATTCTAACTAGTAGCCATGTGCTACAATATCCAGACTTCTCCAAGCGATTCATTTTAACAACGGATGCTTCTAACTACGCGTTAGGTGCGGTTTTATCTCAGGGTCCCATTGGCCATGATAAGCCGATTGCATTCGCCTCGCGCACGCTCACAAAAACTGAGGAGAACTATTCGGCTATCGAAAAGGAGCTCCTTGCTATTGATTGGGCGTGTAAATATTTTCGACCATACTTGTTTGGCCGAAAGTTCACTCTTTTTACTGATCATAAGCCGCTCACTTACGCTCTAAATCTCAAGTCGCCAAATGATAGGTTGATCAAAATGAAATTGCGTTTAGAGGAGTTTGACTACGAAATCCAGTACAAACCGGGCAAACAGAATGTGGTAGCCGACGGATTGTCTAGGATTTCACACGAAATTAACATGAACGAAAGTGAATCATCATCATCATCATCGGATTCAGAGACGGTACATTCAGCTGAATCAGATAATGAAGACTTAATCCGCATGGTCGAAACACCGCTGAACTTTTTCAAAAACCAAATTCTTATTGAAAAGGGAGAAAAGAATGAGGAAAAATACGAAGAGATATTTCCAGGAATCTTCAGGCGGACAATGACGCGTGCTTACTTCGGAGTCCCTATTGCAGTAAAAATCTTCCGCGAATACATGCACCCTACAAGAGTAAATTGTATTCTTTGCCCGGAGGAATGGTTGAACATCATGCAAGTGACCTACAAGAATCACTTCTCACGCGCTAAAAGTTTCAAAATAAAATTAACACAGTTAATTTTACAGGACGTCACCATAGAAGAAGAACAAAATGACATCATTGAGGACACACACCAGCGTGCCCATAGAGGAGCAGTGGAGAACTACGAAGTCATTAAGAAAAAGTTTTACTTCCCTAAAATCAAGGACAAGGTACAACGCTTTATCAACCTCTGTGAGACGTGCCTTGAGAGTAAGTACGAAAGAAAACCTTACAAACTCAAATTTGCCGAAACCCCTTTACCAAGAAAACCTCTCGATATAATCCATATCGATATCTTTATATCAAGCCCTAACATATTCCTTTCGGCCGTAGATAAACTTTCAAAATTTGCAATGTTAATACCCATAAAATCCAGGTCTATACCAGACGTAAAACGCGGCCTCGTTAAATTAATTTCAACGTATGGAACTCCTTCCATGATAGTATGGGACAACGAAGCTGCGTTCAAGTCAATTGAAGTCCGAGGACTTCTCCAAAGGTTAAGAGTGCAGTTGTACTACACCCCATCGAACCACAGTGAGGTCAATGGAACGGTAGAACGATTCCACTCTACCCTTAACGAAATATTTATTTGCATTAAAAATAAATATGACGATCTCTCTAATAAAGAAATATATCGCATCGCGACTACTTTGTACAACTCTACGATTCATAGCGTTACTAAATTAAAACCAATTGAAATTTTCTATGGCATAAAAGAAGGAGAAGAGAGACCCTTAAACTTGGAAACCATACTAGAAAACCGCAATAGAATCTTCGACGAAATTATAGAAAAACTACAAAAAAACCAACAACAAACATTAGAAAACAGAAACAAACACAGAGAAGATGATCCAAATTTCATTAGAAACGAACGAGTCTACAATAAAATTCTAGGTATCAAAAATAAAAGAAAAGCCAGGTATAAAAAAGTTGTAATTAAACATAATAGAAGGAAAACTTACGTGGATCACAGAGATATTAAACTGCATAAAACCAAATTGAAAAGGAAGAGGAACCCCTTACATAATTAACCATATAGTCTTAAACCTCTACCTAACCTACTAACACCCTGCTATATTTGTTAATTTACAGACCGGAATAATCCCCTTACTGATATTGACGATCACCCTTACTCAAGCACAAAAACTAACCATTAGAAACCTGCACGACGAACCTTTATTGCTTGTAAAGGAAAGACATTGTAAAATTCAAACTGGAACAATTAAAATAATCCACCCGATAAACCTGTCTTCTATAGAAGAAACAGCGGAGATCCTGATTAAATCATCTTACCATAATAATGCCCAAACTACTAATCCACTAACAAATATTTTAAAGTATAAAGCGAAGAAATTATACAGCAACATATATCAACTGAAACCTCAACCACACCACCGATCAAGGAGGTGGAACACCGTTGGAACTGTGTGGAAATGGATCGCGGGAACCCCCGACGCATCTGATCTCCAAGCCATCAATACTACGATGAACGACTTGATTGACCAAAACAACCAACAGATCATAGTTAATCAAAATCTCAACACTCGGATTCAGCAACTTACTCACGCTATACAGGAAGTAACCAATCAGGCCAACCTAAACGACTTGCTAATGGACGACATCGAAACAATTACATCCATCGTAAACGTAGATATTCTCAATCAGCTGCTCGAGGACATTCAAGACGCAATTCTGCTCTCAAAAATGTCTATTACTTCAAACAAAATCCTATCTATTCGAGAAATTACAACGATAAGAGAACTTCTTCAAGACCAAGGAATTAACATTCACTTACCGGATGAAGCACTACAATACGTTACGCCAAAATTCGCAACGAGTCATGGAACATTATTATATTTTATGCATGTACCACTGTTAGAGGAGAACACCGCGGAAATCATCAGAATATACCCAATCATCAATAGTAATCAATCAATCATCCAATTCCCAGAATTCATAGTCAAAAGTGGTAACCGTATTTTTGTCACACAAAATGCGGAAGACTTCGTTCAAAAATCTTCATTCTTGACGGATCTCGGGGACGAATGTATCAAACCGTTAATAACCGGAGTGAAGCCTAAATGCAACGTTGTATTCAATAATCAAACAATAATCAAACTAATTTCTGACAACACCATTTTGATATCCAATATAAGGAATCAAACATTAGAATCAACCTGCGGACCAGATAATCGAAGCCTAGAAGGAAATGTGATCATCAATTTTGAAAACTGCACAATACAACTCAACAACGAAACATTTAGAAACGAGGAATATATCGGCGAGCCCAATATCATGTATAACGCATTCTATAATCTCAAACCAAACTGGAAGCTACAGGAAGACATCGATTTAGGAAAAATTCATCACGACACAATACAAAACCGACGACACCTCGAGCATGTATACCTAGAACAAAATAATCTCAACTTTAAGTTTTGGAGCCTGTTTGGAGGATTTTCTTTTACTGGAATTACAGCAGTGATTATCATCATGCTAATCATAATCAGATACGGTGGAAAAGGACCGGGACGTTCCTCACTTAGGGAGGGAGAAGTTATCGCATCAGTTTGCCCCAACTCCGAAGAAGCCATACTTAGCCAACTAGGAGACATCCAACAACAACAACAACAGTTAGCAACATCGTTAGCAACTTTGAACGAGGCACACAACGGACGATAAGCAAGATCAGCAGTTTCCACGGAATCCACACTTGTCTTCAACCTTACTGAAACCAGCATGTCAGCATCGCGCCACCGGACGACGCGATCCAATTACACATATGGTAAATTAGCCAGGGAACCATTCCTCTTCCTAGGCAGGCCTCTGTAAGCTTAAAATAATAAACGACAGTTAGTCTTGATCCATTAATCGACGAGTGCAGTTCTGATTTGTTTTTTTAAAAACCCCGATCCAAAAGCCGAACTCAAAGCTTATATATATATATATATATATATATATATATATATATATATATATATATATATATATATATATATATATATATATATATATATATATATATATATATATATATATATATATATATATATATATATATATATATATATATATATATATATATATATATATATATATATATATATATATATATATATATATATATATATATATATATATATATATATATATATATATATATATATATATATATATATATATATATATATATATATATATATATATATTCGGATTGGTATACCGAAGATTTTCCCCTTAGTCATTTTCGAGCTTCTACCTCTTCTGTAGTAATCTGTCGTAAATGAAAGAGTGCAAACGACAAGTTTGATGGTTTCATTCGTTCTTCCTCATCAAGTGGATGGAGAAGAAACGCCTGTAAGATAGGCAAAAGTTTCAACACTAAATAAATTGCTCTCGCTCTTCATACAGCCATTTTATAGAAAAACGAAATTTAAAAAAGTGTCTTGTATGGGAAAATTTGACCTTTTATTTTCAAAAAATCATATCTCAAAAACAAAACAACATACATTTCTGATTTTTTGATATACGCCAAATTTCCTGAATTTTCTGATAAAAATATAAAACCAGGGTACTCTTTGGTCCCGCGACCATGAAAACGTGAAAAAACTTATATATTTGCATATTTTATAGTACTCTTTACATTGGCCCCTTTAACGTATTTTTCCTGAAAACTACAATGCAATAGATTTCAAACAAAAAAAAAAGTTTAAAATCGGTCAAATGGTTCAAAAGTTACGATTTTTTGAAAATTTTTAGTTTTGAAAAACCTTGATTTTTTGGACCACCCTATATGAAAATTGGTCACCCTAATGACGAAATAAAAAAATACGGGTCTAATTATTTCCGAAGAACTACAAGCCCACCAAGTTTCACGACAATCGGAGATGCACTATATCGTTTTTCTATGGAATGGCTGCATATACATATGATCATAAGAGATGGATATATTGGCGGTGCAAGTTAAGGGAAGGATGAAACATGATCGATGAGATTTGAATTACCTTATGACAACAAAAATTTCGTGTCATTAATTGGCTTGGTAGCTTAGTTGGAAAAGCACTTGTCTAGCGAATAAACGTCGTGAGTTAAAATCTCACCTGAGATGTGGTTTTTTTTTCGGAATTTCACTAACAATTATCCATCTTTTTCACGTATATATATTAGAGTGGGTCATCGTTTATATGGAAAAAAGGAAAATTCAATGGTATCCCATCAGATCAAAGTTTTTTTGATCCCATTTCAGAACCCAAATGACTGTGCAAAATTTGGGCATGATCGATTATGTCTACGTTTTGCGCATCGCGTTTGAAGTTTGTATGGGATTTTACATGGGAAAACACACTTTTTTGCATTTCTCTCATGGCAAGCTCGAACTTTTCTAAAACTCTGTTATCGATAAAGTGAAAACATAGGCTAAAGTGTCCTGAAAAACTTTGTCGAAGACCGCCGAAGTGATCTGATGCATATGAAAAAAGTTATAGCGTTGGCATTGCTTGCCGAAACAGCATGATTTTGTTGCTATTGTTATTCCTTTACATGTTAAAACATAAACACATGCATGCGGTTCGTTAGTTATAACTATTTTCACAAGTATCGGATCGCTTTGCGATCTTCAACAAAGTTTTTCAGAACATCCTAGGCTATCATTTTACAGTATCGGTTAAAAAGTTTCAGACAAAATTTTTCAACTTATGACAAAAATGCAAAAAAGTATGTGTTTCGTCCAGCGGTTGACTAGGCTCCTACGTTGTGTAATAATTGCCCCGGAGGCAAGACGATGACGTTCTACTTCTGACTACTATTTATTTGCACCACAGAGAGGCAGTGCTCCTGCTCTGTGGTGGTATATAGCTTACAACTAAAGATACATGAAATGAGCTGCCGCTTTTATAAGCGGCAGCGATAGTACGGACAATTGATAAATGTATGCACAAAAGTGTGATGCGCTAAAGGCTAGCAACACGCAGCCCAGTTTGACTGCTACAATAGTCATCTGGCTGCTTGCTGCTAGCAGTGTAATGAAAGGGACGCAAAACTAGCAGAATTGAATGTACCGGTGCGCTGCTGCTGCTACTGAGGGCGCCTAGATAACGCCGTTCATGTGCTGCGCCAACAGTATGTTTTCCCATACAAATTCCCATACAAATTTCAATTGCAATGCGCAAAGTGTAGACGCAACCGATCATGCTCAAATTTTGCACAGATACTCAGGACCCGAAACGGAACCAAAAAAGCTTTGATCTGAGAAAACGGTTCCGATGACCCACGCTAATATATATGTTGAGTTTCATTAAATATCATTCGAGATTCAACTTATTTCTTACATGGCAGGGTGATTCGGAAGCGTATTCATGGCCATCCTTTTTATTTATTATTTGTTAAATTTTCAATTATATCCTGAGGTTCCAAGAACAAGCGGGAGAATAATTCGTCACCATTTTCCGTTTCTTTGACTCCCATTAGACTGAACTATTATTGCTTGTTTGTTAAGAAATATCAAATGAATTGTTCATATAATTTCATGCATAACCCATCTAAGAATTTTCAAAGAAATGGCTTGTACTTAGAATATAACATTTTGACGATCCACTGTATAAACTTATTTTTGAGTCTTTCATATAATATAATACTACCAAGCGAGCTTCTAAAATACCCGGGTAGAGGCTAATGGCAAACAAAGAACAAAATAATAACTGGTTTTGCCATCATATCTCGTTTTGCCATTCTTCTGTTATTATGAAAAACTTAAAATGGCAAACCAATAGCAAAATATACAATCATAGCAAATCTGGTCATTGATATGTTATTCATGAATAATGCTAAATAACACATCAATAACAAAAAATACTATCGTGGTAAAATTTGCAATTTAGCATATTTTATAATGAATTGTATAAAATATCAAAACAATAACATAATTTACATTCCTAGCTAAATTTGCCATTATTTTGATATTGTTAGAAATTATTTATAAACATTAGGCATCATAACATATTTTACTCTTAATATACCATTAACTATTATATTGTATATTTCAAGCATAACTTTTCAATTCGACGTATCTCGCAAAAGTAAACAAATCCGGATTCTCAGCTGTGTGTTTGATTCGCAATAGATTCTATTTGATGCACATCAATTTATGTTAATTAAGAACTCAAACAATTAATAGAAATAGCTCATATTACCTTTCTTCTGCTACTTTGAAATAATAACTGAATCTACCATTATTTTAAAATAGAATTTGAACAACTAAACCTACCATTATTTTGATCGCCACATAAACAGCTAAATTTGTTCTTATCCTGTTATCAATAACTCTAGAATGTCATATTTCGTTATTCACCGATAACAGTTAATTTGGGTCTTATTTTGTTATCAATATCTCAATAATAACTTATTGTGTTCTTCAATTTAATCCACATGCTTTACCATTACTTTGTTATTACAATGGCAAAATAAGTTATTTTTAAGTTTTTCTGCTACCAAAATTTTGTTATTATTTTTGTTATTTTAACTCTTATTTCAAACAAACAAATAACACATTTTGAAATTCAAACATTCTGTTTCAATGGTAAAATTTGCCATTCTTTTGCCATTAAGCTCTACCCGGGTACGGTGGAGACACACTGGTGAGAGCACTACACTGGGTCATTACCAAGATTTGGGAGGAGGAAGTATTACCGGAGGAATGGATGGAAGGTATCGTGTGTCCCATCTACAAAAAGGACGACAAGTTGGATTGTGGGAACTATCGCGCGATCACACTACTGAGCGCTGCCTACAACGTACTCTCTCAAATTGTATGCTGCCGTCTATCACCGATTGCAAGAGAGTTCGTGGTGCAAAATCAGGCTGGATTCATGGGTGAACGCGCTACAACGGATCAGATGTTCGCCATCCGCCAGGTGTTGCAGAAATGCCGCGAATACAACGTGCCCACACATCACTTGTTCATCGATTTCAAATCGGCATATGATACAATCGATCGAGAACAGCTATGGCAGATTATGCCCGAATACGGATTCCCGGATAAACTGATACGATTGATCAAGGCGACGATGGATCGAGTGATGTGCGTAGTTCGAGTATCAGGGACACTCTCGAGTCCATTCGAATCTCGCAGAGAGTTACGGCAAGGTGATGGTCTTTCGTGCTTGCTGCTCAACATTGCGTTAGAAGGTGTAATAAAGAGAGCGGGGATTAACACGAGTGGTACGATTTTCGCGAAGTCCGTTTCGCTGCTTGGTTTCGCTGATGATATTGATATTTTTGCCTGTAAATTTGAGACGATGGCGGATACGTACATCCGACTAAAGAGTGAAGCCAGGCGAATCGGATTAGTCATTAATGTGTCGAAGACAAAGTACATGATGGCAAAGGGCTCCAGGGAGGAATCACCGCGCTCGCCACCCCGAATTTATATCAACGGTGATGAAATCGAGGCGGTTGAAGAATTCGTGCCGACAACGACACCAGCAGAGAAATTCAGAGGCGCAATGTGGCAGGAAATCGTGCTTACTTTGGACTCCGCAGAACTCTACGATCGAATAAAGTTCGACGTAACACGAAGTTAACCATCTACAAAACGCTGATTAGACCGGTCGTGCTCTATGGGCACGAAACATGGACCCGGGTTGAAATTGATCAGACGTTTTCCCGTTAAAAAAAGCATATTTTCGTTAGTTTCCTTTCAAGTATCGTGCTGTCGGAATCTGATACTTATTGCTATTTGTTAGAAAACTAGTCAAAAAAAGCTTTATCTCCTTGAAAAACGACTGATCAATTTCAACTTGGAGATCAATTAACCCCGGTTTACGGTATCATCTACGGTGGAGTGCAGATGGAAGACGGGGCTTGGAGAAGGCGAATGAACCACGAGCTGCTGAGAGAACCAACCATCGTCCATACCGCGAAAATCGGGAGGCTACGGTGGACGGGTCACGTCAACAGGATGTCGGATAGCAACCCGACTAAAATGGTTCTCGAGAGTCATCCGACCGGTACAAGAAGACGTGGAGCGCAGCGAGCTAGGTGGGTCGACCAAGTGGAGGACGATCTGCGGACCCTACGCAGAGTGCGAAACTGGAGAGAAATAGCCATGGACCGAGTGGAATGCGTTTGCGTAAACTCGTAAACACAGTATATGAAATCGCGGTTCAACCCAATAGACACCAACTTGGGACGTAGTTTGGTCATAGATTTAATACTAAGATATAAATGTGGGGAACAAATCAGATTGAATTTATGACGCCCGTCGGTCCCCCAGAACATTCGCCCGCTACGTATTTCGCTTGCAGCGGCGCGTCATCTCTTCAGTTCGCTTCCCTTTTTCGCCTTTCTATCAAAGTAAACTTATTATTCAGAAATCTCGTAACCAAGCTAACGAGATTCGCTTGTTTGTTTATACTAAGATCAAAACTGAGAAAAAAATTTTGAAACGTCAGGAATCTCGCGCCGTTCCCAATCTGCGTTAACAATAGATTCTGAGGAAGATATTTATACAAAAAGTCTTCGGGTAGTGTTCTAGTGTCGAGCAATTCATTTTTTATCGTTCGACACTAGCACACTTCTACACAGCATAATGAATTGCTTTGGCTCACTGGCCGGAAGCAGGTAAAAGAACAGCAACGGATGTGTGTATTATGTAGTACTAGTAGCATACACCGTGGAGCACCACACGACTAGAAAGGAGCGGGCACTTTGTGGTCTTCGGGTATGGGGATGCCGGGTGCCAAAGATACCCAAACTGAGTCAGAAGCAGCGAATATAGGATGATCTTTTGGCCCGAGTCTTGGCTGATGATACACTAAAGGAACGACTCTTGAAATCCATAGGGTATAAGTGCTGACAAACTCCCTGCGGTGTAACCGTAACTGGAAAGCTATTGTAGCTGCCAATCAAGACTTCCAGAGAGAACGCGAGCCCTTCTGAGGATAATCCTCGCAAATATCTGCGACGTCAACTGCCTATGCATGAATATTGAAACAGTTTCAAAGTCCTTGTCTAAACCTATCAGTAGGTCGGCTCTAGAGGCACGTTCTCCTCCATTTGGGAAATTTGTCTAAACCTATCATGGATTCCTAAAGACATTTCTTCAAAATTTCGCCATAACTTTCTATAATAAATCTTTAGTAAAGAATCTGAATAGCATTGAAACAAAACATAAGTTTAATCTAAAGAGCTTCATGGAATGTATGTGAAAATTACTGCAAAATTTTCGGTTGAAGTTTCTGGAGGAATCCCAGAAAGGAATTTTATCCTGGAAGTCCACCTGGTATTTCTCCAGCAAATCCTTTGACTAACAGAGGCAATCTTCGGTGTTGCTCCAAACTGTGTTCGATCTTTAATTTAGATACCTACATAGGTATTGCCTGGAATTAATTTATTTATTTACGATTCATCAAAATGTGTCCTGAAACCCTCCTCATCTCTCTGTCAGAACCAAATAACTACGGAACTGAACTGCATATTTTTAAAACAATGTCAGGGCTTGAGGATGTTACTCTGGTGGTAATGCTAGAATTCAGAGGAGTCTTCTTTAAAAGAAATTATAAATATAGTGAAAATTCAAAGTTTATGTTACTCACTTGCAAGTTCATTTGTAGTGGATGAAATTTTGAATGAGCGAATGAAAACATTATTGACAGCCAGAAGCGTCAAAAGCGCCGCCTCCTTGCGTTCATTCAAAAATGATGTACTGGGGGATTGGAGTCATCGAAAATTGATTAAACTGGAGCCACGGGCGAACTGCCAGTTGCGTATTGATTGTTGGTTTGGTAGTGGGGGACGAATCTTTCCAAAATCGGACAGTATTTAACCTTTTCCAGATCTAAGTAGGTACTAGTTTTCACGTGAATATGCCTAAGTAAGATAAACTGTGTCGATTTATTTTTTGTATTTTATTATTTTGAGAGGCCTTGCACTCTCAGTCTCAGCTACGTCACAAGTTTGCGCGTTTGATCTTTATTAACGAGATTTTTAACCTGGGGCAAGTTCATCTGGGGACTCACACCTTTACTTCCTTTCCCGGGGTTTCAGAGGAGTTGTACGATACGATACGAGGCATTTCAGTGGGTGTCAGAAGTTTCCTCTTGAAGGGACTGCATGGGGGAGTTCCCAGTGGTTTCATGAGGGTTCCACGAGGTTTAAGATAACTTTCCGTGAGTCTCTGGGGGTGGTGAAAAGAGTTTCAGGCTCATTGGGTCTTCGGGAGATTTTACTTGGTGAAAGCTTCCGGGGAAACATGTTGGTTTCAAATGGCTTCCAAGTAGTTTTGAAGGCGTTTCAGGTTTTTCGTGGGTTTTCACAGCGTTATCGAGGTTTGTGCTTTTTAATTCTGCCCTCTATATCTTAGAGCACAGAATTAAAAGGTACAAAACTGATTACTAAATCATCACTAAATCAAAATGGGTATTCTGCTTAGGGGGCTCGAAAAGTTGGTACAAGGGCTCCCGGAAGTATTCGGGGGAGTTCCCGATACATTAAGAAGACCTTCAGATGGGGTTTTAGAAGGGTTAGAACAGGGGCGTTCAATTTCGTTTCAATGATACACTTTCATGCAACATTTGAATGAGTCACTTTCTCCGTTTGAATAGTGTCTAGTCTTTCGTTTCGGCTCGGGAACATTCTCATTCATCGTAGCACTCGGTAGTCTCTCTTCTGGGTCGCGTTGCTAGCGCTTCACCCCGCAGAGCATAAGTGCCTCACTCTTGCGCGCTAGTCTCTCAATGGCTACGGGCGCCGATCAATTAGATTTAAGCGGTCGAACTTGTATTCCTTTTTCATAGTTATCACTATGGAACATAGTTATCGTTCTATTGGTGTGCACCAATATTTGAAAATTTATTTCAAATAGTGTTTTTAGCACATTGAAGTTTTTCAATGACTCACAATTGAAACGAAAATCCAAAGTGTTTCGCTTCAATTTTAAAACACAATTGTATCAGCATCAGTAATGAATGAGCGTGTTGCAGTATGAGAGATGAAGCATCGCAGCAGTCCCGTCGCATGGGAAACGATTTGCTACAGCTTTCGTGCGTCATGTTTCCTTTCGAAATTGCACGTCCCTGGTTCCAATATACTCAAGGCGTTCCAATGGGTTTAAGGGGGTTTCAATGGTTTTCAAGAAGCTTCAGGAGACTTCAACATAATTATACGGTAGTCTCAGGGGGTTTCAGAAAGGTCGCGGAGCGGTTTCCGGAAATTTCAGGGGATATCAGGGGGACTATCAATTTGTGTATTTAGTGCCAACGTAAGAACAATCACGACATTCACGAAACGCGACGCGAGACAAGACACGACACTTATGGTTCTTACAATCGTCAAAATAATTAAAAAATTACCTTAATGCCGACCGGTTTCGGGCTCGATGCTGCCCATCTACGGGACAATGTCCGACTGATTGCGATGTTGTTCGTACTAATCCGGTTCCGGGGAGAGAGAGAATGTTACTGTAGCCGATTCGTGTCGATGAGATCAAATTAACTCTCTAATGGATACCTGGGGTCCATTGGACCCCAGAGCCACTTTGAAGTGGTCGCAAAAAAGTTTGGATCGACACATCAGTCCCGTTTTCACAGTACCTTCAAACTACACCGCGATGAGTTATTTGTGCAAAAATAACAAATATTTCATGGCGTACTATAGATTATTTTTTATGTCAAAGTTGAACCGGGCGATTTTGGTCCCCTGGGGTCCATTGGACCCCACGACACGAATGATTGTATCTTGTGATCGTCACTTCCTAGAATAATGCTGTCTTCGACAAAATTGTTCAATAGACCAAGGGCAATCTTGTGACGAACAAATTGAATTGGAATTAGCCCAGTAGGTGGCACTATTGTTTATTCAAATTATGGATTGAAAGTTAAATTTAGCTTGAATATCTTGAGATTCGGAATGTATAGAATGTTTGTGTCTTCGGCAAAAGTGTTCAATACATCAAGGATTATTTGGTAATGAAAATTATTTTAAAGTTTTTCTGCAAAATGGCGCTAATTAGTTCGTATATGCCCAGCATCCTAGATTACCGAGTGGCAAGCGTCCTCAAATAAGTACGCTTCTTTTGAAGTGAATATCTTGAGAATAACACAATATAATTGCATTCTGTTCACAATACTTCCAATTTGGTGGATAATTTACTTCAGAATTGACTCACCCGGATACCTCCAGGAATTCCTCCCAAAATTTCTGAAGGAACTCCTACCAGGATTTTCTAGAAATTAATACAGGGATTCTTTCAGTAATTCCTACCGAGGTTCCTCTACGATTTCATCTGGGAAATCCACTTAAAAGCCCTCCGGAAATGACTCCCAAAACTACTTCAGGAATTCCACCAGGGATTCAACTAGGAATTCGTAAAAGGATTCTTCCACAAATGCTTTCCGAGATTCCTCCACGAATTCCTCCCCGAATTTCTTCAGGAATTTGTCTCCGAATTGCTCCCGGGTTTTCTCCAGAATTTCCTCCCGGGTTTCCTGCATGAGTTTTTCTAGGAAATCCACTAGAAATTCCTCCTGGGATTTCTTCAGGAATTCCTCCGGGGGTTGCTTCAGGAATTCCTCCTGGGATTTCTCCAGGAATTCTTACTGGTATTTCTCAACGAATTTCTCCCGGGATTCCTCCAAGAATTCTTCCTGGCATTCCTCCAGGAATTCCTCTCGGGATTGTTTTAGGAATTTCTCCCGGGATTCTCCAGAAATTTCTCCCGTGATTCCTCTAGGAGTTGCTCTCGAGATTCTTCTAGGAATTTCTTCCAGGATTCCTCCAGGAACTGCTCACGGGATTCCTCCAGGAATTTCTCTCCAGGAGTTCCTCCCGGTTACGGGAAGGAAACGTTGAAATTTACATTCCATTTTATTCGATTTATCATGAAAATATCCCAGTCAACCAGTGATCGTATAAGATGCTGCATAAGATGATAAAGTGGAGGTGATATGCGTATATTTTACATGCGCCTAAATGGAGGCATGTACGCATATGGCCTCCACCTTATCATCTTATGCAACATCTTATACGATTACTGGTTGTCCGGGATATTTTGTATCACATAGAACAGACATCCAAGCCTATAGAAAATTGTCTCGAAAGCTGTGCAAGGATTCAATTTTTTTAGCGTTGACAACACTAGCGTCACCTATGCGGCAAGTTGCTACAATTAGTGGTGAGTACGCATATCTACATAAGTTTTATATTCACCACCGACAACAGCGTGGGTACATTGGGATAGCAGCGGCCACTTGTGTTGCCATTTCAAATGAACGTTTAAAATCGTAAAAAAAATGCTACGCCATTTATGGATGGCCCCTAACCAAGCGATCTGTCAATTCGTTTAGCCAAACGAGATTTACGGAACGATAACGACTGTGGGTTGTGTGACGTCATTTTCTATTATTACACACTAAATTCACTATAAAACACTCTAAAATTGCGTAATTCAACTATTTCTCCCCAAGTCTGTAGATTCTATAGTGTATATATTCGGTAGGTCCATGTCCTGCCAAATAAGGGGCTGTCCATAAACCACGTGGTCATTTTTTTGGGACTTTTCAACCCCCCCCCCCCCCCGCGTGGTCATTTGTCCATACAAATTTTTTTATTTGTCCACACAAAATGGTCATTGGCCGAAACCCCCCCCCCCCCCCCTCATGACCACGTGGTTTATGGACAGCCCCTAACAGCTGTAGACACCATCTCTATAAATAATAAGCAGCCCGCACCAGCGTCTCCCAATAGGAGAGTTCGTATCAAATGGCTCATCAACTGAACATTTTTGACCTACCCAACAACTAAGACATCATTTTTCTAAGAAATCAGGATCCTGAGATATTATGAGATAAAAAATTTGCATACTATCTAGCAACATTCATCATTGAGGTCTGAAGAATTCAATTCGGCTTTGACCCTATGACGTCATCCATGTGTTAATGCTGTACGGCGCGGAGAACCTTTTTTGAAAATTCGTCATAGTAATTCCTATATAAACCTATTTTGCTTTTGGGCCACCATTAAATCACCACCGAAATGGCTGAAAATTTGACAGGACTCTAGTTTTGCACCAAGGATTGTAATGAACAAATGGGAGCTTTGAATTTTTGACATGTTTAAAGTCTGAACTGCCCTACTGGACATATATGTCTACTCGTCTACAGCAGTGCGGTTTACCCTATTGTTTCGGTACGTCATGTCCTTGCCCGCTTGTTTAGGTATGTTATATCCTGTTGATTGGGGGCATTTTTCAATGCTCGCTAGCACCACCTAGCGGAAACTTCCCGAACTAAATTGTTCATCACTAGATAGGCCTTGACTTTCCTAACATCTTTGCTGAAAACATCACCCTTTCAAAAATAAGGATCACGAGATACGCGAGAATATATGTTGGGGTCCAACAGAGGGCCCATATAGCCGAGGCGGTAAACGCACGGGTATTCAGCATGACCATGCTGAGGGTGACGGGTTCGATTCCCGGTCGGTCCAGGATCTTTTCGTAAAGGAAATTTCCTTGACTTCCTTGGGCATAGAGTATCTTCGTGCCTGCCACACGATATACACATGCAAAATGGTCATTGGCAGAGGAAGCTCTCAGTTAAAAACTGTGGAAGCGCATTGAACACTAAGCTGAGAAGCAGGCTTTGTCCCAGTGAGGACGTTACGCCAAAAAGAGGAGAGGAGGAGGACCCCAGGACAACATCGCAATCAGTCGGACATTGTCCCGTAGATGGGCAGCATCGAGCCCGAAACCGGTCGGCATTAAGGTAATTTTTTAATTATTTTGACGATTGTAAGAACCATAAGTGTCGTGTCTTGTCTCGCGTCGCGTTTCGTGAATGTCGATATCAGGGGGAGTTTGAACGTGTTTCAAAGGGGGTTCGATGCGTTTCATGTAGGTGCTGTGTAGTGTATTTCTGGAAAGTTTCAGTGAATTTCAGGCGGTCCCTAAGGGCTACACGGAAGTGTAAAAGAAGTTTCTGGAGGTCTCAATGGGGTATCAAAGGGGTTTCCCGGTGTTTCAAGGACAGAAGAGCTTTAGGACATTTCAGATTGGCTTTGGAGGAAAATTGAAAAAAAACATACATGAATCAACAACCTATTTGAGCGTGAACCTTATTCATGGTACTGCGAGAGATCACTGGTTATTGTGTATCCATTTATTGCTCCATCGTTGGCCGAAAGAGAACTAATTTCGAGACACTGGTCTGTTCTGATGATTTTCTTTCAATTTTCTTACGTTTTGATTCAAGTATATATTAACATACATATATTATAGTTCTTCACGAACTTCTTGAAGAGTTACATCTGTGAATCTTCCAAAAAAGATTTCTGCAAGTTATTAAGTTCGGTAGTGTACCACATTATTTTTTGCAATTTTTTTCTTGAAATTACAAAAGCTTTAAAAATTTCTGTAATATTCTTGCGCTGTATTGTATACTTTGTTCTTGAAATGCCCGTACTTTCTGTTTCTAGAAAATCACAATTATTCGTTTCCGTCCGCGAGATCACCCACATGGTTTAATAAATCCGTTACGCTTTTCCTTCGGAAGCCCGCTGACGTAAAGAAACCCCGATCCAGCGAGAAACTTTTTCGCGCGTGTAGTCTCACGAATCACACTGTCATGGTTTTTGATGGAAAACGAAATCTTTTCACGCAATCTTCCACCCGGTCCCACAGACCGATTGCAGACGCGTCCGGTCCGAAGTAGTCTGGGCTGATTTGGTCTGGTCTAGGTCTAGGAACAAGGTTGATAGTTAGGTATATCCCAGCCGAGAAGGCGGTGACGATGGATGGCGTGTCATTGCTAGGTTGGTAATGATATGCCATTATATGGGGTGGTAGTGGAAAGCCATTCATTGGATGCGTGGCTCGAGAATTATATGGCAAACGATTAGAGCCAGTGAGCAGCAGTGACTTGACTCGTGGTCGTCGACCGTTTGCCCAATTTAGGAAGGTAGTAATATATAGAAATGATTATTATCATCGCAATTGAGTAGTTAATGGCCGGATGGCATGCTCTGCGAGGATGTTTGTTTCTGTGCGAATATTGGCCCAGGAAATGATAGGGAAGGCGATTATCACTTGTAAGCTTTCGGTTTTATTTGTTTCTTGGCACTATAAAGTTGTCTGCTTCCTCGCATACATTGAGCCATTCTCATCAATTATGCGTATAGCTCAGCACAGCAAACACCCAACAAGTGATAAATTCCTATTCATGGGGAAAGCTTTCGCTTGGTATAATATTCCAATTTCCTCTTTTGGCTCGGTGTGGTGCCAGAACCTTGACCATTGACTCGGACTTGCTACCAATGGATTTTGGATCGATGTCAAACTAAGAAATGTTAATGCTGTAAGGTTCATTGCCCTTCTGTTTCTTAATCAAATGGTTAAGCTTAAGCCAAATGTCCGCGTATTAAGCTTAAGATGTATGGGGAACTTTATTCGGCGAAAGCTAATCGTCGTTCTCGTTGGATAACTTGATTATAAGGCCGAATGAATCTCGCTAGTTGTATGTTCTGACAGTTAAGATAAGATAGCCCAAATTAATGTGAAATCTAAGATGTGGTCAGAAATTATTAAGATAACATGTCATCAAAACAAAAAAATATGTAAATTTGTATCGCATATTGTGCATTCCCATGTACTGAAAGTAATCATAACAGCAGAAGCATACGCGCCAACTTGTGACGTAGTTGGGGGGGCAAGGCCTCTCAAAATCAATGAAATTCGGAAAATATCGAGGCAGTTCGCCTAATTTGGGCATATTCACGTGAAAACTAGTGCATTGAGCCGAAAAAAGTTGAATTTTGTCCAATTTTGGAGAGTTTTGCCCCCCCAACTACGTCACAAGTTGGCGCCTATGAGCAGAAGCAAACTCTCTCTGTTTTACTTCTCAAAGAACAACTCGTGTTTCATTTCCCTACCCATTCATCTAACCGCAGCCCACCCGAGTTATGTCGGTCCGGTTCAAGGCCTCTGAACCATGCCAAATCCGAACAAATCGCTCGCAAATCCATGCACACAAGGAACATGGTTCATTGTCATTGCGCATAAATTACGTGCCTCCTTCCTTATTATGCGCGAGCATCGAAATGTTTATGACCCTATTAAGCTTATTAGTAAACATTTAATCTGAGATCGATATATGCAAATAGAATCGAGATCTTGGCCTTACCCTCACCGCAATAGCCATAGCGCTGCTGGTTGTACGGAGGGAAAGCCCTTGGTGATTGCCAAAACTGTGCGAACATTGCTGTAGAGGTACACTTAGTTAGCCTGTGGTTTCACTCCACCAAAAAAAACAGTGCCCAAATTCGGCAGGGTGGGAAAATTTCCATGTGCGTTAGGACTAGGAGGCAAAGAAAATGGGGAAAATATTGCGTCAGGAGGAAAAAATATTTCACATGAACCGTGCGGATGGCAGCCAATCAGTTGGTAGGCATAACTAAGAGTTTTCGTTTGCTTTTTTTTTGCTGGTAATGGATTTCGGTTTCTCAATTGCGTACCTAGATTTATAACACGCCGTAGCAGTCTATAGTAATTTGAGGCAGCGCCGGCGCCGACGCCAGCGCCACGCCGTTCACCCTATTCGGGGGCGGCGGCGTAATCGGCGTGACCCTAGGGTTCATTCAAATATTACGAAACTCAAAATTTTACAATTCTAGACTCCCTCCCTCCCCCACGTAACAACTTTTGTATGAAAATTTTTGGAATGTTGTATGAAGCATAACACGGTGATAGACCCCCTCTCTTCCCCTTGTGCGTTACGTTGTATTTGAATGAAGCCTTATTTTTTTAGTGAAATGCTTAAAAGCGTTAATGGGTAATTCTCGCTGAGACTGGCCCACTATTTACACCTTGTCTACAAAAATGTTTAAGGTGGCGATTTTCCGAAAGTCCTCGCTAAAAAAGTAAGGAAAATGTATTTGGTTACTCAAATTGATGGACTCCCCGTTAGTTGCAGCCACAACAATGTGTATGTGTTCATCTAATCCTATCCGAAGGAGGTTTGGATTATGAAAAGAAGATAACCATGTGCGACTGTGGAATCGAGTTCAGTTCTATTCCTACTGGCGACGGAGATAGTCGAGTGACTCCGTAGCTTGAAGGAATAGAAGCGCCCGTCTAGCGAAAATTGGGAGTCGTGAGTTCGAGTCTCATCGGAGTATGTGGATTTCTTTTCATAATTCAAAATTCAATTTGTTCATCAAGCACATGTTCTGTTGTGCACGTGGACGTCAAATCAATTGCAACAGTGTAATTTCGCACATGGCTTGGTCAGCCAAAGCAAAATCAAGAAATTGTCATTCCCATGGTCGCCAAGCCCTTCGTCTCTCCGGAAGGCATTGCTTGAGAGAGGGGCTAGTACCCATCGGTGCAACGGTGCGTCAAGGTTAGCTGCGTAGCCTGCAACGACAATCATCGATGACTTGAATTTGGAGAGTCGACCAAGGTAGCATACTGGCGCTTAGCCAGTTTCCCGAATGGTCCTCACCACGTCCTTTAACCTCGGAAGGCAGGTTGTTTGCTTTCAACTACACGGCAATTGTCAAGAACTGATACCGCGTATTCAGCGATTTAATCTTCCGCAAGTAAGGCCATATCAGCCAGCACACTGAAGGACGTACCGACATGGGGCCTCAATCTGCCCTGATTCGGCCGATTACCCGTTTCCAACCGAAAGCTCGGACCTAATCCAGTAGACCAACGCTACGACAGCAACGCTACCAGGATGTTCTTCCCGCGGCCACTTGATTGCTGTAAGGGTTGATTTCGACCGCAGAGCACCGGTATGACCTACGTAGCCGACTCCAAACCCTTGGACCACCTTTTGTATAGCGTCTCCACTAGCTTGTCTTCAAGTACCCGCACCACCTTCTTTGTAGCTCCAAGACGATGTAGATGATAGCCATTGAAACGGCAAGCCAACCGAACTCATCCATACACATCCTCTAGACAAGATTGTACGGGATGGTGTCCTCTCCGCATGCTTGCGCTGACTGACATACACCGAAGAACTATTGGACATCATCTGGGACAGTGTCAATAAGCTGTGGAGGCTCTTTTGCAGGCGTAGTCAATGTGGCTACCGAAGGTGGGCTTATCGTTTATCATCACGCCAAAGTGCTTGACGGAGCACTTCGAAAGGAGCCTACACTGATCACCGCTTGCAGATCCAATTGTTCACAACCATCACCTCAGTTTTGTGGTGAGCCAACTCCAGTTTCTTGGATCTCATCCACGCCTCCACAACCTTGATCGAGTGCGCAGTAGAAAACTTCACTTGTTCGATCGATTCATCGTAGACTTCCAGCGTAATGTCGTCAGCGAAGCCGACGATCTCCACCTCCACCGGGAACTCTTACATCAACATCTCGTCGTAGATAACATTCCATTACACCGGACACAAGATGAAACCTTGCGGAACTCCTAGGTTATGGGAAAGAATTTCTGACCCACCTCTGTGTCTTAAGCTAGTACACTGGAACCTCTTTTTATGCACATGGCTGGGACAACATAAATCAAAAATGTGCATAAATTAACCCTTATGTGGCTGACAGGGTACCCGGGTACCCAGCACCCATTTAAAATACACGGTGTAGAAAAAAGCAAAAAATTTGTCGGACACATAACGGTTGGGCTAAGCCTCAGGGGGTTTCCAAAAGTTTCCAGAGAGCCCAAAAAGGGGGTTCTAAGGGGATTCAGGGGCGTTTTAAAGGATTGTTTCGGGGGATTTGAGGAGCCTTTTAAGGGTAATATGTCAAGATTTTTCGGTTTTTTCATAGGATAACAGGGAATTCTGGGGTATTTCAATAGTATTAAGTGGGTTTCAGGGGCGTTCCAAGGGGCTTTAGGGGCTATTCAAGGTATCTCAGGAACATTTAAAGGGCATTGCAAGAGGTTTCAGGGGCGTAACGCATCTGAGAGGCTTTGAAACCCCTGAGCACTCATCCGTAACGCTTCCGTAACGCCTCTGAATCCCCCTAATATGCTCTGAAACGTCTTGAAATGCCTCCAAAATCCCGCTTAAACCCCCTCGGACCCCATGTAATGCACCTGAGAGACCCCAAACCTCCCGAAAACTCCTCCGTAACGATTTCGTAACGCCTATGAATCCCACAGAAAATGCACTGGAACGTCCTGAAATGCATTCAAAATCCCTCTTAAACCCCCTCGGACCACATGTAACGCGCCTGAGAAGCTCCCAACACCCCGAGAACTCCTCCGTAACGCTTCCATAACGCCTCTGAATTACGCCGAAAATGGTCTGAAACATCCTGAAATGCCTCAAAAAATCCTCCTTAACTAAAACCCCTAAAAATTCATCCGTAACGCCTCTGAAACCAGCCTAAAATGCTTTGAGACTTCCTGAAATGACTCCGAAACCCCCTTAAGACCCACTCGGACCCCATGTAATGCACATGAGACCTTCGGAAGCACCCAAAAACGAACCTGTAACCTTCCTTTACTCTCCTCTGTAAACACCCCTTGGCCACCGTTGTAATAGTTCCCGTCATTATTAAATATTCTTATGCACAATATTCGTTCTGAGTAGTATTCCCTCTTTTTATGCAGGGCATAAAAAAGATGCCTCAATAAAAGTGCATAAAAATAACATGCATAAAAAAGAGGTTTAAGTGTACTCGATTCTGGAAGAAACTTCCGAGAATCTTGTACAGGTACCCTGGTATCATCGCATCGGCAATAGCCGACAAACTGACGCTATTGAACGCGTTCCTTACATCCAGAGTCACTACTGCACAGTAGCAAATTCCCCTCCTCGTACGCTGGAGAGCTATCTCGGCGGTTTTTGTAACCGATAGGATAGTGTCTACGGTCGTGCTCCCCTTCCGGAAGCCGAACTGGCTGCTTGAGAGACCATTTACACCCTCAGTGTACCTCAACATTCTATTGAGGGTGAACTTGTTTAGCCCCTTCCCCGCCGTGTCAATCAAGCATATTGGTATATATGCCAACGGGTCTCCGGGTGTTTTCCCCGCCTTTGACAATAGAACCAGGCTCTGCCTCTTCCAAATTTCTGGGAAAACTCCCTCATCTAAGCATTTCTCTATAGCAGACCTGAACATCTCGGGAGCATCTGCAACAGTTACTTTTAAGGCCAGGTTAGGAACTTCGTTCGGACCTGGGGCGTTACCTACGCTAAGGGACTTTGCTTTTACCGCAAGTTCCACATCGATGACCCTCTTCTCATTCTACGTCACCCGCTATTACCACAGGTCTTTGCCCTGTCAGCACTGTCGTCATACAGTCCAGCATCTGCGTGAACTGCTCGACCGATCATCGCGGAGGCGCATAACAGTTACACAAGACCTGGGCGACCACTAAGGCAGTGGACACCACCTCTTGGACGGAGTATGTACCCGTCCTCCATATCGCCGTCATATTACCGCGATATCCGTCCCCCACTCAGAAACCGCCTGAAAAGCAGTTGCTGAGTTGCGTCACAGTGGTTCAGGTTCAGCTGCGTTACCTGCACTGTGATTTGTTCACTACGGCTTTCTTGAAGACCGGGTACCTTGGACCACCCGTTCGTTGGGTGCCTGCTGTTCATAGTTTTCCCAGTACAAATCGGACAAATGGCGACAAACATATCTAAAGGTCCAATCTGCAAAAGAGAGGCTCTCTTTGTTCTGATTCTCTTTAAATGATTACGATGTCACAGTGGACATTTTGACAATTTGTGATGTGTAGAACGGAAAAGGATTGTTTAATCTACCTTCCGACGCAAGAAGTAAATCAAAATTTATAAATACAAGTACGTTATAATCAAAAGAGAGGAAACTTCAAGAGAGCTTCTCATCTGCACTTAGGACCTATAGAAATGTTTGGCCTGAAATGGGTGGACTCGTGCAGCTTTGTGCCTTACGGCCTTTGGCGCTGCATCTCCTGCTCATATCAGGGCCTTTGCAGTCCCATTACTTGTGTCCTGGTGCCAGTCACCTGAAGCTGGTGGCTCATGAAAGCCCAGATGGCATACTGACCAGCCCACTTTGGTCTTCCCTATTTTAACGGATTTATTTACGTCTGCCATGGGTAGCTGTACCAAGGCTACCCGTTTCCCTGCCGCCCCTTCCGTAGCCGAATGGCTGCGGTGGCCATGTGCACCTCGCACTGTTGCCGCAGTGCCTGGACGAGTTCTTCCGCTTCAGTGACCTCGTCTAGGTTCTTCACCTTCAGAGCCGCCACTGCTGTAAAAGCCCTCACCTCAAGCCCTTCGCCAAGGACCTCTTCCGCCAGACTTTTGTAGGCGTTGCCATTGCGTTTCTTATCGCCCTTGAACTCTAGGATCATTTCACCCGTACGAGTACGCCTAATACTAGGCTCCCAGATCCACGAGCTTGACATTGCTTAGCATCGTCCTCAAGACGTCCGAGTACTAAGACTGTTCGCTATTGATGACGAGCGCGTCGCTTTCCACGCGCTTGACACCTGTTCTTCTACGCCTTCTTGGTTTGGCGTCTCTGATCTCCTCGACTTTCGTCCAAAGGGGGACCTCCCGTTGGTTTACTCTACTCATTCGTTGATCTAACAACTGTTCACTTCTATCCGGGACGGGCCAGCCTTATCAGATCCACCCTTCCCAGCTTTCCGGGACGCCTGGTTGTGATCAGACTTGCCGGCATCCCAGCCGCCTTTCGGGATTAGTATCCCCCTAGCCTTGCGAGCACGCCAGACAGCTACTCACTTGACGGCTGCCTCACCAGCTTCTCCGAGTGGTTATCACGAGCAGTAGCATCCGCCATACCTATTGGGCTTCCTGCGAAAGCGAGGCCTACATTCGGGTTGACTTCGTATCCTTTGCTTTCGTCGGTTCTGCCGCTGCTGCAGTCTTCATAAGTCTCTCGTGATCGTGCTTGGCATCGTCCATCGACTTACGAAGTCGCAACAGGATTGTTTTAAGGTCCTTGCTTATACTGGACTTCATGGACGCAAAGTCAATGATATTACCAAGCTGCTGCTCAGCCACCTCTATTGCAGATAGATAGGGATTGAACCCAGGACCGTCATAAAAAAGCGTTACCTTTTGATTGCAATGTTCCATCTATTTTTTTTAACTGGAACGGCCGCAGTTATATGGAAAAGTTCCAATGTCTTACAATTTTGACAATTTTTTGTCACTAAAAAGACATTCACTCAAAATCTAAGAATCTGATTGAGATGGTTTCTTCTGTGAAAATGATCTACTATCAATTCTGCACGGAGAAAAATAATTAGTAAATACAAACAAATTTCAGTTCAATTCAACCGGATTATCGGGTCGGTTGTTACATTTTGACAAACAGGAAAATAAACATTTTGTTTGTTGTTTTCAACTGCCCTCTACAATTTGTTTTGAACAAATTATAGTTTAATTCTAACGTTCATGGCTGTTTAAAACTAACCAAATAATTGGTTGAAATAACAAACCAGCCCCCCTCACCCCTCCTCCCACCTCCTTTGTTATTCCAGAAATCTTTAAAACAATTACTGCGCAAAATAGATAAACTAATTATTCGAAGCATCTTTTATTTTTGCAAACCATACACAGAATCAATTTCTAACACTAAGAATGGCAATCATACTCTCGATGTGGTTTCTCCATGGTGTCACACAGGAAGGTTTGATAGAATGAAGTAAAGTTCCCTGAAAGGATCACAAAATATCAGGGCCCCTGATTTTTATAGGCGTCGCCCCAGTTTTTTTTTTGTGAAGAGTGGCATTGGGTTTCATTTGCAGCTGTGGTTGGGGTCCTCCAAACTGTGAACTTGGGCCGGATTTCATCGATAACTGGTTTTTTTTTTCGTACGGAAGGAACGCTGGAAAACAGATACAGATTGAGATTTAATTTCTATTTTTACCATTGCAGCAAGCAAAAGATATTCCACTTACCTTTGAGCAATAATGTATGGTGGTTCCGGCACAATGGTGAAAAATATTATAAGTTTTAACTTATTAAAACGACATCAATAGCGGAACAAAGCAGTTTCGTATTTGTCGACTTTGTGATGGCGGAAAATCAAACAAACTAAGACTTCGGTTTACTTACAAACAAAATTGATTGTTTTTTTCTTCAAATAGCAGGTGGTTTGGTTTGATTCAACTGCCGAGTTTGTTGATTCAAACTCATATTTTGATTTGTCATCGGCATCGAAACAACCCGAACTTTAGTAAATGCAAACTGACATATTAGTTAAAAATAACAAATACATGGTTCAAAACAAACGATTATGTTTGTAAAAACAGTCGACCTGCCAGTTTGTTTCAAACGACAATATCTGGTTTAAGGCAATAAATTTTCAATTCAAAGTTACTAATTGTTTAGTTTGAAATTCAACAAACGTGTTAGTTGTTTCAAACTACATCGATTCCTCTCCGTGTAAAGAGTCGAACAGTTTTCAAATTATCAAAAAATGATCAAATTCCGTAGAATAATCAATATATCTGAAGGCGCGCACCACAGACAAATCGTGGGTGCGCCGCTTCCTTTCACCTTAATAGCGAGATTTTTAACCCAGGGAAAGTGCATCTCTGGATCCATGCTTTTCTTCCCTTCCGAAGGAAGAACCCATGCTTAGTGAGTTTGTCGGGAGTGAGATTCGATCCCAGGTCCTCAGCGTAATATTCATGTGTACTAACCATCACACCAGATCCGTTCCAATTTTCAATCTATTCAAAAGTTAATTTATACATTTTATTTCAATTTGAGACCACATTGTTCATGCCATTGACTAATGCTTAGGGCAGCGTTTCTCAAACTATGGGTCGCGACCTACTGGTGGGTCGCGGGCTGATTTTTTGTGGGTCGCGAAGGCTTGGGCGATATTGTAATAAATGTCTTAATTTATTAATGTCAAATGATTTTGCTAGCCATTTTTTAATTTACAAATGGTCGGCGTTAAGTCAGACCGCACCATCTGTTTTTAATGGTTTCGAGCAAATGTACTGCAAGCACTTGAAATTTCAAACCTCTGGCATTATTTTCAAACATACATCAGCATCATAATAACATCGAAAAGTTTAGGTTTAACGAATTCCTCAGCTTATCTTTACCTGCCCGAAAAATCACGTAGTCCACTCTAATTGAACGCCGACCAAATATGTTCTCCCTTAGAGAATCAGCCGAGTTATTCCTAGAAACTTGATTCTTCCTTAATTCTATTCAAAATTTTGTTGTATAAGTCTTAGTCTGGAGCCATGGCACACATTTCCAAACTGGAGGAGAACGTGCCTTTCGAACCGATCTATTGATAATCTGGAGTATATTGCATATTGAAACTACTGTTTTTGTTCTGAAATCGATTTGAGAACTATGCATTTTTAATCAGAAGGATCAAGATTAGGGATAAATTTTAGATTCTACTTGTGATCTGATTAAAATGAGGTCAAGTTGTTGTCTGCAGTTTATTTTCAATTTGTTTTACGCGCCAAGTTCAGCAGTTAAACTATCAAAAATCAGAAATACCAAAAATCAGCAAAAAAATATCAAGTTTCGAAAAGAAATCTTATCTTTACCTTAGCTCAGTGAAACTAAACTTCGATAAAATTCTGCTGAATATCAATAATTTGATCTTTTACGCAAATCAGAATAACTGCAATGTGATTTCTATAAAAAATGAAATAAAACAAGTATGTACGAAGGATATGACTAAAAATTTCAAGGGGATTTACCGTCCATTCAGCATCACCATATTTAGAAAACTACTTGATGTTCACTCGCTTTAGATTTTTAAATACATTAAAAATTTGGAAACTTCTATCAAATTCTTTAAACTAAGAGTTTACAGAAGCTGGACATCGTAACCTTATTTAGTTTTTAATAAAAAAAAACAACTTTTAGTAACGTAACGTAAGTTTGTCTTTTACAACTTTTAGTAGCGTAACGTAAGTTTGTCAGAACCTATGAAAGTGATGAAATGTATTTAGTTATAAAGTTAGTCCAAACTGGCAAAAAAATACTTCTTTATGAAAATATATACTGGTGGGTCGCCAAATTCTAAGAAAATCGAAAGTGGGTCGCAAACTGAAAAAGTTTGAGAACCCCTGGCTTAGGGAGTTTTTTTTTCGTTGAACTCCAATGAAATTTAATCGAAAGTCATCGGAATTACTCTTGGTTAATTCTACCATTTTGTTTGATTCACATATTGTGTGGCTACACGACACTTTATATCCACGGATGTTAAAAAATGCTCAATCTAAACAAGTTCTTCGTTAGTGAGACAGTGTCCTGCAACCCATCTTACATTGCCACAAAGCAGAAGAAAATACTCTTAATGGTCCCATCCCGAACAAATAAAACGCGCAAGAACTTCACGGTTCTGAATTATTCAAATGCAATTTTCTTGTCCATCGTAAAACAAGCATTCATCCCACCCAATCCTGCAAAACTGTTTCTGAGTGATCTCTCCACAGTGTCGAATGTCCGAGAAAAAAAAAACTGAAATCGTTCTGGGTGGAGAATTTAGAGTTAAGCATTCACTGTTTTATGAGAGGTGTTCTTCAGATCGTTCCAGAACGTCCAACTAAGAGAATAAAAGCGCTGTTTTTATTGTTGTCCAGGAAAGCTAAAATGAATGAGAAGAAACTGAATTTCGAGTTGTAAAACAAATGTTTCAGT
Source organism: Aedes albopictus (assembly GCF_035046485.1). Lineage (NCBI taxonomy): Eukaryota > Metazoa > Arthropoda > Insecta > Diptera > Culicidae > Aedes > Aedes albopictus. Next base: position 199,769,799 of record NC_085137.1, on the reverse strand, counting down.
TGACAAAAGAGTGTTGCAATAAAGACTTAAAGTCTATGGGATGTTTGATATGAATACTTGTGACCCATTGGTTCTTTGCGTACGCACAGTGGCAGATGTACATGTTTCTTGAAATTCCGTGTCTCATATAAAAATAATATCCCTCAAAATTTAAACTGGCTACGATTTCTAGATTAAGAATAATATTTTGCTAGAATAAATCGATTGTGTCTATTCTCAGCCTACAAACAGCTTTAAATCCCAACCGTTTAATCTGTAGCTGTCACCGGCCAGCCGTCTACCGGCAATTCAGTTTTTCCTCGAGTAAAGCCATCGCAAGACGCTGCGAAGAAAAAAAAAACACGAAAGACGTAAAAAAGCAATAAAATGCTATTTCATTGCTTTTAACATTGGCACGCATCCGTCATGGTAGCTTGCCTGATTTTAAATTTTTGCGAATTCTTTGCGCAGCTTTTCTCACCAGATGGGACTCAAAAGATGCGAGTTTGTGTTTGAAGAAGGAAAACCATGGGCACTGATGTTGGTCTTTGGGAAAGAGAGAAACAAGCTTTAATACAAGGTACGCAGATGGCTGACGGTGAATGCCACCTCACCAACCGGAGGAAATTTGTAATTTGGAAATTTCAGTCTTAGTTAGCTGGTGCATGCTTTTTGGTGGAGCCACATAGCCAAAGCGGTAAAAACGCGTAATACTTTGCCAAGGGTATTGAAAAAAGCTGAATTGCACAGATGGCGCATTTCTAAAACTGTTAATTACAAACCCTTGAATTACTAATGATACAAATGGAAGTAAAGTGAAATTATTGCAGAAGCTTATAACTTTTAATTCATTGGCGTGGCTAGGATATTTTTTTTGGAGGGGGCCTAGGGGGGACCTGACTTGAAATGACTTTTAAGCGGCATGATCGCCAGATATGTGAATATGCGAATCGGCATTGCAGTTTTGAGAAATCAAAATAACTGTTTTAGGTTTACTCCTGATTCCGTAAACTATATAAGAATGAACAATTTCTCCAGGATTTTTTCCAAATCTTGCTGCAGTGATCATGGATTCTTTCAAAGGTTCCTTCAAAAGTGCATCTAGAGATTCCTCCTGACATAACTTTAGGGATTTGTCCTACGAAATCTTTACAGGCTCATCCAGTAATTACTCCAGTGTTTTTTCGAAGTTACTATCAAGAGTTTTTCCAGAGATCCTTCAAGGTATTTCTATAGGGATTTCTCCATATATTCCTTTAGGAACTCCTCTAGAGATTGCTCCAATAATCCCATCTGGAATGATTCGAAGTATTTCTGCAGGAATGAATTCCAGAAGTTCTTTCCGAACATTTTATTAGACATTTTTTAAAAATAATCCCTCTGGGTTTCCGACAGAAATTTGTCCAGAAGTGCCTCCAGGCATTCCTCCAGGATTTTTGTGTTAAAGAATTCCCCCTTGGATTCTAGTAAGAATTTCTCTTGAAATTTCTCTAAGTGCTTGTTGGAAGAATAGCTGCGATCGTCGCCTTAACCAACCGAATTAAACATGAACGTTGAAGATAAGAGAAACTGTTATAAATTCCTACAAATATGAGTTTGTTAATATTAGCTATTTCCAAATACAAATCAAAAAACTGTTTTGCCTGATCTGATCTTACAGGAACACATTTCTGCATATCATCATTTAACGGGTGTCACTCGGGTGGTAGTCTAGTTGGTAGTAGAACAATTGGTAGCGGTTCTGCGAGGGTCATACTGAATGACGGGCTTGGTTACAGGGCTCCTCCAGGAATTTCTCAAGAGGCTTCTTCAGAATTACCCCAGGAATTGAATCCCGAAACTGATCCAGAAATTCCTCCTACCGCAATTTCTCTAGGAATTTATCCAGGGGATCCTTCAGAAGTTACCCAAGAAATTCCTCCCGGAGTTTATGCATGAACAATGCCAAGAATTCCTCCAGGGATTCCTGCATGAATTCCTCCTAAGATTGCCCTAGGTATTCCTTCAAGGATTTCTTCAGAAATCTCCCAGAAATTTCTCCAGGAAATTATCCAGGAATTATTCTAGGTATACCTCCAAGTATTCCTCCAGGATTTTATCCAGGCATTTCTCTGGGGGTTTCTCCAGGAATTCCACCATGAATTCCTTCAGGAACTAACACAGGTATTTGTTCAGGAATTCCTCCAGGAATGCTTTAGGAATTGGTACAGGAATTCCACCAGGAATTCCTCCTGGCATATACCAGAAAATCCAGCGACGAGTCCACCAGATTTTTTTCCAAGAATTCATTGAATTTCTCAAAAATTTCTACTGGGAATTCTTCTGGAAATTTCTATAGAAATTTCTTATATGGATTCCTTCTAGAATTTCTCGAGAGTTCACCCAGGCATTCCTCCTGAGGTTCCTCCAGAAATTGCTTCAGGGATTCCTCCAGGGATTTGTATAAGAATGCTCCCGAAGAATATTCTCTAGAAATTTCTCTAAGGATTCATCCAGGAATTCCTCAAGAGGTTTCTTCAGAATTATCTCAGGAATTCCTTTGGTATTTCTTCCAAGAATTGATCCAGGAATTATTTTAGAAATAACTATAGCAACTCCAGGCATAACCTCAGGATTTTCTTCAAAAATTGATCTAGGAATCCCTCCAGGATTTTCCCCAAGAATTCTCCTAGGGATTTATCCAGGAATTCCTCCTGGGACTTCGCCAGGAATTTATCCATTAGTTCCTCCTGGGTTTCCGACAGGAATTTGTCCAGAAGATTCTCCAATAATTCCTCAAAAGGTTTCTTCAGAAATTTCTCCAGGGAGTCCTCCTAGGATTCCTCTAGGAAATCCTTCAGGAATTCATCCAGGGATTGCTTCAAGATTTCTCAGGAATTTCTCTAGGGAGTTCTCCAGGAATTTCTTCTAGAATTCTTCCAGGGATTCTTCCAGATGTTTTTGCAGGAGTTCCTCCAGGGATATCTCTAGGAATTAATCTAGGGATTGCTCCGGGAATTCTTCTAGAGTTCCCTCCCAGAATTCCCCTAAAGATTCGATCAGGAATTCATCTTGGAATTTATCCAGGGATTGCTGCAGGCATTCGTCCAGGAATTTCTCTAGGGATGCCTCCAGGAAATCCTCCAATTATTCTTTAAGGAACTCCTCCGGGAACTGATCCAGAGATTCCGCCAGGAATTTGTCCAAAAGATTCTCCAGGATTTCTTTTAGAGATTCCTCTAGGAATTACTTCAGGGATTCCTCCTGTGATTTTTCCAAGAACTTCGCTAGGGATTCCTCCAGGAATTCATCCAGAAATTCCTCCAAGGATTCATCCAGATTTTTTCTAGGATTATCTGAAGATTTTTTGAATTACTTGAAAGATTTCTAGAGTAAATTCCTCCAGCGATTTGTATTCAATTTTTTTTAATATAATTTTAGTAAGATTCAGAAGCCAGGGAATTAATTAATCCTGGAATTCTTTCACAATTATCATCGAGAAATCTTTATGGAGGTTATCCACAGATTTATTCAGTACTAGCTGACCCGGCAAATTTTGTATTGCCCCATTTTAATTGTGGATCTTCACTACGACACTTTAAATTGGTTTAGTTCTGATGGTTTTTAATATCTTCTGTTCCGGAAGAATCTTTAGTGGAATCCCTGAAGGTGTTCCTGGTAAATTCCTCGAGGAATTACTGGGAAATTATCGATAAATCCTGGTGAAATTACTTGAACCAATTTCTGGAGAAATCGCTGAAGGAATCCCTGAATTTTTGGAATAATGTGTGTATAAACTCCGGAAGGATGATTTCCTGGATAAATTGGCGTTGTAATTTTTGAACGAATTTTTGGATTAATTTCTGCAAGAATTCCTGAGGTAATTTCCGCAGGAGTTCCTAGGGTAATTCCTGGTGGAATTTTTAAAGGTATTCCTGGAAGAGTCCCAGAATCAAATCCTAAAGAAATGCCTGGAGGAATTCCTATGAAAATCCCTGGGGGAACTCCCGGAGAAATGCCTACAGGAATTCCAAGAGCGGTCCCTGGAGGATTCCCAAGAGAAGCTCTTGAAGGAATGCCTGGACACATGCCTGTGCGAATTCCTGGATGAATCCTTGGAGGAATCCCTATAGAAATCCCTGGATGAATGCTTGGTGGTATTTCTTAAATAATTCGTGGCGGAATTCCAAGAGCAATCCCTAGAGTAACTCCTGAAGGAATGCCTGGAGGAGCTGCTGAAGGCATTCCAGAAGACATACCTAAGAGAATTTCTGGAGAAATCTCTAGAGAAATTCCTTGAACTATCTTCTAAGAAACTCCTGGAGGAATCTCTAGAGAAATCCCTGGATAAATTTCTGGTGGATTTTATTCAAGAATCACTGGAGAACTTCCAGGAAGAATCCATGGAGGAATTCTTGATCAAATCCCTGAAAGAATTCCTGGAGAAGTTCCTCGATGAATCCCTGGTGGAATCTCTAGAGGAATTGGTAGAGGAATAGCTGGAGGAATTTCTAGAGGAATCTCTGGCGGACTTTATAGAGGAATTCCTGTAGGATGTTTTAGACGAATCCTTGAAGGAATTCACAGAGGAATCCTGAAACAACTCCTGAAGGAATTTCTGGAGGAATCCCAAGAAGAGTGCTTGGAGTTATTTTTAAAATAATCCCAAAAGCTGTTCCAGAAAAAATCACAGAAGGAATTCCCGGGTGAATTTCTGAAGAAACCCCATGAGGAATTCCTTAGGGAATCACAGGAGAGTTTTCTAAGCGAATTCCTGGAAGATTCTGCAGGAATCACTGGATAAAAAATTCTGAAGAATTCCATGTCTGCAATAAAGGATTTTTTTGGTCTCGTCCTAGGCTGTGTCGATATTGCCAATGAGAGAAGACGCCTACATTCGCTATCGACCCCTAACAAAGCCGCTGGAACGATTCCGATGCCATTCCGAACCAACGCACTTCCCCGAGCAGCCTTGCTGCTAGAATCCTGCCCCACGGTAGAGCTATCGCAACCGTGCGTAACCGTGTGGGCCAACGCCGAAGGAGTAGAGTAGTGAGTACTAAAACCGATCGATTTCTTCCTGCTGCTAGCTTGTACGGGTTAGTACTTGGCAGGCAGCTAGTTACAAACGTACAGTATGGTCCATTGGTCCTCCAACCGGACCTCCGGGCGAGTTCCGTAGTAAAAAAACCTGCAGCGTGAACACTACAAATTTGACATTTGTTGAGCAATGGCATCTTAGCAACGCACCCTAGATTGCTGTCCCGGCAAACGTCGTACTGTCTGCCTACTGTGTTTTTTGACGTGCAGCTCGATAGGGACGTTCCCCGCAAGGTCATTTGTATGGGAGCCCCCCGTTCCAGAGACCGGAGAGCTCTCACACCAAGCTAAGAACCTTCCCCGGCCCCGACAGCACCCACATACAAAATTTCACACCGATCGGTCCAGTAGTTTCCGATTCCATAGCGGTCAGACAGACAGACAGACAGACAGACAGACAGACAGACAGACAGACAGACAGACAGAAATTCATTTTTATATATATAGATCCATCCATGAATTTCTTCAAGAATACCCCCTATAGTTCCTGCAAAGTAGTTTCTCAAGAAAGTCGCCCTGCAATTATTTCGGAAATATATCCTGGGGTCTCCATTTAGCCTAGTGGATAAGGCTATGGATCGCCAATCCGGAGACGACGGGTTCGATTCCCGTTCCAGTCGGGAAAATTTTCTCGACTCCCTGGGCATAGAGTATCATTGTACTTGGCTCACAATATACAAATTCATGCAATGGCAGACAAAGAAAGCCCTTCAATTAATAACTGTGAAAGTGCTCAAAGAACACTAAGTTGAAGCGAGGCAGGCCAAGTCCCAGTGGGGACGTCGAGCCATAAAGAAGAAGAAGAAGAAGAAGATCCTGTGATTCTCATACAATCACTTAAACATTTGATACAATCACTTAAACATTTGAGTACTTACATGCTAGAAGCACTTGCGAACATTTCTCCAGGAAATCCTTCAGGAAATCACCCAGAAAAAAAATCTTTCGGAATTCTTCCAGTTTTTCCTCCCAATTTTTCTCTAGACAATGCACCACGAATTCCTCTAGGAACTCCTTCTTAAATTTCTCCAGATATATTATTTTGAATACATTCCAGCAACAATGTCCAGGAATTCGTTCAGGTGAATTCTCTCCGGAAATACAAATTCTTCAAGAATTTCTCCGTGATTCCCTGCAGAAATTCTTACAAAGACACCTCGAAGGTTTCCTTCAGTGATAGTTTCAAGGCTTTTACGACAATACCTTCAAAAAATCTTCCAGGGATCCTTCCGGGAATACGTTAATAGACATTCCTATAAGAATAAGTTCTGAGGTGAGTTTTTGCAGTATAGGAAAGGGAGGCTCGAACATATATAAAAACACATCTCAAATAGTTCGATGGGCACCCTTTTCAGTTCGCTCTGATTTTCAGCTCCCTCTAGCTACGCCAATGATTTTCATACAATGTATTTACCAGAAATATGTTATTTTTGATTCTAATGTTGAAAATTTTTCGTAACCTAACCTCACATTTGATCGCCAATTCGGGTTCGACTTCTGATTGTTTCTGGATCTTTTTGTATTGGAGATGTTCTTGATATTCATGAACAAAGAGTATCTTAGTGTCAGCCTGGAAAAATGATCAATTGCCCATCGAAGATAAAAAATGATCAATGTTACCGCAGAATACAGTACCCACGTATTTCTGATAGATATATACTCCTGAAAACAACAAACAGCACGAAATAACTATACGAAATTGTTTGGAACTTCCCAAGACTTTTAGCCTCAGCAGCAGCATCGAAATTGTGCCTCTCATGAAGTATCCGTTTCAACTTTATTTTAATTATAAATTCACGCTTGAAATCTTTCACTTGCTCGAACATCAGCTCCGCAAGCACTCCCACTGCCTCTCGTAAACTGTGAGCCCAGTTCAAATAAAACCACCATCGTCATTTCAACGTCGCCGTCGCTGGCCGTCTTCTCGCCGCGCCCGGTGGATGCAAATGTAGGGGACTCCCTCAGCTGGGGAAACATTTTTGCACTCTCATCTTTCAACTGGCGCAAAGTGTGGCAAGTTGGCGGTTTGGCGTTCAGTCCAACAAACAAAACTAGTCCTAGAAGAGCTGAGCAGCAGAACCCACTTTTGCTCACTCAAAGTTCCTCCCTGGCCTGCTGGCGCTCCTTTTGGTCCACCTCCGCCAGCGTCAGCGTCGTCTCCAGCGATCGTCGTATTTCGATATTGCGATGCTAATGGTCTCCCTTGTGTGTGTGTGTGTGTGTAGGCAAGGCACTAGTAGTTTCTACGAAACAGTGAAATGCAAAGACTTTGGGAGGGAAAAAAGTTTGCCCTTGGCGAAGGATTGTTTCAAGCTCAAGTGTGACGAGATGCCGAGATAGGGGAAAATATGCAGCGATCTTCTTTGTAGCTTACTTCAACTGGGAAATTTCTTCTGCTCTTTCTACAATTGGAAACCATGCAGAAAAATAAAGTTTACTCTGAACAAGACGAACTTAATGAAAGATCTCAAAATAAACTGGTTGAAACTACAGTGAAGATATTTTTTTTGCAATTTTAATTCTTTACATCTGCACAGCTCTGGGCCATCGATAATGTCGTACGCCGGCTTGAGGTTGATGAGCAAGTGGTGTGTGGAGACCTCGTATACGCGGCATTTTTGGAGGAATTGCCAAATCTACTTTTAGTGTTTATTATGGCGTGTGCCAATGATAGGAACCCTGTACCAGTTATGGACACATTTGTTAATTTGGGTTCCACTTCGCACTATTTACATGCATTCCTTATGGGATTTGCCATAACTGGTACTGTTACTAGAATTAGTAACAATATGTTGCTTCCGGAAATTTAACACTCGTTTTATTGGTTGTTGAGAGAGAGTTATAATTTCCCTAAAAAATTCAATAGTATTAGATGGATACATAGTAGATTTTTTGAGGTTATCTTACGTTTAGTATTTTCCATAGTAGGTTTAAATTCAGCCTGTCGAATTCAATTGAACAGCCTCTACACAATCTAGGATAATAAATAGAATTTAGTAACTTGTAACTAGATGTTCATAACTATTTTACCTCAATCAATGCAATTTTAGTTTTTTTTAAAGAATAATCGCGCTAGCTATCACCGAACTAATAATTTTGTAATACCTACAAAAAATAGATTGAATTCACCTTTTTTTATAATTCACATATTGAAATCTCACCTTAGATAGGAAAATAAATTCAATTATTAAGCAAAAATATAACTTATAACTCTAAAAATACTATAATTTTATGACTTGCACGTTTTAGGTAGTTCACTTCATTTGCATATCAATGTTCTCGATCTATCAATTTGACTCGTAGGTGACGGACCGCTTTGATAAACCCCTTTCGAAACTGGGTGTTTCTGTGTTGACGGAAGTGTTGCCATGAGATGGCGTAACACTCCCCCCCAGTACGCTGGACTCCTGCTCCTGCTTACTTCCGTTGCTTCCGACATCCAAAACAGCCAGTTTGACTGCTGGTCTTTGGTACACTCCATGCGATGTTTGCACTGTTGCGCTTCGGACTTGTCCACAACTTGCATTCACACTTATAACCCGTCCTTTAGGCCAAAAGTTCCGAGGGAGTTCGTCATCTACAATTACCACGATATCACCAACTTGTATCGGCTTCACCGGTTGATGCCATTTTGTTCGACGACAGATGGTGGGTAAATATTCTTGGATCCATCTTTTCCAAAAATGATTCGCATATTTGTCGGAGGTTCTCCAACTATTCTTAAGCGTTGCTGGATGGTCGTCAAAGGGAATTAGTGGTTTGGCCCCGCTTGATGTTCCAATCAAAAAATGGTTAGGTGTCAAGGCAGGCTCAGATTCGTTGTCGATAGGGAGATAAGTCAGTGGTCTTGAATTGACGATATTTTCAATTTCTAGTAAGGTAGTTCGTAGGACCTCATCAGAAGGATTTCGTGGGAACTGCATGTGTCTTAATACCTTCTTCACTGATTGTATTAAACGCTCCCAGCTTCCGCCCATGTGTGGGGAGCTAGGAGGGTTGAATGACCATTGCACGTGGCTTGCAACGAACACATTACCTAACTTCTCTTGGTCGATACCCTTAATCGCGTCTTTGAGCTCCCTGTTGGCACCTATAAAATTTGTGCCTCTATCACTATAGATGCACACAGGAGTTCCACGTCTTGCCATAAAGTTTCTCAAAGCCATTATGCAAGAACTGGTATTAAGAGTATGGGCTATCTCTATATGAATTGCTCGCACCACCAAGCATGTTAGCAAAACGCCCCATCTTTTTTCGACACGACGCCCAACGACTACTTGCAAGGGACCGAAATAGTCAATTCCCACATGTGAGAAAGGAGGAGAATATGCTTCCAGTCTTGCAACTGGTAGATCAGCCATGGCTGGAGGCCTGGGCAATGCGCTTCTATTTTTACACGTTTGACAGTCCTTGCGAACCTTGCTGCACATTCTGCGAAGTCTTGAAATCACAAACCGTTGGCGTAGTTCATTAACTACTGTTTCACTATTACAGTGGTGGTATTTCTCGTGTTCATACTTTACCACAAGTTGTGTGACGTAATGCTCTCTGGGCAGAATAATCGGACTTGATGCATACGGCCCAATGTACTTACATGTTCTCGTCCGTCCGCTCATTCTGATGATTCCGTTCTCGTCAACATATGGCGACAAGCTGTACAAACTGCTACTTTTTGGCAGTGTGTATTCACCGATTCTGTCTGATTGCGAGGCCAATTCCAGGATTCGAATTTCATTTGCATAATAAGCAAGTTGAGCACGCCGAAAGATGTAGCCCTCCGCCGCAAGTAGTTCATCTTGAGTTATTGCACCCGTCAACCTTGCTAGCCCCTTTTGCTTTCTTCGGATATTAGTTGGAAAACGTTGAATGAAAACGATGCGCCGCACAAGTCGCCACCAGCCGGAAAAGTCCTCAAAGTTGACCACGTTCTCTACTACGGAGTGATGGTTCATCGTCCGTTGAAGTTCCTGTTCAGTCACGTATGGATCAGATGGCTTCCCAGGCCACTCCTGAATTGGCTTCCACAAGAAATCAGGTCCACAGAACCAGCGACTGGAAGGTGCGAGGTCTGGCGCTTTTTGCCATTTGGTACCCTCATCCGCTACATTTTCACGTGATCTCAGCCAGTTCCACTCTGAAACGTCGGTTGTTTCTAATATCTCACCAACGCGAAATCCAACAAATTGAGTAAATCTACGATGATCCGATGCCAACCAAAACAGAACATCCCTAGAATCTGTCCAGAAATACCGTTCCTTGATTTGTAGCTTATGGGTTTCTGCAATACTTCTAGCCAACCGAGCGCCGATGACTGCTGCTTGCAGTTCCAACCGAGGGATGGAAACAAATTTTAACGGAGCCACACGAGTCTTCGAAGTTATTAGGGAGCATTCAATGTTGCCTTTTTCTTCGAATCGAAAGTACGCTACTGCTGCATATCCATCGATACTGGCATCAACGAAAATATGAAGTTGGATCGTGTTGGTGGCGTCCGGTGAGGTCAGCAGTCGGTAACATCTTGGTATAGAAACCGATTCAACCTTTGAAAGTTCCTTCAGCCACCTTCGCCATTTTTCGAACTGCTCGTCGCCAATCTGTTGGTCCCACTGAACACCACTTCGCCATATCTCTTGAAGAAGAATCTTGAGGAACATCAGAAGATTTCCGAGGAATCCCAACGGATCGAACACGGTCATCAGCGTTCTTAATACTTCTCTTTTTGTGGGTACTTTTGTTCCAGACAATAGTTCTTGGTCGTGCTTGATCGATAACCGAAATGTGAACATATCTGAAGCCGTATCCCACCACAACCCTAGTACCTTTTCTGTTGCTAGTTTTGCTTCCACGTTGAGGTTTTTATCGATGGCAGGACTATCTTTGAGCGCTTCGGTGACTACAGTTGAGTTTGACATCCAACCCCGTATCTCGAATCCAGCTTGCCCATGAATGAACCGAATCTGTCGGATCAAATCCAGTGCTTCTTCTTCTGTTTCTACGCTGCAGAGTAGATCATCCACATAATGGTCTTCGACGATCACTTCCACGGCCTTCGGAAACTGATCTACAAATCGTTGGGCATTTGAGTTTTTTACAAATTGCGCGCTACTAGGTGAGCAGGTTGCACCGAAAGTCATGACCTGAACAACGAAGACAGATGGTTCATCCTTACGCAACCCGGTTTTCCAGAAAAACCTCTGACATTGTTGGTCCTCTTGATTCATCGCTACTTGGAGAAACATTTCTCGTATGTCGGCAGAAATGCCAACACGGAATTCACGGAAACGTTGTAATACAGCAACCAACGAAGCTACTTGATCTGGACCCTTTAAGAGAAATGAATTCAAGGATGACCCGCGTGCTACAGCAGCTGCATCCCATACGATACGGAGCTTTCCTGGCTTATTGGCGTTATAGACTGGAAATATGGGTAGATACCATACTCGAGAATAGGTGGCTCTCTCTTCTGCTTCTGTTAACTCGCGAATGTACCCTTTTTCTACATAATCGCGAAGTTTGGCATCCATAGCGGCTGCAAGTTCCGGTTCACGCGTCATACGCCTTTCCAGACATTCATAACGCTTGAGTGCCATTGGCCGACTGTCTGGCAGTGTGAAGTCGTCATATTTCCACAATAAACTAGTTTCGTATTTATTGTCCCTCAGTTTGGTGTTCGTTCGAAGTAATTCCAAAGCTCGATCGTCCGCCTTCGATAGCAATGGCTTTGTAGCTTGTATTCCAATGCTATCAAACGAAAAATAGTCTTTCACTACGTTATGGAGTGTTTCACATTCGCAGATGTGGAAACTGTGCTCGACTTTCGCTGCCTTCCTTTCATCTGTAGAACATGGACCATACACCACCCATCCTAGCGGAGTTTCGGCGGCAACTGGCTGATACTTTCCTCCTTCTCTGCAGTCCATGAGTCGCACCAAATGTATGTTGTCCATACCGATCAGTATTCGTGGTCTAACGTTACGGTATGAATCGATCGGTACACCGACCAAATGTTTGTAATGCTCAGTCAAATCAGCAGTGTAGACCGACTGCATCGGAAGTTGCAGACTTTTTACGGTATGAACTTCCTTCATAACACTTCTCGTCTTTGTCTGCCCTTGAACACCGGATATTTCCACAGCGCAGATTATAGAATCTTTTTCGTATCTGTTATGGCCTCCGGTCCAGCTGATACATAACGGATGTGCTGTTCCTGTCATGCGGAGCTCTTCCCATAAACCGTGCTCTATCAATGTACATGAAGATCCTTCATCGATAAAGGCGAATGTTTCGATGGTTACTCCTCGCCCGTATAATATCACCCTCACGTATTTTAGTAACACAGATCCCAGGCAGCAGTAATGTGAGTTGCTGTGCTCAACATTATTCGATGAGCCGACTCCAGTATGCATGATCGTCGTAGGTTGGTTCGAGACCTGTCTTGCCGAACGGTGTCTGGATTCATCATGCAGGAGTGGATGGTGTAGATACGTACATCCATTTTTGTTGCAAACTTTGTTCACTTCGCAGGCAGAAAAGTGCCTATTTAAGCATTTTCGGCATATTTTGTTGAGCTTAATTAGGGTCCAGCGGCTTTGAAGATCCATTCCCAGAAATTCTTTACACTCTGCAATCGAAACACATGGTCCACCACAAACGACACAAGGTTTGCTCTCATGCTCAGGCGATGGATCTGCGTGAGTGTGAACATAGGCTTCTTCCTTATACCGGCGTTTTTCCTGTGAGGAGTGTCTACTGCTCTCTGCCGGTCCGGTGACTTTACTCAATGCCTCAACAAGATTTCCGACCCAACTACTGAAGTCCTTCAGGGTTACTGACTGCATAGTTTGCCGGTGTAGCGCCCAATTCATCTTCATAGCAGCCGGAAGCAGTCCGGTAAACTCGTGCAGCAACGCAACATTATACAGGTATTCCTTCATTTGGCACGCCTCAATGGTTGAACATAAGTTTTGCACTGCGACCCCGAAATCGATGATGCTCCCCATCCTATCTGTTTTCGGAGGCGGCATGGCACGGATACGCTTGATCATTGTCTCGACGATGACCTCAGGATTCCCAAATAGTACTCGTAGTCGGGACATTATGGTTGGCACGTTTTCTGGATGCAGCAACAAACTTTTAACTGCGGCGAGGGCACGGTCATGCAAGCTTCTTTCTAATCTGTCCAACAACTCATCGTTACTGAACGCACACATTCTGGTAGTGCGATTGTAGGCGGCAATAAATCGCGGCCAATCTTCTGGATCACCGCCAAATCGGGGCAGGTCTTTCACCGTTTGGCGGGCTGCTAAATGCATATTCGTCAGTGTCACTGTTGTTGTAGAATTAGCTGCAGACTCGGCTATGTTGTTTTGTTGAGAATACAACTCGTACCTGGGTAGCGATGTCTCGTCCAAGGCGGCAACCGTGGGATCACTTCGTCCAATATCTTCCGTTTTCTCGAGCCATTGATTTATTTTCAGCACAGCATCCGCTTCGTTGACATCTTCCTCCGAATCGAATTCGCTCGCTGCCAGAATAAATTTCTCCAGCTGTAGACGTTCTTCCAATTGACGCCTTTCCAAACTTTGTTTCGCCTCTAACGCTTTCAGCTGATACTCGTGCAACTTGATTGATTGTTTTGATGACTGACTTCTCTTATCACAATGTGATTTACTGCGTTGTGTCGCCGGGGGCAGACCGACCGCTCCTTCGATGTTCACGCTTTTCTTGATGGTACCGGTATATCGCTGTGCCGCCTGTTCTGGGGCCATGGATTGTGTCGTTTGAACTTTCAGCTCAAGCCTTTGCATAAGCTGTTGCATCTGATTCATCTGCTTTCGATGCTCATCCCTCTCGGCAGCCAGACGTTGCTCCATTTCATTCAACTGTGTAGCAAGGTCACGGTTCAATCTGATCATATCGTCTTGAGTTGGTGTTGAAGTGACGGGGGTTTGCCTTGTTTGTGTATGCTGCTGTTGTGACAGTTGATGCTGCTGCAGCTGCGACGATGCATTCTGCTGCTGCTGTGACAAGTACTGCAGCTGCTGTGACATATATTGTCGCTCCTGCTGCTGCTGTGACAACCGTCTGTGTTGCACGTCATCACAATGTTTGCAACTCCAAGACACATTCGCAATACCATCAGTGACATTCACACAATCAAAATGATACCATGCGTCACAGTCATCGCACTGGACCATGGGATTGTCATCAAGCTTGTGACATTCTCCACAGCTCATACCTGTCGTTAGATGCAAGTCACGGTTGTCGGTGATATTCTTTTTGTCGCCAGTGGAGGTCTCCTTAGACGACATGGTTATGTATGGCTTTTAAACGGAAATTATAATTTGTTACTAGAATTAGTAACAATATGTTGCTTCCGGAAATTTAACACTCGTTTTATTGGTTGTTGAGAGAGAGTTATAATTTCCCTAAAAAATTCAATAGTATTAGATGGATACATAGTAGATTTTTTGAGGTTATCTTACGTTTAGTATTTTCCATAGTAGGTTTAAATTCAGCCTGTCGAATTCAATTGAACAGCCTCTACACAATCTAGGATAATAAATAGAATTTAGTAACTTGTAACTAGATGTTCATAACTATTTTACCTCAATCAATGCAATTTTAGTTTTTTTTAAAGAATAATCGCGCTAGCTATCACCGAACTAATAATTTTGTAATACCTACAAAAAATAGATTGAATTCACCTTTTTTTATAATTCACATATTGAAATCTCACCTTAGATAGGAAAATAAATTCAATTATTAAGCAAAAATATAACTTATAACTCTAAAAATACTATAATTTTATGACTTGCACGTTTTAGGTAGTTCACTTCATTTGCATATCAATGTTCTCGATCTATCAATTTGACTCGTAGGTGACGGACCGCTTTGATAAACCCCTTTCGAAACTGGGTGTTTCTGTGTTGACGGAAGTGTTGCCATGAGATGGCGTAACAGGTACACTATGGCGAAATAGGGTGCAAGGAGGTCGAAAAGTTAAGGAAAATGATTTATTTCTACCATAATTTGAGCAAATTGTGAAGTTTGAATGACTGCAATCATCTTTTGTGATCGTGATCTGCTGCTCACAATTTTTTTCTTGTTGATTTGTATCTTCAAAGGTTGAAAATCAACTATGGCGAATTTGAGGTACTAAAGCCATAACTGGTACACTGAGCCTACTTTGAGTGAAAGACGTCAGAAGATGATGTGGGACATCACCATGGAGGCAGCATTCAGAATTGTGATCGTTCGGAAGTCCTCTCACTCCAACTTATCACCTTTCCTGTAGATGGGGTAAACGACAGCTTTCATCCACGCTTCCAGTAACTGTTCGGTTCTCTCATATCTGGATTATTAGCCGGTGCAGACAGGTGGCCAACTTTTTCGGGCTTATCATGATGGGTTCAGTTACGATAAAATCCTTACCAGCATCAGCTGGCTTTTCGTTCTTGAACTGCTGAACTGCATCTTTAACTTTCCTCAACGTGGGAGTTGGCTCGTTGTTGCTCCTTGTTGTGTACTGACAAAGTCGTTTCTTCCGCTGCCTTGGATCTCCATGTCTGCGCTCCTCCTGAATGGTGCAGGTATTCGTCGTAGTACTGCTTCCACCTGTTAATCATATCACATCCGTCCGTTAAAATGTTCCCGTCCTTATCCCTGCCTTTGCGGGATGTTTTTAGCTTCTGGTTGAACTTATCTGTTACTTATGAACGGTACAGCTATACCATTTTGTCGCACTACGCTTCTTGCAGCGGAGCTTTTTTCTCTCGAAAGAGTCCCGCCTCCATGTTCCACGTTCTTCTATATCATTTCCCGTTCTGCCAAGTCCCATACTGCAGCATGCCCACTCTCGCTGCGTTCTTCTCTTCCAAAATCTCATCGGCAAACCAATCGTTCCTTTCGGGTCACATGAATGAAAATCAGTAAATTTAGTATGAGTAGCTGAGGATGATAGGACAAATATCCGGATTCAGCTAAAAGTAGGGAGAATCCGGAACAATCTATGGCCGTCGTACTATTATGGAAGTGACTTCTCCTGAGATTTATTTTACGACTTCCTATGAATTACTCCACGAGTCTCTTCAGGGAAGCAGTTCAAGAGCTGTACATGGGATCCCTATAGGATTTGTTCCGGCCCGTGCACAGAAGTGGCGCCAAGGGAGGGGTTTCTCCCAATTTCGGCAAAAGGCGGAGGGGCGCCTAGTGTATGAAGCATCGGTAATAGTGGTGGTTTAACCCCCAAAACCCTCACACCACCCCCCTCCCCCTTCTCGCTTGTGCACGGGCTTGTTTTCAGGTCTCTGCCAGGAGCTATTCCAAGGATTTCTCCTATAGTTGTTCACGGGATTCCTCCAGATTCATCCAAAAGTTGTTTCTGGGATCTCCTCCAGGAGTTGTGTCTATTGGATTCTTCCAGCAGCTGTCACCATATGAAAGCGCCCTGTACCGTTCAGGGGCTGCATTAAACACTACACGGAATGTGATATCTTTAATTTCATTACAGTCCGACGACACTTTTTAATAAACTATATTGAAGTATCACAAACCATCACTTATCTTATATTACAACGATTCACTTTTTCTTATATCACCTTTCATTTTCTGTATTTCTTCACCAACTACTAAGTTTAACAATCTAGAGACACTTCTAGCTTCTTCTTTACCCGACTACTAAGTCCTACCTACAGCCTTAGGACAGTATCTAGAGGTGTCCCACATGGGATCTCGAGACTTATCCGATATGCTGCCTACTCTAACGTTGAAACTGAACTCCCGACAACTGATCCACACCAACTGGCCCCGACTGAAGCCAAAGCCTCCGTATTTATAGCCTAAATTACCTAGCAATACCCGAACCAGCTTGGGCGTGTCTAAAACTCCAACCATCACTCTCGTTTTGCCGAAATAGTCACGATACTTCCTAACAATGCCCGAACCAGCTTGGGCGTATCCAAAACCCTACCAAAAGTAAATACTCAAAGTCCAAAACCTAGTACTCTACCTATCCTACTCGTCATTATCATCATTACCATCATCATCGTTATCATCGTCAACCAAGCGTAATCAAAACTGTACCATACCAACCGGACCCAACGTGTACGATCATGAACAACGTATCGCTGCGCGATCGTTGCCCCGGCCGACCATCCGTCCGTCGTCACATGAGCGATGATTCATAAAACCAGGTCAGTAATGTATGGTGCGATTTTTCTAGCTGCCGAAATTTTGCGCGTTAGTTACGATGGGCATTGATATTGGCGTAAATTGAAATTCAAGCACCTGGGCAGTTGGTCTAAATGGAGTGTGGGGTGAAATGCACTTTTTTCATTTGAATTAAATTTTAATATCGGAGTGTGTGGGATATTTAGGTCTATGCACTGGGACTGCTTCAAGCATTCCTCCTGGTATTCCTCTAGCAGTTGCTTATTGAATTCATCCAGGGGTTTTTCCTGGGATTTCTTCAGAAATTCCTTCTGGGATTCAGCTACGACTTCATTCTAATATTCCGCCTGGGTGTCCTCCACGAGTTCCTCCTGGGGTTCCTCCAGGAATACCTCCTGGGGTTCCTCCAGGAGTAACTCCTTGGGTTCTTCCTGCAGTTCCTTCTGGGTTTCTTCCAGACGGTCCTCTAGGGGTTCTCCGATGAGTTCCACCAAGGATTCCTTCAGAAGTTCCTCCTGAGATTCCTCTAGGATGTCCTCCTGAAATTCCCACAGGAGTTTCTCCTGGGGTCCTTCTGGGATTCCTCCAGGAGTTCCTCTAGAAGTTTCTCCGGGAGTTCCTACTGGGATTCTTACAGGAATTCCTGCTGGAAGTCCTCGTGGGGTTGCTCCAGAAGGGTAGTTCGATACCCAACCCATATTTTGGGGTGCCTTATAGCCAAAACAATTTTCAATGTCCATACATATCGGCTTGACTTTGAAAATATTAAAGTTCAATACCAATATAGGTAAGCCTGGGGTCATGCAATTTTCATAGAAATGGACACTCGTGGCCTCGGAGGACAATCAGAGCTGCCCTAAGGGGTAATTGCACTCCATGCAACATCCAGTGATCATAATTTGACGTTAATGTAACATTGTTCTATGAGTTTAGCAAGAATTCTTCCTAAAATTTGTTTGAAAATTCTGCAGGATTACCTCCAGGGAATCACCAGGAAATTCTTTGAAAATACTTTCAGGATTTATAAAAAAAATGTATTGTTCCTGTAAAGATTACTCTTAGTATCCCTTCAAAATGCATGCCTGTCCAATGTCCATGCATTTGACTTGAGTCTCCCAGCCAACCACATATCGTAAATCATTGTGTGGAAAAAATCGTATATTTTCATATATTTAATCAGAATTGTATAATAATATGTATATTTGTTGACAATGATTGCGTAAAATCGCATTTCATGCCAAATTAAATTTCAATTGCGATTTTGTTTCATATAGTCGTCTCCGATCATGAAAGGTGCAAGATACTATCGGTAGGATCGCACAGAATCGGATAGAATCGTGAAAAAAAACATACATTCTAAGTGTCAAGCTGCAAGTTCGCTAGCATCGTATATATGATTTCTTTAAATCGTGGAAATCGTCGCTTCACATCGTATATGAATCCGCTAAATCGAGCTTGCTCCCTAAAGGTATGATGGAAATCGGTGAAATCGTATACACCTATAACAATGTTGTATACTGATCGTTTGCGTCACACTTGCGTCGTATACGAAATGAATGAAATCTTAGAAATCGTATATATATATATATATTTATATATATTATATATTATATATATATATATATATATATATATATATTATATATATGAATATACATTCATTTTTACAGTCGCATATGATTGTTACTGCACTTTTAATAGTCGAATCTTAATCTCGGAAATCGTAAATGGTTTTGTTTACATATTTGTGTGATGGGGAAAAAGAAAAAATGGTATTCATCACAAATTTGTATTTTTGTTGTTGTCGACACATTCCAACCATGGTAGCAAAAATTTCGACCAAATATATAGGTTTTCATACTAGCAGATGACTTATAATAAGTGATGTATAGATTCCAACAACGATGTGAATTCCGGGCCTCTTGCACGGCACCACTTTTGGTGTCACTCAATGCACAACAACAACGCTCCCACCAGAACTCCCGCACCGTATCATTCTAATTTTTATTCGTTTTATCCAGTGTTGAAAATTTCATTTCGTCATATCTAAATTCAATCGCCTACAGCTAATTTTAGAAGCTGAACCTGAGAATATGGTATATGAAAAACTTGTGCGGCTAGACCAGTTCTGCTAGAAAGTCACGGAAAAACCGATATTTTTCGAATATTTAAGGTAAATGTCACGGACCACCTTTGAAAAATGCTAAATGATATTCACCGTGAATATCATTTGGCATTTTTCAAAGGAAGCCCGTGACATTTACGTTAAATATTCGAAAAATAGCGGTTTTTTCGTGACTTTCTAGCAGAACTGGTCTAGCTGCACAAGTCTCTCATATACCATATTCTCAGGTTCAGCCTCCAAAATGAGCTGTAGGTGATTGAATTTAGAAATGACGAAATGAATTTTTCAGCACTGGTTTCATCCCATTCACTTTGAACTCTCTCCTTCCAACTTGGCAATGTAGCCAATAGAGATAACGCGCAGTTCTCAATCAAAGGACCTAAGTTCGATTCCCATCGAACACGGATTGTTTTTTTTTATGTGAAAATCTTGAGTCGTATATCGGTATTCTCAATCGTAATAAGATCATACAAATCGTATATTTAGACGGAGAAAATCGGCGAAATCGTAGAAATTTTTCGAGAAATCGTAAATCATGATGGATGGAATCGCAGTAATCGTATATATGTTTCGATATGGCCTCCACTTTAGTATGTATATGCCTGTTTCGTGCATTGAATACGATTTCTTTGGTGCTATATAAGTGTGACTATTTCAGTTGCAATTTCGATATAGCAACCAAATTGCTGGCTGGGTAGTTAAGTCTAGTCTACACATACGCAGCCACTCATTGAAAGAATCCTGGAGAACGATAGGATCGACTTATTCATCCATTTTTTTTGTCATTTTTAATGCATGCAGTACATCAGAAATGCATCAAAGCATTAAAACGATCAGGCCTAGTGTGTAGCGTTATTGGTTATACAATAATGCTATTGCGCGGGGACATGTGATACCAACCACTCGGATTTTGGGAAATTTCTTTAAGAATAGCTTGAGCTTGAGCTTGATTGACCGCCCGTGGATGCTACTCCAGTATCGCCAGACCAGCTACACTCACACAAGGACCAATGAGATAACTGCCGGGGATTAGCAGGCATCTTCAGTGTGTGAGCGTTGGTGATCTTCTATTTTTAGGCGACAATGGCGCCTGCCACGTCAGGTTGCAGGTCAATATGGGGAAGGGGTAAGGAAGTGATGATTGCAATCGTTTGTATCCACATCTGGCCGAATATACCTCTGCGCCAGCACAAATTCATGCGGATGTTGGAGTGTTGGTGGGAATTGGTTGGCAGAAGGTTCACACATTGGTGTGTGGGTACCAGAGGAAGGTGATATAATTGTGTGTTTTTATTATTTTGAAGATGTGCGGCACAGTTCGCTTGATTGCATAACTTGTAGGCGTTTTCTAATAGGATTGTGACACTGTGCTGTGAAAGTTTGGAAGGAAGGGAAACGGGCTTTTCAACCCGTTTCTGTTCTAGCGACGGCTATGAACATGTTTATATACATGTGTCAGAGAGCAGAGAGAAAGTATATAGAAAGATACAAAGTAGGAGGAAAGGGACGGGCCACGGATTGAACCCAGGACCTTCTGCATATAAATCAGAAGCGGTAGCCACTAGACCACCAAGCCCGTCTTTTGGGAAATTTCTTTAAGAAAAGCTACATAAATTCATGCTATCTTCAAACATTTGTGGAAGAGAACCTCCAGAAGGGCCCATATAGTCGAGGCGGTAAACGCACGGGTATTCAGCATGACCATGCTAAGGGTGACGGATTCGATTCCCGGTCGGTCCAGGATCTTTTCGTAAAGGAAATTTCCTTGACTTCCTTGGGCATAGAGTATCTTCGTGCCTGCCACACGATATACACATGCAAAATGGTCATTGGCAGAGGAAGCTCTCAGTTAATAACTGTGGAAGTGATCATAGAACACTAAGCTGAGAAGCAGGCTTTGTCCCAGTGAGGACGTTACGCCAAGAAGAAGAAGAAGAACCTCCAGAAATGTTGTCGGCTTTTTTGTATGAGTTTTTCTTTGGGAATTCTCCGGAAATTCTTTTAGAAATTTTCAAGAAATTCTTCTGGGGATTTCTTCAGGGGCTTTTTCCAGAAATAACTTCAAACGTTTCTTCAAAAGGTACAGTTCCAGGTGGTTTTTTTACAAAGATTGCTTCAGAAAATACTCTAAGGTTTTCCTTTTAACGAATCATTTTCAGAAAATATTGCTTGAATTACTCCAGAGGTTTCTACAGATTTAACTCCATTTATTATGAGATTTTCTCGGGCATTTATTTAGAAATTATTTTTTTTAGAAAATATTCTTTAGGAAATTCCAACAAGGGTTTCTCCAATAGTTTCTTCAGATATTCCTCCAGGCATTGCTTTGGATTTATCCAGATATTCATTCTGGAATTCTTTAATTTTTTTTTTCCAAAGACACTCTGAATAATTCCTGCAGAAATTACTCCAGCATGTATTCCTTAGAGGGCCATTTGTTACCTCCCCCTCCTCCTCTCGTTGCATATTTCCGTATACCTATTACATGGCTCGTGATGCAATCTCAGACTCCCCCTCCCCCTAAAATGCTATGTCATTTAGGGACGATCCCTCAGCATTTATCAAGGATGCTGTCATGAAATTTGTCTATGAATAATTGTAATTGATTCTTCAGTTATTCCAAGTATTGTTTCAAAGATTTCTTTAGAAAATCAGTTTTGATTCTTTTTTCAATGGTCTAGGGTGTGAACAGAATTCTTCCAGGCTTATTTTGTTTCTGCAGGATTTTATCCATAAATTTCTCTAGGTAGTTTATGGTGTACTAAAATCCATTGTGTACAAATCCCTTCAGAAATAGTATAAGAAAATTTCAGAGAATTTCTTCAGAGGTATCTCCAGGAATTTTCCCGATGATTCCTTCATTAAACCCTTTAGGAAACCCTTAATAATTTATTGAGCGAACTCTTTAAGAATTCCACCTGTACCTGCTATTTGCGCAGGCATTTTTCAAGAGATTCCTTTAAAAATTCTTCTATTAATTTATACAGTAATCCCTTCAGAAATGTCTAAAGCATTATTATTATTTGAAGAGTTATTCTGAAAGTCTCTCATGATGTCTTAAAGGGGATATCGTAAGGTCTTTACCCGAGTAGTTGCCGGCTTAGAATAGCACTACGGACCACCTGTTCCGGGGGTAAAAGTCCACCAAACAGGTAACCCCAATCCAAGGTGTCAGGCGACCCGTGCTGAGGGATGAATGGTTGAGGGGGTCTAAAATATGCTCGATCTTTAACGGAGCCCGTAGCGTGGGTAAATCACCTTTTTGGGTTGCGTTGCGGCGAAAGATCTACCAAATCGAACCCTAGTCCTAACTGCTTCCAACTAGTGGAACAGCATATTTTAGTAATCAAAGGAAAAACACGTTGGTCCTCATTACATTTATACCTTGTTGAAAGTGAAAGGTCTCGGTTTTAGGTGTGGCCGAGATAGATCTAGAAACAAGGAAACATGGGTTAGTATTCCTAATCTTTTATTCGGTGTACACCGGTTTGAAACAGAAAGGACTAGGGTTCCGATGCATGGTCAATATCGATATAATTTCTTGACGTTCTCGTTAAGGGATCCGATTTTGACTGAAAAAGGAGCGTGTTAAAAGCGGAACCTATCAATCAGAATCTTTCCTTGCGATTATGTTGAAAATGACTACTGTAACAGAACCAAATACTTTATTACTTCTCAATGATGATAAAGTAATACGACATGCACTATACAAAGGACACAAGGTATACCACAATAGATCAAAATATTGGTCGCAGTGGTTATGTCCCGAACAGAGAAAAAAAAATCTTCTTTTGAGTATTCTCCAACGTTTTATCCTAGGCATCCATTCAAGAATTGCTTCAGAAGTAATTCCAGAAATTGTTTCAGGGAGTTTTGTCCACAAATTTTTCAAGAATTTCTTCTTAGTAGGAGTCTTTCAGGGATTCCTTAAAAAATTCTTCAGTAAATCCAGGAGAAATAACTGAACAAAGTCTGCAGCAATCTTACAAGAAATCTCAGGGGATATTTCTGAGCAATTTCAAGGAAAAAAATCTGTTGGAATTTCTGAAGGAATCATTGAAAGAAATTATCAAATAATTCTTGAAAAAATCCCTAGGAAGAATTTCCTAAGAGAATTCCTGTAGAATTTGTGAAGCAATTTTTTGAAAAAAAAATCTGAAAAACTTTATGGAAAAGCTTTTGTAGAAATCCTTGGCTGAAATTCCTGAAGAAATCCACAAAATTCTGAAGAAGTTTGTGGAGATAATATTATCTTCTCAAAGGAATTTCGGGAGGTGTCCCAGCAAGAATTGTTGAAGAAATCTTGAATAAAGTTTCTGTAGAAATCTGTAGAAATTCTTTTGAATAATGCTCTCTAGGAATATCTGAAGCAATCCCAATTCTTGCAGGAATTTCAGGAGGGATTTTCTACGAGGTGATGTTTTTATTATCGAACAGTTTGGGCTGAAGGGTCTCCGATTTTCATGAAAATTTCACCAGTAGACTATTTCTCCAAAAAATGCTAGAAAAAATTTCACGATATTCCAAAATTTTGTATAACACCCCAAACATAAAAAAAATCATATCACAAAAACTATGAATCGTAGAACAAAATTTTTTAGTGAAATCGACACCAAATTACTTCAGAAATTCAATAAAAATACATTGAGAAAAAAAATCTCGGAAATTTTTTCTCCATAGAGAAAAAAAAAACCTTTAAAAATGCTGATAAAAGTACCGTCTGTATCATAGATTATTTTCATTTTTTTCTAAGTGCAAAAACTAATGTTCTTCCTATCGTTCTTTGACGCCAACAATGTAATCTCTTGCCGTTTTTGAAATGTACCCGTTGCAACATATTTGCTTAGCAACGAGAAAATGACATACGCTAATTGCAACGTAACTTTAACACCAACGTGCATTACAGTACACTGCCAGCACAGCTATAACACTTTAAACACAACAGCTTATGAAATGCTGAAATTAATAAATTTGTGACTTAAAAGCGTTGCAAATAACAAGTTTACAAAGAGCAAACGCATATTTGAACACTCTCGGGGAAGAGCAATTGACGAAAAAAGAGTGTAAATTGCTGCGACATATGATGCACATAATTGGAGCGTGCACAGATAAAAATATTATTACATGCAATAATATAAAAATAAAGTTAAAATATTCAACAAATTTGCAGTCGAAACTCACGTCACGATAAAAACAATGAGGATTACACGGCACGTAAACTTCATTTTAGTCATGTAAACTTCTCGCTATATTGGTTTACATGGTATATCATGAAAATTTCCGTCATATGTCATGTAATTACTCTGAGACATGCTGAAGTACATGACATATAATGGAAGTTTACATGATATTTCATGAGTTTTACATTACATGTCATGTAAACTTCTGTGAAATCCTACACACCTATTATGTGCATTATATGTCACAGTAAATTACACTATTCTTTCGATCTGTGTGGGATATCAAAGATGTTTACATGACTTATCATATAAATGTCATAAAATATCATGTTAATTATGTGTTATTATATGCAATGTTATTCTGCAGCTATTACATGACATATAACACAAATTTACATGATATATCATTTAAACCATCATAACACGAAGTTTTCATGGTAAAAATGAAGTTTGCATGACGTGTAAACCTCATTATTTTTAGGGGCTGTCCATAAACCACGTGGCCATGGGAGGGGGGGGGGTGGGGTTTCGGCCAATGATCATTTTGTATGGACAAATTAAAAATTTTGTATGGACAAATGACCACGTGGGGGGGGGGGGTTGAAAAGTCCCAAAAAATGACCACGTGGTTTATGGACAGCCCCTTATCTGTGTGGTGTCCCACACTTATATGAGAAACATAAAATTTGAAAAACGCCACGTCTTGACTAATGAAGTCAGGGAAGTTTCCATTACGGCACGGTAAAGGCTGGGTATGCTGCGCAATTCAGATCCCATTGTGATCCACTAGCCTCTGCCCAGCAACTCCTATCCCTACCTCCACGCGGTACCGGCCGGAAACTACACAGATAAAAATAATGAGATTTACATGTCATGTAAACTTCATTTTAGTCATGTAAATTTAGTGTTATGATGGTTTACATGATATATCATGTAAATTTGTGATATATGTCATGTAAACACTCAGAGTCATGCTGAATTACATGACATATAATGAAAATTTACATGACATTTTATGACTTTTACATGATATATCATGTAAACTTCTGTGATATCCCACGCTCCAATTATGTGCATCATATGTCACAGAATTTTACACTCTTTTTTCGATCTGTGTATGAGCAACCTTAGGGAAGATCGGGTAATCAACCCCGGTGGGAACTTTGGTCGTAGGCTGACAGCGTCTGATCCCCATGTTAGGGGCGGCTGATCTACGTCCGAGCGCCAGGGAAGGACTCTAAGCTCAACTGTGCACTATGGTCCTCCGGAGAGTAGGGGGTTGGTGTCAGGCCCTACGAGCCAGCCGTAAAAAAACCATTGTAACAGAAAATCAGCAACAGAATAATACGAACCGAGAACAACGGAAACGACCCCAGCGAACAAAAAGGACTTGCGATTGGAAACTCGGTACGTGGAACTGCCGATCTCTCAACTTCATTGGGAGCACCCGCATACTCGCCGATCTACTGAAGGACCGCGGGTTCGGCATCGTAGCGCTGCAGGAGGTGTGCTGGACAGGATCCATGGTGCGAACGTTTAGAGGTAATCATACCATCTACCAGAGCCGCGGCAACACACGCGAGCTGGGAACAGCTTTCATCGTGATGGGTGATATGCAGAGGCGCGTGATCGGTTGGTGGCCGATCGACGAAAGAATGTGCAGGTTGAGGATCAAAGGCCGATTCTTCAACTTCAGCATAATAAACGTGCACAGCCCACACTCCGGAAGTACTGATGATGACGAGGACGCATTTTACGCGCAGCTCGAACGCGAGTACGATCGCTGTCCAAGCCACGACGTCAAGATCATCATAGGTGATTTGAACGCTCAGGTTGGCCAGGAGGAGGATTTCAGACCGACGATTGGTAAGTTTAGCGCCCACCAGCAGACGAACGAAAACGGCCTACGACTCATTGATTTCGCCGCCTCCAAAAATATGGCCATACGTAGCACCTTTTTCCAACACAGTCTCCCTTATCGTTACACCTGGAGAACACCACAGCAGACGGAATCTCAAATCGACCACGTTCTGATTGACGGACGGCACTTCTCCGACATTATCGACGTCAGGACCTATCGTGGCGCCAACATCGACTCCGACCACTATCTGGTGATGGTCAAACTGCGCCCAAAACTCTCCGTCATCAACAATGTACGATACCGGCGACCGCCACGGTACAACCTAGAGCGACTGAAGCAACTGGATGTCGCCACAGCATACGCGCAGAATCCCGAGGCCGCGTTGCCAGACGAGGGCGTGCTCGATGAGGCCCCTCTAGAGGACTGCTGGAGTACAGTGAAAGCAGCCATCAACGACGCAGCCGATAGCACCATCGGGTACGTGGAACGGAATCGACTGAACGAATGATTCGACGAAGAGTGCAGAACGGTTTTGGAGGAGAAGAATGCAGCGAGGGCTGTAATGCTGCAGCAAGGGACTCGACAGAACGTGGAACGTTATAAACAGAAGCGGAAACAGCAGACCCGCTTCTTTCGGGAGAAAAAGCGCCGCTTGGAAGAAGCGGAGTGTGAAGAAATGGAACTGCTGTGCCGTTCCCAAGAAACACGGAAGTTCTATCAGAAGCTCAACGCATCCCGCAACGGCTTCGTGCCGCGAGCCGAAATATGCAGGGATAAAGACGGAGGCCTCTTGACGGACGGACGTGAGGTGATCGAAAGGTGGAAGCAGCACTTCGATCAGCACCTGAACGGCGTGGAGAACGTAGGCACGGGATCCCACGGCAACGGAGGAAACGACGACGCCAGTGCAGCGGAGGACGGAAATGAACGAACTCCCACGCTGAGGGAAGTTAAGGATGCCATTCACCAGCTCAAAACCAACAAAGCAGCTGGTAAGGATGGTATCGCAGCTGAACTCATCAAGATGGGCCCAGAAAAGTTGGCCATCTGTCTGCATAGGCTGATAGTCAGGATCTGGGAAACCGAACAGCTACCGGAGGAGTGGAAGGAAGGGGTAATCTGCCCCATTAACAAGAAAGGCGATCATTTTGAATGCGAGAACTTCAGGGCGATCACTATTTTGAATGCTGCCTACAAAGTGCTATCCTAGATCATCTTCCGTCGTCTGTCGCCTAAAACATATGAGTTCGTGGGAAGTTATCAAACCGGCTTCATCGACGGCCGGTCGACAACGGACCAGATCTTTACCGTACGGCAAATCCTCCAGAAATGCCGTGAATACCAGGTCTCAACGCATCACCTGTTCATCAACTTCAAAGCGGCATACGACAGTATCGACCGCGCAGAGCTATGGTGAATCATGGACGTAAACGGCTTTCCTGGGAAGCTGACTAGACTGATTAAAGCAACGATGGACGTTGTGCAAAACTGCGTAAGGGTTTAGAGTGAACTATCTAGTTCACTCGAATCTCGTCGGGGACTGCGACAAGGTGATGGACTCTCATGCCTACTCTTCAACATCGCTCTAGAAGGTGTGATGCGACGAGCCGGGCTCAACAGCCGGGGAACGATTTTCACAAAATCCGGTTTGGAACGGTGGCAGAGCTGTACACCCGCCTGAAACGCGAAGCAGCAAAGGTCGGACTGGTGGTGAATGCCTCAAAAACAAAGTACATACTGGTAGGCGGAACCGAAAATGACCGGATCCGTCTGGGTAGTAATGTTACGATAGACGGGGATACTTTCGAGGTGGTGGAGGAATTAGTCTACCTCGGATCCTTACTGACGGCTGACAACAACGTGAGCCGTGAAATTCGGAGGCGCATCATCAGCGGAAGTCGGGCCTACTACGGGCTCCAGAAGAAACTGCGGTCGAAAAAGATTCACCCACGCACCAAATGCACCATGTACAAAACGCTAATAAGACCGGTAATCCTCTACGGGCACGAGACATGGACCATGCTCGAGGAGGACCTGCAAGCACTCGAAGTTTTCGAGCGACGCGTGCTAAGGACGATCTTCGGCGGTGTGCAGGAGAACGGTGTGTGGCGGAGAAGAATGAAGCACGAGCTCGCTGCACTTTACGGTGAACCCAGCATCCAGAAGGTGGCCAAAGCCGGAAGGATCTGGTGGGCAGGGCATGTTGCAAGAATGCCGGACAACGACCCTGCAAAGCTGGTGTTTGCAATTGATCCGGTTGGCACAAGAAGGTGTGGAGCGCAGAGAGCACGATGGGCGGACCAGGTGGAACGTGACTTGGCGAGCATCGGGCGCGACCGAGGATGGAGAGCGGCAGCCACGAACCGTGTATTATGGAGAAATATTGTTGATTCAGTTTTATCTTGAATTTGATGTAATACTAAATAAATAAATGAAAGTTTCCATTACGAAAAGTTCTTGGGTCGACCTTGAATCGAACTCATCATGGTCTCTCAAGTTACCCACGTGGTAACCACTTCATCTATATGGGATCCCCTGTTTTTACTCACTAAAACGAAAGTACACAGACGTGTGTACGGTTCACTCATTTTTTAATAAGAGTGCAAGAGCTTTCACCGTTGTGTCAGACTTTCACATTTACAATTTTAAATTCAGCAAGTGAACCTTTCTCGAAACATTTAGCACTTAGCGTTGACATTCATTATCACAAATCATTCAATGCAAAAACAGTTGTAAATTTTACTTCAATGCCAGCGCTAGTGCCACAAAAATAAATGTGTACATTTGACAAACCGGTCGGTGGAGCTGTACCACTTGTACACAAAAATAAATGTACTTGTCGTTCCACCTCCATTGCGAAATTATAATATAACATTATTAAATTGTTGAACTGTTCAAATATGTACAATGTCCCGTAATCGCTTTTTTAAATTTGCTCATCGAGTAAAATAAACTCACCTGCACCCAGACTAGGCCATCCCTTTTTCAATCTAGGTCGCTACTCGCCAGAGAATGCAAGCAAAAGGAAGTCAGTTACAGATCTATATATAGAGCGCAGGCAGGACACTTTTTCACGCTTCTCAGCTCGACTGCATCGGAGCCAGGCAGGGCAGGTCCATCCCACCAGTCAGCAACCAGCTACAAAGCGCACTCAAACAAGTCCTAGGTCCTCATGGCGACCTCTCCGGGTATCCTTATCGTACTGTCAGCACTCCATCCAGCACTAGTGCCGGCAATTCATTAAAATTCCAGCTCACCAACACAGACAGTCGTCATCGCTGCTGGGACTGGGAGTGGGAGCGGCCATCCCGTCATCATAGGTTACCAGTTCACGTCGGTTTAGCCTCTTACAACTTGCATATGGATGGATGGATGGAGGGGTGGTGAAAGTTCTCCTGTTCGTCATCGCGCGGCAAGATAACATGTAGTACGAAGCATCCATCGTGACATGAACGGTTCCTGGCCTCGTTCGTCCTCAGTGACAACATGTAGCTACGGCTCAAACGTTTGCCATTGTCTTATCTTTGCTGCAAAGTAGCGATTCGTTTAGTTAGAAGGGGAATCGGTTACAAATGCGCCGATTTATCACAATAAGTATATATCCTATTATAATTTATTGGATAGAAATCGAGGCATGAGTGCGATCGTTCGATAACATGTAAATTGATGAGATCTTTCCGATTATTTATTTGTAAGTTTTATTGTTATAACTATACATTTTTTTTATATTCGCAATTTTACCATCAGATCTATCGGAAGCTGTTTGAGATCGGAACGCTTTCCAAGTTGATGATAAGACAATAAAAAAAACTTGCTTGGTAGAGCACATTTTACCTCACCTTTCTCCACCTACTTATAGACTCTAGTTCTTCACGGTACCGACACTACTAGTTACAGCGGCAAGTGAGTGGGAGGCAGAACTCGCCGTATTTGTGTAACTGGTACCGACAGGAAGGCAGGCATTCGACGGCTGCTGGAAGGACACCATACGGATGCAGCAGCAAACCCTTTGAATCACGTATGAGTAATTAGTGAAAACGGGCAAATGATGTCAAACTAGTGCATTCTAGGGAAACTTAGATCGTAGGTAGGTTGGTCGCTCATCGTCAAACGAGGAATTGAAGTGAATATTTGATTAAGAGCAAGTTGAAGTTGCTTGCACGTGCACCTGAAATGAGTTTGTGTAAATTGCGAACTTTTGACATTACGCGCGTGCAATCGGTAATCAAATTTATTCTTCACATCAAATTAGTGATGTATTGAAGAAATATCTCATCACGCTTTTGAGTGGGTTGGCAAAGGAGACGTGTCATCACAAAACTCGTTTATAACGCAGAATTTAATTATGTAAATACTAAATAATGATCTTTAATCCGAATTTAAGAATTTCTCGATTATTTCCTTTTACTTAATGGGAAAAAAATATGGTATGTATTATATAAGATTAAGGCTTTTGAAACTTGATATTCATAAATACTTATTGATGTCTGAATGCATTGTACCAGTAGAGAAAGCAAAAGGTGGAAAAGCAAATACCTATTGTTTCAGAAAACTCGTTCCATTGCTAGTTCCAATACGGAGAATTCAAAACTAGATTCAATAAAGCCTGTTTGTGCAGCAGTTTCTATTGATTTCATAGACGATGCAACCAGAGCTGGCTCAAGGAAGAGATCAAGGCTGTTGGAACTATAAAGTTCCAAGCTTCTCATTGCATCACATTGGGATCAGCTACAGCTGATAACAACAAAATCACATAGGGGCTGTCCATAAACCACGTGGTCATTTTTTTGGGACTTTTCAACCACCCCCCCGCGTGGTCATTTGTCCATACATTTTTTTTATTAGTCCATACAAAATGGTCATTGGCCGGACCCCCCCCCCCCCCCCCCTCATGACCACGTGGTTTATGGACAGCCCCATAGCTTGTTTTTATATCATAGTTTGTTATTGTTAACTTATCAAAATATATCTTTTAAATAACATGTTTTGTTGGGCAATCTTATTTTTTTATGTTCAAGTTATTGGGATATATCCACAAGATAACATTTCAATAATATATTTTGTTGTAGAACAAGTTTAGTTATTATTCTACTATAGAGAATGTACAAATATGTGATAAACAATAGCACAACAATAACAACTACACAAATTTCCTGTTATTAGGTTGTGATTGATC
Organism: Aedes albopictus; assembly: GCF_035046485.1. Lineage (NCBI taxonomy): Eukaryota > Metazoa > Arthropoda > Insecta > Diptera > Culicidae > Aedes > Aedes albopictus. The sequence continues at coordinate 199,738,228 of NC_085137.1, read as the reverse complement.
TAACAAAACATGTTATTAAATTAGTCTTCCAGAAACATTTTTTTGTTATGATATTTGTTATTTTGTCGCTTATGACAGACAAGTTTATAACATAATATGTTATGCTAATAACATAAAAAATACTGATTCCAGTATTCAGTTCTCTCTCTCTTCTCTTCGTGGCGTAACGTCCTCACTGGGACAAAGCCTGCTTCTCAGCTTAGTGTTCTATGAGCACTTCCACAGTTATTAACTGAGAGCTTCCTCTGCCAATGACCATTTTGCATGTGTATATCGTGTGGCAGGCACGAAGATACTCTATGCCCAAGGAAGTCAAGGAAATTTCCTTTACGAAAAGATCCTGGACCGACCGGGAATCGAACCCGTCACCCTCAGCATGGTCATGCTGAATACCCGTGCGTTTACCGCTTCGGCTATATGGGCCCGTTCAGAATTCAGTTATTAGGCCAAAATAACATAATTTATTATGCTGTAGATATTTTCTTCTGCTCGGGCAATCCAGAAAAAGGGTTGAATAGATTTATCTTATTGCCGAAGCGGTATTCAGAAAAACCATACTGTGGGTAACGGGTCGGTCTAGGAACTAGACAAAATTAGGTTTGTTGTTGAGCATTGGGCTACTAGATGGTGAAGCTCATATTGTTGCATTTGATGTGTATGCCAGCAAAACCGTTCTTTTTGGTTCGTCGGTATAGTTTTTTTTTTTCATTCGATTTTTATTTATGTGCATTTTTACCTAAGCTAAGTCCACACTCCGTCAGTACAGTGATTTCCCGATTTTGTCAGCCCCTGGTAGCATTTTGGGCTGACAAAATCGGGTACCTGACAAAATCAGGACATTTTTTAAAATCATTTTTTATTCATGAAAACAGAGACGGAGATAGGTGTGGAGGGTCTGCTTTGGGTTCGTTCAAATATTACGTAACGTCAATTTTCAGCGCTGTGTTACCCTTCATACAAAATTTTAAAATTTCTCTTTCATAAAATAGTTACGCGGTTGAGGGATAGCGTATAGGGTCCAAAATTGCCAAATTTTGCGTTACGTAATATTTGAACGAACCTTTTGTGGTAAAAATAAATTGAAAGGGTGCTCAGGGCACCGAAAAAATATGGTAGTTTATGTTCTGTTACGTGGTACTTCTCTCGCATTCTTTCCGTGAAACTAGCTATTAGAGAAACGGAGGCATAACGCTCCCCAAAAATAAAAGCCTTTACACAATTTCATTATATTGTCGATGTTTCTTTCAGATGCAAGTAAACTAGATCTGAAAACGTTCAGCCGAGAATGCCTGGTACTGTAATTTGGGGTAACATTGATCAACATTGACGATCTTTCTTGATAAATTTTCTTGTTTAAGCAAGCGTTACATGTTTTTATATTTTAAAAACAAGTACTGACTCTCTGAGTATGTGTAAAGCTACTTTAAAAAGTATTTGAAACTTTAAAACATGTTTAAATAGGCTTTTTATTCTAATTTCTGATTTTGTAGATTTGGGGTAACAATGTTCGTTTGTGATGAAAGTGTCCTTACTTATTAAACTTGGGATCCCTTTCGTCAGAAGTTCATTCCGGATATCTCCTAAAATTTCGAATTCCTCCAGAAATTCCCTCCGGGATTCTCACGAAACATTTCGGAATTCCTCAAAGAATTTAAACCGGGATTCCTCCACAAATTTCTGCCGGGATAACTCCAGGAGTTCTTTCCAAGATTTTTCCAAGACTTTTTTCCTAGATTCTTCAAAGTTTCAAGTTTGAAAGTTTCTCAACCCCTTAGTTAGATATTACCTCGCTTTTCCTAGAACAATCAAAGCATGCCAGCAAGGAATTGGGGTGTCGCGAAACGAGTTTGAGAAGCTATGTCTTGGTTGGAGGAATACCTGTAAGGAACTCCTGGAGGAATCATGGAGGGAACTTGTGGAGGAATCCCGGAGAAACTCTTGGATGAATCTCAGAAAGAACTCCTGGATGAATCCCGGAAGAAACTCCTGCTAAAATCTCTGAAGGAATTCCTGGAGGACTTCCAGAAGGAACTCCCGGATGAATCTCGGAAGGGAATTCTGGAAGGATATCCGAAGGAACTCCTGGAAAAATCTCAGAAAGAACTCCAGCAGAAATCTTGGAAGGATTTCCCGGAGAAATCCCCAAAAGAACTTCTGGAAGAATCATGGAAGGAACTCCTGGTTTAATCTCTGAAGGAATCCTAGATGCAACTAGTGGAGGATTTGGAAATAACTCCTGAAGAAAATCCTGGAGGAATCTTGGAAGGAAAGAATCATGTAAAGAATTCTTAATGGAAAATCCTCAGAAGGAATTATAGGAGAATTACGAGAATGTGAATCGGCATGATTGTATTTTTTCAACAGATCACTTCAGAATGAAAACAAACAAGCATTAATGTACACAAGAGTTTACGGCATTACGAGTTGTGTACATGTACACTCCCGTTCAAAAGTTTGGGGTCACCCCCTCAAAAACATGTCATTTTTAGGCCCATATCTCCGCCAATTTGCGTCCGATTTCAAAACCCTAGGTTTCATTCAAAAGATAATAAGTCAAAGAAACTTTGAACATGATTTAAAAGAAACTTTTTCAAAAAAAATTGTATGTAAACTTAACCCAAAGTTGCCAAATTTTCTAAAAAATGAATATAAACTTACGGCAGTGTCGCTGGAAGTTGGGTCGACCAAATTTTAAGATGAGAGCGGTAATATGACCCATTTTCTATTAGCTTTCAACTGCTTTTTACAGAACTTAGCTAAAAAATCTAGAAAAAAAGTTATTAAGTAAATTAATCCTTGATGTCATCGACCAAAAGTTTGGGGTCACCCCTCAAAATGCTGTATCGGCCAAAAGTTTGGGGTCACTATCGTAAAACATGGAAAAGTGATTTGTTGATATCTTTGTCATCTTTCACTCAATTTTAATTTTTCTTGGCTTATTTGAAACAAAATGAATGATACTTACTGCATAGACATTGAACCACACATATTTGTTGAAATTTACATACTAAAACTTAACGTAAAGTTGCCTCATTTTTTGAAGCGTGGTAAAATGTACTAACTTTACATAACATTTTTATTTACAAAAATCGTTAAATACGTTAAGTTGAAGACATCAAACGTAAATTTAGTTAATTATCTTTGAAATGAGCCAAAAATAATTAAAATTGAACTATAGATGACGAAGATATCACCAAATCACTTTTCCATGTTTTACGAAAGTGACCCCAAACTTTTGGCCGATGACATCAAGGATTGATTTACTTAATACCTTTTTTTCTAGATTATTTAGCTAAGTTCTGTAAAAAGCAGTTGAAAGCTAATAGAAAATGGATCATATTACCGCTCTCATCTTAAAATTTGGTCGACCCAACTTCCAGCGACACTGCCGTAAGTTTATATTCATTTTTTAGAAAATATGGCAACTCTGGGTTAAGTTTACATACAAAATTTTTTGAAAAAGTTTCTTTTAAATCATGTTCAAAGTTTTTTTGACTTATTATATTTTGAATGAAACCTAGGGTTTTGAAATCGGACGCAAATTGGCGGAGATATGGGCCTAAAAAAATGACATGTTTTTGAGGGGGTGACCCCAAACTTTTGAACGGGAGTGTATGTCAAAGCGGGAGAGGAAATTATGATAACAGTTCATCAAAATCTCTAGAACTCGAGGCCTGACTTCAACCAAAACATCCCGATTACTCAGGAATCTAGTACAGTGGTTCCATGTAGGTAAATATGTGATTACATATTATGTACAGCTCAATGAACTCAAGGCCTGCCGTCAGCCAAGCCATTCCAGGTACTCAGGAATCTAATCGAGAATTTTACTTACTTCTGTTTGATATAGTATTAGCTTCTGGAACTAATTGCTGTTCTCCGTGTTCAAATAGCTATAATTGTAGTCCATTTATGGTTCTCGGAAGTTAAGACATGACTTCAATCAGATCGTCCAAAACATTCAAGTACTTACGTGATACTCGTGGACTACAACTCGTAGCGTTGAGTTTACGTCGAATGGAATATCCGCCTCCACTGATATTGGTCCTGATCCAATCGCTTTCCGTCGCCCTGAACGTTTAGAGTACTAAGGTCCTCATCAACTGCAAAAAGCCAGCGAGCGCACGGCCTTCCACAAAGCCGACGAACCCTTTGCTGGTTATCTACTGAATATCATTATTAATAATATTTACTAAAGTCACTTTACCATTCTTGTGGCATTCATGTCCGCATATGATTCTAGCTTGTCATTTCTCCGGCATACGAGCTACGTGCCCAGCCCACCGCAACATGCCGTGTTATATTCGCTTCACTATATCCATCTGGTATAGTGGTACTTGGTACAATTCGTAGCTAATGCGACGCCTCCGAATGCCATCCTCCAGTTTACCGTCGAGTATAGGTGAATCCAACGGAAGCTAACGATCCCTCCGCATCTGGTGGCAGGAATGAGAACCCTATGAAAAACGTGACTCCGCCAAAATTTGCCATGGCGCAGCATGGGCAAAGTGCACTTTTTTCACTTTTTCGTATCGAATTCCGCATCGTAGAGAAACAAACGAGCACTTTTTGGAAAGAAAATTTAACTCTCTTTCAAATGCGCTTAGATCCGGTAGGTACTTACGAACATTTTATGTGATTAAATTGAGGAGCTCTTGCTATGCCTCCGGCGGGCGATCTTCCGGATTTTTTATTAGCTGGCCAATCCGGTATCTGTCGGCGTGGGCATCAAGAATGATGATAATGGAAGCCATTGCAAATGGCAAATAGCAATTTCTAGAGCAAATAATGAGTAAAATTTGACGACAAAAAATTGACTTTTTTATGTAAACAAACGATTTTCTCCTTGTCTCACCAAGCGCCTCTACAATTGGCGGTAATCTTTTTTTTTTCCTTCTAAACCATAGGGGGATAATCTTCTTCTTCTTCTTGGCGTAACGTCCTCACTGGGACAAAGCCTGCTTCTCAGCTTAGTGTTCTATGAGCACTTCCACAGTTATTAACTGAGAGCTTCCTCTGCCAATGACCATTTTGCATGTGTATATCGTGTGGCAGGCACGAAGATACTCTATGCCCAAGGAAGTCAAGGAAATTTCCTTTACGAAAAGATCCTGGACCGACCGGGAATCGAACCCGTCACCCTCAGCATGGTCATGCTGAATACCCGTGCGTTTACCGCCTCGGCTATATGGGCCCTGCCCATATAGGGGGATAATCTGCACAACAGACACCCTAACAGAAGGTTAGGGTAGTGTAGGTCTGACAGGCCGTCTTCTACAACAAAAGTAAAATCCAGGACTACTCTCTCCTCGTACCCACTAAACCATTCCTATGGTCGCCAAACCCTACGTCTCTCCGGAACCACCAAGAAGGTATTGCTTCAGAGAGGGGTTAGTGCACATCGCACCCACAAGGTTAGCTGCGTAGCCTGCAGCAACGAACATCGATAACTCGCTTTGTAGAGTCCATCACGGTAGCATGCTGACGCTTAGCCAGTTTCCCGAGTGGTCCTCGCCACTCCCTTTGTCCTCGGAAGGCGGGCAGGGTCAACCCCGCCCGCGCCCTACTGCTGAGCGGACATCAAGAACTGATGCCTACGTGCAACCCGATCTGACCTGCCCGTAAGGAAGGGTATCACTACCCTTCAGGCCCTATCAGATGCACCCGTAGGTTGCAGACAGCAGGAGCTCACCTACCCCGACCATTGCCGGGGACCCCTTTCCAATCGCGGGCTCGGATCCCACCCAGTAGACCGACGCCACGACAGCACCGCTACCGGGACTTCCTCTCCGCGGCCACTTAATCGTTGTAAGGGTCGATCTCGACCGCAGGGCACCGGTATGACCTACGAAGCCGACTCCGAACTCCTGGACCACCTCTTGTACTACATCTGGACTAGCCATTCTCCGAGTCCACGCGCCACCTCCTCTGTAGCTCCCAGACGATGTGGGTAATAGCCGTTGAAACGGCGTTCCAGTCAAACTCATCCCTACACATCCTCTGGACCAAGTTGTCCGGAGTTGTGTCCTCCCCGCATGTGGCAAGCAGTCTTCAAAGATCATCATTACGAGCGCGAGTTTTAAAAAGCATGCTTTGAAAAATATCATTTCTTTGCGTTCAATTCAAAACTTCGCATTTTATTGCTCCTGTGCTCACTTGATTGAAAATAATGCATCATTGATTCAAATCATTTGAGTAATTGAACGCGTAGGTAGTTGTCCACACTTCCCATAAAAGCAACACTACCCCCTTGGGAAAATGTCACTACAGGCCAAATTGAAGCCCATTTATAAACTGCGGATCGCAGCTCCATTTGTGATCTGGCCTCACAGCATTTGCCGACCGAAAACCACCGCAAGAAAACCATGATCCGGAGAAGCAGAAGCTAAGCATAATGTCTAGGTTCCTCACCATTTCAAAACTCCCCTACTCCTCTACTCTGCTATGCTCTGGTATCCGGGAGACAAAATACGGGTTTGTGTGTCCACCCCGGAAGTGGCCGTGTCTTAGACGAGCTGCTTGGGCTAATCTGGAACGTTTAGTTTTTCTCAGGGTCCAACAGTACATAGTACGTCTCAACGTATGTGCCACAATTTTGGCATGCGTCGACGTGGGGCTTTTCAAGCAATTGTGAAAAAGTAATTATTTCCAATAATTGAATTACTAAAAAAGGAAGCAATGTGCTACTGTAGTGATTTCCTGAGTTTAGGCTATGTTCTGTAAAAGATCGATTTAAGATTTCACCCAACTTGATGAATCAATATGAGTATGTTTTATTCAAATACAGAGTCGCAGGGCAATCAACATGATTTATTGTAAAAATGAGTCAAATGTGAAGGTTTCACTACAAAGGCCGAATCAGGAAATGAGCACCGTCGATGAAAGGGATCTAGAAATGCACGGATTCTGATCTGATACCACACGCGACATCTCTCGAAGCCATGCTCCAATGTTCAGTTACTCGCTGTAATGTACAAATTCTGAAAATGACAAGAAATTTAAGGCATCTTTACAACACTTATGAATTGAACTCTTCTTCTTCTTCTTCTTCTTCTTATTTCTGGCGAGCCGACACCGTTCGGCATCAGCTCTAGTTTAACGTCCGCCTATTTCTGGTACTAAGCCTAAACACGGACGGTCAGGGAGACATCCACACACACCTGACACCCTACATATCGAACCCATCAACACATGGGCCGGGACCTACGGCTTTACTTCCTATCCGAGGGAAGGCGTGATCAGATATTTTTGTCTCAGAAATACCGACGGCGTCGACTAGGATTGAACCTAGACCGACTAGGGTGAGAGGCAACCACGCTTACCACTACACCACCGACGCCGCTAGAATTGAACTCAATATTCAGCTACGACCGTTACTTCTGACAGACTGTCATTCATAGACAGTAAACATTTTCGGTCGCGGCAACCCTTTGTGAGCTCGCTATGGAATATGAACCGTTGCTAGGCCTACCCTATATGTTTATTAGCTCTTGAGGCGAGCCCTCCCAGTAGGAATGATTTAGATCAATGATGCAGTATTTTCACGAAATGATAGGCGCAAATCAAAGCATTGTTGATTTGAAAAATTGGGAGCATGCATTCTCCTGCTCCTAGTTTTTCAAATCAAAGCAGCGCAATGCAAATGAAATTTTGAAGACTGGTGGCAAGCATGCGGTCACGCATCGTGCGAAAACGCGGGCACACGAACAAAACGTGTTCCGCCGTTTCCTCTAAACCATTGCACACTGGGCATTCGGGAGAATCCGCATGCCCGAAACGGTGTAGATACTGTCGGAAGCAACCATGACCTGTAAGGACCTGTGTCAGGTGGAATGTGACTTCCCCATGGCGCCTATTAATCCAACTATCTACCCTCGGTATCAACCTATAGGTCCACCATCCTTTGGTGGAACTGTCCCACGCGCGCTGCCATTTGACCATAGAGGCCATCCTGACAGTCCTGCGTATGCCTCTTGTGCCGCGCATTTCGAAGCACTCCATGTCCTCACTGATAAGAATGCTGATAGGCACCATACCAGTAATGACGCAGAGAGCGTCGTGTGACACGGTACGGTACGCGCTCGCAACCCTCAGGCACATAAGCCTGTAAGTACTTTCCAGCTTCCGTCGGTAGCATTTAGTACTTAGCGCGGTGCCCCACGCCGGGCCGCCATACCTAAGTATGGATGTAGCAACACTAGCCAGAAGCTTGCGCTTAGTGGCGTACACCGCAGAGCTATTGGACATCATCCGGGACAGTGCCGCAATAGCTGTGGAGGCTCTTTTACAGGCATCATCGACGTGGCTACCGAAGGTAAGCTTATCGTCGATCATCACGCCCAAGTGTTTGACGGAGCGCTTTGACAGGATAGTACAGTCTCCTACACTGATCTCCGTCTGCTGCTCCGACTTCAGGTTGTTAACAACCGTCACCTCTGTCTTGTGGTGAGCCAGCTCCAGTTTCCTGGACCGCATCCACGCCTCCACAACCTTGATCGAGTGGTTGGTAGTCAACTTTACCTCCTCGATCGTTTCACCGTAGACTTCGAGCGTAATGTCGTCGGCAAATCCGACAATCACCACTCCCACTGGATACTCTAACCTCAACACCTCGTCGTACATGACATTCCATAACACCGGACCCAGGATGGAACCTTGCGGGACTCCTGAGGTTATGTGAAAGCACTTCCGATCCACCTCCGTGTCGTAGACTAGTACACGATTCTGAAAGTAACTTCCGAGAATCTTGTACAGGTACTCCGGTATCCCCAGACGCAAGAGCGCATCGGCAATAGCAGACCAGCTGGCGCTATTAAACGCATTCCTTACATCCAGAGTCACTACCGCGCAAAAGCGAATTCCCCTCCTCTTAGGCTCGAGTGCTTTCTCGGCGGTTTTTGTAACCGACAACATAGCGTCTACGGTGGACCTCCCCTTCCGGAAGCCGTACTGGTTACTCGAAAGACCATTTTCGCCCTCGGTGAACCGCAACATTCTATTGAGGATGATCTTTTCGAGCATTTTCCCCGCCGTGTCAATCAAGCATATTGGTCTATATGCCGACGGGTCTCCGGGTGGTTTCCCCGCCTTTGGCAATAGTACCAGGCTCTGCCTCTTCCAAGCTTCTGGGAAAACTCCCTCGTCCAGGCATTTCTGCATAGCAGACCTGAACATCTCGGGAGCCTCTGCAATAGCTACTTTTAAGGCCAGGTTCGGAATTCCGTCCGGACCTGGGGCCTTACCTACGCTAAGGGACTTAGCTATCCCCGCAAGTTCCACATCGGTGACCCTCTCCTCATCGCCAGCCCCAGTCCCCGGTTGTCCTACGAAAGGAGGCCAAGGACTAGGATCATGACGCGGAAAAAGTCCTCCAATGATCCCCTCCAACATCTCTGGAGATTGCTCTGTAGGAGCCATCACACCTCTCGTCTTGGCCATAACGATCCTGTAGGCGTCACCCCACGGGTTCGTATTGGCACTCTGACAGAGACCCTCAAAGCAAGCCTTTTTGCTTGCTCTTATCTCGGTCTTAAGCGCGGCTTTTGCAGCGGCGAACACCACCCGCCGTTCGTTTCGCTCTTCCTCTGATCGTGCTCGCTGCATCCGCCGCCTAGCCCGTAGGCAGGCGCGGCGCAGGTCCGCAATCGCGTCGGTCCACCAGTAAGCCAGTGGCCTCCCATTTCTAGGGTGGACTCGCCTAGGCATGGTCGCATCACACGCACGTGAGAGCACCGCTACCAGCTCGTCGCCGTCTAAACCGATTAAGTTTCGCTCACGGCGGAGCGCCTCCCTAAATACCCCTTCGTCGAAGTATGACGTCTTCCACCTGCGAGGGCTTGGCCTTGGCCTAGCCGCCTCTTCTTCTATCCACTGTCTGCTGTTATTGTAGTCGATACTGTAGCGAACCGCCAGGTGGTCGCTGTGAGTGTAGCCATCATCTACTCTCCAGTTCGAACTACTTGTTAGGCCAGGACTACAAAAGGTCACGTCAATAATTGACTCCGCTCCGTTTCGACTAAAGGTACTCTTGGTACCGACATTAGCCAAGTCGACATCTAAGATGGCCAGTGTTTCTAGCAGGATCTGACCCCGCTGGTTCGTGAAACGGCTTCCCCATTCCACGGCCCAGGCATTAAAGTCGCCCGCTATTACCACCAGCCTTCGCCCTGTTAGCACGGTCGTTAAGCGGTCCAGCATTTGCGTGAACTGCTCGATCGGCCACCGCGGAGGCGCATAACAGCTACAGAAGAAGACCCCGTTTACTTTGGCGACCACGAAGCCCTCATAGGTAGTAGAAACCAACTCCTGAACGGGGTATTTACCCGTCGTCCATATCGCCGCCATTTTTCTGGTCCCATCCGCGACCCATTCGCCGTTGCCGGCGGGTACTCGGTATGGGTCCGATATGATGGCGATATCCGTCTCCCACTCAGAAACTGCCTGACAAAGCAGTTGCTGAGCCGCATCACAGTGGTTCAGGTTCAGCTGCGTTACCTGCACTGTGATTTGTTGTTCACTGCGGCTTTCTTGAAGGCCGGGCACCTTGGACCACCCATCGGATGTCTGTTGTTCGAGGATTTCCCGGTACAGATCATGCAGATGGGCGGACTCGTGCAGCTTTGGGCCTTATGACCTTCAGCGCCGCATCGCCTACACAGTTTGCGCCTGTCGGGGCCTTTGCAGTCCCACGACTTGTGTCCTGGTTCCAGACACCTGAAGCAAACCTCTGATGGCTCGTGGAATGTCAGGTGACATACACACCAACCCACCTTTATGCTCCCTACTTTAACGGACTTTTTGACGTCCGCCACAGGTAGTTGAACCAAAGCTATCTGTGTCCCTGCTGGCCCTTTCCGTAGCTTAACGGCTGCGGCGGCCACCTGCACATCGCACTGTTGCCGCAGTGCCGTGACGAGCTCTTCCACTTCGGTGATCTCATCGATGTCCTTAACCTTCACAGTCGCCTCATGTGTCAGAGCCCTCACTTGCACACCCTCACCAAGGACCTCTTCTGCCAGCCTCTTATAGGCGGCGCCCTTGTGCTCCTTCTGGCGCTTCAGCTCCAGGATCATCTCGCCCGTACGAGTACGTCTAATACTGCGTACGTCGGCTCCAAGACCCTCAAGCTTGGCGTCGCTTCGCATAATCTTCAAGACGTCCGAGTACTTGGACTGTTCCGTCTTGATGACGATAGCGTCGCCTTTCTCGCGCTTGGCACCTGCCCTCCTACGCCTTGGCTTGGCGTCCTGCGCTACTACCTGTGGATTCGCCTTCTTCTTCCTCTTCCGCTCTACCTTCGTCCAAGGGGGGTCCTCCCCTTGGATCGCCCTACTCTGTGGCTGTTGAGGGCCCACTAGCGGTCGCAACCCCTTGTTCCCATCGTTCCGGGACGGGCCAGCCTTTTCAGGCCCACCCTTCCCAGCTTTCCGGGAACCCTGGCTGGGGTCCGACCTTCCGGCATTATTACCGACTCGCCTGGCCTTGCGGGCACCGCCAGACAGCTCCTCGCCTGACGGTTGCCTCGCCCGCTTCTGCGATTGCTTGCCCCGTTTGTCGCGAGCAGTCGCTTCCGCCTTATTCGGAGTGTGCGGTAGTTCGGCAGCAGCAAAGTTTCGCGCGCTCGCTTTGCTAGATTTTTGCGATTTTTTTCCTCTTCCCTCTGCGGGGCTCCGACGACGGGATGCCAAGCAGTCAGTAGTGTGCGGTAGTTCGGCAGCAGCAAAGTTTCGCGCGCTCGCTTTGCTAGATTTTTGCGAGAGTGAGTTTTTGGAGGCAAAGTGTACAGGCCGCGTTTTCATTCGGTCGTCGTCGTCGTCTATTTGACTGCTCATCTTCGTACGGGGTGATTTAGTGAGTTTTTGGTGGCAAAGTGTACAGGCCGCGTTTTCATTCGGTCGTCGTCGTCGTCTATTTGACTGCTCATCTTCGTACGGGGCGGTTTATGATACGATAAATGCAACAAACAACATTTTTTGCGATTTTAGTCAACAGACATTGAAATGTTCGTCACGTCAAGTGTCGGCCCAAGTTCCAAAGCCACGTTGGTTCAAATCACTTTATTTTCTCTTTCGTTAATTTTCGCACTTCGAAAACTATCTGATTGGTTCGTCATCTTCGATGTCGGCATGTGTTTTGTTTTAGTCCAAATGAAAATAAGTGGTTTGATATTAATAGGGTTGCATGAATCACTCCACTTACCAAAGTGAACTCATATCATGCGCCCTTTCCCCTCCCCACTAACAAAAAGTCCTTCCCATGACAGACGTGGAGACGCAGAGGTGATCTCGGTCTTTAGTAAGCAACGCACGTCATAATAACATTCCTTTCCTTCCTCGATGACCGTAAGGACGTGGCCGGCGCCGTTATTGACCTAATAAAGTTTGGAATTCTCGAAGATGCACATTGAGGACGGTAAGCTACTCCCAAGCTCCGTCTGTTGGTTCCTTGTACAACTTCGATTGTTCTGGTCAATCACGGAGTAGCAACTACGAATAGTACGGTCATCTATGCTCATGCTCATGCTCAGCAGTCGCTTCCGCCTTATTCGGACTTCCTGCGAAGGAGAAGGCCTCCGTTTGGGTAAACTTCGGCACTTTCTCATTTGCAGGCTCCGCTGCTGCAGCAGTCAGCAACGCGAGTGCCGCGTGCTCCTGCTTGGCATCGTCGATCGACGCCCTAAGTCGAAGCAAGGCCGTTTTCAGGTCCTTGCTTATGTTCGACTTAGTGGACGCAAAGTCGATGATTTTGCCAAGCTGCTGCTCAGCCACCTCTATTGCGGACCGTCCTTTGGATCCTCGGTTGACGGCCCTCAACAACCACGCTCCGTCCATAACCTCCACCGGCTGGCTTGCCGGGAAGTGGATTGGAGCACCCACGCTTGAGCTGCGTACGCAACTCCCAGCGCCTATCTCCTCACTTCTCCTTGTCGGAGATCTCATCAACCCGCTTCTTGCGAAGGGGTTGATCCCACCACTATTTCCACCTAGATTCTGATTTTTATTTGACTTCATGATTAAATCCCACGAGTAGCACGGGAAAGAATGTCCACCACGCCAGAGCCCTGCATTAACGCGGTAAGGGACAGCTTACTGTGGGGGGTGCCCAGGTACCCCACAGGCTCCGTTAAAGATCGAGCATCTTTTTCACCCCCTCGATCACTCATTCCTCAGCACGGGTCGCTTGACACCTTGCATTGGGGTTAGTAGTCCTATTCTTAGCCGGCGACTACGCGGCTGACTCGCAAGCGGGGGGGTGCGTCAGGCCCCAGGACTTTCGTCCCTGCTGCCCTTAATTGGCGGTAATCTGGATTAACCTATTGTTCGTAGCACTGTACGTTCGGTGACTTCTCTCAACTTCCACGATTCATGGCCGTATAAAGCAACCAGAAGAATCACAGTCCTGTACAACGCGAGTTTTGTTTTCGTTTGCAGCCTACGGAACTTCAGCTGGATTCGCAAACCTAAAAACGCCCGATTTGCAGCCGCAATCCAACTTCTCACCTCGCATGTAACATCATTATCGCACGTCACAAGAGAACCAAGATAAACAAATTCGCCCACAGAATCAAACCTTTCACCATCTAGCACCACTACTATAACCGGACCGACGCAATCATGTAGGGTCTGGTACTATTTGGCCAGGAGCACGTATTTTGGGCACTTGCTGCTATAACTTAGTCAATTTTGAACTTGAATTTTTTTGTTTTTCATATAAGTGTGGGCCACCCTAGTAATTGTACTCCCAAAATTTATCGAGTATCTGCCGCAGGGTTAACATCTTATCCATCGTTGATCGGTCCTCACGAAAATCCGCCTGGTATTCGCTGACGAAGGACTCCTCAATCGGACTCAACCTGTCGTCCAAGGAGCTGCTTAAATAGCATTCTGAGAATAAGTGGATATCCCAGCCCCCTATTCAGTTGGATCTCATTGCAGTTCATACCAGTTCAGATCAATCACGGAGGAGAAAATATTGACATGTACATTGTACAGTCAATCTAAACTAAGCTAATTGATCAAACTCTGTTGCGATTCTTCGAGACGTGTGCTATCGTTCATCTGTGAGATGAAACATAGTGATATTGGCAACATTTTTATCCAAAAAACCGTCTACAAAACATATTTTAGTCAAACCATTCTCTAAACAGAGCACATCAAATTTTTCAAAACCACAATTTTATAATTTTTAAAGGGGGGGTTACATAACTTCTACATAGTCCATATTTATAATATAAGCCAAAATAACGCATAAATTGAAAAAAGCACAAAACTATTTATCGATTTTGGCAACACCCTAGGCAACACCCCATTTTGACAATATGAAATTCCCCTCGTATTGCCAAAATCGGGTAGGAGCAGTAACAGTATTTGGTATAACTAAACACATCTTTTGAATATTCGTTATTTTTACCATCTTTTCATTTATTAAAAGCTATTTCAGATCTGGATGCTTTCTGAGGTTTCATTGTATGCTATGCTGTTGCAAAAGATCGTGTATCGATCGTAACACATATTCCTCAGTAGAAACTTTTTAAACGCTCGCGCGTTTACCATTTTGGCCTCATAAACCCTTGTTGTACTGAAATACAAATTCTAGAGTTGAAAATAATTGATAATAATAAAAATAAAAGAACTTCTTCATAACTCGTTCACTTCATCCGGTCCTGACTACACCTCACAAATGGCATACTGCAATTCCGCGGCTGCAATTCCACGGAAAATTTATTACAGCTTAAAACTTTTCCAATACAATACCCGTTCGAAACAAATGGTTGGTGGCACATACATATTTGCCCCCCGTGTACCAACCAACGGTTCCCGGAAACTGATATTAAATCGAACTTCCTGCATCGGTACCGAGGTGGATATAGGAATTATTTTCGAACAAGATTCAAATTATTTGTGCACTGGCATTGTAATGAGATTTCCCCACCGGTTTAATGCTCGCTCATTTATGGCGTATGGAGCGATTGAACATCAGTAGTGACGATGTGAGAAATGTCGTGGAAACCGCATAGTGGTAAGGTACTGATTCACTGCATACGGAAAACGGTGGCATCATACCAAACTGCGCTCCAGCAATGCATGGTGTGATGGGTTCCATCCGAACCGAGAGCTATGCCTGCAAACAAGCTGATACGGGTATGATATGATATGATCTGGTGGGTGCACACTGCACACAGTGCTGAAGTGAACTGAGACCGCGTATGGTGACATAATCATAAATTAAGCATAGGTGGTGAACTAATTCCGCATTGGATGGAAGCATCGATGACGATGGAGACCTTCAGCGCAAGCTGATGACAAATTGCTCTAGCTTTTTGGTCTGAGTGGTGAACCACATATCAGCTTTGGGACAGAGCTATGTCTTAGGGTAGAGATATGTGCATTGTGCATAGACACTTAATTTCTGTAAAATTTCAAACTTCAACTACGTGGACCATATCTACAGAAACTCACAATTTGCTTGAATCGTATGGATAATGTAATCATTGGATATTTTTTCAACAAAATATTCTATTGTAGCTACTGCTACAGCACTTTATCTGTTTTCCCAATTGCCATAACCAACATCCCTGTATGGTCCTGCTCCCGGAGCATTTTATCGTTCATGTCATCTTTCGGCATAAAATGGCCTTAAGCCAGAGTGTTCCCGGACCGGTTCCCCTATAAACAGCAAAAATGGGCCAACTACCGGGTATGACATGTCACCTACTTCCTATTTTTTCCTTTCTTTTATGGTGTCTTCGGTCTAGGAAATCGGATGTTATCTATCGAACGTGCCGCTTTCTTACTTGCATGGAAGATAGTGGCGGTCTGATACTTGTACTTCAGTGTTGTGGCACTACATGCACGATCATGTCACACTTGGTCCTGTTCCAAATAGCCATCCGGAGAAATTGGATTTGTACTTTGCACTGCAGCTGATGGCAGATAGATTCCAAGATACAATTCAGAGTTACTGGTCAGCAAAAACGAAAACGGAGAATTTTGTTATTGCTGCATAATGTGCACACTGCAGCACACTGTGGAAAGTAATTACATTAATAATAATTCCAATTCGTTTTTCTATTTCTACATCGTCTTTAGAGAAGCTTGAATTCTGTTAGCTTTTGTTTCATCCTTTGCGGTTGAAATCAGTCAAAATATATTCATAAAGCATTGAGAAACTATGCTACCCAGGTAACCAATAAGCATTTGAATAAGCCGTATTTCTGTTTTATATCTGCATTTAACCTGCTTACTGCCGTATGATAGCAGTTCGACGGCTAAACTGTTCTATATTAGCAATTTAAATGCTACTTAAAATCTGACAGCTGTTATGTAGCATTTCAGATGCACGGTATGTTTTGGTCAACAAGCAGCATAACTGCTACATTAGTGCCATAAAACTGCTAAGTGGGATGAGTGATGCTAAACCCATAACACATTAGGGTAATTGATCCGATCATGGAGGAGTTAAGCGCTGGGTTCATGTTTAAACCACAATTGTATCGCCCCAAGCAAACTTTTTACATGGATTGAATTGATAACAATAAAATCCATCCTTAATCTACGGGAAAATAACGAAATATTGCCACTTTGATGTTGTTATGAGCATTTTATTCGTTTTTATCTGAAAGAACATTGTGTTCCTAATGTTGCGGTATTTTGTTCCTATTGTTGCGGTATCCCATTGAAATCATATGGGATACCGCAACATTAGGAACACTACCGCAACAATAGGAACACAGCAGCAAACACATTTAGGAAAATATTTTTTTAAAATAGGTTTTTGGGCAAATCTTAAGCAAACAAATGGTGCAATCTCATAATTTAGGCACCATACATCTATTAAAAATACCTTTTGGTAACATTTCAGTCGAAAAAGTGCTCAATTGCCATTACCGCAACAATAGGTACTACCACAACGATGGGAACAATTACCCTATGACTTGAGGCGTTTTTGGCATTTTTTGCTTGCGTTTTGTAGTGGCGTGGATTGTATTAATGAGATTGATTATGCTATTATGGAGGAACAGTGAGCTTGAATAACAAGAAATTTGTCGAACGTGAAATAGTATCTTGTTTATTTTCATCTGCTCGGTTGTATTTGAATTGGTTTCTTTAGCGGTGTTGAGATAATTTAATATTATGAATCTGCATGCCAAACTGAGCCGAAATCCAATTTTTCATGAATTTTGGTGACCGGGATCCTATTTAAAAATCAATAGTCCATTTTATGAGCCGATTTTATGAATGAATTTTGACAGGAGGTAGTGTCCAATAACCCGTGAAAACCAACATCATCATCAACATTGTTGTCACTTCGTAAAATGGCTCATTTGAAGTTTGTATGGAAGCGATTTGTCGAATCACCCCTCGTAGGGTGCAGAGTTGTCATGCAGTTGCCCAGCTGTCAAAAGGTGATTTGAAAAAAATGTCTTTGAATTTGATTTTAGGTACCAAAATAAAGTTCTAAAAACCTGACAAAAATCATAGTGGCTCAGGAAAAGGTATTTTCTCGCAATGAATAAAAAAAATCAATATATTTTTCAAAATTAAAAAACCCAATTAAATACTTGTATGAAGTCTACGCAAAGCTACAAGAATGTTTTTTTTACGTAAGGGATACCTTTACTTGGTCAGAAGTATTTGTTTCTATTTAAATGGACTTTGGTTACCTAGCCAATACTAATTGGATGCAATAATCAATCAATTTAAAAAAAAAATATTTGAGTCAGAATGCAATGTAAGAGCGATTCGACTGAGTTTTGAGTACAGTTTGGTAAGTGATGTGTTAAACCCATTGAAAGTTTTCTAGTATCAAGACATTGGCTGTTGGTTATTTCACAGACAAACAGACGTCTCACTCTACTCACTCTCCATCGTTTCCCTTTTAAACGGATTATTCACATATTCCGTAGTTCGCAAATCACTCGTTCATGGCGCTCGCATCGTTTTGCTCTAATTATGAGAAAACAACCTAATTTTGGGTAACTATTTTATTCGATATACTCAGCTTTGAGTAAAATCGACCCAAAAATTAGGTAGTTTGATTTCTCCGTGCAGGGTTACAGTATATCGAGCATTCAGGGCACTGAATGAAATTCTCTTCTCTTTCACTCTTACAGAAACTTTGTAAACAACAAGGCCAAGAAACGTCAAAACCCCATGCAAAATCAAAACTAAGAGTACTAAGCAGCTTCTGATGGAAAAATTCATGAATATTTGATAAAGAACAAAAACGAGTTCAACCGCTACAAAAGTCTGTTAATATAAGTAACTCAATTGCTTTCAAAAGTTTGAAAAAAGTACAGGAACAGTCACTAGAGGAACCTCTTGAAGATATTCATGATGAAACCACTGCAGGAAACTATGGGCAAATTCCTGGAGGAATTCTTCGATGCATCCTTGCAGAAGTATCTTTAAAAATCACTGAAAAAAGTTGGGAGGAATTCCTAAAGCAGTTTTTGAAACAAGACAGAAACCCCAGGCCCCCTCTTAGCATGACGATTGTTTTAATTGAATACCAGTGCATATTCACGAATTATGAGTTACTACACTCTGTATTGACATATGGTTCTAGAAAGTACTTCTCTTTCCCTACCGGAACCGGTGCCAGGATATCCGGAAAATTTGGCATGTTGTTTTTGTATTTCATAAATGAAAATTACAATACACTGAAACTTCCATTTAAGTCGATGCATGGCTGATCGAACATAATTTTTACCATGCAGGCAATGACAAAACTATAGACTTTTATATTTTTTAACACTTCGCATGACAAAGGAGATTTGGCAAAAAATATAAAACTGTATAGTTTACTCATTGCCTGTACGGTAATAGTAGTTTACGCAACAAGGTGCAGAATGACGATTTTTACAGCACGAGTCGTACATTTATCCAACGAGGCTTGCCGAGTTGGATAATTACGACGAGTGCAGGAAAAATCGAGTTCTGCACCGAGTTGCGTACAACGTTTTTTGCAATTTCATAAATTACCCTTGAGGTTAGTTTTCAACAAAACTTTTTCATCAAACTGCACACTGATGTTCATAGCCAATGTTTAAGAAAATCTGATCATAATAGGTTATACTGTGCAGTTGTCACAATTTTTCATAACTGCGTCCATAAAGCATCAAGAAGTTGACCAAAACTGAAAACAGTGCTGTAATGGTTCATTACGCAACGCAAATCAGTGCTGTAATGAATCATTACAGCACTGTTAATTAGGTGTGGGAAAGTAGGCCTTTTCCTGTTAGATTTGCGTGAGGTAAAATAGCCTATTACGATGAGAAATTGCAAAAAAAATATTTTCGATCAGCCATGCATCGACTTAAATGGAGGTTTTAGTGTACTATCAGGTCTTTCTTCACGCGGTTTTGATTTACGCGGCCGCGTAAATGAAAACTCCATACAAAAAAAAAATCATCGTCTTATTTTTTGCATGATTCGTCGAGAAATGATGAGACTTTTTTTACGCGGTTTTTCGAATTTTGAACTGAGTTTTTTTACGCGGTACGTATCCCCCGCGAAAAAAAAAACCTGACTGTACTTAGCCTTGTGAATTATTGATAATCTTGAGTAGGCTGAAATAAATTAAAATAAATAAGGAGGCCAGTGGGGACCACGCCTCCTTTGCGCCTCTCTGGCTACTCTGATAAAAAATATCTTAAAAATACGATAAATTTTATTGTTACAACCATGGGGTGGGACACTCATTAATATCAGCAGTAATATCCCATTAATATCGGTTAATATTATATTAATTCAGTAATATCAATAAATCACATCAAGGTGGCTGTGATTGTTTTATACACAAACTCAACTGTCATGTGAAGGCACTTGATAGACCAGAACAACATTTAGCTGACGGAGGTGTCTAATTGATTCCTCGTGGTCTTTTCGGTATTTGTGACCCTAGTTTGTGATCCTAGTTTGTGACATCTGGTTTTTCTTAATGCATTTTTTGCTCCAGTTGGGAATCGTTTAGTGAGTTTTGAATTACACTCTGTGATGAAGGTCATTATTTCCAACAAGGCGAAAAAAGGAACACTTTACCATCAGCGCGGGTCCCTTAACTACGTAGATTGTTAGGAGGGGAGGAGGTCCTGCTCTATGTCGACGGCTCGTACACATTACGAAAATTGTTTAAGGACAATACTCTATGAAGGGGGGAGGAAAGGTGGTGTCCGAAGAAAGCTGCACTAATTGAGAGTGCATATTCTCGTCCAGTTGCACCTCAATCGAATTGCACATCAATTCTGCAGCGAATTATGTGATGATCCAAACTCTTGGGCATACAGAATGCGAGTTTTCCAATCACTGTTTCGCGTTCCGACCCTTATGGAATGCCTTGGGAATGACCATAAATGTCTCGATTAGGTAAGGGATATCGATCAGAATGTCAATTAATGCTTTATACAGAGTGTACACTTTCGGATACGTATTTCGGAAGTGCCCAAAATATTTATGCTGATTTTCCCAAATTTGAATGTGAAGTTTTGACAAACGAAAGTGTATACAAACAACGAAAGAAATATCAATGAGCACTTGATAATATTTTTAATATCGATATTAATATCAGTAATATTTCTAATACGAGATCAAGTGTCCCACCCCATGGTTACAACACTATTTTTTTGAAAAATATTTACCATTACGTATTGTAATTAACACAGCACACTCACCATCACCCCTATTGTTCTATACCATTCGGCGAATGGTAAATGGCACTTTCATAATAAAAAATGGTGGTCGTTATGTATCTTAACCATAAAATTTTGAGAAAATTTTCATTCACTTTTTCGCGAAAAACAATAGAATGTATTGTGTTTTTATGTGACATTTTTAGGGCAATTTTCAAAAGCTAACAATATATCTAAATGTTTTTTCATTGTTTTTACAATACAAATACAATTAATTGAATGGCGTCAAATGAATCGTTGTTACAATAAAAATACAATAATATTTGTTGTTATTTGTAAGCAGTTTTCGCTTTTGAAAATCCATAGAATTTATATTCCCCACTAACATTTATATCCAGCATTTACGAGCACTAACGTCCGCCAGAATGATATGCACATTATATGATAAGAATCAAACACTCTGATGTCTGTCTGGTATGTTTTGCTTGGCAGCTGTTGATAAGATCTATCTTCAATCTTTTCAAATAACTGCCAAATATCACAAGTCAGACCTCAGGTCGTATGATCCATACCATAAATCGTTCACAATTCATGTGGCCATTAGCATCTGTAAATGCTGGAGAAAAATGTTACCGAGAAATATTAATTCTTTGGTTTTTCAAAGGCGAAATCTGTTTACATAACAACATATATTATTGCATGTTTATTTTAACATCGGTTCAATTGACCCCATCAAACTAATTGTAATTGTATTGTTAGCAATGGTAATTTACTATTCACTAGATTCCTTTAATTTATTGGAAAACATTAAAAAAATCATTGTTCATCTTTTTCTTGTCGTAACATCCTCACTTGGCTAAACCTGCTTTTCAGCTAGTTTTCTATAAGTACTTCCTCAGTTATTAATGAGAGCTTCCTCTGCCAACACGGCTTGACGTCTGTCAGTCGTTGAAGTTTTAGCGAATAACATTCGATAACCGAAACATCCACTGTACTCAAATTTAAAACGACAACTATAAAAAATATGTCAAGTGATTTTGTATTTGATTATACAAACATGATCCAAGCAACAATAATACTTATTGTTATTTATTTGTTACGAATTGTTTTTAAGTGTAATTGAGAAATAAACTCTTTTTTAATAAAAAGTCCATGAAAATTTTGCAGGCACTTTTGCAACTATTTAAAAACAACTTATAAGTAATTTTTACTGATAGTAACTTTAAATTATTATAGAACTATTGAAAAACAATCGAATCAATTAGTCACTAATAAAGCTAATGTTCACTTATTGTACGAACTATATGGGCTTGATTTCTATTGTAAAAAGTAACAATATATCTACTATGTGTTTTATTCTAAACAATAAAACCGGTCATTTGTTAATAATATTTACAATGTAATGAATGGTAATTTTTTATCCGGGTATGTCCATGCATAGAGCTGTGGAAAAGCGGGAACGAGAATGACACTTCTAAGAAGCTCATCAGAATGATTTAAGAAACGTACCTATGCAAATTTCCAATGAACGTCCCTAATCTGAACTACAACAAGGTGATGGTCTCTCTAACAAACAGTGAATGAAGAGCTCGAACTGTCCCTCTTGTATCGATTTTCTTTCACCGAAGAAAAATCTTCATCTCTGTGACGCCTCGTGTGACATAGACCTAATTTCCCAGCAAAAGATGCTAATCTGTATCACTTCCAACCGCCACCTTCTACGCATCAACATAGTTTTGTTCGCAAAATGCCCAGAATTATGACAACAACAACCGGTACGAGGCTAGAAGGACCCAAGCAAAAAAGAGACATTTCCCACAGACAGGGACGTGTCATCCCTTATCAACCTCTTCTACAGCATTTGGCATTCTTTCATCCTCTGGCACGACGGCGGTGTGTAGATCTCACATTTCCATGTGAATGTGTTTTTTTTTTTCGGTCCTGATTGACGAAATGAGCGGTAGGAATCGTCCACGTTGGCGTCCTTGTGCGTTTTGTTGTCACAGTGACAAGGATAAAGAACAGGCAACACACATCATTGGAAACTCCTTCTGCGTAGGTGTTTCGTGATTAATGTTTTGCTATTTCTATTTGCATCTGTGGTTTGAACCACGTTATAGGTCAGAGTGCATTGTGAAAAAATGTTTGATTTATTGTTAGAACATGCAAACAATGCGGTGCATTTGAGACAAATATGCTAGGATTGGTAATCGAACTAATCTATGGAAAACAATAAATGCAATAAAAACTCAATACGTAAAATTCGCATCAAACAACATATGCATCTGTTCTGATTGAGGAAGACTTCCCTACAACCAATATGATTCCCAAGGGTAATTTGGGTTGGCATGTTTATTTTGTGCCGAAATTGCAGATCTGGATCGTCCCATCTTCGAAAAGTGATGCAATTGAGCTCTACTGTTGTCGTTTGATGGTGCGGAAGTCGATACATAAAATCGTTGGATTGAAATCGTCGCTGTTACCGTGTCAATAAACCGTGATACAATATGTCGTATAGGGGCATCTGGGGTAATACGCACTGTCGAGGCAAAACGCACCCCCTTTGTTTTTCAGGGATTATCGGTTTTAGAGCTTTGAAACCTTATCAGTCTAATAGAACGTCTTAATAAATGAGCATCTTTAAAAATTTACATATCTGCGTTACGTAATTAGTGAGAAAAATGAATAAAATTGAAAATCACGATTCTGATGTAATTTTCCCGATCGTTTGTCGAGCGAATGATATGATGGTGAAAACCGACCAAACATCTAATGCTGCTGTGTTTATTCAGTTCATAGAGGGCAATGCTAAGCATAGGAAAAATAACTTAAACAGTAATCTATGTAAATTATATGTTTTAAACTATTTTATTTTTTGCTATTGATTGGGGCAATATGCACTCCATTGGTTGGGACAAAACGCACCTATAGAAAACAAGCTGTAATAATATCTATGAGTGCTCTGTAAGTAATCGCAAACAAAATTGAGCTATTGTTTGTCTTAAAACCTTATAAAACATGCATTTTGTCTAAGAAGTAAACATAAACCCGACTAGAAGATTCTAACAAAAATATAACATAATTATAACAAACCATAATATGTATAACTCATTGTGATATAATCATGTTTAACATCTTTGGTGTTTAAAAATATTATAACTCAATTGTATCATATTGTGTTATAAATGTTGTTCAATTACTCATTGTGAAATAATTTAGTTTTGATTCCTTGACATTCAGAACATCATTTTACATAATTGTATCAAAATATGATAGAAACTAGTTTTCTTGAAGCTAAAATTTATATCATATTGTGTTAGAATTTTGATCTGATTATAACAAAGTAGGTTATTATTTTGATTTGACCGGTGTACTTTTTGTTACGATTTTAGTTATTTTAACATCATCCTGCATCTAGTTTATAACATAATGAGTTATAGAAAAATTTCATAACATCATAACACAATGTGTTATAAACTTGATATATTTTTCTAGTCGGGAACATACGAAACCGTAATGTAAGTCTTTACTAGAAACGTTATTTTCAAGAGCTGAACTGTATTAAGGCTGAAATTTTGTTTGGTTTCTCTTAGAATGAAAGTATATGCAATGAATGCATGCATTAAACCAATAAATTATTGCCTTTTTATATACATTTGGACGCATCTTCCTTAAGTGGTGCGTGTTACCCCAGAATCCCCTATTCGGTTGTCGCTTTCCGAATGGTTTCCGTATTTTCCTGTATGTGTACCTATAGTGGCTTGAAGGCTCTGCTTTTGTGAGTATGGGTCGTCATCATTTCAAGTTCTTTACTTTCCTTGCGTAGTTGTTTGGAAATAATTTTGTTAATACTATGACTAGACATATTCTGCTTACAAAACTTGAAATTATAAATCTAAAACCGAACATCCGGTTTTTATAGGACAGTACTTTTGAAGTGAAAATCTTGAGAATTAGGGTATCTATTCACCGACTGAGCATATACGGTCCCATTTTCATCCTACTCAGAAAAATTGAATGAAGCGCCGTTTGTTTTTTATTATTGTTTTTTTTTTGTTGGAAGTGAGCCCGAAAGATAAAAAAAAAAACGGAATCAATCGAAGTTGTGATCGCTTTGTTTTCGAATCGGATGAAAATGAGAGAATAAGATTACTAAGACTATGGTAACTCTGTATTTGAGCATAACATACTGTCTCCAGTGGAGTTTATGAAATTTTTACAACATGCCCTGCCAATCGTATCCTTCCGGCTTTGACCACCTTCTGCAGCAAGCTCGTGGTTCATCCTTCGCCGCCACAAACTGTTTTTCTGTACACCGCTGAAGAACGTTTTTAGCTTGCGTCGTTAAAAAACTCGGAGTTCTTCCTTCACAAGGTTGGTCCATCCCAAGTAACAGTTTTGATTTTCTTGAAGTTTTTTAGCGATTCAAAAACCCTAGGAGTAAAACCATTGATGCCGACTTGAAAGTCATCTCGAGCTCTTATATGCCACCAAAAGCCCTCGTTCTGGCTTGGGCCAACTAGCCTGATCTACCACTATTATGATCTACAGGACTTCGTATGCATACCAGCTTAGGATTTCGGGTTGTATCATAGTTTTATCGTATCCCCGATACAACCTTCTAAATAAAACCATCTTCTGACTTGTCAAATACTTGTTTTGTTTATTTTTCACTATCAATGTTCGATCTTCAGAATAAATTATGCTTGGATATTCATCCAACCATCAATTCAGTAACAAATTTTGAAAACGACGTATAATCAATGGTGTAGCATTGATTATACGTCGTTTTCAAAATTTGTTACTGAATTGGAAAGATGCGGATCTGGAATTCAGGTTTGTTTTCCTTTTTAATACGTGTCAGGAGACATGCCATGGGAAATTTGTGGTGAATGTGACTGTGGTAATGACAAAAAATAAGTGCGCCACACAAACTGTGCATTAATGGGAAGATAAATGCATTTAATTTACTCGGTGGAATCGGGTACAAAAAAGGTTTTCTTTAACATAGCCGAGTTTCAAAGACAAAATGTTATTTTTCTGAACATCAAATGACGGAAACGTGTTGAATCATTAAGTTTTATCTTAAGCTGTGAAACCATAAAATTGAGTAATGATTTTTTAGTATTTATATAAATTATTTCGACTAGGCGACATTTTTTTTCTAATAAAACTCTGTGTTCCTGATGATTTCTCCAATAGGGCTAACCCTCCAAAGGTGGTCATAACTGAGCTCATGATAGAACTAACGTTTTTATCACAGCATTTCTTGGTCTATGATACGGCCACGAAATTTTTTGTTGGTTTTAAGCGTTGCCTCACAGTTTTAGTTTTGTGTATTTGTTAACATATAGAAATCTCTCCGACAACAACCGCAAATGCAAGTTTTATTGAAATGGCATATAATAAGTGATAAAACCAATTCATGACCACTTGCAAGTCTTTAACTGACGATGTTTATAGCAGAAGTTATATGATAGTTTTATGGGATGCAAAAGGTGCAAAGTGAAAATCTACCACATAAAACTAATATAGAACACATGCTCGTATAAAATCAGGATAAAACAAGAATAAACCTTCAAGGCATGCTGATTGTTACTTGGGATGTCTGCGTAGATAGCCATCAGTCTTTTTATCCTGGTGAATGGCATACTTAAATTCGTTCAGCGTGGGAGTTGGATCATTCATATCCCCTGCTACACTGACGTAGTCGTTTCCTCCGTTGCCTGGGTCTCCCGTGCCTACATTCTCTACAACATTCAGATGCTCATCGGAGTGCTGCTTTTACCTTTCGATCACCTCACGTCTGTCCGTCGAGAGGTCTCGTTCTTATCTCTTCATACTTCCGAGTTTCTTGGGAACGGCACAGAAGCTCCAATTCTTCTCTCTCTGCTTCTTCCAGGCGGATCTTGTTCTTCTGGGGTGGGTAGGCTGTTTGAGCTTTTGTTTGTAACGTTCCACGTTCTGCCGGGTTTCGTGCTGTAGCATTACCAGCCACGCTACGTGCATCTCATCCAAAATTTCTCTGCACTTCTTGTCAAGCCATTTGTTCTGTCGACTTCTTTCCACGTACCCGATGGAGCTCTCGGCTGCGCCGTCTATAGCTGTTTTGACTGCTCTTTAGCTGTCCTCTAGAGGGGCCACATCGAGCTCGCCTCGTTCGGAGAGGCCGCCTCAAGATTCTGCGTGTACGCTGGGGCTACATCCGATTGCTTCAGTCGCTCTTGATCGTACCGCGGCGCTCGCCGGTACTGTACATAGTTAATCACGGAGAGTTTCGGGTGCAGTTTGACTATCACCAGTTGGAGTCTATGTTAGCGCTACGATAGGTCTTGAGGTCGATAATATCGAAGAAGTGCCGTCCATCAATCAGAACGTTGTCGGAATTGCTGTGGTGATCTCTTGGTGCAACGATAAGGAAGACTGTGTAGGGATCAGATGCTATGAATTGTCACATTTTTGGAGGCGGAACATCGATTAGTCGTAGGCTTTTTTACTTCATCAGTTGAGCTTTTTGCGCTGGACTTTCCAATCGTCGGTCTGATTTCCTCCTCATGGCCTACCAGAGAATTCAGATCTCCTATAATGATCTTGACGTCGTGGCTTGGGCAGCACGGGTAGTCGCATTATACGCACATGCGCCCTTGTCACCATCAGTGCTTCCGGAGTGATGCAGTTGAAGAATAGTCCATTGATCCTCAACTTATACATTCTTTCATCGATCGGCTACCAACCGATCACGCGCCTTTGCACGATGAAAGTTGTTCCCATTTCGCGTATGTTGCCGCAGCTCTGGTAGATGGTATGATTACCTCTTAAAGTTCGCACCATGGATCCTGTCCAACACACCTCCTGCAGCGCTACGATGCCGAACCCGCGGTCCTTCAGTAGATCGGCGAGTATGCGGGTACTCCCAATGAAGTTGAAAGATCGGCAGTTCCACGTACCGAGTTTCCCATCCAAAGCCCTATTCTCGCATGTTGAATCTGTTGATTCACACAGGCTTTTCTATCAAGTTTAGTAATTTTATTGTGTTTTCATGTACCAACTGCTGAACTTATCATCAGAGATTATGCCTTTTTTTAAGGTGAATATATAACGAAGCCACCCCTCGAATTTTCAAAAGCACAAATCTGAAGAACCAAATGATGGATTGTGATGAAAAGTTGATCGATTGGTCACCACCAGCGGGTGACCAATCGATCAACTTTTCAGCGTGGTGAGATATTTGGTTCTTCAGATTTGTGCTCTTGAAAATTCGAGGGGTTGCTTCGTTATATATTCAAGTTGTTCTCAGGGGGAACCTCTGGGAGAATCCCGGAAAGAATTCCGCTAGGAATTGCAAAAGAATTCCATGAAAAGAGAATTTCGAAGAAATCCCGAAAGCGAAAGGAGTCCCTAATCCCGACAGGGATCGTGCCAGGATTTATGCAGAATACTCTCAGGGATTCTTTCATGGATTTCTCCCACGATTCCTTGTGGAATTCCTTTCGAGAATCTCCGCGGATTCCTCTCGAGATTATGAATTTCAAATAACTCAACGTACATATGTACAGATGGGTAAATTATTGGTTAAATTGGGAAAAAATCCACAGCTCAGGTGAGATTTGAACTCACGACCCTTATTCGCTAGACAAGTGCTTTACCAACTAAGCTACCGAGCCAATTAATGACCCGGCAATTTAGTTGTCATATGGTTCAATTCCAATCTCATCGATCTACCGTCTACCCCCGTTGGTTTGACCTCATCTAATCTGAACACTTTTTAATTTGACCCCCTCTAATCTGCACATCATTCAAACTAAAAATAGTTCAAATGTCATTCTGCTCATGGAACGGGGTGAAACGGAACGCAGAATCAAAACAAAACAGCAAAAAGGGTTACCACCAGTGTTTTTTTCGATGCCCACAGGGTTACTAGAAGTTCAAATTAAAAAATGAACCTCGCTGGTTTGCATGAGGTGTCGTTCAAACCAACGGGGGTAGACGGTATATCATCTTCCCCTAAACCGCAAATATAACCATCTCTGTTGTACATATGTACGAAGAGCGAAAGCGATTTGTTTATTGTTTGAAACTGT
The DNA here is from genome assembly GCF_035046485.1 of Aedes albopictus. Classification (NCBI taxonomy): domain Eukaryota; kingdom Metazoa; phylum Arthropoda; class Insecta; order Diptera; family Culicidae; genus Aedes; species Aedes albopictus. Next base: position 199,709,518 of record NC_085137.1, on the reverse strand, counting down.
TTGCCTATCGTACAGTTATTTGAAATTCATAATTGACCACACGGATTGGTATTACCGACAATTTGCACTTTGAGTGAGTCCTCTCGAGGTTCCATCTAAAACTCCTTCATTGATGTCCCATTGGATCTTTCATAGATGACTTCTGGGATTCCTTACGTGATTCATTAATTGATTCTTCCGAGATTTTCGTGATTTCTCCCAGGATTTCTACCGAGATGCCGAGATTGAGTCATAGGGTCAACATACCCTCTTTAGGAAGTGGGTGAAAAATTTAGAGAAAATATAACGATATTTTTATAAAACATTTTTATAAAAAATTCAGTAGGCATAACGTAGAGCAAAATGGTTTCTATTTAAAAGCAGTCAAACATAACTCAAAATATTAGTGTAAATACAAGTGATATGAAAACTTCTGAAGATTATTTTTTTGGGCCATCTAAATTATCATATTTTTGACACACCTCGTTGAATTTTAATAAAATAAACACATGTTCAAACTTATAGATGCAAACTGTGTATTTTACAATAGCAACAGATGCATATTGCATATTGATCTACATATCGATTGTATGGTAGATATTGCTAGACGGACATATAAAACTATGAGTGCGGCATAGAAAGTGATCGCTATGTATTGCTGACTTCACCCCAAATTGGACTGACACAATAGTGTGCACATACCTTCAAAGTGTGATTCCGGCGCAGAACCTCGTCAGATCAAGTTGAAGTCTTTGGTGCACTTATTCCTTGTAAATCAATGAATAAGTGCACCGAAAACGTCGAGACGATCCGATGTAACTGTGCACTTTTATCACACTTTTTAGGGGTACCAAAAATAGTGTGATAGTCCAATTTGGGGCGAAATTTGCAATATATTAATACTTTAAATGTGTTTGTTATTTTGAATTGCACTGCTTACTCTTCGTATTCAATACTCAACTCAATAAGTGTTCCCCAAATAATATGTATGTCTTTTCTTTCTGTTTAATTCCAGACAAAAAAGCACCCTAAAATATAAGAAGTGAAACATTTCTCCAAAGCAGCTCATACAACTTGCCACGCCTCCATCCCCACCCTCTCCTGAAAAAAAGGTTAGGACAACTTTCGAAGCAAAGTTGGTCCTTGGTGGCTAAAGGGCCGAACCGGAAGTTTGGGATTGCTTTCTTGACTGTCGGTTATCGACGGCATTAGTCGGAAGACTTCTAATTCGTTAGAGTGACAAAAAGAAAAGAAGACAAGAAAGTGAGCAAGCAAAACCTCCCTCGGGGCTGATATTGTGCTAGGTCTGAAACCGTCTGGCGTATGGTTTTCCCATTCCGAGCAGAAAAGTGACCAACGGAAAATGCAAACACAACCAAAATAATAGCCAAACACATTATAGCCAGGCCTGCCGATATCGATGCGTGCGGTTCAGCAGAGGGCGAAGAAAGCGGTGTGACCAGCAGTTGTTGGCGGTCAAGAGCGACCAGCAGCAGCAGTAGTAACGGTCGGTGGTCATCGAAGGGCACCCGCGATTGATCGGCTGTGTGTAACTAATTTTGGCCCGGTCGGAGTTTTCGTGATTTTCCCTTCGTTCAGGAAGCAATTTGGTTTTGTTTTGTTTCTGCTTCTCGGGTGGCGTGTAAATAACGTGCGATAAACGGCGCCAGCTAGAGCTACTGTGGCGTGTGAAAATGTAAATCGTGAAGGGAGGTAAATATTTGTGGCGATCAATTTGATCGATTTAGTGGAAGTGGAATCGGTTGGCAAAGTGGTTGGAAAATAGTGGTGAGTTTATTGTCAACGACCAGCAGAAAAAATATTTCACGAGCAACTAGGCAGCAGCTACTGGAAGCAAAATGACGGATGCCGACAACTACGATGACGAGGTAAGATTTTACAGCTTTTATCCATTATATGTAACTAATGATTCTAAAAGATATGATAAATTTCATCAAACGGTGTTGTTTGCCTTATAGCCCGTAGTAGGACCTACTTCCGCTGATGATGCGTCTTTGAATTTCACGACTCATGTTGTTGTCATCCGTCAATAAGGATCCGAAGCAGACGAATCCCTTCACCACCTGGAAGGTATCACCGTCTATCGTAACGGGTCCATTCGTGGTCGGTTCTGCCTAAAGCATGTACATGCTTTGTTTTTAGGCATTCACCACCAGTCTGACCTTTGCTGCTTCGCGTTTCAGGCGGGTGTACAGCTCTGCCACCGTTCCAAACGTTCTGGCGATAATGTCAATGTCGTCCGCAAAGCACACAAATCGACCGGATTTTGTGAAAATCGTTCCCCGGCTTTTGAGCCCGGCTCGTCGCATCACACCTTCCACAGCGATGTTGAAGAGTAGGCATGAGAGTCCATCACCTTGTTGCAGTCCCCAGTGAGATTCAAATGAAAAGGATAGTTCACCTAAAACCCTTACACAGTTTTGCACACCACCCATCGTTGCTTTAATCAGTCTAGTCAGCTTCCCAGGAAAGCCGTTCGTCCATGATTCTCCGCTTTGAAGTCGATGAACAGGTGATGCGTTACCCAAGTAACATTTATAGTTTTCTAATGGCCTACAAGCTGTTGTTACAATCAAACCGTTAACAGGTTTTACCACAACCACACCCTACCTTGATACCTTGTTGGCTACAAAGTAACTTTACTCCAACGCCGTGCGTATAGTAGAGCACCATCTTCGTCGGTCTTGGGCGATGTTTCTCCAGTTTCCCCGAACGTGTAGGGATCGTAGATCTTCTTCAACCGCGTGCAGCCAGCGAGTTCGCGGCCGCCCACGAAGTCGCCTACCTCTACCGGGTTCTCTGCTGAATATTGTTTTCACTATTCTTTCTTCCGACATTCACACTACGTGTCCACCCCACTGAAGTCTGCCGTATTTTATACGTTTCACAATATTCGCATCTTCGTACACTTGGTACAACTCGTGATTCATGCGTCTGCGCCACACTCCATTTTCTTGTTTCCCACCGAGAATTGTCCGCAGCACTTTGCGCTCAAAAACTCCAAAAGCTTTTCGGTCTACCTCCTTTAACGTCCACGCTTCGTGACCGTAGAGGGCAACCGGAAGAATCAGCGTCTTATACAGAGCGAATTTTGTTTGCGTTTGCAAGTTACGGGACCTAAGCTGGCTACGCAATCCGTCAAAGGCCCTATTCGCAGCTGCAATACGCCTTTTCACTTCACGGGAAACGTCATTGTCACATGTCACTAGTGTTCCAAGATAAACAAATTCTTCAACAACTTCAAACACTTCCCCATCAATCACTACCTCAGCACTAATACCACTAGGCCTGCTTCTGTCTCTACCCGCTATCATGTACTTCGTCTTAATAGAGTTAATCGTCAAGCCTATCCTCGCTGTCTCTCTCTTCAGAGCAGCATAAGCTTCCTACACTGCCCTACGATCGATGCCGATGAGATCAATATCGTCCGCAAAACCGAGGAGCATGTGCGACCATGTGACGATAGAGCCATTCCTCTGCACGCCTGACCTCCTAATCGCTCCTTCGAGTGCAATGTTGAACAATAAATTTGAAAGAGCATCCCCCTGCATCAATCCATCCAAGGTCACAAACGACGTAGACACTTCGTCCGCGATCCGAATACTTGATTTTGATCCATCCAGCGTTGCGCGAATCAGTCTAATTAGTTTCGCCGGAAAACCATGTTCTGACATTATCTGGCAAAGCTCATTTCTTTTCATTGAATCGTACGCTGCTTTAAAATCAATGAACAGATGGTGAGTCTGCAAGTTATATTCCCGAAATTTACCTAGGATCATCCGCAGGACAAACATTTGATCCGTCGTTGATCGGCCCTCATGAAAACCGGCCTGGTATTCGCCGACGAAGGACTCCTCAAGAGGTCGCAGTCTGTTGAACAGGACACGCGACAGTATCTTATACGCCGAATTTAAAAGGGTAATCCCTCTGTAATTGGCACACTCCACTCTGTGCCCTTTCTTGTAGATTGGGCATATGAGGCCATCCAACCAACTGGTGGGCAATTCTTCATCCTTAAATCTACCACAACCACAACAAAACCCTAATAAATAATGTCTAAGAGCAGAATGTATAGAAATGGTTACTTGGGAGGACCTGGTATTCACGGCATTTCTGTAGGATTTGCCGTACGGTGAAAATCTGGTCCGTTGTCGATCAGCCGTCGATGAAGCCGGCTTGATAACTTCCCACGAACTCGATCGTTTTTAGGTGACCAACGACGGAAGATGATCTAGGATAGCACTTTGTGGGCAGCATTAAAAATAATGATCGCCCTGAAGTTCTCACGTTAAAAATGGTCGCCTTTTTTGTGAATGGGGCAGATTACCCATTCCTTCCATTCCAACGGTAGCAGTTCGGTTTCCAAGATCCTGACTATCAGCTTGTGCAGACAGGTGGCCAATTTTTCTGGGCCCATCTTGATGAGTTCAGCTGCGATACCATCCTTACCAGCTTCTTTGTTGGTTTTGAGCTGATGAATGGCATCCTTAACTTCCCTCAGCGTAGGAGTTGGTTCATTTCCTTCCTTCGCTGCACTGTTGTCGTCGTTTCCTCCGTTGCCGTGCCCCCCGTGCCTACGTTCTCCACGCCTAGTGTGGAGAACTGCTTCCACCTTACGATCATCTCACGCTCGTCCGTAGAGAGGCCTCCGTCTTTATCCCTGCACATTTCGGCGCGCGAAGCCGTTGCGGGATGCGTTGAGTTTCTGGTAGAACTTTCGTGTTTCTTGGAAACGGCACAGCAGTTCAATTTCTTCGCACTCCGCTTCTTTCAGGTGGCGCTTTTTCTCCCGAAAGAGGCGGGTCTGCTATTTCCGCTTTTGTTTGTAACGTTCCACTTTCTGTCAAGTCCCTTCCTGCAGCATTACCGCCCGCGCTGCATTCTTCTCCTCCAAAACCGTTCTGCACGCATCATCGAACCATTCGTTCCGTCGATTCCGTTCCACGTACCCGATGGTGCTCTCGGCTGCGTCTGCGATGGCGCGTTAATGGCTGCTTTCACTGTACTCCAGCAGTCCTCTAAACCGGGCCACATCAGCTCGCCCTCGTCTGGCAACGCGGCCTCGAGATTCTGCGCGTATGCTGAGGCGACATCCGGTTGTTTTAGTCACTCAAGGTTGTACCGTGGCTATCGCCGGTACCGTACATTGTTGAGGAAAGAGAGTTTTGGGCGTAGTTTGACCATCACCAGATGATGGTCGGAGTCGATATAGGTGCCTCGATAGGTCCTGACGTTGAAAATGTCGGAGAAGTGCCGTCCGTCAATCAGTTCGTGTTCGATTCGAGATTTCATCTGCTGTGGTGATCTCCAGGTGTAACGATAAGGGAGGCTGTGTTGGAGGCAGGAAATCAATGTTTTTGGAGGCAGGAAAATCAATGACTCGTAGGCCGTTTTCGTTCGTCTGCTGGTGGGCGCTGTACTTTCCAATCGTCGGTCTGAATTCCTCCTCCTGGCCTACCTGAGCGTTTAAACTTCCTATGATGATCTTGACGTCGTGGGCTGTGCTCGTTTATTATGCTGAAGTTGAAGAATCGGCCCTTGATCCTCAACCTGCACATTTTTCGTCGATCGGCCACCAACCGATCACGCGCCTCTGCATATCACCCATCACGATGAAAGTTGTTCCCAGTTCGTGTGTGTTGCCGCAGCTCTGGTAGATGGTATAATTACCTCTAAACGTTCGCACCATGGATTTTGTCCAACACACCTACTGCAGCGCTACGATGCCGAACCCGCGGTCCTTCAGTAGATCGGCGAGTATGCGGGTGCTCCCAATGAAGTTGAGAGATCGGCAGTCCCACGTAAAGAGTTTCCAATCGCAAGTCCGTATATAGTTGTATCTGTCAGTAAGTTACCTTCATGGTCAATGCACACGACAAAAGACGGTGTTGTTTTTCTCCGCATGCCATTGCCAGTTCCGTAAAATTACTGCATATTAACCAATTTGTCTTCCTCTATCATATTGAAAACGTTTCGAATTAAACAAATATTTTATATTTGATACAATCAAAATTGATAAATTTGAAGCATCGACAGCACCCGCACCAATGAATTCAAAACATCCCAAACACTCATAAAATCTCCCTAGCATATGGTTTGTGTTCCGATTGGTGCAACTCACAGTCCGCTTCTACAACGAAGGGAGCTTGAATAATAGCGTACTTCATTCTCAAGCGATCACGTGTGGGACAACGTTGCCAAAATATTCGAAATTTATGCCGTGGGACCTGTGAATTGCTGGAGTTGACCAGCAGAAGCACCAGCACATATCCGACTTCTCCCCCTTTGCTCGGCGAACTGGGTGGTTGGGATGAGCTTGGAGGACAACCACTCACTACAATAAATTGCAAACCAATCGGTGTCCGCGTGCTTGCGGTAGTGGCGGAGGTGTGTTGAACAACGACTGACTAGCAGCAGCGCTTCAACATTCCATTGGGTATTGTAGTGAGGGATTACTCGAATATTACGTTCTCACTTTTTTAATATTCTAGTGTAGTACTTTGTGAGTCCATGTTATGGATCGCATTAGTTAGACTATTTTATGAAAATTGATTTATCTTGAGTGTTTGTATACTGTAAGCCCAATATCTTAGAACCTCTTCCGCAATGTGAACGTGTTATTCACACGAGCCACAGAAAAGGCAACGAGAAACTACGAGCGGACGTGACACACTCCCGCCGAACGTCGCATATTTGCAGGTCGTAAATAAAGCATTGGACCGTGTTCTTTTCATAACGTTGCGCTGCTGCTGGAAAAGCTTCTGGTCAGTCAGGGCAGTTTGTGCTCGTCGTGTGCACTATACCTACACTCTGTCGATCCTTGTGAAGTGCCCCAAAGCTCGGTTGACTCTGGCACTCTGTGGGAGCACACACGGAGACAGGATGATAATGTCATGCTGCAACATACCTAAATGACATGCATGACTGGATGAGCAGAATAAGACGGGACCGTCCACCGCGTTGCCAACGCTGACGCCACGTATGCTATGGAGGTATGGATGGTTATCATTTATCGTAGCTTGGGGAACACATTGCAGCGCATTGTGACACAAAAGAGTCGTGTGTGCTGTCGAATTTATGGATTTTACTTGATGTTTTATTCTCTTTTGTACACCTATATGATTAAGTGGTGCAAGCTTTTTATGATGTGCGAGGTTTTGTTTGATATTTTTACCGGATAAAAGTGAGACAATGATAATATGGACAGTATGCTTATCCGGGGCTAAGTTGTTCACCTATCAAAACATTTTGAAAAAAAGCACGTTTAATATGCTTTAATGTGCAAAATCTGACGCACAGACAAACAGATGGTTTATACTAATTACTCTATATCGTTTCCTGGATTGAGATTTACAATATCATGCAAGCATGGGAAACACTTTTTCAATGCTTGAGTTTCTCCTACTCACTACCTCGTAGAATCTAAAGCGCGTGTGCTTCATTCACAGCCAAGTGAATCTTTTCAACATCCGTTTTTTTTTCAAATAATCTTTATTTACATCTTAAGTCAAGTCACATTGAAGTCACAGTAATTCTGAATATGCTGTGTTACTTCGGTGTTTGAGACGAAATATTAGAAATGAAAATCACGCCTCCAATAGTATGTATGCTGACTCTATGATGCTCAGAGAATTTAATACCATCCTCTGTCGATGTCAGTTTTCCAACCCACACATTTTGGGGAGCAACTGAAATCCTTTATTTAAAATATCCTAACACGTTCTATGACTCATCGCAGAAAACAGCTTAAGGCGAAACTGGAAGCATTTCGTCACTTTTTGGTTTTAGATTTTTTATTAAATAACGAAGCAATATTTTCAAAATCGGTTTTCGTGCACTTGTAGAGTATGGATCAAGGTATCTTCTGAGTTTTTTTGTAGTGGAAAATATTTTCGTTTTTGCAGAAACCATTTTTGAACAAAACTTCACAAAAAATGGTTTCTGCAAAAATGGAAAACATTTTCCACCTCAAAAAAAATCAGAACCTTGATCCATACTCTACATGTGCACGAAAACCGATTTTGAAAATATTGCTTCGTTATTTAATAAAAAATCAAAAACCGAAAAAATGAGAAAATGCTTCCAGTTTCGCCAGAGCAGTGAATTAATTTACGGTCCAAATTGGAAAAAGCAATCGTTATTTTTGGCACCATAGCTTAATTTTCTAAACGAGTTTTCGGATTCAAACTCGTAAACCCAATGCTTCAATCATGCCTTGATTCAGATAGGCCGAAATTGCTGATGAGTCCCTAAAATATGCGATTTAATATTCAGCATGAGCCGTGGTTCAGTTTATCGAACCGAAATGAGCGTGGTCATGCTTAAAATGGTGACGAAGACGTCACCGGACGATAGGAAGCATGATAAGACGGTTCCTTCACCATCTCCGGACAACCCACACATCGGTTTAAATGAGCGCCGTCTGAATTTTCATGAATCAAATGCCATTTTACTCGCTGGAAGGCTTTTTTTTAACTAACCAGAAAGCTTGGGGCCACACTGAACTCTGAAGCCGCACGAGACGAGATGGGACGGAAAACCGAAAACAGCGCACAAAAGAAACAATGTCGGTCGATGATCAAAGCGGATTTCCGCTCAAGTTTCAATCAAGTCACGCTCCGCTCATTTAGTTGAGGGAAGAACTGTGACTGTGAGAAGTGGTTGCTCGGCTGAGGAAAACTGTTGCTTGTGGCTTTGCTGCTGCCATCAAAGTTTTACGAGAACACTTTGCAAGTGTTGGGAATAAAAGAAGTGTCTGGCTATCATGAGAATGCCGTGCTTGATGATGCGCAGAAAAATTGTGTCGATAATTAATGATTAAAATAGAGATTAGGGTTGGTATAACCCTAACCTCTACAGAATGAAATCAACAAATTTAATTATAGGGCTTTTGATCCGATTTTCGGAACTACAGGTAAACTAAATAGGGTCCTAAAATGGAAAATATTTTCCCGGCTTTGCTGCATAACACGAAGGAGCATGCTTTTCTGATCTCCATGGGTATTTTTTCCGAGTTTAAACAATGACAGAATAGTTAATAAACTCGAAAATAAAATAATGGTAAGCAGGTCTTGTTTGACATTCGAGGTCAACCTTGACGTAACGAAAGTGAAACGGCGGGTTGCGAAAGACATCACATTGGCTCACTTTTGACAACAAATGTTCCTGTTTGACATACACGGTAAACAAAATTTACCCTAAATTGAGTGGTAAACAAGGAGCGTTGCAAAAATTATTAAAATCTTTGAAAATATATTTTACGGGCTTTACCTAATAGGAATACTTAAAAAATGAGTAAACATGTCGTTTTAATCAATGCTCGATCGAATTATGCTGAAATTGAGATAGGCCTTTAGGAGCCTATTGTACATTACTTAAATTCACAACAAAACAACCGTTTTCATCCACTTCTTTCATCTGTTAACTGTAATTGTTGTGAAGATTTTCTGCCGGAAAGTTGATTTTGAACGAGTTTACTGCACCTAGTCTAGCACCAATTCTCGGCATCAGTGACGAACTTCCAGCAAAATCAAATGGGAAATCACTTCGGCACCCATCTTTGTGCTGCCGAAGTGCGCTCGTCTGCATGTAACAGTTGTTTTGTTATGTTTGTTGTTGTGCACTCGTCTGCACTCGTCTGCATGTAGCAGTTGTTTTGTTGTTGTGTTTTGAGTTCTTGTGCGGCTTCAGAGTGAACTTGTAGCTCATTGACTGTGGATCCCGTTGCGAAATGTTGCGGGAGATGCTTACTTACGGAAGTGTGTTTAGAAAATATGCGGCAAGTGATATTTTGATTTGTTTCGCTGTGAGGTGCCGGGAATTGACGTGGGTGCCCAAGTAGTTCGAAACCCTACTTACTTGATATTTGATGGGCCACAACTCGTAGCGGTGCATCTTTCTGTGTGAGAATGGCATACGATGCATCAAGTTTTCTATTGATGATGAATTTGTTTGTTCCGATTGGTCAGTGTTCAAGGGGATCGATGATTCCCTGTATGATAAGTGAGAGTCTGGATTTGGATGTCAGGAGACGACGAGACAACCCGTCGGTATAAGGGTGAAATGGAGTCATTGTTGAAGCGCAGTTATTTCGATAGGCCAAAAGCGAGTGTTCGTCCAGTCCCTTACAAGGCTGGGATTCGGCTTGAGGAAGATAAGATTTTCACGGCTACATCTCAGCGCCTCAGTGCATTCGAAAAGAGGGAATTGGACAAAATTGTCGAAGACCTACTCGAACAGGGAATTATTCGAGAGAGCGAGTCACCCTACACTTCAGGCGTGGTGCTCACAAGAAATCAAGGTTGCAACCATTCATTTGCAAAGATTTACATTCATTTGTTATTAACTCAGTTCAGAAGCATGCTATCGAAAAACAATGTATGGATGAATTTAACCTTGTAGTTTTATCTGAAAGTTTGCCGAAAAACATTGGGGTCGCACACGCATACCAAAGTCGTGAGCGAGCTGTGAAGGCAACTTTCCACAGCGTGAATGAAATTTACATTCACCGCGTGGAGAGTTGCCTTCACAGCTCGCTCATGACTTTGGTATACGTTTGCGACCCCAATGTTTTTCGGCAAACTTTCAGATAAAACTACAAGGTTAAATTCATCCATACATTGTTTTTCGATAGCATGCTTCTGAACTGAGATAATAGCAAATGAATGTAAATCTTTGCAAATGAATGGTTGCAACCTTGCAAGAAATAAAAATATGTTACCGAATGTGCATCAATTACAAACCTCTGAACAAGGTTTCCGAACGCATTCACTTCCCAATGCCGATTATCGAAGACCAAATTATGAAACTGCAGGGCAAACGATTTTTTACGTCTTTGGGCTTGAAAAACGGGTTTTATCATGTGGAGCTTGAAGAGGAGAGTAAGAAGTATACGTCCTTCGTAACTGATAGTGGGCAGTATGAGTTCAATCGGTTGCCCTTCGGGTACTCAAATTCCCCGGCAGTATTTGTCAAGTACTTGACAAAATTTCTATCACCTTTCATCCGCGACGAACGATTAATACCCAAGTAACACAGAAAACATCTCTGAAAATTAAAACTTTGAAAGATGCTTTATAAACGTCTTACAAAAGCATCAGCAAACATCAAATGATATTTGCAAGCTTTATTGTTGTTAGCTGCTTACTAATAACTAAAGTATATTATTAGCTATGAATCGTGAAAAAATATGCAGATAATGCATATACTCAACACCAATCTTTGTTAAGTCTTGACAGCAATCAATTCGAAAATAACATTTACTTTGTTGATGATGCAAACTACTGGGTTATCTCTGGGGATAAAGCTGCCAAAAGCAAAAATCATCTAAAACAACTGGTTAATTAGTTTAGTAATTAAGCTAGGGGTACAAAAACTAGCGTCGAGAAGGACAGCGTATCTGTTGAATTTGAACGGAATCACCAGCTCGATACAGAACCCATCATTCCCCTCGCCAAGTTCTTCTGGAAGCAGCGACTGTGATCAACGTTTCGGTCCAAACACAGAGTTAACATTTTCAAATATGGGAAGCATTCGGACAGTTCCCCTGGAATTTCGGTTCATTTCAAATTAGCAGCCAGTTTCCTATCGTCAAATCCGCCAACCATTATCACCAACATTCGATATAATCTGCTGTGCTGTATTCCCAAGTTGCTGGTCAATTCACACGACTCACGAACCGTCACGGGTTGCTCCGGACATGGTCTAGTCGGGTAAATACTCGTGTATCGTTCGTTGCGCTTATTATATTTTGTTGAAAATTGAAGACAAAAATGAGCCTCCATCAGCAGAATTTGGGATTACTGTTGATTTTATTTTGACACTTTGACAGATCAACAAAACAGTTATAATGTAGTTGTTTTAGCGTAGCCAGAAAACAAACTAATAAGCGAATGTGTTGAAAATATGTAAATCAAGCGTATTATAAATGTGACGAAATGTGCATGTTGTAGAATTGCTCGAAAGATGTAAATCAGAAGTAATTTTAACTTCTGCTGTATCAAAACAAAAGATTTGTGATCTTTGTTCCTCTTTATTCCATTCCAAAAATGATTCATGTTACAGTACCGTATAAAAGCATCAGAAAACAAATCAAATTTGAAACGAACACTAAATCTTATTTTACTTGATTTGTTGATACTTGTTGAGAAAACAACGTTAACGCTAATTAATACTCGTTCATGGGCCATTATCAGTGGTCAAGGATTCGATTTAAATTAAGAATAAAATCTTTAATTGTTTTGAAAATATTTTGAACAGCACTGTCAGTTTCGTGGATAGTCTGCCATATTTATTTTTGAGTGGATTGAAAAAAAATCACTAAACCAGTATCAAATGGTCGATTCTTGCCACATTTTTTGATTCCGCTAAATGGCGCATGAATTATCAATAACTAAAATCATATGTTTCACAATAAATCTTAAAGCGCAAGTGAAGCAATGTTGACACCACATAGTATATACCATTTTATGATCAAACACCCAAACATCAAAATATATCATCGCCTTCATCACTTGAAAAGTAGTTACCATGTTGAAACAGGGAATTTCGTTTATTCAAACGATTTATTTATTTATTTTTCTTTTCTTATTTTTTTCTCTGGAGGTTGTCACACTTTACAGTCGGGTCTCTTAAGAGACTTGTATTATATATGGAATCTTAAAGCTATATAACTTTCAAATAACTTTATTACAACATTTTCAATAGATCGTGGCATAAACGTTTTCTGCAGATTTGTATTAATATAAAACAGCTCAATTCCAACTTATGTATGAGATTGTATTATATGTGTTATATTCTAGTATTATTATTGACAAATAACTCGATTTGAACTAAACAATATTAGAGTGTGGATCAAAACGTACGTGTGGAGTACTATTAGTGTATTAGGATACATTCATTGGCGTAGCTAGGGTGGGTTCCAGGGGTGTCTGGCACCCCCTAGAACAAATTTGGCACCCCCTAGAATTTTCCTTGACAGGCACCTAAAATTTAAAACTTCACCCAATAATTCCAGTATTTATTAATGGCACATTTAAACAAAACATAAGCAAACCTAAAATTACTGATGTACTTGTTGTAGGTTTTGGCGTTATGGATATTGGTAAGAACAAAGAACATACTTCTCCATGGATTCCTCTAGAAATACTTCTATCAATTTATACGGTGATTTCTCTATGCCTCCTTGATGGATTCTTCAATAAACTTCCCTTAGGATTCGGCTTCTGGTGAGGTTGTCCAAAGTACATACAAGAAATTTCTGCGGAGATTGAGCAATTTCTTCGGTGATTCTTCTAGGAATTCCCTTAAAGATTTTATTCGGTGGTTCTTCCAGAATTTTTTCATGGCCTTCCTCCGGGAATTGTGGCTAGGATTCCTCAAGCAACTCCTGCTGAGATTCTTCCAGCAATTTCTCTTAGAACTCCTTCAAAAAATCTCACTCTGGTACCTTCAGGAATTCTACTAGGGATGTTCTTCTGGAAATTTTTCCGGAAAATCTCTCTGGGATTTATCTAAAAATCCCTTCGGTGATTCTTCCAGAGATTTTTTCAAGGATTTATCCTCTAGAAATTCCACAGCGGATTTCTCCAAAAACTTCTATTGACCTTCTTCCATGAATTTCAATTGTGGTACTTCAGAAATTCTTCTAGAGCTTTCTCTTGGCTTTTGTGCTGGAATCTTACCAAGTAATCTTCCTGGCATTCTTGCAGAAATTCTTTTGGTTGTTCTACCAGAGTTTTCTCCAAGGACTCATCCAGGAATTCCTCTACAGATTTTCTTCAGAAATTTCTCATGAAATACTCTCAGAAACTCCTTTTGGCCTCTACAGATTTTCTTCAGAAATTTCTCATGAAATACTCTCAGAAACTCCTTTTGGCCTTCCTCCAAGAATACCTCAAACAACCCCTCCTACGGTTCTTCCAGAAATTCCTCCAGAAGTTCTTACTATGATATATCCAGAAATTCTTGTAGTGATTCATATATGAATTTATCCTAGCATATTGGCTGGAATTAGTCCGGGATATCTTCCTGCGAATCCTTCAGAAATTCTTCCTGCAATTCCTTCAGGGTCTTCCTTATATATTCTTCCAAAATACCTCTACCGGTTCTTGCAGGGACTTCTCTAGGTTTTCGAAGGCTTTTCCTCAAGATTCCCCCAGGCATTCCTAATGGGGTTTCTCTAGAAATTCCTGTATAGTTTACTCCACCAGTTCCTCATAGGATTTCTGCTGAGATTTCTACAATGATACATTCTGAGAATACCTCCTGAGGTTTCTCTGTGATTTCTTCAGAAGCTCTCCTCCAGGAATTTTTATCCAAGATACTTTATCCAAAGATTCTCTCATAATTTTCTCATGGATTTTTTCCAGGCCTTCCTCCAGGAGTGGATGGATTTCTCAAGCTATTTCTGCTGTAATTCTTCCAGCAATTCCTCCTAGGACTCCTCCAGAAATACTTACTATAATACATCCCGGAATTCTTCTATGAATTTCACCAGGGATTCCTTCAAAAATTTGCTAGGAATATTCAAGGAAATCTTCCTAGGAGCCTTGCTGAAGTATCTTCGGTGTTTCCTCCTGGAAATCCTAAAGGTTTTTTTTCCTGGGATTTCTCCAAATATTTCTTATTGGATTCCTCCAAGAACTCCTCTTGACTTTAGGATATTTCCAGAAATGACTTTGATTTTTTTTGGGATTTTTCTAAACACTCATCCAAGAATTCTTCTTGAGTTTTTAATCATGGATTACTCTAGAAATTAATCTTCACAAATACAAAAAATTAAAAAAAAAAAAATAGAAATTAATCATGGTATTACTTCTGGAACTCCTGTTGGCCTTCTTCGAATTCCAGCTGAAGGAATCCCAATAGAAATGTCTGTAGGAATTCCTTAACGAATTTTGAGAATAGTTTGAATTTTCAGAGAAATCCTAGGAGGTATTACTAGACAAATCTCTAATGATATATCATAGGAATAAACGGGAAAAACTAATTGATTAGAAGGTACCGAATGTTGCTAATCAACTAATTGAGAGATGAATTTGTAAAAAACGCTTTCTGGTGGGATTCGAACACATGACTCCGTATTCGCTAGACCACAGTATGGCAATTTCTTAGAGGGTTCCTTCGGCAAGGTTGTTTTTTTTTTAATTTCTGTGGTAGTTTTTAACCAGCAATTTCCCTTGATTGTTTTTCTATAACTGGAAATTCCGAAATTCTCAACAGGACTTGCTTTAATAAACCCCTATGGAATTCACGAAAAAGATCCTGACAAATTCCCAAAGCGATTGCCGGAAAAATTACCAGAGGAATTCCGGAAGAAAATATTAAGGCTTTTTAAAGAAATTGGCTAAACCCAATCTCAAAATAAATTGCCGAAATATATTCTATAAAAATTTCCACATTCACAAAAAAAAATTCTAACAAATTCTCTAAGAATTTTCCGACAGCATCAAAGGAATTTCTGAAGAAAATTCGACATATCGATTTCCAAAGGAATTACCGAAGGAACTCTCAAAGTAATAATCGAAGTTTCCAAAATTTCCAAAGGAATTGCTGATGAAAATCCCTAATAAATTTTTCAATCCAAGTAACACTGGAATTGCCGAAGATATTCCGAAATCATCTGCTGCAGGAATTCCTTACATACTTACTGAAGAAGTTGTCCAAAGAAAAATTATAGAAGGGTCATTCCATATGAAGTGACCGAGAAAATGTGAAAAGTTGCAATCGACCATCACGGATTTGAACCAAATTTGGTTGAAATATTTGTTTAGATGGAAAAAGAAAAAATCCAAATTTTGGTGCCGATCGGATCACCCCTCGGCCCGTGGCAGCACCCCTCGTTTTGGCCGATATGAAAATTATCCTTTCTTTCTTTTATTTTTATCACTGAAACGATTGCACATACACATTTTTGACCTTCGGCTTTTTAAAAGGAAACCGTTCAGGGAATCCAGAAAAAATATTATTTTTTTGATACAGTGTTCCCAGATATTATATTTTTCAATTTTAAAACTAAAAATTGATTTTTCTCAAAATACGTATATTTTGATTTTTAAAATTTTGATTCCATCGTGTTTAGGTAATTTGCGTCGTTCCTGAGAAATAGCGTTTTTAAGAAAAAATATTCATTTTTTTCATATAAAGTATCAGATAAAATCAGGTGCAGTTTATAAATTTCGCAAAAAAAAAATGTTCGATGCCATATAAAGACGTTTTGTGTTGATTTGACCAATATCAAGTATAATAAGGATTAAAAAAATGTGACAGTGTTGCCAGTTCATCAATTATGAGTCTATCGTTATGGACTAACATAACCTGTTGAACTAAAAAAAATGTATCTATTGCGATAATATACTCTAAACCATTTTCATATATTTTAACATTATCTGAACGGAAGTGCTGCCAAACATGTAATATTTGTTGTTGAAATCTTAATTTTACTAGAACTTTGGTATGAAATCTAGTTAACAAGCCAAAAGTATTTTTAAATTAGTTTTAGTGTATTTGGCAACATCTACGTAAAATATATTCAGGAAAACATTTGATGAGTGTATTTATAAGCAACAGTGCTGAAAATATATTTTCGATATAACTACATTCAATGACCCACAGCTAATTTCAGAAGCTGAACCTGAAAAGATGGAATATGATTAAATATGAAGTATGATACCTTTGGAATTAGATAATATTAGATACTACGCATCGTCGCGCAACTGGTAGCTCAGACTTCAGTATTTTTAATTTATATTCGAAGGTTCAATTCCTTATAAAAAAATTTACGGCAGTGTTGCCAAGTATGCTAGTATTTCGCGGAAGCGCAAACAATAGGTGCGGGGATGCTTAGTATTGCGTTTACTCTTACTGTGAATGCATTACCCCTATGAGGGGATCGCAGAATAATAGATCATGTCCTTTATTGTCCCGGACAGAGAAGTGAAGAACAGTGTTGAGTATTGTGTTGTCTATTGATGTGATTGCATATGGTATGAGTTTTTGTTTGTTCTTCGTGGCGAAGAATGAACTAAAATTTCTGAGTGAAATGGATTAGTGGCCTTTGCTCCCTAGAGGGGTGATAACTACTTTTCTTTGGCTTTTTTTGCGTGGAAAAGAGATCGGTTGTACGCGAAGGGTAATTCCGATAAATCAAATCGATTGTTCGATCAATTATAGGTGACTCCTAGATCGACAATGTATAGTATCATATTAAGGATCGGTATATTCGCCTCACTCCATTCATATTCACTCCTCTTTGCATAATCGAATCGAGAAAGATGCAGCAAACGGATTGTCGTGATCAAGCACGCAACCCCATCACCAATGGAAAGCCATGCGCTAGTTGCTTGGCATGGATATTCGTTGCCGTTCGTCGCAGTCTTGATCGCAAGCGAATGAATGAATGGCGAATCGTGAAGAATGCTGGTAGGTGATCGAAGTGGCTGCTGTCGTCGCTGACAAGCAAACACACAAACTAAAGCGACAATCGTTCGCTGCGATTAACCATGGAGTAACAATCATTAATTGTGTTGCCATCTATGCTCATAATCATGCAGTGTTGCCAAATGTGCTCGATATGTTTGGTGTTATATTTTTACGAAAGCTTTCGTGTAAATTAGATGTTTACAATAAAAATGACATGTGTGGCAACACTTCCATCTACAACATCGTTGAAATGAATAAAATGACAATTGAAATGAATTTCACAATAGATATATATTATTTTATTAACCATTTATCCTCTTCTTTTCCAATAAACCAATATTTTTTATTGCTAACTATCAAACTAACAATAACTGTCAATTATTGGGTCATTTTGTCAGATAGGACCATGAACAAGAAAACACAGACAAACAGACGTAACATTGGCAAAATTTCCATCGACCACGGTTTTAACGATTTTTTTAACCTTTATAGTTGTAGTTTTCACAACCAGGTGCGCGCATCGTTTTTCTAAGCATTTTCCGTTTCACACTAATGCCTTCTGTTGACGATATTGCATAATGCAGTGTATCGTGAAACATTTCCACCAGGTGATGGTAGTGTGAACTAGGCGATGGATTTTCACGAAAATTATTCTAGCTGTTACGTCTGTTTGTCTGTGAAGAAAAGGTCAACAATAAGGTCGTTAGAGAAGGTGTGTATTGTCTTTATCTTGCTCACACATCTTGCAACACACATGGTGCGATTTTTCAGAATAACATGTACATTGCCAAACACTTGAAGGTTAGGTTTCATGGTATAATAAAAAAGGTAAACTGGCAACACTGTCACATTTTTTTAAATCCTTCTTATACTCGATATTGTTCAAATCAGCACAAAACGTCTTTATATGGCGTCGATCAATGTTTTTTTTACGAAATTTATAAACTGCACCTGATTTTATATGATATTTTATATGAAAAAAATGAATATTTTTTCTTAAAACGCTTTATCTCAGGAACGACGCAAATTATCTTGGGGAGTTAAGCTTTTTCGATCGAAAAACGTCTGATAAACACGATGGAATCAAAATTTTAAAAATCAAAATTTACGTATTTTGAGATAAATCGATTTTTAGTTTTAAAATTGAAAAATATGATATCTGACAACACTGTATCAAAAAAAATAATATTTTTTCTTGATTCCCTGAACGGTTTCCTTTAAAAAATCCGAAGGTCGAATATGTGTATGTGCAATCGTTTCAATGATAAAAATAAAAGAAAGAGAGGATAATTTTCATATCGGCCAAAACGAGGGGTGCTGCCACGGGCCGAGGGGTGATCCGATCGGCATCAAAATTTGGATTTTTTCTTTTTCCACCTAAATAAATGTTTCAGCCAAATTTGGTTCAAATCCGTGATGGTCGATTGCAAGCGGTCGGTCACTTGGCGTGGAATGACCCAGAAGCAATTTATAATAGTAGTTTTCGCAACAAGGTGCAGAATGACGATTTTTACAGCACGTGTCGTACATTTGGCCGGGGTTCTACTAAACCGAACTAAGAGCCAAAAACTTTATTTCGAGATAATTAAGCTCAAAGTTCAACCACTCACAAATAAACAATAGCGGAGATTATTTAAAACTTTTCCGCACACATGTAACATACAAGCCTTCATTAACCATCAGAAATGAAGAATGTATGAAAATTAATTGAAATCATTGATATAATTACATTTAATTTCTCAGTACTTTGCACTCAGTTCACTCTGGCTGAACAAAAACATTGGAATATGGTTAATTGTTCAGTGTGGCTGACTGTGTTTCTTTGTTTCAGAGAAAACCAGTCGGATTGTGAAAAAAATCTCGATTTTTCATCGTCCATGAAGTTTGAAATCGATATCACTCACAACCCTTTACATGAATCAAGGAGAACGTGTATAGTATGGTAGCACGGAGGTCTGAAAATAGTTTGAATTATGAACGGCGGAAGCCCTCCCAGATCAGCCCTTCCAACCCATGTTTTTTTTCATAGGCAATGCATGTGCATTGTGCAGGAACAGAACATGAGTGATGATGTCCTTGCATTTCCTGAGGTCCTCAGATGTGAAAGTGGAGCAATGTGTGTACTTCATATTTATGCTGGTCAAAGAAAACCATGAAAATGTTCTGCCAAAGTGAACTAAGACAAAAAAAATTCAAAAATTTGAAAATGATTCGAACTTGGATCATAGAAGTGATAACCAAGCGCGTTATCTCTAGGTCATTTTACCTAGCTGAAAGTCAGTCGTTAAGTCTGAATCAACTTCTAAACATTCTTCTCAAGGATGATTTTCGTGAAAACGCCATTTTTCGATCAGCCAAAGCGAACCAAGTGTTTGATTTTTTCAAGCTTTTTTATTCTAATTAGCCTTGTTGTTCAATGACGGCTCCTGTGTTAAATTATCAGTATAAGGTGTGTTAACATAACGCAGGTATTTAAAACCACTTGATTTTTGTATTGTTGAGAATAAATTGGTTTTAAAATGCAGTGGATTTGGTTCGGTCTGGCAGAATGAGATTTGGAAAAATGGCGATCAGCACCATCGAAACATAATTGGATCCTCCAACACCCGTATTTCCAATAACGTGTTCAATTCTCTTACAGATTGTTACTATGGGTCGGTTAGAAGTTAGAAATCTGACTGTGGTGAGAAGAATTTAAAATGTTCATCATCTGTACATAATCTGAAATATTTCGCAGATTCTATGGAATGGTTTTCAGTTCACTCTGGTTGGATGCAATTTTAGTTTTTGTATGTTCTGCCAAACAGAAATTTTGAATTTATCCCCCGAAGAGCAGTCAGAATTACTGGATTTTTACATGGAAGGAAGATCGCCAATTTCTTCATCCAATGGTTCGGAAAACTCAATTTTTCAAAAAATGGTCTTTGGTTCGGTTTAGCAGAACCCCGACCATTTATCCAACGAGGCTTGCCTAGTTGGATAATTACGACGAGTGCTGTAAAAATCGAGTTCTGCACCGAGTTGCGTACAACGTTTTTTGAAATTTCATAAATTACCGCTTGAGGATAGTTTTTTAACGAAACTTCCATCAAACTGCACACTTATGCTCATAGCCATTTTTAAGAAAGTCTGGTCATAGCAGGTTATACTGTGCAGTTGTCACAATTTTTCAAAACTGCGTCCAGAAGGCATCAAGAAGTTGATCAAAACTGAAAACAGTGCTGTAATGGATCATTACGCAACGCAAATCAGTGCTGTAATGAATCATTACAGCACTGCTTATTTGGTGTGGGAAAGTAGGCCTTTTCATGTCAGATTTGCGTGAGGAAAAACAGCCTATTACGATGAGAAATTGCAAAAAAGAATTTCCGAAGAAGTTTTCGATCGACGAAAATCCCAAAAAAAAGTAGAATGGCTTGCCGAAGACATTAAAAAAAATGTGAGGAAGTTTCCATGGTCATTGTTGAATGAATTACTAAAAGCTTTACTAAAAGAATTCCCTAAGAAATTGCTTGAAGAGTAATTGGAGAATTTTAGAAAGCAAATATCAATAGAATTGCTGACATTAATAAAACAATGCTTAAAACACTACTAAAAATGGTCGAGGAACTCCCGAGAAAACATTTTCAATAAAATAAAAAAAAAACCAGGTTAATCCACCTAGTGGTGATAGCGCCTTTCTCGTCGAATATGAACTCAACATTTTTTCCGGTCATAAGCCGAAGTGTTCCTGAATCCTGAGAATACTCTAGAACGGAATAAATCTCATTTTCTTCTTTTGTCACAGTGCTCGTTGACTCGTCAATGAGGGGTGGAGTTGATAAATAATAAATGTATTTGATGAAAAAATTCTTAAAAAAATTAAGCAAAACCGCTTAAGGCGAAACTGGAAGCATTTCGTATTTTTTTTTGGTTTTTGATTTTTTTATAAAATAACGAAGCAATATTTTCAAAATCGGTTTTCGTGCACATGTTGAGTATGGATCAGGGTATACTCTGATTTTGTTACGCGGCATAAAATGTTTTTCGTTTTTGCAGAAACCATTTTTTTGTGAAATTTTGTTCAAACATGGTTTCTGCAAAAACGAAAAACATTTTATACCGCGTAAAAAAATCAGAAGATACCCTGATCCATACTCTACATGTGCACGAAAACCAATTTTGAAAATATTGCTTCGTTATTTAATAGTATATCAAAAACCAAAAAATTAGGAAAGGCTTCCAGTTTCGCCTTAACTCATCGGTTTTGATAAAAAAAAACTTCTGGAAGACTCTAATTTCACTTTAAAATTGATAAATCTATTGGTTTATTTATGTGTGCACTTCTTCAAGATGTTGAATTCCGACCAAAATTTCCAAGGGGGGACCCCTCTGGACTTCAGAGAAAATCAAAATTTGTGTCAGCCTTATTCAGAAAAGCAAGAATTTTATCAAAGCCATAATTGAATTTGGAAACTTATTGATGGCTCATATTCCGACGCTATACGTTTAAATAGGCCGAGCTGAAAAATATCAAATCTCTCAGTTGACTGCTTGACCACCTTCACTAGCACTGGATGCCGATCATTATCAAGACATTTCGGCAATTTTTTTTTCTGCGCACTTTAGCCTATATTTTATTATCATTAGATATAAGAATCATGTAAAATTTGACAAAAAAAGTGCAAGCAATCGAAATTTCTCCTAATAAAGCCCATTCAAATTTCAACCGTGTTACAGAGCGCGAGAGCTCAACCAGTTGCATCAAAATTGTTCGCAGTAATTTTAGACGCAGAAGGGGATTGGTGCTATAAAATTTATTTTTTCCATACAACGTTGATCCATCCTACTATAAAATGACGCCTCAGGAATCTAAAATGATGTAATTTGACAAGATCGCTTAAATTTTTATCAAGATTTTGTTCTTTTACACATATTAATCGCTTGCATCGATTTTGTTCACCTGCGTAATTTCAGCAATGGATCCAACCCTGTTTCTGCAACACTGCCGGTAATCTTAAGTGTGGTCAGAGACGATTTTCTTGCTGCCCGTGTAACTGGTTAACGAACATTTTTGATGATTTGATGTTTCGCATGCATGGGTTTGGTTTTGTTTTTTAATTGGTCACTTCCGACGGGACACCTGGAACCGGTTTCAATACCCAACCAGTTTAGATACGGTATGAAACTGTTTTCTTGCTTACCGTTCATCTGGTTATCGAAAAACCCCGCTCTTCCATGTGTCACATGTATCGGCTTGGTTCACTTTTTTTAATTGACCACTTCCAGCGGGACAGCTGGAACCGGTTCCGGAACACAACCGGTTCAGATATAGTCTGAAACTATTTTCCTGCTTACCGTTCATCTGGTTATCGAAAAAGCCGCTCTTTGATGTGTCGCATGCCTGTGTTTGGTTCACTTTTTTTATTGGCCACTTCCGGCAGGACATCCGGAACCGGTTCCGGAATACTACTGGTTCAAACATGGTCTAAAACTATTTTCCTGCTTACCGTTCATCTGGTTATCGAAAAAGCCGCTGTTTGATGCTTCGCATGCCTGGGTTTGGTTCACTTTTTTAATTGGCCAATTCCGGCAGGACATCCGGAACCGGTTCCGGAATACTTCCGGTTCAAACATGGTCTGAAACTATTTTCCTGCTAACCGTTCATTTGATTATCGAAAAAGCTGCTGTTTGATGTGTCACATGCCTGGGTCTGGTTCACTTTTTTAATTGTCCAGTTCCGGCAGGACATCCGGAACCGGTTCCGGAACACTACCGGTTCAAACAAGGTTTGAAACTATTTTCCTGCTTACCGTTCATCTGGTTATCGAAAAAGCCGCTCTTTGATGTGTCGCATGCCTGGGTTTGGTTCACTTTTTTAATTGGCCACTTCCGACAGGACATCCGTAACAGGTTCCGGAACACAATCGGATCAAACATGGTCTGAAACTATTTTCCTGCTTACCGTTCATCTGGTTATCGAAAAAGCCGCTCTTTGATGTGTCGCATGCCTGGGTTTGGTACACATTTTTAATTGGCCACTTCCGGCAGGACATCCGGAACCGGTTCCGGAATACTACTGGTTCAAACATGATCTGAAACTATTTTCCTGCTTACCATTCAACTGGTTATCAAAAAATCCGCTATTTGACGTGTCGCATGCATGGGTTATGCTCACTTTCTTATTTGGCCACTTCCGGCGGGACACCCGGAACCGGTTCCGGAACACTACCGGTTCAGATATAGTCTGAGACTATTTTCCTTCATCCCGTTCATCAGATAATCGAAAATGCCGTGGTTTGATGGGTCGCATGCATGGGTTTGTTGCATTTTCATATCTGGCCCCTTCCTGGGGTACCGGTCCGGAACACCTAAATGGCCGTAACTCCGGAACGGCTGGACCGATCTGAACCATTTTCAATAGGAAACAATGGGACAATGTACCCCGTCGAATGAATCATCGGTCGTTGAAATCGGTTCATATTTACTATCTAAAAATGAGGTGACCTTTTTGTACACACACACACATACACACGCACACACATACATACACACACATACATACACACAGACATCATCTCAACTCGTCGAGCTGAGTCGATTGGTATATAACACTTGATACCTCCGGGGGCTCTATCAAATTTTCGTTTTTGGAGTGAACATATAGCCTTTCGGTACACCTTGGTGTACGAGAAAGGCAAAAACAAATAATCTCCTAACGGTATTGCCAAAGAAATTTCCAAAGGATGCGTGCAATGTGCTTAGTACCGAATTCCAAACATATTACCAAATAAATTATTTAGGAATTTGCTGAAGGGGATACGAAGAAATTCGCCAAATCCAAAGAAATTACTGAGAGATTTCCAAAAGAAGTCTCAATTGAATAAATTGCAAAACAATTTGTAAATAAATTGCCGGAAATGTTCCCCTGAGGAATTACCAAAACAATGTTTTGCCGAGAACACAAATTATAAACCAGACCCGATTATCTGAATGTACGGAGCTGACTGATTTCTACAATGTTGGTTTTACGTAAGTCAAAATTTCAGCTTTATGCACCATTCTGTTCACCAGTTATATTATCAATCCAGTCGAAATCATAATTTGGTGTGAGCATCAGAATCCCGAAGAGAAAAATCGAAGTTCGATCGCACCAAACTCCAGGTTTGAACTGGATTGATAATATGTTCGTGAAGCTTCAGAACGGTACTCAGAGTCAGAATAATCGATCCAAATTTTGTAGTTTTGAGAATCATACTCACGATTTCTCTTTTAGAGTATGTTCATGTCCACGTGGTAGTCTTGCAACTAATGAAACAACAACGCTGTCGCCATAAATGTTGTGGTCAAACCAAAAATGCAAATATGTATCCTGATTTTGCAATTTTAAGTATTCACAACTCTCACAAATGTTCTTGAAAACTATTTTACTAAGGGTTGTTATTATGCTAAAACAAAGAGTATGTCACGATGAATACAAGTTACACGCAATATGTGGATATTTTACAGTTTCCGAGATTCACACTTCTAATAATTGCTAATAACAATCATCGCGACAACCGCTTTGTTTTGTGAATTGAAAACAATCAGGTTCGTAAGAAAACATTTTCAGATACTTACGAACCTGATTGTTTTCAATTCACAAAATAAAGTGGTTGTCGCGATGATTGTTAAGTTCAAACTAAAAATGCAAACTCCATGTATTATACACAATCAAGTTACCAAGTTTTCAAACCTCACGTGACGGAGAAAGTGTTAAATCATTACATTACTAATTACTAAGAAATTGAGGGTGGATCGGTATTTTTCCTTTACAAAAAAAAAAACATAACAACCTGGAAGCCAATGAATCTGGCACCCTCTAGGCACCCCCTAGGAAAAAATCCTAGATACGCCAATGCCTGTAAGATGATCTATTAGCCGCCATTTTTTGCGCTGTTTCGCTTATATAAGTGTTTGATATTAAGTCAATAATACAGGAAAAATACAACCAACTATGTATGAATTGTGGATTTTAAACTGCTATAATACCAGCTGTGTTACTTGGGTAGTTTTCATCGATGACATATTAATAGCGTCGAAGACCATCGAGGAATACTTGCAGACGGTAAAAGATGTTCTCGAGACTCTTGCGGACAATGGGTTGGAATTGCAATTGACCAAATGTCAGTTTGTGAAGACTTGCGTTTAGTTCTTGGGATATGACTTTAGATTCAAATTGTAATTAACCGTAATTGTAATTTTCCGATTCCTTGTGACAAGAAAAGTCTTCAGCGATTCCTGGGATTAGTTAATTACTTCAGGAAATTTATTGACGGTTTTAACGTGCAGGCTGCTCCGCTGTATGAGCTACTGAAAGAGGGTAACGAGTTCGTTATGACGAGAGGATATATTCAGGCCGTGGAATCCCTGAAAACAGCATTGGTGTCTAAGCCAGTGTTGAGGATATACTTATCAACTGCATAGACAGAGTTACATACTGATGCTTCCTACTGATGGTCGCCTCCACTGGTCACGGTCCAGCCCCAAACGCATACAGTCGCCTGAACGTTTAGAGTCCTCAACTAGAAAAAGCCAACGTGTACGTGGTGAATATGATTTCAGCTTTTCGTTCCTCCGGCATACGAGCTACGTGCCCAGCCCACCGCAGCCTGCCGTATTGTATTCGCATCACTATATCCTACTCTTTATAGTTATACTTGGTACAGTTCGTTGTTCATGCGACGCCGCCAGATGCCGTCCTCCAGTTTACCGCCGAGTATTGTTCGCAGTACAATACGAACGTAGACTCCAAAGTCTCTCCGATTAACTTCTCTCAACGGCCTTGATTCATGGCCGTATGAAGAATCAGAGTCGTGTACAACGCGAGTTTTGACTTCGTTTGCAAGTGTGGGTTCAGTCAGCACACATGGTGGTACAAAGGGCCGAATTGAAAGTTATACATCCTGCGCTATTGCCAGCCATCACCTTGACCTGTGGCTGGTAAACTTTTGTTGACCTCCTCGATTTCCTTATTGAGTCTGCGCCACCATGAGCCTCTGGGTCTGACTCTGTTGCGATGTCCTGATGGTTTCCAATCTATCGCTTGTTTGCAGATTTCGTTTCCGCCTCTACATGGAGTGTGGCTTACCTCCACTTTCGCTCACGAATCTCTGACGCTATCGGCTTTTGATGACATCGACGATGGAGCTCCGCGTTGAAGATCCAATTATGAGGCCACCATGCACGAATATGGTTTTATTAGTCAGCGGCATCCTTCTCTGACTCAGCGGCATGGTTCTATGACTTGTAGTCATGTTATCATGGACCGACATATTTTATGATTTCATAACCTTCTCGTCTTGTTTTGCGTTCCCGATTTTTACCCGTGTAAACTTGCAAAGACAGCCCTCGAATTCTTGATCTGTGGAACTATGTCAATCTTGGTGCCACCATCGGTCGCCATTTGGCTACCAAGATATTGGAAGCTTTCAACTTTCTCCACTGATTGCCCAGCTAACGTAAGCTTGAAAGTGTTGACCAACGATTTGGTCTTGTTGACGTTGATGGTAAGACCTGTCACCGAGGAGCAATAGGCAATATAATCGAGATTGGACAAGACACCGTTGTGCAATACTCTACACGAAAATGCCCTGTACTGTGCTTCAATGAGGCCGATGATTTTATCAGGGACATCCTTGCTCCTGAGGGCTTCCCACATGTTTCCGTGATTGAGACGATCGAAAGTTTTTTCGTTGCTAATGAACACTAGGTGGATAGATTCTTGGAATTCATTGATTTGCTCCAGGATGATACGGAGCATGATAATATGGTCCACACAGAATCGTCCGGCACGGAATCCTGCTTGCTGCCGCCGGAGGGTTGTGTCGATCTTCTCCTGTATCCGGTTAACGATCACTTTGCAGAGGACTTTGAGAACGATACACAGTAACATGATGCACCGCCAATTATCGCATACAGTCAGGTCACCCTTTTTGGGTACCTTTACTAAGACACCCTGCATTCAGTCGACCGGAAATGTCGCAGTTTCTCCTTTGTTGCAGAATAGTTGATGTAGCAGTTGTGCAGATATTACGGGGTCAGCTTTCAGCATCTCTCTCAGCTGATATGCGAGCGATCCCCAGCCGCTGTTCGTTTTCATGCTATGGATGGCTGTTTCTATCTCCTGCTATCGACCTTCGACGTTGGCACGGATAATGCGTTGAACCCTTGATGGATCGTGCTGTGGCGTTGGTGGCGTGGCCGATACCTGAAAAAGGTTTCCAAAGTGCTCGAACCAGCGTTTCAGCTGGTCAGCCGGGTCAGTCAATAGCTGTCCAGATGTGTCTTTCACGGGCATCATAGTATTCATCTTAGTCCCACTAAATAAGGCGACGTGAGACCTCGTAGAGGAGATGAATGACGCCGCTATTTACGGCTTTCTCGCCTTCGTCGACTAGGGAGTCCGCCCACGCTCTTTTGTCCCGCCTACATGTATATGAGCGCTTCACTTCCTTCTCAAGAGCCGAATAGCGCTGACGTGCTACGGCTTTGGCTCCTCGTGGTTTTGCTCGCTCTATCTCGGCTTTGGCACTCCTTCGCTCATTTATTTTCTTCCAGGTGCCATCTGTGATCCACTGCTTTCTCTGGGTGCGTAGCTCACCCAAATTGTTCTCGCCGATGGCGAGAAGGCGTTTTTGACGGCGCTCCTTTGATCTTCTACGCTTCCACCATCCGGAATATTCACAGCACGGTTCTCTAGTTTCTCGACAAAAGACGTTTTCACTGCAGCTTCTTGCAGTCAACGAGTATTGAACCGCCGCCCGATTTCCGAGTTCCTGCTGTCGATGGACCCTTGCAATGCGCAGCCGGATCTCGCCGATTAAAAGATGATGGTCGTACGCGATATTGACACTACGTTTGTTCAAGCAGCCTCGCAGGATTCGTTTTCATTGTCGGCTTGTCGATTTGATTTTCCGTGACGCCATCACGGGAAATCCATGTTAATCGATGGGAAAAGAGCGATCCCGCAATCATCATATCATTCGTACCACAAAGCTCTACAAACGTTTTCGCTTATTTCTCCGACGCCCATAACGTGCTTGCTTATAGTCCGAGTTATCGGAACCAACTTTCACGTTGAAGTCGCTCATGAGTTGGAGTTGGTCATAGACCACTACCGTATGTCGCTCATGAGGATCTTGATATCACCTCTTGGAATCTTATCCACAACAGCATTCAGTTGACTGTTAAAGTTCCCTTTGTCTTGCATTTGGGCAGCGTCCGTTGGCGCGTAACATTGGGTCAAGGAAAGGTTTCGATTCCATGTTCTGACTCCGGCCAAAATTATCCTATCACTTATAGGTTCCCAATTCATGTGTGCCCACGCTGCACTGAGCAGGAAACCAACCCAACCGTAATGATAAGCGTGTTGACCTCGTAGGTCAGAGTATAGCACAATTTGACCTATATATGACTCCGTGCCAGCGTAAGTCAGCAGCGTAGCTTTGATCCACCAAACCCGTCGCGTATAAACAATACTTATATAGGTAATCAATATCAGGCTCACGAATATTTGAATCCAAAGTTTCTGACAAGTAGATGTTTTAGTCGGTCATGTGGTAGTTATGCTTTCAGTTTTCGCTCAATCAAAGACCATTAATCAAAGTCAAATGTGAGAATAGTTATGAAGTTGTTTTTTTTTTTATCAAAATCAGTGTTTTAGAATCCAAACATCGAAATCTGTCACGCTCAACATGGCACTATGAATTGTTCTGACAATAAAACCAACGCAGAATCTCATCCGTCAACGTCGTCAGCTTCCATCATCATTAGCATCATCAGCATCAACATTTTTGTCATGCTTCAAAACGATGAAAGCTCCGGCTGTTGCTGCAGCATGATGGGTGGTGGGTACCTAATGCAGTCTCCCATCAGTCAAGCATCGTTATTGCTGCTGTTGCCAACCGATCATGGAAAAAGCTATCTCACCCCATGCTTCACCATGCGTCTCCATCGAACGACGCAGCTTCACCCACCAACGCCAGCGCCGATTCCTGCGGGTGTTGGGTAAGATGAAACTGCTATCACGTCGTCAACGGCTGTCATCACTTGAGTCCAACACGACACGGTCGTCGTTTTTCCTTCCTCTGTAGTTTTACAGCGGTTTTAAATAAATTGGATTATCATGAGTACGATGGTGGCGAACGGCGTCGCTGCTGGTGCCCCTCAAGCGCACTTACTATTTTTTTTCTGTACAGTATCCTTTCGTCAACCACTCAAAGTAGTTCGCTCTTCAGCGAGCCCGGACTGTTGTCCACTCACTATAATGCATCGTTGCACTGAGTGGCATTCCAAAAATCAACATGACAAGAAGTTAAACTTTAAAAGCGATCACATACTTATAAGACAGATGAAAAATATAACTGTTAGAAAAAATATTCTTAAAGTTCAGAATAATTAGTGCGTTTTCGTAAGAACATTGATTGACAGGGTGTTGATGTTCACGGATGTGGGCTCATAACGGAGTTGCTTCAGTTCTTTTCGTGTTTTCAGCTCATGCAGCTCATTCAGCATCAAACCAGTAAATATTATGACCAGCTAAATTGGTAGAAAATCCCTAAGTGCGACGCCATGCTGCGCAGCGTACAAGTATTTTGCATTTTCCCACTCTTCAACTTTCGCTGTTGAAATTTATATACACTAACCAGTAATATCGCCTCCTCGGTAAACTGTTGGAGCGGAACAGCTGTTTCAGAATAGCCCATCCCACTGCAACTGGAGTACAAGCAGTGGTACGAAAATTCCGCAGCAAAATCAGCACAAGTGTATAACTAGCTCAGCTTGGATAAAAATTAAATAGTTGGAAGTAAATATGCGGATTATGGTTATCATTCAGACGACGGCCAGTATCGCACAAAAGGCGACCAAAGCGCTGCAACGAATGCGGAATGCAACAAACCCGAGAAAGTGGATAATCCCCCTGAAAGCAAATAGGGGAGGAATATAAATTGAAAAGGCGAAAAAAAGTCCGCCCATCTCTAGCTTCATGGGATCAGCCACAATAAATACGACAACTTGATAGTTCCATTTGTTGCTGTGACATTCAATAAGCACTGGGGATTTTCTTTGATCGTCACGTACTAAGAGGACACATTTCCATTTGGCATGGTACCAAAAAGCATAATTTTCATTGGCACCAAATGAATGCGCAAGGGATATTCATTGAAGCAGAATGCAGTTCTGTTGTTTTTTTTTTTCGATAGCGTTTTGTGTTTCACTTGTCTTCTGGTTTTTGGAAGTGTAGTTTGGGTTGAAGCTTCTTATTCGAGAGGGAGGGCTCCATGAAGAATTATTCGAATAAGGAATTCGATTTAGTATCGATGATACGAATCTAGCGTTTCGAAAGAAAATTCGGATTTTTATCACGACAATTTGTGACTGATACTTGGATTACATCAAACCAAGATTTCTTCAAAAGTATCTTCAGAGATTTCTCCAACTTTCTTTCAGATATTCTTTTGAGCGTTTCATCAAAAGTTCCTACAGGGGTTCTTAGCGGATTTCCTTCATAGATCCTGTCAGTTTTCTCTAAAATTTCCATCAGATATTCTTCTAATATTTGCTCAAGGTATTCTTCTAGGAGTTCCTTCGGGGATTCCTCTGGGATTTTTTATGGGATTTCTTTAAAGATTTATTCTGGAGTTCTTTCACGGATTCCATCAGCAATTACTTCAGGAATTCTTCCGAGAGTTTCTTTAGAAATTTCTTCAAGAGTTCATTCAGGGATTCTTCTAAAGAAGGAATTGCTCCAGGAATTCCTTAAAGGATTCTTTTAGTTCTTTTAAGGATTCCTCCTGGGATTCCTGCTGAAATTCTTTAACAAATTCATCCAGGTGTTCCTTCAGGGATTCCTCTAAAATTTTGGCATGTTTTTTCGAGGAGTTTCGCCAGGTTTTTTCTCTAGAATTGTTTCATAGATTCTTCCAGGAATTTCTTTTGAGATTCAGAGAGTTTTCAAGGAGTTATTTTAACACAGACTTCTCCATTAGTTCCTGTATATGTTTTATGAGTTTTTCAGGACATCCTCTTGAAATTTCTTCGAGGATACCTCTAGAGATTTCACCAAGGATTCTTCTAGGAATTCCCTTGGAGATCCTTCCAGTAATTCCTTCAGATATTTCTGTAGGAGTTTCTTCAGAGATTTATTCAGGAGTACCCTAGAAAAACTACTCCATGAGTTCATTCAGGGATTCTACTAGGAGTTTATTCAGAAATTCTTACTGAGATTTTCTATTGTGATTCCATTAAGGATCCAGAAATTCCTCAATGGAGTCCTCCAGAAGTTTTTTTTTTAGATTTCTTCAGTAGTTTTTTTGAAGGATTCTTCAGAAGTTTCTTTAGATATGCCTCAAGGAGTTCCTATAGGAATTTATTCAGGAGTTCCTTCAGGGTTTACTCCAGAACTTCATTCAGCGATTCTTCTGGAGTTCTTTTTAGAGATTCCTCCAAGTATTCCTTCAAAGATCCCTCCTGGAGTTTCTTCAGGGATTCCTGTGAAAGTTCCTCCGAGGAT
The DNA here is from genome assembly GCF_035046485.1 of Aedes albopictus. Lineage (NCBI taxonomy): Eukaryota > Metazoa > Arthropoda > Insecta > Diptera > Culicidae > Aedes > Aedes albopictus. The sequence continues at coordinate 199,677,563 of NC_085137.1, read as the reverse complement.
TTCGCAAGTATTTGTTGAGAAATTCTTGCAGCAGTTCCTTCCCAAGTAACAATCAGCATGCCTTGAAGGTTTATTCATGTTTTATCCTGGTTTTATACGAGCATGTCAAAAAGCTAGTTGTTCTAAACTAGTTTTATGTGGTAGTTATTTACTTTGAACCTTATGCGTTCCATAAAACTATCATATAACTTCTGCTATAAACATCTTCAGTTAAAGACTTGCAAGTAGACATGAATTGGTTTTATCACTTGTTATATACCATTTCAATAAAACTTGCATTTGCGGTTGTTGTCGGAGAGATTTTTTTTTGTAAACAAATACACAAAACTGTGAGGCAATGCATAAAACCAACAAAAGATTTCGTGGCCGTAACAAAAACCAAAAAAATGCTGTGATAAAACCGCTAGTTCTATCATGAGCTCGATTATGACTACCTCAGGAAGGTAAGCCCTATTGGAGGAATCATCAGGAACACAGAGTTTTATCAGAAAAATATGTCGCCCAGCCGGGATAATTTATGTAAATACAGATAAATGATTACTCAATTTTATGATTTCACGTACAGCTTAATTTCAAATTAAACCATACAACACGTTTTCGTCATTTTATTTTGTCAGAAAAATTACATTATGTCTTTTAAACTCCGCTGTGTTGAAAAAACTTTTTTTGCACCCAATTCCACCGAGTAAATTAAATGCATTTAACTTCCAAATTATGCATAGTTTGTGAGGCGCACTTAGTTTTTGTCATTATCACAGTCACATTCACCACAAATTTTCCGTGGCATGTCTCCTGACACGCATTAAATAGGAAAACAAATCTGAATTCCATATCTGCATCTTTCCAATTGATGGCTGGATAAACAACCAAGCATAATTTATTCTGACGATCGAACATTGAGAGTGAAAAATAATCAAAACAATTATTTGACAAGTCAGAAGATGGTTTTATTTAGAAGATTGATAAAACTACGATACAACCCGAAATCCTAAGCCGGTTTGCATACGAAGTCATGTAGACCCTAATAAGACTGGGCCAACTAGAAAGAACGTGGGTTTATTGAAGCATACAAGAACTCGAGAGCATTTTCAAGTCGGCATCAATGGTTTTATGTTTAGGATTTTTGAATCGCTAAAAAACTTTGATAAAATTAAAATTGTTACTTGGGTTTAAATCATTATCAAGGAGTTTTTTCTTACGATTTCAGTTACTTCAGGGATTCTTCATAAGTTTCTTCATAGACTCGTACTGGGGATTACCTCAGGAGTCCCTCCAGGGATTTCTTCTGAAGTTTTCTCGCGGATGCTAAAAAATCTCCGGGTTTTCTTCTAAAAGTTGCTCCAGGAACTCCTCCTGTTTGGGGAGAGCAACTGACGAAAAATTGCTGGGATCGAACCCATGACCATCCACTTTTGAAGTGAACGTGTAGCCACTATGCCACGGGCCCCAGCTGATATTTTGTGTTGTATTGTATCATATTTATGATACGTGTTGTCATTAATGAATTGTGACGTAGTTTGATTGTGTTTTTGTAGTGTTCTGTTTTATTTCTCGCAGCTGGGCGTCAAGTGAATTGCACAACGGATTCCTCAAGGAGCTCCTTTAGGTATTCCTCCAGTAGATCCTTTAGGAAATTTTTCAGGAGTTCCTTCTGCGATTTTCTAGTAGTGCTTTGATAAATTATTCCAAGAGTAGGGGATTCAACAAAAGATTTCTTCAGGGACTCCTACCTGATTTTCTACTGCGAATCCTTCATGAGTTCTTTCAGGGATTATTGCAAGAGTTCTTTCCAGGAAAATGTTCAATGATTTCTCTTGATCTCTTTTCAATAAATTTTCAAAAATTTCCCAAAATATTTTGTTAGAGGATTTTTTATACATATATTTAACTAGATTAAAAGGCATCTGCAAAAAGGAATCCCTGAATCAATTCCCGAATTAAGAAATTTCTGGAACAGTTAACGAAGAAATATATGAAAGAGCTTTTGAAGAAATTGTTTTACAAATCTTTGCAGGAGCTGAAAGATAAATTCCGGAGTGACTTCTGAGGAGATCTTCAATTCTTCAAACTCCTGGAAAAGAGTTCCTCCAGGTATTCTTCTAATAGTTGCTCCAGGAATTCCTCCAAGAGGGAGTTCCTTTAATATTTTGCATGGTTTCTCCACAGAGTTCCTTCAGGGATTGGTTTATTGTGGATTCGTTCTGCAATTTTTACAGGAATTCCTTCAGAAGTTCCTATATAGATTTCTCCAGGAGTTATTAAGGAATTCTTCTAGGAGTTCTTTGAGAATTACTCCAGAAATTCCTTCAAAAATTCTTTAAAGAATTTCTTGATGGATTAATCAGGATTTTTAACTGAGATCCCTCCGATGATTTTTTTTTTTGAGATTTTGCAGTTTTTAGGGATTCCTATAAGAGTTGCTTCAGGGATTTCAGCTGAAGTTCCTTCACTGATTCCTCCAAGAGTTCATCCAGGAATATTTATTGGAGTTCCTTCATTCCTTTATAATTCCTTCTGAACTTCTGGAGATTCCACCAGGAGTACCTTCAGAGATATCTCCAGGGATTCCTCCCATAGTTGCTATTCGAGTAACTTTTAAAGAAATTTCTAATGGAATATTTGAACAATCTTTTAAAGCACTTCTGGGAATAATTGTTAAAGGATTCCTTGAAATGGCTAATTCTTGGAGGAATGCTCTGACAAATATCAGAAAAAAATCTAGAAAATTTTAAAGCGATATCTCTTGATTATTATTTGGAGCAATCCTAAGAACAATATGCTGAAATTTCTAGATTCAAAATAATGTGTAAAAAATCGCGGCGGAGGTTCTATTGAATACATGTACTGCTAAAGTCCTTAAAAAATCTCAAAGGAGTCCTGAGAGAAGTTTCTATATATATCCAAGAAACAAAATCTGTGAAAATCTTCGACGAATTACCAAAAACACATATCTTTTGGAAGTATTAAAAATATTGAGAAATTATTGCAGGCATACTTTGGAGAATTCTTGAACAAGAGTTGAAGGAGAAGTCATTAAAGAATTTTCATAAAAAAATAATAAGAATAATTCTGGAGAAAAAAATGTATTATTTTCTAAAGAAATTCCAAAACAACTTTTTGAAAATAAAAAAACTTGGAAAAATTCTTGACAAGTTTTTTGAATGAACCCTTGGAAAAAATGCTAAAGAAATTCATAAAAAGCATGGTGGAATTGTTGAAAAAAAAAACAGGAATACACAGAGAAAAATATTTGAAAAAAAAAAATCATGGAACAATCAATAAAGCGCGCTTGGAACGGTTTCGGAAACAAAAATCCTTGCGGAAATCGTTAATAAATTTTAAGAAGAAACTTATTGTTGAGTTCTTGGAAAATATTGCAGAAATTATCCTGGAGAGTATTGTGTTGTTCTTTTCTGTGCATGCATCGCTCTTGCTGGGTCGAGTATCGCAGCATAATCGGTCGCGTTCGCTATTGTCTCGCGCGAAAACAAAAACAATAGATGTGCGGGTGCTTAGTGTTTAGTATTGTGTTGTTCCATGTTGTGAATGCATATAATTTGTCTCACTGACATCCCCTCCCATCCTCGAAGACCGTAAGAAATTCGTGGACGAAATATTTAAAAAAAAATTCAAAAAGATTCTCAAGTATTTTGTGAGCTGAAATTCAAGAATAAGTTCGTGAAAAAAATATTGCATTTCCGAACAATTACTTAAACGAATTTATGAAGAAATTCTGGGTAACCATGAAGAACTTCCTGATTTGAAGTTTTTTTTGGATATTTGGCTGAAAAAGCTTGGAAAAATCCTTGGCGGAAACTTTGAAAAATGTCTTAGAGAAATACTTTGATAACTTTTCTTTGAACTGCTTCATAAATTCTTCCAGGATTCAAAGATTTTTCATAAAATTGTATTGAAAGATTCCTTTTAAATTTTTTTCGGGGGTTCCTCAGAAGTTCCTTCTGAGATATCTCCATACATTTATAAGTTCTTTCATGGCTTCTCCTGAAATTTCTTCACAAATACCTTCAGGAATTGCACAAATGATTCTTCAAGGAGTTCCTTTAGGTATTCCTCAACAATTCCTTAAACAATGTTTCTAGTAGTGCTTTGATAAATTATTCCAAGAGTTGGGAATTCAATAAACAGTTTTTCAGGGATTACTACATGATTTTCTACTGCGAATCCTTCAGAAGTTCCTTCAGGGATTCCATCAGAAGTACCTTCAGGGAGTTCTTCAAGAGATTTTTTTTAGATTTCTTCAGAGATTCCTCACAAGTTTCTTCCGGGGGGATTTTTCTAGGAGTTTTAGAGATTGCTACAGAGGTATTCCTCTAGGAGTTTCTACAGGGATATTTTTCCTTGGATACCTCAAGTTTTTTTTTTGCGGGGGTTCTTGCAGAAGTTCTTTTAGATATTCATCCAGGAGTTATTTATAAATTTCTCCAGGCGTTCCGTCAGGTATTTTTCAAAAAATTCATATAAAAGGTTCTTCCAGAAGTTTCTATAAGGATACCTTCAGGAGTTGCTTCAGGGATTTATCCTGGAGTACTTGCTTTCGAAGATTGCTTCAGGAGTTCCTTTTTGGTTTCCTCAAGGAATTGAATGTTTTCTCAATTAGGGATTCTTGCAGAAGGGTCATTAAAAATTACTGCAGATGTTCAGTCAAAGATTCTACTGAGGGTCTCTTTAGGGATTCCTACTGAGTTCTTCACTCATATTACCCCAGAAATTACTTCAGTGTTACCTCTAAAAGTAACTTCATACGTACCTTTGGCAATTCGTTTAGAGATTTCTCCATGAGTTCCTTCAAGGAATCCTTCAGAAGTTCTTTTAGGGATTCTTCCTGGAGCTCGTTTATAAATCACTCAAGGACTTCCTTCTGAGATTTTTGCAAGAGTTCCTTGCAGTAAAATTTTCAATGATTTCTATGGATTCATTTTAAGGAATTCTTCATACATATATTAAACCATAATAAAAGTATCTGTAAAGAAATCCTAGAATAAATTTCCGAATAAATATTTCGGAAGAAATTCGTTCAGAAATCTTTGCATAAGTTGCAAGATAAATTCCAGAGAACTTCAGAAGAGACTTCAGCGGAAATCTTCAATTAGATTCCTTGAAAAGAGTTCTTTCAGGTATACTTCTAATAATTTCGCCAGGAATTCTTCCGAGGAATCCCCTCTCTAATATTTTTTCAAAGCTTCTCCACAGACAGAGTTCCTTCAGAGATTTCTCTAGGTGTTCAATCATGGGTTTTTCGAAAATAGTTTGGTTAGGAGTTCTTTCACAGATTCGTTCTGCACTTTCTTCCGAAATTCCTTCAGGAGCTTTTTAGAGATTTTTTCAGGAGTTCTTTGAGGTGTTACTCTTGAAATTTCTTTTAGTTTCTTGATGAATTCCTGCAGGACTTTTACCTAAGATTCATCCAAGAAGTTCAATCAAGGATTCTTCAGGAGTTCATGAAGGAATTTCTTTGAAAGTTGCTACAAAGATATTCTGCTGAAGTTCCTCCGCGGATTCCTCCAGGAGTTCTTTCAAGGGATACTTCTAGGAGCTTCTAAAGGAATTACTATCGGAGTTCCTTCAGAGATTTCTCCAAAACGGTTGCAGGCTTTCTTCGAGAAACTCTTTCAGGTATTTTTCTAGTAATTGCTTCAGGGTTTCTGCCAAACACCTGGAGATTCCACCACCACTTTTCCTTCAAAGATTTCTCCAAGAGTCGTCCCATAAGAGGTTCCTCCAGGAGTACCCATACGAACTTCTATAGTTGTTGCTTTAGGGATTCCTCCTGTGGCTCCTTCACGACACGAATTCCTCCTGGAATTATTTCATATATTCATCCAAGAGCTTCTTTAGGAATTTCTCTAGAAGTTCTTTTTTATATATTTTCTTAAACATGTATTTTGACTTATGCTAATTCTACACTCTCAAGAAGTTCTTTCAGAGATGCCTTCAAAAGTTATTTCTGGGATTTTTCAGAAGCTCCTTCAGCGATTTCTCCATGATTTATGAGTTAATTTTTTCAAGGCATGGAATTCTTTGTCGGATATCTTCACGCATTGCAGCAATGATTTCTTCGAGAGGGATTTTTTCAAAAACACGAACACGAGCTAAAAGTGTAGAATTAGCTTAAGTTAAAATACACAGAAATGATAAAAAAAAGAACACGAGCTAATCGCTATTTGAAAGAAGCGCAACACTATACAACGGACTAGCATGCAGCGCCCAGTGGCACAGCCGAAAACTTTTTCTAACTGCTGCAGCGGGAATCGAACTCGCGCTCCTCAGCACGATGCACACAAGGATTCTACAAGGAGTTTCTTCAGGGATTGCTACGGGGTTTCTATTGCGATTCCTTCAGGACTTCTTTCATAATTCCACCAGAAGTTTCTTCAGTAAGTACTCCAAAAGTATTTTAAAATTTCTTCAGTAGTTTTTTTTTTCAGAGATTCTTCAGAAGTAACTTCGGAGATTCCTCAAGAAGCTCATTAACCCTAGTTACATGTTGGGGTCAATATGACCCAGACAGGATCGTTCAACGTTCACTAGGCCGTCGTGGTGAGGCTAGCTTAACATCTGAGGAGGCTTAAGGTATTTCTCTAGGAGTTTTTTTAAGATTCCTCCTGGAGTTCCTTAAGGATTCTTGTTGAAGTTCCAACAATTACTCTTCAAGTATTTTTTTTTCGGGGATTCCTGCAGAAGGTAATTTATTCATAAGTTTTTTGTAGAGATTTTTCCAAGAGTTTCTTGAGAGATTTATCTAGGAGCTCCTATAGGAATTGCCTCAGGAGTTTTTTTTAGAGATTCCCCGTGGAGTTCTTTTGTGGATTCCTCGAGGAATTCTTTCAGGGATTTTTCCTGTAATTCTCTCAGGGAATCTTGCAGGAGTTTATTTAGGAACTACAACAGGAGTTCCTTTGGAGGTTTTACTGAAAGATTTTTTTGTCTAGTTCATTTATTTATGGCTCAATCGTGTGCAACGCTTTACGGAGCCGAAATTCATTCTTTGTATTCAGTTACATACAATTTTCTGACTTTCTTAGGTACTCAAGGTTAGTACTGGGAGGAGGCCAGGATACTCGTGGCTGCTCGAGGTTAGCGGATCACAACATTTTAAAGAAAGGCATGGTGAGGATAAGGTTTCAGGGTTCTCTGTAGCACATCCGGGAGGTATCTTGGCTTTTGGCGTCGCCTCTGGTGTTCACATGGGCTTGTCACGGGTTTTCGTCTGCCGGATGGTCAGGAACATACAGGGGATAGACAAAATGATCGGGACAGGCAAAATTTTCACTTTTAAAAAAATGTTCAACTGGCTGTAATTTTTCGAAAAGTGCATCAAATATTCTCAAATTTTTACTGTAAGTTCACCAACTAGTTGTGTATCAGTGGTCTAAATTTGGGAAAGATCGGGCCATTCTCCACGAAGTTATAAAGATTCTGGGAAAAGGTGAAATTATTCGACAGCCAACTTTGAGCTGTTATATAAACCGAATGCAATTAAATTTTGACCATTTATGACTTATATAATAAGCTATGAAAAACCGTTGACTTAACTTAAAATTCTTAACATGGAAGAAAATTACATCGATTAGATTATTTTTCTAATAAAACGCCAAATTATCGAAAACATCAACATCGTTTCAAAATTCAAGATGCAAATTATAGTTCATTTAACTTCCCTCTAATTGGCATATATATGAATGTGTTTTGAAGAAAAGTAACAACATAGCCACCAACAAATTGAAAAAAGTAACGGAATACATATTAAAAATAGACTAATTTGCTAAAAGATCGTGAAAAAAATAAAATCGCTATAACTTTTTCTCTTGTTGAAAATTTCAAGTTAAGTTAAATGTTTTCCAGAGTTCATTATATAAGTCAAAATTTCATTGCAATCGGTTCATTAAATCCGGAGATATAATAGCTCAAAGTTGGCTAACGAATAATTTTACTTCGTGGAAAATGGCCCGATTTTTTCCCAAATTTGTACCACTGATACACAACTAGTTGATGAACTTACAGTAAAAATTTGAGAATATTCTATGCACTTTTCGAAAAGTTACAGTTAGTTGAAAATTTTTTGATAAGTGAAAATTTTGCCTGTTCCGATCATTTTGTCTATCCCCTGTATAACACAAAAAAGACAAAACACAAGGAAAAAAAACTGAAGCGAAAAAAAAACAAAATATTATACCTTCATACTGAAAGAATATGAATCTTCTATAAAAAGGAATCCTAGGAGAATTTTTTTTATCTGTATTAACGAGATTTTTAGCCCTAAGCTAGTTCATCTCGCTTTACTTTCCTTCCGAAGGAAGAACTCACATTTTGTAAGTTTGTCGGGAAGGTCCTTGGCGTGATAGTGTCGTGTTCTAACCATCACACTAGGTCCGCTCCACACCTTGGAAACATTCTCATGACAAATCCTTCTGAAGGAATTTCTAGAGAATTCTGCGGATACCTCTTGGAGAAGTGGATAACAGACACTGAGGAAGATTACAAGTGGTAGTCGAAACACGCGTATCTGTCAAACGATATGCAAAACAGGGCGGAATAAAAAAACATACAAAACTGATTACACGCATTTAAAAAGGGTATTCTGCTCAAAGGGTTCAAAAACATTTTTTTTTATTTTTTATATTTTAATTAGGATTTAATAAAGTTTTTTTTTTCATTGAAGGGGCTTTGGAAAAAATCCAGAAAAAATATTCAAGAAAAAAAATATGGCGAAACTTAAAAAAATATCTAATGTAAATTTTGAGAAAAAATAATGATTCAATCCTGGAAGAAATCCTCGATGCCATTCCTGGTGGAATATTATGCCGAAATTTGTTCAGATATACTTAAAAAACTGTATCAGTTTTCCACTGCTGATAAAGTATTTGAAAAAAAATTGGAGGAATCCTGAGAAAATGTCATCCAAGAAACCTGAGAAACCCTAGAAAAAAAAGAACCATGAAAAAGTACTTGAACAGTAAGATCCATGAAAAAAAAAACTTGAAGGCAGGCATAGTTGGTAGAATTATTGAACTGAAGTTGTTGGGAAAGTCATACAAACGTTTTCCTAAAGAATGCTCTGATAAATTTCTGGAGGAATCCAGGAAGATTTCTTAAAGAAATTTCTAGAGAAAGTTTTGGGGAAATTCCTAGATGACTATATGAAAAAAATCCTAGAAAATAAGTTTTGAGGAATCCTTGGTTGATTCATGTGTGTTTATTATTATAGGAACCCATGGAAAATTACTGCAGAAATCCTTTAAAAAACATTGAGAAAATCCGGGAGACGTTCGTTGAATTCTTTTTAGATAAATCTTTGAAATATAATCATGAGATTTCCAAGAATGCCTCAAGAAGAGAATGATTTGCAAAAAAATCGTGAAGAAATTTATGAGAATTGTCAGGAGGCACTGTTGGAGGAATAACTTGACGGTATTATTGGAAAACTTTGGAAAAATTCCTGAGAGAGATCTTTGAAGAATTTCTTAAATGAAATGTTGAAAAAAACAATATTCAGATGATTTTGGCGTTCTTGAAGAACTTTCTAGTTTAGGAGTTCTTGTAGACATTCTGCAGGATCAGCTTGGAAAAATCCCTGGCGGGAATTTTGCAAAAATATATTGGCAAAATACTTTGAAATGTCATGAAAGTTTTTTTGAGAAATTTCTGAAAAAAATACCGAGGCAATCATTGAAAAAAAATCTAAGGGAATCCTTTTGAGAAAATTTTGAAAGTTTTCAGAAAAAAAAAACTTTGAATCACTTTCTGAATAAATTCTTGTAGAAATTTACGAAAAAGTACTTTGGCATTGAAACCTCCTAGGGAGAGGAAAACGAATAACAAAACTGGAAAACTCTTGGTGAAGTTACAGCAGGTGGGGAAAACTTCTAATAAATTTCTGAAGAAATTTTGGAAATTTCGCCGAAAAATGTTTTGAGAAATCGGCAGTGTCGAAAATTTCTTGAGAAAACCTCAATAATAGTCATGGAATAATCTTTGGAGAAATGCTTCAATAAGAGCTTGATAAAATTTCTGAGGAAATTAAGCGTGAAAAGTCTGGAAAAGGTTTTTAAGAAGTACACGAAAGAGTTGTAGGTAACATTCCTGGATTCCTGGATATATCACGAAGCAACAGGAGTTTTTACAGGGATTAATCCAGAAGATTCTTCAGAAATTCCCTAGGAGTTTTTTAAGAGTTCTTCCAGGAATTCCTTCAGGGATTACTGCAGGAGTTTTTTCAGGGACTCTAGAGAAATATTTCCAATGAATAAGATTTTTTTCTGGAATTCTTGCAGAACTTCCTTTGGATATTTTTTCCCGAGATTTTCCAATAGTTCCTTCTAGAATTTTCTCAGGGATTTTTGATACTGGATGAGTTTGTAAAATCCATGAAAAAATCTTGAAGATATTTTTGCAGGCATACTTGGGAGTCTTGGGAGAATTATTGAACAATAGTTGTTGGAAAAGGCATGCAAACGGTTTCCTAAGGAATTCTCTGACATATTTCTGAAGGGATCCAGAAAGATTTCTTAAAGAAATTTATAGAGAAAGTTTTGGAGAAATTACTTGATGACTATACGAAAAAAAAAATCCTAGAAGAATAGTTTTGAGAAACCCTTGGAAAAATTACTGCAGAAATTTCGGGAGATATTCGTTAATGAACAGAATCATTTGCAAAAAAATCTCGTAGAAATTTAGAAGAATTGTCTGGAGGCACCGTTGGCAAAATTGCTTGACGGAGTTTTCGGAAAACTTTGGAAAAATAATCGTAAGAACTTCCTGAGAAAGATCTTTGAAGAAATTTTTCGATACAATTCTGAAAACAAAAAAAAACGGCGTTCTTGAAGAATTTTCTAATTAAGGAGTTCTTATAGAAATTCTGCAGAATTAGCTTGGAATACTCCATGGCGGAAACTTCGGAAAAATGTATTGGCAACATACTTTGAAAACTTATGAAAAATTATTTGAGAAATTTCTGAAAAAGTACGAGGCAATCTTTGAAAAAAAAAACTAGGGAAATTCTTTGAAAAAAATTTTGAGAGATTCCAAAAAAACTTTGGATTTTCTGAACAAATTCTTGTGGAAATACTTTGGGATTGGAACCTCCTAGGGAGAGAAAAATAAAAAATAAAACTGGAAAACTCTTGGGGAAGTATCAACAGGTATCCTTAGGGAAAACCTCTGGTAAATTTCTGAAGAATTTTTTTTGAAATTTCGCCGAAAAATGTTTAGAGAAATTGACAGTGAATCATTGAAAATTTCTTGAAAAATCCTTAATATTAGTCCTGCAATAATCTTTGGAAAAATATGTTTGAATAAATGCTGGGACAAGTTTTTAATAAATAAAAAGAGTTGTAAGGGACATTCCTGGAAAATATTTTAAACATCCGGAACAAAAAGTGGCGAAGAAATTTATTTCGCAAATTTATGGAAAAACCATTGAAGTATTTTTTGACGAATTATCAAAACAGTTATAATAATACAGACGAACTCTCATCCAATTACAAAAAAAAATCTTGGAAAAATTCTTTAAAAAAATGAAGAATTTGCAAAATCTTTGCAGAGTCCGTGTAAAATAATGAAGAAAAAATCGAGGACACATAATTAGAAAAAGTTAAGCCTCCATGCTATTGGGTGTCGGTTCGATTCCCGCTCTAGGCGATGAGACTATTCGTGAGAAATGCTTCTTCCCCGTAACCACCGGTGCACGTTCAAGCAAAATTAACTCAAATCATGATTTTTTTTTATTGAAACTTCAGGGAACTAGAAGAAACTATTGTAAAAATTACGGAGACAATTGTTAGATATTTCATTTTCATTTCATTTCATTTCATTTTCATGTCGGAAGCTATGAGAATCTTCCTTATTGCTGAGTGAGTAAAGAATACATAAACTTTCTCAACCATGATATAAATGGAAGAAATTCTTAAGTGTGAAACCATAAACTTAACTGATTAACTTCAAGCCACCTCCCATACATGAGTCCAGGGTAAACCAATTACAATGCAGAATAGAAAAAAAGCCAACGACCGTTAACCTAGGGATGTATAATTTTCCAAATTTTATTACCCCCTGATGACTTGCCCTATGCTCCAATATGGATGACTTCGAGCAGCATCGAACGGCCTCATGTCGTCGGAAAATTTTACGATGAGCTGTAAAACGTTTCACCTAAGCTCCGAATCCCATATCCATCCAAAACGAGCAGCAGAATTACGATCAGATGCTTCATTGGACTTCCTCACTTCTTGCATGTTAGGCCTATATCTAGAAAGGGTGCTCCTTTTCAAATTGATTAGCCTTCTCAGTATGTGAAAGGCAAAGACAGTATAATGGGTAGCCGGTTCATCTTCGTAGCGATAACTCCATCTTCAGTAGAGGAGTAAATGTTTGCTTTCTGCACTACTGCTGCTGATTCTGTAAACTATTGGAACGCATCAAACTGATTGGGACCAATCTACATAAATGATTTCTTCGACGATCCATCCATCCATGGCCTAGGTCTGTTTCTTCGATACATCAATGTTACGTAATTTAATCTGGATAAGTGTATTGTTGGAAATTTTGCTTTTCGCTCTACCAATCCAATTTCTCGAAGTTTGAAAGCAAGCATACACCTTCCAGTTTGGCTAAGCTAAAGTTCAATGATTGATCTGTCGCGTTATTACATAGTAAAGTATTGCCATAGGGATAACAAATACTGCCATTTCCCAGCAAATCGAAATTACACGCTCGATAACTTTTGTCTGTTTCGTACCGTGTTCATTTCGGGAGACGAATGAGAAGTCTTAGCGCAGCTTTATTTTGCAGCTGGTGATCCATTCCAGGACGCATTGATGTGAGCTTTCAATAGCCAGATGCGTACCTACTTCTGTTCTGGATGGAGATAAATGGCTGCGACATCTGAGAATCCTCATGGGATGACGGCAATCGCTGATGACGACGACGATGACGGCGACGGTGAAATATTATCGCATTTATGTAGGAATATGAAATGAAGTAGGTGTATATTTTATATATGTAGGATCATCCGATTACCAGAACAAAATACGAAGGCGGTGCTTTTGCAATGCAATGGTTGTATGTAATCATGTTTAAGGTGTGAGGCTTTTCTCGAATCGTCCTATGTGAGTGTTTGCGATAGCCGGAGGGATTTGGCCATCTATGACCACTCATTCACCTTAAGGAAACTCTCTTGCAGGAACATTCTAGGTTTTTTTTTCATGAATTATTCTAGGGTTTTTTTCCCATAAGTTATTTAAAAACCCTAAAAAGTCATTTAAAAGTAATTTTCAATCTACCTGCCATAGGCTGATAATCTCGATAATATTAATTACTTTTCAATCTTTGCTTCTGAGATTTCACTAGAAATACCTCTATACAATCTTCTTTGATTCGTTGCAGTAGGCCATCTAGCAATTCCTTCAGGAATTAATTTTGAAATATTTCTAAATTCTTGCAGGGTTTTCTCAAAATATACTTTCATGTAAAAATTCCAGAAATTTTTAAGAAATAAGCATTTGAGCATTTTTAAGAACTCCTCCATAAACAGTTTCAGGAATTCCTATTCAATAAATAGAAGCATGAACGCATATGTCCTCCACTTTAGCATCCTATTGAACATCATATACGAGTTCGTGTTTGCTGGGAAGGTGCGCGAAAGCCAATGCACAAAAAGTTTAAAACAAAATCAATGTTTTAAATTTTTGTTAAGATGTTTACCATTTCTAAATTGCTTATTCCAAACCGTATAACATATACTTAATTTTATGAAGATTTACTACTTACTTTCAGTCCTGAATACCCGTGGTGGTGCAGAGGGCCGAATTGAAAGATCTCCATCCTGGGCGATTGCCAGCCATCGCCTTGACCTGTGGCCAGGTAAATTTTTTGCCGACTTGCTTGATTTCGTTGTTAAGGCCTGCGCCGCCATGAGCCTCTGCTGCGATCTCCTGCTGGGTTCCAATATAACACTTGTTTGAAAATTTTGTTTCCGCCCCTGCTGTAGAGTGTGGCCGACCCACTTCCAATTTCGCTCTCGATTTTCTGTCGCTATCGGCTTTTGATGTCATCGACAATGGAGCTCCACGTTGGAGGCCACCATGCACGAATTATATACCGCAGGCATCTATTGATGAAGACCTGCAGCCGTTTAGTATTCACCAATGCTACGGACCAAGTTTCACTGACGTACAGCAGCACAGAATTCACGTTCGAGTTGAAAATTCAGATTGTGGTGCGTCGACTAATCTGATTGTTTCTTCACACATTTCTTAAACTCGCAAAGGCAGCCCTCGCCTTCTTGATCCGTGCAACTATGTCGATCTTGGTGCCACCGTCGGCCGCCATTTGGCTACCAAGAAATTGAAAGCTTTCAACATTATCCACTACTTGCCCAGCTAACGTGAAGCTGTGGATGAAACCTGTGGAGAACCATGATGTTCCTTACAAGTTGCGCGAAACAACTCGTGTAGATTGGGAAGTCGGAGGTCCCACTGTTCGTCAAGGATCAATCAAATTCTATACAGATGACTCAAAAGTTGGAATAAAAACGAGAGCAGGAATCTACGGCCCTGGAATACAAATTTCAGTGGCGATGGGAAACTATCCTACGGTGTTTCAAGCAGAGATTTTTGCTATTTTGAAATGCGCAAATATCTGCCTTGAGAGAAAATACAGATATGCAAATATTTGTATTTTCTCAGATAGTCAAACTGCACTAAAAGCATTGTGCGCTTACAAATGTACTTCAAAGCTTGTCTGGGAATGCATTCTTTCACTCGCAAGCTGTGCCAAGGGAATTCAGTAAACTTATACTGGGTTCTAGGTCACTGTGGCATTGAAGGGAATGAAATGGCAGACGAGCTTGCTAAAAGTGGTTCCAATTTACAGTTTGCTGGCCCAGAACCATTCTGTGGTATATCAAACTATACAATTAAAATGGATCTGAAACGCTGGGCTGAGCAGAAAGTGATATCCAATTCGATGGATGTCAAAAATTTCAATTAGTCAAAACGATTTATAACACCAAATGCTTATAAAACCAAAAAGCTCTTAGAGCTCAACAAGAGAGCTCTATGTACATACACTGGCCTAGTACATACATACACTGGACACTGCCCGAGCAGGTATCACTTGAAAAATATTGGCCATATTCAGAGTGATAACTGTCGTTTCTGTAAGTTCCGTATTACACCATGAAACCTCGGAACATCTGCTTTGCAGTTGGGGTGCTTTATACACGCGCAGGCAAAGATTTCTAAATAGTGGTTGCTGGCAACCCTGTGAGATCTGGTCTGCAAAACCTGGGAAGGTCTTGGAGTTTATCAATTCCATTGCACCTGACTGGGAGACGACGCATCGTGGCAGTAGCTGATTACTTGACACATGGTAATTAGCTGGCTAGATGCGAATATCAAAACGGGTCATGCCACAAAAGTTCAGCCTACGCAGTGACCTAATTTCCCCAACAGGGGAGGAAAAAAAAAAACGTGAAGCTGAAAAGGTTGACCGTGTTTACATTCAACGATTTGACCTTGTTTAGCCCTTTCGGGATGGGGAGCGCTGGAATTTCCATACAAATTGCTCAAATTTGGTTCTCCAGAACTCTCAGACTTTTCAATATACCAACACTCAGTTTTAACTTTGGAGTAGTAGGTATATCTATTAATCGCTTCGTAATCACGCGACGAAGTAAAAAAATCCCGACCGGTCACTTACTCGAATAAGTGTATGTGTAGACTGTCTCATCGTATCCTCTCTTATCCATCTTCGGTAAGTATAGTAGGGTGGTCCGTTACAACTCCCCCTTCCAGCGAATACTAGGAATGGCACATTCTGCAGTTTCGCGATTTCATATTCTTTGCCACTCCTAGTCTCCTTCCTCATACGTTTCTTACTGGGATGACTCCGTAGGGCCGAAGTACGGTTTCATTGAGCACACATGAAACCGTCGCTTCTCCTTTCCATGTTGTGGGTGGGATAATACGAAGACATCATCTAGACAAATCTTTACCACCTTGTATGGTCCCTCGTAAATCATTATGAACTTTTTAATCTCTCCTTCTGATTCAGAGGACACCGGGTTGGCCCGAAGAAGTACCAATTCCCCAACATTGAACCCCTTCGTACGGGTTGGTGCCTTGCTATTCCGTGCATCGGCCTTTTTCTTCATAGTTGCTCTTACTGCTTCCAAATTTACGTTCTCGGCTTCTTCGGGTGGGTACTTGATTTGGCTTCGAAGAATATCTGTTGGTTTTACTCCAAACTGTAGCTCATACGGTGAAAAATTTGTTGACTCGTGACAAACGGCATTCAGTAATTTTGCGAATTTCCCTATCTTATTTGCCCAGGTCTTATGATTGCCTTGAGAATATTTATGACATAATCGGGAAATCTCACGCATCACCCGTTCAACCAGGTTTGCTTGTGGATGGCGCACACAGGTATGGATTAACCTAATCCATTATAGCTTACATTTTTCGGTCCAAACTTATGTGAACTACGTACCTTGATCGCAGAGCAGTGCTTCAGGTTTTCCGTGGTCTTTGATGTATTTTTCAATGCGGCGCCAGAGTACATGCGATGTAGGTCTAGTTTAGTCTAGTCTACACATACACAGTATTACACAGCCATTCATTGCAAGAATCCTGGAAAATTATGGAATCGACTAATTCCATCATTTTTCTTGTCATTATTAATCCTTGCAGCACATCTGAGATGTATTACAAACATTAAAGCGGCCAGGCCTACTGTGCAGCGTTGTTATTGTTATTGAAATCAAAGAACGGGGACATCTCGTAGCAACCGTTCCGTATACGAAGCATACATATGGAATATTAATGGTGGGAGTGACGTTGCAGAAGGTTAATGTCACTCTTTGGTCCTTGGAATCTTGGGATGGGACACAGGTATTTACCCCTTATGCCCTGGCCCTTATGCCTAGGCTTAAGCGCCTTTACTCGCTCTCTGAAACGAAAAGAAAATACTACACAAGTAACCAGTAAGCATTTCAAATAGCATTCCAGCAGCATTATAGTTGCCCTTATGACAAGGCATTTAATGCTAATTGGCCGCATATACATTTATAGTGCTACTCAACAGCAGGTTTTGGCAAAATAACGGGCTGTCTGAGTGCAACACCTTCAGGAACGTCGTAACAAAATGTCAGAATCGTAACGCTTCGTCGAGTAAATCAAAACAAAAATAGATTTACGTCTGCTTCTCGCTCCCTCGACGTCCTACTTCCTCCACACTCCAGCTGATTTAGGTGGTACTTTTTTGCTTGTTTTGGTGTTATCGGGGATTGAACTTACGGTCCAGTGGTTAAACAATCATGTCATGCTGCTCCACGCTGCAGTTGGTCCGATAACGTGCGCTAATTTTTTGCCCAATATAAATAATAGTTGAGAATCCACTTCTGTTCCGACACCAAAAATATGTTTTCAAAGAGAAATTTCATAGTGTGTAAAGCGTTTTCATTCCCTTTTCCATCAATTTTTTTTTTTATTATAGAGGTTTTAAACCTAGGTTCATTCGCCTCTTTTCCATCAATTATGATTCCCTCTATCGAATCATGTTATGATCTACCGAAGATTTTGATACACATTTTCCGACATAATTAGATGGGGTAATTTCTCGATGGCGATGTTCCCAATCCAAACCAGCTGCAGCAATGTTTGCTTCGGAGCTTTTGGATGAATAAGGGAAAAACGAATAAGCAATTCAGATGTCTGAATTTGTCAACAGAAGCATAGATTGTGTAAGAGAGAGGCAGCATGTGCTATCAAATGCATAACACATCTCCCATACTCTTTGCTCTTAGCATTTATAGAGCAGTTGAAAAGCATTCGGATTGCTTCCAAGCGAAAACACCTCAAGCATTTGAAATGCTAATTAACAGCCGAAAGCTCTTGAATAGCACAGCTTATGCTGATTCAAGGCAGCTATGCATTGGAACTGCTTATATAGGGCAGCAAGCAGTTCAAATGCTGAATATAATCTTTGTGGTTACCTGGGTATTGTTATTCCTTTACATGTTAAAACATAAACACATGCGTGCGGTTCGTTGATTATAACTATTTTCACAAGCATCGGATCGCTTTGCAGTCTTCAACAAAGTTTTTCACAACATTCTAGGCTATCATTAAGTAAAAGTTAAAGTTAAAAAGTTTCAGACAATCTTTTTCTACTTATCACAAAAATGCAAAAAAGTATGCTTTCCCATACAAAATCCCATACAAATATCAATTGCAATGCGCAAAGTGTAGATGCAACCGATCGTGCTCGAATTTTGCACAGATACTCAGGACCCGAAACGGAACCAAAAAAGCTTTGATATGAGAAAACGGTTCCGATTACCCACACTATCATACATCGACTTTAAAAGCTCTGCCGAAGAAATGAACTGTAAATTACTAACCATTGTCAAGATTCCAGGGAAATATTTTTTTTTTTCGCATTGGAAATGATGCTCACAGATCATGACAATATGCATTCTCTGCAGCATCGTTAACGCCACCTAGTGAATCAGTCACATACTATACTGTCCACTTTGAGCAAGGTATGGGTGTGGAGAACATCTTCTCTGAAGAAAGTATTCTAAAATTTCGCATAATTCTCGATCGATCAATTCTGACTATACATGTCAATGGTTGCTCCTCCGTGATTGATCTGAACTGGTACCAATTGCACTGAGATCCAACTGAATAAGGGGCTGGGACATTCCACTTATTCTCAAAGTGCAATTTTAGCAGCTCATGCATATTTGATCAATAACGGCGCCGGCCACGTCCTTATAGTCAGTTGGGAAGGGAAAGGAATGTTAGAGTGTACTGGTTGTTGCTACTAGAGACCGAGAGCACTCTGCGTCCCCACGTCCCCACAACCCGCACGGACTGGGGTATTTTTAGACGGAAAGGATGGAAGATCTGGGAGTCACCGTTGGGTCGCACAGTGGTTCCTTTTGTTCAGGGAAGCGGTCATAAATCATTCTCTCCGTTTTCTGAAGGGCAGAATCATTATAAGTGACCAGAAATAGCATGTTATGACTAAAAAAGTGTATTCCAGTTCATTTTCATGATCATCACTTGAAAAATATGAACTTTCAACATTTTTATTTATGATAAATGAAAACACCATTAAAAAACCTTTATTTTGCACAGAAATCAGTAATCAAATATTTTAAATTATTATGAATAGTGGGTCGAATTCTGAGGAGTTTCTGCTGAGTATTGCACGTTAAAACATGTATAGCACGACAGTATTATAATAGATTCTTGTGGATAGCATCAGTATTAGAATTTAAATTGTGATTTTATTAGTAGGTTTTATTTCTACTGCAATAAAATAAATATATGAAACTGAATATATTTTTTTTTAGAAATAAGGTAGTTTGCATTGTCGAAACACAGAAAAATCATCACATATCGAATTAGTATGTATAACTACAGTACCTAATGCCCAAAAGCGATAGTTCTGAAACAATATTTACAATAGTGCAATTACAGAATCAATTACTTCTGAAATTATTTCAAACAAATATTCAGGATTAATTCACAAAACGTACGTAAAAGGAAATTTTTCAACCATAAAAATATTGCTTTACATAGTTATATGTCATATAATTCATGGGCCTGCGTTTTGCACAATAAAAAAAGATTCAAGTATCTGTCCAGTCGTATTTGTTTCTTACAATTGCATTGCAACTGCTATCCAGTAATGTAGCACGTGGAATTTTAATCATGTAAAGCTCTAACCCAATAAAAGAAATATATACAAATACCCCTCGCCATTGCAATTTATTCGAGGCCTGCTATTTAAAAGAAATCAATTTGTACACTACGATTTAAAGTTAATGAATTTATCAAATATTCCGATTTGGGAAGGGAATATGAAGAGTTATGTCCAGTAAATATTACTAAAAGAGCGTATTTACTCCTTCTTCTTCCAGCACTACAGTTTTAGGTACTGAATGGATTTTGAGGAAATTTTTTAAATGTCGGCAGCAAATGCAAAACTTCTTATCAAATTCGACAATTACAGAGGTAAGTTATGACGAGGCCAAATGAGAATGGTTGTTATACAACTATTGAGGTATGAATACCTCAATACCTCCAGAAGTGTATTTTTTGTTCATAATTTAAAAAAAAACATTTTCAAAGTTTGTTTTCAAATTAAATATTCCTTAATTATTGTAAAAAGCTTTGAAACATCTCCTGTAGGAATTTCAGTCATTTTGGTACGCATTTCAGACAACTACAGAAATACTAGTATGTATATAATTTTGTAGTAATTTCAAAACATATTGTTTATAAAAATAACGAGTAACTTCCAATACATCCTGCAAGCATGTATGCAGATATTTGCAGCTACAACCTTCACAGATTGATTCTCCTACTCAAATTTGATCATTTGCTGGCGGACGATTGATTAAATGTGGTTAAGAACATGTTTGAAATGTTACATGATTTTTTATTATGTATATATTCTATTGGTAAAATTATGTGCCTATTACTCACATCCCCATTGGTCAAAAAACATCCAGATCCTATTTTTAGCTCTTCGAATTGGAAGATAAACATCCATTCTGATTCTCTGCGTTGAAACCCAATTGAAAATCTACTTGGTTTTGTTATACGAAGACGCGGAGTACAACTCAAAAGTCATGTGATTTTTCGACAAATTTTAAGAATGTAAAATTGCATAACAATACCCACGCTCTCAAGCAAAATATGCAACAGAAACTTACATAAAAATGGATTTTCTGCATTCTTGGGAACATTATTGATTTATAAAAATTATACAAACTCATGAATTAGACAATCAATTTTTCGATTTTTGGCCTATGGCGGTACCACTGTGGGTCGGTGATGCAATCCATGGATAGGGGTTATTTATAATGTTCGTGATAGATTGTGTGGTGAATAAGGTGAATAAGGTCAAGCGGCACAGCACGCTTTGGTTGCATAACTTATAGGCAGGCTTGACAGAAACTCCCTCGCGAGAAAATGAGGAAGCGATTTTGGCGATTTTCTGAGGAGTGAAAATAAAACTCAGAAATCACAACGCAAATCCTCAACAGCAACGAGCGCGAGCTTGCCGCGCAGCGAGGAGTACGTCCAACACTCATAATTGCTTGTTGTGTTTCTCACGTCCACTCACACTCAAAAAGCTCTCACGAGTTCCACTCCCATACAAAGAAAGACTCTCGAGGCGAAAATCGCACTCAAAAACCCGAAATAATCATCGGCTCTTTTTTCGTTCCCCTCTTCCTCGCTCAGTTTTTATCGCCTCTCTGTTTGGGGTTCGTTCGCTCCCTCGCGACGAGGCAAAAGTAAAACACCGCTCTGGAGCATGTTGCAAAACTCTTTTGATTTCGAGGAGGATTATCAAGCCTGCTTATAGGCGTTATATATACACTGTGCTGTGAGTAGAAGTTGGAAGGGAGGGAAACGACTTTTTTCAATTCGTTTCTGGTTCTAGCGATGGCTATGAACATATGAATAACATGAGTTGTATATGTAGAGAAGAGATAGCGAGAGAAAGTGGATAGAAAGATACAAAGTAGGATGAAAGGGACGGGCCAGGGATTGAACCCATGACCTTCTGCATATGAATCAGAAACGGTAGCCACTAGACCACCAAGCCCGTCTCAAAATTCTAAAATTTCGCATAATTCTGGAGATATTCACATCAAAAGGAATGTCCTATTTATAGGACGCTGGACGTTCGGGGCATATGTCCTATAAATAGGACGCTGAGCGGATATGGGTTAACATGTTCGATCTCGAAATCGTATTGTTGCAGGAACAGTATCCATCGAGTCAGCCGCCCGTTAAGCAGTTTACATTGTTTCAAAAAAAACATAAGCGCCTTGCCTTTCTGTGTAGTTCACTTCAGCAGGTTTGAGGACCCGGCTGGCATATGACTCTACTCGATTATTTCCTGAACAGTCCTTTTGAATCAAGATCGCTCCAACTCCTCTGACAGAACGTTGTACGTTGTACAGTAGTATGGGACACGCTTGTATGGAAAAAATAAATCCTCGCTCCAGTTGACTTTTTAGATCCCATTTAGGTCCCATATGAACTGTACAAAATTTCAGCACAATCGGTGAAACTATAATTTAGCGCAAGCGGTTCAAAGTTTGCATAGGATTTACTATGGGAAAAGTTATACTTTCAAACAAAAAATCCCAGAGGTCGCCCTTTGTCTCCTTAATTGAAATCGATCAACGCTTCTTGTAGAAAAATCATTTATGAAACTTTCCTTCGAAGACCGCAAAACGATTGGATGCTTGTGAAAAAAGTTATTGATTTATTACCAATTAGTGATCTAACAAACGGCTTTTTGTTTTGTTTTATCAGCAGCACTGCTGCTGCCGTTATTGCATGGGGTGGCGGGAGGCATCACCACCCCCAAAAACAGCAGCAGCCAAGGCAGCAGCTACAGTGCTGCTAATAAAACAAAACAAAAAGCCGTTCGTAAGATCACTAGTCGGTAATAAATCAATAACTTTTTCCACAAGCATCCAATTATTTTGCGGTCTTCGAAAGAAAGTTTCATAAATGATTTTTCTACAAGAAGCATTGATCGATTTGAATTAAGGAGACAAGGGGCGACCTCTGGGATTTTTTATCTGAAAGTGTAACTTTTCCTATAGTAAATCGTATGAAAACTTTGAACCGCTTGCGCTAAATTATAGTTTCACCGATTGCGCTGAAATTTTGCACAGTTCATATGAGACCTAAATGGAATCAAAAAAGTCGACTGGAGCGAGAATTTGATGTTTGTCCCATACTATTGTACAGTTTGTACGTGGAACTGCCGAGTAAAATCTGGGTAGCGCAACATGGTATGTTCTAGGAACGAGTCTTTCAACTCCTGGAAAGCTCGAACTTGGTTTGCATTCCAAGTTCTATTACTCTGAAGCAGGTCGTAAAGAGGTCTGGCTTTCACAGCAAAACTTGGAACAAATCGAGCGACGTAGCTGGCCAGGCCCATGAAGCTGCGTAGATCTTGTACGGAAGATGGAACCGGAAAATTTCAGATCGCAGTAGTTTTATAAGGGTCGATGGAAATACCATCTCTACCTAAGAGGTGCCCCAAAAAGTCCACTTGTTCTCGATTTAGAAATGCTAACCTTGAGACTCGCCTCCCTCATTCGCGAAAAGAGGTTTCTGAGATGATCGATATGCTCCGCGAAAGTGTTGGAATGGAACAACAAATCATCTATGTACTTCCCGACACACTCGAGTATCTCGGGTCCTAAGATGAGGTCCATGGCTCTAGAAAAACTGGCAACCGGTGTATTCATTCCAAACGGTAAGACGTTGAACCCGTATGTTCTAGAGTTGTGCATGAATCCAGTATATTTACGATGTTCTTGTTTAATTGGAATTTGCCAGTATGATGCTGTCAAATCATTTGTAGAAAAGTATCTGGATCCATTAAACTTCTGCAAAATCTCATGGATAATGGCTGATTTTTCATAGTCTTTTACCAACACCTTGTTAAGCCTAAGGGGCATTTGAAGCACACTCCAACATCACCGTTTCTCTTAATTGTGGTGACCAGCGGGTTCACGTAGGCAGTAGGGCTTCTAGAGATTACACCCCATTCCTCCATCAATCGTAATTTTTCATCAACCTTGCTGATTCGCGAATAGGGTATGGGGTACTGTTTCTGGTTAAAAGGCGCGTCATTTGTCACCAAAACTTCGTGGTAGTACTCGGTGGTGAAACCAGGTTGTTGGTCAGAGAAAATATCCTCAAACTCCTTCTGTAGTTCTCTCCAGGTCTGTTCCTCATATTCCGTAAGAAGTAGGGGACTGGGCCGATGGTCATTTCCTTTCGGTTTTTTATCTTCCTCGGCCTCGAAGTTTACCATGCTTTCGCATAGCAGGACATACTCAATACAGCGCGACGTTTTCACCTCCACCCTCAAATCCACCCACATCTCGGTGTCCTCGTGCAACAAACGTATCTTCTTTTCATCTTGATGAATCCAAACAGCATAGGGGAGACTGAGGAGACATCTTGACAGACGATAATGTTTTGGATACAAGTGATTTTGATTGTGCATTGCATTTTTTTAATGGCTGATGGTTTGTTTTCAGTCCTTCAGAAATCTTTTAGGCGATTCCGAAAAATCTCAATAACTTTGTAAAAATTGAACCAAATCGTGTCAAAATTTTACAGCACATAGTGTAAATAAAATACTATCAAACGTATTTATTCAAATAAGGCTGTTATATAAATATTTTAATTAATGCAGCTTGGTATATACAACAGTGACATGGGGAGACTTGATCCCTCGAGGATTACACACACATTATACATGTGAAAAATAAAATTCTATTTGGAAGCCTCTATTTACTCGGAATTCTAGTATATTCATTGATAAAACATGTCAGATAATTATTTTTTTATTACACACCATAAAAAGAGGGATCAAGTCTCCCCATTTTCAAAATACTAACCTTAACAATTTATGGAAATATTATAATTTCAAATCACCATATTCAACAAAAATACAAGAAAACTTGAAATGAAAATGAATAGGAAGCTTCTGGGGTTATTTTCCCTTCAAATTAACCATGTACTCAAAAGGGGATCAATTGTGGCCCATTTTAAAAAAATACATCATAAGACATGCCTCCATAAAAACAC
Organism: Aedes albopictus; assembly: GCF_035046485.1. NCBI lineage: Eukaryota > Metazoa > Arthropoda > Insecta > Diptera > Culicidae > Aedes > Aedes albopictus. The sequence goes on along the minus strand of NC_085137.1, from coordinate 199,652,895 downwards.
AGTTTTGAAAACTTTAACAATAATTTAAAGTCCTTTTTTTGTGTATAAACTTGCAATAGATGTTTATCTTCCATTCTGTACGAAAAACGGATCAAGTTTTGTGTTTTTCTTGAAATTACAGGTAAATTAAGAAAAGGGATCAAGTCCCCCCAGTCTCCCCTACTAGTCTGGAAAAGCTTCTCCGAGGATCATGGAGTTGATCAGCTCTCTAACAACGACGAAAGGGACGTCAAATGAACGTTTCCCAATGCGTATCTCCAGTAGCACCTGCAGATTTTTGGGCTTCTTTCCAAATGCTCCACGTAAGGAAATAACTTTCATCGGCAACTCTGGCATATAAATCTTGGCTTCTTTCAGCCGGTCGTAGAGATACGAAGAAATGCAAGAAAGCTCACATCCACTGTCAACAAGGGCATCGACTTGTAGACCTGCCAGATATACAGTAATGTACGAGGATCGCTTAACTTTTCCAGTATTTTCCGGCATTGACTCCTCTTCGAGTTCTAGGAGCCGTTCGCGACCCACAAATACTGTCAACACTGCTGGGTCTATTCCTTCGCACGATTCATCTTCTTCCACAACGGCCATCCTTACGTTATTTGTACCCGTTCGCATTAGGTGTTCCTCTCGAACTTCTTACAGGTATTCCTTCTCTACTCCGCCAACTTGGTGGATTCATACCGTCTCTAGCATTTCCATTGTTGTATCGTAAGGATCCATTGATAAATCGATCCTCAGCTTGCAAGATATTATAACCAGAGCCAATGTACATACATGATCCTAGCAAATGTTGAACATTTCTTGGAAAGCGACGTGATAAAATTTGGATCAGTTCTCTTTCCGTACCGCATAGTTCAATTTCAAATATTTTTGGTTCGAAAATTGGCGGGCATAAAAATTTGGCATGTTTTTAAGGGGGTGACCCTAACTTTTGATCGGGTGTGTAAATTGGAAGAAGCCGGGTTTTTCTCATTCACCTTTTCATATGTTAGGTGAAGAATATTACAAAACAAATAACATGAAAAACGTTTTCAGATAGAAGCACAATTCTCACATTAAGTGATGAAAAATTCAAGATACAATAAATTTCGATAATAATAAAAAATTGGGCACTGTGTACCGCATACCCTTAGCTGAGAATAACGGGTTCCATTCTCGGTTGATCCAGAAAATTTTCGTAAAAGAATCGTGCCTGTTACACGATATAACGAATGAAAAATTATCGTTAGCAGAGGAAGCACTTGGTTTATAATTGTGGGAGAGCTCATAGAACACTGAGAATAGCTGAGAAGTAGACTTTGTTCCAGTGGGGACGTTAGTCCAAGAAGAAGAAAACATATAACATGTATTAAGCGTGACAAATTAAGATTTTTTAATAATTATGAAGAGACGGCTTGTACATTAAATACCTTTATTTGTTATTTTCTTCAGGATGAAACATCTATAGCTTTCAATGAATGTTTTACTCGGTATTGATTGGAAAGCACATTCTCAAAACGAAAACAATCCGCATATGTATGTACATAATTTCTCTGAGCACCATCATTCGAGTAGCACTCTTATAGTGTTTTATTTTCCAACCAGATCATATATTCCTTAATGAAATCTACACATCAATTAGATTATATTTAAATGCAACACCCCAAGAGCTATCTCTGCATAGCAGACAAGACATTGTTATTAGGCGTTCGTTAAAGATTGTTTTCCATCCAAGTTTCCATCCCAATTGAGTTGAGTTTCCCGAGAAATTAACAGCGTAGGTACCTGCCTCCAGCCAAACAGCCACCATTGGCGTATCTAGGGGGTGCCAGTTTCAGTGGCTTCCAGGTTGTTTTGCTTTTTTTTAGTAAAAGGAAATACCGATTCATCCTTAATTTCTTTAATGAAATAATGATATATGTTGGGTGACAATAGGTATTATTGGCAGGTTTGTTCTCTTCGTCATATAAGGTTTTTGTTGGAAAATTTCCTGAAACTTGGTCGTATAGTTCAGCTAGGTTGGGAAGGATTTGAGGCCAACTCTGAGTTCAACAGCTTTCATTTAAGTCTTCTTTTGCAAATCTATCAGCAATTCCTTTGTATTTGGCACCGATATATGTAACTACTGATATAACCGATATGTATACCGATATAACATATTACCGATGATATGTAATATAGGGTAGCGGTTGAATTTTGGACCCCTAGAGGACATTGGTTTGAATTTAATTCAAAATTTAACAGATTCAGAGGGTATTTACACATAATCATGATGTTAGTCTGTTCGTAAAAGCCTCTACTGTCCGTTAACAATATTCACAAGGTCATTTCTGACTGAAAATTTGATGAAAATAACTAATTTTTGAAGCATCAGTTTTCACTGTTTTGGACACCCCAATATATTTTAGACCCTCTTCAGTATATATTTTGGACACCCGGTGTTTAAACTCGTTTGAAACTATTTTTGAAGAATTTGTCACTTGAATATGCTGGATCACATCCTAATCAGTTGATTGACAAAGGCTGATTAGACGAACTTTGCGAATTTAATGCGCTAGAATGATAAACGTTTTTGTTTACATCTGCAAGTTTCCTCAGCACCCGCAATCTCTTTTTGTAAGCATGATGCGAAACCCGCATGGATGACGAGATTGGCAAACAATAATTTCAAGGCAAATAAGGATGTTTCCAGTGAGGAAATGATTGCTGCCCGTGCAGAGCGATATTATTTAGCGAATGATTCTAAAAATTTCCGTCATCTCATCATTAAACCTGTGTAAGTTGTGACAATAGGACACAGGGGTCCAAAATATATGGGGGTCCAAATTATATTGGTTACCCTATTTGCATCCCCCTCAGCAATTTCTTTAAGAATTTATTTGGTAATACATTTGGAATTTGATACTAAACACCTTTCACGCCTCCTTTTAAAAATTCATCGGAAATTATTTTGAAGATTTGTTCGACAATTCCTTTAGGAGTTTATTTGGCTTTTTTACTGTTTTCTCGGGATTTACTTTGCCTATTTTTTGTAGTATTTTAAGCATTGTTTTGTTAATGTCAGCAATTCTATTGAAATTTGCTTTTGAAAATTCTCCAATTACTTGTCAGGCGACTCTTTTGCAAATATTTTGAATAAAGCCTTTGGTAATTCATTCGACAATGACTCTGGGAATTTTCTCACATTTTTCTTTGGAAATGTCTTCGGCAATTTATTTTATATTTTTTTTGGGATTTTTGTCGATTTTTTGGACTTTTATGATCTATACTATTCGCTATTTTTTCGCGAATTCCTTCGAAAACTCCTTCGGAAATTCTTTTATAATCCGCTTCTATAATTTTAATGAAATTGATTTAGACAATTTATTCTAGATTTCTTGAGTAATTATTTAAGAAATTCCTGCAGCAATTCCTATAGGAATAACTTTCGGAAATTCCTATGTTACTTGCATTGAAAATTCATTTAGGAATTTCATCAGCAATTCCTTTGGAAATTATGGAAACTTCGATTATTACCTTGGGAACTTCTTCGGTAATTAATTTCGAAAATTTCAGCAAAATACTTCAAGATTTCCTTCGAGAATTTATTTGGGAAAAAAAATCTTTGGTGGTTCTTTAAAATTTCTGTTACTGTGATACCACGGCAATTACTTTTGGAATTCTTTCTAAACTTTATTCAGAAAATCCTTTGATGATTTTGGAAAATTCTTTGAGAATTTCTTAGAAATTTGTTTTGTAAATGTTTATGGAAATTTTTATAGAATATATTTTAGCAATTGATTTTTAGATTGGATTTGACCAATTTCTTTGAAAAGCCTAAATATTTTCTTCATGAATTTCACTGGTTATTCTTATGTGAATTCTTTTGACAACTGCTTTGAAAGTTCTAAGGTAAATTTATTGGAAAATTATCGTACAATTCTCTGGGAATTTGTCAGGAATTCCATAGAACTTTTTTCGAGCAAGCCCAGTTAAGAATTTCTGGATTTCCAATTAAGCTATTTTCGGAAGCAATAAATATAAATACAATTAAATCATAAAGAAATACAAAAGTAATCACGATAAAATTACCTGAGAATTTAGCAAAATAACTGAAAACGAAATTGTGGAAGTAATTTCAGAGGAATAGCCATTGAAATTATAGAAAAAAAATACAAAGAAATTGATGATTAAATTGTAATAAAACTACCACAAAAATTAATATAAAAATCATGCCGAAGGAACCCTCAAATAAATGGCCATACTGTGGTCTAGCGAATACGAAGTCGTGGGTACAAATACCACCAGAACGCGATTTTTTTTTAAATTCATCTCTCAATTTGTTAATTAGCAATGTTTTGTGCCTTCTAATTAATTACAAGCTTTTTTCGTATATTAATATAGGATTTAACTAGAGATTTCCAACTGAACAGAGATTTCTCTGGAATTTCCAACTATTCCCGGAACTCGTTTAGGGATTCCTCTAGAGATTTCTATTGGGATTTCTACAGCTGGAATTCCTTAAAGAAGGCCAAGAGGAGTTCCAGGAGTAATACCATGATTAGTTTCTAGAGTAATCCATGAATAAAAACTCTAGAGGAATTCCTGGATGATTCTTCAGAAAAATCTCTGGAAGAATCAACAGCATTCCTGGAAGTATCCTAGGAAAAATGCCTAGAAGAATCTCAGCAAGAATAGCAGGAAAAAACTCTAGAGTTATTCCTGCAGGTATCATAGTAAGAATTTCAGGTGGAGACCCAGGAGGCATCGCTGAAACATTACAAGCAGCAGGAGCCACTTATGGAATCCCAGGAGGAGTTCCGGGATGAAAGCCAAGAGGAGTTCCTGGAAGAATCCAATGATAAATATTTGGAGAAATCCCAGGATCCTTTAGGATTTCCAGGAGGATACACCGAAGGCAAGGTTCCTAGGAAGATTGCCCTGAATAATTCCAGTAAGTTTTTGAATGAATCTCTGGAGAAATTCTTAGAAGAATATCTTGAAGAATTCCGGGAGGTATTACAGTTAGAATTTCCGGAGGAGTCCTAGGAGGAATTGCTGAAGAACCACAGCAGGAATAGCTTGGGAAATCCAATTGAAATTCCTGGAGAAAGACCAAGTTTAATTCATGGAGGAATCCCATGAGAAATTTATGAAATAATCCTTGGATAACATATTTTGGATAAAATTTCCTGGAGGAATCACCGGAGAGCTTCTGAAGAAATCACAGGAAAAATATCAGAAGGTATTATTAGAAGGATTCTGGGATGTATCATTGTAGAAATCTCAGCAGAAATCCTAGAAGGAATTTCTAGGGAAACTCCATCAGGAATGCCTGGGAGAATCCAAAGAAAAAATCCTTGGAATACCCAGAGAAGTTCCTGCAAGAACCGGTAGAGGTGTTCTGGAAGCATCTATATTCTGGAAGGCCCTGAAGGAATCGTAGGAGGAATTTCTGAAGGAACCTCAGGAAGATTTCCCGGAAGACTTCCAGTTGACTTCCAGCCACAATGGTAGAATAAATTCGTATAGGAATCACTAGAAGAATTTCTGTACGTATCATAGTAAGAATTTCTGTAGGAATTGCTGAAAGAACCGCAGGAGAAGGTGTTTGGAGTATTCTTGGAGGAAGGCCAAAAGGAATTTCTGGAGGAATCTTTGGATAAAATCTCTAAAGGAATTCCTGGATAAGTGTTTGGAGAAATCCGTGGTAGAACAATCAAAGGAATTTTTGCAAGAATTCCAGGAAGTTTGCCTGGAAAGATCCCAGCAAAAAGTCAGGAGAAAGCTCTAGAAGAATAAACGCAGGAATTGCCAGAGGAATCCCAGCTGGAATATCTAGAGGAATTCCTAGAATCAGGAATGCCGGAGGAATATGTACAGCTCTCCTTGAAAGAGTCGGTAGAAGTATAGATAGTAGAGTAAACATAGATCCACGGACACCGCTGACTAAAATGTTTCAAGCGTGTAAGTAGTAATTTTTGAAAGTGCAACGATTGAATATGATGTCATGCGTTCCATTGATGATGTCCAAATCGTGACGTCATGCTCGTTTGGATACAGATTTTGACAGTTCGTTTGGATACAACGGATTCATCTTAGCGGATCTAGTTTACTCTACTATCTATAGGTAGAAGTATACTGGAGGAATCCCTGATGGAATCGCTGGAGGGATTTCTGGAGAAATCTCAGGAAGATTTCTCGAAAGTATTGCAGTAAGTAAGTATGCCAGGAGAAATCCCCAGAAGTATTTCTGAAGGAGTCCTAATGAGAATTGCTTGAAGAATTCCAGCTGGAATTCATGGAGGAAGGTCAATAGAAGTTTTTGGATAAATCCCCTGTGGATTTTTTGGAAGAATCTCTGGAGGAAGTCCTGGATAAATCCTTGAAGAAATCTCTGGAATCACCGATGGGATTTTTGGAAAAATCTCGGGGAGATTTTCCGGAAGAACTTCCCTAGTAGAATACCTGAAGGTACCACAGTGAGCATTGTTGGAGGAGTTCTAAAATAAATTGCTGGAAGAATCGCAGCAGGAGTTGCTTGAGGAATCCTAGCAACAATTGCCGGAGAAAGGCCAATATAAGCTCCTGGAGGAATTCTTTGAGAAATTTCTGGAAGAATCTCTGAATAAAATCTCTGAAGAAATTCCTGGAAGAATCACTGGAGGAACTTCTGTAAGGATCCCAGGAAGATTGTCTTGAATAATACCACCAGTATTTCCTGAAAGAATCCCAAGTATCAAAGTAAGGATTTTCAAACAAATCCTATGAGAAATCTTTTTTTTATCTGTATTAACGAGATTTTTAGCCCTGGGCTAGTTCATCTCGGGACCCGCGTTTAACTTCCCTTCCGAAGGAAGAACTCACATTTTGTGAGTTTGTCGGGAGTGGGATTCGATCTCAGATCCTCGGCGTGATAGTCAAGTGTTCTAACCATCCAACCAGATCCGCTCCACACCTATGAGAAATCGCTAGACCAATCTTTGCAGCAAATTTTAGTATGTGCAACCCCATCTGAACTGCCTGGAGAATCCTAAGGGAAGTTTATTGAAGAAATATCGAGAGGAATCCATACAGCAAGCCTAGAAAAATCACTGTATAAATAGATTGAGGTATTTCTGAAGGAATCCATGGAGAAGTCTGTTGATTGTTCTTACCAATATGTATTCAAAACGCCAAAGTGTGCTTAAGGATTGTTCAAAAGTGCCATTTAATAATATAGTATTATAGTATTAAGTTTTAAATTTTAGGTGACTGTCATGGAAAAATTCTAGGGGGTGCCAAATTTGTTCTAGGGGGTGCCAGGCACCCCTGGAACCCCCCCTAGCTACGCCAATGACAGCCACTTATTGGCAGTCAAACCAAGAAGCACCCATAAGCGAGAAGGTGTGCTAGTCAATGGAAGCAGCACGTGGCTGGCATGGCATCAAGTAAAAGGAGAAAAAAAACACCAAATTGAAGCCCGGTGCGCTGGCACTGCACGGATAAATGGGATAAATGCTAATTTAAGAGCGATAATGCTATTTATTTACAAACGAGTACCATCGCTTACGGCAGCAGCCAGTGGAGCACGTCATTAGCTGTTTATTTACCAAAGTGTAATCGTAAATTTTTCGATTGCTTGCGTGAAATTGGAGCGGGATGAATTTATGCTCTCCGGAACGGAGTATTGATGGGTTTAACGTCTGATCGTCAATTACCTAATTGGTGCGCATCAGTGGCAAATGGTCTGAGGCGGGTAAATACAACTCGAAGTAGATGCATTTTTACATTTTCTGGGAAGAAGCATTGATCTTATGAGACTTGTTAAGACTTTTTCAGTTGATGCTATACTTGATTCTATCAATTTAAACGACTAGAATTTCTTCATTATGTGGGAAAATTAAATACAATTCGATGATTCATGTCATGAGCATCATTTTACAATTTCTAATACTAAGTAACACTTAAAACTCTACTTTTAGATGTTCAGTTACGATAGTAGCTTCATGTAGCACGCAGTCACATGTCCAATTCTGATTTAGTCAAGCAACAGCCCGAGAAAAATCCAAGAAGTTTATGATGGGCGAAGAGAATCAACAGCTGTGTGCTTCAAATTTCCGATGGTCATATTCCAACCGGTGTTGTTTTCTTGAAAAAAAAATGGAAGGACTGTCACTCGATCGTTTCTCTTTTCTCCTTTCAAATGTACCATGCTGTCGTGAGCCTTTTGACGCCTGCTCTCTTTTAAGTACACCCACTTGCTGTTGCTTACAATATGGCTCTGTCTGTTGGCACTTGCTCTCGGTAGCTTTCCTCAGTTTTCCCGGGTTGACACTTCAGTGTGTTGAGTGTGTAGACTAGAATCCATTTGAAAAGTTTTTCAATCGCGTGCTCAACAACAACATCAACTTCTGCATCGAGGGGTTTAATGGAATGGAAACGTGAGAAAGTTGCCACGGACTGCGTTGGTTGATAAGCGCTGCTGATAACGACATCGGTGCCGAGAGGGATGATACTGGGAAAACGTCAAGAAGAGTCGTTTTGATTAATTTGGTTTCGTCTTTTCATCGTTTAGGATTATGCTGTCCATTTATCATGGATCGGGTCATTACCGGTGGCCGTTTATACTTTAGTACGAAAAAAATAAATTCCAACAGCTGGTATATACACAGCTGAATCCATTCTGTCTTGAATTTTGTTTAAAGTTGGATGGGATATGAAATATGAGTTTCATCGCATATTGGGGATGCTAAATTAACCATGATTTTTAAACATTTTGTGATTATATCTTACAATAAATGAGTTTCATTAAATCTTTGTTCGTTCTTCTTTACGTTTTATATGATGAATTGCGATCGATAAATTACTTTTCACAAAAAAAAACACTTATATTTGGAAGCATATTTTTGACTTACGCGAGTACAATGTTGGCCTTTGTTCCATGTTTGTTTCGTTTCAATTCGTTTTGAAACAACCACACCAATCGCACCGTATTCACTTACGACCCGAACGAAATAAGCTACGGAATGTTAACACACGTTAATAATTTACACACTGAGCTCGAAACCACATTCTCACAAATGGCGTAAGTGATTGCATTAGGTACCAATGAAAATTTAATTAACAATATTTACCTAACGATGCTCGATTGGCTCGTAAACACATGGAGGGCACCACCGGTTATGAACGACCGCAAATGTTACGATGTCCGTTCGACGATGACGACGACGATGGCAGCGAGGAAGTCAGCATGCTTGTAAATTGTGAAATTTGCGTACGTTCTAGGCACGTATTTAATGACACGAATGAGCACGAATGCTGCCCAGTATTGAACGTTTGGGCTGAATTATTTTTCTAATAAAATAAGAGGTAAAGTTTCAGAGTCTAACTGATTTTTTATTATTCTAAGCCACTAAGTACCGACTGGCAATAAAAACGTGGAACTATTTTTTTTGCCCATCCATATCTCAGCAGTTAGTGAACCAAATTTCAATCTTTTTGCGTTATTGGAGCCCTACACTATCCTAGAGAGGTGTAGTGAAAGTCGATTGGAATTTCATGCAGCTTCCGGTGAGAACCAGGCGATACATTAGTTACATATTTTTAACTTCTTCCGGTTCCGTGTTGTTCCCAGACTGGTTATGAGTTCCATGTCTTTGTAACGAGTTCTCGAAACATTCTGTCTTCGGCAAACTTGTTCAAAACAAGAACCACTTCCTGGTGATAGATTTCATAGTTCCAAATTTCACCAGCTTCCGGTACGACTTTAATGAGATAAATCACAAGATTGATGCCAGGTAAGAAGGTACGATCTTCAGCAAAGTTTTTCAGAAATACGAGTACTTCCAGGTCATGAAGAGCATACTTTGGATATTCCCCACCATGTGGCGCTGGTGTACAAATTTACTTCCGGTACAACTTCCTATCTGGCTTCAATTTCGGTTTATATATCACCAAAGTCGTACTGGAAGTAGCGATGTATGTAGTGGTGAACTATGCTCTTCATGACCTGGAAGTACTTATAGTCCTGATAAACTTTGCCGAAGATCGCACCTTCCTTTTTGGCTTCAATATCGTAATATATTGGCACGGTAAAGGCTGGGTATGCTGCGCAATTCAGATCCCATTGTGATCCACTAGCCTCTGCCCAGCAACTCCTATCCCTACCTCCACGCGGTACCGGCCGGAAACTATGAGCAACCTTAGGGTAACCAACCCCGGTGGGAACTTTGGTCGTAGGCTGACAGGGAAGGGGGGGTTTGCTTCGGCAAACCTGAGCGTCTGTTCTCTAGGAGGAGCGGCTCACAACAGCGTCTGATCCCCATGTTAGGGGCGGCTGATCTACGTCCGAGTGCCAGGGAAGGACTCTAAGCTCAACTGTGCACTATGGTCCTCCGGAAAGTAGGGGGTTGGTGTCAGGCCCTACGAGCCAGCCGTAAAAAACCATTGTAACGGAAAATCAGCAACAGAATAATACGAACCGAGACCAACGGCAACGACCCCAGCGAACAAAAAGGACTTGCGATTGGAAACTCGGTACGTGGAACTGCCGATCTCTCAACTTCATTGGGAGCACCCGCATACTCGCCGATCTACTGAAGGACCGCGGGTTCGGCATCGTAGCGCTGCAGGAGGTGTGTTGGACAGGATCCATGGTGCGAACGTTTAGAGGTAATCATACCATCTACCAGAGCTGCGGCAACACACGCAAGCTGGGAACAGCTTTCATCGTGATGGGTGATATGCAGATCGGTTGGTGGCCGATCGACGAAAGAATGTGCAGGTTGAGGATCAAGGGCCGATTCTTCAACTTCAGCATAATAAACGTGCACAGCCCACACTCCGGAAGCACTGATGATGACAAGGACGCATTTTACGCGCAGCTCGAACGCGAGTACGATCGCTGCCCAAGCCACGACGTCAAGATCATCATAGGAGATTTGAACGCTCAGGTAGGCCAGGAGGAGGAATTCAGACCGACGATTGGTAAGTTCAGCGCCCACCAGCAGACGAACGAAAACGGCCTACGACTCATTGATTTCGCCGCCTCCAAAAATATGGCCATACGTAGCACCTTTTTCCAACACAGCCTCCCTTATCGTTACACCTGGAGATCACCACAGCAGACGGAATCTCAAATCGACCACGTTCTGATTGACGGACGGCACTTCTCCGACATTATCGACGTCAGGACCTATCGTGGCGCCAACATCGACTCCGACCACTATCTGGTGATGGTCAAACTGCGCCCAAAACTATCCGTCATCAACAATGTACGGTACCGGCGACCGCCACGGTACAACCTAGAGCGACTGAAGCAATCGGATGTTGCCTCAGCATACGCGCAGAATCTCGAAGCCGCGTTGCCAGACGAGGGCGAGCTCGATGAGGCCCCTCTAGAGGACTGCTGGAGTACAGTGAAAGCAGCCATCAACGACGCAGCCGAGAGCACCATCGGGTACGTGGAACGGAATCGACGTAACGAATGGTTCGACGAAGAGTGCAGAACGGTTTTGGAGGAGAAGAACGCAGCGAGGGCGGTAATGCTGCAGCAAGGGACTCGACAGAACGTGGAACGTTACAAACAGAAGCGGAAACAGCAGACCCGCCTCTTTCGGGAGAAAAAGCGCCGCCTGGAAGAAGCGGAGTGTGAAGAAATGGAACTGCTGTGCCGTTCCCAAGAAACACGGAAGTTCTATCAGAAGCTCAACGCATCCCGCAACGGCTTCGTGCCGCGAGCCGAAATATCCAGGGATAAAGACGGAGGCCTCTTGACGGCGTGGAGAACGTAGGCACGGGAGCCCACGGCAACGGAAGGAACGACGACGCCAGTGCAGCGGAGGACGGAAATGAACCAACTCCCACGCTGAGGGAAGTTAAGGATACCATTCACCAGCTCAAAACCAACAAAGCAGCTGGTAAGGATGGTATCGCAGCTGAACTCATCAAGATGGGCCCAGAAAAGTTGGCCACCTGTCTGCATCGGCTGATACTCAGGATCTGGAAACCGAACAGCTACCGGAGGAGTGGAAGGAAGGGGTAATCTGCCCCATTCACAAGAAAGGCGACCATTTGGAATGTGAGATCACTATTTTGAATGCTGCCTACAAAGTGCTATCCCAGATCATCTTCCGTCGTCTGTCACCTAAAACAAATGAGTCCGTGGGAAGTTATCAAGCAGGATTCATCGACGGCCGGTCGACAACGGACCAGATCTTTACCGTTCGGCAAATCCTCCAGAAATGCCGTGAATACCAGGTCCCAACGCATCACCTGTTCATCGACTTCAAAGCGGCATACGACAGTATCGACCGCGCAGAGCTATGGAGAATCATGGACGAAAACGGCTTTCCTGGGAAGCTGACTAGACTGATTAAAGCAACGATGGACAGTGTGCAAAACTGCGTAAGGGTTTCGGGTGAACTATCCAGTTCATTCGAATCTCGCCGGGGACTGCGACAAGGTGACGGACTCTCATGTCTACTCTTCAACATCGCGCTGGAAGGTGTGATGCGACGAGCCGGGCTCAACAGCCGGGGAACGATTTTCACAAAATCCGGTCAATTTGTGTGCTTTGCGGACGACATGGACATTATCGCTAGAACATTTGGAACGGTGGCAGAGCTGTACACCCGCCTGAAACGCGAAGCAGCAAAGGTCGGACTGGTGGTGAATGCCTCAAAAACAAAGTACATGCTGGTAGGCGGAACCGAACACGACCGGATCCGTCTGGGTAGTAATGTTACGATAGACGAGGATACTTTCGAGGTGGTGGAGGAATTCGTCTACCTCGGATCCTTACTGACGGCTGACAACAACGTGAGCTTTGAAATTCGGAGGCGCATCATCAGCGGAAGTCGGGCCTACTACGGGCTCCAGAAGAAACTGCGGTCGAAAAAGATTCACCCACGCACCAAATGCACCATGTACAAAACGCTAATAAGACCGGTGATCCTCTACGGGCACGAGACATGGACCATGCTCGAGGAGGACCTACAAGCACTCGGAGTTTTCGAGCGACGCGTGCTAAGAACGATCTTCGGCGGTGTGCAGGAGAACGGTGTGTGGCGGAGAAGGATGAACCACGAGCTTGCTGCACTTTACGGCGAACCCAGCATCCAGAAGGTGGCCAAAGTCGGAAGGATACGGTGGGCAGAGCATGTTGCAAGAATGCCGGACAACAACCCTGCAAAGCTGGTGTTTGCAACTGATCCGGTTGGAACAAGAAGGCGTGGAGCGCAGAGAGCACGATGGGTGGACCAGGTGGAGCGTGACTTGGCGAGTATTGGGCGCGACCGAGGATGGAGAGCGGCAGCCACAAACCGAGTATTGTGGCGTACTATTGTTGATTATGTCTTGTCTTAATGATGTTGAACAAATAAATGTATGTATGTATGTATCGTAATATATCTCTCCAAAGCCATACTGGAAGTCACTACGCACACTAGCGCCACGTAGTGGTGAAATTCGGAATTATGCTAATCATGACCTGAAAGTACTCGTAGTCCTGAACAACTTTGCCGAAGATCGTACCTTCCCATCTGGCTTCAATCTCGTTCTATATCCCACGAAAGTCGTATTGGAAGTCACTTTGTACACTAGCGCCACGTAGTGGTGAAATTAGGAACTATGAAATCCATCACCAGGAAGTTGTTGTTGTTCTGAACAACATTGCCGAAGTCAGAGCTTGAGATCCTAGGACTGAGCGAAGTCCGTTGGCCGAATTTTGGAGAACACATATTCGGGTCAAATTCTGCTATACCTACTCTGGCCTACAAAGTAAACGAACACGCTCCTCGCCACCGTGGAGTGAGTTGGTTTCCTGCTTAGCGCTGACGCCCATGCTGCGCTTATGAAAAGGGAAACTATTAATGAGAGATTAATTGTAGCAAAATTCAGAACACAGGTTCGAAGCCTTACCTTGATCCAATGCTATGCGCCAACCGATGCTGCCGGAATGCAAGACAAAGAGAATTTTCTCAGCCAACTGAATATTGTCGGACAAGATTTCAAAAGGTGATATCAAGATCCTCATGGGTGACTTCAACTCGAAGATGGGTCCCGACAACTCGGACTATAAGCACGTCATGGGACGCCATGGTCTCAAAGGAATGAGCGAGAATGAAGAGCTGTTTGCAGAGTTTTGTGGTTATTGGGGGATCGCTCTTTCCCCATCGACTACAAAGTGACATGGGTTTCCCGAGAGGACGTCACGGAAAATCAAGTCGACCACATCTGCATCAGCCGAAAATTGAGACGGAACCTTCTTGATGTGCGGGACAAACGTGTTGCCGACATTGCGTCTGACCATCATCTCCTAATCGGCGAGATCCGACTGCGCATTGGCAGAGGTGGAAAAAGTCGGGCGTCGGTTCAACACACGCCAACAGGAAGACGCTGCGGTGAAAAGGTCCCTCGTCGAGGAGCTAGATAACCGTGCAGCAGATATTCCGGAAGGTTCCGGGAGCACCATCAAGAACGCCTTCATCGTCACCGGCGAGAATAATTTGGATGAGCTACGCACTCGGAGATAGCAGCGGATCACACCTGGAGGAAGATAGAGGAGCAAGAAGTGCCAAAACCGCGATGGAGCGAGTAAAAACACGTGGAGCCAAAACCGTAGTCGTCAGCGCTATTCGACTCTCGAGTAGGAAGTGGAACACTCTTCCTGAAGACGGGACAAAAGAGTGTGGGCGGACTCCCTAGCCGACGAAGGCGAGAAAGCTGCAAACACCGGCGACATCTTTCTTCTCTACAATGTTTCACGTCGCCTTAGTGGGACTACTTAAGATGAATGCTACGATGTCCGTGAAAGACTCCTCTGGACTGGACAGCATTAACCGACCCGGCTGACCAACTGAAACGCTGGTTCGAGCACTTTGGAAAGTGTCGGCTACGCCATCAACACCTCAGCATGATCCACCAAGGGTTCGACACATTACTCCTGTCAACACCGAAGCTCCATTATTGCAGAGACAGAAATAGCCATCCGTAGCATGAAATCGAACAAAGCCCCGGGGGTCGATTGCATATCTGCTCAGATGCTCAAAGCTGACCCCGTAGTATCTGCACAACTGCTGCATTATTATTTTGCAAGGCGTCTTAGTAAAGGTACTAAAAAAGGGTTACCTGACTGTATGCGATAATGGGTGGGGCATCATGTTACTGTGTATAGATCGCAAAGTCCTCTGCAAAGTCTAGTCTAGTCTAGTCTACACATACACAGCCATTCATTGAAAGAATCCTGGAAAATTATCAATACTTGCAAGGCATCGAAGATGCATTACAAGTATTGAAGCGGCCAGGCCTACTGTGCAGCGTTATTGAATACAATTGAACAAAACTATGGAACGGCGACATCTCGTCAGCCGCTCCGTATCGTATGTGTTATTGTGAAGCAAAAACGTTGGGTGTGACGTGGCTAAGAAAGTTAATGCCACTCCGTTGGCGTCCTTCTTCCTGCGATGAGACATAGGTATTTGCCCCTTACGTCCTGGCTCGAAAGCCTAGGCTTAAACGCCATAGCTCGCTCTTTGAAACGAGAAGAAAATATAACGATCCCTTCCCCGGGTGAATCAAATAACCTGCATTATAAGAAGGAAAGTAAGCAGTATGATTGCCACCGGCTACATTTAATGAAAGTGTACTCTGTTTGGAAAAATAGCATACATCAATGACAAATTAGAAAGATCTTACCAAACATCCAAATTCAATGCCCGGTATTCTCTGTCAACGAAGAGTAGTATATAGTTAAAGTGCTCAAAAATGTATCGTAAATCGAAAACATGAAACGGACTCACCGAAATTCAAAAATCCAATTTTCTCCCCTCCTGGCCAACATTCTTCACTATTCCCATGCAATCGCTGTGTATCCGCTATGAGGTCTCTCCGCCCGAATGAATCCCAAACCTCCACGTGGGTCTGAACGCAGCTTTTCACTTCTTCCGTTTGCAGCACCGGTAGATCCAAATTCCGCAAACTGGAAACCCTTCCGATCTTCGCTTTTTTTTTCTTCTACCTTTTGCTCAACACTTAATGCCCCCACTGCTTGACTACACACAGACATAATGCTCAACGGCACTAAACCAATATATAAAATACCGTGAAACTTTCACTAAATAGATCGCAAAGTCCTCTGCATAGTGATCCTTAACCGGATACAGGAGAAGATTGACGCAACTCTCCGACGGCAGCAAGCAGGATTCCATGTCAGAAGATTGAATTCCAAGAATCTCTCAACCTGGTGATTAATTACGTCAAAAGTTTTCGACCGTCTTAATCACGAAAACATATGGGAACCCCTCAGGCACAAGGATGTCCCCGAGAAAATCATCGGCCTCATTGAACTACAGTAGGGGGATTAGGGGCATGATGGACACCCGGGGCAAAATGGACACCCCTGTTTTTGCCGAAACCGTTGACTTTTATGTTAAACTTTTAATGCATAAGTGAAAAGGAACAAGTCATTGTTCTAATTATCAAAGTACTTTATATTCCTTCAAAATAACCAAAACATCATTGAAATTCAATTATTTTTTATATGGTGGATTTCATATAATTTCGAAGCAGCAGCAAATAAGGTATTTCGAGTGTTTGAGGGTGTCCACCATAAAAACTAGTGAATTGTTAGCTTATCTACATGTGTACGCAGATTCAGCAATGGATGAAATATTATATTTTTGATCAGAATTAAGGCCGTTACAAATATTTATTTCACTTTATGTCCCACCACTTTTTGGTTGGTCGAGGGGGGGGGGGATAAAAATAATAAAGCATTTAATCTGAAAAATATTAAAAACTCATCGGATTTGTTAAAGAATTTTCACCAAACCCCGAAATTTTGATAAATATTTTTTCATCTGCCCCCTCAAAATGCAAAATCCAGCCAAAACTTCTTGAAGGGGGGAGACAAAAAGTCAAAATATAATTTGTATCAGCCTAGCTCAAAATAGCAATTTCAATGTTGTAGTCGTTTCAGGGCGAAATGAACACTGGCAATTATGAATGGATGTACGCGCGTAGCATACTGTTAGGCGTTTTAGAGAGTTTGGAAAAAATCAATCCGATTATTTTAGCCCAAAGTTAATTTAATTAACTCTGATGTTATGTAAACTCGTCCAAGATGGAGGGTTATACATAGCTGTGGTATTGATCTCCGTAGGCAAATTACTAAACTAGTCGATATTATCAAAGATACAGCATAAAATATGCAGGGGTGTCCATTATGCCCCGATGGGTGTCCATTTCGCCCCGTACCTTTCCTGCCAGCACCAAAAAAACACACGGTTTACAATTCATTATTTCTTCACAATAATGACATTCCACCTGCTGTAAATGATTGAAATACGTAGGAAACAAGTCAAAGTTGTAAGCCAACGTTTTCCTCAAATTGAATGGAACACTATTTGGCGGAACCTAAGCTTAAACTTCTTACCATCGTTCGACAAAGATTTGCTCTATCGTTTTGTTAATGACATAATTCCGAACAAGGAAAAACTAGTAGCATACCGAATTGGTAACCTTGTCAATGACCATTGTGAAATCTGTTCTTGTACGGATAACAACGAGCATAGATTACGCTGTTGTTCCAAAACGGCAGACATAATTAATTGGACCAAAGTAGTCATGAGGGATCGATTGAAAATTGTATTTGACCAGTTAGACGATTTACTCCAATGTAATATAGATGTTTCAGACGCACAGCAATGTGCGGGTTTATGGCTTGCATGCCATGCAATCGCATGGTGTTTGAGTAACACGACATCCAAAAGCTTGTTTTGTTTCAAAAAGTCAATACGAGAAATTCGGTGGAACAACCGGTATATGTTTAAAAAAAACTTTGGAAATCTTTCGAATGTATGTTAGAATAAGAACTATTAACAGCAATGTACAAGTGATATGTAATAGGTT
Organism: Aedes albopictus; assembly: GCF_035046485.1. Lineage (NCBI taxonomy): Eukaryota > Metazoa > Arthropoda > Insecta > Diptera > Culicidae > Aedes > Aedes albopictus. Next base: position 199,635,045 of record NC_085137.1, on the reverse strand, counting down.
TTATATGAACATGAAATAAACCATATTAAAAAAAAAAACCTACATGGTGGACTGACATAATTTCCCATTATTTGCAATCAAACATCTTAAAAAAAAAAAAAAAAAAAAAAAACTAAGTTTTTGTCTGTTATACAGGCCTAACGTACTCGTTTGCTTAGGGTGTCCGTTACGCCCCTAATCCCCCTACAGGGCATTTTCGTGCAAAGTACTGCACAACGGTGTCTTGTTCAATCCCATCCGGGTCGTTACTGAAGTGAGGCAAGGTTGTATCAAAGATTTTTAAGTACAAGATAGCCCACTGATTCCATTTCCCATACCATCGATCGGCGAACAGATTCGTCCGACAACAGCACCTACTTGCGGCAGGAAATTGAACTATTCAAACAAGAATAATCTAGCCAGCTTTGGTTTTCCATTTCGCCGGACATCACTTTTCAAACGTCATTCGAGAGAGTGTCAGGTCGTTGATTGTTGTAGCACAAATCTACTAGAATTTCGAAATCCGCAATATTGCAATTGCAGCAATTGGAGTGGTTTCCAAACACACAAAGCGGGAAACGAGTTACTCTCTTTCAATGGTCCACTGCACGAATTTATTCTGGCCTGCTTACTCTCACACGAAATTTGACGTTTGAGAAGTGCCGACACCGCTCAAACGTCAAATTTCGTGTGAGAGTAAGCAGGCCAGAATAAATTCGTGCAGTGGACCATTGAAAGAGAGTAACTCGTTTCCCGCTTTGTGTGTTTGGAAACCACTTCAGTTTTTTTTTCACACCGGTCAATGTACGGAATGAGCTTCAGGCAGTATTTGGACTGTATGACCATCAGAATGGTTAATGAATCAGAACTGCCGTGTACGTTGGGTTCTATTCGTTATATAGGGGGTTATAACGTTGAGATTTGCCTTGGGCCGGCCGTGAATCAGATAAGGCAGACCAGGATGAGTATCGATTGGGTGGCATGGTTTCGATATAATCGTGAGCTTCCCAGAGCTTCCACTATCTACAGAACTCGTTCTGTCTGGTGTAAGCATTTACGTTACATAATAGCAAATTAGAGAATAAAACGGTCAGGGTTCCACGCAACATTGTTGTTGTTTGAAAACTTATTCACCCAGAAATTCCCTTCAGGAAGTGTTGACAGGGACCGGTGGAAATGGGGTAGGGTTTGAATTGCCTGTTCTGATAAGATGGTGTCTACACCAAGGTCTACACCAAAATCGCATCATTGCTGGACTACCTACCGTGTTTCTAACTCCCATATTGAATTGCATCCACAAAATCCTACAATTTCGGACGTGGAACCTTGGAGCACCGACAATTGACGTCTGTGGTTCGTCCAAAATTCTCATTGTTTGTCACGTTATTATTTTCAATCAAAGCCACCTGCGGCTTTGCAGCAATAAATTAGTTCGACCGCGAGTCAACCGCGTCGCTGCAATCACTAAAATGCGTTCGCCAGTTCAGTGCTAGAGTGGGTCATATTCTTAGTTTATTATATTTGGTTGTATCCTATTACCGCTGCTGTTACTCATCGTAATCGACGATGGAGCACTCAAATGACTTCGAATTGGCTGATGAGCTCTCCTAGCTCAACGATGCTCTGATATACAGAGCAAGCTCGATGATCTTGCCAATCGCTCCTCGGCGGCTGGTCTTATCATCAACGTCAACAAGAGCAAATCGTTAGCTGTAAACACGGTCAACCCTTGGGTCAAACTTTCCAATTTTACGGTAGTTCGCCAAGCAGTGGAGAATATTGAGAACTTCCAATACCATGGTATCCAAATGGCGGCCGATTGCGGCACCAAGAACGAAAAGTGAACGGATCAGAAAGGTGAGAACTGCTTTTGCGAGTGTAAGAAATGTATGAAAAAAAAATCAGATGAGTCGACGCATCAAATCCGAAATTTCAACTCAATCGTGAAATCTGTGCAGCTGTACACCAGTGAAACCTGATGTGTATCAGTGGAGAACATTCAATCAACGGATGTATGTCTTCATCAATAGATGCCTGGCGTATATAAGCCGATAGGAACGAAAATTCAGGAACGAAAGTGGAAGTGGGTCAGCCAGACTCCACGCAGAGGTGGAAACGGAATCTGCAAGCAAGCATAAGATTGGAACCCAGTAGGACATCGCAGCATAGCAGGCCCAGAGGCTCATAGCGACGCAGCCCCAACAAGGAAATAAATAAAGTCGATAGAAATTTGACCTGACCATGAAACTGTTGTTGTTAATAATTTCATTCTGAACCATGTCGTAAAAAATCTGATAAGATATTTTGATATTTCTTTCTTCGTTTTGACCCAATCTCACCCCCGACCTATTTTCACTCCCATCGATATTAATCATATTTCTCACAATGTGTTTTCCTCTTATCGTTTCAGGTAATTTTCACTACAAAATCTTTGAATACGTAATGTAAGTTTCGAAATTACCAAAATTCCTCTTCAGATCACCCTAAATATTCAATCAGAATCCAATTTATATTCCACACATCCGAACTTCCTCCATATTTCAGCAAATTCCCAATCCCCACAGGACCATTTAGGTACCGCATCGCAAATCGAATCAAAAGCTCGTCTGTCAAACTGGAAACTGCACCAAAAATAACGCCCGCACCACAACCTCTACGCAGATCCGGGGCCACATCCAAATTGCAAACGTTATAAATTTTAGATTAAAATAGTTTCCTCCCTCCATCCAGGTAATATGAATTATTCAGTATGCATTATCCCCACACATCTCATCTCTCGCATACGTCTAGCTACATCTAGCTCTACAGAATCTGCTTGGTGCAAAGTGTTTTTCACAGTCGGTGTCGTCATGTTATCACTCCTAGATACGCTACAAGGCCCTCGGAAGTGGATTATGGCGGTGCGCACATGTCACGGGAGGTGATGACGCGTTCTTTTTTTGCTTCAAAATGCTGTCATCGTGGAATCAGTATATAACAAGCTTTTCTGATGCTTGGGCTTGTCTTACAAAAAATGCCTTCTAGTCGTTTTGGTGTAAAATAAACCCGTCATATAAATTATTTTAAACGTATATATTATACGCAAAGTAATGATTACCGGTCAGTCATATGACAGATGAAGTGACGTGCTTGTAATCAGTGCACAACAGGTGATCAAGGGTCAGACAGTGATTAATAGATTAACTCTAGTAGGATGTTGGGGTCAATATGACCCAGATAAGCACGCTGAATGTACACTACGCCATGGTGGTGCGAAAAACCTAACATCTTAGGAGGAATAAATATTTTCGTAAACTCGATTATTTGTGTCGCAGTTTAACAAAACGTAAAAAAAAGAATTATCATATTGGCAAACATGTTGGTTCAATTGATTTGGTTATTGTAACAATGAAAATGCTGATATGGCTGGGATATTGATACGCTGGCGAACAATTCATATGTTGTATAATTTGGTAACCAACATTAAAATTGCACAACACAGATTTCCACATGTCGTTTTTTGCACCACCTCTTCCAAAGGGTACTACGTAATCTCACCTGAAGCTTGTAGCAACCACGTGGCTGGGTGGACATTTAATTGCGGTGTTCAAACATTGATGAAGCACCGTTTTTCAGAAATAAATGCAAATTATTCAAAAGTGTATGACAAACAAGCGGCACAAAAAAATAATTGCAAATGATTTATGCCATCGTTCCCGAAGGAGGGGGACTTTTCCCGCATGTATGTACGTACATAGGTGAATGACTACCATAAGCTCTTCTCCATATCTTTGGCGTCAAGTGAGAGAGGGCAACAGGAGCAACAGAATATGCATTTTGCATGCTTGAAGACCCCATTAAAGATGTATGAAGGGTAAATTGCTGAAGCGTCTAGGGTAAGGTCGCGATAGTGATAATGCGGATACAACATTCGGGTTAAGTGAAAGAGTTTTCTTTTAAAAGAGGGACATTACGACGTCTTATTATTTAGTTCAACATCAGTTTCATGATAACACTGAATCAACAATTTGCCGCCATAATACTCGATTTGCAGCTGCAGCTCTCCAACGTCTGTCACGCCCAACCTCGCTAGGTCACGCTCCATCTGGTCCGCCCATTCTGCAAACACCAACTTTGCAGGGTTGCTGTTCGGCATTCTTGCAACATGTCCTGCACACCGTATCCGTCCAGCTTTAGCCATTTTCAAAATGTTAGGTTCACCGTAGAGTGCAGCGAGCTCGTGCTTCATACTTCGCCGCCACACACCGTTCTCCTGCATGCCGCCAAAGATCGTCCTTAGCACGCGTCGCTCGAAAACTCCAAGTGCTTGCAGGTCCTCCTCGAGCATCGTCCATGTCTCGTGTCCGTAGTGCACTACTGGTCTTATTAGCATTTTGTACATGGTACATTTGGTGCGAAGGTGAATCTTTTTTGACTACAGTTTCTTCTAGAGCCCGTAGTAGACAAGACTTCCACTGTTGATACGCCTTCGTATTTGTCCGACCTTTTCTGCTGCACGTTTCAGGCGGGTATACAGTTCTGCCACCGTTCCAAATGTTCTAGCAATAATATCCCTGACACCCGCAAAACAGGCAAATTGGCCGGATTTCGTGAAGATCGTACCCCGGCTGTTAAGCCTGGCTCGTCGCATAACTCCCTCCAGGACGATGTTGAATAGTAGGCAGAAAAGTCCATCATCTTGTCGTAGTCCCCGTCGAAATTCGAATGAACTGGATAGTTCATCCAAAATCCTTACGCTGTTCTGCACATCGTCCATCGCTGCTCTTATCAGTCTGGTAAGCTTCCTGGGAAAGTTGTTCTCGTCCATGATTTTCCATAGCTCTGCGCGGTCGATTCTGTCGTATGCCGCTTTGAAATCGATGAGCAAGAGATGCGTTGGGATCTGCTATTCATGGCATTTCCGGAGGATTTGCCTTACGGTGAAGATCTGGTACGTTGACGACCGGCTGTCGATGGAGCCGGCTTGATAACTTCCCACGAACTGATTCGTTTCAGGTGACAGACAACGGAAGATGATCTGGAATAGCACTTTGTAGGCAGCATTCAAAATAGTGATCGCTCTGAAGTTCTCACATTCCAAATGGTCGCCTTTCTTGTGAATGGGGTAGCTTACCCCTTCCATCCACATCCGGTAGCTGTTCGGTATCCCAGATCCTGACTATCAACCGGTGCGGACAGGTGGCCATCTTTCCTGGGTCCATCTTGATGAGTTCAGTTTCGATACCATCCTTACCAGCTGCTTTGTTGGTTTTGAGTTGATGAATGGATTCCGTAACTTCTTTCAGCGTGGGAGTTGGTTCATTTTCTTTGTACCGTGCCGGGGTCTCCCGTGCCTACGTACTCCACCCCATACAGGTGCTGATCAAAGTGCTGCTTCTACCTTTCGATCACCCCACTTCCAACCGTCCCTGCATATTTCGGCTCGCAGCACGAAGCCGTTGCGGGATGCATAGAGCTGCTGGTAGAACTTCCGTGTTTCTTGGGAACGGTACAGCAGTTCCATTTCTTCGCACTCCGCTTCTTCCAGGCGGCGCTTTTTTCCCGAAAGAGGCGGGTCTGCTGTTTCCGCTTCTGTTTGTAACGTCCCACGTTCTGTCGGGTCTATTGCCCACGCTGCGTTCTTTTCCTCCAAAACCGTTATATACACAGATCGAAAAAAGAGTGTAAAATTCTGTGACATATGATGCACATAATTGGAGCGTGGGATATCACAGAAGTTTACATGACATATCATGTAAAGTTCATGAAATATCATGTAAAATTCCATTATATGTCATGTAATTCAGCATGACTCTGAGAGTTTACATGACATATAACACAAATTTACATTATATATCATGTAATCCATCATAAATTAAGTTTACATGACTAAAATGAAGTTTACATGACGTGTAAATCTCATTATTTTTATCTGTGTACTCTTCGTCGATCCATTCGTTCCGTCGATTCCTTTTCACGTACCCGGTGGTGCTCTTGGCCTCCAGCAGTCATCACCTTCGTCTGGCAACGCGGTCGCGAGATTCTGCGCGTATGATGAGGCGCCATCCGGTTGGTTTAGTCACTCTAGGTCTACGATATAAGATTTGCCCAAAATACCTTCAATTTTTATTGCTCTGTACTAACATTTGGTAAAAAACACAGCTTCTTCTTCTTCTTCTTCACAGCTCATAACAATTTAAAATATTGGCGCACATATTGCTCTTTACATGGTATTGTAAGGTATTCCTTTCTGCTCGGGTACTCCAGTTCACTTTTTTTTTGGTTTTATTTATGACACCCCACCCCGACGGGTTCGATTCCCGTTCCGGTTGGAAAGATATTCTCCAATCCTTGGGCATAGTTAATCATTGTGCCTGCCACACAATATACAACTTCATAGGCAAAGAAAACCCTTCAATGAATAACTGTGGAAGATCTAGAATCTAATCGATCAATTAGCGTACTCTCGTTCATCATCCTGCAACGCTGTCAACGTGACATGAGCTACAGAAGTACTGTTAAGCTGTTGCATAACCCATGGTACAGCTCTAAAATGGCCAATGTCATCGTGGTGGTTGTTTTCCTCTGACACCGGGTGCGTTGGATGCGGTCGTGAATTCGCAGTTTCGCTAAATCTTCCCATTTTTGACGGATACATATCGAACCTTCCATTGACGCCAAAACCATTACATGTGCGGTTCTGTGCTCAGGGATTGAGAGAGCATGTATGCAGAGCTTTTTCCCGTCCATCATCGTTGCTCGTCGGGCATCGGTATGGACAGTTGAATAGAATGATATATTGATGGTGTGGACAGGCAGATGGACCGAGCCGGAGCTAATCTAGGTCCCCTCCCCAGTACAACAAAAGTGTCGATTGACGGGAACGGATTCTCTGACTCATCGTAGCCAATGTCATTTGCTTCTGCTTTTATATTGAAAATGGATATTCAAAACCAATCAACACGGTGTTGAAAATAGTAGCAAAACAATTTATCCAGTGCACTAGCTCCGGGCACATTTTCATTTTTAAACTCTTTGATGTGGATTGAAATAAGGGGACCTTACGTATTTTCGACAAATTTGTTCTCTTCGTCATGGAGTTTATTTATCTGCTGAACTCAGAGTTGGCCACAAATCCTTCCCAAGAAAACTGAGTAACATGCTCAAATTTCAGGCAGTTTGGCCCTCAGAAACCCCCCATCACAAAGAGAACAAACCTGCCGATAATACCCTTAGTCACAAGTGGGCTTTATTCTAGTGGGGTCGTTACGCCAGGAAGATGTTCAGCGAAAATACCGCAAGTATGCTGACAATAAAACATCCACGTCAACAATAGCATTGCTTTATCTGTTGTTTCAACGTTCATTTCACTACCAATCCGGATCATCAAGGGTCCCCTTTTAAAAGTACATCAGTCGCATTTCTAAACTCTTTTCCACTTGCTGTCATAAATCTCTATCAAATCCTCCAACAATGTCAGCCTTAAATGAGAATCAAGGTTCTGATATTCGCAGTAAACCCCCAGGCGTGTATACACTAGATGCTTTCCGGGTGTCAGCTCATCCGGCATTAGGTAAGGTACCCCGGGGCAAGTGAGAATCCGGGGCAAGTGAGACCTACAGCTATTATTTTTATTATTATCTATTTTTAAGGCAAACGTTCTTCGTGGAAAACATAGGTACCACACCAACAGATACTTTGAATACAAAAATTGTTATTGTTTCCAGCATAAAGAGACCATATATGCTATTGTTGCTCATATATCGTTTTCAATTCACTAAGTGAGATTAACGTACACTACTACATTCGTCGTTTAAAAAAAGAATAACAAATAAAGTCAAACTTTTCCAGTTTCAGGATAATATTTGGAGTGCTTGCAAATTATTTCAAGCGAAAAAGAGATAACTTATTTTCATTTATTACCTTTAGTTAACTGCTCTCATTTACCCCACTGCATTTCAGCATCTGGGGCAAGTGAGACCTATGAGAGTAAACAAACGCAATTTCATAGTTTGATCTAATTTTCTTCAGCTTAAGTCGAAATTTACACAAAACTGAAATAAAAATCGGCGTCTTACATAATCAGGCGTTGAAATATACTTGATTACTTCTATTTTGATGATGAAGCTATTGTTTAAATTGGTGAAGTCTCGGGTAAAACTTTTTTTTTTCGAAACCATTTATTTTCCACATGTTTGTCTATTATTCCATAATTTTTTCGTTTTTCTCTGCAAAATAAGTTTATCTGGGTGTTAAGGAACCGTCTATAATGTATAAAAAGATAGAAAAACGGCCTATTCAAATTTCATGATTTTAAAAATCTTTAATGGTCGTAAGAGTATGTATGGGAAAACATAACATCTGTAAATCTTGAAAAATCTTTTGGTGAGATTCATCAACTATGTAATATGAAAAGCAAGTTTCGAAATCTTCCGTCATTTAACTTTATGGCGCTTTTTGTGTAAAAAAATCAATTGGTTTTGCACGAGTTGCTAGAGTTAAATTAACTTTTTCTCTCAGTAATTCGTTATTATATGTGTTACGTAATTTATGCACGGTACCACAAAACTCTTCCAACACATATTTCTGAACAAAGTTATTAGTATGAGATATTTATATTTATGCTACCTTACCAGCAGCAACTATATTAAGTCATATGTACAAAAATTCCGAATAGGTCCCACTTGCCCCATGAAACGGAGTATGCTACACTTTTCTTTATATGCATGATATATAGAATTTAAAAATTTTGAAACAGTTTTAATGCTCGTTAATATGAAGAAATATACCAACAATATCTATTAGAACCTTTAAAATTATAAAATTATTTATGTTTAGAATTTTTTGGCATGACAAAATCAAACTAGCACTTTTTTAGGTCCCACTTGCCCCGGGGTACCTTATCTGTTATAGAGCTAACGGCAGTTTTGTTTGAAGCAAAGCCTTGAGTGAAAAGCACTCTCATCGGAGAGTGAGTGTGTGCGTGTGGATTACTTCAGAGCAACCGTTTCGCATCGAAGCTGTTTTGCGAAAATAGAAAGCTTTCCCCTAGACGTTAAAGAACAATACCCTTCGGTAGATGGGATAATCCGTTTCTGAATCAAAGACTAACGTTCACGAATGATAGGCAAATTGAGTGAACTAGCTGAAACTGAAACACTATCAATGGCTTAATTTGAGTAGTTATTAGTTTAGTGCTCAAAGTTCAAATGACAGATTCCAACTAAATTTTTATTAATTTTACCAAGTTAAGCATGTTATTCATGTTTAGAATTATATTGATGTCATCAGAGCCATATTCAATTGTAGAAACTTTATCGTATACTACGTATAAATTTTCTAAATATGCAAGCCTCTTCACCAAACGAGTCCAAACAGTCAACAAATTTAACACACTCTGCCGCATCAGTTGATTTTGGTGATTAAAATCAGACTATCCTCGAGGCGACAATTTTTCCTAACCCAATTTCCACATGACATGAAAGTTGGTTCTGGGATGCCTTAATTCGAAAATTTCCATTTGTTCTGATTTTGAAACCTTATTTTGAACGTTGGTTTGAGCACGAAGCAAACAAAATAAAACCAACAGATTTCAATGACGCGGCGATGCTCCAATCCTTGTTTTCACAGAAGTGTTTTCTGTGCCTGCATAGCAAATTATAAGCACCAGTAGTAGTAGCAACATTAGCCGTTCGTCAGAAGGATAGCTCTGTGCTGCACAGTGGCTGATTTCGTCATTTTAGCGCGCTTAATTAATAACTTTTTTACTATGAAGTTTAGCGTCATGGTGTCTTCGGGAAAATTTTTCACTATAATAAGGAGCTTCTTTTGAGCTTCTGTGAAAAATGATCAATCCTTCTAAAAGTGAGATAGAAAATTTATTTTTTGAATTTTTCAAGATACGAGGTTTAAGTCTTCACAAAACTTGAAGAAAATGTTGTTTGGAGCAACTTTGCCGAAGACACCAAGTTTGTAACTCCGTTACTTTTCAAGATACGTTACGTTTTCTTTCATCAGCCCCTTGAAAAAGGGTTTTTGCGCAATGACTTTCTAAATATTGATTCTACTTTTTTCTCATGTTCTACAAAGTTATAGATAATGGTAAAACACACAACTTTGCCGAATATGACATCCCGCTAATTCCAAAATTAAAATAGTTATAACGGTTTTTATAGTTTTTTGGGTCATATTTCAAGCATATATAACTTAGCTATAGGCAATTATATGCAAATTTCCTTTTACAGATGTGAAAATACATGTAATTGCCTCTCTTAGAAAGCCAAAATCATCAAACTGTAAGAGACTGTAAGATGGTTTTTGTATAGAAACTTACATCCATTTATGTTACTCTTATATGGGATTTATATATATTTTCAACATATTTATTTGACATTTCTTTTCAGCTTGCATTTTTATTGTTATTGTAAGTGTGTGTTAATATAAAGAAAGGTTTGTGAAGTATTCTGGATCATTCATGAAGTACGTTACATAAAAACTCACCATCTACTTCTATTTTCTTACTAACTCACAATGCTCCACGTAGTTCCCGAAAAAAAAAACGCATAAAGTGAAACTTCTTTCGTCGGATCACGATTTAACAGCAGCTTTCTTTGAAGTGCAATAAGATTTATATTTTACTATAACCCATCTAGATATGTGTAGATATGTACTAGTGAGAGCGTTCAAAGAATATGTCACGCGCATGTTTGGATTTTTTAAAGAAATGGGCTTTATTCGCTCTTTTCGTGACATACGTGGAGCACTTGAGTTAGTACGACAAAAGAAGTCGATGGTAAGTTTTCATGTAACGTACTTCATGAATGATCCAGAATACACCACAAACCTTTCTTTATATTAACACACACTTACAATAACAATAAAAATGCAAGCTGATATGAAATATCAAATAAATATGTTGAAAATATATATAAATCCCATGTAAGAGTAACATAAATGGATGTAAGTTTCTATACAAAAACCATCTTACAGTTTCTTACAGTTTGATTTTTTTTTTTTTTTTTTTTAATAATCTTTATTAGTATCTCAATCAATTTTTACATTCTTCAACTTAATCTAGGTGTTCTGTGTATTATAACACACTATCATCCTAATTTGGTGAAATAAATTTAAGCTATTATCAATACTAATTAATAACATATTACATTTCATTTGCTGTAGCAGTTAAGATTTTTTGCAGGCTTTATTTTTCACCTGCGTGTCAGAAATACATTTTTTTCAACTTATCCTAACCCTAACCCACCTTAAACTAATTATACAATGAGCTAATCGTAGCAATAGAAGACTGCAACGATTTTTGACGAAAGTTGGCAATGATTTTAGTTGACATCTGTTCCAATGTTTCAATATTAGAAATTTGATGCAACTCATTAGTGCTATACCAGGGAGGCAACTTCAGAATCATTTTCAAAATTTTATTTTGAATCCTCTGAAGTTGCTTCTTTCTGGTATTGCAACAGCTCGACCATATTGGGACAGCGTACAACATGGCCGGTCTGAAAATTTGTTTATAAATCAAAAATTTGTTTTTGCGACAAAGTTTTGATTTTCTATTTATAAGTGGGTATAAACACTTAATGTATTTATTGCACTTAGTTTGAATGCTTTCTATGTGGTTTTTAAAAGTTAAGTTTTTATCTAGTAAGAGCCCTAGATACTTAACTTCTTCCGACCAATTTATTGGAGTTCCCCTCATAGTGACAACATGTCTACTTGAGGGTTTCAAATAAAGAGCTCTTGGCTTATGTGGGAATATGATAAGTTGAGTTTTGGAAGCATTTGGAGAAATCTTCCATTTTTGCAAATAAGAAGAAAAAATATCTAAACTTTTTTGCAATCTACTACAAATGACACGCAAACTTCGCCCCTTGGCTGAGATTCCTGTGTCATCTGCAAATAACGATTTTTGACATCCCTGTGGCAAATCAGGTAAGTCGGAGGTAAAAATATTGTATAAGATTGGTCCCAGTATGCTGCCTTGTGGAACACCAGCTCTTACAGGTAATCTATCTGACTTGGAATTTTGATAATTTACCTGAAGTGTTCGATCCGATAAATAGTTTTGAATAATTTTAATAATGTATAGTGGAAAATTAAAATGTTTCAATTTTACGATCAAGCCTTCGTGCCAAACACTATCGAATGCTTTTTCTATGTCAAGAAGTGCTACACCAGTGGAGTAACCTTCAGATTTATTGGAACGAATGAAATTCGTTACCCGTAAAAGTTGATGAGTAGTCGAATGACCATGGCGGAATCCGAACTGCTCATTGGCAAAAATAGAATTTTCATCGATATGAATCATCATTCTATTTAAAATAAGTTTTTCAAAAAGTTTACTGATAGATGACAGTAAGCTAATTGGACGATAACTAGAAGCTTCGGCAGGATTTTTGTCAGGCTTCAAAATTGGAACAACCTTAGCATTTTTCCATTTTTCAGGAAAATATGCTAACTGAAAACATTTGTTAAATATATTAACCAAAAATGATAAGCAACTTTCTGGAAGTTTTTTGATGAGAATATAGAAAATTCCGTCATCACCCGGAGCTTTCATATTCTTAAACTTCTTTATAATAGATCTCACTTCGTCCAAATCAGTGCCCAATGAATTGTCGAAAATGTTCTCATGATTGAGAATGTTTTCGAATTCGCGGGCAACCTGATGTTCTATTGGACTAGTGAGACCTATACTGAAATTATGCGCACTTTCAAACTGTTTGGCAAGTTTTTGTGCTTTTTCAGAATTAGTTAATAATATTTTGTTATCCTCTTTCAGCGCAGGAATAGGCTTCTGAGGTTTTTTCAAAATTTTTGTCAATTTCCAAAACGGCTTAGAGCCGGGGTTTAATTGAGAAACTTTATTTGCAAAATTTTTGTTTCTCAATTCGGTGAAACGTTTTTTAATTTCCTTCTGAAGATCCTGCCAGATTACTTTCAAAGCAGGATCTCGAGTTCGTTGGAATTGTCTTCTTCTCACGTTTTTAAGACGGATCAGAAGTTTCAGATCGTCGTCAATAATAACTGAGTCGAATTTGACTTCACACTTTGGTATTGATGCGCTTCTAGCTTCGACTATAGTACTAGTCAAAGTTTCGAGGGCATTGTCAATATCAAAATGTGTTTCCAATGAAACATTAACATCTAAATGGCTATCGATGTATGTTTTATATGTATCCCAGTCAGCTCTGTGATAATTGAAAGTAGAGCTGATGGGATTAAAAATCGCTTCATGGGAAATTTGAAATGTTACAGGAAGATGATCAGAATCAAAGTCAGCATGAGTAATCAATTGGCTACAATGCTGACTTGAGTCAGTTAAGACCAAATCAATTGTTGAGGGATTTCTAGCAGAAGAAAAACAAGTGGGGCTATCGGGATATAGAATAGAAAAATATCCTGAAGAGCACTGATCAAATAAAATCCTGCCGTTTGAATTGGACTGAAGATTATTCCACGAGCGGTGTTTCGCATTAAAATCACCAATTATGAAAAATTTGGACCTGTTGCGAGTTAATTTTCGCAAATCAGATTTAAGAAAATCTATTTGCTGGCCAGTGCATTGAAAAGGCAAGTAGGCCGCAATGAAAGTATGTTTACCAAAGTTTGTTTCAACAGAAACACCCAAAGTTTCAAAAACTTTGGTTTCGAATGATGAAAAAAATTGGTGCTTGATGCGCCTGTCGACGATGATAGCAACTCCACCACATGCTCCATCTAGGCGATCATTTCTATAAATAAAATAGTTTGGGTTTCGTTTGATTGAAGACCCAGGTTTTAGATAAGTTTCAGTAATAACTGCAATATGCACATTATTAACTGTTAAAAAATGGAATAGCTCATCCTCTTTACCATTTAGAGAACGAGCATTCCAATTTAAAATGTTCAAAAATTTATTTGGATCCATTACCAAAACGTAATCCAATTACTATTTTATTTGTAAATTTAACTCCAACTTGGACTGCTTCAGCCATAGTTTGAGTTTTGAACATTGCATCAATCATTTGTTGCAATTGTTCAGATAAAAAGTCAAAATCGGAAGCAGACATGCCTGAATCACGTGCATTTTCCGTATTTGATGTTTGGTGATAGGAATTATTTGAATTTTGTTTACCCGCAGCCACATGGGCATAGGTAGCTCGATTCGTTCGAACAAAATTAGAAATATTACTCACTCCACTGCTGGAGGGTAGATTATTCGCTCGAAGGTTTGTTTGGTGGTTAACTACCTCCGGCGAATAGGTACGAGCGGTATGAAAATTATTCAACCGATCGTTGATGGAAGAATTTGTGTTGTTAGAAATTCTACCTGCAGAGTTTCGGGTACGACTAGCGTTCCCATTCATCTGCCGGGCACGTGATTCGAAAACTTTTTTGCGGATAGGGCAATCCCAAAAGTTTGACTTATGGTTGCCACCGCAATTCGTACATTTAAACTTCCTGGTATCTTCCCTTACCGGACAGTTGTCCTTGACGTGAGAAGAACCTCCACAAATCATGCATTTAGCATCCATGTGGCAATGTTTCGTTCCGTGCCCCCAACCTTGGCACTGACGGCACTGAGTTGGGTTCTGGAAATTTCCCCCAGGCTTACGAAAATGTTCCCATGTCACTTGGACAAGAAACATTTTCTTCGCCTTTTCCAAATATTTCAAGTTATTTAGATCACTTTTGTTGAAGTGAACTAAATAAAATTCTTGAGAGATACCCTGCCGAGGATTCTCAGAGCGGGTTCTCTTTTTCATTTTTATTACTTGGACTGGAGTGAATCCAAGTAATAAGTTGAGTTCAGTTCTGATCTCATCAGGTGATTTGTCATCACTAGAGAGACCTTTTAATACGACTTTGAACAAGCGTACAGACCTGTCGTCGTATGTGAAAAATTTATGCTTCTTCTCAGTAAGGTACTTGAGAAGAAGATCCCGATCTTTCAGGGTTTCCGGCAATACGCGGCAGTCTCCTTTCCTGGCAATTTGGAAGGAAACCTTGATTCCCCTTATGGAGTTCAAGATCTCCTGCCTAAAACCAGCAAATTCACAGACGCTGACCACGATTGGCGGCACCCGTTGTTTTTTAGCAGAAATTGAAGTACCTGGGCTAGAAGCATCCTCAATTTGCTGTTCCGAAAAATTGTTCAGCGTTTCATAAGGATTACTCATTTCAACGAAATTTTCATCCGAAACAATTGTTTTTGTAGAAGGAAGCGGAGAAGCTGAAAGTTCTCCTTTCCTCCTAACTTTGCCGCGTTTAGCGACAGTTTTGAAACCGACTTTTTTGGAAGGAAGCGGTGAATTCAAGGATTCACCCTTCCTTTTGTTCGATGATGCAACCATGATTTAATTTGAAGCGACCTTCCAGGAGGTTTTTTCCCTAATCGGTGTCCAAGTAGGATTACCACCGTTTCACGGAATTTGACTTCCGTAAACGGGTCCAACGAATAATCGAAGGCACGGGTCCAGGCAAGGATCGAAAAGGAATCAGTAGGTATAAATTTAGCGCTGAAAAGTGCTATTGTGGGTAGTACTGAGAAGTACTGTTGAATTGCTTTAGGTAGTAAAACTTCCTGCAGCAGAGAGAGCTTACGTCCGCACAGCACAAGAGTACGATGCGAACTGACTTACAGTTTGATGATTTTGGTTTTCTAAGAGAGGCAATTACATGTACTTTCACATGCGTAAAAAGAAATTTGCATATAATTGCCTATAGCTAAGTTATATATGCTTGAAATATGGCCCAACAAACTATAAAAACCGTTATAACTATTTTAATTTTGGAATTAGCAGAATGTCATGTTCGGCAAAGTTGTGTGTTTTACCATTATCTATAACTTTGTAGAACACGAGAAAAATGTAGAATCAATTTTTAGAAAGTTATTGCGCAAAACCCTTTTTCAAGGGGCTGATGAAAGAAAACGTAACGTATCTTGAAAAGTAATGGAGTTACAAACTAGGTGTCTTCGGCAAAGTTGCTCCAAACAACATTTTCTACAACTTTTGTGAAGACTCCAACCACGTATCTTGAAAAATTCAAAAAATAAATTTTCTATCTCACTTTTAGGGGGATTGATCATTTTTCACAGAAGCTCAAAAGAAGCTCCTTATTATAGTGAAAAACTTTCCCGAAGACACCATGACGCTAAACTTCATAGTAAAAAAGTTATTAATTAAGCGCGCTAAAATGACGAAATCAGCCACTGTGTGCTGCAATGATTGTTTGGAAGACGCTTTGTATGGTGGTCAAATTTCCTCTTGCATGTAGACGGCGAACACGTCGTTCCTATCCCCCTACAGCAAACGGTACAAGAATACAGTAATCTCTCCATATAGTAGGCTCCGTGGATGTCATTTGCTGGTTTTCCTTTTCTATCCTTATTCCGATTGTTCCACGAACCACCTAGATATACTGGTAGGTGTCAAGAATCGCTGATTTTCGTATGCTGTTCAGGTCCTTTTCCCAGTTCCAACTCATCGGGACCTTAGAGTTAGAAGACATTTAGGGACAATTCTGGTTGTCGAATAGATGACCGAAATTATACGGACGTCCTCCACTACCGTTCTACCCCCGATAGTCCCATGTTATAAATCCAAAAATTGCTTCAAAGATTTGCCGGAAGCTAAAAAAATGCTTTTCGAGGGGTTGTTTTTTCGAGAATTCCCCCAACAATCATTGCATAAATTTCTGCAAAGAATTCTACACAAATTACTTCGAGATGTCCTTTAGGTTTCTTTTTGCTATTCGTCTGGCTACAGGTATTTTTCAATATGTACCAAAAAATTGCACATCATTGGGACCTGGTGCAGCCCAATTCCTGCCATACCGTCTTCAACTACATTACACTGTTGCTCATCTTCTGCCAATCACATCCTATCGCCGATGTGCAGGACAAGGTAATCTCATAGATCAAGAACTAAGATACATCGTCAATATCCGGATTCCGGAAGGTTAATACCGTTTGTCAGGAACACATAACCGCTGAATATAAACAACTGAGAAATCTCATTATGGATCACCTCTGTAAGATCATGGAGTATTTGCTGTGGGATTAGGCAATTTCAATAACCTGACGAATTAGTCTAGCTGCTTTATTCCTCAAATTTTACCGTGTTAAACAGCCAACTTTGGTATGCAATGTATGCTGAAGCGTATTCGACTTTAATTGTCTCCTTCTGTAATACAGCTACAGCAGCTGAATACAAAATGCTGATCCATATTATCTTCCATCATCTAAGGATCGCAAAATATTCTCGGTATTCTGCGATCCTCAGACGATGGAAAATAATATAGATCAGCACTTTGTAACTGTAACCATTGGGTTTTCTTTTGGCAAATATGCAAATAGAATGCCCTTCCATCAAAGCAGGGAAAACCAGCAAGGATTTCTGAAAAATCTCAGATGGAATTTGTGTAAACACCTATAGAAATCCTTAAGGGAATCTCTGGAGAAGACACAGGAAAATTTACGCATCATTTGAAAAATCTCTCCGAGGAGTTATAGAGGCATTATTGGAAGAATCCAAGCAGCAATACCTTGACGATTCACAAGGAAAAAATCTTGAGAACTTAGATTTCATGAAACACTATTTGGAAAACTCTCAGGAGGATTCGTAATTTCTGGAAGAGTTTTGGTATGAAATTCCAAAGCGATTCATGAATAAATCCCTGGACGATTCATGAGACAGATTCTTGGAGGAATCCCTACAGGCCTGGAGGAACATCAAAATGACTTCCTGGAAGAATTCCAGGACGAAATCCTGGAAGGAGAAATATCAGAAGTAGGGTATCCCAAAATAGAAAAAGTGTCAAAAAGTTAACTTGCTCACCCTTAGAATGATAGATTAGGGTCTTAGAAACAATAGTTCCATACATGAAAACTCAATAAAAAAATATTTAGAGGTTGCACGTGGGTAATTCTCGCTGAGACCGGCCCACTATTTACACCTTGTCTACAAAAATGTTTAAGGTGACGATTTTCTGGAAGCCCTCGCCTAAAAAGTAAGAAAAATGCATTTGGTTACTCAAATTGATGGACCCCCTGTTAGTTAGAGCCACAACAATTTTTGCAGACCCTTCGATTTTGGTCAAATGGTGGCTCACTTAAACCGTTATAACTCGAAAGTTTCTCCAACAACCACCTCAAAACGAATTGTTGTTGAAAAGAGGAAAGATAGAGCTACTATTTACAATAATAAAAAGTTGGGTCGGCAATATTGATTTTGGCCGCCATCTTGGATTTTTATACCAAAACAAGAAAGACGAAAAAGACATCTCTAATTTTTTGATATGTTATGTATAAATGTCCCAGCTTTCTATTGATGCAAAAATTTTGAAAATCGGTGGTTGCCCTCATGGTGAAAAAAAATGTTTTGGTATAAAAATCCAAGATGGCGGCCAAAATCAATATGGCCGACCCAACTTTTTATTATTGTAAATAGTAGCTCTAACTTTCCTCTTTTCAACAACAATTCGTTTTGAGGTGGTTGTTGGAGAAACTTTCGAGTTATAACGGTTAAAATGAGCCACCATTTGACCAAAATCGAGGGGTCTGCAAAACTTGTTGTGGCTCTAACTAACAGGGGGTCCATCAATTTGAGTAACCAAATGCATTTTTCTTACTTTTTAGGCGAGGGCTTCCAGAAAATCGGCACCTTAAACATTTTTGAAGACATGGTGTAAATAGTGGGCCGGTCTCAGCGAGAATTACCCACGTATCGATTTTATGAAAAATGGACGATTTTTGGTATTTTTACATTTTTACCAGAAAAATGCAAAAATGTTTTGTAAAATTAAATAAAAGTCATCAATCTCAGTAAATCATAGTTCTGGGTCCCGCAAACAAAGTTTGAAGGGAGTTCAGGTCATCAAAGCTGATTTTATATATTTAGCAAAGGTTGAAATATCAAAAAATCTTGATTTTTTTCACCAAATTTTCCAAAAATGCTCAAAGGATTTTGAAATTTTTCCTGCGATTCGAAATTCTCTTATTTTATAGCAAATTTTGTGTAAGTAGATTATTTCGGCTGAGGACAGTTTTGAGCTATCTCTATCATGAGCTGCGATATCGATAAAATAATGATAACACAATCAATGAAAAAATCGTGTTTTCTTGCGTTAATGATTTTGTTCACTAGTATCCATGACTACCATGCAATTAAAACAACACACGACAAAGGATTAAAATAATAGTACGTGCAGGTGTACACTTTTGAAGAATTTGAGGAATTCCACGGAGTCATGTCAGTCGATCCTGAGCGACCATTTCAAAAATATCTGAAACTTTGCATAGTTTTTCAATTTCATATAAATCGCCATTTTTTGATATTAAACCTTCATATTCACTCACGACTAACTTTTCAAAAGGGTGTATGCGAAAATAGTTCTAAAATATTCTAAAAGCTGTACAGCAAAAACGGATTGTTCGATTGTTATAAATTTTTCAGCAAAGTTAGATAACTAAATGATGATTCCTTAGAAAATATACACTGTAAAAAAATTCTTTTTCTACTTTGAAAAAATATGATATTTGTCACAAAAACTCAAATATCTCAAAACCCTATCTTTTTACCAACTTCAATTTTTTAGGGGAAATGGCCCATTATATCAGCTATCTACCATAAAATTTTGGTGATGGTAAACTGATAAACAAAAAAGTTATGACATTTCAAACATTTCACAATTTTTACATTTAGTAACAAAAAAAAAAATTTTTCTGTGTAAATTATTTCGAGAATTATATTTTGATGCTGATTTTATTGTAAAGGCTACCGCCTGAATTAAACAAGTTGTTTTCATGATACTTTAGTTTGATTATTCGTAATTACTATAGTATCTATTTGAAACTTAGACGCGATCCAGTGTTGTGATCAAAAATATTGAGATTGTCATACTTTTTATTGTACGTGACTGGTGAAAAAATCCCTTGATAGTGTTGAAAAGCTGTTGATTATAAGAAAAATGGAATTGAATTTATTTTTAAGACAAAAGCTGTATAATAAAAGTTTTTTTATACGCGTATACGTCTAGTTTATCCGCAAAAAAAATCCCTCTTAGAGAACAGACTTTATGATCGGAAGAATGCGAGTAACTTCAACAACAACAAATGCATAAGAGGTACATACCACAGACAAACAGACGAAACGCCTAGAACAATTTTAGTGAAAATTCATCGCCCAGTTCACACTATCACCACCTGGTGGAAATGTTTCACGAAACACTGCGTTGTGCAATATCGTCATCAGAAGGCGCTAGTGTGAAACGTCAAACGTAAAGAAAAACGATGGGCGCTCTTCTTGTTATGAAAGCCACAACCAAGATTCAAAATGATCGTTGAAGGCGTGGTCAATGAAAATTTCGCCAGTGTTACGTTTGTTTGTCTGTATACATACCTGACAATGCTCACGAAAAAAACAAAAAAATACTACCGCTATGAATATTAAAAAATGTATAGTATTTTTTTTCTTCAGCCACCAACACCAAACAAGTAAGTTAAAATTAATAAGTGATTTTGTTTATTATAATCTAACGAACAAGATGAACAGTCGCTTTCTCAAAGGTCTTCAACTCAACGCTCTCTTGTAGACCGTTTGATGAAAAAAAAAATGTTCAAAAGAGTTACGAAATCTCACCGAAAGCACCATAGATAAACTGAAAGAGACTGGTTATGCCCAAATGTCCACATTGTGTACAAAATTACGCATTTGCACGTCCTGCCGTCTAGAATTTGACAAACGAGCCATCTGTATATCATCGGTAAAGCAGGGCGCAGGAAGTTCGAAAACGACAACAACTGAGAAATTGCCATCAGCGACATCTGTTTAAACAATTTAATTACGCCCCTTTTCAAAAATGCCCTGTAATATTCTTCAACATCTATACCCATTTCAATATTTTTAACGTTGCAAAACACGCTTTCAACATTCATCTTGAAGAAGAGGGAAAACACTTGTCCTCAAATGTAACAGCAAATTAATGAATAAACGACTAATGCGCGGAGGGCGTGATAAAATCGGAACATTACGGTACATAGTATATTATATTATATGTATATATAATATATAATAAAAACAACTTGTTTTACTCACGCAAGGCCATTAACAATAAAATCAGCATCAAACTTCAATTTCCGGCCGAAATAATTTACACTAAAAAAAATTATTACTAAATGTGAAAATTGTGAAATGTTTGAATTGTTATAACTTTTTGGTTTATTTTCATGGTAGATTGCTAATACAATGGACCGTTTTCTCTAAAAAATTACGTTGGTAAAAAGATAGGGTTTTGAGATATTTGAGTTTTTGTGACAAAAATGATATTTTTTAATGTTAAAAAAGATTTTTTTCACAGTGTATATTTTCTTAGGAATCGCCATTTAGTTATCTAACTTTGCTGAACAATAAAATCAGCATCAAATCGCGATTCCCGGCCGAAATAATTTACACAGAAAATTTTTTTTTACTAAATGTAAAAATTGTGAAATTTTTGAAATGTTATAACTTTTTTGTTTATTAGTTTACCATCACCAAATTTTTATGGTAGATTGCTAATACAATGGACCGTTTTCCCTAAAAAATTCAAGTTGGTAAAAAGATAGGGTTTTGAGATATTTGAGTTTTTGTGACAAAAATGATGTTATTCAATGA
Organism: Aedes albopictus; assembly: GCF_035046485.1. Classification (NCBI taxonomy): domain Eukaryota; kingdom Metazoa; phylum Arthropoda; class Insecta; order Diptera; family Culicidae; genus Aedes; species Aedes albopictus. The sequence continues at coordinate 199,613,434 of NC_085137.1, read as the reverse complement.
TAAAATAGATTTTTTTTCACAGTGTATATTTTCTTAGAAATCACCATTTAGCTATCTAACTTTGCTGAAAAATTCATAACAATCGAACAATCCGTTTTTGCTGTGCATATTTTTGAATATTTTTGAACCATTTTCACATACACCCTTTCGAAAAGTTAGTCGTGGCTCTAAATAAAAATTTGATATCGAAAAATGGCGATTTAGATGGAACTGAAAAACTGTGCAAAGTTTCAGTTCAATAGAAAATCATGAATTAAAAATTTTCCTTAATTTTGATGCTGTTGCTTGGAATCGCTCATTTCAGGAATTATTGGGTTGCTTTGATCATTACTGATTGATACTGCATGACAGTAACAATATGTAAAGGTTTTGAGAGTTAATCATTGTTTTATATCTACATATGCTGAACATAATTTTCACACCCGCTTTGTGAATACGAAGAGATTTTTTTTCTTAGATTTTATCTGTAGATCAGATAACAATAGCAAGCCACCGATTCAAAACTTGTAATTGTGGTTGAAAATTATGCGCAGCAGAAAGATTTTTTTTAATTTTAGTAGAGACGAACCAGCCAAGGGCTGAAAGTCTCTTTAATAAAGATAAATCAATCAATCAATCAAAGATTTTAACATTGACATTTCTTAGGTTAACACCTTTTGTAGCATATAAGGCCAGTCACTAAGTTATATATATATATATATATTTTTTAATAATAGTGGAATCTAAACATCCTGATGCTTTCTGAAATCCAACCCCAGCTGCAAATATGTGCGCTAATGATTTGCTTTTAAAATCAAATTATATAATAGATCTCAATATTGTGTAAATAATTAGCTCAAGTTAAAATTCGCGAACAAAAAGAAGAAAAAATATCCTAATATTCGTGAAAATACCTGCATTTCCATGCACATAGGGTTTCGGACCATTTGGGCAGGAGCACCTATTTTGGGCACTTGCTGCTATAACTCAGTCAAATTCAAACCGATTGACTTGAGTTTTTGAACAGAGCTAGATACTGCGCCTTGCAAATCGTGTTTCAAAAATCTAGTCAATTGATTCAAAATTGACTGAGTAATAGCAGCAAGTGCCCAAAATAGGTGCTCCTGCCCAAATGGTCCCAGACCCTATTTAAATTTTTATGTCAATTGGTTGAAAATATAAAACTATATTTTTCTTTCTAACAGTTTTTTAGCTATTTTATTTTCATTTTAGTTGTTTTCAATGTTAGAGCAGTAGTTCTGATATAACTAGAAATAACATGTATGTCTGATTAACAAGAGCACCAAAATCTATTTGTAAAAGGTAAACATTGTAGAAACTCAAAATATATCATAGAACTACACATGGAACACATGGAATTTGATTGTCTGACTTGCAATCACTTATATTATTAAAATTTCGCAGCGAGTGACTTTTTGAGTCTTTCTTTGAGCCGATAACATGTCGAACACTTGTTATTTGTTTTTTTTTTCATGGTAGTCATAGAAACTAATGAACAAAAACAAATAACATAAGAAAATCCGATTTTTTTCATTGATTGTGTTATCATTATTATGCCGATAGCTCAACTCATGAAAGAGATAGCTCAAAACTGTCTTCAGCCGAAATAATCTACACAAAATTAGCTATAAAATAAGAGAATTGCGAATCGCAGGAAAAATTCCAATATCCTTATAAATTGAGCATTTCTGGAAAATTTGGTGAAAAAAATCAAGATTTTTTGATATTTTAACCTTTGCTAAAAAGTAAAATCAGCTTTGATGATCTGAACTCCCTCCAAACTTTGTTTGTGGGACCCAGTACTATGATTTACTTTGATTGATGGCTTTTGTTTATTTTATTTTTCAACTCATATTGGCATTTTTTTGGTGAAAATACCAAAAATCGTCCATTTTTCATAAAACCGATGCGTGCAACCTCTAAATATTTTTTAGGGGGGCGAAAATTTAAGAAATCGAAATTGGGGGGCGAAAATACTAAGAAGGGGGGCGATTTTTCAATGATTGGAAAACATAAATAGTATTGAATTACCAGTCGAAAATATCAACTGACTCATAAAAATTCCCGTCAAGTTTTCAGTTCAATATTTGTCTAGGATAATAAAAAATGCAGTTACTATTAAACTTAAACATCGACTTATTTTACAGAATTATTGGTATTTATGTGGACTCTTTGGCAACATTGCTAGAAAAAAAAGACTGCCACACGTATTTCTGAAGGAATTTAACGAACATTTGTGAATCGTGATAAGTTTTTGACATAATTATGAAAAGAACACAGTTTTGTTTCGCGCATTGATGAGCAAAATTGCGTTTCAACACGTATGCGGATTTATTCATGGAATTTTCAAGCAAAAGCATGAGGTTCAGAAGAATTTCAGAACACTTTTCTGATGAAATTCGTAACATAGTGTTTACAAAAAAAAAACACCACACACAGTATTTCAAAATATTTCAGAGACGCTTCTCGGAGGAATTCCAAACTTTACTGGAAGTTTATTTGAAAACATTCCAAACATTTGCGTAAAATTTCGTTCAAATCTAGCCATGCATGCTGCATATTTCTTATTTGATAATTTATTTGAAAGTATTCAGATTTATGAGGAACTATTTGGTTTGGATCTGGATTTGTATTTGGAGAAAAGTAGCATTAGAAAAAACACCGATATTTATTATTATTATTTTTCCTGATTATCGAAATTTTCAGCCCTCGGCAACACACCGATATTTTTCTGAGTTGCACTTTTTCACAAAACATATTTTTGTAATTGTTTCCAAATTCTCCACCAGTTTTATTTGATACTTGGGACCAAACATTGACTCTCAGTTGTTGCAAAACAATGATAAAATATTTGGTTGGGAATATCGAGTGTTCATAGGAGTTCACAGTCCGTTCTATAAGAGTGACAAAGATTTAGTAGCACTGAACGGACTACTAGCTTTTCCACAGTAGCTCTTTTATAGGCTTAAGCTAAGCAGAGTTTCAGCTTTTCGCTATCGACAAAATAAAACCTAACCTAGGGGGGCGAAAATATTTTTTCAAAGCTCTAAAGGGGCGATACCTCCTAAAAGTTTGGGAAACATTGCCCTAATCTATCATTCTAAGGGTGAGCATATTAACTTTTTGACACTTTTTCAATTTTAGGACACCCTAATCTGAAGTCATCGCGGCATACTTTCTTGTAGAAATTCTGAGAGGAATTCTAGCTGAAATCTTTTCAGAAATCCTCTTGGAATCCCTCCAGAAGTGGCTGCTGAAATTTCTCCAGAAATACCTCCTGGGATTCATCCAGTAATTTTCTTGTGATTTCTTCATGGATTTTTCCAAGGATTCCAAAGGATACTTCTAAAAATTTCTACATGACTTCCTTCGGGATTTCTTACTAAGCTTTCTCCATAAATGTTAAGACTTTCAAGCATTTCCAGTAGGATTATGAAGTTATTGAAAGATTCCAATCAAGAATTGCTTGAAGATTCTTATCAAAAACTGCTGGGGGTTTCCTGGGAAATTTCTGGAGAAATTTTAGCAATACTCAGGGAAGAATTATGGGAGAAATTTCTGGAGGAATCGCAGGAGGAATTTTAGGAGGAATTCTTAGAAAAAATCCTAAGAAAATCAAAGGAGGAATGCCTGGAGGAATCCCAGAAGGTATTCCTGGAGGAATCCCTACAGATTTTTTTAGAGGAGTCACAAGGAATTCCTGAAGGAATCACTGGAGAAATCCTTGAAGAACTACAACGGTAAGTTTTGGAGGAATTCCTGGAGGAAACACAGCCCTGGAAGTAATACTAAGGAATTCATTCAGAAATCCTTCATGAGGAATTCCTGAGGAAATTGCAAGAGGAATTCCAAGAGAAACCCCATTGGAGTTCCTCAATACCTCCTGGGATTCATCCAGAAGTTCGTGTTGAGATTCCTACAGAGATTTTTCCAAGGAAATAAATAGGAGTTCTTCTCAAGATCATTGGAATTTTCCCAAGAACTTCTCTAGTGATCACAGAAAAAAGAATCTCTGAAGTAATCCCCGGATAAATCACAGCTAAAATTCCTGGTGGAAGCCTTGGAAATAAAGAATGGGCTAGGGTGGCCCAAGCTTATATGAACAACAAAAGTTTTGATAAATGCTAAGTCCTAGGGTAAAAAGTATAATTTGGACATGTATGTAATTTGGACATGAACGGCGATGTATGTCTTGTTTCGGAGAGTTAATAAAAGTAGATACTTCTCAATATCGATTATTGGATCAAACAGACCCTATTCTGTCGACGTACGTTGAAAATACTCTTAACAATAAGGAATTTACTACAAATTTATCGAAAATGTAAATTGTTTTACTAATACCCCTCAAATGCACAGGTATGCAAGACGACATACACTTCACGGTCACATGCAATATTCACCGCAAAATCGTTGAATTAATAATTGTAAAAAAATTTAAAAGCCTTTTATTGCAATGTAAAATGTTCATTAGGCAGCCAATCTCTTAACATTCATCTAGAACGCTTAAAATAGGTGCTGCCAAAATACATTACAAGCTTTCTACTATAAATATTTTGGTCATCTGACGAACTACATGGGGATGCTGTGCGATTGCATACTTGGAGGAGTATTTTGTGGGTATGACGAAATTTCCTTTTAACAAAAAACTGTAATAGTTATCAAAATACTTGCGGAGAAATTTGAGTATTTGGAAGAAAATATGTGTTAATTTATGCTACTTCCATGATTAAGCAGTATTCATGGCTAAACATTGAGATACTTGCCCTGTTCAAAATATATACACTACCCGTCATAAGTATAGACTCACAAAAAGTATTGCAACAATATTACATCACCCTGATTCACCCCGATATCTCCAAAACCTGAGGACTTACATAGATGCTCTCTTGAGCAAAGTTATTCAGGAGCCCAAAAGCAACAACTTTTTCGGTGTTCAAAATGCAATTCTAACAGGCGATTTGAAATTGTGATTTTCTCAGCTTAAAATGCTTTCTTTAAGGTTTTTGTCACCAGAAACGCAAAGTGCAATCATATTATAAGTCACTAATAACTTTACAAAATAATCAATTGTTTTCTAAGAAAGCTACGGGACGATTTTTCCAACGTTGTCCTCAGCCTGTCCAAAATACATGAATACCTCCTGAATCAGCTGACTCCCAGAAGCTAAATTTAAAATTTGAGTAAAATCGATTAAACCTAAGAGGGCGCTCAACAGGCTTGAAGTTTGTATGGGAAAACTTGGCCAAATGCATGCAGAAATATTAAATTTTGCCGCTTGGTGGCACTGCAAGCAGGAGGAATCTCTTACTGCTTGTCAGCTTTCATCTTTTTCATCGAAGTGCGTCTACATGGAGAGCTGCCTGTACCTACATGTTTTCTTTTGAACGGAAAACACTTCTGCATGAAATCGACCCGAATAAAAGCTCTAAATAATGCACGGCACTCTACAGAACAACAGCACACATGCTCTGCTCATTGTAGTCAGCGAGTGGAATAGCATATGTTCGAACCGGCAACCGGCATTTTCAGTTTGCATGGTGTGTACTTCTTCTTGTTTTTTCCTGTGGGATGTGCAATGCTGTTTGATTTTTAATGTCTACTGGGAAACCCGTACAACGCAAAGGCTGCGCTGGCAGAAATGGTTATGCTAAGATCTGAATAGCACGCCTTTTGTCTGCAGAACTATTTATGTGAATTATTTAATCAAAAGTTAAGCTCATATGAGGAAAGTATGCTCTGATTTGAAATTTTAATTTTCAGTTGTTTATCAGTCATCAGCAAGTTGCACACATAGCTATTTTGTTGATAATCAGCTAACTGGGCTTATTTGTTTGTGTGCTGAATGCATGCAGTAGTACAAATAGATGACTCCAGCAAATTTTAGGTACGTTCTGTTGAATTTCAACAAAATCAGATGAAAATTCAGAAATGCTTATTGCTGATTTTGTTAAGCGTTTGATGTCACAGATTTCTCTAACTTTCTAGTTCAACAGAATCCCATCGAATAAATCTCAACAATAAGACACAATTGCGAACCAATTAAATATGACAGAACAGTGCCAACAAGGAGAAACCTTGTAAATGTATGGAAGAAACAGAAAAAATAGAAAGAAATACAACTCAAACTGAACTTGACATGTGCTGACAAGCTGATGGTTAAATCGATATTATAGCTCATATGTTTCGAATCCGAAGGTACGGAAACGATACATCACACTTCCCCCATTGCCATTCGGTAGACGATGTCTTCCAAGTATGCAGCCAGAGTCGGCCTTGAACGATTTCAAAGTGTTGTATATCGAGTAAAATGGCGAAGAAGGAAAACGGTAACGCGATCGGTACGGAACGTACGAAAGCCGAAGGAATAGACATCATTTTTCAAACGGATAAAAGTACAGAAATCTGCTCGACGTTCCCATACACTCCAATGTGGAGAGCATCCATTTTTTTCATTGCTCTTGATTGATAGCCCGTGCGGAACGAAAGCTTTCATGCAGCAGAATACAATAACCAACCCCTTGCTGCCGCTGCGATAAATAAAATGAAATACTGCTACTGAATTGGAAAACCCGCCGGTGGAATAACGAGAAGCCATGGAATCCTCAGCTTGGTTGTGCAGATACCTTCATGACTATTTCGTATTGTAGGGAACCTCAAAGGAATGCAAACATTGAACTGATTTTGTCCGGTCAAATCATATTGCGACGGATCAACGACGACTGGTAAACAGTATTAAATCTTGCAAACAGGGTCGTCGCAGTTGGTTGAATTGAATTTGTCCAGGGAAGCAATAGCTGAAAAAAAAATATTTGATATAACCAGTCTGTGAGTTTTATATGGGGAGCGTCCATAAATTACGTCACGCCAAAAATGTCCATTTTCAACCCTCCCCTCACTCTAGTCGCACTTTTTGTATGAGACCTCTGAAATTTTTGTATGTCACACATCACTAAATTTAGATGCCGTTTTTATTATTTTGTTTGAATAAGTGTGACTGAATTGGATCTTTTAACACAAAGTATACAAAAACTGAAAATTTTCGATAAGCCGGAAAAAATGTTTCCCTCCAGACGTTTATCTATAAAACTTCTCTATAATCCTAAACAACGATTTACTGGTGAATTCAGCTGCGACCGTTTGCGGCCAGATTGGTGGTAGTCACTTAAGTGTCGTACCTTCAATATACTCAAAAATTAACAAATACCTCCCGCTTTGCTTTGCAGGGAACACTACTTCCAGCTTTTATCCTCTTCAACTATCACATTATGTGTATTTCACTATTCTTGAGTATTTTCAACCACCGTGGATAGAATTAGTATATACAAATCAGTTGGACACAGAAACCGTAAAATAATAAATTTTTGCTCCGAAAAAATAAAAAAAAAACTCGATTGAGCCCTAGATTGAGCCCATTTTTATAATAACTTGAGCTTTACCCAAGCAGCACCTGCAACATCATTTTAAATGTGGTTTTCTATGCTTTGGTCTAAAAGAGTTGCAATAAAAGCGCACGCAACTTCCATCTTGTCAGTTGAGTTGCATTTAAACTCCGAATATCGTTAAGTTGCAGCTTTGTTTCATAGAAACTACAAATAACATCGTATTTAACATCGATTTATGGAGGCGGAGCTTACATATTCCTCACAAGTGGCAATACAGTCAGCTTGCATTAACACACACGAAACATCTTACTCTGGTTTGTTTGTTCAGATTAGGTTCCAAATGTGTTGCGGAAAACTTGCGCGTCTTTTCATTTTGACAGCTTTCTAACTTGTGGCAAAGACGGTACAATGAAGTAACGCGTAACTTCAGTAGCTTTTATGGTGCATTGAGCAGCATATCTTTAACAGAGCTTCTGGTGTAGTATGTAAGGTGAGTGGTTAATACTCCTGGTGTCCATGGTTCGAGTCTGAATATATTTTTTTCATTTTTTTTATCATTCCCCCTGGCTCAAATTGCATAACGATTTAAAATTTGCGCTTTTTGGGTTTCAAAGAAGAAGCAATTGTGTTCTGTTGTCCTTAATTTGAACAGTGAATAAATTGCACTGATGTTGCTGGTACTGACTTTGAAACAAGTCGTGTTGCTTGGGTAGCTTGAGCTTGATTGACCGCCCGTAGATGCTACTATAGTGCCGTTCTGAATGGCGTGGAGAACGTAGGCACGGGATACCTCGGCAACAAAGGAAACGACGACACTAGTGCAGCGGAGGACGGAAATGAACCAACTCCCACGCTGAGGGAAGTTAAGGGTGCCATTCACCAGCGAAAAACCAGTAAAGCAGCTGGTAAGGATGGTATCGCAGCTGAACTCATCAAGATGGGACCAGAAAAGTTGGCCACCTGTCTGCATCGGATGATAGTCAGGATCTGGCAACACAAATAGCTACCGGAGGAGTGGAAGGAAGGGGTTATCTGCCCCATTCGTGGGAAATTATCAAGCCGGCTTCATCGATGGCCGATCGACAACGAACCAGATCTTCACCGTACGGCAAATTCTCCAGAAATGCCGTGAATACCAGGTCCCAACGCATCACCTGTTCATCGACTTCAAGGCGGCAGGCGACAGTATCGTCCACGCAGAGCCATGGAGAATCATGGACGAAATCAGCTTTCCTGGGATGCTGACTAGACTGATTGAAGCAACGATCGGCGGTGTGCTAAACTGCGTAAGGGTTTCGGATGAACTATCCAGTACATTCGAATCTCGACGGGGACTACGACAAGTTGATGGACTTTCCTGCCTACTATTCAACATTGCCCTGGAAGGTGTGATGCGACGAGCTGGGCTCAACAGCCGGGGAATGATTTTCACAAAATCCGGTCAATTTGTGTGCTTTGCGGACGACATGGACATTATCGCCAGAACATTTGCAACGGTGGCAGAGCTGTATCCGCCTGAAACGCGAAGCAGCAAACGTCGGATTGGTGGTGAATGCTGTAAAGTGGGGGAGTTTCTAATAGATCATCATCTCAAATGCTGACTTAAGCGCCACCCCTGCAGACAACAAGGATGCCAGTATCGTATGTCTGAGCCCGACTAACCCGAGAGAGACACTCAGCGCAGGTTCTCGAATCCATCAGATTTCAAAATCCGGATAATCGATCACCCAATCTTATTCAGTTCTAACTCTCGCCAACGAAACTGTAACCGAAATAGTCCTATTCTCAAAACGAACGAAAATTAAAAGCAAATTCTCTACGTACTCAAATAAACTCATCCACACTAAAATTTCACTTTTCTCATGACGATAGGGATCATGTTTGTATTGCTTTATTGCATCGATCTACGAACAAATCTAGCTAGGCCTAGCAATCCCTATCACTACGGGTGTGTTGTTTCCCAAGCAACACACATGTCATATTAAGGTTACGGCAGCGCAAGTTTTGTTTGTATAAAGGTTATGTTGACGTTATTTTAACATTATGTTAAAATTACGTAAAATTTACTTCTATACAACTAAAACTTGCGCTGCCGTAACTATTATATAACATGTGTGTTGCTTGGGTTGGGCTTACTTACAGGTACCTACGATATCGTTGCGGCCGATCCTGCTGTTCTCGTTGATCCTGCGTTCCCAATACTGCTGTGATCTGTAACTTCCAATCTCTGTGGTGGGGCCCGCGCCCACGTGCTCGACACGTGTGCTTTGCGTCGTGAGACTCGTGGGGAGCCCTCTGCACGTTCGTATAGTCCCTGCACGTGTTGAGGTTGAGGGTCTTGACGGCTCCTCAGGCTTGGGTTACGGGATCTCGTGGCGTTGCGGTTCTTACACCCACCGCTGATCAGTCACGGGGTCGATCCACAGAACATCTAGCTTCACGCTCGCTAAGGGCGCACATCACCGTCACGTGGTCAATCAAGCACGATTGCTCCAGGTCGCACCGTTCCGCCCGGATTGGGCCCTCACTTTCTATAGATTTGACCTAAAGATTTACAAACACTTACGCGATCTTTGGCGGAAGTTAGTCGTTTTGGATTAAGCTGTTAAGTTCTGTCTTTTTTTCCTCCAATAAACTTTCAAACCCACACCTGACTACCTGTCTCGTTTTAGAATATCATTTCATCATTCACGGTATCATTGCGATCTCCAATACAATAGCGCCTAGCTAAGTTTAACAAATGGAAGTAGTAGTTAATAAAAAGTTTTCACGCTTACCACCGTCTTATACAAATATTTAAGATTTCTTCAATTCACTCGAGTTCACTCCGTTGCCCGAGCCAATCGCGAGCTTTTGTGCTAAAGTTCATTTTATTTAGACGGTGTTTTGAGGCAGACACAGTATATGCTCGATTTCTTGACTGTTACAATACCTCAAAAACAAAGTACATGCTGGTAGGCGGAACCGAACACGACCGGATCCGTCTGGGTAGTTATATAACGATAGACGAGGTCTCGTCTACCTCGGATCCTTGCTGACGGCTGACAACAACGTGAGCCGTGAAATTCGGAGGCGCATCATCAGCGGAGGTCGGGCCTACTACGGGCTCCAGAAGAAACTGCGGTGGAAAAAGATTCACTCACGCACCAAATGCACCATGTACAAAACGCTAATAAGACCGGTGGTCCTCTACGGACATGAAACATGGACCATGCTCGAGGAGGAGCTGCAAGCACTCGGAGCTTTCGAGCGACACGCGTGCTAAGGACGATCTTCGGCGGTGTGCAGGAGAACGGTGTGTGGCGGAGAAGGTTGAACCACGAGCTCGCTGCACTGTACGGCGAACCCAGCATCCAGAAGGATGCCAAAGCCAGAAGGATACGGTGGGCAGGGCATGTTGCAAGAATGCCGGACAACAACCCTGCAAAGCTGGTGTTTGCAACTGATCCAGTTGGCACAAGAAGGCGTGGAGCGCAGAGAGCACGATGGGCGGACCAGGTAGAGCGTGACCTGGCGAGCATTGGGCGCGACCGAGAATGGAGCGGCAGTCACAAACCGAGTATTGTGGCGCACTAGTGTTGATTATGTCTTGTCTTAAATGTGACGTTGAACAAATAAATGCAATGGATGTAGAGTCTACTTCAGTATCGCTGGACCAGCTACACTAACACAAGAAACCAATGAGATTATCTGCCGGGGACTACACGAAAAGAAAATTAATGATTTTAATTATTAGATTTATGTTATAAAGTTCATGCCACTCTTGCTTATAATCTTCATTACACCACTTTATTTATTTTAAAACAAAACTTAATGCAATGTATAACACGTCCTAGTGAAGAGTATAAGTTTTGCCTAATGGCAAAAATATATTAGGCAAAACTTATACATTTAATAATGTTTTGGATTGAAAATTTCCAACATGGTAGTCGACGCAGAAAACAAAGGAAATCTTGTTGCGCCTTGCACCTCTCAGAGGAATTTTCGGGTAAGACAATTGAATTATTTAATTAAATGCATCATTTGATAATCTATTTGTGCTTCCAGGTATCATCGTTGGAATTGACTCGGAATTTACATGCATGCATACGAAAAATCTTTTTGCAACAAATTTTCAGCGGTCGCCTGCGTGGTTGCGGCTTGAGTTGCGATTCATTGAAGCTTCATGGAGGTTCGCAAGTACGGAAGTGGCCATTCTGAGCCGTGATTCTGGTGAAGCTCCTGCAAAACAACTTCCGTGAACCCTTAAATGGAGCGTCTGCCTCGGTGTCTGCGCGACTCGCAGGTCCGTGCTATCCCGACAAGCAGCAGGAGAGGGTTAATGAACCAGAAGGGTCCGCTCTGAGCAGGAGATTATCAAGGTAAATCTGGAGATAAAGAAGATGATGAAGCAGTTGGACTCCAACAACATTGGCATTCAGGCCAACAACCCGTCGTCGCTGAGCTACCGTCGTCGGAACAAATTAATTATGCCAGCTGTGGAGATCGGTCCAGAGTGCTCGTTTGGATGGTGTTCTAAACTTTCTGACTCCGACGGAGTATGTGTTTCATTTTAAGCAATAGAATAAACCATTTTAAAATAAACATCAATAAATATCCTATATATAATCAATTTTGGATTTAAATCTAAGTGAAAAGAACGGTCAAGCAATCAAAACAAAACATAGTATATTCTATAAGTTTTATCCTATAACTTATATTAGACGTGTATTAATTACTATTAGAAAAAGATCATGAAAAGTATAAGCCAAGTTTATACTCTTCATAACGTTTTTCTAATAAGATTTAAAAGCATTCTGCATACTTTTCATTGGGTAAACGAAATGGCAAAAATGTATAACATTTTCTTATACATATAATAAGCATTTTTCTTTTCGTGTAGCAGCTTGGGCATCTTTATTCTTCAGTGTGTAAGCGTTGGTGATCTTTTATTTTTTAGGCGACAATGGCGCCAGCCACGTCAGGTTGCAGGTCAATGTGGAGAAGAGAAAGGAAGTGATGATTTCAATCGTTTGTATCTACATCAGACCGAATATAAATCTGCGACTGCACTAGCTCATGCTGATGTCGGAATGTTGGTGGGATATGGTTAGCAGAAGGTTCACACATTGGTGCGTGGATGCCAGGCGTAAGGTGGATAGATTAGTGCGATTACTACTATGAAGCAAGCTATGAAGCTGAAGCAGCACAGTTCGCTTGATTGCATAATTCGTAGGGGGCTGCACGTGGTCAATGGGGGGGGTTCGGCCAATGACCATTTTGTATGGACAAATAAAAAATTTTGTATGGACTAATGATCACGCGAGGGGGGGGGGGGTGGTTGAAAAGTCCCAAAAAAAATGACCACGTGGTTTATGGACAGCCCCTAGGCGTTATATAATAGATTGGCAAAATTCCTGCTGTAATCCTTGGTAAAATTCTTGGAGAAATGTGGAAGAATTGTAAAATTCTTGGAGGAATGTGGAGGAGTGAGAAATTCTTGGAAAACCCCTTGGAGGAAACCGCAACCTAAACGAGCGAACTCGAAGTCCCGGAGAAACCCTAGGAATAAGTTTTAGAGGAATCTTTTTCTGGAAATTTCAAAAACTCTGTTAAAACCTTTTCCCCTCGCTGACTCTGCCAGGGTCTGCCTAGGGTTGAAAATCTCTATAATAAAGTAATAATAATATTAACAATAATTCTGGAAATTAATTCGAAGATTTTGAAGACAAAACATCCGAAAAGATCCTACAAGTGGAAATATTCTGTGCTAACCTGCTATCAATCGTCATAATTCTTCCGCTTCAGAGGTCTAGCATATGTACATTACATATGTTGGTGATACACTGAAACCTCCATTTAAGTCGATGCATGGCTGATCGAAAATAATTTTTACTGTGCCGGCAATGACTAAACTATACAGTTTTATATTTTTTAACACTTCGCATGACAAAGGAGATTTGTCAAAAAATATAAAACTGTATAGTTTAGTCATTGCCGGCACAGTAAAAATTATTTTCGATCAGCCATGCATCGACTTAAATGGAGGTTTCAGTGTACCACACATGCATCATCTCGTGGGGCAATTTCTTACCGAGCATATAAAAAGCACCATTTCCGTGTACTCGTACTACTCGTAACAGTTGGAAGCAAATAACATTGGCAAATTCCTTGCTAGCCCGAGCCTTCCAAATAAACGAATAAATAAAAATATGCCTTGCTTATCTTGCACTCATCCAGGAACAGATTTTTACTTTTAAGATTATGGCAAATGACACTACAATCTTTGCCATGATATGCGATTTAAAGATGAGATTTATTATATATTGCAGAAGATATTTTCGAAATGTCACTAAAATTCTCTTGATTTTTCTGGCATACCGTCTTTATTGTGACAGGGCTGGTATTTTATGATCACTTCCATATTATTAAGTAAGACATTTGCCTGTGAATGGACATTTCTTACAACCCATTATTACGTGTCAAGCATAACCATATTGTTGATAATAATTCCTGTATGGTTGTAAATGAGCTATGTAGGTCGCTGGTAGTTGAAGCACTTTATTATTCTATTCTTCCTACTTCTTGCAACGATATGACATTCGCATAAACAGTACACGGAGAGACGAAACTACCCAAAAGTGAGTTCTTTCCACCCAACTTCGGGGTTGCGTGCGTCAAGCCAATTTTGAGTTGATGGAATCGATGTTTTTGTTGGGTTGTTCCCGCTTGCTTCCATGTGAAAAAAATACCTAATTTTAAGTTTTTTCCACCCAACCGAAATTTTGACTAGGTTGTATTCACTCAAATTTGAGTACTGTGCTAGAAACTCAGTTTTGGCTTGACGCACGGAACTGCAAAAGTTGGGGTGTTTCTCTCTTCACTCTCTGACAACAATAGAAAGAGCGCATGAAAAGGGAGATGAAAAAGAACTCAAAATTGAGTTTAAAAGTACCTAATTTTGAGTTTTTCAGTTTCTCCGTGTACGAACGTCCAACCTTGAAATCGAGCACAGGAAGTCCAAGAACATAATCATCCCCCATATTAACGTTGTCGCTGACTCGCTTGTTATCATAAGGTCGATAATTGTCGAATACCTGTAGCTCGCGTGCCGGAGTTATTTTTAAACAGGTACTATATGTCGCAAATGATGTCGGTATACCATACCAGCATAACACACCACTCGGGGAAGGACAAACGGAACAACAACGGAATTGGAGAAAGTGCATAATGCATATGTATTTCACAGCCAGATTGTGGGTGGTTGACGTTACGGAATAGTTTGTACCATTCATGCTTTTTTAAAGTGCATAGTGGGAAAAACTGAAGGGACAAAATATCGGTGATATGATCTTTATTTTATTGTCCACAGTTCTTCTTCTGCTACCTTCTAATAAGAAGGTAAGGTAATAAGATCTACCTTCTAATAAATATATGGCTCTACGTGCTCACTAGAACTTGGCCTGCCTCTTTTCAACCAACTTAGTGTTCTTTGAGCATTTCCACAGTTATTAATTGAAGGGATTTCTTTGCCTGACATTGCATGAATTTGTGGCAAGGACAATGATAAACTATGCCCATTGAGTCGAGAAAATTTTCCCGACTGGATCGGTAGTTGAACCCGCCGGAGAAGTGATAATTGCAATCTTTTGTCCACAGCAGGCAGGCCGTTGAGTTTCTATTAGAAAGTGCTCGATTTCGATTCGAATATTTCATTTTGTTTTGTTTAGAGAGCCTTTACCCTGAAGGCCCCATTCGTCTCTAACGCATATTAATATTTTAATCAATTTTACCCACTGTCCCATACTTAAAGTTGATATTTTTCCTTCATTTTCGTAGCACTCTACCATGGCTGGACGACATTTTTTCCACTTCATTCATTCAGTCGCAAAGCATCCGTTTCGGCAAATGGAAATTACCGCACACGGTACGAGGGGAAGTACTTTCGTTCTACCGTACGTTTTGTCGCTTTACATCAGGACTCTGCTAGGTATGGTCGACAACAGCGGTGAATACGATGCCAACGATAACGAGGACGTCGACGTCGACGACGACGATGTGTTGCTTGTAATACCGGTGCAATTCATGAGGGAAATCAAAACTCGGTCGCCATTTACATACCGTGGTAGCAGGGACGGTGTACTTGTGTGGTCATGTAGTGCTTTGAAAGTTTCATGTTTCAACAGTTGTCAAAAAGTGCAATTCAGTCGGTTGGGGGTAATTGGTGGCAAATAAGTCAAACTGTTTTGCGTCGCGCACGGTACGAACTAGAGCCAGGACAGGACCCTTTGAACTATGGATTATTTCAGGATTCAACATGCGATGGATTTACAGGTATGCTCGGTACTCTAATTGCAAGTAGTTGCTAATTGTGCTTATGGAGAGTAAAAATAGAAACAACGTTGAGAGTTTTCATCATTTGAAAATGATTTCTATGTAACAGTACAGGAGCAACAATGTGCAATTGTGGTGAGCTATCGAGTACTGTGACATGGAGTAGCATTGAATGGTATCTACTAAGACGTTTATCAATTTTTAGAGATTATATGTCTGCACTAGATCTCTGGTGAGTTCTCGGGTATACACTCAGCAAAATAAACTAACGAAATTCAGTACTCAAATTATCATCACGTAGAAAATTTCGAGGTGTTGATTATCTACGACGGTCACTAAAATGTCTTAGAAGATCTTCCACTTTGCTGAGGACAGTGCTTTTGTAGACTGTTAGGATATGATTTACAGAAGATCGGCATCACCCCATTTCACAGTACAGGTATGACTTGACGAGACGGCCAACGTTACACAGCCTGATAAATTCCTAAACTCATTTACATTCGTGACGGCAACCATCATACATGCTCCGATATAGCCATCGTTGTCGCCGTTTGATGGCGGTGTAGGTAGGTACCTAGGTATCTAGAACGGCAATTCACGAAGTAAACGTGACATGCCGGATGAGGTTCACACGGGGTCGACACAACAAATGGCTTAGGTAGCGCAGCGGTGCGGTCGTTTAGAATCGGTATGGTGAGATAGGTTGGCTGGCTGACTGAGGTTATGATGTGTGTACTTCAGGAAGCCATATCCAATGAATTGCCAAATTGGAATCATCGTACAAACTAGGTACGATGGTATGATTTGAATTTAAAGTGGTTGCAGGTCCTGATGACACGGAATAAGGTGCTTTGGGGAACCGCGATTTTAAATTTTCTGCTCAATAAAATTACATCATTGGCATTGCAGAGTACAATAAAGTAATCTGCGAGTTACTCTCGATGAGGATGACTTTTATGAATGTTATTTTAAACTTGGTATAGCTGAACATTGAAACTTCAATTTCTATAGAGCAAACCTTCGTACTTACTGCCCTACCCAGTACTTTGTGCCAAAGTTTGTGATAGTAAGATATCTCACGTATCGTAGCTTACGACCCCCTAATCTTAATTTCTATTTTTAAGGAGCCTAATTGAGCCAGCTCCACTTCCAATTGTTCAGTGTTTGTTTCATTAGAAAATACTTTACGTACGGATCCTTCAAAATCGCATTCTACGCTAGAAGGGCATTCTACTAGAATGTGTGCAACATTCAGCATCTGTTAGAATCCCAGTTAAAAACCCATAATGCCATGTAGGCCTCTAGTGTGGTGGTGCAGGGGTCTTGGTGGAGAAGGCTTCAGATAAGCGATATTTTAAGGCCCCAACAGCATTCGAGTTAGACTTGAGATTCTCCTTCACTTTCTTGTTATACTTGGTGGGTGGCAACGTCTTATAGGAGACTTGACTGTACGCCAACGTTCAGGCGCGTGCTCAGAAAAGGCGACAAGGGAAGTTTTTTTTTCCTAATTTTGCCAAAGGGCGGAGGGGCGCCTAGTGTATGCCTAGTGTAGCCTCCAAAACCCCTCTCTTGTGCCCGGGCTTGCTTACGTGGGAAAGTGTGCAGTTTTATGAATTGATGGCAGCACGGTGCGAGGGCACGGTAGCACCCCTGGAGTTTCTTCTGAGATTCCTAAAGAGATTCCGTCTGGGATATTATCAAAAGCACTTGCCAGAATGTATTCTCGGAATTCTTCCAGAGATTCTTTCCTGTGTTTGTAGGAAAGTATTCCCAAAGGAATCACAGTAAAATTCCTGTAGAATCCACGAATGAGTTCCGGAAGAAATTCCAGAAGCAACTCCTGACACACAGAGGTCCAATTTTGAGAAAAGCTGGCAGAAACTCAATTTTTGAACATGTCTTATATGGGATACAGTATATTGAGCATTCATTAATAATACCAGGGGTCTCCAGTTAGTCTAGTGGTTAAGGCTATGGATCGCCAATCCGGAGACGGCGGGTTCGATTCCCGTTCCGGTCGGGAAAATTTTCTCGACTCCCTGGGCATAGTGTATCATTATACTTGCCTCACAATATACAAATTCATGCAATGGCAGGCAAAGAAAGCCCTTCAATTAATAACTGTGGAAGTGCTCAAAGAACACTAAGTTGAAGCGAGGCAGGCCAAGTCCCAGTGAGGACGTCGAGCCACAAAGAAGAAGAAGAATAATACCAGGAGCACTAACTGGCATTTAAAAGAATGGAAATATTGATTTTGTATCTTGTTACAGCTGCTGGTGGAGAAAATGCTGATTTTTTGATAAAGAACACAAACAAGTTCAAGCACTACAAAAGTCTGTTGATATAAGTAATACAATTGCTTATAAAACTTTATTTGTAAGTTCTTGTGTATATCAGACATCTGCAATGGAGCAAGAGATCAAAATAACAGTATTGGCTTCAAAATTGGCATTACATGTCATTAGTACCAGAAATTCTTACAGTTCGACTTCAAAGTGTCTTACAAATCGCTCCCCGCTACTCCCCGCGGGGAGATTCCGTTCAAATGCTCATTTATATATGCAGAATCGGTTAAAGAAAAATGCAACTGCCAAGAGCTGCCAAAACAATAGCGCCATGATGATATGTGTATAGTAAAATTGTATGAAAAACATCAATTTTGTTCGGATTTTGTTCGTAGAAATTGACAAAAAATGAAAATGCCTTTAAAATGAAATTGAGCGATAAATCATGTTCCAATACATTCATATAGGCTAAAACTAGCAGACTACTATGAATTGGCAATTTTTACCAGGTATTTTCAAATATTGACCACTGTGTGACATGAGTCCAGAAGAAGTTCCCGAATTAATCACTGAAGGATTTATCGGAAGAATCCCGGAAGGAGTTCCCGAAAAAAAATCCTGGAAGTAGTTCCTGAAGGAATTCAAAAATTAAATTAGTTTCTGCAAGAATTCCGGTAGCAGTTCTTGAAAGGATCTCGGAATAGATTTTAGAGGAATACTGACAGAAGTTCTCGTCGGGGTTCTAATAGGGTTCTTGGAAGGATCTCAGATAGAATCCATTAAGGAACTGCAGGAGGAATCTCGAATGGAGTACCTGGAAGATATCTCTGACGTAATTTTAAAAGGAGTTTTTGGAGGAATTTTGAAAAAAAAAAATCCTGAAGCAATCCCCAAAAGAACCCCTACAGGAATCCCGAGAAAAATTGCTGGAATAATCTCTGAAAGTCTAAAAACACTTCTAAAGAAGAACATCGTTTCGACGCACCGTCTCGTATGGGTGATAAAGTGCGCGCTCTCGAAATAAACAAGGGTGTTTTACCAAGTTTTTCGCGATCGCCGCGGTCGAAACGCATACCAATCGGTACGTGAAGTGTCACAGAGAGTGAATACAGTGAAAGTTGAGTGAATATCTGCAAACAAGGGCCGAAAATTAGTGATTAGCTACGTGCTCATTGTGCTCCCAACGGCAAAACAAACGACCATAGCTGGACTGTTCAGGCAGTTTCATTCACCAGCTCAGTGGTGTTGGACGCGGTGTGTTGGAAGGGAGATTTTTCAAGAAACAAAAAGTGGTTGAAAGTTTTGAAAGTTTTCTCTTTTCTGTGATTTGCTCGGGGTAGGTAACGGGTGACCGTTACCATTGAGGGCAAACCAGACTAATCCAACATGGCGGCCGCTAGTAGCGGCGATCCTGGAGGGTCAGTCGGACGCAGATTGCCAGCGTATATGGACCCAACTAATAGTTTTGGCGAGTTGACCTACCTCCAATTAACCGGAAAGAATGGAGTTGCACTGCCGATTAACCCGTACATCATAGCGAAATCGGTTGAGGCTTGTGCTGGCGGTGAAATTGAAGACGCGAAGTCAGAAGCTCAAGGCACAAAATACACATTGATGGTACGAAATCCCGGACAAGTTACTAAGCTTCTGAAATTGTCGAAGCTCATCGACGGAACTGAGATTGAAGTAATTCCCCATCCGAACTTAAATGTGTGCAGATGCATCATCTCCACCTTTGACTTAATTCGAATGGAAGAAAATGACATTTTGGCAGAGATGACCAATGATAAAGTCATTCGTGTACAGCGAATTACAAGAAATGTGGATGGAAAGAGAGTAAACACACCGGCATTGATCCTGACCTTCTGTAAGACAACATACCCGGAAACCATTAAAGTCGGCTTGAGACGTGTACCAACTCGCCCATACTTCCCAAATCCAATGCTATGCTTCGGTTGCTACAGCTACGGGCACACCCGTGCTCGGTGTCCAGGACCACAGCGCTGCGTGAACTGCTCGGGTGAATTTCACGGAGACGAATGCGGCGAAGCCCCATTATGCCTAAACTGCAAGGGAAACCACCGTCCGACTAACCGCCAGTGCCCGGTATATAAAAAAGAAGTTGAGGTGATAAGAGTGAAAGTCCGTGACAATATAAGCTTCCCGGAAGCAAGAAAACGCGTCGAACATCAAACAAGTAGTTTTGCCCAAGTAACGGCTCAACAGAGCACGTTCGAGAAGAAGTTGAAGGAACTGGAAGCAGCCATGCTTAAGAAGGATGCCGAAATCGCTAGACTACAGGAGGAAAGTAGACAAAAGGATGAGAAAATAAAACAAATGATGAACGCCATCGAGCAGATGAATCAGAAGAATATCTCAGAACAACCACGTCAGCACCGGGAGCATTCTGATAACCGTGATAAACCGCACCACAGCCGAGATCATCGAGTAGAGACAGTAGCGACAACTGGACCAGTAACCCGATCGAGAACCAACTCTCCAGCTGTTCAGGAAACAAAGCGTGGACGATCCTCGAAACCCAACAAGAGCAAACCAGTCATCTCGCCAGATCCCAGTCCACCTCCAAAAAAGACAGCAACCAACATTCACGACCTAACGCAAATGGATTACTCCAGTGAAGAATCTGAAGCATCGGAGACACCTCCAAACCATCATCTTCGATAATACCAACCCTCAACAACGTTTGAATAACCACGACGACCAAGGCAATCCAACGGACAACGAGAATATTCGGTTCGGAAGTAGGGAAAGTGTAGTACCTCTTCCGACGCAAGTACGGCAGGTTGAACTAGCCATCCGGGACACTATACCCCAACCCGTTGATCGCGAATTCACCTCTGTAGCCGATGGATCTATCAACACTACCACGACACCGGAAATTGAGGGCAGACGACAAGGAGAAGGAGTAGTCCTTCTCTGTCCTGGCCGCCGCCCTACACAGACTCGAACAACCCAGCCAGAACATATCCTCAACGAAGACTGCAGCCAAACTACACCAACCCCTTCAGCAGCAGAAGTCTCATCTAGAATCCATCGCAGAAACATTACACAAAGCGATTCCCCAGTGCCGGCTGTTGTCGGTATTGGAAGGACTAGTGTAATGGTTTCGACAGCAGCCGGCACTGTGGGGCAAATCGCCCCACAGGCAAGTCACAACATCTCGTTCAATGAAATACAAGTTACTGCGGCAACCTTCTCTTCTACAGCTGTCTCACCAACACGTGCTATGGCACAAGAGAATCAGGATAGACGGCAGGGGGAAGGAGTAGCCCTTCTCTGTCCTGGCCGCCGCCCTACACAGACTCGAACAACCCAGTCAGAATATGCCCCCAACGAAGACTGCAGCCAAACTACACCAACCCCTTCAGCAGCAGCAGCCTCATCTAGAATCCATCGCAGAAACATTACACAAAGCGATTCCCCAGTGCCGGCTGTTGTCGGTATTGGAAGAACTAGTGTAATGGTTTCGACAGCAGCCGGCACTGTGGGGCAAATCGCCCCACAGGCAAGTCACAGCATTGCGCCCCCTCAAACACAAGATACTGCGATACCTTTTCCCCCCACAGCTGACACACCAACACGCAGAGCATCAACTTCGTCCGTTACGCGGTCAGTGCCAGACAGCCACTCTGACGGATGCTTTGCCCTGCAGTGGAACCTCCGAGGACTCAGGGCCCACATTAGCGAGCTAAAGTTACTGATCTCTGAACTTGAGCCCTGCGTCGTAGCTCTTCAGGAGACCAAAGTAGGCCAACACATAATCCCCTCTAACTTCATCGGACGGAACTACACACTACTGCTGGAATCGAATACAGTACATCACTGGCAACACGGGGTAGGCCTTGCTATCCGAGAAGGTATACCTTTCGAGCGTGTTCAGATCGACACAACGCTACACCTCGTTGCTGCACGGATACAAGCTCCGTTTCAGGTAACTGTAGTATCCTTGTATGTTCCACCAAGTTCGAATCAGTGCCAAGCTGCCCTGGGTAAGTTATTTGAAGAATTAGATGGTCCGGTGCTGCTCATGGGTGACTTCAACGCGCACCATTTCGCTTGGGGTTCTAAACAAACGAGCTCTTTGGGTAAGTTCATTGCCGAAGCGACTTTGGATAAAAAGTTGGTGATCCTCAATGATGGTTCCGCCACCCGCATCGACCCGGCCACGGGTAAATCCTCGACAATAGACGTTACCATCTGCTCCGAGAATCTGGCTTCTAGGTTTACTTGGCGAACCTTGTCGGACACGTATAACAGCGATCATTTACCGATATTAGTGTCCATCCCCGGATGGTCTCATCAACGAACTGTGCGGCAAAAATGGTTATACGATCAAGCCGATTGGTCGTTGTTTGAACGTATTACATCTGAAACTATCCGACCAAATGTCGAATGGAACGTTGTCAGCTTCACTGAAAAGGTTATTGCTGCTGCCACGAGGGCTATTCCACGTACAAGCGGCCGAATAGGACCAAAAGCGGTACCATGGTGGTGCCCTGAGGTAAAGACAGCTATCCGACGACGACGAAAATGCTTGCGCGCT
Organism: Aedes albopictus; assembly: GCF_035046485.1. Taxonomy (NCBI): domain Eukaryota; kingdom Metazoa; phylum Arthropoda; class Insecta; order Diptera; family Culicidae; genus Aedes; species Aedes albopictus. The sequence goes on along the minus strand of NC_085137.1, from coordinate 199,590,890 downwards.
CTCCGTCGTCTGCAGCCATCGGATCCGAACCAACCCGGTGCTTTGGCTAGCTTCCAAGAAGCCAGAGCGGCGGCACGCAATGCGATAAACGAAGCGAAGGAGAAATCGTGGGAAAATTTCGTAGCGAAAATCTCACCGAGTAGCACGACGACTGAACTGTGGCGAACGGTCAACACTCTACGTGGCAATCGGCAACAACGGACGGTTATACTCAAACAAGCCAGTGGATTCACGGATAGGCCTGAAGAAGTAGCGGAAGAATTAGCAACGTACTATAGCGAAAAATCGGCAACATCAAGTTACCCCCCTACGTTTCAGATTGCAAAAGCAGCTTCTGAACAAAAATCTATAGAATATTTGCCCAACACTGACGATGTGTACAATATCGACATCACACTAGCTGAACTCCTTTGGGCTCTCGATAAAGGGCGAGGTGCTTCGACAGGTGATGATTTGATCGGCTATCCACTACTTCAACGACTACCTTTGTCCGTGAAGATGACGCTACTTGACCTACTCAACCAAATTTGGCATAGTGGAGATTTCCCTGCCAGCTGGCGAAATGCCATAGTAGTTCCCATACCGAAACCTAATTGCCCCGATACTGGACCTTCTGCCTTCCGACCTATTTCACTAACCAGTTGTATGGCGAAACTACTCGAGCGGATCATCAACCGCCGTTTGATCAGCGAACTGGAATCAAAAGGACGCCTAGATAATCGCCAGCATGCATTTCGCTCAGGACGTGGCACTGATACATACTTTGCCGAATTGGAGAGATCGTTACCAACCGTCGATGAACACTGCCTGATAGCATCTTTAGACCTATCGAAGGCCTACGATACCACCTGGCGGCACGGTATATTCCGCACCCTAAAATCTTGGCATATACGTGGTCGGATGATGAACATGCTACAAAGCTTCCTCACGGAGCGAACGTTTCAGGTATCTGTAGGCGGCCATTTATCTCGTGAACATCGGTTGGAAAACGGAGTACCGCAAGGCTCCGTACTATCTGTAACTCTATTCCTCATCGCAATGCAGCCCATATTCCGAATAGTTCCAAAAGGAGTTGAAATACTTCTATATGCGGATGACATTCTCTTAGTGGTTCGTGGAGCAAAGTCTACCGGCCTACATCGAAAATTACAAACCGCCGTCAAAGCCGTTGATAGATGGGCAAAAAGCGTTGGATTCACTATATCAGCAACAAAATCCCACATATTCTACTGCAGCCCAAACGCGCGCCGGGAACCATCAAATGAGATTACCATCGACCGAATGTCCATTCCGAAGACCAACCGATTGAGAATTATGGGTGTTACTCTTGATCGAACTTTGACGTTCAAACCCCATTGTCAAATAGCGAAAGAAGCATGTGAATCTCGTCTCCGAATATTGAAGATGATCAGTGCTAAACTTCCACGAGGCAATCGGACAACGTTACTCCAGGTTGGTTCCGCGCTAATCACAGCGAAGTTGACGTACGGAATCTCACTGGTGAGCCGAGGAGGAACTGCAACTTTCCAAGTTCTCGCTCCTGCCTACAACAAAATGGTCCGTTTTGCGTCTGGTGCTTTTGTAACCAGCCCGATCAACTCGGTCATGGCCGAAGCTGGCACTCTCCCATTTGAATTATTAGCAATGCAGATCACATCGAGAACGGCTATTCGAATACTGGCGAAACATCGAACCAACACCTCTCTTCCGCTAATACGACGAGCTTCAGACCAATTGACTGACTTGACGGGCACACCCCTCCCTTCTGTTAGCCCAATGCTGAGACAGAGTGACCGTATGTGGTATGCACGAAGGCCGTCGATAGTGTGGGACGTCAAAAAACACGTAAGAGCCGGTGACCCACCGGAAAAAGTTCGTCCAATAGTTCAACGCTTACTCTCTACCCGCTTCCAAAGATCGACGGTCGTTTTCACTGATGGCTCAAAGTTATTGGATACGGTAGGGGCCGCTTTTTATTCGAATGGCATTTCGAATAAGTACAGCCTTCCGAAGGAATGCAGCGTTTTTTCCGCAGAAGCATACGCCATTAAGAAAGCAGTATCCATCCGAAGCATACATAGAGAACTGGTAGTCCTTACGGATTCGGCGAGCTGTCTGCTGGCCCTAGAGGCGGGAAAATCCAAGCACCCGTGGATCCAGGAGATTGAGCGCATTGTGCAAAACAAGTCAGTACGATTCTGTTGGATTCCTGGACACGCCGGTATCAGTGGGAATGTAGAAGCCGATCGTCTCGCGAATGAATCGAGGACAGAACCAGCTGCAGACATACCTATCCCGGGCGAAGATGCTCTGAGGGTGGTGAAACAAGCAATAAGACAACAGTGGCAGAACAATTGGTTTGTAACTAGAGATGCGAAACTGAGGGAAATAAAACACGACACATACAGATGGACAGATTACGGCAGTGCAGCCGACCAGCGAGTACTAACACGGCTGCGGATTGGACATACGCGGCTAACCCACACGTTCCTACTAAAAAAGGAACCCCCTCCCACCTGCGAATGCTGTGGAACAACTCTAGATGTAAAACACATGATTTTAAATTGTAGAAAATACGAAAGAGAACGGCAGGATAACGAAATTGGAACAACGAGTTTAAGAGACGCATTGGGTAACGAAGAAAATAGTATTAATAAGATTTTGAAATTTCTGCGAGATACAGGGTTATACCAACAATTGTAGAAGACCTATGAATTGTAAATGAAATGGATTTTCTAGACTTAACGACATGAATGCACCTCTGGTGTAAAGTGTCGAAAATAAACAAACAAACAAACAAACTTCTAAAGAAATTCCAAAAGAAACTACTGTATTGGGAGAATCTCGGATGGAATTCCTGGGGGATTCCCGGAATTCATTGAGAAATCCCAGAAGAAAGCTATAGAAATCCCAGAAGGAATCATTGAAGGCATACTATAACGAGTTTCTGGAAGAATCTCAGATGGAACCTTATTACAAGTTTTATTTTTGTGTTACTTGATCTATTTTAACCTGTTGATATTTCGCCAAGTTAAATGCACATTTGTAATGCTCTGGCGTTATAGAGCATCATGAGATCTAATCAGTCTTATTTTGATAGCCTACATTTAGGTCATTTCGAGTAAACACCAACTACCAAAATGTAAAGGTCTTGTATTGAAACTCGAATCAGGGTTCCCCCTTAGGATTAGAAATTCCTAGGCAAAACTCAAGCTATGCAAGCAACTAATGCTGCGAACAAAAGGCAACCTGCCAGAGAAAATACGTTTACAGGATTGCCTGATGGACCAACAACATTTATGAAACCTCGTCATCCTGTCATTGGAAATTGTTAACCAATAGGTGACAGGGCAAAATTTCTGTTCTGTGTTGTATTTTTTCAAATGTGATTTCCTATTTTATTACGCATATGTAAAGTTCCATTTAAATGTCATATTTTAATGTACATTTGCAGTGCTTCAATATTTTTCGTAATAACCAATTCAAAAAAACTCAGAAGGGATCCCAAACGAAATTTCCAAAGGAACCCTTAAAAATCTCAGATGGAGTTCCCTGAGAAATCGCAGAAGGAAATCCTAGAGGGATTTCAAAATAATTTTGTTGAGAAACCACGGATAAATTCCCTCGAGGAATCTCAGAAAAAAATTGCTGGGGTAACCTACAAAGAATTTCTGAAGGAATTTCAAAATTTATTTGAACAGAAATTATTTGTGGAGAAACCACAAAGAATTTCTTGACGGTATCCCAGATGGAACGTAAAACGCTTATAGACCACAAGCTCATTTGCCTGTTGCCAATCACCTAAGGTATCCCGAAGCTCCTGTTCTTCTCACAGTTGACTGCTAGCGTCTACGATGATAACCTGACGTCTCCACTAGACGGAAATATCTAGCCTTATTTCTGAGCAAATGTATAAGGGCAGAAATTTTCTCTTCCCGATTGCAAGCGAAGCAGCGGTGTTAAATGTTTCTGTTGTGTTTATACACTTAGAAAAAATCACCGACTTCGGTAATATTTTACCGAAATCTCAACCGTTAAGTTTTATTTACCGGAAAAAGTCGGTAAAGCTGGCAATATTTACGGAACTTCGTTAGAGTTTGACATTGTAATTTTCTACAGAACTTAGATAACCATCCATTGCCGAACACTCTGCAGTTGAGATTTCGGTAAAAATTACCAAACGCAATTAGACTCTTTATGGCAACAAAATGACAGGGGCGACAGTTGTAGACGGGGCGAAACAACGTAACTCACTAGTGGAGCGGGCGTTGTGTAATGGTTGAGACACGTGACTATCACGCCGAGGACCAAGGATCGAGTTCCATTCCCGTCAAACCCACAAATCCCGACAAACCTTCCTTCGGAAGGGAAGTAAACCGTGGGTCTTGAGATAAACTAGCCCCAGTTCAAAAAACTCATTAACCCTTCAGGACGCGCACTGTTGTAAAAAATAAAACAATACCGCGAGCGCAGTACAGTTTTGGGCTCAAACAGGCGCGTGTCTTGAAAGGTTGATAAATTGAGCAGAGTTATCCCTCTATGGTTGGCTTTTCGGTTCGGATAAACTATAAGCGGGGTGATACTATTAAATCCGACGTTTCGACCCTGGGTTTGGGTCTTCTACAGGGAGTTTATAGGGATACGGCTACGTTTGTATCGCCAGTTGCTTGGCGTAGGGCTGTCGGGTTTGGTGAACTTAAGTTTGTGTTGGCTATTTGTGGGTAGATGGTGAGGGTGTTGTTTACAATAATTTGTTTTATCACAGCGCCGAACACTATCTGCACCGAACGCACTGGATCAATTCAATTACGGCCGCACGAGGTGCAAGGGGCGCATACGATACGAGGCGCAAGGGGGTACGCTTTTGCACTCCATATTTGGCCGATGCAGCCACGTGGTATGGAAAATTCTGGGCAAAGTCTACGCTCCATACAAATTTCAAAATTTTTGTATGAACGAAAGTCTACAAGGGGAGAAGGGGGGGGGGGGGGGTCTGAGATGGCCAAAATTTGGTCTACGTGGTTTATGAACAGCCCCTTATTGACTGTCAAGTCAATTCGATTGTACGGAACCGTAGATCTATTCCACGAAAGATTCTTTAAAGTTGTACGAAATTTGTCGTGACTTCGCTCGTTTTGTTTCATGCTACGAATCCTGATGTAATATCTGTAAATGAAAACGATCAGCGGCTATAATTTTGTACAACCCCATTTTAAGGGCTCCCTTAGCCACAGCTGTAAAGGCGTGGGGATTCAGCATGGCCATTAGGCCGTCCCTTATTTTGCAAAATTTAGAAATGTTATAAGTTCGTTAGTGGAAAATGATCTTTTTAGCTAAAAAATGATCGTGTCAAAATTTGAAATCCGTATCTCAAGGCTAAGTGGTTCCTCAAGGGGCCTAAAGTTGTCAAATATTGTATGGGACCAAAAAAACATGAAATTTTTTTCGACGAAAAAATACGCTATTCTACTAAAACCGGTGATTTTAGGACCCTAAAGGGCCAAAAATGTGCTTAGATTTGCGATATCTCTACTCGTGTTTGAGTTATTGAACAAAATAGTGTAAGTTTCCTTCGGAATCTAAAAAAATGGTCAAAAATGCTGATTTTTCAGTCGTTTTTGGTCAATATCTTGGAAACGAGTAGAGATATCGCAAATCTAAGCACATTTTTGGCCCTTTAGGGTCCTAAAATCACCGGTTTTAGTGGAATAGCGTATTTGTTTTGTCGAAAAAAATTTCATGTTTTTTTGGTCCCATACATTTTTTTACAACTTTAGGCCCCTTGAGGGACCACTTAGCCTTGAGATACGGATTTCAAATTTTGACACGATCATTTTTTAGCTAAAACGATCATTTTCCACTAACGAACTTATAACATTTCTAAATTTTGCAAAATAAGGGACGGCCTAATGGCCATGCTGAGGGTATAATGAACCGGTACAGAAAAGTAGGTCATTATGATACTGGAATGAATAGTATGAAATAGAAATTATGATCCTGAATTGCATAAGTGCTCATAGAACACTAAGCTGAAAAGCAGGTTATTTTTAAAGACACTTCACCGTCTTCAACCAGAGGTTGTAAAGACTGAACAAGCAATTAACATATGACAACGGACAACACATATAACACCCAGTGACCCAGTGAAGAATTTTCCGTTTGACGAAAAGTTTTCCCCGACTGGAGCGGGAATCGAACCCACACTCCGAGGCTTACGAAACGCCTAGATGACTGACGCCTCTAGCCGCACGGCCACGAAGCCCACAATGTTATGTCACAGTGGGAACGTAAACCAAGAAGAAGAAGAATACCGTACATAATATATAAAGTGCTTTTAATGTACGAAAATAGATTCTACGAAAGAATTTCATACAAGTTAAATGAAATTGTGTTTTTTCAATGTCTGTCCGGTTTTCGTAGGCTTTGTGAATCGCCACAGGTGCAAAGGCGTGAGTATTCAGCATGCCTATACTGATGATACTGATGGTGGTCTCAGATTGTTGGTTCATGGTTTGTTTACATCGTACTTTCACATTTCGAAATGTAAAGCTTTTAGATGCGACATATATAAACAAATAACAAAGCAAAATCACCGGATGTTCAGCATACTCCAAAACTTCCCTGGAGCTAAAGCTTTTAGACCTATAGACGGAATCGGCGACTGCATACCTTAATATCTCGATGGATTCCTTCGTCGGTCTTGGGTGACGCTCCTCAGTTTCTCCGAACGTTTTGGGTTGCCAAGTCTTCCTCAGCTGTGTGTTTGAATATAAATAAACTGAAATAATAAGAATAAGGGTGCGTTGATCCGAAGTGAATTCAAAACGTATTTTCTAAACAAGAATGTGATGGGTGTATGTAAAAGGCCAGCAATAGGGGACATCGTGGTTCAGTTGTATGACTTAAGGCCATCGTCTCGTGGGTTTGCTTGGTTTCAGATTTGTATGGGAGGAATGGCGTTACGCTGACTTTGGAACGTTTTCCTGGCCAATTAATGTAAAAACGGCCAATTAAAAATATTTCACGCTCTGAGGGAACATGTTAGCTTCAAATTGTGGAAAAAAGTTTTCCCAAATTTTCCTTGGTTTTTCCAGGATACTTCGGCGAAGCGAGCGAAGTCGGGAAATTCTGTGCAAAAAATAGCTTTCCTCAAGGATTACGAAAAAACTAAAGCGATGACCTATCTATTTTTGTACATAAAATGAATAGTACGAGTCTTTGGGAAGTGACTGATAAGTCTTTTTAGGAAATTGATTTGGTTTTCCCGGAAAATTCATGCCATTCCTGTGGGCAGCTATGTGAAGGAAAATAGAACAATTGGATGTTGGAACACTCCACATTTTGACTCACAATAATATTTCAAAGTATAAACTATTGAAATAACATGGAGATTTGTCAGTAATATTAGCTTTTCCCAAGATTTTCCACGATTTTCCCAAATTTGAATTTGAATTTCGCAACCATAACGCTGCATGTTTGTGTGTGTGAGCTGGGATACATGAAGATAGTACACGAATTTGACCATGAAAATCGCACAAATCAGTCAAATTTTTTCGACGAATACATTCGTTAGAATGTACTGTCAGATACTGCTGCAAAAAAATATAACGGTATCATACAAAATGTGGCTAAAACTGTGAACATTTTGATCAACAGCTTTTGCCACCATGGGTTTATTTACGAACAGGCAGCAGCGAGCGCCAGCCATAGCGTAACGCCCGTATGTTGCGCGACAATTCTGCTTTGTTTCGTGAATGCTGGGGGCTACCTGAAAGTCAGTTGGTAAATCATATTTTTTGCCCAAGTATAGAATTTTTGGGTAGTAAATACAATATTATGGATAAATGATTATAATGACGACGATGATGATGATGATTCATTTGATTATACCATCTTTGTTTTCTACTAATGATATAAATCGACTATAACATCAGGTAATCGGTACCGTTACTAAAGTATTGTAGAATAAACAATAAAGCCAATCAAATGCATACTTATCATGAGAAAGCTGAAACTATCTGCTCCAAAAAGTGTTGAACATTATTTTATATTTTGTAAAAATCAAAAATAGCAGAGCGAGCAAAACATCCAGCCGCCCCTCAGTTCGTCCTTCGTATGAGGTGCAACATTCCCACGCAACACCTTGCATGAAAACAAGACAGCTCATCTCATATACGCGTAAATGATTTTGACTAATATCTGATCCAACTGTAAATTTTCTAATACTCAACCCCATCGGCTGAGGACAGTAAAGTGATAAGAAAGTAGATAGTGTTTTTGTTAAACAATACTATTGATAGTGGATATTTGTCAAATACATCAATTATCAATGGGATTTTTTTGAATGCAATGAGTAGCAATAACACCCTTTTGATATAATCCACCAGAGTGATTTTCCTGTAGTGAGCGTGGTAGTAGTGTCTGAGGCGGAAATGTTTTGCACGCTTCATGAAGTGTGGGTTCGATTCTCACTCCAACTAATTTTCCTTTTACTATTTTATGCAATAAATTAGATAAATGTAGAAAACTAACCAAGTTATTTTCTTCATAAAAAATATCAATATAAATCGCGATGGGGATTCCATTGTAGATAGATGGATATTTTATTATATGATATTCAAACTAATTGAATTTCTTTGCATCAAAGGAGTTGAAGTTTTTGGAATTGGGCATCATTGAAAGAGAGTTGTAAAAAATATTTTGATGACGCTTGAAGAACTTCCTTAGCTCAAAATGACAATTTCCCGAAATAAGAATATTTTTTTTAAACTTGGAAATCTACATAATTTTGATAATGTGAGTTACCTAAATGTTGGAGTACCTAAAAAAATGGAGTGCTGGCTTAGTTCTAAATGATGATTCTTTGAACTGAGAATATTTTTAAATTTTTTAAACGGAATTTACCGGATATCTTTACATGTAAGTATTGTGAGTAGTCCATTTTTTTAAATTCAAAATAAAGAATTGCAGTTCTTTCCAAGTTTTCTCCAGAAATTCCATCTGGGATTGCTCCAGAAACTCCTCCGGAGATTCTTCCGGGAATTCCATCGAAGATTTCTCCAGGAATTACTTCAGGGATTCCTCCAGGAATTGCTGGGAGGATTCCTTCGGGAACTCCACCGCAAAATTCCTCCAACGATTTCTCCAGGAATTCCTTCGCGAATTCTTCCAGGAATTCCTTCAAAGATTCCTCCAGGAACACCTCCGGAGAGTCCCTCAGGTATTCCTTCAGGGAATTCCTCCGAGAATTTCTTCAGGAAGTTCACCGTAAAATTCCTCCAGGAATTCCTGCGGGGATTCATCCATAAATTCCTTCAGAGATTCCTTCACCAATTCCTTCCGGGATTCCTTCAGGAATTTATTCAGGGATTCCTCCACAAATTCCATCGAAGATTCTTCCAGGAATGCCTTTGGAGATCCCTCCAGGAATTCCTTCAGAGATTCCTCCAGGAATTCCTTCGAGGATTTTTCCAGGAAATCCTTCATGGATTCCTACAGGGGTTTCACGGAGGACTCCTTCAGGAAGTCCACCGCAAAATTCCTCCAGGAATTCCTGCGAGGATTCATCGATAAATTCCTTTAGAGATTTCTCCACAAATTCCTTCCGGGATTCCTCCAGGAATTCCTCCAGCGATTCCTCCAGGAATGCTTCCGGAGATTCATCCAAGCATTCAGGGATTCTTTCAGGAATTCCTCGGTGGATTACTTCAGGAAGTCCTCTGCAAAATTCCTCAAGAAATTCTTTCGGAGATTCCTCCAGGAATTCCTTCGACGATTCCTCCAGGAATTCGTTCGGAGATTCTTCCATGAGTTCCTTCCGAGATTCCTCCAAGCATGTCTTCTAAAATTCCTCCAAAGATTTCTCCAGGAATTCCTTCGGAAATTTCTCCACAAATTCCTACGGAGATTTCTCCAGGCATTCCTTTAAGGATTTTTCCAGGCATTCCTTCAGGAAATCCTCGTAGGATTCCTTCAGGAAGTTCTCAGCAAATTTCCTCCAGGGATTTCTGCGGGTATTCATTCATAAATTCTTTTAGAGATTCCTCCACAAATCCCTTCCGGGATTCCTTCAGGAATTTCTTCGGCGATTTCTCCAGGAATTCCTTCGGAGATTCCTCCAGGAATTCCTTCCGGAGATTACTACAGGAATTTTTTTCGTGGACTCATCAATGATTTTTTTCGAAGTTCCTGCAGGAATTCCTTTAGGGACTCCTCCAGTTATTCCATTGGAGATTTCTCCAAGAATTCTCTCGGTAGTTTCTTCAGGCATTCCATCGGAGATTCCTCCATTAATTCCTTTGGGAATTTCGTCGGGGATTTTTCCAGGAATTTCTCCAAGGATTCATTCAGGAAGTCCACCGTAAAATTCCTCCAGGAATTCCTGCGGGGATTCATCAATTAATTCCTTCAGAGATTCCTTCACCAATTCCTTCCGGGATTCCGTCAGGAATTTATTCGGGGATTCCTCCATAAATTCCATCGAAGATTCTTCCAGGAATGCCTTCGGAGATTTCTCCAGGAATTCCATCGGAGATGTCTTCAGGAATTCCATCTGAGATTCCTCCAGGAATTCATTGGGATTTCTCAGGGAAACGTCTTATGCGAATTTCTCCAGAAAATCTTTAAGAGATTCCTCCACAAATTCCTTCCGGGATTCCTTCAGGAACTTCTTCGGCGATTTCTCCAGGAATTCCTTCGGAGATGCCTCCAGGATTTTTTTCGAGGTTCCTGTAGGAATTCCTTCGAACACTCCACCAGTTATTCCATTGGAGATTTCTCCAAGAATTCTCTCGGTGGTTTTCAGGAATTATATCGGAGATTTCTCCATAAATTCAATCGAAGATTCTTCCAGGAATGCCATCGGAGATTCTTCCAGGAATTTCATCGAAGATTTCTCTTTGAATTCTTTCAGGGATTCCTCTAGGAATTGATGGGAGGATTCTTTCGGGAACTCCACCGCAAAATTCCTCCAAAGAGTTCTCCAGGAATTCCTTCGCAAATTCTTCCAGGAATTCCTTCAATGATTCCTCCTGGAACGCCTCCGGAGAGTCCCTCAGGAATTCCTTCAGGGATTTCTACATGAACTCCTTCGAGGATTTCTTCAGGAAGTTCACCGCAAAATTTCTCCAGGAATTCCTGCGGGGATTCATCCATAAATTCCTTCAGAGATTCCTCCACCAATCCCTTCCGGGATTCCTTCAGAAATTTATTCGGGGATTGCTCCTCAAATTCCATCGAAGATTCTTCCAGGAATGCTTTCGGAAATTCCTGCATGAGTTCCATCGGAGGTTCCTCCAGGAATTCCTTTGGAGATTCATCCAAGCATGTCTTTTGAAATTCATCCAAAGATATCTTCCGGAATTTCTTCAGGGATTCTTCCAGGAATTCCTTGGTGGATCCCTTCAGCAAGTCCTTTGCAAAATCTCTCAAGGAATTCTTCCGGAGATTCCTTCAGGAATTCGTTCGTAGATTCTTCCAGGAATTTCTTCCAAGATTCCTCCAAGCATGTCTTCTAAAATTCCTCCAAAGATTTCTCCAGGAATTCCTTCGGAAATTTCTCCAGAAATTCCTACGAAGATTTATCCAGGCATTCCATTAAGGATTTTTCCAGGAATTCCTTCAGGGATTCCTTGAGGAAATCCTCGGATGATTCCTTCAGGAAGTTCTCAGCAAATTTCCTCCAGGAATTTCTGCGGGTATTCATTCATAAATTCTTATAGAGATTCCTCCACAAATTCCTTCCGGGATTCCTTCAGGAATTTCTTCGGCGATTTCTCCAGGAATTCCTGCGGAGATTCCTCCAGGAATTCCTTCCGGAGATAACTACAGGAATTTTTTCGTGGACTCATCCAGGAATTTTTTCGAGGTTCCTGCAGGAATTCTTTCGGGGACTCCTCCAGTTATTCCATTGGAGATTTCTCTAAGAATTCTCTTGGTGATTTTTCCAAGAATTCAATCGGAGATTCCTCCATTAATTCCTTTTGGAATTTCCTCGATGATTTTTCCAGGACTTTTTCCGAGAATTCCTTCAAGAAGGCCACCGCAAAATTCCTCCAGGAGTTCCTTCGGAGATTCCTTCATGCATTCCTTCCGGGATTTCGTCAGGAATTTATTCGGGAATTTCTCCATAAATTCCATCGAAGATTCTTCCAGGAATGCCTTCGGAGATTCCTCCAAAAAATCCTCCAAAGATTTCTCCAGGAGTTCCTTCGGAGATTCCTTCATGAATTTCTTCGGAAATTCCACAGGCAATTCTTTCGGAGATTCCTCCAGAAATTCCTCCAGGAATTCATTCGGAGTTTCCTCCAAGCATATCTTCTATAATTTTTCCAAAGATTTCTCTAAGAATTCCTTTGGAAGTTTCTCCAGAAATTCCTACGGAGATTTCTCTAGGCATTCCTTTGAGGATTTTTCCAGGAATTCCTTCAGGGATTCCTACGGGAAATCCTCGGAGGATTCCTTCAGGAAGTTCTCCGCAAAATTCCTACAGGAATTTCAGCGGGGAGTCATTCATCAATTCTTTTAGAGATTCCTCCACAAATTCCTTCCGGGATTCCTTCTGAAATTTCTTCGGGGATTTTTCCAGGAATTTCTCCTAGGATTCCTTCAGGATGTCCACCGTAAAACTCCTCCAGGAGTTCCTGCGGGGATTCATCCATAAAATCAGGGTTCGTAATTTTCGTTTCAGCGATACGAAATATGCCATTCTCACAACGGCGGGAAAGCTTTTTTTCACTACTTTGCTGGAGGAACACTTTTCTCCTTCAGCACTTCTTTCGAGAGCAGCGATTCATGATAACTGAAAATCGCTTCAACCTGCGGATAATTTCTTTTCGTTCTGTTAAATTTTCACTCACCCAATTCTCACGAAAATCTTTTCAAAGCAGATTAACAAAAATTGTGCCCGCGGCGGGATTCGAACCTGGAACATTACTAAAAACAACCGTGATACGCTCACTTTATCCACACCACCACGCCAACCACACAGAGGGAGTAGAAAATTTACTGCATAAAACCAATCGTCGTCGGCGTCATAGGAGTCAAAAAAAAAACAACATGATCGGCTGACGAAGGGTAAACGAAATTCTCGCCGCTTTGAGAGTGAGTGAAAATATATTTTCACTCTCCTCTTTGTGCGGGAGATTTCTCAAGCCAGATTTTCGCTGAAAATTGTCGTGAGGGAGAATTCTATTTTCGTGAGAATGAGCGAAAATTCCGAACGCTGCATAAAATCCTTCAAAGATTCCTCCACCAATTCCCTCCGGGATTTCGTCAGGAATTTATTCGGAGATTCTTCCAGGAATTCCATCGAAGATTTCTCTAGAAATTCTTTCAGGGATTCCTCCAGGAATTGCTGGGGGATTCCTTCGGGAACTCCACCGCAAAATTCCCACAAAGATTTCTCCAGAAATTCCTTCGCGGATTCTTCCAGGAATTCCTTCAATGATTCCTCCAGGAACGACTCCGAAGAGTCCTTCAGGGATTTCTACATGAATTCCTTCGAGGATTTCTTCAGGAAGTTCACCGCAAAATTCCTCCAGGTAATCTTTTTAGTATTCCTCCAGAAATTACTTCGGGGAATCTTCCAGGTTCTCCTACAAAGAGACCTCCAGAAATATTTCTTCAGGAATTCTTTCAGAAATTTCTTCAGGAATTCCTTCGGGTATTTGTGCAGGAATTCCTTCGGGAATTCTTCCATGAATGCCTTCGGGGATTCCAACTGCAATTACTTTAAGGATTCCTCCAGGTATTCCATTGGAGATTTTTCCAGGAAATCTTTTGGGTATTCCTCCTAGAAAATTTTCGTCGATTCGTCCAGGAATTCTTTCTAGGATTCATTCCATGAATTCCTTTCCGGGATTTCTCCAGGAATTCCTCCGAGTATACCTTCAGGAAGTCCTCTGTGAATTTCTGCAGGAATTCCTTCGTGGATTTCTCAAGGAATTCCTACAGGAATTTTTCCACGAATTCCTCTAGGAATTATTTCAGGAATTCCATAAGATATTCTTCAAGGAATTCCTTCATCAATTCTTCCAGAAATTCCGCTGGAGATTTCTCCATGGGTCCAGGAATTCTTCCAGGATTGCATCCAGGAATAAATCCAGGATTTTTTCCAGGAATTCCTCCAGAGCTTCTTCTAGGAATACTTCCAAGAATTCCTCCAGGTATTCCATAAGAAAGTCTTCAAGGAATTCCTTCGTGAATTTCCTCCAGGATTTCTGGCAGAAATTCCTCCAGGACCTCTTCCAGAAATTTCTCCAGATATTCCTTAGGGGATCCTTCATGAAATCTTCCAGGGTCGTTTCCAAATATTTTTGTAGGAATTCTTCCAGGAATTCCTTCGTGAAATCCTCCAAAAAATCCTCCGGGAATTTCTTCAAGATTTCTTTCAGGATTTCTTCCAGGAATTCTTCCAGAAATTCCTCCAGAATTTTTTGCAGGAACGCCTCTAGGACTTCTTTCAGGAATTCCTCCAGGAGTTCTTAAAGAATTTCTTTCAGGAATTTCTGGTGGAACTTCTGCAGGAATCCTTTGAGAAATTCCTGGTGGAATCCCCAGAGGAATTTCTGGAAGAATCCTTGCAGAAATTTCTGGAGGAATCCCCAAAAGAATTCCTGGATGAATCCCTAAAAGATCTTCTGGAAGCCTCTTCGCAGGAATTTCTGGTTGTATCCCCGAAGCAACTCCTGGAGGATTCATCGGAGGAATTTCTGGAGGAAGCCCCGGAGGAATTCCAGGATGAATTCCTGGAAGAAGCTATGAAGGAATTTCTGGAATTTCTGGAAATTCATGATAGAATTACTGGAAGAAGATCTGGAGATGTACCCTGATGAATTTCTGGAGGAATCCCCGGCAGAACTCCTGAATAAATCTTCGGAGGAATTCTGGAAGACTCCCAGGAACTGATGATAAATCGACTGTTTGGTGGAATTGATTATGTTTTGCTACGCAGTCCTGGAGTCTTGAAAAAATCCCCTAAGCAATTTTTGGAGGATTCCCCAGAGGAATTCCTGGAGGAATTTCTGGATGAATTTCTGGAGGGATTCCTGAAGCAATCCTTGGAGGAATTTCTGGAAAATGTCCTGGAGGAATTCCTGATAGAAATCCTTGAAGAATTCTTGGAGGAATTCCAGGAGGAATTCATGAAGGAATTCCTTGATGAATTCCCTCTGGTATGCCTGGAGGAATTCCTGGAAGAATTCCTGAAGGAATTCCTGGAAGAAGTCCTGGATGAATTCCGGGAACAATTCCTGGAAGAAGTCCTGGAGAAATCCTGAAAAAGTTCTTTCAGGACTTCCTTGAAAAGTTATGGAATTCATGGAGGAATTCCCAAAAAATTCCAGGAAGAATTCTCAAATGAATTCCTGCAAAAAATTCCAAAGAAATTCCAAGGAGAATTGCTGAAGGAATCCCCAGCAGATTTCCTGTTGGAATTCCTTGAGAAATTCATTAAGGAATTCCTGGAGAAAATCGCAGAGAACATCCTGGAGGAATCCCAAAAGGAATTTCAGGAGGAATCTTCGATAGAACTCAGTGAGGAATGACAAAGAGAATTCCTGGAGGAATCCTAGATAGAATTCCTGGACGAATCCTAGTAGAAATTTATGGTCGAATCCTAGAAGAAATTCCTGTACAGATACCCGAAGAAATGCCTGGAGGAATTTCAAAATGAATTCCTGGAGAAATTCGTGTTGGAATTTCTGGGGGTCTCTCTGAAGGAATTCCTGAAAGAATCTCCGAAGTAATTTGTGAAGAAATCCCCGAAGGAATTCCTGAAGGAATGCCAAAAGGAATTCCTGAATAAATTCCTGGAAAAATCCTCGAAGAAATTCCCAAAGGAAATCATGGAGGAATCTCCGATGAAATTCCTGAAGGAACCATCGAGAGAATTCTTGAAGAAATCTCCTATGGAATAACTGGAGGAGTCCCGGAGGAATTCCTGCAGGAACCTCGAAAAAATTCCTTAAGGAATCCCGGAAAAATTCCTATAGGAATCTCCGAAGGAATTTCTGGAGGAATCCCCGAAGAAGCTCCTGAAGAAATTCCGGAAGGAATTTGTAGAAAAATCTCAAAAGGATTTTATGTATGAATCGCCGCAGGAATTCCAGGAAGAATTTTGCGGTGGACTTCCTGAAGGAATCCTCCGAGGAATCCCTGTATAAAAAGATGAAGGAATTCCTGGAAAATTCCTTGCAGGAATTCCTGGAAGATTCTCCGTAGGAATTACTGGAGGAATCTCCTAAGGCATTCCAGGAGGAATCTCCTAAGGCATTCCAGGAGGAACCTTTGAAGAAGTTCCTGGAAGATTTCGCGAAGGAATTCCTGGAGAAATCTTTGGAGGAATTTCAGAAGACATGCTTGGAGGAATCTCCGAAGGAATACCTGTAGGAATCGCCAAAGGAATTCCTGAAGAACTCTCCGAAGTAATTCTTTTAAGAATCTTCGATGAAATTCCTGAAGGAATCCTGGAGAAATCGCCAAAGAAATTCCTGTAGACATCTCCGAAGGAATTACTGGAGGAATCTCCGAAGAAGTTCCTGAAGGAATCCCGGAGAAATTCGCATAAGACGTCTTCTGAGTAATCCCAAGGAATTCCTGGGGAAATCTCCAAAGGAATTCCTGGAGACATCTCCGAAGGAATTCCTGGAGGAATCCCCGAAGAAATTTCTGAAGGAATCCCGGAAGGAATTGGTGGAGGAATCTCTGAAGGATTTTATGGATGAATCCCCGCAGGAATTGCTGGAGGAATTTCGCGGAGGACTTCCTGAAGGAATCCCGGAAGGAATTTGTGGAGGAATCTCTAAAAGAATTTCTGGAGAAATTCGCATAAGACGTCTCCCTGAGAAATCCCAATGAATTCCTGGAGGAATCTACGATGGAATTTCTGGAGACATCTCGGATGGAATTCCTGGAGGAATCCTCGAAGAAATTTCTGAAGGAATCCCGGAAGGAATTTGTGGAGGAATCTCTGAAAGAATTTATAGATGAATCCCTGCTAAAATTCCTGTAGGAATTTTGCGGAGAACTTACTGAAGGAATCCTCGAGGATTTCTGGAGAAATTTTCAAAGGAATTCCTGGAGAAATCTTTGGAGAAATTTTAGAAGATATGCTTAAAGAAATCTCCGAATGAATTCCTGGTGGAATTTCCAAAGGAATTCATGGAGGAATCTCTGAAGGAATTCCTGGAAGAATCTCCGAATGTATTCCTGGAAGAATCCTTGATAGAATTTATGGAGGAATCCCCGAATAAATTCCTGACGGAATCCCAGAATCTCTGAAGGAATTAATGGATGAATCCCCGCAGGAATTCCTGGAGGATTTTTGCGGTGAACTTCCTGAATGAATCCATGAAGAAATCCCTGGAAAAATCCCCGAAGAAATTACCAAAAGGATTAATGGAGGAATCTCCGATGGAATTCCTGAAGAAACCACCGAGAGAAGTCTCGGATAATTGTCAATGGAATAACTGGAGGAGTCCCCAAAGGAATTCCTGCAGGAACCTCGAAAAAATTCCTGGATGAGTCCACGAAAAAATACCTGTAGTAATCTCCGGAAGGAATTCCTGGAGGAATCTTCGAAGGAATTCCTGGAGGAATCGCCGAAGAAATTCCTGAGGGAATCCCGTAAGGAATTTGTGGAGGAATCCCTGAAGAAATTCCTGAAGGAATCCCGGAAGGAATTTGTGGAGGAATCTCTAAAAGAATTTCTGAAGAAATTCTCATAAGACGTCTCTCTGAGAAATCTCCAATGAATTCCTGGAGGAATCTCCGATGGAATTCCTGAAGACATCTCCGATGGAATTCCGGGAGGAATCCCCGAAGAAATTTCAGAAGGAATCCCGGAAGGAATTTGTGGAGGAATCTCTAAAAGAATTGATGAATGAATCCCCGCTGAAATTCCTGTAGGAATTTTGCGGAGAACTTCCTGAAGGAATCCTCCGAGGATTTCCCGTAGGAATCCCTGAAGGAATTCCTGGAAAAATCCTCAAAGGAATGCCTAGAGAAATCTCCGTAGGAATTTCTGGAGAAACTTCCAAAGGAATTCTTGGAGAAATCTTTGGAAAAATTATAGAAGATATGCTTGGAGGAAACTCCGAATGAATTCCTGGAGGAATTTCTGGAGGAATCTCCGAAAGAATTGCCTGTGGAATTTCCGAAGAAATTCATGAAGGAATCTCCGAAGGAACTCCTGGAGAAATCTTTGGAGGATTTTTTGGAGGAATCTCCGAAGGCATTCCTGGAAGAATCTTCGATGGAATTTATGGAGAAATTCCCGAATAAATTCCTGACGAAATCCCGGAAGGAATGCATGAAGGAATCTCCGAAGGAACTCCTGGAGGAATTTTGCGGTGGCCTTCTTGAAGGAATTCTCGGAAAAAGTCCTGGAAAAATCATCGAAGAAATTCCAAAAGGAATTAATGGAGGAATCTCCGATTGAATTCTTGGAAAAATCACCAAGAGAATTCTTAGAGAAATCTCCAATGGAATAACTGGAGGAGTCCCCGAAAGAATTCCTGCAGGAACCTCGAAAAAATTCCTGGATGAGTCCACGAAAAAATTCCTGTAGTTATCTCCGGAAGGAATTCCTGGAGGAATCTCCGCAGGAATTCCTGGAGAAATCGCCGAAGAAATTCCTGAAGGAATCCCGGAAGGAATTTATGGAGGAATCTCTATAAGAATTTATGAATGAATACCCGCAGAAATTCCTGGAGGAAATTTGCTGAGAACTTCCTGAAGGAATCATCCGAGGATTTCCTCAAGGAATCCCTGAAGGAATTCCTGGAAAAATCCTTAATGGAATGCCTGGATAAATCTTCGTAGGAATTTCTGGAGAAATTTCCGAAGGAATTCCTGGAGAAATCTTTGGAGGAATTTTAGAAGACATGCTTGGAGGAATCTTGGAAGAAATTCCTGGAAGAATCTACGAACGAATTCCTGAAGGAATCTCCGGAAGAATTCCTTGAGAGATTTTGCAAAGGACTTGCTGAAGGGATCCACCAAGGAATTCCTGGAAGAATCCCTGAAGAAATTCCGGAAGATATCTTTGGATGAATTTCAAAAGACATGCTTGGATGAATCTCCAAAGGAATTCCTGGAGGAACCACCGATGGAACTCATGCAGGAATTTCCGAAAGCATTCCTGGAAGAATCTTCGATGGAATTTGAGGAGCAATCCCCGAATAAATTTCTGAAGGAATCCCGGAAGGGATTGGTGGAGGAATCTCTGAAGGAATTTATGGATGAATCCCCGCAGGAATTCCTGGAGAAATTTTGCGGTGAACTTCCTGAAGAAATCCTCGAAGGAGTTCATGTAGAAATCCCTGAAGGAATTCCTGAGGGACTCTCCGGAGGCGTTCCAGGAGGAATCATTGAAGGAATTCCTGGAAGAATTTGCGAAGGAATTCCTGGAGAACTCTTTGGAGGAATTTTGCGGTGGAGTTCCCGAAAGAATCCTCCCATCAATTCCTAGAGGAATCCCTGAAAGAATTCAAAGAGAAATCTTCGATGAAATTCCTGGAAGAATCTCCGATGGCATTCCTGGAAGAATCTTCGATTGAATTTATGGAGAAATCTCCGATATAATTCCTGAAAACCACCGAGAGAATTCTTGGAGAAATCTCCAATGGAATAACTGGTGGAGTGTTCGAAGGAATTCCTACAGGAACCTCGAAAAAAATCCTGGAGGCATCTCCGAAGGAATTCCTGGAGAAATCGCCGAAGAAGTTCCTGAAGGAATCCCGGAAGGAATTTGTGGAGGAATCTCTTAAAGATTTTCTGGAGAAATTCGCATAAGACGTTTCCCTGAGAAATCCCAATGAATTCCTGGAGGAATCTCAGATGGAATTCCTGAAGACATCTCCGATGGAATTCCTGGAGAAATCTCCGAAGGCATTCCTGGAAGAATCTTCGATGGAATTTATGGAGGAATCCCCGAATAAATTCCTGACGGAATCCCGGAAGGAATTGGTGAAGGAATCTCTGAAGGAATTAATTGATGAATCCCCGCAGGAATTCCTGGAGGAATTTTACGGTGGACTTCCTGAATGAATCCTTGGAGAAATTCCTGGAAAAATCCCCGACGAAATTCCCAAAGGAATTAATGGAGGAATCTCCGATGGAATGCCTGAAGAAACTACCGAGAGAATTCTTGGAGAAATCTCCAATGGAATAACTGGAGGAGTCCCTAAAGGAATTCCTGCAGGAACTTCGAAA
This sequence comes from Aedes albopictus, assembly GCF_035046485.1. Classification (NCBI taxonomy): domain Eukaryota; kingdom Metazoa; phylum Arthropoda; class Insecta; order Diptera; family Culicidae; genus Aedes; species Aedes albopictus. Next base: position 199,570,676 of record NC_085137.1, on the reverse strand, counting down.
AAAATCATTGATGAGTCCACGAAAAAAATTCCTGTAGTAATCTCCGGAAGGAATTCCTGGAGGAATCTCCGAAGGAATTCCTGGAGAAATCGCCGAAGAAATTCCTGAAGGAATCCCGGAAGGGATTTGTGGAGGAATCTCTAAAAGAATTTATGAATGAATACCCGCAGAAATCCCTGGAGGAAATTTGCTGAGAACTTCCTGAAGGAATCCTACGAGGATTTCCTGAAGGAATGCCTGGAAAAATCCTTAAAGGAATGCCTGGAGAAATCTCCGTAGGAATTTGTGGAGAAATTTCCGAAGGAATTCCTGGAGAAATCTTTGGAGGAATTTTAGAAGACATGCTTGGAGGAATCTCAGAAGGAACTCATGGAAGAATCTCCGAACGAATTCCTGGAGGAATCGTCGAAGGAATTCCTGGAGGAATCTCCGAAAGAATTTCTTGAGGAATTTTGCAGAGGACTTCCTGAAGTAATCCACCGAGGAATTCCTGAAAGAATCCCTGAATGCTTGGATGAATCTCCGGAAGCATTCCTGGAGGAATCGCTGGAGGAATTCCTGGAGGAATCCCGGAAGGAATTTGTGGAGAAATCTCTAAAGGAATTTATCGATGAATCCTCGCAGGAATTCCTGGAGGAATTTTGCGGTGGACTTCCTGAAGGAGTCCTCCGTGAAACCCCTGTAGGAATCCATGAAGGATTTCCTGGAAAAATCCTCGAAGGAATTCCTGGAGGAATCTCTGAAGGAATTCCTGGAGGGATCTCCAAAGGCATTCCTGGAAGAATCTTCGATGGAATTTGTGGAGGAATCCCTGAATAAATTCCTGAAGGAATCCCGGAAGGAATTGGTGAAGGAATCTCTGAAGGAATTTATGGATGAATCCCCGCAGGAATTCCTGGAGGAATTTTACGGTGAACTTCCTGAAGAAATTCTCGGAGGAATTCCCTGAAGGAATACCTGAGGGACTCTCCGGAGGTGTTCCTGGAGGAATCTTTGAAGGAATTCCTGGAAGAATTCGCGAAGGAATTCCTGGAGAAATCGTTGGAGGAATTTTGCGGTGGAGTTCCCGAAGGAATCCTCCCAGCAATTCCTGGAGGAATCCCTGAAGTAATTCCTGGAGAAATCTTCGATGGAATTCCCGGAAGAATCTCCGGAGGAGTTTCTGGAGCAATCCCAGATGGAATTTCTGGAGAAAACTTGGAAAGAACTGCAATTCTTTATTTTGAATTTAAAAAAATGGACTACTCACAATACTTACATGTAAAGATATCCGGTAAATTCCGTTTAAAAAATTTAAAAATATTCTCAGTTCAAAGAATCATCATTTAGAACTAAGCCAGCACTCCATTTTTTTAGGTACTCCAACATTTAGGTAACTCACATTATCAAAATTATGTAGATTTCCAAGTTTAAAAAAAATATTCTTATTTCGGGAAATTGTCATTTTGAGCTAAGGAAGTTCTTCAAGCGTCATCAAAATATTTTTTACAACTCTCTTTCAATGATGCCCAATTCCAAAAACTTCAACTCCTTTGATGCAAAGAAATTCAATTAGTTTGAATATCATATAATAAAATATCCATCTATCTACAATGGAATCCCCATCGCGATTTATATTGATATTTTTTATGAAGAAAATAACTTGGTTAGTTTTCTACATTTATCTAATTTATTGCATAAAATAGTAAAAGGAAAATTAGTTGGAGTGAGAATCGAACCCACACTTCATGAAGCGTGCAAAACATTTCCGCCTCAGACACTACTACCACGCTCACTACAGGAAAATCACTCTGGTGGATTATATCAAAAGGGTGTTATTGCTACTCATTGCATTCAAAAAAATCCCATTGATAATTGATGTATTTGACAAATATCCACTATCAATAGTATTGTTTAACAAAAACACTATCTACTTTCTTATCACTTTACTGTCCTCAGCCGATGGGGTTGAGTATTAGAAAATTTACAGTTGGATCAGATATTAGTCAAAATCATTTACGCGTATATGAGATGAGCTGTCTTGTTTTCATGCAAGGTGTTGCGTGGGAATGTTGCACCTCATACGAAGGACGAACTGAGGGGCGGCTGGATGTTTTGCTCGCTCTGCTATTTTTGATTTTTACAAAATATAAAATAATGTTCAACACTTTTTGGAGCAGATAGTTTCAGCTTTCTCATGATAAGTATGCATTTGATTGGCTTTATTGTTTATTCTACAATACTTTAGTAACGGTACCGATTACCTGATGTTATAGTCGATTTATATCATTAGTAGAAAACAAAGATGGTATCATCAAATGAATCATCATCATCATCGTCGTCATTATAATCATTTATCCATAATATTGTATTTACTACCCAAAAATTCTATACTTGGGCAAAAAATATGATTTACCAACTGACTTTCAGGTAGCCCCCAGCATTCACGAAACAAAGCAGAATTGTCGCGCAACATACGGGCGTTACGCTATGGCTGGCGCTCGCTGCTGCCTGTTCGTAAATAAACCCATGGTGGCAAAAGCTGTTGATCAAAATGTTCACAGTTTTAGCCACATTTTGTATGATACCGTTATATTTTTTTGCAGCAGTATCTGACAGTACATTCTAACGAATGTATTCGTCGAAAAAATTTGACTGATTTGTGCGATTTTCATGGTCAAATTCGTGTACTATCTTCATGTATCCCAGCTCACACACACAAACATGCAGCGTTATGGTTGCGAAATTCAAATTCAAATTTGGGAAAATCGTGGAAAATCTTGGGAAAAGCTAATATTACTGACAAATCTCCATGTTATTTCAATAGTTTATACTTTGAAATATTATTGTGAGTCAAAATGTGGAGTGTTCCAACATCCAATTGTTCTATTTTCCTTCACATAGCTGCCCACAGGAATGGCATGAATTTTCCGGGAAAACCAAATCAATTTCCTAAAAAGACTTATCAGTCACTTCCCAAAGACTCGTACTATTCATTTTATGTACAAAAATAGATAGGTCATCGCTTTAGTTTTTTCGTAATCCTTGAGGAAAGCTATTTTTTGCACAGAATTTCCCGACTTCGCTCGCTTCGCCGAAGTATCCTGGAAAAACCAAGGAAAATTTGGGAAAACTTTTTTCCACAATTTGAAGCTAACATGTTCCCTCAGAGCGTGAAATATTTTTAATTGGCCGTTTTTACATTAATTGGCCAGGAAAACGTTCCAAAGTCAGCGTAACGCCATTCCTCCCATACAAATCTGAAACCAAGCAAACCCACGAGACGATGGCCTTAAGTGGCTTTATTGGGATATTATTAAAATTTCGTTGGCTTTCTGATGCAGACGTTGAAAAGGATTCAATAGTGTGCTTCAATTAGAGAAGGAGCTGTATTCAAGCGAGAGTGAAATACAAGTTTAAATCACAAGATCGTATTCTACATGTTTTGAGAAGTATGATGGGTACAGGTAGATATGATGGTATGGTAAGATAAGGTAATAATAAACATGTTGTCATACCTGGGACGATTTGCGGCTTGGCAGTCGCAATTGCAATCAAACGATCAGATATTCTCCTTCATCCGACGATTCGATGTTTATTACATCTTCTTCAGGGAATTAGAAGTGTTAATCGCTTTCGTTCTGAAGCGATTAACACTTCCAATTCCCTGAAGAAGATGTAATACACATCGAAACATCGGATGAAGGAGAATATCTGATCGTTTGATTCGACTGACAAGCCGAAAATCGTCCCAGGTTTCCAGATTCCTCAGTCGATAGCTAGATCCAAATATCACATGTTGTCATATTCAATATTGTTATAAAATTCTTTGAACTGGGGGGACAGCTAGGGTATTATGCTTATTGCAGATTGGATGAGGGAGTCGTGGTCACCAGAACCAAGTCACGGAGGTGATCGCTCTATGGTCAACGTTCTTGAATATTGGTCATAGGACAGAAATCTTAATATGTATTGCGAGCTCTTGGATGCTGGGATAGGACCATTTTGTTGGAAGGAGATTCTCTACCCTTGAAGTGGATTGCGCATTTGCCTAAGTACTTATGGGCCCACACTCCCTTTTGGACCTTCATACAACAAAATTGTGAATATTCTAACTATGTATCCAACATCTTGATCTTGCTATTAGGAGGAACCGTACGACATGGCAAGTCCTGCACTGGTGGTGGCTTTACATCACATCACATCACCAAGTCTTCCTCAGCTGTGTGCTGTGATTGATTTGAAGATATTGTTTTATATATACATATTACTCACGTTTTATAGAACACTTATAATAGAAACGTATAAAAAATGTTTCAATAGAAATCTTTAATGTTTCACCTTAATAACTGTGTTAAATCGTATAGAAAACTAAGTGTAGAAGCTTGGGCCGTAATTCCAAGAAAATTCCGTGATAAACCCACTTTTCTCTTCAACAATATGTAAAGGGAAAAAGTTTCTCTTGTTTTTGTCACTACAACAACTGCCAACTATCAGACAAGAACAAAGTGAACAACGAGAAAAAACATTCCCGACCTGCCTGTTGACTTCGCAGGGCCACGTGGCCCTTGATGTGGTGGTGTCTCTGACTGCAACTGGTTGACAAAAACATTATTCACAGTTGAGTAGAGCGCGACGACGACGACCAAGAGATGAGGTGATGACAAATTATTATAGCACCACCAGTCAAATACCGGACTCGCGGGCGGCGGACCAAACGACAATGTTTTTATGGTGGGGGTGGTGACAGTCAGTGTCAGGGACGTGCTGGATGAAGTGGGCTCTGTGTACCATGTAAAATGGATTTTGGTGGTAATTTTTGGATCATGCAGGAGAGTGCACTCTGAATGAGTTATTGTAGCGTGGATTACTACTGTTCGTAAACTGTAACTGCATCTGTGTAATAATGTATGTGACACAGTGACAAGCATTTGCGGTTGTGTAGTGTTTAAAACAAACAACGCACTGTAAATTCCTACATTACTGTTTGGTACTCAAACCTCCACATTATCGTACATAGAACAGCAAAATGAGAAGTGGATCTCGAACAGTTTATGGAACGTGTAAATTGATGGAATCACTTAAGTGGATATTTGACCCTGCATGATGGAAACATGGTGAACCGTGGAATGATTTGCCAGACCAATTAATTTAATATCCCGTAAAAGGCTCACCCACTGACGATAGTGAAATGCAAATTGAATGCGGTTGGTATGATGATGGCTTCATTACCATAAATTACCAGACGGCGAGCGAAGCTAGTTCGGTGGATCAATCGCATCTAAAGGCAGCCATTAAAGGTGTGAAATGGATTGCAACCTAGGAAGTTATGATACAAAGTAAAATTCTGTCTCGTGAAATGACATTATTTAGCAGTTTCCAGAATGCACACCTTATCCATGTAGAAAACTTGTGAGCTGTAATCTAAATTATCTACTTCTGGGAACTCCAAGCAAAACTCTAGCATCTAGATATGTCATATCAACTCTAAATATTGGACTTGAAGGTTGTAATCTAAGCTACCTACTTCGGATATGAGAACTTTTCTTTCTAACAAAATTTTAGAATCTAGGAATGGCATATTAGGAGTTTTTGGAGGCGAAGTGTACAGGCCGCGTTTTCATTCGGTCGTCGTCGTCTATTTGACTGCTCATCTTCGTACGGGGCGATTTATGATACGATAAATGCAACAAACAACATTTTTTGCGATTTTAGTCAATAGACATTGAAATGTTCGTCACGTCAAGTGTCGGCCCAAGTTCCAAAGCCACGTTGGTTCAAATCACTTTATTTTCTCTTTCGTTAATTTTCGCACTTCGAAAACTATCTGAATGGTTCGTCATCTTCGATGTCGGCATGTGTTTTGTTTTAGTCCAAATGAAAATAAGTGGTTTGATATTAATAGGGTTGCATGAATCACTCCACTTACCAAAGTGAACTCATATCATGCGCCCTTTCCCCTCCCCACTAACAAAAAGTCCTTCCCATGACAGACGTGGAGACGCAGAGGTGATCTCGGTCTTTAGTAAGCAACGCACGTCATAATAACATTCCTTTCCTTCGTCGATGACCGTAAGGACGTGGCCGGCGCCGTTATAGACCTAATAAAGTTTGGAATTCTCGAAGATGCACATTGAGGACGGTAAGCTACTCCCAAGCTCCGTCTGTTGGTTCCTTGTGCAACTTCGATTGTTCTGGTCAATCACGGAGTAGCAACTACGAATAGTACGGTCATCTATGCTCATGCTCATGCTCATTTAGAATCTAGGAATGGCATATTAACTCTAGATATTGATTACAACCCCAATGTCAATAATATTGAGTTTTAAACAACTAAATGGGCATAAACTTGGTTCCAACGTAATGACTCATTTCCTTGTGGATCGCTCATTGAGACACATTTATCACTTGCTTAAACAGTCCGAAGTAGAGACACACTGACTGAGGGTCAACATTAACCTTCAGACAATAATGTGGGTGAAACTACCAACCCCCAGCGCGTACATTCACGCAAGACCCCGTCACCGCTCATTGGTTCATATCGTCCGAAGGATCAGTCGGGATGATGCTGCTGCTGCTTCGACGAAGATAATTTTTATCGCCCGTACTTATCTTGTCTGCCGCCATTTCTATTCTTCCTGCCATGATGGCTGGTTCAAGCTGGGACACACGGGATCCAAGTGGCATTATGGGCAGGACTTAGTGTGTCTGTCTTTTTGCCTCCAGAGGGTCTTGCTCGTGGCGACTCAGTCTTGTGCGGGATATCCCTAGCAATCACCCTGATGATGGTGCGTAGCTTGTCGTTGGTGTTGGCGGGTCCAGAATGGCACGGATTCCTATTTTGCAGACGGCGCACCGAACAAATTGAATCGATGATTAAAAGCCCTCACTTAGGGAAAAGGCTCAGTAGCGCTTGGAGTGATGTGATTGTCGTTTCAAAGATTGTAGGCTTCTCTGCTTTGAAAAATCGAGTCTCCATTGAATAGGAATCAGGCGTACTTAATTCGATGTCCGCTTCGGCGGAAACCAGTCAATGTGACAACTTCTCGATCTTGACGGCTTCAAGAAGTACGATGATTTATTGATATTTTATGGAAGTATTCAATAAATATAAATAAAATGTATTGTAAAATTGTTTTGAGCATGAGCATGAGCATAGATGACCGCACAATTCGTAGTTGCTACTCCGTGATTGACCAGAGCAATCGAAATTGCACAAGGAACCAATGAATAGGGCTTGGGACTAGCTTATTATTCTCAATGTACACAGTTCGAGAGCTCTCAACTTATAATAAGGTCAATAACGGCGCCGGCCACGTCCTTACGGTCATCGAGGATGGGAGGGAATGTTAGTAAGACAAACGTTGTTATAAAGACCGCGAATCGCTACATCTCCACGTTTGTCTCAGGAAGGAACTTTGGTTAGTAGGGTAAGATACATTGTCAGTCCGGGAGTCACCTATGGTTGGTGATATGATTTGACAATGGATCAATATACACAAAACGCCGTTAACAACCGACCACTTTTCGACGCAAAACCCAGCCAAAAAGAAAATTCTATCCTAAAATGTATTGTAAAAGTGTTTTTCATGGAAAAACGCAAGATTAAACGGTTGGACTAGCCACAACTGATCAACAATGTTATGTATAGGGGAAGACGGGGTAAGAAGAACCGCCGGGGTAAGATGGACCACCGGCAGTTCAGTATGATTTTTTTTTTAATTTCACCACAGAGGACAGACATCCAGGCTAGAACAAATTTCATTCAGAATGTTGTGTAAGGATTTGAATCTTCACTTGAGTAAGGCTGCAAACCAATACACGATGACAACACTAACGCCGCCAAACACCATATTGCCACAGTCAGTGGTGAACTGCAACATTTCTAGTGGTGAACCAAATTAGTATGGGAAATCAACCGACTGCAGCGCCACGCTATTGCCACTTGCAGGGATGAGAAATGTACTGGAAAAAACGGTTACCGGCTGTACATTTGACATTTTTCCACACGAACATTATAGGCCCAGCCAAACTCAAACTGTTCGAAAAATAAATGTTGTGGTAATCCAATATAATCCATTATCTGCAACTTTGAATTAGGTCGGTCACCGTTAGTATTCTTTTCACTTGATAAGAATGAATTCAAGAAGAAATATTATACACGTCTTGACACTTCAGATACAAACTTTATTATCCCCAGTTTCTAGACTACTTAGATGTGTAATAGTATCACATCTCCTTTTCTATATATTTTTTTTATTTTTTTACTTCACAATGCAAGATCCCTGATTTAAGTTTTTAGATGAAAATATTTGATACAATTCGCTACACCCAATTAGGTCTAAGTCTTGAATCTGCATTCTTGATTATTTTTCATTATATTTAAAAATCACGGACTTGTAACAGGTGCACAATGGTGTAGAATTACAGAGTATTATGGTATCCGGCTTGTCGATCTCTGGAATACAACTTCATTGCAAGTGTTAAGAATTATGACAATAGAATCGCTTGTTATCATGTCTCGGTATTTTGTTAATATTGTAGTCTATGTCAATCTCCTTTGAATTTAATTCAAATAGTAGTTTGATCTATTTTTGTAGCTTATCATAATTCAGAACTACGAAAGTATCTGCAATAATATCTGAATTCATAAAAAAAACATCAGTGATTGATCAATCATTTGTTTTAAACAGTTACACAACTAAATAGTCCTTGACTTGGTTAAAAGTAATGTAACCGGCTGGTTTACGTTGAATAATAAATTACAAATTAAATTAAAACAATTAGTGAGTATAGTTCACTTCATATTCCAAAAACTATCTAATTCCGTTATTTATCAAATAAGTCGAAAATGTATGAGAAAGGTGAATACATTTTGTAATTGTACATCGATTCTATTTTTTTAAAGCAGCTCCTCGTATCAATTTTACCTTAAAGAACTCGTATGCGTTAGGAATCAGTAGTTGTTGCATAAATAATTTATTCCAGTGTATCCAATTGAACATCATATGAATAATTTACCAAGCAATGCATTTTTTAATTCGAGCCTTCGCTTGATATTGACACTGTTGATGAAATTAGATACATATGTCAATTCATAAATTTATGTACTTTGGTATTTTAAACGCAGTGGCTTAATTTCCCCAACAGGGGAGGAAAAAAATTTTTAATTTGCACTATGCATTTTAATCAATTACTTTTTTTTCAGGGCATTCAATTTGTAATGTCTCAAATATAAATTCTGCCTTTCGTAGTTTTTTTTTTTACAATCGCAGAATATTTAGTTACTTAATGAATTTGCATATTTAAATATTATCTTACAATGTTCATGCATGCTTTGGACAACTATGATGCATGGAGGACTAATTGGTGCAGTCGGGAAAAACGGACTTTCGTTTTTTTTTTTGAATTTACAATTACCTCATGTTAAACGACTCAATTATGAAAAAAAAAAATGAATTGATATTTTGCTTTATATTTTGTTTGTGGTCATGCCAAGACCATTGAAACGAATTTTTCCGGCCGCTTCAATGCAAAAGTATACGTACTTAGTAATTGTAACGTGTACATTACACATGATGCTCACATTGTTTGAGATTATGCTCTTTCAACATAATACAATAGTGGAAGCATGCTGAGAAGGTTAAGACTGCATAGCGCGTCATCAGCATCGACAATAATGTTGGATTTTTCGCTCGAAATTTCAAAGTAATAAAGCAGCGAATATTCGAATGAAAAAGTATCATGCTGTATGCTTATTCACAGTGAGTGTGATGGTACTTTTTCAGTTGCGTGGCTGTAATATTACTCGTTTTTTTTTATTAATTCAAAAACGCAAACAATCATTCAAAAGCAAAAAGTCAATGTTTCGTATGAAAGTTCAGTGATGCATAATTTCTACTCATCATTTTACAACATTCAGTTTAATGCCTTGTTTGCTTGGCTACAAATAGAAATGCCACATAACAATATCACATTACAAAGAATAGAGCCATGATGTTACCAAATGTACAGTCATGATTTTTTTTTTTTTTTTTGAGGGACTTTGTCTATGTGTGTTAACAAATAATGCTGATTGGTGATCATTTTACATGGCAATTTATGTATCAGTGTTTCAAGTGTCTCCAGTTAAGATTCTTATAGAAAACGATTGATACGAATAATCATTCTACACTGAACCATCGAGCCTTCTTTCACTTGATGCTAATTAAATCACAAGATATCTCATTCACCTAACAAGTTTCTATAGCATTGACACAGTTAAGACAACAGTTAAGCTATCTGTTAATTTGGCGGCCATTTTAGTGTTATTTTAATGATCTATTGTCATAGCATACTTCTTTTTATTTTTTTTTAAGTGTATTTTAACAATTTTACACTCTAACATGCTTTTTCTTTCTGGTATTTCTTACATTACCACGACATAGCCTGCTTCTCAACACCGTGTCCTATAAGCACTCCAACAGTTGTTAACTTAGAGCCCAATTGAAAATTTTTGCCTTTGTATGCATTGAAACAGATACCGAAATACTCTTTTCCGATTAAATCAAGAATATCTCCATTACGGAATAAACCTGGACCAAAATGTCATCCTCAGCATGATCTTGTTGAAGTCACGCGGTTTTCTATCACTTGAACATGCTATTATAATTATTTATTTTTTTTTTACCAAGTCTAAAGCAGGTAGACGTAAGAATGTACATGTATTGTGTAGAATTGTAAAATAATATTTTATGTACAGTTGATTCAAAAAAATAGAAACGTGTTGCATGTTTATAAGCTCGTTTGAGCAAATCGAGTGTTCCTATAATTGATGAAACCTAGTGACATCTTGGTTAAATTTCTTAAAATAGTTTAAGTTTAAGTTCAATGTTAGAATCGAAATCACAAGTGTTAGAATACTCCATTCTACTGAATCGTTCGGTCTATTTCTTTTTTTTTTATGCTAGTTCTGATTAATGAAGCTCTCACATTAAATGTTGTCTGTGCCCAAAATGTTTCAAAAACGTGTTTTTTTTTAAGACTTCTGGCGTCCTACACAGTTCTGCTGAATAGCAGATATAAATTAAATACACTTTTTTCAAACCGTTTTTTTATCTAATTTTAAGACATTTTTTTTTAACTACTGATTTGGTAGAATCAACATACAGTATGCTATTATTAATATTATTAAGGAGATTTTCAGCCCGCGGCTGGTTCATCTCTGAGTACAGCATGCTATCGATTTCCTGAGTATAAATCAACAATAACCTACAGCATATTACATTCACAATCAATAGAAGGTTTAAACTGAAACATAAACCTCTAATCATCTTCAATTAAGTAGGCGGTGTAAACAGAATGCTTTCATTGTTATTCTAGCTGTCAATGCCAATCGAACAGCCAAAGCATTTTTTTAGCATTGAATATTTTACAATAATCACATTTTGTAAAATAACCATAGTAACCTATTTTGTAAAGCAATTGTAGTAAACATTCCTTCTTTTTTTTTTAATTGTATGCTTTCCACATGTTTTCTACTGAAGTAGCGGCTACCGTCTTTGGTGCCTGTTTTTTTATGTCATCGCTTAATTTTCTGCGTATTGCAGCGGCTATCGCCTTTTTTCCTGCGTAATGCAGCGGCTATCGCCTTTTTTCCTGCGTATTGCAGCGGCTATCGCCTTTTTTCCTGCGTAATGCAGCGGCTATCGCCTTTTTTCCTGCGTAATGCAGCGGCTATCGCCTTCTCCCTGCGTAATGCAGCGGATATCGACTAATTTTCTGCGTAATGCAGCGGCTATCGCCTTTACCCTGCGTAATGCAGCGGATATCGACTAATTTTCTGCGTAATGCAGCGGCTATCGCCTTTTCCCTGCGTAATGCAGCGGATATCGACTAATTTTCTGCGTAATGCAGCGGCTATCGCCTTTTCCCTGCGTAATGCAGCGGATATCGACTAATATTTGCACTAGCAGTACCTTTTACTCCTTATCTGCCTTCCGTAGCACTCATCACATGTTTTTGTACAGTACATGTACATTCAATCTGGTTTCATTCTGGTCGTTTGACCCGAAAATCATTTTATTACTCTTCATTTTCCTTCTCTACAAATACCTGATATTTGATCCAATTACTCCTCGTCGCCAGATGTGGTAATCCAATATAATCCATTATCTGCAACTTTGAATTAGGTCGGTCACCGTTAGTATTCTTTTCACTTGATAAGAATGAATTCAAGAAGAAATATTATACACGTCTTGACACTTCAGATACAAACTTTATTATCCCCAGTTTCTAGACTACTTAGATGTGTAATAGTATCACAAATGTCATAACATTTTTTTTCCTGCAGCCTTCTTCCTCGAAACGGTTTCCAAGCGCGAGAGCGCCAGTACTCGAGCACAACGACGACAAAAATTTCTGTCTCTCCTGTTTTCGCATTTTTCTGCGTTTCAAACCGCTTCTAGACAAACTTCTTTACATGCATCACAAAGCTAGGAGTGTGCTCTAGCTATTTGTGCAAATCGATTTAAATTATTTATTAAAACAAGTGAGTTATTAGCAGTTGAAAATATTTGACATTTTTCGCAATCACCCGCCTCAGCATGACTGCTCATAAATGTTTTCGTGGGGAAGCGAAAACCATCAAGCGTCTGCTTGACTGCCGTCGGCGCGGCGTCTGATGGTATTAGTGCTGCCGTTGTTTTGTTTTTATTTTGCTGCCAGTATCGATGAACGGGAAAGAGAAAAAAGTATTTTTGCCATCCCTGGCCACTTGTGTTGCCGAAGAAATATTCCTTGCACCAAATTCAGATTGGACTTGGATGTCTGTTCTCTGTGATTCCACCTAGTACTCTGTTCAAGTGCAAGATATTTGACATTTTGAGCCATTGTGTACAATGTTTACATTGAGATTTTCAAAACAAACAAACAACACAAAGATTTTGCTTCATATATATAAAAATGTAGCGGCATACGTGGGACCGCGCATAACTTGCGAACGGAGGGTCCGATTTGGGTCGTCTTAGTTTTGTTCTGTTAGTTTTCACCCAAGGAAGGTTTATGAGCCATAAAACATGGCCAAATCGAGAGTTTTTGAAAATCCATTCTTCATACATTTATAACGGGGACTTGGACTTGGCTAAAGACTTGAAACGTCAAAAAACGCAGTAGGCAAGACACAGTTTGCCGGGGTCAGCTAGTTTGAACTAAATTTGTCGCATATAACCTTAAGGATTTTTATTCGGAAAATCGTTTTCATGAGCATGAGCATAGATGACTGCACAATTCGTAGTTGCTACTCCGTGATTGACCAGAGCAATCGCAATTGCACAAGGAACCAATGGAAGCAAACCGCATTGTTGGTTTGCTCTTATAAAGTCATTGGAGCAATCTTATTAGGTTACGAATAAAATATTGACGCGCACTGAAACGGCAAAAACTAGCATTTGCAAATATCTCACGAAAATGATGATTAAAACGATCAAAGCCTTTGATAACAGAGAGATGTTCCTTCTTTTTATCATCTGCGCCAAAAACTATTGAAAAATATACATAGGTCTTCCAGTAATTCAGCAAGCACTTGAATTTTTATTGCTTCGGCCATACAAAGTGTTAGGCTATTTTGATCAAGATTTCTAATTTATAATTGAGCGATAATATAGCTGCCGTTAGGTTATTGGTGTAATTAATCAAATTTTCAATATAGGTCGCGAAAAGTTAAAAAAGAAACATGTAAATGAAACTGTAACAAAAGAAGCTAAGGGATGAGATTATTTATGTAAATGCAATTCGCTACCGCAAACACGCAGTATCAATTCAAACAAAATTTATGTAACTGCAAAATTCCGCGGAACTTTTTCGAAAATTTCGTTTCGTTTCGAAAAATACCGAGTGCAAATTTCGTTTCGTTTCGAAAAATACCGAGTGCATTCGAATTTCGTATCGATCTCACGAAACAATTTTGAATTTCGTTTCGTTTCGTACCGCATCGTATCATAAATTATATATTTCGTTTCGTTTCGTTTCGCCTTGAAAAAATCCCATACCGCATACTCTTAACTTGCTCTAAATCCTGTAGTTGAGAGTCCTGTATATAGCAATGTATGATGTGGATATTGCTATTTTCAGACATCCAACCGGCAATGTAGGTTCTGCCCAGTCATCACAATAGCGATGACTTGTTTCTGTTACAAAAAAATGACATAAAATTACATGAAACTCAAGAACGAAGCTTCGTAGAAACAAAGTTTTTTAATGAAAAAGAAAGCAAATTTTTTCAGGAATTCATAAAAAAAATATGAACTGGAAAAAGATTTCCACAAAATTTTCCACCGTTGAGAAAATTCATAAGGAAAAGCCGGAAAAACTATATCCGAACTCGCGGAAAATTTTCAAAAAATATATTTGAGAAGGTAATTTTAAAAGCTTTGATCGCTGAAATTTTTGTAATGTACTTTTTTTTTCGTTACTGAGTTATGGCCAATTTTGTGAATATCACCATGTAAACCTATATTATATTGTAATTTTTACCTAAATTTCCCATAACTCAGGAACGAAAAATAAGTGCATTCCAAAAATATCAGCGATAGAAGCTTATAAAATTACCGTCTCAAAAATATTTTTTTTGAAAATTTTCCACAAGCTTGGACATAGTTTTTCCGGCTTTTCTTTATGAATTTTCTCAACGGTGGAAAATTTTGTGGAAAACTTTTACCACTTCATTTTTTTTTAAATCTTCAGAAAATTTGCTTTCGTTTTTATTAAAAAACTTTGTTTCTACGATGCTTCGTTCTTGAGTTATGAATTTTCAAAGAAAAGGCTTTTATGGCACATTTGGACATTTTTCAACAAAATTGACCTCAACTCAAAAACGAAAAAAAAAGTGCATTCCAAATATTTCAGCGATTAAAGATTATAAAATAACCTACTCAAAAGTATTTTTTCGAAAATTTTTCATGAGTTCGGGCATAGTTTTTCCGGCTTTTCTTTACGAATTTTCTCAACTGTGAAAACTTTGTTTCTACGATGCTTTGTTCTTGAGTCATGATAATTCAAAGTAAGTAGTGTCAAGGGAAAACCAAAAATTTCCACCTGAGTTTTCCGGGAAAATAGGCGACCCTGATTTTTTCTCATTTTTTTTGTTCATATATCCATGAGCACTGCCTGTGGAAAAAGTTTCATGAAAATCTGAGACCCTTCGGCCCAAACCCGTACGGTAATAAAAAAAAAATCCCCAAGAGGGTCAGGTGTCAGCCACTCTCGGGGAAAGAGCAACTGACGAAAAATTGCAAGTGCCGAGGCTGGGATCGAACCCATGACCATCCACTTTTGAAGTGAACGTGTGACCGCTACGCCACGGACCCCAACATGTTTCGCCTCTTGCGTTGCGTGATTCCAATCAATTAGTTTATATAACTTCTCACCGATTGATCCCGAAATCAATTCATAGGTTAATCGAATCTCAGGCACAGATTAATTGGATTTTCAATTTTGATTACCGTAGTGGTGTAATGGACAGGATGTCGGCGGTACAACACCAGCATCACCAATGATAATTAATTTAATGGATTGTTTTTTGCTTGGTTTTAATTTTCACCGTGGTTTTCTGAAATCCTCTCAAACAAATTGGCAACAAAAAGCTCGCGCTTGGAGTCAGGCAATACCAGTTAATTTATCAAGCTTTTTAACGCATCACTGATGCTCATTTGCCATTTTTGCGCGATACCAGTGAAGAAAATATCAGATAAGTTAAACTGATGGACACATCAACAAATTCCGAATCCATCAGTATTTCCATTCATCAAGCAACAAAGAATACCATGCAATTCACCAGAAATTTCATGAAGCGTGTTATCTTATCGTTCAATCCTGGTCCGCCATGGGCGTGAACAATGATTGAAATTACACTCCCACAATTGTAGGAAAAAGCAGGCGTCCCAAAAAGAAAAACGGGAAATAATTTCGATTTCCGACACCGGAAAACGGAACGCGAAATTGATTTTGCCCCTTTCTTTTTGCTTCCCAATTTGTGCACCATTTTTTTTCCTTCGCCTAGTGAAAATTCTTTAATAAGCAGCTATAGAATTCTTTAAGCTTGTTCCACCACAATTTTCATTTCATTTACCGAGCAGTGGAAATAAAAGGATAAAAAGCACAGCTGCCCACGAATGACCGGAAGGATATGGACGTTCTTCTTCATTGTCGACAGCTTGAAGGTTTTTGAACCAAACTCAAACCATCTGTGAGAAGAAAAAAAATGTATGCCGAGCCTAGAAGTATTCGCATATTTCCTCATGCATTCACTGATCAGGTGAAATAAGTTTCAGTTAAACTCATTGCCGTGGAGTTCTGAGACCCGGAAAATAAGGGGTCATTCATGAATTACGAGAATAGAGACCGCCGCAATGTTACTCTTCTTACAAATTTTCATAATTCCCCATTCATAATGTCGTAATGTGGATTAGAGAGGGATTCTGAAAGTGACAAATTTGTGTATAACGTAATAAATATTTGTATGAACCATAAGCGTTGGGCAATCGTATGTGGGCGCAACTAAATATAAAATTCTATGAATATCAAAACACATGGACCAAACCGCCAGAGCAAACAACTAGACAGTCGTCACCCCGCATTACATGTGATAAAAGGTAGGATACATATAGCCGCCAAGCGCAAGTATGTTCAACAAGACCATAAGTTTTTTTTTTATAGAATGAGAAAATCTGCAACAGATACCCAAGAGGTGGTTCCTCGGGTGATGTGGGGATCGACCCACTAAAAACTCATTCTCTCTCTTCCTTTCCTTCGCGGTACGCCCGTTAGGGATGACTTCGAGAAGGGGGGGACCGTACATGAGTACACTCTAATAGTAAGCGTTCCACCAGCTACCACCTTAACCCTCTTCGTGCATTAGGGTCATAATGACCCCTAAACGTGCACAAGGTCAGCGTGGTGCGCGCAAGCTAATTAAAGTAACGACTTGTTTCCAGTTCCAGGGTTGTTTATTGAATGTCCGTCATTTTACAAATTATCTCACGTCTAGCCTAAGTCGTCACCTACTATGATTATCTAATCTAACCTTATTTACCACATTTCGGCCATCCTGACTAACCGATGTCCTCATCGGCATTTGGATTATTTGAATTTAGTTCTACTACATTATTAGGAGATAACCATAATTTCATATTCCCTGGTGAACACACTGAATTAAATGGGATGCTAGATACTTGAAACCCATCTATATCCGAAACTACATAACGATCATTTGGTAAAATTTTTTGGATAACAAATGGACCTTTAAATTTTTCCATCAATTTTGAAGACGAAACTGACTTGAGAACAATAAAATCACCTACCTTGTACTCAGTTACATTGTTTCGCTTTTTGTCAAATGCCGATTTATTATATATTTGATTTTTTTGTATGCTCTCCTTTGCCTGGTTCCGTACAGATTGCAAATTAATTCTGTTATTGTTATATTGTTGAAAATTATTCACAAATGCTTCTAAATTATTATCTACAATATTTATATTTTTTTGAAATGATCCAAAAAGCAAAACACTAGGGTAATTTTTTATTGATCTGTTATAAGTGTTATTAATAACCCATTAACGCCCGAATTATGCCACAATCACAGTAGATGCCTGATTTTTTCTGGAGTACCTCAACCCCGTAAGAGAAAGTTATTGCAGTCATTTAAACGGAAATCTACGGTGAAATTTTCGTTTTAATACACAGTGGGGCATATTCACGTGAAACGTTGAAAAAATATTTATTTTTTATTTTTTTTGTGCAGGTAGGGTCTGGGACCATTTGGGCAGGAGCACCTATTTTGGGCACTTGCCTCTCTAACTCAGTCAATTTCAAACCGATTGACTTGAATTTTTGTACATGGCTAGATATAGCGCGTATCTGATCGTGTCTCAAAAATCAAGTCAATCGGTTTGACATTGACTGAGTTATAGCAGCAAGTGCCCAAAATAGGTGCTCCTGCCCAAATGGTCCCAGACCCTACCTTATTTCTCTGAGCTATGTAAATCTATTATAGATGACTGATCATAGTTGCTATTCTCCTAATAAAAAAGTTACAGTTTGAAATGTTCCAGAAATGGATTACATTAGTAATAACTAAAATAATCTGCTAGTAGCTTAACAATGGATAGTTTTCAACAGTTTTTAGGCATTTTAATATGCATCATTTTAATAATTTCTCTATATAATGGGTTGATATTCGGCATTCTAGTAGTATATCCTGCCCACCGCATCCTTCACACACCGTTATCTAGTACAGAGCGAAAGATTACCTTAGCACTCGTCATTCGAAAACTCCAAATATTTGCAATTGTTCTTTGAGCTTGGTTTATGTTTCATTTTTATAAAGTACCACCTTATAAGCGTTCTGCTCATCTCATTCTCCTGCGCAGAGCTATGGAAAATCATGAACGAAAACGGCTTTCCTAGGAAGCTGACTAGACTGATAAATAAAAGCAACGATGGAGGGTGTGCAAAACTGCGTAAGGGTTTCGGGTGAACTATCCAGTTCATTCGAATCTCGCCAGGGACTGCGACAAGGTGACGGGCTCTAATGCCTACTCTTCATCATTGCTCTGGAAGGTGTGATGCGACGAGCCTGGCTCAACAGCCGGGGATCGATTTTCACAAAATCCGTTCAATTTGTGTGCTTTACGGACGACATGGACATTATCGCCAGAACATTTGGAACGGTGGCAGAGCTGTACACTCGCCTGAAACGCGAAGCAGCGAAGGTCGGACTGGTTGTGAATGCCTCAAAAACAAAGTACATGCTGGTAGGCGGAACCGAAAACGACCGGATCCGTCTGGGTAGTAATGTTACGATAGACGGGGATACTTTCGAGGTGGTGGAGGAATTCGTCTACCTCGGATCCTTACTGACGGCTGACAACAACGTGAGCCGTGAAATTCGGAGGCGCATCATCAGCGGAAGTCGGGCCTACTACGGGCTCCAGAAGAAACTGCGGTCGAAAAAGATTCACCCACGCACCAAATGCACCATGTACAAAACGCTAATACGACCGGTGGTCCTCTACGGACACGAGACATGGACCATGCTCGAGGAGGACCTGCAAGCACTCGGAGTTTTTGAGCGACGCGTGTTAAGGACGATCTTCGGCGGGGTGCAGGAAAACAGTGTGTGGCGGAGAAGGATGAAACAACGAGCTCGCTGCACTTCACGGCGAACCCAGCATCGAGAAGGTGGCCAAAGCCGGAAGGATATGATGGGCAGGGCATGTTGCAAGAACGCCGGACAACATGTCTGCAAAGTTGGTATTCGCGACAGATCCGGTTGGCACAAGAAGGTGTGGAGCGCAGAGAGCACAATGGGCGGATCAGATGGAGCGTGACTTGGCGAGCATTGAGCGTGACCGAGGATGGAGAACGGCAGCCACGAACCGTGTATTATGGAGAAAAATTGTTGATTCAGTTTTATCTTGAACTTGTTGTTATACTAAATAAATGAATGAAATGAATCAACATCTCATTCTCATCTATCTCAGCTTCTTCCGAAGCTCACAGTGGAAACAATTTCCACTGATGATGCGTGATCGTATTTTACGGATAACTCGTAATTTACAGCTGTGGTTATATGGACCAGAGTCCTTTATGTAGTTCTATTCTCGAGATACACAAGTTCAAAATTTCTAAGAATCATTGAAGCCCCCTAACGGGAATCTACAGCTATTTTGCATGAAGCCGACCAATCAGTAAGTCGGCTCCAGAAGCACGTTCGACCCAAACGAATGTCTTTGCGATGAGAGCCATATGAACCTGAGTAAGGATAACAAATTGATAGCACATAGCAGGTAATCGAAAATTATCGAAAGTTGATAACTAATTATACTATACTATATTTTGTTCAGTATTATATTTAGTGAAATGAGACGACTGTTTGGTACCTAGCTGGTTTTGTTATCAATCAGTAGCCATGTAGTTCTATTTCATCGTAAAAACTACTTTATCAATATTTTTTCAGAATTTTTAGAGCCCACTTGCGCCACCTAGTGGATAAACCTACAATCAACTAGTTCACTATTAGATAGCTCTTGATGTCCTGATCGACCTTGTCGAAGTCAAAATTCTTCTATGTAGTCTGATTCACGAGATACAGAAGTTCAGAATATTTAGAGCTCACAAGCGCCACCTAACGGATAAACCCAGAACAAACTTGTTCACTATCCGTTAGCCCTTGATGTACTGATCAACTTTGCCGACGACGAAATTCTACTATGTAGCCTGATTTTCGAGATACAGAATTTCAGAATTTGTAGGGCTCACTAGCGCCACCTAGCGGAAAAACCTAAAATGAACTAGTTAACTATCCATTAGCCCTTGTTGTTCTGATAAACTTTACTGAAGACTAAATTTTTCTATGAAGCCTGATTTTCGAGATTCAGCAGCTAAGAATTTTTAAAACTCACTAGCGCTACCTAGTGGAAAAACTTTTAACCAACTAGCTCATTATCGGATAGATTGTAATGCTCTGATCGACCTTCCTGAAGACGAAATTTTTCTATGCAGTCTGATTTTCGAGATCCAGAAGTTTTTGGGGCTCACTAGCACCCACAGGGCCCACTTGCGCCACCTAACGGATAAACCTATAACCAACTAGTTAACTATCGGATAGCTCTTGATGTCCTGATCAACTTTGCCGAAGAGAAAATATGTCTATGTACTCTGGTTGTTGAGAAACAGAAGTGGATAAACCTAGAACCAACTAGTTCAGTGCCCCCAAAACTAACCTAGCAAGTAAGTCAAAAGTATGAAATTGTTAAAAAAAAAGTTTCAAATGAATTCGGCTCCGTTATGCCAAATGGCGCATGAGCCTCAAATAAATGATTAAGTAAAAAAAAAAACTAGTTCAGTATCGGATCGCTCATGATGTCCTTATCGACTTTGTCGAAGACGAAATTTTGACATTCTTCTATGTAGTCTGATTCTCGAGATACAGAAGTTCAGAATTTTTAGAGCCCACTTGCGCCACCTAGCGGACAAAAATACAATCAACTAGCTCACTATAGGATAGCTGTTGATGTCCTGATCAAGATTGCCGAAGGCAGAATACTTCTATGTAGTCGGATTCTCGGGATACAGAGGTTTAAATTTTTTAGGACTCACTGGCGCCACCTAACGGATAAATCTAGAACCAACTAGTTCACTATCGGATAGCTATTGATGTCCTAATCAACCGACGAAGTTCTTCTATGTAGTCGGATTCTCAAGATACAGAGATTTTTTTAGGACTCACTAGCGCCACCTCACGAATAAACCTAGAACCAACTAGTTCACTATCGGATAGATCTTGATGTCCTGATCAACTTTGCCGAAGACAAAATGTTTATATGTACTCTGGTTGTTGAGAAACAGAAGTTAAGAATTTCTATGACTCGCTAGCGCCACCTAGTGGATAAAACTAGAACCAATTAGTTTAGTATCGGTTAGCTCTTGATGGCCTGATCGACCTTGTTGAAGACGAGATTTTGAAATTCTTCTATGTAGTCTGATTCTCAAGATAAAAAAATTCAGATTTTTTTGAGTCCACTTGCGCCACCTAGCGGACAAACCTACAATCAACTAGTTCACTATCGAAAAGCTGTTGATGTCCTGATCAAATTTGCCGTAGACGAAATTTTTCTATTTAGTCGGATTCTCGAAATACAGAGGTTGAATTTTTTTAGGACTCACAAGCGCCACCTAACGGATAAATCTAGAACCAACTAGTTCACTATCGGATAGCTATTCATGTCCTGATCAACCTTGCCGAAGACAAAATTCTTCTATGTAGTCGGATTCTCGAGATATAGAGGTTTTAATTTTTAAGGACTCACTAACGCCACCTAACGGATAAACCTAGAACGTACTAGTTCACTATCGGATAGCTATTGATGTCCGGATCAACCTTGCCGAAGACAAAATTCTTCTGTGTAATCGGATTCTCGAGATACAGAGGTTTAATTTTTTTAGGACTCACTAGCGCCACCTAACGAATAAATCTAGAACCAACTAGTTCACTATAGGATAGCTCTTGATGTTCTGATCAACCTTGCCGAAGACGAAATTCTTCTATGTAGTCGGATTCTCGCGATACAGAGTTTTAATTTTTTTAGGACTCACTAGCGCCACCTAGCGGATAAATCTAGAACCAACTAGTTCACTATCGGATAGCTCTTGATGTCCTGATCAACTTTGCTGAATATATTTTTTTTCTATGTAGGGTATGTGTTCCATCATTAATCTCACGCTCCCATATTCATCCTATTCGAAAACAAGCGATTACGGCACCGATTGATTCGTTCTTTTTGTTTTCATGGGTGCTCACTTCTAACAAAAAATACAAAAATAAGAAACGAAACTAACAGCGCTTCAATCCCTTGTTTTTCGTAGAATAAAAATGGGAGCCACATGCTTAACAAGGGAACCAATACCCTAGTCTGATTCTCAAGATACGAAGGCGACAGTATTAGCAACAGTATTAGCAATGGTTGTTGACGAAACACCTGTCAAAGCACAATGTTTTGTGATCACTAGTGCCACCTACTGGAGCGAATACGTACTAAATTACGTACTATCGAAGAGTCCTTGATCTTCTCAACAACTTTGCTGAAGATACCAGTTTTCCAAAATGCTTCATTTCTCCGCAGTTATCGCAAAAGTTACTGATCTATAAATAGATCACTGGGCGTTCGAGGCATCTGATCTATAAATAGATCACTGGGCGGAAATGGGTTAAATATATATTCCATTCTGTTCAATAGTTGATTCCATTTAAGACCAGTATCATTAATTAGTTTTGCGAGCATAGGGGTCAATGTTCTATTCACACGCTCTGCTTGTCCATTCGCTTCTGGAGTGTATGCTGCAGTTTTTATGTGTTCAATGCAATTGTTTTTAACATACATTTCAAACTTTGCTGAAGAAAAGCAAGAACCTCTGTCTGTTATTATTCTGCTTGGTTTACTATAGTAGCTGATATAATTTGACAGATGTCTTATTACTTCATCTGTATTTGTAGTTTTTGTTGGATAAAACTTAACAAATTTAGTAAATCCATCAACAACAACTAGAATATGCTTGAACCTTCCACTCGAAGATAGTTGAATAGGACCATAATGGTCCAAATGAATTGTATTGAATGGTTCACAGCCTTTATCAATATTTTTTAGAAACCCTTCTTTTTTACCTTCTTTTGAACTATAGAAAATGCAGCTTAAACAATTTGAAATATATTTTTTGACGATTTTCTTCATGTTTGAGAACCAGTAATGCTTTTTTATTTCTATCATTGTTTTATCTATTCCAATATGACCATTTTTGTCATGGCAAATTCGGATTATATTGTCAATCATTGAATTGGGTATCACTAACAATAATTTATTATCATCCTTTCTAAAAAGAATTCCATTTTTCAATTCAAAGTTAGGAAAAGTACTGTTTTCTAGATATTGTTTAATATTTTTCAACTTTTCATCTTGCTCTTGAGCCAAAATCACATTTCTTTCAATATCTTCGGTGTCTAATAAATTAATGTCTACTGTTTTAACATCTTGCAGTTTTTCATTAGCCTTACACATATTTTGCCTACTCAGAGCATCTACATGTCTCATTCGTACTTCATCCCTATACTCCAAAGTGTAATCATAGTTTTCCAAAAACAATGCCAATCTACTTATTTTTGAATTAATTTCCTTTTTTATCAAAGTCTGCGCCAATGCATTACAATCTGTGTATAATTTAAATTTCATGCCAGATAAATAAACATGGAAACGTTTAATTGCATTAACTACTGCCAGAGTTTCCAATTCAAAGCTGTGTAATTTTGACTCAAAACTATCTGTATTTTTACTGTAGTAACTAACCGGATGGAAGTTGTTGTCTTCTTGTTTTTGTAATAAAATTGCTCCAAATCCATATGAGCTTGCATCGCAATGCAGTTGAGTTTCAGCATGTGGATTAAAAATGCACAAAATTGGTGCTGTTATTAATCTTTGTTTAAGTGTTTCAAAAGCGTCTAACTGATCGTTACTGAAGGTAAATACTGAATCTTTTTTTAATAAGTTGTACAATGGTCTTGCAATAGTAGCAAAATTCTTAATAAATTTTCTAAAATAACTCGTCAATCCTAAAAATCTTTGGACATCTTTCACATTTTTTGGAACAGGAAAATTAGATACAGCTTCAATGTGAGACTTGTTTGGTCGTCTACCATACTTATTAATTGTGTAGCCTAAATAATCTATTTCTTCATATAAAAACTTACATTTTTCCAAATTCAACTCTAAAAGATTGTTGTTCAAAATTTTGAGAACAATTTGCAATGTTTCCAAATGTTCCTCGAAAGTATCAGAAAATATAATAATATCATCTATATATACACAAATCTTACCTTCCTCTATCAAATCTTTAAATATCATATTTATAAATCTTTGAAACACTGCAGGAGCATTACAAAGCCCAAAAGGTACACGTAAATATTCATACTGGCCAGATGGAGTGACAAACGATGTGAACTTAGTGCACTCAGGAGCAATTTTGATTTGATGAAATCCAGATTTTAAATCTAATACTGAAAACATTTTTTAATTTCTTAATTTTTCCAAAATATCCTCAATTAATGGTAATGGATAGTTGTCTCGATGAGTGTCTTTATTTAATTTACGATAATCAACGCACATTCTAATATTGCCATCTTTTTTCGGAATTAATACAATGGGACTGGCAAATGGAGAATCACTTTCTTTAATAATGTTATCGCGCAAAAGTTCTTTAATTTTATCATTAACTTTGATTTTATCGGCATGTGACAATTTTCTAGGTTTAAAATGAAACTGAGTACCAGTTTTCAAATTAATTTTCATATCATAATTAGTTTCAGCCTCTACAGGTTTGTCAGAATACAAATAACATCTTTTTAAAACATCCAAAAACTTTACAAATTGATCATTACTTACATTTCCAACAATTTCCGAAATTTTTGATTCATCGACCGCGTTAATGGGTTTTATTTGCTCATCAAGCTGCCTAGCATCCAATTTTTCAATTACAGGAGTTCTTGAAATGCTTATACGGTTTCTCTCAATAATCGTTTGAACCCCCGGTTGCATTATTAAATCTCGTCCAATAATGGCATCATATGACGACAGGGTTGAATCAGGAACGACCAAAAAGTGTACCTTGAAAAGAGTTTTTTGAATAATAACATTAGTACTAAATTTTCCTAAAATGGTCAGTCGTGTTCCTCCGATACCCTTGTATATTTTACTTTTGTCAAAATCATCAATTTTTTCATTTTTTACATATTTAGGGGGTATCAGTGAAACAGGACTTCCCGTATCGAATAAAGCTTTTAAAGTCTGGTTAATGGCATTGATTTGCAAATCTACAAGTCCGTTATTTTCTTTGTCCAAACTACGTCCAAGTCTTTTTTCAACAGCTCCAATCCGTGTTTCTCTCTGGTATGTTTGATCCTTCCTCTAATAGTTTCTTATCGTTTGACATCTAGCGGCAATATGTCCTGGCTGACGACAGTTATAACAGATGACGGGGAGTGGTGTAGTTGAATTCTGCTGAATCTTGATGAACCTGAAGGCATTTCTCATATCAGCAACTCTTGAAAAGTTTCGAATCCTTGCTTGGTTTCGCAACTGCATATCCGGAATTCCTTCGATAAGATAATCAATTAACGTTGACTCGTTGAGCTGTAGTGGAGACGCCAGAATTTGTTTTTCGCTACAGTATTCTCCAAAGGATTCACCAAAATACCATTTTCTTGATTCCAACTGTCTGTTCAATTCCATTGAACTTCTTTCCGCCGAAAAAACTTCTCTCAATTTCCTAAACATTTCCTGAAGATCCATTGACATCAAATTCGTCTGCGACATGAACCAGTTTTCCGCCCTTCCTTTCAAATGCTTCAATACAATGAGCTTCATAATATCATCATCGATCTTGAAAATAACTTTCATTTGTTGAGCCATGTTCACAAAAAGTTCAACATTTTCTCTGCTGGTTCCCGAATAATCCGGCAATAGAAAAAATATTTCATTCAAATTGAAAATCCGATTCGATCCTTCTCCGGAAAATGGTTGAAATCTCTCATCACGTTCAGTTTGTGAAAAATGCTTTGAACCATCCTTCTCTTTCGCTCGACAATCGCATCTGCTGGTTGAAGATTCATCCAGTGATATTTGAACTCCAGAATTATTTCCTTCGGTTGGATTCTGCTGATTCGCAAAAGGAAGTCGACTTCCGAAATTTTCCGAACCGTTAGCTTCCGAAGGCTCCTGGTTTCTCATGAACATCCTGGGTTTTGTTATCCCACTTCTGAACTAAAGTAACGACTTGTTTCCAGTTCAAGGGTTGTTTATTGAATGTCCGTCATTTTACAAATTATCTCACGTCTAGCCTAAGTCGTCACCTACTATGATTATCTAATCTAACCTTATTTACCACACTAATGCACGAAGAAGGTTAAGTTGTTCACTCTCTCCTGGAGGCTCGGGTCCTGGCTAGTACCTAGACTACCCGTTGAACTCAAGCTCCTGGCTGGGGAAGGGGGGCCAACTCAACTAGCTGTTGTTCGGCTCGCCATTTACTCTGTAGTTCAAGTACGACTCGAGAAACCGTGGAAGTAACGAAGTCCCACTTGTCCGCCCCCATACACATCCTTTCAACAATAATGTTGTCAGGCGTGATATGTATCTCTACCGCATACCTCCTGCATACTCGACCTTTACTCCACGAAACGTGGACATTTAAAGAGCACATGGTCCGCGGTCTCGTCGCAGTCTGCACACTCATCCGGACATGCGGGGGAGCCTTTTTTTTTTTCCCCTTCTAAACCATAGGGGGATAAATCTGCTCATCAGACACCCTAACAGGAAGGTTAGGGTAGTGTGGGGATGAGGCCGTCTTCTACAATGCCGGTAGAAGCCAGGACTACTCTCTCCTCGACCCACTAAAACACATTCCTATGGTCGCCAAACCCTACGTCTCTCCGGAACCACCAAGAAGGTATTGCTTCAGAGAGGGGCTAGTGCATATCGCACCCCCAAGGTTAGCTGCCGTAGCCTAGCAGCAACGAACATCGATGACTCGCACTGGAGAGTCCATCACGATAGCATGCTGGCGCTTAGCCAGTTTCCCGAGTGGTCCTCGCCACTCCCTTTGTCCACGGAAGGCGGGCAGGGTCAACCCCGCCCGCGCCCTACTGCTGAGCGGACATCAAGAACTAATGCCCACATGCAACCCGATCTGACCTGCTGAAGGCAAGGGTATCACTACCCTTCAGGCCTTATCAGCTGCATCCGTAGGTTGCAGACAACAGGGTCTCACCTACCCCGACCCTTGCCGGGGACCCCTTTCCAACCGCGGGCTCAGATCCAACCCAGTAGACCGACGCCACGACAGCACCGCTACCGGGACTTCCTCTCCGCGGCCACTTAATCGCTGTAAGGGTCGATCTCGACCGCAGGGCACCGGTATGACCTACGAAGCCGACTTCGAACCCCTGGACCACCTCTTGTACTGCATCTGGACTAGCCATTCTCCGAGTCCACGCGCCACCTCCTTTGTAGCTCCCAGACGATATCGGTGATAGCCGTTGAAACGGCATTCCAGCTAATCTCATCCCTACACATCCTCTGGACCAAGTTGTCCGGAGTTGTGTCCTCCCCGCATGTGGCAAGCATGCGGTCACGCATTGTGCGAAAACGCGGGCACACGAACAAAACGTGTTCCGCCGTTTCCTCTAAACCATTGCACACTGGGCATTCGGGAGAATCCGCATGCCCGAAACGGTGTAGATACTGTCGGAAGCAACCATGACCTGTAAGGACCTGTGTCAGGTGGAATGAAACTTCCCCATGGCGCCTATTAATCCAACTATCTACCCTCGGTATCAACCTATGGGTCCACCTTCCTTTGGTGGAACTGTCCCACGCGCGCTGCCATTTGACCATAGAGGCCATCCTGACAGTCTTGCGTATGCCTCTTGTGCCGCGCATTTCGAAGCACTCCATATCCTCACTGATAAGAATGCTGATGGGCACCATACCAGTAATGACACAGAGAGCGTCGTGTGACACGGTACGGTACGCGCTTGCAACCCTCAGACACATAAGCCTGTAAGTACTTTCCAGCTTCCGTCGGTAGCATTCAGTACTTAGCGCGGTACCCCACGCCGGGCCGCCATACCTAAGTATGGACGTAGCAACACTAGCCAGAAGCTTGCGCTTACTGGCGTACACCGCTGAGCTATTGGACATCATCCGGGACAGTGCCGCAATAGCTGTGGAGGCTCTTTTACAGGCATAATCGACGTGGCTACCGAAGGTAAGCTTATCGTCGATCATCACGCCCAAGTGCTTGACAGAGCGCTTCGACAGGATAGTGCACTCTCCTACACTGATCTCCGTCTGCTGCGCCGACTGCATGTTGTTCACAACCGTCACCTCTGTCTTGTGGTGAGCCAGCTCCAGTTTTCTGGACCGCATCCACGCCTCCACAACCTTGATCGAGTGGTCGGTAGTCAACTTCACCTCCTCGATCGTTTCACCGTAGACTTCGAGCGTAATATCGTCGGCAAATCCGACAATCACCACTCCCACTGGGTACTCTAACCTCAACACCTCGTCGTACATGACATTCCATAACACCGGACCCAGGATGGAACCTTGCGGGACTCCTGAGGTTATGTGAAAGCACTTCCGACCCACCTCCGTGTCGTATACTAGTACGCGATTCTGGAAGTAGCTTCCGAGAATCTTGTACAAGTACTCCGGTATCCCCAGACGCAAGAGCGCATCAGCAATAGCAGCCCAACTGGCGCTATTAAATGCATTCCTTACATCCAGAGTCACTACCCCGCAAAAGCGAATTCCCCTCCTCTTAGGCTCGAGTGCTTTCTCGGCGGTTTTTGTAACCGACAAGATAGCGTCTACGGTGGACCTCCCCTTCCGGAAGCCATACTGGTTGCTCGAGAGACCATTTACGCCCTCAGTGAACTTCAACATTCTATTGAGGATGATCTTTTCGAGCACCTTCCCCGCCGTGTCAATCAAGCATATTGGTCTATATGCCGACGGGTCTCCGGGTGGTTTCCCCGCCTTTGGCAATAGTACCAGGCTCTGCCTCTTCCAAGCTTCTGGGAAAACTCCCTCGTCCAGGCATTTCTGCATAGCAGACCTGAACATCTCGGGAGCTTCTGCAATAGCTACTTTTAAGGCCAGGTTCGGAACTCCGTCCGGACCTGGGGCCTTACCTACGCTAAGGGACTTAGCTATCCCCGCAAGTTCCACATCGGTGACCCTTTCCTCATCGCCAGCCCCAGTCCCCGGCTGTCCTACGAAAGGAGGCCAAGGACTAGGATCATGACGCGGAAAAAGTCCTCCAATGATCCCCTCCAACATCTCTGGAGATTGCTCTGTAGGAGCCATCACACCTCTCGTCTTGGCCATAACGATCCTGTAGGCATCACCCCACGGGGTCGTATTGGCACTCTGACAGAGACCCTCAAAGCAGGCCTTCTTGCTTGCTCTTATCTCGGTCTTGAGCGCGGCTTTTGCAGCGGCGAACACCACCCGCCGTTCGTTTCGCTCTTCCTCTGATCGTGCTCGCTGCATCCGCCGCCTAGCCCGTAGACAGGCGCGGCGCAGGTCCGCAATCGCGTCGGTCCACCAGTAAGCCGGTGGCCTCCCATTTCTAGGGTGGACTCTCCTAGGCATGGTCGCATCACACGCACGTGAGAGCACCGCTACCAGCTCGTCGCCGTCTAAACCGAGTAAGTTTCGCTCACGGCGGAGCGCTTCCCTAAATACCTCTTCGTCGAAGTATGATGTCTTCCACCTACGAGGGCTTGGCCTTGGCCTAGCCGCCTCTTCTTCTATCCGCTGTCTGCTGTTGTTGTAGTCGATACTGTAGCGAACCGCCAGGTGGTCGCTGTGAGTGTAGCCATCATCTACTCTCCAGTTCGAACTACTTGTTAGGCCAGGACTACAAAAGGTCACGTCAATAATTGACTCCGCTCCATTTCGACTATAGGTACTCTTGGTACCGACGTTAGCCAAGTCGACATCTAAGATGGCCAGTGTTTCTAGCAGGATCTGACCCCGCTGGTTCGTGAAACGGCTTCCCCATTCCACAGCCCAGGCATTAAAGTCACCCGCTATTACCACCGGCCTTCGCCCTGTTAGCACGGTCGTTAAGCGGTCCAGCATTTGCGTGAACCGCTCGATCGGCCACCGCGGAGGCGCATAACAGCTACAGAAGAAGACCCCGTTTACTTTGGCGACCACGAAGCCCTCATAGGTAGTAGACACCAACTCCTGCACGGGGTATTTACCCGTCGTCCATATCGCCGCCATTTTCCTGGTCCCATCCGAGGCCCAGTTGCCGTTGCCGGCGGGTACTCGGTATGGGTCCGAAATGATGGCGATATCCGTCTCCCACTCAGAAACCGCCTGACAAAGCAGTTGCTGAGCCGCATCACAGTGGTTCAGGTTCAGCTGCGTTACCTGCACTGTGATTTGTTGCTCACTGCGGCTTTCTTAAAGGCCGGGCACCCTGGACCACCCATCGCATGTCTGTTTTTCGAGGTTTTCCCGGTACAGATCATGCAGATGGGCGGACTCGTGCAGCTTTGGGCCTTATGACCTTCAGCGCCGCATCGCCTACACAGTTTGCGCCTGTCGGGGCCTTTGCAGTCCCACGACTTGTGTCCTGGTTCCAGACACCTGAAGCAAACCTCAGGTGGCTCGTGGAATGTCAGGTGACAAACACACCAGCCCACCTTAATACTCCCTACTTTAACGGACTTTTTAACATCCGCCACAGGTAGCTGAACCAGAGCTATCTGTGTCCCTGCTGGCCCCTTCCGCAGCCTGACGGCTGTGGCGGCCACCTGAACATCGCACTGTTGCCGCAGTGCCGTGACGAGCTCTTCCGCTTCGGTGATCTCGTCTAGGTCTTTGACCTTCAGAGTCGCCTCATGCGTAAGAGCCCTCACCTCCACTCCATCTCCAAGGACCTCTTCTGCCAGCCTCTTGTAGGCGGCGCCCTTGTGATCCTTCTGGCGCTTAAGCTCCAGGATCATTTCGCCCGTACGAGTACGTCTGATACTGCGTACGTCGGCTCCAAGACCCTCGAGCTTGGCGTCGCACCTCATCGCCTTCAAGACGTCCGAGTATTACGACTGTTCGGTCTTGATGACGATAGCGTCACCTTTTTCGCGCCTGGCACCTGCCTTCCTACGCCTTGGCTTGGCGTCCTTCACTTCTACCTGCGGATTCACCTTCTTCTTCTTCTTCCGCTCTACCTTTGTCCAAGGAGGGTCTTCTCCTTGGACCGCCCTGCTCTGTGGCTGCTGAGGGCCCACCATTGGTCGCAACCCCTTGTTCCCATCAATCCGGGACGGGCCGGCCTTTTCAGGCCCACCCTTCCCAGTTTTCCGGGAACCCTGGCTGGGGTCCGACTTTCCGGCATAACCACCGGCTTTCGGGGTTATTATGCGCCTGGCCTTGCGGGCACCGCCAGATAGCTCCTCACCTGACGGCTGCCTCGCCCGCTTCTGCGAATGCTTGTCACGTTTGTCACGAGCATTCGCTTCCACACTCTTCGGACTACCCGCGAAAGAGAAGGCCTCCGTTTGCGTAAACTTAGACGCTTTCTCCTTTGCGGGTTCCGCCGCTGCCACAGCCAGCACCGCGACCGCGTGCTCCTGCTTGGCCTCATCGACTGACGCTCTAAGCCGAAGCAAGGCCGTTTTCAGGTCCTTACTTATATTCGACTTAGTTGTCGCGAAGTCAATAATTTTGCCAAGCTGCTGCTCAGCTACCTCCAATGC
This sequence comes from Aedes albopictus, assembly GCF_035046485.1. Taxonomy (NCBI): domain Eukaryota; kingdom Metazoa; phylum Arthropoda; class Insecta; order Diptera; family Culicidae; genus Aedes; species Aedes albopictus. Next base: position 199,538,842 of record NC_085137.1, on the reverse strand, counting down.
GGGCCGTCCTTTTCCTGCTACTTGGCTGATGGCCCTCAGCAACCACGCTCCGTCCATAACCTCCGCCGGCTGGCTTGCCGTGGAGTGGACAGGAGCTCCCACGCTTGAGCTGCGTAAGCAGCCTCCAGCACCTGACTCCTCGCTTCTCCTTGTTGGAGACCGCATCAACCCGCTTCTTGCGAAGGGGTTGATCGCACCACTACTACCTGTTGCACTTGTTTTAGAATTTTGTTTACTCATATTTGATTCCCACGAGTCGCACGAGAAATAATGTCCACCACGCCAGAGCTCTGCATTAACGCGGTAAGGGACAGCTTACTGTGGGGGGTGCCCAGGTGCCCCACAGGCTCCGTTAAAGATCGAGCATCTTTTTCACCCCCTCGATCACTCATTCCTCGGCACGGGTCGCTTGACACCTTGAATTGGGGTTAGTAGTCCTATTCTTAGTCGGCAACTACGCGGCTGACTCGCAAGCGGGGGGGGGTGCGTCAGGCCCCAGGACATCCGTCCCTGCTGCCCCTGCTGCGGGGGAGCCTGCGTGTCCGAATCTGTGCAGATACCACCTAAAGCACCCATGGCCTGGCAGAAATTGAGTCAAGTGAAAATTCACCTCGCCATGGGGCCTGCTCGTCCACTTGGACACGCTCGGTATGAGCCTGTGTGTCCATCTACCCTTGCTGGAGGAATCCCATTCGCTCTGCCACTTCAGCATAGACGAGGTTCTGGCGATACGCCTCGCGCCTCTTATGCCGCGTCGCTCGAAGCATTCTTCATCCTCTGCCACCACTAAAGTTATGGGCATCATGCCCGCTAGCACACATACCGCGTCCTTTGAGACCGTGCGGTATGCGCTCACCACCCTAAGGCACATCAGCCTGTGGGTACTCTCAAGTCGCTTCACGTTTCGATTAACCACTAGCGCCTTCGACCATGCAGCGGCGCCATACCGTAGTATGGAGACCACTACTGCCGCGAGCAGCTTACGCTTACTCGAGACTATTGCCGAGCTGTTTGACATGGGCGAAACTACGGATTTTTTCCAGGGGGTGCACCACAAACAAATATTCATTAGTTTATCCATTCATCATTCATCGCCCCATATCTCACAGCAATTCATTTAAATTCTAGGGGGTGCCTGGCACCCCCGGCACCCCCAGTAGTTTCGCCTATGCTGTTTGACATTATCTTTGACAATGCCATTATCGCCATGCTTGCCCTTTTGCAGGCATATTCTACGTGGCTTCCGAATTTCAGCTTATCGTCGATCATGACCCCCAATTGCTTCAGTGAGCGCTTAGAGTTGATCGTGCATCCACCTGTGGTGACCACTGCCTGCTGTTCAGACTTGCGGTTGTTTACCACCACCACCGTTTTGTGGTGCGCGAGTGCCAAATGTCTCGACCTCATCCAATCCTCCACTAGGTATGCCAATTGCGTGAGTTGCTGTCAGTTCCACTTCCTCTATCGACCATAAGTTTGATTTTCGGTTGGTGTAGGATATTTTTGGATAAAAGTCGACGATGGGGGAGGGGGGGGGGGGTTCCGAGATGGCCAAAAATAAGTCTACGTAGTTTATGGACAGCGCCTTACGTAGTTTGTGGTCAGCGCCTATATATTGGGGTACTGATGATTTCATGGCAAAGCGAAACTTTTTTAAGAAGCCTTTTATTATTGTATCACATAAAACGAAAAAAAACGAGAGAATAATCAATAATTCTAACAAAAATTATGAATGTCGTTGTGAAAGAATTCCAAGATAGAACATTTCTATTGAAAATGAATTCTACAGATTCTTCAGGAATTCTGCCACGAATCACTTCAGGAATTTCTTCATTGATTTTTCCAGAAATTTATCTAGGGATTTGTCCATGGATCCATGGAATTCCTTCCGGATGCCTTCAAGGATTTCCTTAAATTCCTCCAGGTATTCCTCAAGAAGTACCTCCAGGGATTCTTCCCTCCTGTAATTCATACAAGGATTATTCCAGGAATTTATTCAGGAATTTCTCCAAGGAATCATTAACGAATTCCTCAAATATGTTTTTCCCAAATTCCTTAAAAAATCCTCCAAAAATTCCTCCAGCCATTCCTACAGGAGTTCCTCAAAGACATCTTCAAAAGTTTCTCCAAAATACCTTCAAAGGATTACTCCAGAAATTCCCCCATTAGTTCCTCCAAGATGTCCTCAAGGAGTTTCTACCGAAAATCCTCTAGTATTCCACCAGGAATTCCTCAAGGAATTTCTCCAAAGATTCATCCAGGGATTCCTCCAGGAATTTCTTCACGAATACCTCTAGCGAATCATTCATGAATTCCTCCAAGAATTTCTTCCCAATTTCCTCCTGGAATTCCTCCAGAGATTCTTTCAGGAGTTCTTCCAGACATAGTTCCAGAAGTTCCTTCAGGAATTCCTCCAGAAAATCCAGAAATTCTCAGGAATTGCTCCAGAAATAATTCCACGAATTCCTACAGAGATTTCTTCTGGGATTCTTCAAAGAATTTCTCCAGAAAGTCTTTCAAGGATTCATTTAGAAACGCCTCCAAGGATTCTCCAGAGATTCAGCTTGTAATTTATTCACGGATTCTTTCAAGAATTTCCTCTAGGATTACACCATCTCCAGGAATTTTCCTGCGTTTCCTGCATGAGTTCTTCCAAAAATTCCTCCTGGAATGCATTCACGGATTCCTCCATGAATTCCAAGGATTCCAGAAATGCCACAAGGGATTCTTCCTGAAATTTCCAAGGGATACCGCCAGGAATTCCTCCTGAATATACCTACATGGATAAGGAATCCATGTAGGTATATTCAGGAGGAATTCCTGGCGGTATCCCCTTCCAGGAATTCCTCCAGAAATTTCTCCAGATCTTCATCCAGGAATTCCTCCAGAGATTTCTCCAGGAATCCATCGAGAAATTCTTCCATTGATTCATCCAAGAATTCTTTCAGAGATTCCTCCAGGGGCTCATCTTGTAACCCCTCCAGGGATTCATCGAGGGATTCTTCCACGGATTCCTTCAGGAATTTATTCAGGAGTTCCATCAGGGATTTCTCCAGGAATATTCCAGAGCTTCCTCCAGGTATTCTTCAAGGATCCCTTAAGGAATACCTCTGTGATTCTTTCAGGGATTCTTCCTGAAAATCTTCCAGGAATTCCTCCTGGAATGCCTCCACCCACAGATTCCTCTAGAAATGTCTCTCCCGAAACTCCTTCAGGGATTTCTCCTGAAAATTCTCTCGGAATACCTCCAGTAGATTCTTCTGGAATCCTTCCAGTAATTTCTCCACGGATTCCCTCAGGAAGTCCACCACGGGTTTCTCAACGGATTCCTCCATAAATTCCTCCAGGAGTTCTTCTAAGGATTCCCCCAGAAATTCCTCCAGAGATTCCTGGTGTAATTCCTCCTGAAATTCCTCCGATAATTTCATCAGAAATTCCTCTAGGAATTCCTTCAAGAATTCCTCCAAGAACTCCTCCAGAAGTTTATCCAGATATTCCTCCAGGAATTCCTCCAGGGACTCATAAGAGATTCCTTCTGAAAATCTTTCAATAACTTCTCCAGGAAATCCTCCAGCAATTTATCCAGGAATTCTTTCATGCACTCCTCCAAGAATTCCTTCATGGAATCCTTCAGTAATTTCTCCAAAGATTCCTCTTGTAATCCCCCAGGGATTCATGGTGAAATGTCTTCAGGAATTTTTCCAGGAATATTCCAGAGGGATTTCCCCAGGAAGTCTTACAGAGATACCGTGAGGGATTCCTCTTGAAATCTCGAGAATTTCCTCCGAAAAATCCTCCAGGAGTGCCTGCAGAAATTCATTCAGTAGTTCCTCCACTAGTTCCTCCAGTAAATTCTCCAGGAATTCTTCGGAACTTCCTCTAGCAACTCTTTCAGAAATTCATCCAAAAGTTCCTCCAAGAATTCTTCTACGGTTTGCTCCACAAAATCCTCCACGGGTTCTCGACGAATACCTCCAGAAACTCCTCCAGAAATTTCTCCAGAAATTTCTCCAGGAATACCTGCACGGATTCCTCCGAAAATTATTCCAATGATTCTCACAGGAATGCCTTCAGGGATTGCACCAGAAATTCCTTCTGAAACTCTGGCAGGGATTCTAACCAGGGATGTCATTTATACAGATTTATCTGCATTATACAGATTTTGTTTTACATGAAATACAGATCTTTTAGCTAGAGGGGCCATTTTACTTTTGTATGAGATACAGATTTTTTCCCAAATTTTGTATGGGATACAGATTTTTTAAAAGAGTGATACAGATTTTTCCAAAAATCATCTGGCATCCCTGATTCCGACAGGGATTCCTCCAGAAATTTCTCAATAAATTCCTCCATATTTTTCCAGGAAAACTTCTAGAAGCTCCTAAAGGAGTTCTTCCACGGATTCAATCAGGCAATCCTCCAAGGATTCGTTTCGAAATGCCTTCAGGACCACCTCCAGGAATCCCTCCAGGGATTCCTCCTGAAATTCCTTCAGGGATTTATCCTAATAGTCCACCACGGGCTCGTCCTGGAATTACTTTAGCAATTTATCCAGCAACTCCTTGAAGACTTTCCTCCAGGAAATTTAACAGAAATTCCTCCAAGAATTCTTCCAAGCATTCCGTTAGTAATATCTCCAAGGATTCCCTCTGAAACTCTTCCAGGGATTTTTGTTGAAATGCCTCCACGGATTTCTACAGAATTCCTCCAGAATTTTCTCCAGGGATTCGTCAATGAACTCCTCCATGAAATCCTCCAGTAAATACTCCAAATATTCCTTCAGAAATTCCTCTAGGAATTCCTCTTTGTATTTTTCCAGAAAACCCTCAAAGGATTTCTTTGGGATTCCTCCTGTAATTCCTCTAGGGATTTATCCTGGAATTCCCCAGGTTTTTGAAATTAGAAGATGTTGCATGATGTCAATATGCTGCATTTGATGGCATCTAATTTAATGAGTCTCAATATGGTGCATAGGATGCTATTAACCCTCGAGCAGGTGCATTTTTCAACAAACTCCAGAAAGAATCCGTGAAAAAATTTCTTGAGGTTTTAAAGGACAAATTCTGGAGAAATTTATAAAAAATACATAGAGCAACAACCAAATCCTTGAAGGAAATCCCGCTGAAAACATTGAAAAAAAATGTAGTATTACTTGGAGGAATCGCTGAAAAAAATTTGGATACATATTTTACGGACTTTCCAGTGGAATTCATGAAGATATTCCTTGAAAAATCTCTGGAGGAGCTCAAAAATACCTGTACATATTTCTGAAGGAATCCCTGGAAAATTTTCCGTAGAACAGGCTTGAGGAATCTCTGATAAAAATGTCTAAAGAATTTGTGAACGATTTTTTAGAAGATTTACTTTGCAAAAAAAAAATCCCGGAAGAATTTTTGGAACAATATCTAGAGATATTTCTGAATTAATCCCTGGAGGATTTTCTAAAGAATCAGAGGAAGATTTTCGGAGTTTCCGGAGAAATCTATGAAAAACTTTTTACGGGAATCTTTGGTGAAATTTCTGAATAAATTCTTGAAGAAGAATCTAAGGAAATCCCTGAAGAATTGTATTACAGAACGCCTGAAAGAATTTCTGAAGCTACAACTGGAGAAATTTCTGAAGGAACCACTGGTTGAGTTTCTGAAAGCATCCTTGGAAAATTTTATGAAGTAATTCTAGGAATCCGTGGATGATTTTTCGAAAGAATTCATGAATAAATTCCTAAAGGTATACTAGAAACAATTTATTAATGATCTTAACCCTTCAGCGCGCGCGCTGTTGTAAAAAGTACAACACTACCTAAAAAACCTCGCTCTTCGTATACAGCGCGTGCGTGGTGCAGTTTTGGTTGCTTGATGGCGCGCGTCCAGAAAGGTTAAGAATAATCAATTAATTTATTGCCGTTTTCCGGTTATACCAGTTGGTTAGTATGTCTTAAATTAACGTTAAAACTAGAAAATTTGATGGCAAAGTGCGTTTAAGTGACATATATTTATGAAGTCTCGATTTCGGAAGGTTATCTTAAGGACATAGTTAATGGGGTTACAAAATGGCAGCGAGTATGGCCGCCACTCTCTCTCTTATACCTCCCTCCCCTCACCCTAGTCATCGAGTAGCGCGGAAGTAAGCGAACAAATCCTCAAAATTATACGTGCTTACCTTCTCAAAATGCACTTAGGTTGCTACTGGTGGTAGACAACTACATTTTTCGTCCATTGGGAAGTACTGCTTTGCATTTTTCACAACCTTTTCACGATTTCGTGCCAAAATGTAGCACACACTGCACTTTTTTTTCTTCGACAAGTGCGTCCCACCTTTTTAAGATCATTTTTTATCAGTCTTTCAAACAACACAGCACTGTAATAATTTGATCGATTACGCGAAATTGTCCTCACTTTCGCCTGACCTACCGTTTATCGCGAAAAACTTACGCGTTTTCCACTTTTGTGGTCGAAAACCCGGATCAATTTACAATCCTTAGAGAATTTTCTAAAGTAATCCTTGGAAGAAGTTTTAAAGAAATCCCTGGAATAATTCATGAATGAAGCTTTTGCAGGATTCACAATGAATCTTTGTTGAGTTGTTTCAAAGAATCCATGAAAAAAATTGGAGGAAATTTGAAAAAAAAAAATCCTGCGGAACTCTACATCTCCGATTTTCTGTACGAATCGCTGAAGGAACTATCCATGTAAGAGTTTTCAAAAGAGTTTCTTGGGAAATTTTCAAAAGAACTCACGAAGGGATTCTGAAGCATTTTGTAGCAATCTTCTTACAGAACATCTGTAGAGGAACCCTTGAAGGTTTCGCCAAACGAATTGATGGAAGAGCTATTGATGAAATCTAGGGATAGTTTTCAAAAGGAGTCCATTGAGAATCCTGTAGAGGATTTCTTCAAGATTTTCTAAAAGAATTCCTTGTGAAATTTTTGTAGAAATTCCTTAACGAACTTCTTAAGGAATCCTTGTGGAAAATTTGTGAATGAAATCTTGGAATGTTATTTGAAAGAATCCTTGAAGGATTTCCTGAGGGAATTTTGGGAGAAACCCTTGGAGAAGTTTGCGGAGGAGTTTTGTGGTAGATTTTCTGAAAAATCATCGGATACATTTCTGAAGGAATTTCTAATGCAATAACTGCAGAAGTTTTTTCATAATACCGCAAAGGAATTTCTGGGGAAATTTATAGAGGGATCATTTGATGATTTTTTTCTAAAAAAATATTATGATAAATGATTAAGTATAAATTTTTGAAGAAATGTGATAAAGAATTTAAAAGGGTTTTACGTTGTGAAAGACGTTACGACACGCAGAAGAAAAATTTGAATATATATAAAAACGAAAGGTTCAACTAAACTTTCATTTGTTCTCATTGGAGCGTTTTTTCAGCACAAAGCTGACTCGTTCCCGTCTATAGAAAATGAATTAATTTTCCCACCTTTGTAGTTTCTTTTCCCGACAATTCTATCTTTCCACAGACACCACTTAATTCTGTCCTCTGCGGCGAACCGAAGAAAAAAAAACAATCCCATTGGACGGCTCATTTCCACCGCCTTAACCGAGACCCGAACGAAACGCCGACGGCAACGACTTCTTCTGCGGTGAAAATTTATGGTAAAATATGCTGACCGAACAGCAGTTTCACTGACCGGAAGCAAATGGCAAACTTCCACCGAAGAGATATGTACCTATCACCTTGCAGCAGGCAGCACACTTTGCTTCCCATTTTTTTTCTTTATGCAGACTTTTCATATCTTACTACGGCGAGAACACAAATTGGCAGAAACTTTTTTCTGGTTTTCACATAGGTATACCAAATTGCACAATTTTGGCTAGTCGTCAAGTGTTCTTCCTTACATGTGTGTACCTAAAAGTAGGAAGCCTTCCATGTCCCTTCAGGCGTCAGGGCCTTCATACGGGACCCGTCAGTTTTGATTTGCATAATTTCCACATGAAGCTAAATGAATGGCTTCTTGAAAGTGCTCCAATTTCGTAGATTCCATGCGGTACCTTGCCAAGTCGTGCAGAAACAAAAACACAAGGTCGGCAGGAATCGATAAATATTGTTCGGGGAACAGGGATGAAGGGTCTGTTTTTTGCGATGGCGTCTTCACGGAATTATGGAAACCTCTAGCCCTAGCCGGGCTTGGATTGTGGAGGAGCTTCCACTGGAAGGTGCAACCCAAATGTAGTGGAGGATTCGCCAAAAGATATGGAAATGTTTTTGTTCCTCAATGATCATCGTGTCTATGTCAGCACGAATGACATGCAATGCAATGTTACCATTTCCGTTTGCAACAAGCGGAACGGTAAATAATTCAAAATTGAATTTATTTTCTTGTTTACTAGCATAATAAATACGATTGCTCGCTTCACCTAACTAGGTGTTCTTGAAAAACAATGTTGGCAATGCTTATATAGTATGTTTGTTTTAGAGCATCTGTGAATGAGTGTATTTTAATGAAATTATGAAGCCACGTCAATTTGAACAGTCCTGAAAGATATTCTAAAAGGGATTTCTGGATTCCTTAAGGATCCTCGAAGAAATCCTTCGGGATTTTTCGGCGGAGAGATTCCTAAAGTAGTTTGGATATTTTTTCCGGGATTTGTTTAATGATTTTCTTGTAGAGTTGTTTGTAAGTTTTCGAACATTTTTTGGAGGATAATGAGTAAGAATTCCTGAAAGATGTTCTGAAGGAAATTCTGGATAATTTCCTGTATAATAGCGCAAAATTTCTCGTGGGAATTTTCTAAATGATTTATTGTAGAATATCCTGGAATAATATACAAAAGATTCATTGGAAAATATCCTTTGAAAATTCCCGGAGAGTGAACATAATAGAGGATTGATGGAAGGATATTCTAAAAGATTTCCGGAGGATGAATTCCTGAAGGAGTTTTTGAAAATTGTTTGGAGGACTAGCTGAAGCATATATTTCCGAATTACCTAGCGGAGTTACTGGGCCATTTTTGGAGGAATTTCTGTAGGATATTTTGGGGAATTCTTGGAGGATATCCTGGAGGAATTTCTTTAGGATCCGGTTGGATTCCCTTGAGAACGTCTGTTGTAAGAGGGCAAGAGTGTGCTGTCACCGGGCTGTTAGCAGCGTCACGCAGTACTTGGGTTTAGCGCAGCTTTAAACTGCACTAAGATTTATTTATTAGAATATGACGTTTGCCTACAATTATACTGTGACTAACACTTTCGATGTACTGGCGGAGTTTTTACAGTCTCCTTTCCCGACACAATAATTGGATTAGCTTTAGTTGCAATCAAAGTATCGTTAGCTAATCTAGAACCAGTGTCGAAAAAATTCAGCACAATGATGTTCAATTCGTGTGAAAACGAGCACAAATAAACAAACACAGTTGCCCATAGACACGAGGCCGAGAATGAACATGACAAAGAGAGACGAGACAATGAAAGCGGCGTCTTGTGGTGTCATCCACTGTAATTGAAGTTCAGTTCAGCTGAACTTCAGCTCGATGAATTCGAATATGAATTGAAATTGATTTATTATGGTTTAGGCATACAAATACCGATATGTTACCTTAATTCAATGCATTATAGTTACTTTTGGTGAGTGATGCAAAACAACTGCATTTTTTGCTTCTGCATCGTGCTTAACTAAAAATAATCAGTTGAAATTGAAAATACTGACTTTGAGTATCAGTAGGTGATTGAAGTTCAGCAGACAGCGGTCAAAAGAATTTCGAAAGCATACATTTCTGAGAATGCCGGGTTGTCAAGACGACTATCAAAACAAAAACAAATCAACGACGCTGGCGCCGCTGGGCGTCGGTGCAGACGACCGTATTTTGACAATTGTCGTCACTGTCTAGAACTATTTGCATGATTACCTTTACCTAGCACTTTACCTAATTGAATAAGGTAATAGTAGTCCACGACTTCAATATGTAGAACTCTAGCTTGCAGATTCTAACTTATTTTATAGAAATGCGATTTCAATTAGTATTTCATTACCAACTAGTGTAACAAATTCTAGAACTCACTGTTTGATGAAGGGTTAATGTATCCTCTTGGTCAATATCATACAAGATGATCGGCATGATGATCTGAATGATTTTTTCAAGATTCTGCAGAGGATGGATTCCAGACAGAAACCCAGAATTTTTTTTAAAAGGATCGTTTTGATTTTTTTAGGGGATTCTCAAATGGATTGTTATGATTTCCTGGCGGGATTTGTTAACATTTCTGTTACATACTTTGAAAGAATCCCCGAAGGATACCCTGAAGAGTTTTCTGGAGAATCCTGTAGGGTTTCTTGAGACAATTGAGAAAGTTTAAGAGTATTTCCCACAGCAATTTTTTCAAGGATTTGCTGAAGGATATCCAAAAAATCCAACAGATTTTTTTGTTCGGTAGGATTCACATTAAGATATTATGGAAAATTTCCTGTAGGAATTTTGTGAAGCATCTCCTGATTGAATTTTCTGTTCAACATCTTAAATAAATACCTGGAGGATTCTTTGAAGAACATTCTTGGAGGATATCCTGGCGGAGCTCTTGAAGTTAATCCTTAAAAATTATCTCTAGGATGTTCCGAATTCTAGTCAATTTTCGCGAAAGAAGACTGGGATTTCTTTAGTTTCTCATGTGTTTCCTCGGAAGCTTACCCAAAAATTCACGAGATATTTCTTCAGAAATTTCTCCAGTGATACCTTCAGGTAATCTTCTAGGGAGTTTTTAAGAAACATAAGTGCCTTCCGAGATTTCTATGAGAAATTTTCAAGAATACTTCTATTGGTTCCTTTAGAAAACCCTTAGTTTCCTTTAGAATTTTCTCCAAAGTTTTGTAAAGATTAGTCCAAAAATTCATTTAGGATTTTTTTTTAAATAAAATACTCCCTGGTTTCCTTCAGATATTGCTTCAGGGATTCCATTACAAAATCCTCCAGAAATTCCTTTCGGAAAGTCTTCCACTGATATTTTTTTTTAAGTTCTTTGGAACATCTTCAATGGATCGCTTCAGAGTCTTCTCTAGAATTTCCTTCAGAATCCTCCAAACTATCCTCAAAGCTTCTCCTCAAAAACTTCTCTAGAAAAGCTTCCTTAGGTTTCCTTAAAACCTCCATTTTTTTTAATCCGTACGAGAACCTCTCAGGAAATCGTCTATGGATTCCGTCAGAAATGCTTTCAGATACTCTTAAAGAAAATTAAAGGTTCTTCTAGGATTTCCTGAAAAAAATTTCCTCGGATTAATTGAAAAAAAAACTGACAAAAAATACTTCAGAAATTCTTCAGGGACTCTTGTTCTTAAAAAAACTCCCAGGAGATTTCTTCAAAATTTTGTCTAAGGATTTCAAGTCCAAGTAAATCTTATAAGGCTTTCATCAAAAATTTATCCATGGATTCCTTCACAAATTACCTCATGAATCCGGTTTTATAATCTATCAAGGATTGTTTCAGAAACATCTCCTGCAAGGATTGTTTTAGAAATTCTTTCGGAAGTTTTCTAATAATCTTTTCTAGTTGTTTCTTCAGAAAGTTTTCCACTTATTCTTCTTCTTCTGTATGGCTCGACGTTACCACTGGAACTTGGCCTTCTCCAACTTAGTGTTCTTTGAGGCAAGCACAATGATACACTATGCCCAGGGATTCGAGAAAAATTTCCCGACCGGAACGGGAACCCGAGCAGAGAAGAATATCAAATTAATAACTACAAAATCACATAACCTGTTTTTATATCTCGTTTTGTTATTATTAACTTATCGATGCATTACTTTGTCATAACATGTTTTGCTGGTCACTCTTATTTTGTTATGATCAAGCTATTGATATACACCCATTAAACCACATTTGAATAATATGTTGTGTTATGGAGCAAATTTAATTATTATTGTATTACTGAGAGTGTACAATTGTTTGTTTAAATTTGTCATTACATTGAAATATCACAGTTTGCTATTGAAACGATTTCCAAATTCGTTGTTATCAAGTTGTTGTTGATCTAACAAAATATGTAATTAAATTGATCTTTCAGGATCATATTTTTGTTATGATATTTGTTATTTTGCCGCTTATGACAGGTAAGTTTATAACATAATATGCTATGTTAATAACATCAAAATAACTGTTTGCATTGTTCAGTTATTTTGCCAAAATAACGCATTTTGTTATGCGGTTGTTATACTCTTCTGCTCGGGAATCGATCCCGCCGTCTCCGGATTGGCGATCCATAGCCTTAACCGCTAGGCTAACTGAAGACCTCAGTTTTCCACTTATTGCTTCTGAAATTCGATTAGCCATTTCTTCAGTTCAGCTTAGATGTGATCAGAAATTGCTCTAGGGATTCCTGCAGGGGCTCATACAGAGATTTCTTCAGGACTTTCTCCGGATGTTCCTCCTTGATTTTTTCCGGCATTTCTTCTATGTAGAACTACAATGATTCCTCCACGGTTTTTATTTCAGGAAATTAGTGTGAAAACATTTCCTAGGAATTTCTTCCAGAAATATTTAAGTGTTTTTTTTTCTTAACTTTATACATTTATTTCCAGAAATTTCTTAAATGTTTTGAGGATTTCATCGAGAATTTCTTCAAGAATATTTTTTTTATAAATCCTACAAGGATTGCTACGGAAATTCTTTCCAGAGTTTTTTCAAGAAATCTTTAAAAAAAATGCAAAATGCCTAAAAGTTTTCTTTTAGAAATTGCTCTTGACGTTTCATCAGTAATATCTTCTAGGACTTCTTTAAAGATTTTTGTTGAACTTGTTCAGATATTTCTCCTGGGATTGTTCACAAATTCTTCCAAAAATTGCACACATATTAGTAGAGTAAGAGATTGGGATTATAAAATAAAAAATGTAAAATATTGCTCCAAACAAATATAGTGTCGTACGAATTAAGTATCAACATTATCGAAGTAAAAAAATAAGAAGTTCCCATTTCTATGTTGCGAAATCGCCCAATGCTACACTGTCCGAGCGACTGTCAAAGTCGCAATATCGACTGTCGACTTATCATTGCAAACGATGAGTCGAGCTGTGAGCTGAGCAGATCAGTTGATAGACTATTGTAGACACGATTGGAGGTGTTTGAGCTACAGAGCAGCAGACCCAGCTTCGCCTAGAAAAGGCAAATACTTCCCCCGCTCGGAGCTTCGAATAGCAGCAGCCGAATATAAAATGCCGTACAACAGTTGGCTCGCAGTGAGGTTTAGAAGAGTTTCCTCACTGCGGCTTCTGTGTACGAGAAATAATCTGCTGCGGTCACGACAATATTATTGAAGAATTCTTCAAAAAATCCCTGGAAGACTCTTCAAAAATCTTGAAAAATTCTTCAAAAATGCTAATGAATAGATTCTAGAGTAAGTTTTGCAGCACATGTTGGAAGAATTTATGAAAAAAAAACTGAAATACAAATAAATGCTTCAATACTTGGGATTTGCGCTAACGTCAGAAGCTCGACAACACTAATAAGGGGCTATCCATAAACCACGTGGTCATGAGGGGGGGGGGGGGGGGGGGTGGGTTCGGCCAATGACCATTTTGTATGGACGAATAAAAAAATTTGTATGGACTAATGACCACGCGGGGGGGGGGGGGTTTGAGAAGTCCCATAAAAATGACCACGTGGTTTATAGACAGCCCCTAAGACGCGAGACAGGGCACACCACTTATTATCCTTACAAAAAAATGCCCGGAAAATTCCTGACTAAATGGAGTAATACCTGAAGTAACCTCTGTATAAACTATAGTAAGAATTTCTGAAAAATCTGAATTTTTAATGGAAAATCTTAGAGGAATTTTCGAAAGAATCTCCAAATCTTTGCGAAAAAAAAGTCTCCTCAAATTCCTGAAGAAACATCTATAGAAATTCACAGAAAATTCTTCAAAAAATCTGACCAATTTTTCTGGCGGCATTCTACAAGAAATGTTTGATGAAATACAAGTAGGAATACAAGCATGATCTTCGCGTAGCAATCATTGAAGGAAATTTCTGTAGAATCCCGTCAAGTATTTCAGGAAGAATTTTGGAAGGAATTTCTGGGGAGACCCGTGTAGGGTAAAACACTAGAATTAGCCCCCTCCTCAAATTCTGCAAGAATCTTTTTTCTGGAAACAATCCAGAAAGTTTTTGTATGATCCTAAAAGAGTCCCCAAAAGAATTTTTGTTGGTGTCCCTGGAGGAATTCCTGCAAGTTCTGTTCGCGATGATTACAGAAAAAAATCGTGAAATAATAAAGCATGGGAGGGGGTTTCTCGGAGTATTATTTATTAAACGGATACATTGAGTAACCAGCTCTGATTTACCATGACAACACTGGTATATTTGCCGAGTATCAGGATTTCAACATATAGCAGCCTGAATTAAGGATTTAATGAAGAATGAATATTTCAGCGGATGCCCTTACAGAATATTTGGAAGATTTCTTGCAGAGATTTCTACGAGATGTCTCTAAGATATTTCCTAAGGACTTATGGCAGATTGCCTAAAAATTTTTTTGAACAATTTCCTGAAAGATTTTCTAGAGGTATTCCCAGAGGTATTTCTATTTTTAAGCACCTCTTAAGGTTGTTTTTGTAGGATGTCATGGCGTAATTCTGGAAGATTGCCAGTATTAATTTTTGTTGGATTTACCTGTAAAGCCAGACATAAGAAGAGCCTTGGATCATTCTATACAGGGTTCCATGAATCATTTCCTTAAACATTTCCAAGCGGAATTCTCATAAAACATCCTGGAGCAATTTTAGAGAACTCCCAGTGCCTAGAGAATATCTTAAATGTATTCCGGCGGGATTTCTTAAAGCTTAAAGCAAAATTGTGGTCATTCAAACTGCAATAAAACCTAACATGTAGTTTTTAAAGTATTGTGTGAAAGAATTACTGGATGAGTCCTAGGAAGGATTCCTTAAAAATGTCCTTGGAGGAACTTCTGTAAGAATTTTATTAAATTTGTTTTGGAGGATTTCTTATTGGAAATCCTGGAAAATTTTCTCCTTCCCTTTCTCGTCGGAACTACTGAAGGATTCGCTAAAAATTGTCATTCAGAGTTTCTTGGAAGACATCAGGAATGACTTGATAGAGAAATTTCCGGTGATTTTGAACAATTACTTGAAGGAATACCAGGTTAATTTCTTGGAGGATTTCTTGAAAAATAACTTTAAGTAATTCATAGCACATTTTGTGGTAAAAAAAACCTGGGGATTTTCCAGTATATTTGCGATTATTTTCTGCTAGATTTTATTGAAAATTTCGTAAAAAAATCCTGAACTATTTGTGTGAAGAATTTGCTTAAGGTGAAACTGGAAGCATTTCCTCACTTTTTACTCAATGATTTTTTAAAAAAATAATGAAGCATTATTTTTGAAAACGGTCTCCGTGCACAGTTAGAGGAATGATCAAGGTATCACCTGGAATTTTTTAACTTGTGGAAAATGATTATCAGTTTTCAAAAACCATTTTTGAACAAAATTGTGGTGACTTTTTTTCAGCCAAATTTTTACTTTGCGCAGCAATATCTCGCAAAGTTTACATGAAAAGCCCTTTTTTGAGTCCCGTCCAAAGATAGGAAATTTCAAGAGGAAGATTTTTGTCGAAGGCATAATTAGTGTAAAATGTCATTTTCCACATCAAAACCATTTTAATTTCAATTGAACAACATCAATTTTCATGCGCTTGCATGTGTGAGTAAGCAACGGACCAGCAGCAGCGGAACGGCTGAGCAAGTCAAACCAGTTTTGTTGGTTGTCGCACAAAGCGGAGACCGAAAAAAACACACGGGAAGGTGGCATCTCGGGTGGGATAATTGAATGAAATTCTACTGCTAGCGTAAAGCAGTGGCATTTTGCTGAAGCATGATCGTAACTTTCTCTTTGTGCGATGTAGTTTACTCTGTGAAAGATATGTTTTGGAAATAATAAAATACATCATCAAATGATGATGCGCATGTTCTTGACTAATGGCATAATCGTTGATTCAATGGACATAAACGATACATATTAGAGAAGTGAAGTGTAACAAGGTCAATAAAAATGTTTGCATATGTTTTTAGCATTGTCGAGAGTGAACATATTCGTAGGTCAGCCGCTGCTGATTGCATGTGAATTTGTTGATTATTCAATCAACTTTTATCAACCAGTTTAAAAGTTATGTGCGTTGTGGAGTGAGTATTTGTGGATATTTTTCGTATTTTTCAAATGGTATATCTGAAAATTCATAACTTGTGAATGTCTTCGCTACTTTGGATAAATGTTTCACTACTTGCTATCGCAAATGCTACAATGTAGTAACTAAAATATTCATATTCTAGTGAATCTGCACGAAACATAAATGTAGTAGCTAATAATAAATTATAATTTTCTGTGAGGGGCCGTTCATAAAAATGGATATAAACTAGACCTACACTGGTGCTATAACCACTTTTTTTGTTTAATAATTTTAATATCTTTACTTGTAATAATTGATTATTTTAAACTGTTCATCTTGTAGAGCATCTTTTGTTTTGATAAATAAAATTCATTTGACACTTCTAGTACCGCTACTGACGCTGGGCGAAACAAACAAGATGTTAATCCCACGAACAGTCGCTAGTTATTCTATTTTCATAAACTACGTTAGACCAAATGGATTCATATTTGAGTTTTGTGCCTTCAAGTCAAAGTTTTTGTAAATAGTGTAACTTTGGGTATTATCGGCAGGTTTGTTCTCTTCGTCATGGGGGTTTTGTCGGCCAAATTGCGTGAAACGGTCATATAATTCAGCTTGGTTGGGAATGATTAGAAGCCAACTCTGATAAAAAAAACCCAGGACGAAGACAACAAAACTGAAGAAATAGTGTAAGTTTCCCCATATCATGACTTTTGGAATCAATATAAATTTCTAGAGCGCATATGAGAATAGAAATATTTCTGAAATAATAAATATCAAAATAAATTGAACTAACGTAAGTATTGAATTGAGAGAAACCAGACAGGATAATGGAGTTTCAAGAATGCAGCTGCAGATTTTGAAGGAAAATTATGATTTGAACAAGAAGTGGAAAATCCAAAGAAAGTGGAAGCGGACAAGAAGCCGGTTTTGAAGAGAAATCCCCGAAGGATTTTCAAGAACAGGTCCCGAACGGGGACCCAGGAGAAAACTTTCCAGAAAGATTTCAAGGAGGAATGCCCAAATAATTTTCAGGAGGAAATCCCGAAGGAATTTTAGGAGGAATCTGCGAAGAAATTGATATAGGAATCCCCGAAACAATTCCAGGAACAATCCGTCGAACAAATTCGAGGAGAAATCCCCGGCAGAAATCCCCAACAGAAATCCAGGAAGAATTCCCGAAGGACTTCTTGTTGTAGTCCTCGATGGAATTCCAGGAGAAATCCCCGAAGTCATTCCAGGAGGAATCTCCGAAGAATTTTCTATAGAAACCCCCGTAGAATTTTCAAAAGAAATCACCGAACGAATTCCATGAGAAATCCTTGAAAGATATCCAGGAAAAATTCCTGAAGAATATTCAGGAGACATCCCCGAAAGAATTCCAAAAAGAATCTCGAAGAAATTCCATGAGAAATTCCCGAATGAACTCCAGGAGGAAGCCCCGAAAAAAATCCAAGAAATAATCCCTAAGGGATTTCCAGATGCAGTCCCTGGTGTAACTCAAGGAGCAATCTCGAAGGAATTCCAGGAAGAGCCCTCGAAGAAAGTACAGAAAGAATCTCAAAATATTTCAGCAGGAATCTCCAAAGGAATTTCAGAAGGAATCACCGACGAATTCTAGGTGGATTATCCGCAGAAATTCCTGAAGGAATATCCGAATTCCATGAGGAATCCTAGAAAGACTTTTAGTTGTGGTCTCCGAAGGAATTCCAGGAAGAATTCCTGAACGAATTCCAAAAGGATTCCTTTACTTCAAGGAATTCCAGGATGAATTCCTGTTGGAATTTCAGGAGGAAACTCCGAAAGAATGCCAGGAAGAATCTCCCATGGAGTTTTAGGAGTATTCCTTGAGAATCCCCGAAGAAATTCCTAAAAAAAAATCCTCGAAGAAGTTCCAGGAGCAAATTCCGGGATGAACCCTCGAAGAAATACAAGAAGCTCGAAGAATTCCAGCAGAAATCGCCAAAGCAATTCCACAGTAAAATTTCCAAGGAATTTGTTGAGGAATCTTCAAAAATGACATACAGGGTGAATTCTTGCAAGAGTTCCAGGAGGATTCCTCGAAGGAATTCGATAAGCAATTCCCAAAGGAATTCCTGAGGTATTCTCGATGGAAGTCCTGGAAGAATACCTGAAGGAATACCAAGCGAAATCTTCAAAGAAATTCCAGGAGAAATCCTTGAAGGATTTCAGGGCGAATCTTTCATTTGAAATTTGATGGTAAATCCCCAAAAGATTTATAGAAGGAATCATTGATGGGCATACAGGAGCAATACTCGAAGGAATTCCAGAAGTAATTCCCAAAGAAATTCCATGAGGAATTTTCGATGGAAGTCCAGGAGAAATTCCAGGAGAAATCTTCGAAGAAATTCTAGGAGGATTTTTTGGAGGATTACTTCAGGAAATCCTTCGTGGATGTCTTTGGAGATTTCCCCTGGAATTCCTTCGGGGATTTCTTCTGGAATCTCGAGATTCTCGAGAATTCCTCATGGAAATCCTTTGGGAATTGCTTCTGGAATTCCTTCGAGTATTCCTCCTGTATGTCCTTCCATGAATCCTTCTATAAATCTTTTGGGGATTTCTCATCAAATTTCAAAGGAAATTTTCTTTTGAATTCTTTAAGATTCTTCCTGTAATTCTGCGGGAATTCTTCCTGGAATTCATTCAGAGAATCTTCCTGAAATTCCTTCGAAGACTACTTCTGAAATTCCTCCTGGAATTCGTTCGGTGATTCCTCCTGGAATTCTTCGGAGATTTTCTTCTGGAAATCCTTTCTCTTTTCTGGAAAGATTCCCCATGGAAATCTTTCAAGTATTCAAGTAATTTGTTCGGGAATTTCTCTTGATATTTCTTCGGGGATTTTCTTGAAAATCCTTCGAGGATTCCTACTGGAATTCCTTCGGGGATTTCTGCAAGAAATCCTTCTGAAATTCGTTCACAAATTCCTCCTAGAATTCCAACTAAAAGCCTTTCGGGGATTCCTCCTGAAATTCCTGTGGAGATTCCTTCTAGAATTCGTTCGGGGACTCCATTCTGGAATTACCTTGGGGAATTCCTCATGCAATTCCTTTCAGGATTCCTGCTGGAATTCTTTGAAAGTCTTCTTGTTTTTCCGTCGAGGCTTCTTCCTGGAATTCCTTCGGGATTCCTCCTGGAATTCCTTCGGGATTCCTCCTGGAATTCCTGATGGGATTCCTCCTGAAATTTATTTGACGATTCCTCCCAGCCTTTCTTCAGGAAATCCCTTCGGAGATTTCTCCTTGAATGCCTTCGGAGATTCCTCCTGGATTTTTTTCGGAACTACTCCCAGAAATCCTTCAGAGATTTCTTCTGAAATTCGATCAGGGTTGCCTCCTGAAAAATTTTCGGGCCTTTCCGTTGTAATGTTTCTGGAAGAATTCCCCCTGCATCCCCATTCGGAGATTTTTCTACAAAATCCTTCGAGGATTTCTCATGAAAATCCTTCTGGAATTCCTTCGAGGATTTCTCTTGGACTTCTTTTGGGAAATCCTCCTGAAATTTGTTAGGGGATTCCTTCTGGAATTCCGATGAACACCAGAAGGAATCCATGAAGGAGTTCCAGGAGCAATCCCCGAAGTAACTTCAAATTCCCGAAGGAATTCCAGGAGGAATCCTTTAGAGTTCTTTCCAGAAAGGGGAAAGGATTTCCAAAAAGAATCCTCGAATTACCCGCGCGCTTACCGCTTCAGCAGTATCAGGTCTTTGCACTCTTGATAGGCATGGTAAGTTTCACTTTACTCCAATAGAAATGATCCGGAAGAAATCCTTGAATTCCGAAATGATTATATGAATGAAATTAAAAAGGAATTCCTGGAAAATTTCCATGATAATTTGTATAAGAATTACGAAAAAAAATCTTGAAAAAATTCCTGAAGAATTTCAAAACAGTATTAGAATTTCTAAGTACAATGCTTGGAGAAATTACTTTATAAATACAGAAATAATCCCTGAAAAGCCAAGAAGATATCTGGATTAAATCTCAAGCAGAATTAATTAATTAATAAAATGATATAGATAATTTAATAAATAAATGAATATATATAAAAAATAAAATTAATTTTCTCCTGGATTTGTTTTTCAGAAACATCACCTAAATCCTCAATTAACTCTATCCTGGAGTTTTCAAAGAAATCATCAATGATATTTTCAATTTTTCGATGAATTATATTCGAGATTTTCCCACTTAGAATTCTGCTAGAGATTTCATCCAGATATGCTTCTCAGGGACTTTTTCTTTTGAATTTCATTCACATAATCTTTCCGGAATTCAAGGATTTCTCCCGGATCATTTCTATTGGAGTCAAGGGAAACTCACCATGCCTATGAAGAGATACTGCTAAAGCGGTAAGCGCGCGGGTATTCCGAGGATTTTTCTTGGAAATCCTTTCCCCTTTCTAGAAAGATCTTCCCATGAAATCCTTCAAGGATTATTCCTTCCTTCGGAGCTTCGTCCTGGAATTCCTTCGGGGATTCCTCTTGAAGTTCTTTAGGGGATTGCTCCTTGATCTCCTAACAGGACAGGCCAGGACAGGACAGGACAGGATTTCCAGGAGAGTTTTTGGGAGGCATCCTCCAAAAAAAAATCAGGAGGAATCGCCGAACAAATTCCAGGAGGAATTCCAGAAGTAGCCCCCTAAGAAATTTCAGGACGATTCCCCGAAAGAATTCCAGGAGGAATCCACAAGGGAATTCCAAGAAAAAATCCCGAAGGAATTTCAATCATCGAAGGAATTCCGAAGTAGAATCTCTGAGCGAACTCCAGAATGAATCTCCGAAGGAATTCAAGATGTAGTCGCTGTTGAAATTCCAGGAAGAATCCCCGAAGGAGTTGGAGCAGTATTCAGGGAAAAACCTGAAGGAATCCTCGAAGCAGTTCTAAAAGCTATCCACGAAGGATCTCCAGGAGTTAATCACTGAAGAAACTCCGGAAACAACCCTCGTAGAAATGCAGGAAGAATCTTAAAGAATTCTAGCAGGAATCACCAAAGGAATTAAAAAAAAATGTTTTAAGGAATACGATGAGGAATCCCCAAAAGATTCCTAGAAGGAATCATAAAAAGACCTTGGGGGTGGGGACCTTGCGGAGTTGGAGAGCTCCAGGAGGAATCTTCGAAAAAATTCCAGATGCAATCCCCAAAGTTATTCTATGATGAATTCTCAATGGAAGCCCAGGGAGAATCCCTGATGTAATTCCAGGAGAAATCTTCGAAGAAATTACAGGAATGGAATTTCTTTGGAGATAGCTTTTGGAATTCCTTCGGGAATTCCTCATGCAAATCCTTTCCCTTTTCTGGAAAGATTCCCTCTGGACACCTTTCGAAGATTCCTCTTGGAATTTCTTCAAGGATTCCTTCGGGGATTCCTCCTGGAATTCCTTGGGGGGTTCATCCTGGATTCCCTTTGGGGATTCTTCCAGGAATATCTTCGAAGATTTTGCCTGAAACTCTTTCAAGGATTCCTCCTGCACTTTCATTGAGAATTCCTCATGGAATTCCTTTGGAGATTGCTTCTGAAATTCCTTTGAGGATTCCTCATGGAACTCTTGCGAGAATTACCACTGTATGTCCTTTTATGATTCCTCCTAGAAATCTTTAGGGGATTCCTCATCAAATTTTCTTTGGAATTCCTTTGGTGATTTCTGATGGAGTTCTTTGAGATTCTTCCAGTATTTCTTCGAGTGTTCATCCTGGTATTCATCTTGGAATTCCAGGAAATCCTTCTGAAAATCATTCGGGAATCCCTCCTGGTATTTCTTCTCCTGGAATTCGGGGAATCTTCCTCCAATAATTCGTTCAAGCATCCTGGACATCCTTCAGGGATTTTTCCTGGAATTCCTTCCTGGATTCCTCCTGGAATTACTCTGGGAATTCCTCCTGGAATTCGTTCGGAGATTTCTTCTGAAATTCCTTTGGGGATTCCTGCTGAAATTCTTAGAGATTCTTCCTGTAGATTCTGTGAGGGTTATTCCAGGAATTCCTTCGGGATTGTTCCTGGAGTTACGTCGGAAATTGCACCTGGAATTTGCTAAGGGATTCTTTCTTGGAGTTCTTTGGGGAATTCCTCCTGAAATTCTTTCGGGGAGACGTCCTGAAATTTCTTCGGGGATTACTTCTGGAAATCCTCCTGGAAATCTTCAGGGATTCCTCTTGTAATTTTTTTGGGGATGCCTCCTGAAAATTCTTCGGGGACTCTTCCTGGAAATCTTTTAAGGATTCCTCATGGAATTCGTTCGAGGATTTCTTTTGAAAATTCTTCTGGAATTTTTTTGAAAATCCTTCGGAGATTCCTCCTAGAATTTCCTCCTGGGATGACTTCAGGGAATCTCTAAATTCCTGGAATTTCCTGGAATTCTTTTTGGGATTCCTTCTGAAATTTATTCGAGGACTTCTCCTGGACTTCCTTCGTTGATTCCTTCAGAATTTTCTTCAGGGATTCCTCCTGAAATTCCATCAAGGAATACTCCTGAAAGTCCTTCGGGAATTCTTCCAGGAGTTCTTACGGGAATTTCTCCTCAAATTCGTTCGGAGGATTGTTCCTGGAATTCTTTCGGGGATTCCAACATAAATTTCTTCGGGGATTCATGCTGATGAAAGATATCCCCAGGATCCCCGTTCTGGGACTTTTCTTGAAAATCCTTTGGAGATTCCTACTGGGATTTCTGCAGGGATTCCTACGGGAATTCGTTCGAGGATTTCTCCCGGACCTTCTTCAGGAAATTCTTCTGGAATTCCAGGAAGAATCCCAGAAGGAAATCCAGAAAGAATCTTCGAAGGGCTTTCAGAAGTAGTCCTCGATAGAATTCCAGGAGGAATCCCCGATCGAATCCCAGAAGGATTTTTTGAAGAAGGTCCAGGAGAAATTCTCGAAAGAATTCCAGGAGGAATCCTTGCAGAAATTCCAGTAGAAATCCCCGAAGGATTTTCAGAATCCTTCAGAATCCTGAATCTTTCATCAGGGAATCCTCGAAGAAGTTCATTTAGGAATCCCCGAAAGAATTCCAGGAACAATCCCCCAAACGAATTAGAGGAGAAATCTCCGAAAAATTTTCAGGAGGCGTCCCTGAATGTATTACAAGAAGAGCCCCCGAAAATTTCCGAGAGAATTTTCAGAAAAAAATTCAGGAAGAATCCCCAAAAGAATTCTAAGAAAGAATCCCTAATCGAATTCCAGGTGCAATCCCCGAAGGAACTCTAGTAGCCATCCCGAAGGAATTCCAGGGAGAACGAAGGAACTATAGGAAGAATCTCAAGAAATTTCAGAAGGAATCCTCGAACGAATTCTAGGAGGAATATGCGCAGGAATTCCAGGAGGGATTCCCGAAGTTGTTTCAGGAGAAATCCCAGAAGTATTTCCAGGAGGAATTTCCGAAGCAATTCCAGGAGGAATCCCAGAGGGATATCTAGAAGGATCCTTGAATGAATTCTAGGAGGAATATCCACAAGAATTTCAGGAGGAATCCCAAAAGGACTATTAGTTGTAGTCCCCGAAGAAATTCCAGGAGTGATTCCTGAATGATTTCTAGAAGGATTTCCTAGAATTCCAAGATGAATACCCGAAGAAATTCCAAAAGTAGTCGCTGTTAGAATTCCAGGAGGAATCCCCGAAAGAATTCCCCATGGAGTTTCAGGAGTATTCCTTGTGGTAATTCCAGGAGGAATCCCCGAAGAAATTCCTGGAGGAATTCTCGAAGGAGTTCAAGAAGCTAGGTCCGAAGGAGAAAATTCCGGGATGAACCCTCGAAGAAATACAAGAAGAATCTCAAAGAATTCAAGCAGAAATCACTCTAAATCTTTTGGGAATTCCTCATCAAATTCCTTAGAAAATTTTCTTTGGAATTCTCTTGGTGATTCTTGCTGGAGATCTTTGAGATTCTTCCCGTAGTTCCTTCGAGAGTTCTTCCTGGAATTCATTCTGGAATTCTTTAGGGAAATGGTCCTTTAATCCCTTAGGGAATTACTTCTGGAATTCCTTCCGGAATTCGTTCGGAGATTTCTCTTGGAATTCATTCGGGGATGCCCCCTTAAAATTCTTCGGGGATTATTCAAGGATATTTCTGGAAATCCCCCTAGGAATTTTTCAGAGATTCCTACTGGAATTCCTTTGGGGATTTCTTCTGAATTTCCATCGAGGAATATATCTAGAAGTCCTTCAGGAATTTCTTCTTGAATTAGTTCGGGGATTTCTACTGGCATTCCTGCGGGGATATATCCTTGAATACCTTCGGGACTACTCCCAGAAATCCTTCGGAGATTTCTCCTGAAATTCAATAGGAGTTGACTCCAGAAAATTCTTCGCGCATTCTTCCTTGAAATCTTTCTGCAAAGATTCCCCCTGGATCCCCATTCGGGGATTTTTCTCCTTCGGAAATTCCTTGGAGGATTTCTCTAGAACTTTTTTTTAGGAAATCCTCCTGTAATTCGTTCGGAAATTCCTTCGCAAATTCCTCCTAGAATTCGTTCGGGGATTCCTACTGGAATTTCGATGGAAATTCAGGAGGAATCAATAAAGGAGTTCCAGGAGCAATCCCCTAAGGAACTTCAGGAGGAATCCCCGAAGGAATTCTAGGAGGAATCCTTGAAAGATTTCCAGGAGGAGATTATTTTAGAAAGGGGGAGGGAAGAAGAATCCCCGAAATATCCGCGAACTTACCGCTTCAGCAATGGTAAGTTTCACTTGACTCCAATAAAAATGATCCGGGAGAACTCCTTGAGGAAGCCAAGTGTTTCTTGAAGGATCTTCGGGATTGAATCTGTTGAAAAAAATCCATAAGAAACCTCTTGTACAACTCCGGAATACATGTTTAGAAGAATTCTGCAGGGAATCCGTAAAATAATTTCAAGAGAAGTCTCTGGAAGAATTACGGAGATTATATAAGAAAATCTCGGAAAAACACCGGAAAGAATCTCTGGTAAAATTCCAAGAGAAATCTAATGGAAGAAAAATAATTTAAAATACTTAGAGAACTCCTTTTTAGGATTTCGGGAACAATATCTAGAAAGATTCAGAAAGAATCACTTGGAATAATTCCGACAGGAATGTCATGAGTAATTTCGCGAGAAATCACTTTGAAAATTTACGGGAGGAACATTTTGCAAGAAATCCATGGGAGACATCAGGATAAATAACAGGAAGAATTCCAAAAAGAAACCCTGGAAATTTTCTGAGGTAAAATCTCTGATAAAGTTGCAGGAGATTTCACTAAACAATTTTGGAGAATTCCGAAAAGATTATGTGAAAGAAATTCCAAAGGAATTCCTGGAAAATTTCCATGAAAATCGGTATAAGATTTTTATATTTTTAATTATCTATTTATTTTTTGATTCATTTGTTGATTTATTTATTCATTAACTTATCAATTTGTTTTTTTATTTGTCACTTGATTTATTTATAGATTTTTTATACATTATACATTTATTTTGTTATTCACAATTATTTGTTTATTCATTTATTTATTCATATTTATTCATTTTTTCATTATTTTAATAATTATACTTTTTACTTTTTTTTAATTTATTTATTTGTTCATTTATTTGTTTATTTCTTCACCTATAATTAAATTCATTTATTTATTATTATTTTATTGTTACTATTAATTTATTATTTTGTTCATTTTTTTTCATTTATTTATTCACTAACTCATTTATATGTTCATTTATTTATTTATTTATTTGTTTACTTATTCATTTCATTATTTGTTTGTTTGTTCATTTGTTTATATGTTCATTTGTTTCTTTGTTTATATGTTCATTTGTTTCTTTGTTTATATGTTTATTTTTTTTTGTTTATTTGTTTATTTGTTTATTTGTTTATTTGTTTATTTGTTTATTTGTTTATTTGTTTATTTGTTTATTTGTTTATTTGTTTATTTGTTTATTTGTTTATTTGTTTATTTGTTTATTTGTTTATTTGTTTATTTGTTTATTTGTTTATTTGTTTATTTGTTTATTTGTTTATTTGTTTATTTGTTTATTTGTTTATTTGTTTATTTGTTTATTTGTTTATTTGTTTATTTGTTTATTTGTTTATTTGTTCATTTGTTTATTTGTTTATTTGTTTATTTGTTTATTTGTTTATTTGTTTATTTGTTTATTTGTTTATTTGTTTATTTGTTTATTTGTTTATTTGTTTATTTGTTTATTTGTTTATTTGTTTATTTGTTTATTTGTTTATTTGTTTATTTGTTTATTTGTTTATTTGTTTATTTGTTTATTTGTTTATTTGTTTATTTGTTTATTTGTTTATTTGTTTATTTGTTTATTTGTTTATTTGTTTATTTGTTTATTTGTTTATTTGTTTATTTGTTTATTTGTTTATTTGTTTATTTGTTTATTTGTTTATTTGTTTATTTGTTTATTTGTTTATTTGTTTATTTGTTTATTTGTTTATTTGTTTATTTGTTTATTTGTTTATTTGTTTATTTGTTTATTTGTTTATTTGTTTATTTGTTTATTTGTTTATTTGTTTATTTGTTTATTTGTTTATTTGTTTATTTGTTTATTTGTTTATTTGTTTATTTGTTTATTTGTTTATTTGTTTATTTGTTTATTTGTTTATTTGTTTATTTGTTTATTTGTTTATTTGTTTATTTGTTTATTTGTTTATTTGTTTATTTGTTTATTTGTTTATTTGTTTATTTGTTTATTTGTTTATTTGTTTATTTGTTTATTTGTTTATTTGTTTATTTGTTTATTTGTTTATTTGTTTATTTGTTTATTTGTTTATTTGTTTATTTGTTTATTTGTTTATTTGTTTATTTGTTTATTTGTTTATTTGTTTATTTGTTTATTTGTTTATTTGTTTATTTGTTTATTTGTTTATTTGTTTATTTGTTTATTTGTTTATTTGTTTATTTGTTTATTTGTTTATTTGTTTATTTGTTTATTTGTTTATTTGTTTATTTGTTTATTTGTTTATTTGTTTATTTGTTTATTTGTTTATTTGTTTATTTGTTTATTTGTTTATTTGTTTATTTGTTTATTTGTTTATTTGTTTATTTGTTTATTTGTTTATTTGTTTATTTGTTTATTTGTTTATTTGTTTATTTGTTTATTTGTTTATTTGTTTATTTGTTTATTTGTTTATTTGTTTATTTGTTTATTTGTTTATTTGTTTATTTGTTTATTTGTTTATTTGTTTATTTGTTTATTTGTTTATTTGTTTATTTGTTTATTTGTTTATTTGTTTATTCGTTTATTCGTTTATTTGTTTATTCGTTTATTTGTTTATTTGTTTATTTGTTTATTTGTTTATTTGTTTATTTGTTTATTTGTTTATTTGTTTATTTGTTTATTTGTTTATTTGTTTATTTGTTTATTTGTTTATTTGTTTATTTGTTTATTTGTTTATTTGTTTATTTGTTTATTTGTTTATTTGTTTATTTGTTTATTTGTTTATTTGTTTATTTGTTTATTTGTTTATTTGTTTATTTGTTTATTTGTTTATTTGTTTATTTGTTTATTTGTTTATTTGTTTATTTGTTTATTTGTTTATTTGTTTATTTGTTTATTTGTTTATTTGTTTATTTGTTTATTTGTTTATTTGTTTATTTGTTTATTTGTTTATTTGTTTATTTGTTTATTTGTTTATTTGTTTATTTGTTTATTTGTTTATTTGTTTATTTGTTTATTTGTTTATTTGTTTATTTGTTTATTTGTTTATTTGTTTATTTGTTTATTTGTTTATTTGTTTATTTGTTTATTTGTTTATTTGTTTATTTGTTTATTTGTTTATTTGTTTATTTGTTTATTTGTTTATTTGTTTATTTGTTTATTTGTTTATTTGTTTATTTGTTTATTTGTTTATTTGTTTATTTGTTTATTTGTTTATTTGTTTATTTGTTTATTTGTTTATTTGTTTATTGATATAAAAAGTATAATCAGTTCGACTTGTTTTTGTTGTTCAAATATCGGCGTGATTACAATACTCCCCATTTTCGCATTTCAAGCACCTCACTACTACCCTGAGTGTCGCGGACTGACTCAATATGCTCTCTCAGCGGGAGCCAAACATTGGGAGCCAAACATTGAAGATAGAGGTTATGTTAAACCTTGTTGTACCTGTGTGCTTGATTGAAGAGTATTGTTATCTAGGTGCTGCGGATAAAATCAAAACTGTTGTCACGATATCTCCATTTGCCGCTATCAATCCGTTGGAAAGCGAGGAGAAGAATAAACATTGTTTTGAGCCCATTTTAGCTAATTTTGTAACAACTATCCTTCCAAATTTCCATTGCGAATGGAAAATAATAAACTTTGAACACGACAACAAAATTGGAATAATGGTGGATTGATCATGTTTACCATTTCCGAACAGCGTCGCGACGGCATGTTTGACAACTGCGCTCAGAGAGGTGTTTGCAAGAAAATTGAACGCTCGTGCGTGTTTACAAGATGTGTGACGGGAGTATGTTAGTGTGTGTTGGCTAGCTTGAGAAATAAAACCGTTTCTATCCGCAGCACCTAGCTACTACCAAGAAAATTTGAATCCGCTCATAGCGCACGCTGTTCCCAACGGAAAAGCCTCCAGTTTCGCCTTAAGTCAAAATTCACGAATAAAAAGAAATAAAAAAAAAACCAGAACTAATTCTCGATGGTATTTTGGAGGAATTAATGGTGGATTTTCCGAAGATGTTATTCTCTGCATTTCTTAAA
This sequence comes from Aedes albopictus, assembly GCF_035046485.1. Classification (NCBI taxonomy): domain Eukaryota; kingdom Metazoa; phylum Arthropoda; class Insecta; order Diptera; family Culicidae; genus Aedes; species Aedes albopictus. The sequence continues at coordinate 199,510,064 of NC_085137.1, read as the reverse complement.
GTACTCTGATTGAATTTCTGAAATATTCTTCAGAAATTCTGTATAAATTCTTCAATGAAAATGCAGAAGTTTTTGAATGAGTCTTAGGAGGAATTCCTGAAACTCCTGAAGAAATATTCTTATGTTTGCGACAGTATTTTTCAATGAACCCCAAGAACAAACTGAACCACGTTTCCTAATTAAATGATTTTTTTCCTTCGATGCGTCGCATTCTCCGTTTCCGTGGTAATCTGCCGCAGCTAATTACAGAATTAGTTTAAATTAGACAATTAGCCCAGCCCGTGAATCTGTCTGCCTTCAGGACATTGTGACTTGGGCTCACTTCACGCGATTGTCGCCGACGACAAGCTAGCTTGAGTTTGTAAATGGCACGTAGAATCTAACGAGATTGTTATCGCTTCAGCGAATGGTTGCCGGAGGTGGTTTTTCGTTCACTTCGGATGGATTGCGCATTGGTACGGTGGAAGGAGCTCCATTTTCTTTCTGTATGACTGCAACTGCATGAAGTGATCCAGATTAGTTGAATTGTTAGGAAAGTATGAATAGAATACATGGCTTCAAAAGAAAACAATATTAAAGGTGAATGTGAATCCTTTAATAGCCTAGCAAAAAAAGAAGGATTTTGTTTATATACCTGAGAATTACAACATCATTCTGTTTTGCTCTTAATATGTTTTTTTCTTGGCATTCTTCTTCATATTTTTTCGTGTCGTCCCAATTTCGTTATTTGTTTACTTCAGCATATTGTTTGATGCAACATTCTATGTATGGAATAGTTAAATTACAAAATTCCCAGTAAATACCTGTGAAGCTTCTGAAGATCAATAAACTGTGAAGCAGGTTTTGTTCCAATGTCAAGAAGGAAGAAAAAAGATGACAATGCAGAGTATACTTGCCATCGAGAATATTGAATGAACCTACCCAAACATAAAAGCCACACTTCAACTTCAACAAAGCCTTTATTGCAGTTACCACACGAATGCCCACCCATTGAAAGCCAATGACTTTGCAACAGCTTTTATCAATTGGATTTGCAATCCAATTACTGTCCAGCTCTAATATGAAAGAAGACAATTCTACCAGAGAGTGGGAAACTGGAATTGGATTGCCTCTACTCTGTTTCCCAGATGATGCAACCCAGAGGATTGGTTAAATTTAATTTCTCCCAACACCACCAGCTCAAACGGGATCGGCATGATGTCGTTTCGACATGCAATTCCATTTTAGACCGCATGCTTGCTGGTGGGTGAAACATATGTTGTACATTCGACCAGCTTTTGAGTTTTGGGAAAATGTCCTCACGAATACTAATTGGCTCTTGCGACGTTTATATATCACGTAAACCAAATTTATACCATCTCAAACCCTTCCCCATCATCCAAAATGTTTAACTGATTTATGGATGGCTCTTTGATAGTTTATAGTCTTGCAGTTTCCATGAATCGAACTGAGGACACGTAAATGTAATAGATTAATAATTTATTTATTTTTTTTTTTTCAAAATAGCGAATTGGATTCGTGAAAATAATAACAGTGATATTACTAAACGTTAAAACTTAACGTTATTTCAAGGTTATTTATTGAAAAGGTGTTCAAAGCCCGCCCAAGTAACAATTTCAATTCCTTTTAGATTTGATTATTTTTATGCGAGCTTTATCACAGCATGACCAATTCATGGAACATTTATAGTTGTTTTTATCAAGAGAAAACTATCTTCGTTCGTTTGCGGTTTTTAAGTTGTCTTCAAGTTAATTTTGAAATTCGCGCATAAAACAACTGAATTTACAAGAGCATTAAATCTTATAATAAGTTTAAAGGCGTATTTGAAGTTATTTTCAACACATAACATCAACATATTTTATTAAAAGTTTATGCTTCGTTTATTCAAGTGCATTTTATCTGGTTAATCCTCCTTTAAAAACTTCTTGAAGCCTTCTATTCTTGAGCTAGAGCCATTACTCTGGAACCAGAACTATGCGAAATAATGATAAGACAACGAACTATTTTTCAATCCAAATAATGAATGTAACAAATTGGTTGAAAACCGCGTTCTCAATCAAATATAAACATATAAACATGTTTGCTCACTGATAATTTAGCCATTCTTGTGCTAAAAAGTAATCATGTCAACGAAATAATGATTTTACGGCCAATCAAAAATGCGAGTAGCTGGATGCTGTCATCCTGCCTTCAACCAGTTTCTCACACAGGCCATAGCTATGCGAATCGAAAATGAAATAAGTACTTACTGTGACTCTGCTCAAGCTCATGCCAAATAGTGTAATTGTAGTAAGTTGCACTTCATTATTAATAGCAATAATACAGGGAACAATATAGAATTGGCACATCTCGACGCGAAACACCGTGAAATGTACAGAGGCAACTTTCTAGCATCGAAAACGTAAACAAACAATTGTCAAAGACTGTTACTCTTGTATAAAACGAATAAGTTTCATTTAAGACGAACAAATCTGCCTTAAGATCATAACTAGTAAAAACAATCTTCAATAAAGGCTGTAGCGTTCATGCAAGGTGACTTGGTTCCATCATTGTTTTGAGGGGGTTTGGATTAAAGGTAATAACAATTGATGGCGGCTGCATGAGTTTTGTTCGCTTGGAACGGCAGCCATGCTTAGAAAGAATTGAAAAAGTGGCGTAGCCTTTTGTTTTTAAAGGAAATTTATGTTTTCGTATATTAATGATTGGTATTATTTTTGAGGCGCTTTGTAATTTTCGTATGTTTTGGGTGGCATATCATCGAAAAAGTGGGTATGGCATGGAAAATTTCGATTCCCTGTCATCAATGATCTGTCAGCCAATTTAAATGTTTTAGCCATTTCAATTTGATGAAAATTAATTCGCAGTTCAATTAATATTTCATCCATGAAACAAAACTTGTTTGCATCTGCATAATGCTTAGGTAAAAGATTTAATTTATTATGCACTGTTGACACTTTTGAGAAAGACAGCTAAAAGATCAACATGCCTCAAGATATTCTTGTTAAAGTTTCATGGAGTTCTTATAATCAATCATCAGCGCATGTACATAAATACAACTAGTTTCAAAGCAGTCTTCAAAAGCAGCTTTGAAGATCTCCTGAAGAGTGGGCCAGATCAGTCTTATGGATGTTTTATACCTATTTTAACTCAGATTTGCAGAACAAAGAGCTTTATTGCTAAGTTTTATGATTCTATCTTAGAAATTACTTCAGGATTGCCACAAAAGTATAATTGTTACTTGGGCGTTGATGTGATTATAAGTCAGACATGTGACGCTGGGGTGGAAATCATTATGAGGTTTATGCGATAGATTTCATGCAGCGATTGATTTAAAAGTTGTTGCTGGACTTCTTCCAGGGAATTCTCAAAAACTTCCTCAAGAAGATTTTTTTTTTCAGATATTGATCAATAAACTCTTCTTAATGTTTCTCCCAGAATTTCTATTGGAAATCCTTCAGGAATTCATAGTTAAATGTCTCTAGAAATTCCTGCTGCTATTCCTAAAAGACTTTCTAGGATTATTCCAAGAATTTCTGCTGGTGTTCTTCCAGGAATTCCTTCGGAAATTTCCCCAGGAATATTTTCAGTGATTTTCACAAGAATGTACTTCAGATAAGTCCCCTTTCCAGATATTCTCCCTGTGGTACCCTCAGAAATGTTTCTTGGGATTCCTTCAGGAGATGTTGATGTGAATCCTCCGGGGATTCTTGCTGGTATTCATGCAGGACTTTTCCAAGAAATTTCAAACAATCCATCCAGGAGTTCCTTAGGGAATTACTCCTGGATTCCTCTATAAATTTTCCTACAGGGCTTCTCCCATAGATTTTCTGGGAAATTCCAGGATTACCTTGTGCTATTCCTACAGGAATATCTCTTGGTATTGCTTAGAAATATCTTTTGTGACTTATTCCGGAATTCTTTCAGGTTCAACTATTTTTTTACTGGGAATTGCCCTGGAATTTATCCAGAAAATCTGGAACCATTTCTGCTGGGACTCTTACAGGAATTGCTCCAGATATTAGACCAGAACTTTTATCAGCAGTTCCTTCGTGGATTTTTCTTAGAATTTTATCTGGAATCCTAACTAAGATTTCTTCAGAGATTTAAATGAGATTTCCTCCAATTATTTTTCAAGTAATTTTTCTAGGATTTATTCTATGAATTCCTCTGGGATGTTCCTAGGATTTTTTTCTGAGATTGTAGAAGGAATTGCTTTAGGAATTACTCAAAGGATTTGTCCGGCAACATCTCCAAAGGTTTCTACATAAACTACTCACGGGATTCCTTAAGGAATCCTGTAATTTCTAGGATATTATTTTTCAGGATGTCTCTCAAGATTGCCTTCAGCAATCCCAGAATGTTGTAGAAGTTTCTCTTGGGATTCTTCCACAGTAATACCTACAAAGATTCCAGGGATCCCTCTACGAATGTGTCCATTGATTCCTTTAGGAATTATGCATGCTGTTTTTAGGATGTTTTCGCCTTAGGGCGCTTTGAAAACCAACGCAGGAAGGCAGCGGGAACAGAACCAGTGGGTCCGCATCCGCTTCTACATCTTCTGTAGACCACAAATGCTATAAGCTGCAAGAAGGCTGTGTTCCAAATGGCCATGACAGGAGCAAGAGTAAAAAATGGTTTTAATAATGTCCGGATTTCGAGGCCTCACTGTATTAGTATATCTTTAAAAACAATTACATAAGTGATTCGATTTTGTCCGCTTATTTTCAGGATAAAACACATCTCCTTGAAGATGTAAACAGTTTTTTACTTATCCCTGTTTATCCCTTTATGGTCTGCGTTCTGGCAGCAGTTTGATGATAAATATGAACGTATGACAATGAGACCAAAAAGTGCGTCGCAACATGGGGCTGACCATACTGTAACTCACTCAATGAGACAAATTCTGAACCCCAACCTGAAATTCCAACACTGTTGGCTTAATAATGAGATTCCAAGCTCTAATAAATGTTGATGAAAACTATACGCACTATTTTACTTTTTTTTTCAGCGTTTCCTTTAGGAATTGCTACAGCGAATCTTTCAAAAAATGCTTGAGGATTTTTTTTCAGGAATTGTTTGAGAGAATATCAGGAAATCCTTAAGTTTTTTCTTATGGATATTATTCAGGGATTTATATTCTATTCTATTCTAGTGCTTGCACAGCCAGTGTTGAAAAGCATCCTGGAAATACCGGAATTTCTTCCGATATTTTCTTGTCAGCATTGATATTTGTAGCATATCAGCGAGATGTCACAAATATTAAAACGGCCAGGCCCACTGTGCAGACTAATGGGTTTGAAGACAATTCAAGAATTCGCGGCAATCAGGTTATCCACTTATGAATAACATGATTGACGCATGTTTTTGAATTTGATAATTGAAGAAACGGGGACAACCGTACCAACCGTTTCATTTTAGGGGAATGGAGTTTGTACGTTGAATCGGTGGGAGTGGCGTGACTAAGAAAATTAAAGCACACTCCATATCAGCGCAATTTCCTGGGATGTGGCAGTGATATTTACATCGAGTGCCCTGGCCCTAAGGCTTAAGCGCCTATACTCGCTCTCTGAAACGAAAATAAAAGTACCACTTATCCCCTTCAAGTTTAAAATGCATGGAAACATTAAATAAGTACAAGATTCCCAAGTACAGGATTTTTACAAAAAAAAAAAAAATACAAGCGCTATAATAAACAGGAACTAACTCATCTTGTGGATGCTATCGACTGGTAATTTTGTTCTTGGGGGTTTTCGGCCTTGCAGTCTCCGGTGCAGTCAAAACGATATATATTTTCGATGCCCGACGTTTCGATGGACTATGCCATCTTTCTCAAGGGTTCTATTTAAACAAATTGGACGTGGTACATATTAAAGACAAACAGAAAAACTACAAAGGTGAACACAACTTACAGAAATAACGTTCTTCGTCTGGTGGTATGAATTGCACATGAATGATAGTCAAATTTTGGACGGACTTCATCAATTTCCTACAATTTTACAACTCATACCACCAGACGAAGAACGATATTTCTGTAAGTTGTGTTCACCTTTGTAGTTTTTCTGTTTGTCTTCAATATGTACCACGTCCAATTTGTTTAAATAGAACCCTTGAGAAAGATGGCATAGTCCATCGAAACGTCGGGCTTCGAAAATACATATCGTTTTAACTGCACCGGAGACTGCAAGGCCGGAAACCCCCAAGAACTAATCCATCGTGAGTAATATAAAATGCCTTCAGACCCGCATAGAAAAATACTATTCATGGCATCGTTCATATTATACAATGTCCATTGGAGCAATAATAACTATACAAGTAGTAATCGTTTTATGATATAATGATAGGACTTGAAAAATTTCAACAATTCAGAATTGTTTAAGTATCATTGAACGTATGATACTGATACGTTGAATAATAATTCAATCATTTTTAATAATAGGATTTACCAAAATTGCAGCGACAAAAATAATGCGTTTGACTTTTTTCACAATATTTAGTATTATTAATCATTTAAATAAGAGATCATCACACTAATTTACACTGTTGTTTGATTTTCGATGGGGCTAACGCACAATTGTTTGGCATTTCTGGCACAAAAATGGATTTAACACTTTTCATCTACCGCGCTTACCACCACCTAGAGCACCACCGACCACGAGCGGAGCTTCGAGAGAGGTAGGGAACGAAATGCGGCACTTATAAGCACGAAAAACACACCAGTAGTGCAGACAATTTCAGGTTTTTGTTACGACACTGATAACTGCTGCCGTTAACGTTTCCAGCAAGCAGTTGCTACCATCAGTTAATCACTTCAAGTTACTTAAAAACATACCTTCCGACGCGGCAAATGCTAGAGCTTCTGATCAAGGAAGATGTTCCGCGAATTCGACAGGATTTTCAGTTCTAGAACCACTACCACTTGTAAACACTCGCGACCGACAATTCAATTTGGCCAAGTACGGAGACACCGCGCGATAAGGAGCAAGCGCATCAAAAACACGGTTCGATTCCCGATCCAGCATCAGATCCAGTAAACTTAAAAAAAAATCTCACAATGTAAACAACGATTCATATAATGATACAAAACTTGACAGTGCCCAGCGAATGCTCGCAGGGGTGTATTTTTTCTAGTCGATGAAAATGTTTCATGAAATATTTCCGTTTTGTTTTAATTATTCACTGAATCGTAAACAATATGATAAAGCGATTATTATATGAATGATATTGCTAAAATTTTGTTCGAGAAAAATAGCATTTTTGAATGGTAACGATACTTAACGACCCATTCGGTCTATCATTAAAACTTCATAAATGATAACTGGTAACATCGATATGATTCATTGTAACATCGATTTATAATCCAGTTTATGATAACACGAATAATAAGAAAATGATATCCCGTATGGCTTATGTATGATACCGTTTTATTCGGGGAGTTCCATCATCCATGAGCTAAAACTTTGCTGAACAAAGTTACGCCAAATGTCTTTTCAATGTTGAGTTACAACCAGGCTTGATAATCCTCCTCGAAATCAAAAGAGTTTTGCAACATGCTCTACAGCGGTGTTTTGCTTCTGCCTCGTCGCGAGGGAGCGAACGAACCCCAAACAGAGAGGCAATAAAAACCGAGCGAGGAAGAGGGGAACGAAAAAAGAGCCGATGATTATTTCGGGTTTTTGAGTGCGACTTTTGCCTCGAGAGTCTTTCTTTGTATGGGAGTGGAACTCCCGAGTGGTTTTTGAGTGTGAGTGGATGTGAGAAACACAACAAGTAATTATGAGTGTTGGACTAACTCCTCGCTGCGCGACAAGCTCGCGCTCGGTGCTGTTGAGGATTTGCGTTGTGATTTATGAGTTTTGTTTTCACTCCTCAGAAAATCGCCGAAATCGCTTCCTCATTTTCTCGCGAGGGAGTTTCTGTCAAGCCTGGTTACAACCTAGGTTACAGCATGTTTTGTAAATGTGCGTCCGACACCGCTGGGTCAAAAGTTCGGATCTAGTGTTTGTTTAAATAAGCTAACCGTAACACAATATTTTGACACTTCAGTTATAGAAATACCTGAAACCATTTAATATGTGATGTTGGAACTGGAATACATTTTAAAGTTCGATCCGGTTTTTATTCAAATAAGGATTATATTAACCACACTAAAAACTAGTAGTTTTTCGTCAAATCCAAATTAAACGGCATATTTATAAAACTTGGACCGAGTTATCTCACTAGTTACTCCATTTTTAGAGATAATATGTAAACTTCGGAAAATTTTAGGTTTTTACCAGAAGTTGCCACATAACTCGAACTCTTGCCCCACAATTTAAACTTTTGCCCCACTATGTGTAAAATATGATTTCCAATTTTTTTTTTTTTTTGCAAAAATTTATACATGCCAAAACATTTTCAAAATATACCTAGTTACGCCCCAAAATAAAATACCGAGTTCGAATTCATTATAATTCCAATCCACACATTGGGAGTACCATCGCAAATTACATTCTTTTGATTGAAAACCAACATATTAACTTTTATATTACTAACTTTTCGAAATTTTATTCATTTTTTATAATTTCTGGAGTGTAAGACTCTCATTCTAAAAGGTTTCGAACAACTTTGACACCCGAAAGAAATAATTTGAATTGAGCTCAAAAACTACAAAAGAAACTTTTGCCCCATTCGAACTTTTGTCCCGCTCTACTCTATCAATAAATTTTCATTATTTCTGCAGTGAACAACTCTTATTCAAATTCAATTTTATTTGAACTCGAATACTTCAAAACACATTCTTGTCCCACTCTAACTTTTGCTCCACATCTCACCATGGACAATACTTCAGAACTTTGGCTACTTTCATACATATCTCGGATGTGAATTTGAATGGATATTAATAGACATTTTTCTGTCAAAAACGCAAATGGCAAGAAAATGGTCTATAGGCAACAAAAAAAAACTTGTCTCATTTGCCTGACTAGCAATTAGTAAATAAGAATTTGTAGTCTGCTGTTATAAGATACAATAAAAAAGAACTCTCTCACAAAGTTTTCAGTAGTAAACTCCGTCCAATATCTTGAAAGAATGGGCTGCCAGTAAACCTCCATAATTCCGCTTCTCCTCAGTTCGCAGTCAGTTCTCCTATGATACTTGTGACGAGCTTTTGAATCAGGCTACCGAATCCAAATAATCTTCAAGAAAACTTTCGTGCTCCCGAGGTACAACTTCACCATCCTTATCGTATTTTTTATATTATTTCCAATTAATTTGAGAACTTCAGGAATTCACAGTGATTTACGAAAAAATATTCAAGTTAAAAAAAATGAAAAAAAAATTCCTAGAAACTACCTCAGGAGTTCCTTCACTCAGAGATTATTCCAGGATTTCCCACAGTATTTTCAGTTAACTAACTCTGAAAGCAGATTTTTGTTTGGTAATTCTTTAAGATGATTGAACCTGATTTTGATTGACGCCCGTTGTTATTATAACTAGATCGGTGGATACTAACAGACAGGGATGTCAGATAAAAATTCCATTTTTAAGGCATACAAACTGCTAGATTCGAAGGGACTCGAAAGTGTCCTTGATACTCGAACTACGCACATCACTCGATCCATCATCGCCTTGATCAAGCGTATCAGTTTATCCGGGATGCCGTATTCGTGCATAATCTGTCATAGCTTATCCCTCTGTAATTGACACATTCTAGTATGTGCCCTTTCATGTAGATTGGGCATCTTTTTCCTCTCAATTCTGTACAAAAATCTGGTGGATCGAATAATGTCGCTGCTCGTTTCCGTTCATAAGAATTTCGAACGGGATCTCGTCCTTCCTAGAAGCCAATGTTTTGTCTGTCAGCAATTTTTCTTCCCGATTATTGCATATGGAGTACACTAGCGCAGTCTTGTGCCGCGCACCATTGACAATTGAATAAAACCTCCGCATATCATTTCTGTCCATACTTTCCTGCGCTTCAGAAATCACACTGTCTTCGTGCTGCCGTCTTTTACTGCGGTGGATTCATTTGTGTACTACTCTTGCCACCCTTTCTGGTGACATTATTTTAATTCGTCACTCGTTGGCACTCCTCCTCAAGATAGAAGCCCATACATGAGCAAAATTTCATTTGAATTGAAAAAGCTCACATTTACGAGATTCGTTGAGCTGGAAATGCTAACTACAAATATGATTTGATTATCGATTTCGAATGGAAATGCTCTACACTGGAACCTTCATTTAGGAAATGAGGTGAAACAAAACAAAACAAACTAAACAGATATTTTTACCGAAATGTTCAATAATTAAATGCATTCAATTTATTTCCAGAATGGATGACAAGGTTGCAAATAAGTTTAACCTTCCATTGCATTATGCTCTCTGACGAAGTGTACGGTTTGGGTTAAAATGACCCCAATGCAAAAGGAGGGTTAAAAACGGTGAGTAGCTAGGAGATTTAGAGAGGGAGGGAGGTCATGCTACATAGGGCTTCCAAGGGAGTTTCAGGTAGGAGGTTCGGAGGCGTTTCAAGGCATGTCAGGAGGTTTCAAATGCGTTACAAGGGGATTCAGAGGTGTTTTTGGGAGGTTTGGGAGGGTTTCAGGTGTGTTGAGTGGGATTCGATGAGGTATCAGGAGACATTTGGAGACATTACAGGAGATTTCCATCACATTTCGGAGGCGTTAGCGGGGTTTTAGAAGGTCTTAGGTGCGTTACATTAGATGCGAGTCCGAGTGTCCGATCACTGCTCTCAGCTACAGTGCGTTTTAAAGCGTTTTATAGGTGCTTCACTAGTACTAGCCCCTCTCTGAAGCAATACTTTCTTGGTGGTTCCGGAGAGACGAAGGGTTTGGCGACCATAGGAATGTGTTTTAGTGGGTCGAGGAGAGAGTAGTCCTGGCTTTTACTAGTGTTGTAGAAGACGACCTTCCTGTTAGGGTGTCTGTTCAGCAGATTTTTCCCCCTATGGTTTAGAAGAAAAAAAATACTTGTTTCAAGTAGTTTAAGAAGGGATTCAAGATGTTTCAGACTGATAACGTTTGTAGATCCGATGACCAAAGGAAATTTTAGGAGATTCTCAAATTAACATTGAACTCGTCACTTGTATGAGGCAGTACAACCATAAATTTCATTCAAACACACAAGTTAAGCATGAAGATACGACGAGTAACGCTCAATAAAGTTTTAAAAAAGCCCCAAAAACATCCCAGGATGTTTTGTTTTGATTAATAAAACTGATTTGACACTTATAGAATCAGCAATAACGCTTTAGGGACGAGGCATACTAGATGTTGATCACACGAACACCCGTGACATTGATATTCTGTGGCTAGTTATTCTAATACCCAAACGGTTCTACACACTATTTGCTCGAATAGACTCAGAAGATAGATTCTAGAGCCTAACTACTCCGTCTGAGCAAGCAGCAATTGAATTATTTCCACATGGTCTAGGCGAGTATGTACCATCCATTAGTGGTCGATGCTTGACCTAGGCACGAAAGCTAACCAGCACCGCAATAAAAAAATGCGGCTCATGAGAAGCACTCCCACAACTGGCAGTCACTTAGTGAAACAAGGGAATGGGGCTCTTAGCATGTCAACTAGTGCAAAAGTTCAAACGTATATGCACGGCTTTTTAACTTAGTTCGGACCAAGATGAAAGCCTCACTTATTCGCAAACCTTTTATGATCTTACGGTTGGCTACCTTTGTTCGTTCATGGACGTAGCATAAACCATGCCATACCATGATTGCTGCAATATTCTTCTTTTTCCTAATATTACATACTAATTGGGCTGAGGCCTGCATCTCAGAACAGTGATCAAAATTGGAGCGCTCTTAATAACTATTTCATGGTTATGGCTCTCTAGCTGAAAATTGTAACATCGTGTAGCAGACACCTGAATACTTGGGACTCACAGACACCGATGCCGATCGATTAAATCTTTAACAGGACTCATATTCAAGCCCAGCCTTTAACATGATACTCTCGCATGGTTGCGCGTTTACTAACTTTACCAAGTATAGCCCCTTCAATGCTCGCTTATATAATTGCTTTAACTTTCCACTTTCTAGAACCAGGTACTGGCAAGCTTCACGGATGGAAGCCTCAGTTTCTTTGAATGATACTAGCCTTGAGCTATTAATAATGATCTAATTATTTTGTTCATTACCAGCCGTTCCTCACTACGCAATGAACAGCAATTGGCTATCATATTTCAACTAAATTACTATGAAAACTGATTTTGTAACATTTTCTTTCCCATTTCTTCTCTGTTTCAGGTGAGTGGAATGATCAAAAAGCCATTAGGGTGACTGTGTCCAAACGGTAGGTAATAGAAAAATCATCTCAAGTCAATTTATCCTCGAGGGCACCACCCACACTCAGTGCAGGATAGGTGGTACTCCAGCTTGGCAGCGAACGTACCGGAGGGACGAAAAAGCTTTCCGTGATTTTCGTTTCTTCCGAGCACGTTTTTCATGTCTCACCTTCCGGACGGGACTGACATACGATATCCTAAGGCTGTCGGGTTTTCACACTTTTCGAGGGGTGACAGTGACGACAATGGGAGGGAAATACTCTTTTTTACGCAGATTGCTTGCAGACATCCTTTGGCAGCTTTTTGGACGACACGACGTCAACGAACAATCACTGTGTTACCTAGCGTCCCCATGAGACTGGAGGGTCTGGCGGAGAAAAATGTTTCTGTTGTAGCTTTCGTCGTAGGTATCTGGAGGGTTTTTTTTTCAGTGCTTCAATATAATTGATTCAATAGTATTGAAGATCATGGCACACCTATTTAATGTATGAAAATTTTGTATAACGTCCATTTCGCTGTGTTGATCCACTTTTGCAATTATTGTTTACATATTACACATGGATTAACATTCATCGATAATTCGATCAGATGGGAATGACAAAATTGAGACAAGTAATATTTTGTATAATTGGTTTTATTAAAAAAAATATACGAAACATTCCTACTTCAAATTCTATAAAATTGATTTATTTCCCATTATAAGACGTTCAAGTTCGCTCGAATCGGTTTCGGTTGAAGAAACCCATATTTTGAAAACATTTTAAGCTCCTGAGTCCTATGCTTTCTCAAGTGTTCTGCCGTCGCCGTCGCCCAGCAGGTGCAAGGATCGCGAAGAATGATGACGACAAGGACGGCAATGATGACTTGCTAATGCGGAAGCTTTCCTTCGCCGCATGGTTACTTACACGTTGTCATCGAAGCATGAAACGACGACGAGGACGACGATGCTGTCGGCCACCCGCTGCGCCGCCGCCATCTCCTCGGTGCAACACGGCATGACGAAATCAGACCAGCAGACGATCCAACTAAACGGAAGAAAGTGTTATCTGGAAGCTCATAAAAATTTTAAACATCGTTCGTTCCGTTTTCGTTTCCGTGGAATCATGTTGATAGTATAGAAAGTGCCTCTGTGCATGTAGGTGCTTTACAAGGTGTGAATCCGGTGATCACAATGGAAATGAGATGAGTGAACATTATGGTTATAAGCAATGGTTTTGATATGATAAATCAAATACACTCAATTCCCGTTTTTGAATGGATGTTTTTTTTTCTACACGGCCGTCAAAACAGAATTTCAAACAATTTATTTGTTCCTTACTTACTTTCAGTACTTAGCAGAGGACCAAATTTATTTATTTACTTCAACCCCTCTGACAGTAGTCTACATGAGTGTCTTATAAAACTAATAATTTAATTTAATCTACCGGATCTTTCCACTCTTCTGACAAAACATCTATAATTTTCCTCAAAGTCGAACAAGTCGCCGCTAAAGAGAAAATTCAGACACACGCGGTTGAAAGATTCCATCCTAGGTCATTGCCCGCCATCGCCTTGACCTGTGGCCAGGTCAAATTTATGTCGGCTTCCTTTATGTCTTTGTGGAGTCTGCGCTGCCATGGGCCTGCCTCTGCTGCAGTGTCCTGCTGGGTTCCAATCTAACACTCGCTTGCAAATTTGATTCTCGCCCCTGCGTAGAGTGAGACCGACCCACCTCCACTTTCGCTCCCGAATTTCTGTTGACTTTTGATGACATCGACGAAGGACCTCCACGTTGGAGATCCAATCCAAATTTAAAGGCCACCATGCACGAATTATATACCGCAGACATCTATTGATGAAGACCTGCATCCGCTGAGTGTTCTTTACTGATACATACCATGTTTCACTGGCGTATAGTTCAAAATACGGATTTTGGTGCGTCAACTAATCTGGTTGTTTTTCCATACATTTCTTAAACTCGCAAAAGCAGCCCTCGCCTTCTTGATCCGTGCACCTATGTCGATCTTGGTGCCGCCATCGGCCGCCATTTGGCTACCAAGATATTGTAAGCTGTCAACATTCTCCACTGAATGCCCAGCTACCGTAAAGCTGGAAAGGTTGACCGTGTTTACATCCAACGATTTGGTCTTGTTGACGTTGATGGTAAGACCTGCCGCTGAGGAGCGGTTGGCAAGATCATCGAGCTTGCTCTGCATATCAGAGCACCGTTGAGCTAGGAGAGCAACGTCATCAGCCAGTTTGAAGTCATTTAGGTGCTCCAGGGTAATGAGCTGCCTAAGCAATCCACAATATGGTTCAAGGTTAATCGCACCTACCAGGATCTCGTCGATTACGATGAGGAACAGTAGCGGTGATAGGATACATCCTTGCCTCACTCCAGCAACGACCCGGAAGGGATCGGACAAAACACCACGAAAATGCCCTGTATTGTGTTTCAATGAGGCCGATGATTTTTTCAGGGAGACCCTTGAGCCTGATGGCTTCCCTCCTGTTTCCGTGAATGAGACGGTCGAAAACTTTTTCGTAATCAATGAACAACAGGTATGGAGACTCTTGGAATTCATAGGTTTGCTCTAGAATGATACGGAGCGTGACAATATGGTCCACATACAGTATGCGGCAGGAAAAAATGCGAAAGTGTTTTTCAACTTCAAACCTCATTTTCGTCCATTTGACGTTAACCAATCTATGTTTCAACGTTCCATGATCTCTAATCGGCTAGTTTTCTGAAAAGTAAATTAAAAAAATTTCCATTTTGGTCACTAACCTTTACAGGGCGGCGCCTGAAGCTGAAGACAATCAAAATTTTCAAACCGCAGAAAAGTACACAGGTCGCTAAATTTCGTATCTGGTAAAACAAAATTTTTAATTTGCTCTACAATATGATCAAATATATGTACTTATTTCATCTAGTATGTGAAACTACATGGCTCTGGATCAGTTTGGTCTGGTTGTTCATCGAATTTAAGCAAATTTTATTACTGTTATAGTCATTTTGTTAAATGACCATTGGGCGCGCAGTTTTTTGATACCCGCTTATTAGGCTTACATTATCACATGTTAAACATCAAATATGTTTATTTTTATTTTGCAGTGCTAGAATATAGACATTGACTGATACACTGTCATGGAAAAATAGTCATATATATCCCATATTTAGCGTGTAATAGTGCCTTGAACTTTTCGCATTTTTTCCTGCCGCACCCTGTAGGATCGTCCGGCACGGAATCCTGCTTGCTGCCGTCGGAGAGTTGCGTCATTCTTCTCCTGTATCCGGTTAAGGATCACTTTGCAGAGGACTTTGAGAACGATACACAGTAACATGATGCCCCGAACAATTGCATACAGTCAGGTCACCCTTTTTGGGTGCCTTTACTAAGACGCCCTGCAACAAGTCGGCCGGAAATGTCGCGATCGACCCCCGGGGCTCTGTTCGATATCATGCTACGGATGGCTGTTTCTATCTCCTGCACTGATGGAGCTTGGGTGTTGACAGCTTCGGTGTTGACACGAGTAATGCGTCGCACCCTTGGTGGATCATACTGAGGAGTTGATGGCGTGACCGACACTTGAAAAAGGTTTCCAAAGTGCTCGAACCAGCGTTTCAACTGGTCAACCGGGTCGGTCAGTAACTGTCATTCATCTTGGTCCCACTAAGGCGACGTGAGACATCGAGGAGGAGACGGATGTCGCCGGTGTTTTCGGCTTTCTCGCCTTCGTCGGCTAGGGAGTCTGAACACGCTCTTTAGTCCTTCTCGAGAGCCGAAAAGCGCTGACGGGATACGGCTTTGGCTCCTCATGTTTTCGCTCGCTCTATCGCGGTTTTGGCGTTTCTTCGCTCCTCTATCTTCCTCCAGATATCATCTGTGATCCAGTGCTTCTCGCAGCTCACCCAAATTATTCTCGCCGGTGGCGATGAAGGCGTTCTTGATGGCGCTCCATTGATCTTCCACCTGCTGGAATATCCGCAGCGTCTTTCAGTCGGCGTGTGTTGAACCGGCGCCCGATTTTCTCCTCATGTCGATGGATCCTGGCTATGCGCAGACGGATCTCGCCGATTAGGAGATGATGGTCGGACGCAATGTCGGCGCTACGTTTGTTCCGCACATCAAGAAGGCTCCGTCTCCATTTTCGGCTGATGCAGATGTGGTCGATTTGTACACTGGTCGATGAGGAAAGAGCGATCCCCCAAACATCATGTCATTATTGTTGCCACAACACTCTGCAAACTGTTCTCCGTTTTCGCTTATTTCTCCAAGACCATGGCGTCTCATGAGATGCTTATAGCCCGAGTGGTCAGAACCAACCTTTGCGTTGAAGTCGGCCATGAGGATCTTTTTTTTTTTGTAAAATCCTTTTATTGCGTCTAACTTATAGATATATAAAATACATAGTTATCTAAACCTATATTGTTTTCTGGTGTTTCTATTATGTAACAAAAATATTTAGCCAGCTGTTTCATTATGCTACGTTTACAATTCCTATTCAGCTGTCTCAGAACGGGGTATATAAAGTCTTCTGGTTCGTACCTATTCAGACAAGGTGCTTCTACTATAATTCTGCGCCTTTGATATCTCCAAATTTCACGTACACGTTGGCATCGAAAAATTTTATGAACAACTGTTTCGGGTTCTCCAGGGCAATCGTCACAGTTAGGATCATCAATCACGTTTCTTATGAAAAGGAGTTCTTTATGTTTGATTTTTTTGTGCGTAATGGTATACCAGATAGATCGTTCCTGAGAAGTTAACCCACTGGAGTGAAGATTTCTGTACACTGTTCCCCAATTTCGTTGTTGTGCTGACATAAACCCCGGGTCAGGAAGCTGTGCTATGAGGTGTTGATATATACCTTGCGACGACAAGGTATCTTGGAGGTGGTCCGGTAGAGTTGCCAGTTGGTTGATAGCTACTGTAATGTGGTTGCACACTACTGGTATTGGGATGTTCCGATCTAGTAGAAAACTTCGAAGAAATGGAAGCTCATCTGTCAGGGACATTAGACGATTGGTAAGCAGCGCTGTAGCTTTTCTCTCTACACAATGTAAGTTCAGACCACCTCGGATTTTTGGTAAGATGAGGCTCGCAAATGCTATTCTTTGCAGAGGCTGTCCGTACCAAATAAATTTTCCGTACTCAGTTCGTATTTTGTTTATATACGTTTGAGTAATCGCTATGTTCGATGCCATGTACCATAGCTTGGAGCTAATGTACGCATTCAGCAAAATTACTTTCTGAATGATGTTCAATTTCCTAGGATTCTGGAACCAAATTCTAGTCTTGATGCCTTGTAGAACGTTTTCCCAGTTTTTCTTCCGGGCTTGCTGGACATTCTCGCCATACACAACTCCGAGGATATTGATGAAATTTTCTATATTTAGCCATTCCGTTGCGCCTGTTAGGTTCACGTTGCCGATCATAATCGCAGCAGTTTTTCGTCTGTTTAGAATGGCCCCAGAGGTTGCACCAAAATGTTGAAAAATTTCAGTTACAGCCACAACCATTACTTCATTATCCATGAACATCGAGATATCATCTGCATACGCATTGAGAACTGCATTTGGAAAACTTCGTTTGATGTTGTCCAGCAAGGGCTGCAGATAGATCACAAAGAGATACATGGATAATGGATCTCCCTGTCGTACCGATCTTTCAATCTTGAACTGTTGCGTAAGGCGCCCATTCACCAGAATTTTGGAGAAGGACTGGTTCCATATTGCTGACAGCAGTTCGACAAGTTGCGGGTTGAAATTCATTTTTGTCATGGTTTCTCTGAGAAACTGATGACTCACTCGATCGAATGCATGATCAAAGTCAAATGAGACTAACAATGAGCTTCTGCGACGGTGTTTCAAACTACAAACTTCATCAAGTATTCTACTAGTAGCTTCAAATATAGTTTTGTTACCATTTGAACACTTTTGGTTGTTCGATAGAACTAGTGGAATCAAGCTGTGAAGCCGTTGCTTGATTATTCGAGCAAGAAGTTTGTAGTCGTAATTCAGTAACGAAATGGGACGGTATCCATGGATAGTATTGTCCCGACCTTTCTTTTTGATAAGCACAATAATACCGTCGTAGAAATCCCTGCTTGCGTGTCCTTGAAGAGCATCGTTCATGACATGTGTGAATTCGTCTTTTATGATTCCCCACGTTCTTTGGTAGAATTCCTTGGGTAGGCCGTCAGATCCTGGCGATTTCCGAGAAGCGCTGGTTTTCAATGCAGCAAAAATTTCATCTGTAGTAACGGGTTGCATGATGTTGTCGTTATCGGGATTTCCGGCTGGAATTGCCTTTGAGGGGTTGAAGCTTTCAGACGGCTCTCTTTCCTCAACTGCGTATAGTTCTCGAAAGTAGGTTTGTATTATTCCGCTAATCTGGTTCGGGTCCTCAACATCCTCGCCATTCACCGTTGAAAGAGAATTTATTGTTGTTTTAGCTCGCTTTCCGTATGCCTCCGCGACATGGAACAATGTGGTTGATTCCCCGGAGATGAATGTTTGATTGGTCCTTCGAAAATAGTCCGAAAACGATCGTTGATGACGCAGCATTTGTGACTTGATTCTGTTGATGTTGGTAAGTTGTTCAGCATTCCCATAGTAGTTGTTATACGCATCTAGTAAACAACTGCGATACAACTCAATTGTTTCCCGAAATTCTCTATGGATAATAGAGGACCGCCATTTCAGGAAAGAGATGACCTTGGGTTTGGCAAATCTAATCCACCAATCAATCCACGATCTGAAGTTGCCTCGCGAGCGTGCCCAGTATGCCCACTTTCTTGAAAATTCCTCCAATATCTCCGGATCGTTCAAAACATGTGGTTGAAGTCTCCATATACTTCGTCCAGGCGGCGTGCCAAGGTTTGGTAAAACTATCCGAATGATATAGGCCTTGTGATCGGAGAAAGATGTGACGGAAAAGTTGCTAGTTCTCAAACCGCGCTTTAAGGAGTTGGAAATCAGAATTCGGTCTAGTCGGGATGCTGTGTTTGAACGTATATAGGAGAACTGGACCGCATTGCCATGCAAAACTTCCCAAGAATCAGACAAACGTGCCGCATTCATTAGCCGTTTACACGTTGGGCTAATGTTAGCATTTCCGGTGGCATCCTTTGTAGCTACAACTGAATTGAAATCACCCCCTATGATAATTTGACTAGTTGCGTGCTGGAGATAATGGGCAACAGAAGTGTTGAAAAAGTCTTCTCTTGCTCCCCTCTGTGCTGCTCCAGAAGGTGCATAGATATTGATAAACGTTACTCCACTGATTCTAACTGATATAATTCTACTATCTAAACTTCTCTCGATGTTTTCAACTTTGTATAGGTCTTTTGTTGCAATTGCCGTGCCACGTTGCTGGTGATCGACATTGAAAACAATACTGAATCCAGGAATATGTAGCGAAACATCTTTAACTTCTTGCAGCAAAACTACATCTAAATCTGCACTACGCACAAAAGATCTCAGTGCATCAATTTTTGTTTCATTTGAGATGTTAGCAATGTTGATCGTTGCAATTCTATAACTATACTCCATTACACAACCCTATTAATTTGCTTGCCTAGTGTACATGCTACCCTGCCTTGCATCGATCTCTGTGAAGCTTTATGTGAAGCGTATAACAACTGACATTCCGTCACACTCTTGTCATCGTTGACAGCTGACACATCACGAACAGCTGTGTTGTGTTTTGGATCCGTAGAAGAGCTCACCTGAATCCATTCATCGACTAGCAGTTGCGGGTTGTAAGATTCGTGAACGTCAATGAAGCAAGGTGTTGTTTGATAAGGCGACGATGGTAGTCGATTGACGGTGATAATCCACAGCCTTTCCGGAGTGTCTGGTTCATAGCGTAGCCGTTTGTGTTTGTGCGCTGCAACCGGTGAATTAATTACTACGGCGGCAGTATCAACTTCGGCCGGACATATACATTCTTGGCTTACCTCGAAAAACAGTAAGCTGCAGTGCATCATGAATGGACAGTCCGTCGGTAGTGTCAGTTGTACGGTTGTGAAAACTGTGAATGGTGAAACTTTTTCAACGATGGCAGTATCTAGAGATGCTTCGGCGGGACATATACCCATTGCTTCGCTTACCGGTGAGAACATTTTACAGCTTTTTCTTAGTTGTGCGTTTGGAGCGCGAAGAGTTGTCGGTAGAAGGGGGTGATCCGGGTCGCTTCATTGTGCTGATGATTTCCTGGCTTCCTATCTCTCCCTCAGAGATGTTGAACTCCATCGATGATGATGAAGACTGTGGGTTACGTAGCTCTTGTGTACTTATAGTGGTTTGGGGGATTCGTGATGTTGAAGATGATCGTGAAACCGGCAGCGAAGATGCTTGCGGGAATTTCTTTTCGGTGATGGGGACTGGTGGAAGGGCGCTCGTGTTGGGTTTTGGTTGAGATGTTGATTGAAGATCTGATGACGGTGTCGTGATTTCTGTTGGAGTGCTTGGTACAATAGATGCGGGTGGTGGAACGATTCCCTGCACGATCTGGGCAGCCGTTAGCCTCGCATTCAGATCTCGGGAGTGTTCCTTACGGGCATCAGCGCAGGAACGGCCAATATGCAGGGCATTTGCACAATGCCTGCATGTGCGAACTTGATTGCGGTACATTACGTATGACATTTCACCATCCACTGCAACGTAGGAGGGAATTGCCTTGCGGAGCCGCATTCTGAGGATACGTACACAGTTCGGTAGCCCAGGAAAATGCTCCTTCCATGTCTCGTTCTTGATCGAGAGAATTTCGCCGTATGGTGCGAAGTACTTGGCGACTATGTTGTTCGGCATATGAGGAGGTAGGTCCGAGACCTTAACCTCAATTGCATCATCGGCCGGGAATAGCGGGATGAAGTACTCGTTGTTTTCATGCTCGATCGTGTGCTTCAGATTGTGTTGGGCGACAATCTGCTCCACCAACTCTGGAGACTCGACTTCGATAATAGCTTGGGCTCGGGTTAATAGGGTTTGGACGTTCTTGATGATGTTCATGGTTAGCTGCAGTTTGTCGAAAATGAACTCTTTGAGCTTGTCCATCTTCGGTCGTGCTGGCAAGACGCTGCAGTCGATGACAAACGAGTTCTTGCGATACCCGCTCATCTTTCAGCTGCTTTGTCCACTCCCCAGCGGGTTTAAGCACCAGGGAGGCAGTTTATAGCTACGCGATTGACTTTTGAAGATTTTCTTGTTTTCACTTAGCGGTACCGCACAAGAACGACTGTTCTTTGTAACAGCTAAATGTCAACTCAATGGATCTTGATATAACCTTTTGAAATCTTATCCACGACAGCATTCAGTTGGCTGTAAAAGTTCTCTATGTCTTTCATTTCTACAGCATCGGTGTTCAGTGGTCTGAACCAGGCTACATTATTAGGTTCCTACTTCATGAGCGCAGCATGGGGCGTGAGCGCTGAGCAGGAAACCAAAATGCATGGTGATAAGGAGCGTATTTGCTTCGTAGGTCAGAGTATTGCAAAATTTGACCCGACACCAATCAGTGTTCTTCAAAGTTCGACCAACGGATTTCGCTCAGTCCAATCAAGCATGCCTCATTGACTAGTGCGGGGGTGACCCAGCGGTATGAGTGATCTTAACCCTCCTAGATGTTACGTTTGGCGCACCATGATGACGTAGTGCATGTTCAGCGAGCCTTTTTGAGTCTTATGGACCCCTACATCCTGCTAGGGTTAAACGATGACGTTCTATCATTGAGAGGTTGTGCGTCATCTACCACAAGCTGATCCACCACTACAGTGCGGTAAAGTTTGATTGGAGCAATAAATCAGGTTTTTGGACCGGGCGGACTATTAATTGCTGCATTTGCGTGACTAACTGCGAAGAACGCTTTTCGTCAATTTTGGATGACGGGACTTAAAATATAAAGGGAACACATGTCGAGCTGTTTGAAGAGTTTTTCTCGTGATGCTCTGAAACTACAAGTAGACGTGTTAGGAGCGATTACGGCAGTGCCATGCATATCAAGGCCGTCGTGCAAATCTGCGTTATCCACTGCTGGACCCAGTACATACTTGAAAATATTCAGTGGGTTATGGATCTGCCATTTTATCACAAGTCTAACAGGTGGATGACGCTTTAAGTTTCTCGTATTGCGTAGCTATACTCCTTCGTAGTTTTTAAGGGAGGTTGTTGACCTAAGTTTCTCCCTCTGTTCATTAGTGGATGCGTTCTGTAAGTAATTCTTGAGCTTGACTCCTATGTTGTTTTCTACAGCTTTCAGTTATTATGATTGGCTCTTTATTATGGGGATTTTCAGCTCGAGGCTGGTTCATCCCCGTGCAGCTTTCAGTGTCATTGCCCTGTCTGATGTGGATTGATCGATGCACTTCTGTACTTTCTTTTTCAGTTTTTGCTCAGCGGTGGCCGAGATGAAATCCATCGAATTCTGGGATACTGGGGCCTCTTCATGGCCACTCACCATCCATTGACACTCCATGAGACTTAGATGATACCGTTGATACTACAACGTCCTTCAACATGGAAGCTTGCCCTCTAGAGTCTGTGAAGACCGCAAGAGGAAGCTCTAGATAGAAATCTGAACTAGCAAAGCTCAGGAAACAATGTAGAAAGAATAAGAACAGATGTCGTTCGGCTGGTTCGGATGCCTTCAGGTCGTTTCGCAAGGCCTACCAGAAAACTCTCCGGTCTGCTGGATCGTTCGGCTGGAAGAACCTTTGTACAAATGTTTCCAGTTTGAGTGAAGTCAGTCGGTTAAACAAAACCCTTGCAAAATCTAAGGATTTTTGAGTGAACGAACTTCTTTTGCCAAATGGTGATTTCGCTTCCCCTGATGAGTAAGTTCTGGAATGCTTATTCAGAACACACTTCCTCTGCCGGTGCAGATGGGATCTATCGCATTTTGCTTAAGTAAGGATTTGATTATTTCAAACATGATTTATAAAAACTACTTGTTTGCTGTTTTGCATCAGGGTATATTCCCAAATCTTGGCGGGATACTACTGTGTAAAGTTTATTCCGAAAGTGGGCCGTGCGACGTATGAAGAAGCAAAGATTTTCAGGATTATCAGTGTTACCGGCAACACTGTTGACCGCGAAACGATGGTGAAACCACCGTCCGTTCCCTCGTAACTGAGCGGCTGTCGCCGAGTGGACTGACAGATCAGACAGCAGCTGATAGAACAAAGACAGACAGATTCATTTAGATTTCGCTAGTACACAATTAGGCAGCGTTTTTGGCAAGCAAGTGAATTCAGTGGATTATTTCGATAGTTAAAAGTAAGTTTTGCGAACTATTTGTTTCCATTGTTATAATGAATTTATTCTGTTATAGTCAGTAAAATTACAGTAGTTTCGGACAAAGTCAGCACCGCACAGTAAGGAAAAAATCCAGTTAGTCAAGGTACGTTTTGTACAGAAGTCAGAATCATTCTCATGTCCGTAGTTCATAACCTGAAATGAAACAATAATGTAATTTCTGTAGATTGTACTGTCCACGTTATTCCCGGTTACCGACACACCAGAAAAGTGACCGAAAAATACCGAAATTGTAAGTATTTACTGTTAACTGATAACTGACAACCCACCAAACTCGACTGAATTTGATTAAATAAAATTACAGCTTTGTAGCTGCTAAGTTTGCAACTGAAAGAACGGTGTTTGTTCTGACGATCGGGAACATTCTACAAAGAATTTCGTCCGAAGTTGGATGATCGTTTGTTGCCCATCGCTGGTCCCTGCCGAGGAGAACAACCGGGAAGACGTCCGCCGCCTGAACGACCCACGATTGAAGACCATCAACATCACACCGCCGCCGCCGTCGTCGTCGCCGCCGGGGGTTTGATTGCAGTAAAACAAGTCAGTATACAGTTTTCTTTTTGCTACCATCTCGGATCCCGCACCACAGTAGTGGCCCGTGCAATTTGGCAATTTAGTAAGCTTGTTTGGTAGACACTTGAGCTAGGGCAATTAGATTAAATTATGCCGAAAAAGAGTAAGAATGTTACCAACACGGGGGAATTGATATCCCATGCAAAAAATGCAATCAAATACTGGGAGATGATAATTGGGTCTGTTGCGATGTGTGCGAATCGTGGGTACATTTTCAGTGCGCGGGTGTGAATCAGTCAATCGCGGATAAGAGCTGGAAGTGCGGTGACTGTCTAGCCGATTGGGACGGCACCGATGTAACATCAAAATCGGGAGTGTCGTTTAATGAATCGTCAGTGAGTAAAAGTAGTAGTCGTGCATCTCAACGATTGCAGCTCAGCCTGCAGCATCTAGAGGAACAACGTAAGCT
The DNA here is from genome assembly GCF_035046485.1 of Aedes albopictus. Classification (NCBI taxonomy): domain Eukaryota; kingdom Metazoa; phylum Arthropoda; class Insecta; order Diptera; family Culicidae; genus Aedes; species Aedes albopictus. The sequence goes on along the minus strand of NC_085137.1, from coordinate 199,485,483 downwards.
GAGTAAGTTGCGGGCGGAGGAAGAGCTGCAGATGAAACAAAAAGAAGAAGAAGCCCGACTGAAGAAGCTGCAAATGGAAGAAGCAGCGAAATTGAAGCAGCTGGATGACGAGCAGGAATATTTGAAGCAGCGGTACACTCTGTTGATGCAGATAGCGGACGAAAAGGATGCATCTAGTAAGCGAAGTGGAGTCAGCGGAAAAAGTCGACGAACCGGAGTAAGCGTGAAAAGTAAACGAGACCAGTTGGAGAAGTGGTTGAAGGGAGCTGTGGTGGACGAATTTGGACAATCGAAGCCGTCGTCGTCTGGAGATCAAGCTGCCCTGCCGGTTCATACAGTTAGTGAATCAGTTCAGCCGGCCGTTGTGACTAGAGAGTCGCAATTACCAGTAGTTTCATTGCCAAATAGTTCGTCGCAGTTTTCTGTTCCGTCGAACGTGAATCCACTGTGTCCTGCTTCGGGAACCATTGGAAATGTTCCAACGCTGGCGAAATCCTATGAACAGCTGTTATCTGGGCAAGGAGTTTCCATGGTGTCGTCTGTTCCGGTATCAGCAGCGGAACGTTTCGTTTCTTCAGTTCCGCAACGACCAGTAGCTTCGTCAGATATCAGCGCAATTCTTCCGAGATTGTTGGATATTCGAGTCGGAAACACCAATTCTGTGGCGGTGACGTTACCCACAGTCACTTTCGCTGCACGGGATACAGTAGTGTCCTCAGCTCCATGTACAGCATCGCAATCCTGTGTTGGTTCCAGCGGTCTGATGCCAACAGTTTACGGAGGTCATCCGTACTACACGGCCGCTCCAATGGCGCATCTAGCACCAACGAATGCAGTAGCTTCTGGAGATTTCGTTCGAGTGAATTCATCGCAAAGCTGTTTCGGTAGTGTTCCACATCCAGAAGTTCCGCATAGTTCAGCAGTTCTCCACGGGAATGCACCCTTAGGTTATTCGTCGACCTCTCCAATAATGAATGCCTTTGGACCATCATCGGCTGGAGCCGGATTGCCGAATGCAACTCAATCGAGTCCTGCAGTGGGACCAACTAGTGCCCAACTTGCGGCGCGACAGGTAATGCCCCGTAAGTTGCCCAAGTTCAATGGCGATCCCCAGGAGTGGCCTATCTTCTACAGTTCCTTCAAGAACACTACGGAGGTATGCGGATATACCGATGCAGAGAATTTGGCCCGTCTACAGCGAAGTTTGGGAGGTTCTGCATTGGAAGCCGTACGAAGTCGCCTGCTGTTACCAGCGTCAGTTCCGTATGTGATTGAAACGCTCCACAAACTCTACGGGCGACCGGAAATTCTGATCAGTTCGCTTCTGAAGAAAGTGAGGAACGTGCCAGCCCCCAAAGCGGAGAACCTGAGTTCGATTGTGGCTTATGGTTTGGCCATTCAGAACTTGGTCGATCACATCATCTTGGCCGATCAGCAAGCACATTTGGCGAACCCAATGCTGCTTCAGGAGTTGGTCGATAAGTTGCCCACATCTCTCAAGATGCAGTGGGGAACCTACAAGCAAGGCGTTGCATATGTCAACCTGGCGACATTCAACGGTTTCATGGCAGGCCTTGTGAACTTGGCGTCGGAGCTCACTATCGACGTGGACTGCGCACAGAACCAGCATAAACAAGTTCGCGCGGAGAAGCCGAAGCCAAGGGAGAAGTTGTTCACTCACGCCAACGAATCGTCCGATGCAGCCAAGAAGGAAAAGGACACGTCGACAGAAAGGTCTGTTTCAAAAGCCTGCTCGTATTGCGGAAAGGACAATCATCAGATCCTGAACTGTTCCAGTTTCAAGTCTTTGGATATCGGAGCGAGGTGGAAAGCAATGCGTCAGAAGAACCTGTGTCGTCTGTGTTTAGTTCCTCATCGGAAATGGCCATGCCACTCGAAAAAGGAGTGTGGCGTGGACGGCTGTCGTTTTCGTCATCACATGCTGCTGCACAGTAACCAGACAAGCCGAAGCGAATCCGCTGAGACAACGAAGCCAACAGAAGCGGTGCAGCACAACTACCACCACACGAAGTCGTTTTCTCTCTTCCGTTATCTGCCAGTCACGATTTACGGAGACGGGAAACAGGTAGAAATCTACGCGTTTCTGGACGACGGATCATCGTCTACGTTACTGGAAGAAGCAGTTGCAGTTCAGTTGGGGATTGATGGAGAGCCGGACAACCTTTGGTTAGGATGGACAGGGAAGATCGGCAGACAAGAGAAGAGCTCCAAAAGGGTCAACGTGGAGATTTCCGGAGCTGGGAAACAAAATACCTTCCAGTTGAGCAACGTACGGACGGTGCGTGAGCTAGGACTTCCCAGTCAAACGTTGAACTATTCCGATCTGTCAGGATCCTATCCACATCTACAAGGTCTTCCCATCAGCAGTTATTCGAATGCGAAACCCAGAATGATCATCGGCATCGAGCACGTTCATCTCCTTACCAGTCTGAAGCTTCGCGAAGGCGGGAGAAGCGATCCAGTCGCAACGAAAACTCGTCTCGGCTGGTGCGTCTACGGAAGAAATTCTGGAAGTGAAGGATCCGTGGAACAGCTGAATCTGCATGTCGGTCAGGAGATGAGTAACAGTGATCTGTACGACTCGATGAAGAAGTTTTTCGCCGTTGAAGAAGCTGTGGTCACGAAGCATCTTGAATCCGACGAAGATCAACGAGCGCGCAGCATTTTGGAGGCAACTACAGTCCGCCGAGGATCTAGAATCGAGTCTGGTTTGCTGTGGCGAAAGGACAATATCCACTTTCCCGACAGCTACAAGATGGCGATGAACAGACTCCTAGGGTTGGAGAAGCGTCTGTCCAGAGATTCGGAACTTCGACAGAGAGTGAACGAGCAGATCAACAGCTTCGAACAAAAGCAGTACATCAGTAAAGCATCAAAGCAAGAAGTCGACAGTCTAGATTCCCGCCGTGTCTGGTATCTACCGCTGGGAGTAGTGATCAATCCCAAGAAGCCAGGCAAGATTCGCATGGTTTGGGATGCGGCCGCAAAAGCTTCTGGAGTCTGTTTCAACGATATGCTGCTGAAGGGTCCGGATCTTCTCGTACCGCTAGTAAACGTTTTATTGCGATTCAGACAGGGGAAAGTCGCCGTGTGCTCCGACATTCGGGAAATGTTCCTCCGAATCCTCATCCGTGATGAAGACAGATGGTCGCAGTGCTTTCTTTGGAGAAGTAGTCCGGAGGAAGAAGTACAAGTTTACGTAATCAACGTGGCGATGTTCGGTGCAACCAGCTCGCCATGTACAGCGCCGTTTGTGAAGAACTGGAATGCTTCTGACTACAGCGAGCAGTACCCCAGAGCAGTGGAAGCAGTTACCAAGAACCACTACGTGGATGACTTCCTCGACAGCGTCAACTCGGTGGAAGAAGCAGTACAGTTGGTACAGCAAGTGCAAGATATCCATGCAGCAGCCGGTTTCCAGTTTGGGAAGATACTGTCCAACGAGCAGGAAGTGCTAGACCGACTAGGAGAGACGAGTACAGCGATCAGTAAACCATTGCCAGTGGACAAAGACCGAACATACGAACATGTTCTCGGCGTCACATGGATTCCGCCGGAAGATGCCTTCACATTCAATAGCCAGGGATTGGAGGAAGTTCTAGGTGCCGATTGGGCGATACCAACGAAGCGCCAGGTCCTGCGTATCGTGATGAAGCTCTACGATCCCTTAGGATTCATCGCACACTTCGTCGTCCAAGGGAAGATTCTGATGCAGGAGATTTGGCGGACCGGTACAAACTGGGACGAGCCTATTGCGGAGCAACCACGCGAACTTTGGACAAGATGGATGGAGCAGTATCAGCAGATCAACGAAGTAAACGTTCCGCGATGCTTCTTCAAGGATTTCTGTCCGCAGCAGGTCAGCGATATCCAGGTCCATGTGTTCACGGATGCGAGCGTGTCAGCATGTGCATGCGTGGCCTACCTTAGGATTACAGTAGATGGAGAGAGTCAGTGTTCGCTGATCGCAGCAAAAACTAAAGTTGCGCCTCTTCGAGCACTTTCTATCCCACGTTTGGAATTGCAGGCTGCCATGATGGGTTCCCGTTTGCTACAGAACATCTGCTCGGCCCTAACCATCAACATTCAGAGGCGCTTCCTGTGGTCAGATTCAGCAACAGTTCTTGCTTGGCTTCGCTCCGATAGTCGTCGGTATCATCAGTTCGTCTCGTTTCGTGTCGGCGAAATCCTGTCGCTGACTAGTGTGGATGAATGGTGCTACGTTCCTTCTCGCGAAAATGTTGCGGACGACGCCACGAAATGGAATGGGGGGCCTTCATTCGACCCGGGTTGCCGTTGGTACCAGGGTCCAGCATTTCTGCAAGATCCGGAAAGTCAGTGGCCTACGGAACGGCCAGGAGATACAGCGGAAGCATATGCGACCACCGAAGAAATTCGCCTCGTTGCAGTACACCGAACAGTAGTGGAAGTGATAGATATTGAACGATTTTCCAACTGGAACCGACTGCTACGTGCGACAGCATATGTTCACCGAGCTGTAGCAGTATGGAAGCATTCAACGAGCGGGACAAGATCGCTTAAAGTACTGAGCCAGAGTGAATTTGCGAAAGCTGAAGAAACACTTTGGCGACAGGCGCAAGAACAGGCGTATCCGGAAGAAGTTCAGCTGTTGGAAGAAGGACAAAGTGTGACAAAAGACAGTTCAATTCGTGCGCTGTTTCCATTCCTGGACGAAAAAGGAGTTCTACGGGTTGGCGGCAGAATCGAACAAGCTCCATCGATTTCATACGAAGCGAAGCACCCAGTCGTGTTGCCGAGAAGTCATCGGATCACATACCTCGTTGTGCTCAGCTTCCACCAGCAGTTCCTGCACGAGAACACCGAGACAGTGTGCAACGAATTGAGGCAACGGTTCTACATTCCGAGGATGCGAACAGTAGTGCGGAGCGTATGTCGTAGCTGTCAGTACTGCAAGATTAAGAAAGCAGCACCAGTTCCACCGATCATGGGACCGCTTCCGAAGGTTCGTTTGACTCCCTTCATTCGTCCGTTTACGTACGTCGGCGTTGACTACCTGGGTCATTTCGAAGTGAAAGTCGGTCGCAGTATTGTGAAGCGGTGGATCTGTTTGTTCACGTGCCTCACAGTTCGAGCAGTTCATCTGGAGCTAGCACACAGTCTGTCAACGAAGTCTTGCGTAATGGCGTTCAGGCGTTTCGTTAATCGGCGAGGAGCTCCGCTGCAAGTATTCTCGGACAACGGTACCAACTTTGTGGGAGCCAGTCGTCAGTTGTCAGAGGAGATCCAGAGGATTAGAACCATCAACGAGGATTGTGCGGCTACGTTTACTAACGCCCGTACGCAGTGGCACTTCAACGTTCCTGCAGCTCCGCACATGGGAGGACCGTGGGAGCGGATGGTGAAGTCTGTAAAAGTAGCAATGGCAGCAATATCCGACAGTCCGCATCATCCGAGTGACGAGGTGTTCGAAACCATAATGCTGGAAGTAGAGGGGATCGTTAACAGTCGTCCACTGACCTACGTTCCCTTAGAAGCAGACGATCAAGAAGCGCTCACTCCGAATCACTTCTTGCTGTACGGTTCGAGCGGCATAAAGCAGCCTACAGTCGATCAGTCAGTCAGTCTTCGAGACAGCTGGTCAGTCGCTAGGAACATCGTTGACGAATTCTGGCGCAGATGGGTGTTGGAGTATTTGCCGATGTTAACAAGGAGGACGAAGTGGTTCGAGAACGTGAAACCTTTGGAGCCTGGTGATCTAGTCGTGATAGTAGATGAACAGACACGAAACAGTTGGGAAAGAGGAAGGATTCTTGAGGTCTTTCCGGACAAATCAGGCCAAGTTCGACGTGCAGTAGTACAGACAGCTCGAGGAGTCTTCGCCAGGCCGGCAGTGAAGCTGGCAGTCCTGGATGTGGCGAGCAACGATAAGAAGGCGGATGGAGTCGCACCGGAAACGGAAGTGGTTCACGGGGCGGGGAATGTTACCGGCAACACTGTTGACCGCGAAACGATGGTGAAACCACCGTCCGTTCCCTCGTAACTGAGCGGCTGTCGCCGAGTGGACTGACAGATCAGACAGCAGCTGATAGAACAAAGACAGACAGATTCATTTAGATTTCGCTAGTACACAATTAGGCAGCGTTTTTGGCAAGCAAGTGAATTCAGTGGATTATTTCGATAGTTAAAAGTAAGTTTTGCGAACTATTTGTTTCCATTGTTATAATGAATTTATTCTGTTATAGTCAGTAAAATTACAGTAGTTTCGGACAAAGTCAGCACCGCACAGTAAGGAAAAAATCCAGTTAGTCAAGGTACGTTTTGTACAGAAGTCAGAATCATTCTCATGTCCGTAGTTCATAACCTGAAATGAAACAATAATGTAATTTCTGTAGATTGTACTGTCCACGTTATTCCCGGTTACCGACACACCAGAAAAGTGACCGAAAAATACCGAAATTGTAAGTATTTACTGTTAACTGATAACTGACAACCCACCAAACTCGACTGAATTTGATTAAATAAAATTACAGCTTTGTAGCTGCTAAGTTTGCAACTGAAAGAACGGTGTTTGTTCTGACGATCGGGAACATTGCTCAGAAACTGACATTTCTTCTCGACATTGCGTCAAGCGGCGATTAGAAAATTGAGTGTTTGTGGATGCCCCCAAGGGGGAGTCTTATCCCCACCTTTGTAGAGTCTCGTAGCATATACGCTATTGAGGCAACTCAATTATAGCGGATTTCCTTCTTATGCTTTTTCCGACGACTATCTAACATTGTTAGTTTGTATGTGCATCAGCTAGTTGAGGGTTGGTTTCGCCAATATGGTATTTCGGTTTATCCGAAACAAACATCTATTGTTCTTAACACGGAAAAGCGACTCATCACAAACAATACTGGAATAGATTGGAGTCATGTCGTCAAACAACTTTGTGTTGTACTGAGTATTCTCCATGGCCACGTTTTTGGTTCAAGGAATTGCTGGAGTGGATTATGTAGTAATATTTGGAAGTATTAGATAGAACTTTCCAGGATGTTTTAATTATTTTTGCAGGAATTCTACAAGAGTTTAAGAAACAAGGTTAAGGTAATAAGTATGAGAGAACGGGGAAATAATCTTAGGTAGCCAAATTTAACGTAACGTTTGTTTGTAACGTCAGAAAAAATGAATCATGGGCCAAAGACCAATTCAACCAACAGTTTTCACTATCATTAAAATTGTACAACTTTGCCGGTTCGTTGCCAACAGCATTCAACAAACCAGATAATTCTATTCAAGCTCACTTCTTATTGAGTGATCGTAAGCAAACATTTTCCGTTGGCTCCTTTAGTGCTCCCTTTGTTGCTTGAAGGATCATCACGGTGCTAATTCATTCCAGCCCCCGCCCGCCCTTGGCTCCATTCATTTCTGTCTGGGTGACTGTTGTCTCTTGTCTGTCTCCCATCACTCAGCAGCTTGGATATTATCATCAAGAAGATGCTCCTCTTTACTGGAATATTCGTCGTGTGTCTGGCGACAAGTGACACACGACATCAAGCCGGCACAAGTGCCTCCCGATAGCTATTCAGTAGTGTCTTAAGTATATACGGCACGGCGCACATACACACTCGATTCATCATCCTTCTCGCATCAAATGGAGAAACACCCAAACCCTCCAAAGGTTCTCGAGTGTCATATATGAGGGCAGCAAAAATTACATCAAGTCAGGATGCATGAGGAACGACCATAGCCTCTACTTGGACCAAGACCAGCGTGGCGGCCTTTGTGAACTCTGACGAGAGGTCCTTTTGGCGCGGGGTAGTATCCAAAACATTATACAAGATTTCTCAATTGCCGTGCGGCGGTCTTGAGAATACTACCATGTAGACAGAAGAACGATGATTGGAATGAGGGATGACTCCTTCAATAAATGTTTACGTTTTCGAAGAGGCAAGTGAGCCAGGTTGGGATGGGAGCAGGGATGTCAGGCGAAAAATCAAGCCTTAAGTATCCGTAACAACATTATTGTTACAGTCGGTATAACCTGGTATGACATATTGTTTGCTCCAAGAGCCACTTGAGTAACGACATGGTAGTCGATGTCGATTACGATGATGACAACCCACGGATGGGTGAGCATGTTTTTTTTTGGGAGCTATCGCGGTGATTTATGTTTCGCATTCTCCCAACCACTAGGTCTCGTTTTATTATCTGTTGTGTCGGTACAGAAAAATAATGCTGATCGAAAGCATTACAGATTGATGATGTGAACCGTCATTATGTTAACAATTAATAGACTACACAGATGAAAATGATAAAGGTCAAGTCATGGAAACTGTATTTTCTTTTGCTTGGGTTTGTCATTCAGACAGGCTAAGACAAACTTTATTAACTTTATTTTGGTCATGTGAATTTACTATTATGTAGATATACTCGATAATAATGTAAATTTTCATATTAGTTTTCATGAATGAAACAATTGATATGTGTCAACAGAACACAAAAATGTACACGACTCTTCAGATATGTGTACACTGTAAACTAAAATATTTAAATTCGTCACCTAACGTGATAGGCAGAAGTCCTTGTATTCAAATCATTTCCGTTACACTAAAAAATAAGTGAACCCAAAAGAAGTAAAGCCGTTGATCCCGAGATGAAACTATGTAACTTGAGACTAAAACTTGTTTATAAAAAAATGACTACCGTTCTTGATACTTAGGTTGCAGATGACGAGTATGCTATGCATTGTATGTGTTCGACAAGAGCCAAAGATGATTATGTCATTCTGGATCGTGAAAAGAAAACACCGTCAGAATCCCATCTTGATTGGATACCAAACACGATAGCAGACAAGGAGACACCATCGGTGAATGTGCCTGTAAGCTTTCCGATGATTTTGTTTGAATATTCAAGTCATTGTTCTATGGATACCGTGGCCGTGCTATGCAGGCAATGCCGATCATCTTGCTCTGCAACGGTTGCTGATTGGATAAATTTTGACGCGCTGAATCAGATGCTATCGCGTTCGATACATTACGTTACCACCTAGCTATACATATACTAATCGTGTGGTTGGCTGAAATCGAATATGAATTCCAATTTGACGCTGCAGAGATGATGATGATGATGATGACGAGAGCATTGTTCTAAGTGGTGCAGAAGGGAATTGGAAAATTAATCTGATTGGCATTAATTCGATTAGGTTTAGCGAAGTGTAACCAAACAGATAGATGTGATCAATTATCATATTTTGATGATAACATCATTTTCCAGCTGGAAAATGCGAAGATAATATCTCATTGCCTAATCGTTTAATGTGCAGCTCTTGAACCAAACCATGCTGCCAATACAGGTATATCTCGATTTAGTGGACCTTCGATTATATTGACCCTCGATTTTATGTACATTTTTAATGGTAACATTTTTAATATCCAATCAGTAATCCTTTGAAGCCGGCATTTTTCCAAGCGATCATAGAGTTTTTTTTTCTAAGTATTCTGTGGTTTTGGTGTTCAACAGCATAGCAAGAGTAGCATACGATGCAGAATATTTTTCTAGATACCCTAGGTCATCCAAACTACTCTTAAGTTTAGATCCTAAAGTCTACGCGTGTAACGGTAATTTTCTTTATACACAGCTACGATTTTTAATCTATCATTTCCAGTAAGTCTTCTGAAAGTGAAAAAGACAGTATCAAATCAGTTGGGATATCCAAGGTCATCCAAGCTGTTCTTGAGTTTAGATCCTAAAACCTGCAGGTATAACAGCAACTTCTTCCACTATACAAAGCTACGATTTGTATTTCATCATGTCCAGTAAGTCTTCCGAAATTTCAAAAGACAGTATCAGAACAGTCGAGATATCCTGGGTCATCCAAACTGTTCTTGAGTTCAGATTCTGAAGTATACGGGTGTAACAGTAACTTCTTTCACTATACAAAGATACGCTTAATACAAAGTTACGATTTGTATTCAACCGTGTCCAGTAAGTCCTCTGAATGTTTTAAAGACAGTATCAGATCTGTTAGGATATCCTAGGTCATCCAAACTGTTCCTAAGTTTAAATCCTAAAGTCTACGGGTGTAACAGTTACTTTTTTATTATACAAACTACGATTTGTATTCTATCATGTCCAGTAAGCCCTGTGAAACTTCAAAAGACAGTATCAGATCAGCCGGGATATCCTAGGTTATCCAAACTGTTTTTGAGTTTGGATCCTAAATCCTACGGGTGTAGTGATAACTTCTTTCATTGTACAAAGATACGATTTGTAATCTATCATGTCCAGTAAAACTTCTGGATGTTCAAAGGACATCATCAGATTGACTGGAGGCATTCAAAATATTATGTTGTTTGAAATCAAGTAGCAATAGCCATGGGCGTAGCCAGAGGGGGGCAGGGAGGTCATTTTTCATAGCTTCTTTCAGTGATCTCATCACGGATTGCTCCAGAGAATTTCTCAAGAATTCCTCTATGAGTTTCACCAGACATTCCTCAAGGAATTTCTCCTGAGATTCCCAAAGGAATGTCAACATAAATTATTTTATGTATTTCTGCAAGTATTCTTTCAGATATTTTTTTTAAGGATTTCTCCATATATTCCTTCAAAAGTTCCACTAGAGATTGCTCCAATAATTCAATCTGGAATAATTTGAAATATTTCAGCAGCAATATCTTCCAGAAACCCTTACAGAAAATTTTACCAGAGATTAGCTAAAAATTAATCCAGGAGTTCATTGAAACATTGTACAAAACATTGTTTTGGGAGTCCATCCAAATATTCCAACAATGATTTGTCCAACAAGTATAGCAGACCTGGATTCCTTCAAATTTTTTTCCTGCAGAAATTCTTCCAGGAATTTGTTAAGAAAGCTTTCCTGGGATTTGCTAAGGAATTCCTCATAAGACTGCTGTCGGGATTCAGAAACTCCTGCATGGCTTTCTTTAGGAGCGGCAACAGGGAATCCTCAAGGAGTTCCTCCGCGAACTCTTCTTCGAATTCTTCAAGAATTCTCTAAGGATTCCATCTGCATTTTTTTCAGGAATTCTTTCTGGGATTTCTCCAGGAATTTCTCCAGGGATTCTTCCACGAATTTCTTCAGAGGTTCTTCTAGAAATTATTCCTCTGGGAAGTGCAGCAGGGGTTCTGCTAAAAAATCATCCAGGAAATGCCTCTATAGATTCCTCCAGGGATTATTCTAGATATTTCTCCAGGAGTATTTCTAGAGACTCCTTCGTTAATCCCTACAGGCATTCCTCTTCTAGGATATCCTCCAGGGATTCCAGGAAATCCTTCAGAAGTTCTTCCAAGGATTCTTCCAGGAAACCCTCCAGGAATACCTTCTGAAAGTCTTCCAGGAATACCTTCTGTAGTTTTTCAGGGATTTCTCCAGAGATTCTACCAGGAACTTCTCCTAAAATTTATTCAAGGATTCCCCCAGGGATTCTTTCAGGAATTCCTTCGAAGACTTCTCAAGGGATTTTTTTTAGATATAGAAAAATAATAGAAATAGCAATCTCCTAGAATTTCTATGCAGATTCCATTAGAAATTCATCCAGTTATTCTTTCAAGATTTCCTCTAGAGATTCCTCAAGCAATTCCCACAGGAATACCTCTAGGAATTTCTCCAGGCATTCCTCCAGGATTTTCTCTAAGAACTTCTCCATGAACTCCTCCAGGAAATACCTCAGGATTTTATCGGGATTTCCTCCAGGAATTGCTTCTGGCCTGAGAAATTATATCAGCAATTCCTTTAGTAATTTCCTCTATGGATTTGTTCAGAGATTCTTCCAGGAAATTCTCTATACTCCATACTTTCAGGAATTTTTCAAGGATTCCTCCAGACATTCCTCCAGAGAATCCTCCAGGATTTTCCTCAGGGATTCTCCCATAAATATCTTCAAGGAGATTCCTCCAGAGATTCCTCCAGAGATTCCTCCAGAGATTCCTCCAGAGATTCCTCCAGAGATTCCTCCAGAAATTCCTCCAATGGTTCTTCCAGAACATCCTCCTGAAATGTCTCGAGAGATTGTATTCAGAAATTTCTCCAGCAATTCCTCCTAGAATTCTTCTGAAGATTTCTTCAGGAATGCTTCCAGGGATTGCTCCAAGAATTCATCCAAGAAGTTTCTCCAGAAATTACGCCCGGATTTGTTCAGAGATTTCTCCAGGCATGCCTCCAGGATTCTAGCTAGAGATTTTCTCAGGAACTGCTTCAGGATTCCTCCAGGAAAAATTCTTCCAGAGCTTCCTCCGGGAATTTCGCCAGGAATTCCTCCAGGGATTGTACAGGGCTTCCTCCAGGTATTCCTGTAGGAATTGTAACAGCGATTCATTCAGGTTTTTCTTCAGTGATTTATCCAGGAAGTCTTCCAGGGATTTCTCCGGAAATTCCTTAAGTGAATTCTTCACAAATTCCCCCTCTCTATAAATAAAAACTAATTCAGGGGTTCCTTCGGAAATATCAGAAATCCTACAAACATCTTTTCAGCGATGTACCCAAGAACTTTTTCAGGATTACGTGATTTGTATTTAATATTTCAAGAATTTGTGGAGGAATTCCTCCAGTGAATAGTATTGGAAGATAAAAAAGATGCATACAGGAACCAGGATAGTGTTGGGCAAGATGCGACAACGTGTGATCGGGTGGCAGCCGATCAACGCAAGGATGTGCATGTTGAGAATTAAGGGCCGTTTCTTCAACTACAGCATCATCAACGTCCACTGCCCACACGAAGGGAGACCCGATGACGAGAAAGAAGCGTTCTACGCGCAGTTAGAGCAAACATACGATGGTTGCTCGCCGCGTGACGTGAAAATTGTTGTCGGCGACATGAACGCGCAGGTAGGAAGGGAGGAAATGTACAGACCGGTAATCGGGCGAAACAGCCTGCACGCCGTATCGAATGATAACGGCCAGCGATGCGTAAACTTTGCAGCCTCCCGTGGTATGGTAGTCCGAAGCACCTTCTTCCCCCGCAAAGATATCCACAAAGCCACCTGGAGATCACCCGACCATCAAACAGAAAACCAAATCGACCACGTTCTAATCGACGGTAAATTCTTCTCAGATATAACCAACGTCCGCACATACCGCAGTGCGAATATAGATTCGGATCACTACTTAGTCGCTGTATGCATGCGCTCAAAACTTTCGACAGTTATCACCACGCGTCGAAGTCGAACGCCGCGGCTCAACATCGAGCAACTTCGTAACGTAGAAGTGGCTCAAGACTACGCGCAGCAGTTAGCAGTGGCCCTACCAACGGAAGAGCAGCTTGGCGCAGCTACACTTGAAGATGGCTGGAGGGACATCCGATCCGCCATAGGTAGTACCTCGGCTACAGCACTAGGTTTCGCGACTCCGAATCACAGAAACGACTGGTACGACGGCGAATGTGAACAGTTGAAAAACGAGAAGAATGCAGCATGGGTGAGAATGCTGCAACACCGTACGAGAGCGAATGAGGCACGTTACAAACAGGCGCGGAACAGGCAGAACTCAGTCTTCCGGATGAAAAAGCGCCAGCAGGAAGAACGAGATCGCGAAGCGATGGAAGAGCTGTACCGCGCTAAGGACACACGAAAGTTCTACGAGAAGCTGAACCGCTCGCGCAGAGGCTTTGTGCCACAAGCCGACATGTGCCGAGATAATCACGGGAATATTCTCACGAGCGAGCGTGAGGTGGTCGAGAGGTGGCGGCAGCATTACGATGAGCACATCAATGGCGACGTTGCAAGTACCGAAGGTGGCGTGGTAACAGATCTAGGAGTATGTGCACAGGACGAAAGACTTCCGGCCCCTGACCTTCAAGAGATTGAGGAGGAGGTTGGCCGGTTGAAAAACAACAAAGCCGCTGGAGCAGATCAACTACCAAGCGAGCTTCTAAAATACGGTGGAGAAGCACTGGTGAGAGCACTACACTGGGTCATTACCAAGATTTGGGAGGAGGAAGTATTACCGGAGGAATGGATGGAAGGTATCGTGTGTCCCATCTACAAAAAGGGCGACAAGTTGGATTGCGGGAACTACCGCGCGATCACACTACTGAGCGCTGCCTACAAGATACTCTCTCAAATTTTATGCCGCCGTCTATCACCGATTGCAAGAGAGTTCGTGGGGCAATATCAGGCTGGATTTATGGGTGAACGCGCTACAACGGACCAGATGTTCGCCATCCGCCAGGTGTTGCAGAAATGCCGCGAATACAACGTGCCCACACATCAATTGTTCATCGATTTCAAATCGGCGTATGATACAATCGATCGAGAACAGCTATGGCAGATTATGCACGAATACGGATTCCCGGATAAACTGATACGGTTGATCAAGGCGACGATGGATCGAGTGATGTGCGTAGTTCGAGTATCAGGGACACTCTCGAGTCCCTTCGAATCTCGCAGAGGGTTACGGCAAGGTGATGGTCTTTCGTGCTTGCTGTTCAACATTGCTTTGGAGGGTGTAATAAGAAGAGCGGGGATAAACACGAGTGGGACGATTTTCACGAAGTCCGTTCAGCTGCTTGGTTTCGCCGATGATATTGATATTATTGCTCGTAAATTTGAGACGATGGCGGAAACGTACATCCGACTAAAGAGTGAAGCCAGGCGAATCGGATTAGTCATTAATGTGTCGAAAACAAAGTACTTGATGGCAAAGGGCTCCAGGGAGGAATCACCGCGCCCGCCACCCCGAATTCATATCGACGGTGATGAAATCGAGGCGGTTGAAGAATTCGTGTACTTGGGCTCACTGGTGACCGCCGACAACGACACCAGCAGAGAAATTCAGAGGCGCATTGTGGCAGGAAATCGTTCTTACTTTGGACTCCGCAGAACTCTACGATCGAATAAAGTTCGCCGTAACACGAAGTTAACCATCTACGTAACGCTGATTAGACCGGTCTTCCTCTATGGGCACGAAACATGGACCCTACGTGCAGAGGACCAACGCGCCCTTGGAGTTTTCGAACGGAAGGTGTTGCGTACCATCTACGGCGGAGTGCAGATGGAAGACGGGACTTGGAGACGGCGAATGAACCACGAGCTGCATCAGCTGCTGAGAGAACCAACCATCGTCCATACCGCGAAAATCGGGAGGCTACGGTGGGCGGCACTATGGGGCGGCTCCATACAAAGTGGTGGCCAAAAATATTTTTTTGGGTTTTCCGCATTTTTTGGAAGTATTCTAGTAAGATTAGCATAACATTAGTCAAATGTATGTATTTTCATCACATCTGGAAGCTGTAACTAGTATTTAACCCAGTTAGGAACTACTTATTCCTGAACAATTAACTTAAACACTTAAACGTTTCTTTTTTATTTTTGAGGCAATTCAAATGCAAATCAAAACTAGAATAAGATTGCCATGCATAAGATAAAACAGGAGGGGTGGAGGTAGAAGCACCTCCCCCCCCCCCCCCCCTCTCGATGCAAATCTGACCCCTTCCCATTTTTCAAAATGAGTGTTGTTTTATCGATCATGTATTTTGGTAAAGAATTGTTTATCTGCCAAGAGCACCCCTCCAACTTATCTGCCACCACCTCCCCCGCCCCCCCCCCCCCCTAATGTAATATTTGTTCAAACTCGTCGAAAGGATACTTTTTTAATATGCTTCTATTATTTTACTGAACACATATCAACTTCAATAACTAAGTTGATGATTTGTCTCCATGTTTTCTACTGCAGGAATGAATATACTGCTAAATAGAACATCATTTTCATTGATAAATTTCCATCACAAATTTTATTAATTAAGTTTCAAGAGACAGAGCTTAATCAAATTCACAAGCAATATCTACTAATTTTTCTGTTCAGGTGGCATCATTCCATATAAATTTTTGGGAATTGTAAACATTTTAGATTCACTTCACGATTTTTGAGAACATGGCCAATCAAATTCACCATATTTGAATCGTTAGGGTAAGGGAGGTATTTTGGACCGCTTTAGGAAGTGGATGAACAATTCAGCGAAAACAGAAGGTCCCCACTTCTGAACATGGATAATTTCAGTAGGCATTACGTAGAGCAACATGTTTTCTGTCGAAAAAGGCCAAACAGAACTCAAAATTGTTGTAGTAAATACAAGAAATATCAAAACTCCTGAAGGATCTCGGGCTTCTATTTTGGACCACCAGACTTTATTTTGGACCACCAAGTGCACATATTTTGGCCCACCAAATTAAACTTCAATTGATTGATGAAATGAAAGCCACCTCAGCAAAAATTTAAAAATAGTTAAAACTACGTGACGATTACATCTTTTCTATTCATTTTTTGAGGCAGGGAACGTTTAAAAATTACGTAACGGTAAAAAAAAGATGAAATTTTGTTGCTATTGCCAGTTTTTACGCATTGTAGTATGATGTTTCATAAAAAAATGTTACGCAAAACGTTTATTTATTAACTATCTCATGACGTAAGTCACCATGTATAAATTACGTAACGCTTCATAGGAAGTGTGAAAGTCTAGTGATTTTGCTAAATATAAAGGCGTTCCACACATATTGTAATGAGTGGAAAGGCCATCAAAAATAAAGTAATTTGAATGATACATAATTTGTCAAACATACAATAGATAACACAGTGTCTCAGTCATCAACTAATTGCCGAAAAGGACAACTTTTCTAAACTGGACGACTGAACACCTGAAAACTTCAACTTGTCGAAAAGTTGTTAGGGCACAAATCGAATCGAAATGAAACAACTTGGCGAAAATTTGTTAGAACAAATTGAACCCACAACAATCTCATTGTGAAATAAAGGTATAACAACTCAGATCACGGGAGGTCCCAACTTATTCTATTCATCTGTTTTCGGACTACATTAGATTGGCATGAATGTTTTCTCCCTTTAGAAGGAACTGGAGAGATGGATCTGGCAGGTGGTCCAAAATATGCCCACATCTGATTATGTTGAACATATTTTGGCCATAGCTCAAACCACCATTTTATTGAATATTATCGCTCCGCCGAGGTTAATAACAGTTTATTTTGAGTTCTTGCATGGCCCTAACTACATTCACATGAAATAAATATTTATTTGTAAAATTTAATACCTCTTCGAAGCCGACTACAAATTTGTCACCTCTTTTGTTTTTGGTGCTTTTCCGTGCGTTTCATTGGAAGTGAAAACATTTTCTCTATGTTTGATACTGAACAGCATATTTAACTGACATCCAAAATAAAGGTCATCACACAGTTGAATACTTTTCGTGTTTCAATAAAAATTTACCAAGATTTAGTAGAGATTATGTGATAAATATCATAAAACTCCCTAGGTGGGCCAAAATACCTGCCCGGTCCAAAATACCTCCACTACCCTATGTCTATATGCAGTTTTTCTATAGTGTCCACATTACCGCCAAACATAACATCATTTCCAAGTTCCGAATAAGCGTCACGCCAATCGTTATTTTATTTTTCAAAGCTTTTTTTGAGTGAGCCTTTTGCTATGCATTGTAAAAACTACGTACTTCAACTTTTGAGGTACAGTAGACGTTCGATAACTGCAACATGTTTGCGTTTCACTTAACGAATGAAATTCGATAACTGCAAAAACTGGCAGATGTCATGGAAAACATCGCATCGCTGTTGACATTTCATTACGACGGATAGCGGTGCGATAACTGCTAAATTGTTGCACTTAGCGGACTTGCAGTTAAAAAACATTGCAGTTAAAGCTTTTGCACTGAGCGAACGTCTACTGTAGTCGTTCTTCTTTAGCAAGATCAAAATTATATTTTGCCTTGATAAAGTCAAATACTTTTGTTGCGTTAACTATTTGAGATTTTTTTTAGATTTAAGGTAACACCACAGATAAACAGACGTCTCACTCTACATAGTTCCCATCGTTTCCCTTTTTAACGCAATTAGCATTGGACGATTATGTTTTCGTGATGATGATTTTTATCGCATTTTGTCCCAAGTGATATGTCTGTTTGTCTGTGGTAACACGATGCTCCTATGTTCCATATTACCACATACAATTATTTTCAGATTTGTTTGCGTTGAATTAACTACTGTGCTATATTCACGTTGCTAGCGTTGAGATTGAAAACGAACTTATAAATTGAAAATATTATCCTCGTCTTTTAAGTACAAGCAGGTAGGTTTTAGTAAAATTAATATATAAGATGTGGTGTTTCTTTCTCTGTTGCTAAATGTGTATTGAAAATATAAACAAAATTTTCGTAAACAAAAGAAGTATTTCAGTCCAGATGGGTTGATACAGTTTATATATGGAACGATAATTTTCGGTCAGTTTTTACCCATTTTCAACATAAAAGTAATTAAGTGTGTAACATTTTTAAGACTTAATTTTACAATTAACAGTACCACCGTTGAAGCACTGTTTAATCTGTACGATTTTTTTTTTGTATATGCTCGCATAATCAATAATCATAGTTAACAAAAAAAAATAACAAAAAAAATCAATTTTTCGGGCTTGGGCCAAAATGACGCTCATCCGCAGCTATCCGCAGCTGGATTCGCGTTCCGCAGATACTATAGACCCCATACTAAACTGTGGAGGCGGTCTCTTGAGACTGCTCGACCCTGCTTGTTAGATATAGACCAACTTAGGCAAAAAATGTTGTTTTTGTCAATAATTACTCATTTTTTACTAATTTCAATTAACCGTGTAACCCCAACAACACACCCATTTTGAAGTTCAGACAATAACATTTCCATCGGTGGATTCAAATCCAAAATTAAACCGTTTTTTCACCAAGAAAACTGCATTTGTTTAAAATGCATTTTTTCTACAATTTTCACTATTTTTCTAAGTCTGATATCTGTGGCGCAATGAGTTTCCATCACAGAGGGCTGAAATTTTGGGAATCTAGGTTTGAACTATCTGGCTCTCAAATGGTATATAAGACACGTCATTCAAAGCAAGTCAATTTTTCGATTTTTGGCCACCACTTTCCCCATAGTGGGCGGGTCACGTCATCAGGAGGTCGGATAGCAACCCGACTAAAATGGTTCTCGAGAGTCATCCGACCGGTACAAGAAGACGTGGAACGCAGCGAGCTAGGTGGATCGACCAAGTGGAGGACGATCTGCGGACCCTACGCAGAGTGCGGAACTGGAGGCAAACAGCCATGGACCGAGTGGAATGGAGGCGGCTACTATGTACAGCAGAGGCCACCCCGGCCTTAGCCTGACCGGTAAGGTAAGGTAAGGTAAGTACAGGAACCAGGAAATTCTAAGTCATCAAAAAAGTTTGTAATTTTCAAAAGATTTCAGCTAAATATTCTTTTGAATATTTTGTAGACTTTAACAATATAAAAATCAGAGCAAAATAATGCACCAGTGAATAAAAATCCCTAATCTTCTAGAAATTGGTCACCGCTACCAGCATCACATTGATTTGTGTAGATCAGGCGAGCTTTTTAAAACGTATTGAACAAAATACAAAGGATTAAATAATGCTTTAAGAATTTCATGTTAATATGCTATATGGGCCCATATAGCCGAGGCGGTAAACGCACGGGTATTCAGCATGACCATGCTGAGGGTGACGGGTTCGATTCCCGGTCGGTCCAGGATCTTTTCGTAAAGGAAATTTCCTTGACTTCCTTGGGCATAGAGTAGCTTCGTGCCTGCCACACGATATACGCATGCAAAATGGTCATTGGCAGAGGAAGCTCTCAGTTAATAACTGTGGAAGTGCTCATAGAACACTAAGCTGAGAAGCAGGCTTTGTCCCAATGAGGACGTTACGCCAAGAAGAAGAAGAAGAATACTTAATTTCATCGGGCTGCGTTTAATTATAAAAGCTAGTAGGTACAAATTTGCTAAGGGTGCTTGAACCCCCACCCTCCTGACCGAAAAGCTGGCTACGCCCTTGTATGTAGCAATTGAAGTTTTTATTTTGTCTATATCCCTTTCGGGACGAGGCACAAAAAAGTGAAATCTCCATACAAATGACTCAACTTTGGCTCTTCAGAACTCTTAGATTTCTCAACAAAACAACAATTATTTTTCCTCATTTGAAAGACCTATTGTTTATCTTTCGATTTCTATCTTTGACTAGATAAATCGGAAATAAAAAATATGCGACAGATAAAACTTTTTTTCCATGTTTTACGGTTTTCGTCCACTTTTTGTTTACTTTGTTGTGGCAACGTAATCAAAAGTTTGTTTACACACATACAAGTATAATTAATAGCTGAATTATGGAAACAGTTTATATCACTTAAAACAAAATTTTAACAGATAAAAAAATATGCAAACCTGGTACCACACAACAGCACAATTGTGCTGGTTCGTCACGAAAGGGATATAGAGCTATGTTGATGTTTCTCTATCTATTATGCTTACTGGAGCTCACAGAGTACAATTAGAGACTATGACATAGCTTCGGGATATTCAGAACCGTACACACTGTCCTGCAATATGGACAACATGCAACATGAAGTGTACAGCCGTAGTAATATCTTTTTTGCTGTTTTGAGTTACACAACATTACCAACTGTAATGACTTTATCAATTTCCTTTGTTTGCCGTAATAAAAATTATAATAAAACTAAATCAAAAATTTTTCACCACAGCACTCGGTTTGTAGCTGCAGTCCTTATCCTCTGACATGTCCCACATTTACCTTCAGATTTGTGCTCGAATGGCTTCGTCATATCTTCACCTTAACTGGAAGTTCTTAATTGTAGAAAAGTTTAATAATCCTGAAATATCCCAAAGATATTTTGGAATGGCTCTTGTGAAACTCAGTTCACGGATCTGGCTGAGTCTAACATAACTTTTTTTGTTCTTCAATTACTTAACCTAATTTACAGCTCTTTTGTCCACTAGGGCACTGCGTGAGCGAATGCAATTGGGTTGTTTAGTGAATAAAACATTGCTATTTTCTATAGCCTAATCGAAAGATCTCATTTTTCTGAGAATAACGTGATTTTATTGGATTCTAATACTTTTGTTTTGATAGTTAAATTAACAAAACAGTTTTAATTTTCGTGGATAGAATGACAGTTCAATCGATAAAATGACAGTTCGACCCGAACAAAAAAAATTTCCCCATACAAACTTTAAATGCAGTTTAAAAATAGTTCCCGGACTCCAAAAATTATGAAATTTTGGATTTCGACTAATTTTTGGGCGGAGAATCTGATTATGAAATAATCTGGATACCCCTAAAGAACCCAATTGGCGGCTGCACTTACACTTTGTACAGCGCCTAAATGTATTCTATTCTTAATCTACTATATTGAACTGGTTGCCTTTTGCGCTACTGTCACTTTTCTATCCTGTCCATGGTAGAATGATGAGCACGAGAATATTGATGTGTGGCTTTTGTACTTTTCCAGTCCGATTGATGGTCCATTATGAGTTTCCGTTCAGCCGATATCCCAGTTTCTGGGTACTTTAGAGAGCATATTCTCAGAAGAGGGTCAGGGTCAGCCGCCCGGGGGAAGAGCAACTGGTGAAAAATTGCAATTGCCGAGGCTGGGATTGAACCCATGACCTTCCACTTATGAAGTGAACATGCAGTCACTTCGCCACGGGCCCCGGCTCAGTAGTGGTAGTTATTAGCTACGAAGTAATATACTGAAGTGATCAACATTTTATTCTCTCCGAAATCAAGTCCAATAAGCTTCGTTCGATGGTATATATAATATTGATTATACACATTAATTGAAAGTTATTCAATTCAATTCTTCCTACAAATTCGGAACTCTCATTGACTTACAATGGTCATTCCCAGCTGTACGCTTCGCCAGAGAGCCAATTCAATTTCTGCCACAGCAAGGCGGAAGGATTTTAATTTCAATATCCTTCCGCATACTAACTTGAACATCCGATTTCTGCACAGCACTACTGCATTGTAGAGAAAGTGCACTCGTTCGTAAGCTACATGACTGGTCGCCCAGTTTCGAAAGCCTTTCAACCGAAGAGTATAATCGAAAGCCATAGATTATCGATGCATTTCCTCCCATTTCAGCGATGCATTTCAGCTGAGACGACTATCTTCTGTCTGCTGCAGTCAGCCGGTTTGGGGAAGTCACACACCACACGAATACGGAACGAAGGTTGGCCGGTCACCGTCGTCGTCGGCGTCGTCGTCACGTACCAACGAAAGGGCTTAGGTTGATGTCGAAGGGGTAAAACGGTCCATCGAAATATACAGCTAAGCTTAACCTCAAACCAGATTAACCATCTTCTATACTCCTTCCGAGAATTTCACAGGAATTTATGGCCAAAACTCCGGTAGCTTTACGGTCTGCCTCCTCTACATTTACAACTCGTGTTGGTAAAGGGCCAGCAGAAGAGACAGAACCTAGATAAAAGCTCATATACTTACACTTAGTTGCAATTGTCTGTGGTTGGCTCACCATCCTCTCTGGGTACTATCGAAAGTCCTTGCCATTTAAAATCCAATATGGTCGCTGACAACGTCCTTAATGTCATTGTGAAATGGAAGAAATGTTAGTATGACATCCATCGCTACTAGGCACCAAAGTAATGCTGAACAGTGAAAGTTTTAGCTAATCATTGGCTGGTCGATGGTGTCAGTGGCTGAACACAATGACAGCTGAATTTTGGTCTGAAGAAAGGCTCGTTCAGCTAAATCCTCTGATACGATAAGAGTACACACGTACCGACCGAGTGACTACGAGACTCATTGGGTTTCACACCAGCGAGCGAAGTACAAAGCCCAACAAATCAAAATAATCGTGGGAATAATGAAACCTGAAGACGAAGCATTAATTCGAAAAAAAAAATTTTAAACATTTCCAGCGGAAGTCTGGAATCCAAAGGTTGAACGCATGCTTAAGCGAGCTCTTTATCTAATGTTGACCGATTCTCGCTAATTGTTGAATGGTTTATAATGGTAGTTGGAATTTTGAATTGTCTGTTACAAATTTGTAGGATTTTCATTTTCAAATTTTGTGGGAGTTTCAGAGGCATATCAAGGCTTCTATGGGGTTTCAGGAGGGTGTCGAAGGAATTTCCGTTAAATTGAGGGGGTGCATGGAACTTCAAAGAAGTTTTAGGAGGAACTCAAAAGCGTTCCAAGACGTTTCAAGACGTTTTGTGTGTTTAGGAGGATTTCAGAGGGCTTTAAAGAGAGTTTCAGGAGGTCTTCAAAGGAGTTTCCAAGATTTTCGGATGAATTCAGGTGGATTTGGAGGATTTTTAAAAGCGCTTAAAGACATTTCAGAAAGTTTCAAGAGAACTTCAGCGGGATTTCAAGGCGTTTCACAACGTTCAGGAGGTTTTAGGTGGCTTTCAATGCAGTTTTAGAGAAAGAGTTCGGAAAGGGCTTCAAGGCTTTTAAGTAATTTCATATGATTTCAGCGGGTTTGTTACATGTTTGAAACCCTCTGAGGCTCCCTGGAATACTTCTGACAGAGAATTCAGAAAACCAACCGGAACCTCTCCGAATCTCGATGAAACATCCCTGACACCCCCTAAAGCCCCTAAAATTGCGCCACTAAAATCCTCTGGAACGCCCACAAACCTCCCTGGAAACTCCAGACCGCCCTGAATTCACTTAAGCAGATCCTTAAATCACTTGAGACTCTGGAATCCTTTGAAACCCTATTAAATGTCCTAATAAACCTCCTGACACTCATTGAAACCTTCTGGACCCATTGAAAACACATAAAATCCCCTGAAACGCCTCTGCTACCCTCTAAATTCCCCTAGAGACCCATAAAATATCCAAGGAACGTTCCTAAAACCACCTAAAACACTCTGAAACGCTCCTGAAATCCCCTGAGGCAGTATCCATTTATTACGTAAGGCTAAAATCGACATATTTCGAACCATCACGTACCCCACTCCCCCGCAACCTTTCGTAGCGACTACTATATGGGTCGTAACGCTCGGCCACACTCCCCCTCCCCCTAAAGCATTACGTTATTTGTGGACTTCTGAAATCACCTGGAAAGTTCCTGGAATTCTCAAATTCCTTGGAACCCTCCGAAACGACCATGGCACTCCTGAAACTCCCTGAGACTTCCTGGAGCGTCCAGATAGCGTCTGGCAATTTTAAGCCGAAGTTCGCAACATCGATGTTTTTTTTTTTTTTTGAATCGATGTTGAAGCCCCACAAAATTAACGGAATGAATTTTTACATTCGAAGTTTTTTTGGATTCAAAAATATAAACTTTTCATTTTTCTTCAGAATGCATTGTCTCAACGTAATATAAATATTTGGCACACCGTCGTAAAATCATTGGCGTAGTTGGGCGCCCGATATGTGAATATACAAAAAGGCATTTCAGTTTTGGGGAATCAAAATGACTGTTCAAGATTTGTTTCTAGTTTTGTAAAGCATATGAGTATGAGCAATTCTTTGAGGAACCTTTCCATGGCTTGCTGCAGTGATCCTAGCTTGAATCCCTCCAGAAATCCCTAAAGAATTAATCTAGGGATTCCATCAGACATTTCTTCGGGAAATTGACCTGGGATATCTTTAAAGGTTCCTTCAGTTCAAGTGCTGTTTTCGAAGTTTCCTTCAGAAATTTCTCCAGAGATCCTCTGCGGGTATTCCTCCAGAGATTTCTTCAAGGATTTCTGCATTTATTCCATCTAGAATTCAGCTGGAGATTGCTTCAATAGTTCTATTTGGAATTATTCGAAGTATTTCTGCAGGAATATCTTCAAGATATTCTTTCAGAAAATTTAACTAAAGATTATTCAAAAATTAATCCAGTAACTTCTTTATAAAAAACATTAGGAGTTCATCCAAGTATTCCTTCAATAATTCGTCCAAAAATTACTGCAGACATGGATTTCTTCAAATTTTCATCCTAGGATTCCTACAGAAATTCTTCCAGGAATTCGCTAAGAAAGCTCTCGTGAGATTCCTTAAGGAATTCCTGGGATTGCTTCCGGGATTCATCATGGAGTTTCTTCACAAATTTCTCCAAGATTCCTGGGAATTTCTTCTGTGATTCTTTCGGGAACAATTTCCAGAATTATTTTGAATCTGCTTCCGAGAGCTCTTCTTGGGATTCCTTCAGGAATTGTTCTTGAAACTCTTCCAGAAACTTCTCCAGGAAATAATCTAAGAATTCCTCCAGGAACTGTTAAGAGATACTCTTAAGAATTCCTCTTGGGATTGCTTGCAAGCTTCCTCCTGGGGTTTCTTCAGGTACTGCTTCAGGAATTGCTCCAAAAGTTCCTCTGCTAACTCTTTTTAGGATTCCTTCAGGTTTTCCTCTAAAACTTCAGCGTCTTCTTCAGCACTTCCTTCTGGGATTTCTTCGGAAACTCCTCCTAGAATTCCCTCAGAAATTGATCCTTGGATTTCTTCAGAAATTTTTCTTGGGATTCCTCCAAGAATTCCATAAGGGATTCCTCCAGAAATTCCTCCAGGATCCCTCTGGAAATTCCTGCATGGATTCCTCTAAAAGTTCTTAGGATTCGTCCGGGAATTCCTCTAGAGATTCCTCTAGGAATCCTTCCAGAGATTCCTACAGGTATTTCAAGATATTTCAAGAAATTCCTCTAGAGATTCCTCCAGGAATTCTTCCTGAACGATTCACCATACTACTCATACATTGCATGAAGAATCCCCGGATGATTTCCTTGAAAAACTACTGAAGCACTTTTAGGAGGAGTTCCTGGAGGAATCTTGTGTGTTCAATTTGTGCTGAAAGAATTAATTTTTGACAAGTTAATGCAGTTATGATTTGTTGATTTCAATGGATTTGGCTGAAATTTTGATCAGTTAATTCTTTTAGGGTGCCAATCATAATATGGGGGCGGACTTGAGTATCAGAGAAGATTTTTGAAAAAATGGAGAGGCCTAACCAGGGATTCCTCCAGGAATTCCTACAGATATGTCTCCAAGAATTTCTCCAGGAGTTTCTCAAGGCACTCCTTCAGGAATTCCTCTTAGAATTGCTCTAAGCCTTCAGGAAGTCCTTAAGGAATACCTCCACTATACCTACGGCAATTTCTCCAGAAATTTCTCCAAAAAATCCTCATGGATTCCTTCAGAAATTTCCCCATGAATTCTTCCCGGAGTTTATCCACGAATTATTCCAAGAATTTTTCCAGCGATTCCTGCATGAATTCCTTTTGAGATTTTTCTAGGAATTCCTTCAAAAATTTCTTGAGGATTCCTGCAAAGGTTCCTTTAGAAATTCCCCCAGGATTTCCTCCCGGAATTTATCCAGGTATTATTCCAGGTATTCTTCCAGGCATTCCTCCAGGATTTCATTCAGGCATTTCTCCAGGGGCTTTTGCGGGATTACCATCAAGAATTTCTCCAGGGATTACCCCAGGTTTTTCTTCAGAAATCCTTCCAAGAATTCCTCCACAAATTGATCCAGGAATTCCTTCGGAAATTCCTACGGCAACGCCTCCAGGAATTTCCCCAGGAAATCCATGGATTCCTTCAGAAATTTTTTTTGAAATTAATTTAGGAAATCCTCTAGGATTTTTTTCCAGAAATTCCACCGGGATTTCTTCCAGGGTTTCCTCCTGGAATTCCCCTGGGAACTCCCCCAGGAATTTCTTCAGAAATTTTTCCAGGTTTTCCTCTTAGGATTCTTCCAGACATTCCTCCAAATTTTTTTTCGACGATTCCTCCAGAAATTCCTCCAGAAATAATTCTTGGGGAATTCCTCTAGGAATTTCTTCTGAAATTTTTCCAGGGATTCCTCCCAAAATTCCTTCTGAGATTCCTCCAGGGATTCCTTGAAGAAGTTTTTCCTCTAGGGATTTCTCCAGCTGAATTTGTCTAGAAGATCCTCCAGGCATTCCACCTGAGATACCTCCAAACATTTCTTCAGGGATTCCTCCAGCGAGTTTTCCAAAAAGTTCTCCAAAAGTTCTTCCAAGAATTTCTCCAGAAGTTTCTCTAAAAGGATTCCTCCAGGAATGTTTCTTCTCCAGGGATTCCTTTCAGATTTTTTCTAGGGAATCCTCCAGGAGTTCACCCAGGGATTTCTTCGAGATTTCTTCCAGAATAGCCTCTGGGCATTCATCCAAGAATTTGTCCAGGGAATTCTCCTGGAATTCCTGCAGATATACTTCCAGGATTTTTTTTTTGGGATTTCCTCCACGCATTCATCCAGGAATTCCTCCAGAGACGGTTCGATGAACAATCTCAATTTTTGATATTAAATTTATTTAGACAAATACTCCACCTTGTACTCCATGCTACAAACGGATCATTTTATGGTTATTATTTTATAATATCAAAACGATGTGAAAACATCGATTCAAAGCATTCGATGATTCGTTTCTGCTGGTCCGATTCGAATCGATTCACAAAAATCGATGTCTCAGCCAAACTAGCCCAATGCTAGTCCAGAAACTCTTTGGAGTACCCCTTAAGCCCCATAGAACCTTCTAGAGAGCTTCTCCTGAAATCCCCTGGAGCACCCTGAAGACCTCTGGAACACGTTTAAAACACAACACCTTGGAACGGCCATGAAATACCATGGAACGCTTCTGAAACTTCCTGAAACGTTCTTGACACCCCAAAAGCCTCTGTAACATCCCTAGGGCATCCCCAGAACACACTTGAAGACTCCTAGAACGCATTTGAAACTCTTTGAAAACTCCTAGAGTGCTTCTGAAATCCTATAAGACCTCTAGAGCACCCCTGGAACAGGCTGAAACACTCTGTAATGCCTCTGAAATATTTTAGAACACCCCTACCCTGCATAATGAATGAATGATGAAAATCATAAAATAATTAAATAAATCGCGATGAGAAGGTTTAAGGCTCAAATAACCAACATTCAATCATCAACAATCAATATTAAAAAGCATTTTTTTTCCTCACAAAGCCACTATTGAAAATTATTTCACTATTATCTAGATGTTGAATAGGATGCAGTGATAAATTTTCATTACCATTATTGGTTGAAATTTGAAAATTTAATACGGATGATGGTTTGTTTCCTCTTAACTCAAATTAAAACAATGCAAAAGCTAGTGCAAAAGTGTAAACAATATCTTCCTAGTTCTTGTAACTATGATGTGACTTTGATTTTTGTGGTTGTTTGCCATGAAAGCTTATTTCGTAACGGCATTTTTTTTAAATTTATTTTTTTAGAATTCTGCAGATCTTTTTTTCAACACTTAACACTTAAATTTACTTCGTCATATGCGCTAGTTCCCGTCGCATCAGACGGAATATGACCGATCTTACAAATATTCCGACTTGCCTTTGCCAATGCCTCATTAGATGGAAGTAAAACAATGTGGACTATCGAAAACCATCCCCTTTAGAACTGGAAATCGAATAATAACACTCAATCTCACATTTCTATTCCACTTACGAGTTGACAACTTTTCCCGTTTTGTGTACGACGAAGGCAACAGTACCAAAACAGCAGCTAGCCGAGTTGTTCTTCATCACCGTTCAATTTTCACTTTGCCAGATTTACTTGTTGAACCAACCTTCAATTCACATCCAACAAAAGCTTTGTGGCTCTTCAAAGTTAGTTTTCACTGCTGAAGGGACCGGGTCCTCACATTTTAGGGGCCCCCCACAAAATCCGTTTATGCTTGCTAAACATTAACTTTATTGTTCAAAAACAAAGAAAATCTTTTTTGCTCAATACATTTGTACCTAGGGCCCATATAGCCGAGGCGGTAAACGCACGGGTATTCAGCATGACCATGCTGAGGGTGACGGGTTCGATTCCCGGTCGGTCCAGGATCTTTTCGTAAAGGAAATTTCCTTGACTTCCTTGGGCATAGAGTATCTTCGTGCCTGCCACACGATATACACATGCAAAATGGTCATTGGCAGAGGAAGCTCTCAGTTAAAAACTGTGGAAGTGCTCATAGAACACTAAGCTGAGAAGCAGGCTTTGTCCCAGTGAGGACGTTACGCCAAGAAGAAGAAGAAGCAGAAGAAGAAGAAGAAGATTTGTACCTCCGAGGGGCCTCCACATTTGCTCCGGCCCCGGGCCCCCACAATTCTTAATCCGGGTGTGCATGTAGATAATGTGGCAAATTGCCCTATAGCACATTTTACCCCGATCTCCCCCACTGAACGAATGTGCCGACACGGCCTCGCACATTTCGCCCCTTCCGTGGCCCTTTCGTGGGACTTGGGTGTGAACGTGGTGAGATTTATTGACTTCAAATGTGTTTTAAATTCACTCAAATCGGAATTGCTCTCGAATGATGCGCCCGGAATGCAAATGAGAACATCAGCAGCACACAGCACACCACTAGTGGTCGAGGGGATTCCTCCTGCTGCGCATTGGCTATACTGGCTAGGTAGCAATCTACCTACATACGTAGGTATTCAATTTATTCTCGCATTATTGATTCCGAAGTGGTTTGTGAGTTAGTTCCGGTCGTAGCTGGAAAGGTGTGTGACTTTGGCTTTACGAAGGACACGCGGCAAATGGTAGCGGGTTAGCAGGTGGGAATGTTTTCAACTGATTCAGGAAGAGAGGCGATAAATTATCAGAATTCAATAACCGAAAAAGTGGAAATGTTGCTCAGAATCGAAGTTTTAGGATGATTGTTGGTTATAGGAAAGTAAATAATATATTATTGATTCAACTCACACATTTTGTGGTTGTTTTCGTTTGAATCTTATTTTTGAACCAGTAAACAGTAGAAAGGCAGGCAATAAAATATATCTAAAACCAGAGGTCCTGGCAGTTTTTCCATGTTCCGTGACATTTCCCGTCCCAGTTTATGATTATTTTATAAAAAATGTTTCTTTTTTTAAAGCTAATCTTTAAATGAACTTGTAAAGGCCTTTACTTTAAACGTTTTTGAATATTAAATTTGACAAATTTCAACAGTTTTGTTTTCAAACAGCAAAAAAAAATAACTTTTGAGGAGTACTGGTTCATCCAAAATCTTCTTGTATGTGTAACACTTGTCATTACATAAAGTAACGATGAGTATTCGACTCATTTGGGGTATTTTATTCAATCCACTCTATCATGGAAACAATAAAACTACTCATATTTTCAATATATGTTCGTTTGCAATGTTCTATTCATTCGTCAGGATATTTCTATTTTCCTTTTAAAATATCATCAATCCTTTCAAACTCATCGCCAAGCACCACCCGCAGAGCCGGAGAAAATGGGTTTCAAACAGCTCAGCCATCAGTTCCAGCGCTACAAGAGCTATCACAAAGTAGCAGGTTGACAGAATGAGAATGCCCTTTCAGATGGAACGAATGAAGAAGATGGTGATCAAAACAGCCAACGCACCAACGGGAAAACTCTAGTCACAACGATACCCTCTTGAGCGTCGACTTCCCGTAGGAATGTTTTTATTTAAATAACGAGATTCCCGGAGATTGCACCGATAAAAGAAGCGGAAACAGCGAAGAGAACAATAGAAGGGAGAAAGCGTCGAAACAAAGTTATGGGACCTCTAATATCGTTTCACGGTCTATGATTTTACTCCATCCTGTTATAAGTTGAATCACAATGTCACCTTGTGCGAAGCTCTGGTTTCCAGGGAATTTTTCCATACATAACGTTCACGGCTTTATGAAGCACGGGAACTACCTTAGTATTTACACCTACGGTTCCCGACTTTCCGTCAACCGTCAGCAAATAGGTATATGCTTCTACCACGAGGAGGAAATTCCGTCTCGTGCACAGAAGAACATTTACCCAATCATATTTGAAGCAAATCAAATGATCGCAAATGTGGAACAATTTATTATTTACTTATCGAACCGGTGCCGTTCGTTTTTCCTTTGGCGAAAATTGAAATTTTCTCTCCCATCGAAAAAAAATAAAAATGCTGAGATGGGCAAAAAAAGTCATATATCTCTCTACTAGTGGTGGTAACGATGGGAAATGCTTAGCAGCTGTTGTGGCGACACGTGTCAAATATTAAGCAACCGCAGTGGGGAGCAAAATTGAAATTGGGACAGCGGAAACATGCTAGAGATTGGATTTATTTTAATCGATCTGCAAAAAAAATACAACAATCCGATAACTTGTGATGATTCTAACGCGGTGGCTAACAGCGTTCCAAAATTAAAGCTTCATGAATTTTTGTTCAGCACTGGCTGACATCTAATTGCCTTCTTTTAGTAAATGTCTAAAACTTTCTTAGTTTTCTTGAACCAAGGATCTCAAGTTAGTCTAGTCTAGCGGATCAGGGTTTTTATCTTGATACGACCGACCGGTTCAATTCCCGTTCCGGTCGGGAAATGTTCTTGGTCTTCAACGCATAGAGTACCTATTTAGCATTGCTACGTAGCTGCATAACAGCTTAAGAAACAAACTCCTTTGGAAGAATGCTCTTTTAAACTCTTATACAGCAAAAATGTTAGTTGGGTTAGCACGTAATATACAAAGTCGTGCTCCAAGAAGACAGATAACGCCTACAAGGTATGCAATGAAGCGAACTGTGCCGCTTAAGCTTCATAGGGGCTGTCCATTAATTACGTAAGGGTTTATGGGGGGAAAGGGGGTTAGAGAAATCTTACGCGTCATACAAAAATATTTTGGTTCTCATACAAAAAATCTTACAAGGAGGGGTGGGGGTGTCGAAAAATCGTGAAAATCCCCTTACATAATAAATGGACAGCCCTATAGTAATAATCACACTAATCTATCACCTTAGGCTTAGCTTCCACGCACCAATGTGAGAACCCTGCGCCTCCCACCAACACTCCGACATCCGCATGAGTTTGTGCAGACGCAGAGGTATATTCGGTCTGATGTGGATACAAACGATTGCAATCATCACTTTCTTCCCCTTCCCCACATGGACCAGCAACCTGACGTGGCAGGCGCCATTGTCGCCTAAAAATGGAAGATCACCAACGCTCACACACTGAAGATGCCTGCTGGTCCCCGACAGATATTCTCATTGGTTTCTTGTGTGAGTGTAGTTGATCTGGCGATACTGGAGTAGCATCTACGGGCGGTCAATCAAGCTCAAGCAAAGTCATGCTCCAAGAATACTATGTTGAAAAGTGGCGTAAAGACGTAGTGAAAACGTACTTACTTACTCGTTACGATAAATCTACGTCGAATTAAGCATTCGCCTCCACTGATCTCGTTCCTGGACCAATCCCTGGGCGCTTCCGGTCGCCCTGAACATTAAGAGTCTTAAGATCCTCATCAACTGCAATAAGCCAACGTATGTGCCTTCCACAAAGGAGCCGTTCTCTGTTGATAATGATTTCAGCTTATCGTTCTTCCGGCATACAAGCTACGTGCCCAGCAAACCGTAGCTTGCTAAGTTTTATTCGCTTTCCTATATCCATTTCTTTATATACAAACTTGGGACAACTCGTAATTTCGGTGGGATGGTGTGCTGCCTTCAGTGAATCAGATAAACTAGTTGAGACGGAAAGGGTTCATGGGCTCGACGACAGCGCTGGCACAGCGGGCGATGTAGTTAGGCTCATCATTGGATTAGTCCTTAGGGTCTGTCCGTAAACTTCATAGAACACACTGAACGAAAAATCTGTGATAATTGAGGCCCTGAGGAAATTTGACCGAAACGTCGAATATGATTAAATAACAGTAGGGGAAGGTGGAGTAATATGCACCCCCTAAGCAAACGTGGCCCCATTAAGATGATTTTATGGGTGTCTTGCGTTTTGAAAGTTAGTTTACTTATTTGACTAAGAGACGCCAACGTTTGATCCGCGTGATAGCAATTTTACCGAATCAAATTAACAATTTTAAAAAGCGTTACGTTTTGGGTGCTGAAAAACTGTTGGGGGCAAAACACACCTTGAGGTGGGGAATACGACCTCTGGCATTTTCCGCTTTGAATTCTAATGAGATACCAGGCGTCTCCATCTTACTATTGAGGGCAGCAAATGGAAGTAGTAGGAGGCGGATGGTAGTTAATAGGTTGATTCCATATAATCAGCGCGCAATTGCTTAAATTGCGTGCGCTACAAATTAGACAATCTTTCCAAATGTGGAAAATCATCGTTTTACACGCTTTTCATTCAAATATTCTTTGCATTCTTGGGCTTGTCCGGCTCAGTTTTACATCTAGTTTGCTAGCATCGAATGGAACTTAACTTATATAATAAAAAATAGTGAGGGCGTTTTGCCCCGGGGGTGCGTATTACCCCAGGTTACCCTATTTGAATTTTGTCAAGACTGAAAAGGCCAATTTTCAAGTTACAATGCATCACAATCGTAACCAGGAAATATCAATCAGCGTTATCGACTGGTGATGCGTACAAACAGAAATTTACACCGAA
Organism: Aedes albopictus; assembly: GCF_035046485.1. Taxonomy (NCBI): domain Eukaryota; kingdom Metazoa; phylum Arthropoda; class Insecta; order Diptera; family Culicidae; genus Aedes; species Aedes albopictus. The sequence continues at coordinate 199,452,335 of NC_085137.1, read as the reverse complement.
AGTTATCTAAATAGAAAATGTCATGAAATTTTTTCGTGGAATAAGTGCGTGCAGTTGAACTAGGCAGAAGATAGTTCTTGACACGCACTTTTACTCTGCTGATGGCTGCGTGAGCGTGAAATGCGTATTTTTCTCTCTTTTCACTCTGCGTTCTGTTGTGTATGCCATCCCTGCTCTGTACTGTACTGAACATCTGATCCGTTTTGATCGGCTTTTACGGAAACCCGCCTGATATTCTCCGACGAAGGACTTTATTGGAAACTCAGCTCCAGGTCTTGCTGTACCATCCACATCTCTTGCGAATACAAGCTTTGCAGGGTTGTTGTCCGGCATTCTCACAACATGCCCCGCCCATCGTATCCTTCCAGCTTTTGCCGTTCCCGTGCACACCGCCAAAGATGGTCCTAAGCAATAAGGCCCTCTCTGCAATGTAAAGTTAGGGTGGTCCATTTTTTCAAAGAAATTGGAAACCAAACTGATTCATGAAAAAACGGTTTTCTGGATTCCAGCCGGTTTCCAGCTTCAATTTCTCATCAATGTCGCTCAAAAACATTTTTAGAGCTTTTGAAGAAGCGTTGTTATCTCTTTTGTTTCAATTGTTACAGGTTTTCCTTAATTAATCATAGTTTTTTTTTTGAAAAGGTGATATTACGGCAAACATAAAATATATCTTTTACCAGCATTCAAAAGAAGAAACATTGTTTTTTTTATATATTTATGTGTTTATTTTAACTTAAACGCTAATTCTACACTTGAATATTCGATCAAATCAAAAAACGATCAAATCTGACTATAAATTTCAATGGTTGCTACTCCGTGATTGATCTGAGCTGGTTCCAATTGCACTGAGATCCAAATGAATAAGGGCTGGAACACTCCACTTATTCTCAAAGTGCAATTTAAGCAGCTCATACATTTTGGATCGATAACGGCGCCGGCCACGTCCTTATAGTCAGTTGGGAAGGGAAAGGAATGTTAGAGTGTGCTGGTTGTTGCTACTAAAGACCGAGATCACCTCTGCATCCCCACAATCAGCACGGACTGGGGTATTTGTTAGATGGAAAGGATGTGAGATCTGGGAGTCACCGTTGGGTCGATGATGCGATCCATGGATTTGGGGTTATTTATAGTGTTCGTAATGTGATACATTGTGCGGTGAATAAGGTGAATAAGGTCAAGCGGCACAGCACGCTTTGGTTGCATAACTTGTAGGCGTTATATACTGTGCTGTGAGTGAAAGATGGAAGTGAGGGAAACGACTTTTTTTCAAATTCGTTTCTGGTTCTAGCGATGGCTATGAACATATGAATATACATGAGTTGTATATGTAGAGAAGAGAGAGAGAGAGAGAGAAAGTGGATAGAAAGATACAAAGTAGGATGAAAGGGACGGGCCAGGGATTGAACCCATGACCTTCTGCATATGAATCAGAAACGGTAGCCACTAGACCACCAAGCCCGTCTAGCTAATTCTACACTTGAATATTGTTATAAAACATTGCAAAAATTAGAGGCGTTATTTTTGTAACTCAAGAAAAAAATTATAGAAAAATGCCTATTTTTCTAGAAAATCATCAATATTTTTATAACGGAATGACGTAGCAACAAAAAATATAAACAATAAAACGATTTGTTCTAGCGTCACAATATGAAAACAATGAGAAAATGCTCCAAATTTGGTCAAAACAGTTTAACGCTTTATATTTATTGTTTCACATTTCTTATCAAAGTTGTTCAAGAACTACTTTTAGAACCTCCAAAAACGCACATTTTTGTGCGTGGAGAATGCTGCTACATCATTCCGTTTTTTTCTTAAGTTATAAAAATACTTACCGTTATAAAAAGTTAAAAAAATAACAACCCCCTAACTTTTTGATATGTTTTATAATAGTATTTCTTCTTTTGAATGCTGACGAAAGATATTTTTTATGTTTGCCCCAACTAGGGGTCGCAGTACCCACCACTTTTGGTGAGTACCGGTATTTCGGTACTAGAGCTTACAGTACCGGTAGTACCGGTAAAATACCGGCACTGGGAAATTTTTCACTAAAATAAAGAATGATCTATTTTCCACCGGAAATCTACAATTTATCACGTATTTTTGAATTCTGGTTTTCAGGGATGTCACAGAGGCTCACCACAAAATAATAAATTAAACAAAAAATATAGACAAAACAGAGACAAAGAAATTAGTTGTTAAAAGTGTTTCTGAAGCTATTATTTAGCTTCTGCGCAGTTTCACAGCCAGTATCTAAAATCAGTCTAAAATGAACCAGGAACAACCTTACATGTACCAATATCAGATAGATAGCTGCGAAGTGAAGACGGAAGAAGATGTAACTGATTTTTCCTTGATGATTCTATCAACGGCTTCTAAAAACTAAAGAAATAACAAGAAACTCTAGTCTAACAAGATTGATACTAAGCTAGTAATTCCATTTCCAAAATTCAGTGTTTATTAAATCAATCATTGCTATGATATCCTGGATTTGCAGAAAGGCAGCATGTATGAAATATTTGTTTGTCAAAGTAATTGATTTAAGATGTTTTCGATTATTTCTATTGCATTATTGGCTATACTAATGACCGAACTCAGCACTTCGGAAAGATTTCACGGTACCGAAAATACCGGTACTGAGGTTCAGTCAGTACCGGTATTTGGTACCAAAAATTGGTCGGTAATACCGGTATTTTCGGTACCGGTACTACCGGTACTACAGGGGATGGCCAAAATGTTTGGGATAGGCAACTTTTTTTCTCCCACAAAAAATTCAACATACTGTAACTTTTCATAGAGTGCATCAAAAAATCTCAAGTTTTGACTTTTTGTCAACCATTGCATCATTTGTACAAATTTGGGCTCGATTGATTAATTTTTCGCGAAGTTAGAACCGTTTGGGTAAAACACTATTATTTAGACAACTAAGTTTTGAACTGTCATATCTCGGAAACCAGTGAACGGAATTGAATGAATTTTCTAACGTTTATCAACAATATATTGATACTTAATATGACGTTATAAAATGTAATATTTTCTCATGGCGAATTAAGTTATACCGGATAGAAATTTTTACCCATATAGAGGAAAATAAGTCAAATTTATAATACCACACAAAAATTACTAAATGTGTACTTCCTTCAATCTAAATAGGCTCTAATATATCTGATTAGAGATAACTTGAGAACAGAAGTGGAAAATCTTTGGATATCAACACTAAAATTTATTGACATTGTTGTAAAAAAATTACATTTCTTCTAGAAAAATCCAAAAACTGTCAATCCATGATAACTTTTTTCAACGTTTAAAAAGTATCTATGTTTTAATAGTTTGTGAAGCATTTGCATATTGTTAGTGGACGATCAAAATTTCATTCAATTCGGTTCACTGGTTTCCGAAATATGACACCTCAAAAATGAGTTGTCTGAAAAATAGTGTTTTACCCGAACGATTCTAACTTTGCGAAATATCAATCAATCGAGCCCAAATTTATACCAATGATGCACACATAATAGGTTGACAAACGGTCGAAATTTGAGATTTTTTGATGCACTCTATGAAAAGTAATAGCTTGTTGAACTTTTTTTGGGAGAGAAAAAAAAGTTGCCTATCCCAAACATTTTGACCATCCCCTGTACATCCCTTAGCCCCAACCCGTAATATCACCTTTTCAAAAAACTATGATTTATTAGGAAAAACTTTCCACTCGGTAGCTGTTCAGTTTGCCAAATCCTGACTATCAACCGATGCAGACAGGTGGCCAACTTTTCTGGGCCCATCTTGATGAGTTCAGCTGCGATACCATCCTTACTATAGATAGTAGAGTAAACATAGATCCGCGGACACCGCTGACTAAAATGTTTCAAGCGTGTAAGTAGTAATTTTCAAGAGTGCGACGGTTGAATATGACGTCATGCGCTCCATTGATGTTGTCCAAATCGTGACGTCATTCTCGTTTGGATACAGATTTGGACACTTCGTTTGGATACAACGGATTCATCAACACGGATCTATGTTTACTCTACTATCTATAATCCTTACCAGTTGCTTTGGCGCCGTCCACAAATTACGTAACGCTCTAGGGGGAGGGGGGAGTACGGTCGAGCGTTACGGCCCATACAAAAATTTCAGGATATTCATACAAACAAGCGTTACGGAGGGGGGAGGGGGGGGGTTTAAAAATACTGATTTTAGCGTTACGTAATAAATGGACGCTGCCTTTGTTGATTTTGACCTGGTGAATGGTATCCTTAACTTTTTGGAATGATTTGACTGAGATTTTTGATAACTTTGGGAGTTTTTCGGCTTTCAGTCACAGAAAAAGCGTTGATACTACTATATCAATGCCAACATTTCGATCCTTGGGTTGGGATCTTCCTCAGGGCCTGTTATTTATTCAAGGATGTCTGTTAGATATTGTTGAAAGTTGTTGTTGAAAGTTCTGTCTCCTACTCACTCGATCTTAATCAACTTGTGATAATCGTATTTTGCAAACGATTGTTTGTCTGATTCTAAAAGACACTGCACTTTTCTCGCTGTAGGCTTAAAATCAAAATGAATGTTTGTGATTAGGTTAATATTATATCGAACTTACTTCATCACCAGCACCCTAGTAGGATGTTGGGTGGGTGGTAAGAAAGGGAGGCACTCGAGACAAGAAATCCTTAACTTCCCTCAGCGTGGGGATTGGCTCATTTCCGTCCTCTGATGCATTGGTGTAGTCGTTCCCTCCGTTGTTGTCGTGGTCTCCCATGCCTACCCCATTTTACGCAACCCTATTTTGAATTAAACGGAAATCAATTTTTCGTTCAAATTTAGGAAAAACATACAAGCTTAGGTAAACTTTTTATACTGAAAATTTCATATGAAATTTGTGATAAGTACCTATGAATCAAATTTCACTCTTAATCTTTCGATGGAGTCTGAGAACGAGTAGATTAAATGAAAGATGACTGAGATGTGACCGAAAAATATTTCCTTGTTTTTGATGGGGTGACCCCAAACTTTTGCACGGGAGTGTATGTCCTCAACGCCATGGTCCACTGCACGAATTTATGCTGGCCTGTTTAATCTCACAGAAAATTTGACGTTTGAGTGGTGCCGACATCGTGTGGGAGTAAGCAGGCCAGTATAAATTCATGCAGTAATCCATTGAGGTGCTCGTCGAAGTGCTGTTTTCACCTATCGATCACCTCACGTCCGTCCGTCAAGAGGCCTCCGTCCTTATCCCTGCATATTTCAGCTCGTGGCACGAATCCATTGCGTAATGCGTTGAGCTTCTCGTAGAACTTCCGTGTTTCATGGGAACGGCGCAGCAGTTACGTTTTCTCGTATTCCGCTTCTTCCAGGTGGCGCTTTTCCTCTGAAAAAACCGGGTCTGCAGCTTCCGCTTTTGTTTGTAATGCTCCACATTCTGCCGGGTTCCTTGCTGCAGCACTGCCTCCCGTGATGCGTCCTTCTCCACCAAAACCGCTCTATACTCCTCGTCAAACCATTCGTTCCGTCGACTCCTTTCCACGTACCCGAAGGTGCTCTTGGCTAAGTCGTTAATGGCTGCTTTTACAGTTCTCCAGCAGTCCTCTAGAGGGGCCACATCGAGCTCACCCTCGTCTGGCAACGCTGCCTCGAAACTCTGCGCGTATGCTGAGGCGACATCCGGTTGCTTCAATTGCTCAAGGTTGTACCGTGGTGGTCGCCGGTACCGTACATTGTTGATGACGGAAAGTTTTGGGCGCAGTTTGACCATCACCATCGGAGAATTTCCGTCCATCAGATCGTGGTCGATTTGCAATTCCGTCTGCTGTGGTGATCGCCAGGTGTAACGATAAAGGAGGCAGTGTTGGAAAAAGGTGCTGCGTATGGCAATGTTCTTGGAGCCGTCGAATTCAATGAGTCATAGGCCGTTTTCATTCGTCAGTTGGTGGGCGCTGAACTTTCCAATCTTAGGTCTGAATTCCTTCCCCATGGCCTGCCTGAGCGTTCAGATCACCTAAAATAATCTATACGTCGTGTAGATTTCAAAAAAAAAACATTTTCCTTTTTATTACTTATTATATACGTACATTGGTTCTTCTTGCACTATTTATCCCTCAATGTTTCGATTTCATACATGGCGACGGCAATAAACATCAGGAAAAACTTTGTACCTAGGTACACTCCCGTTCAAAAGTTTGGGGTCACCCCCTCAAAAACATGTCATTTTTTTAGGCCCATATCTCCACCAATTTGCGTCAGATTTCAAAACCCTAGGTTTCATTCAAAAGATAATAAGTCAAAGAAACTTTGAACATGATTTAAAAGAAACTTTTTCAAAAAAAATTGTATATAAACTTAACCCAAAGTTGCCAAATTTTCTAAAAAATGAATATAAACTTACGGCATTGTCGCTGGAAGTTGGGTCGACCAAATTTTAATATGAGAGCGGTAATATGACCCATTTTCTATTAGCTTTCAACTGCTTTTTACAGAACTTAGCTGAAAAATCTAGAAAAAAAGTTATTAAGTAAATTAATCCTTGATGTCATCGACCAAAAGTTTGGGGTCACCTCTCAATATGATGTATCGGCCAAAAGTTTGGGGTCACTTTCGTAAAACATGGAAAAATGATTTTATGATATCTTCGTCATCTAAAGTTCAATTTTAATTATTTTTGGCTCATTTCAAAGATAATTAACTAGGGTATTGGTTCCCTTATTAAGCATGTGGCTCCCATTTCCATCCTACGAAAAACAAAGGATTGAAGCACTGTTTGTTTTGTTTCTTATTTTTGTATTTTTTGTTAGAAGTGAGCACGCATGAAAACAAAAAGAACGGAATCAATCGGTGCCGTAATCGCTTGTTTTCGAATAGGATGAAATTGGGAGCATGAGATTACTGATGGTACACAAACCCTAAATTAACGTTTGATGTCTTCAACTTAACGTATTTAACGATTTTTGTATATAAAAATGTTATGTAAAGTTAGCACATTTTACCACGCTTCAAAAAATGAGGCAACTTTACGTTAAGTTTTAGTATGTAAATTTCAACAAATATGTGTGGTTCAATGTCTATGCAGTAAGTATCATTCATTTTGTTTCAAATAAGCCAAGAAGAATTAAAATTGATTGAAAGATGACAAAGATATCAACAAATCACTTTTCCATGTTTTACGATCGTGACTCCAAACTTTTGGCCGATACAGCATTGTGAGGGGTGACCCCAAACTTTTGGTCGATGACATCAAGGATTAATTTACTTAATAACTTGTTTTCTAGATTTTTTAGCTAAGTTCTGTAAAAAGCAGTTGAAAGGTAATAGAAAATGGGTCATATTACCGCTCTCATCTTAAAATTTGGTCAACCCAACTTCCAGCGACACTGCCGTAAGTTTATATTCATTTGTAGAAAATTTGGCAACTTTGGGTTAAGTTTACATACAAAATTCTTTGTAAAAGTTTCTTTTAAATCATGTTCAAAGTTTCTTTGACTTATTATCTTTTGAATGAAACCTAGGGTTTTGAAATCTGACGCAAATTGGCGGAGATATGGGCCTAAAAAAATGACATGTTTTTGAGGGGGTGACCCCAAACTTTTGAACGGGAGTGTACATACATATCGCAGCATTCCAGCTGACTGACGACGATGTCTTGAGAGTGGTTATGGATGCTTAATGTTGTTCGATACGAAGTATGGCATGGAATGTATAGCGAAGAAAAAAGAGAAGACTCAACACTTGAGGAAATTAAGATCGACAGTTGTAGTTGCAGTTTGATTTCTTTCCATTTGTTCTGCTTTGTTCCGACATGGTTAGCTGCTGCCGGGGCGGAGAAGGAGTTCGAGTTGAGACAAGGACTTCCAACTTCCAACATCGTCATTCGACGTGTCTATTGACTGTGAAAATATATGGAATGAACTTTGTCAGCAGGGCAATTGTTTTGTCTTCTTTTCCTCTGTTGCGTTGACAAACAATGAAAGGGATATCTCGGAATCTATGAGGTGAATTTTTTACACAAAGGAGTAGCAAAAAAAAGGCGAATGGACAAAAGATTACTCAAATTACTGTTTGATTAGGATGGAGGAGACTCGCTCTGAAGATTTATCGCTTCGGTTGGCGTACCGCTCTAATGGCTTTGTGTGTTTTTGATTAGTTACCGTCTGGAAGCCGTTGGGTTTTCCTCGAAGTAACAAATGGCGTAGACTCGGTTGTAGAAAACTGCTGACGAAGTTTTGATTTGTATTGTACCTAATGATGTAATAAGTCATTTCTAGCTTACCTGGGTTATTGCAATGCGGCATTAGGGAAAAGTTATTACGGTAATTGATCTTTCTTTGCAAAGTTGTAACATTTCTGCATAGCTATAGCAAAATGCCGAACGAACTCTTCCGTTCATTTTGGCAGGCCAATAGCAGGTCTCATCACTTTCCCATTGTTTGTCTACTCGGGGTTTCGCACACAAACCCAAAGTGATGAATGTGATTATATCGCTTTTCCTGAGTGTATTTACCGCCCCCAAGTTTGGTTGCTCTCGAGCATCACGCGGTAGCAATGCTGATGGATTGGACGAGATATTTTTCATCTTATGTTTCCATTAGAAACGCAAACGAGCCGGACCCGAACCGAAAGATGATGATGGATTTTGTGTACCAACCGAAGCTGAATGAGAGGGATGCTTTTATCATGAGGTAGATAGATGGTTCTGAAAAGTTTGATGGTTCAATTAAAATACTTAGAGTACAGGCAAACAAGCGTTGCACTAACACCAAATTACAAACGAACACATAGTGAATTACGAATTATCACCAGATGTCGATGTCAAGCGTGATGTTAGTTTGTACTTTGAATCCAAGGTTAAGTCAATAAAGTAACAACTTGAACAAGTTTAAATCAAACTTAACTCTTGTTCAAACGAACTTTGAGTGCAGAATTGACGATTTTACGTCAAATCGTATCCAGAGCTCGCGGATAAAAACTAACCATAGGATGTTTGGCGAAAATCGCTTTTGCCACATACAGTGTACCAGCTACACTAAAATGTATTGTAATGGAATGGTTCGCTGAAAAGCTTTGTACATGATAGTGATCAAACATTGGGAGACAACTAAACGTTCTATAATAAACGAAAAAAATCCCATAAATAATTCCAAAAGTCCCAGTGAATAAACAGGGGTGTAAGCAGTAATAAATAACAAAAGTTCCATAAACAAATAAAAAATGCAAAAATAAATCAAATTTTTCCATAAATAGTTGAATGATGAGCAATGAAAAACGTCAAAAAAGCAATGAATAAATCAACTGTTGCCCACGTTTTCCCATACAAATTTCAAGCACTTTGAGCGCCCCCTTAGGCTTAATCGATTTTGCTCAAATTTTCAACATAGCTTCTGGGAGCCCAAAACAACCAATTCAGGAGGTAAGACTTAGCTTTTTTTTAATTTTTGTTTTTCACATGAGTGTGGGCCACCCTAATGTATATAAGTTCGTCTGTGGCTTCGCTTTTCAAGTCTGGAGCCTTTCCTGGAACACATAGCATATATTTGAATCGAACTACACAGTTTTCTCATGAGTTAACCTCTGAGAGAACTACGTTCAAGTTTGTTATATATTCTAAGCGTCCTAATAACGATCAAGAACGCTGATATGTTACTTCATGCAACTAAATTATTTGTCTAACGACACTGAGCGCACTCGGCATAGTTCCATTATGCCACTCAAAGTGTTGCCACAAATAATGCCTAGTTTGCAAAACCCAGTTTTCGGGCTGGTGGGGTATGACAGACAGCCTAAGCTTCAACTGTTAGTGCTATCAGAGACTACTCTCAGCGACACCATGCTCACGTTGTGTACTACAAGCGTGTTTTTTTTGGTCGTGCAAGACCACCGCCCCAGGGTTAAAATTTGGGGTTTGATGTTTCTCCAGTTAGCCTAGTGGTTAAGGCTATGGATCGCCAATTCAGAGACTGCGGGTTCGATTCCCGTTCCGTTCGGAAAAAAATTTCTCGACTCCCTGGGCATAGTGTATTATTGTACTTGCCTCACAATATACAAATTCATGCAATGGCAGGCAAAGGAAGCCTTTCTATTAATAACTGTGGAAGTGCTCAAAGAACATTAAGTTGAAGCGAGGCTGGCCAAGTCCCAGTGGGGACGTCGAACCATAAAGAAGAAGAAGAAGATATTTCTAAGTTTTTTTATACCCCCGTTTTTTTTTATTTCCTTGGAGTGTTTTTCATTTGTGTATTAATTCAGGAATTTCAATGGAAGTCGCCTCAAAATTTCCCAAAATCTATTTCTCTTATATGAACAGAAGTACGAACACATTTTGCATTCCAAGAATCTCACTAAGACCAGCACAAAAATTAGAATTAGTTTCAGGGGCTTTTTAGGAATCCTCAAACGATCTATATAACCAAATTTCAGCGATTAATTCAATTGGTTTCGCCAAAGGTTTCTGAAGTTTAATAAAAATATTTTTCAAATGATCTGTAAGAAAATTTTCAGATATCATTAGACGAACCGTGGGCATGGATAGATGCTAGGAGGAATTCTTGAGCAAATCCTTATGAATTTTTGTTGGAAGCTCTGTTAGTATTCCTGCTGGGATCACTGAATGATATTATGCAAGAATCTCTGGAGGAATATCTGCAGCAATATCCTTAGGAATACCTGGTGAAAAGAGACATTTCAATAGAAACTTCCAATGGAATTCATGAAGGACTTTTTGCAGAAGTTCACGAAGAAGAAATTCTTGAAGGTATGATTGTAAGAATTTGTGGAGAACCACTAGAAGAATTTCTGATAGAAAACTTCGAAGAATTTTGGGAACAGTTTCTTAAGTAATCTCGGGAGGACTTTCTAAAAAAAATCCCTGGAAGATTTTATGTGGAAACCCGAGGAGGGATATCTGAAGGAACACATGGAAGGCTTTCGAAAGAAATCTTTAGAGAAGTGTTGGATGAAATCAATGGCAGGTTTTCCAACGGTATGAATAAATTTCTGAACGAATCCAAAATTTAATGATAAAATTTATGGTTTTCTTGAGGAATTTATGAGGAAATTCATGAAAGGTTTTTTAAAACAATTCTAGCAGAAATTTTATAAGCAATATATAGTGAACATGGGGAAATCTTGGAAGGAATCAATGGAAGATTTTCTAAGCGATGTGAAACATTTTGTCCTATAAATTGAGGTATAGCTCAAACTTGTGACGTGCTGGAGCAAATCTGAGCCCGATTCAGCGGCCCAAAATCTGTCAGATATACATGAGTTTGCCCTTGAGACAAAAAAAAATGCTTCGTTGTGAAATCATTCGATATTTTCTAGGAGAAACCCTTGAAAAAATGTAAAACAGAAGCATTGAGTAATAGAAGTATCAACTCCTAGAAGATTTTTAAAGGAATTGTGCATTTCCAAATTTATCCCTGTAAGTTTTTTTAACATCAGCCAATTTCTTGAAGTAAGCTATGGCAGTTGATCTAAAAAAATACTTGGAGAATATCGGGAGGAATCCTTTGACTAACAACTAAATAAATTCCTACATAAAGCCTCCCTGAAGAACATTCTCAAGGAATCCTTCTATAAATTACGAGAGAAAACAAGAAGAGAATCATCAGAAGAGTTTTTGATTCGACTTGTTTTAAGAATCCTTATATGAGTTTCTGTGAGAATTTCTGGAGTATTTTTTGAGAATTTTTTGAAGAAATCTCTAGAGGAATTTCTGGAAAAATGTTTGAAAGATTTTCTGAGAATTCGAAATAAATTCCGAAGAAATACCTGAGAATTTCTTGAATATGTAATTATTTTTGATAAAATAAAAATTAAAAAAAACTAACTAATAGTTTCTTGGGTGCATACGACTTGAATAGTTTCTGCTAGATTTACACGAATTTAAGTCCTGATTACTGGAAATAACCATTGTATTAACTAAAAGAGCACCATTTGAATATTTTCCATCTTAAAAATATTTGTCAACACTGTGAAATATGTCAAACAATGCAAAGAAAACCTTGAGAAGTAACCTCAAAACATTCCAAAGTTTAGGAAATGTTTAGAAAGAAACTTTCACTGGAACTTCGAAAGAAAATTAAGTTGATTTGCTTAATAACAAAAAACTAAATAAGTAATAAGATTAGTAGTAATGTAAGATAGGTAGATAAATTTACAGGTAATATGACGGTAAATATTCAAGTAATCAAGAGAAATCTGAATTTTAAAGAATACAGTTGAACGTAAACAACACATGTTAAATTCCAGATACAGGGGATAGAAAAAAAATATCAGAATAGGCAAAATTTTCACTTTTCAAAAAAAAAAGTTCAACGAGATATAACTTTTTGAAAAATGCATGAAATATTTTTACTGTAAGTTGATCAACTATTCATATTTTGAAAACATTTGACTATTCTTCATGAAGTAAGAAAGATTCTAGGAAAATGTATATTTATCTGATAACCAACGTTGAGCTCCGGGATTCAATGAACCGATTGTAATGAAATTTTAACTTTTTTTGACTTATACAGTGTCGGACAAAACAATAAGACCACTGATTCTATTTCATACAAAATGGCCGAGTTGGTCGATATGGCACTCGGTTTCTTGTAAACCGATTTGGCTGAAATTTTGGCAGCTGACATGGATTTACGGGAATTTTGATTTTTATTATATTGATCAAGTTCTGTTCACTATTTCCAACGTTACATACATACGGCGCGACAAAACAATAACACCAGCTTTTTATGATGGTTATTTGCGGTCAATTGAATAAAATATCCCCAAGTTTAAATGGCATCCTTAATTTCAGTACTAGTATATCAATTACACTAGTTTACAGAATAAAACAGAAGTCGTGAACTTCTGTCCAAAATTTTTGAAGCATAATTTAGCGCTGATTTCGAAACCGTGCTTCAAAAAATTTAAAGTAGAACAGTTTTTGAGTTTGAGCTCAATATCGAGTTTAACAACTTTTTAAAATATGGAATCTAATAAATATCTTGCGTTTTGTTCAACCAATTGCAAATATTTTTCATAAATTGAATGCTGAATATAATACCATTTGATCATCCGCATGCAGGTTTTACGTCAGATTGATGGAATTCAAGATATTGGCGAGTTTTGGGGACGATCTTCTTGAATTTTAGCAAATTTTCCAAAAATATATGAAGAAATGTATTTTTTTTTTCAATAAGAAAAAACAATTTAAAAATTCTTTCTCAACGTTTATTTGAAATATCATATGTAGGCGAGTTACAGTAAAAAAAAATCAGCTAAATCGGAGCATTGATTACGGAGAATGCGATGTGTGAAGTGAACGACTTTGCATAAAAATAGAACAAAAATCGATTCCAAATCATCAATCTTGTATGGAAAGTCGAAAAAATTTCCGCTCTACTGTATTTTTTCCCGTTGCGTTTTCGAACCCCGGACTTTCTAATGATGAGTTCAAAATTGAAATTGGTGGTTGCGAACATAGCTAAAATCGCGATTTAATGATAACATTCATAATGTTGTCTAAATCCAAATTAGCTGCCAAAATGTGAAGTATTGTACGTACATGTTTCTTCATGAATTTCCTAAATATCGCACAATAAATTCGATACAATTTGATGAAAAATCGTCATTTTTATCACCTTGTTAGCCCCTTGGCAAGCGAGGGGTCCATCAATTTAAACCAATCAAAATAGTGTTCATCCTTTTTTATCGTATTATATTATTCGTCGAAATATTTTAAAATACTGCTGTGCATTGAATATTTCTACTAAAAGTTGGAGTTAATCGCATTTATCATTTTTTTAAATACTTTGATTTTTATTTTCAGAAAAATTGATTGTGAAGTGCATTGGAAGTTTTCACGGATATCTTCTAATGGTATATGAATTCTTTTAGAAATTCAGGTTATCCTGTAGAATTTCTACCAAGAGCTCTTCAATGCATTATACCAGTTAATTATGCAAGATTTCTGCCGTTTTTTAAATATTTGTTACGTCAGTTATATATTTTTACGAATGTCCATATCAGTACTACGGCCAAAATGGCACTTTCGTAGTGCACAAAAGCTTCACATAAGACAGGTGTTTTAAATCGTAAGTCAATGCACAATAAAAATCAAAGTCTGTCATTTCAACGACCTTGCACTACCCCACCTCTCTTCATATTGTTTTATACAGACTCTGTCACTTTGGTTCTGCTGTGGAATCTTATTGTGATCAATTAGTCTTCCCACACGTCGTCGTCATCGTCGTTCGGTCTATGGATTTCCTGCTAAAGCTATTTCAATCTCTCTAGATCGACTGGTCGGTCGATGAAAAGACCCAAAGCACGCTGTTGGCAGAGCTCTGCGATGTTGATAGAAGGAATTGTCCTTAATTATGCATAGCAAGTGCCACTCTTCACGACTTCAAGCATGGCTCTCTAGACTAGAAGAAGCTCCGGTTGTAGCTTTTACCGACTTGTAAATGGCTCCTCCTGGTACTATGACGCATAAGGACTTTAAAGATTCAAAAGCAATTTACCTACGCAGCTCTGAAGTGAATCGGTGGGGAAAATTCTCTGAATGATATAAATAATAAGTCACTGCAAAAATCGCTCACTTATTATTTAATAAGAACAAAATAAAAAATGGGAATCTGTTACAATGTTTCTGATGAAAAATCTTTATAAATTCTAGAAAAAAAAACAAAGATTTTTTTGCAGGATTCTACGAGTTCATGATGGAGTTTTTAAAAGAGTTTCCTGAAGAAAAAAATGAAAAATCTTCATTTGAAGATTTAAGATATTCCACTGCAGAAATACCATTTGAACTGAATTTCCAATTAAATTATTTGAGGCAAATCAACCAAAAATGCCAATCTCCATAAAGATAGCAACTTTTAGAGATAAAATGCATAACTCAACAGTCATAAGTCATTTTTTGTATATTACTAGCATGGAAGCGAGAAAAAACCGTTGAACAATATTTACGTCACCTGTGCCCCCCAAGAGATAGGCTTCAAATCCGTTTTCTCCGCCTACAGAAATCCAATCTCCTGCTGCCGGATTATCACAAACACTAACAAACTCTTGCAAAACAAGAACACACAGTCATATGCTCGAGATATTCTCTGACGGTACCGAAAGCTTTTCCCCTCGAAAGCATGGCTTGGGTTAGCTATACGCACAGCACAGAGCGCCGCCGAAAGGCTTTGCCATGAAATAGAGACCTAATCTAATAATCGGATTATTATCCCATAACGGGGAAAACTAATGGTTTCCGCAATAGTTTCTCTTTCGAAAAGGAGGCACGGGTGGTGCTCCTTAGAAAGAAAGCTGTGATTTTAGGGAAATATTGCACGAAATGAACCTTCAGTCCGATAAGTGTAATACATGTAATCTTCGATATAACGTACCCTCGATATAGCGAATTCGATATAACGTACATTTTGCTTCGATATAACGTACAACATTGAATTTTTTTATTTTTCTCAGGAATAACCCTTAGATAAACTACGAAATCACTCAAATCAATGTTTTGTTGCAGCATTGGCCTTGTTACCCAGAATTAGCGCAATTTGGGGAAAAATTTAGTGTACGCAATATCGAAGCACAAAAAACGGAATGAATTTTTCGTGAAAACTCAAGTTTTTCATTATTGGTTTTGTGAATTTCACCGAAATCATTATTTGGGATTTATTTCACGTCGAATACATGAATACTAGCATAAAAAATATTAAATTTTTCTCTACTTCGATATAACGTACACCTCGATATAACGTTCAAAGAGAAAACTTGTTTGTACGTTTAATCGAAGAGTACCTGTACTAATCAATCCTTGGAGAAATTTTCTGAAATTTACAGTAGGGTGGCTGTACCAATTATGGCACTACCTAAGGAAAACTATTCGTACAAAAATAACGAGAAAACCGACGAATGTCACCAATATGTCAAAAGATTGATTAGTTTCCATACTTTACAGGAAAAATGTAGAAGCGGAGCCAAAACTACTTTTAGTGTTGATTACAGCGTGTGCCAATGATAGGAACCCTGTACCAGTTATGGTTACATTTTATAACATCGGTTCCTTTTCGCACTATTTACATGCATTCCTTATGGGATTAGCCATAACTGGTACACTATGGCGAAAAAGGGTGCAATGAAGCCGAAATTTTAAAAGGAAAATGACTTATTTCTACCATGATTCGAGGAAAATGTGGAGTTTAAAT
Organism: Aedes albopictus; assembly: GCF_035046485.1. Taxonomy (NCBI): domain Eukaryota; kingdom Metazoa; phylum Arthropoda; class Insecta; order Diptera; family Culicidae; genus Aedes; species Aedes albopictus. The sequence goes on along the minus strand of NC_085137.1, from coordinate 199,436,166 downwards.
GAGTGCGACTATCTTTTGTGAACGTGATCTGTTGTTCACAATTTTTTTCTTATTGTTTTACATCGTTAAAGGGTGAAAATCAACTATGGCGAATAATTGGTACTATAGCCATAATTGGTACACAAATATTTTAAATTCGAATGAGTACGAAACTGATTACACTCATTCGAAGAGGATATTCTGCTTAGAGGGTTCGAAAAGTCGGTACAAGAAAAAATATTTTAAAGTTTGGTATTTCGACACACTTACACAGTTGAAAAAAATGTGAAATTTAGAAGTGCATTTTTATTTATTCTACCCTGTGACATCAGTTATATGATGCTGAGAGCTAGTCGTTATTTATATTGCACAAAATCCCGGAGGAGGTGGAGTAACTGAAAAGTTTTGCGAAAAAAAAACAAACTTCCCAACGGGTATCTCAATAATCTGAAACTAGAAGTAGCGTTGCTCCAAGCCAGTTATAGTATGAAACCAGTTTGAACGCACGCAGCAAACCGTTTGGTTGACTTTCGGAAGGATAAGTTTGACAAGCAATAAATTGCTATCGCAATTCGCGCCCAATCAAGCAGAATGTCTTTAACAAATGCTTGCTCGGTGGCTGTTGGAATGGTGTGGACGTCAATTGTTGGGGAAACAAATGGAAACACATAGTAGTTTTATCAATGGTGTCGATTGTCCAATTTAAGGTTTTGAACTGTTTGCTTAGATATACTGATCTAAGACTGACCCTCGATAAAAGAAGGCAAAGATCATTTCCGACTCATCACACGCATCGTATAGACGCAACCTTTGTGATTTGAAACAAAGTTTTGTTCATTATGAGCATCTATGTGAAAGTGTTGATCATGTTATGTGCTTTACAATATTTTTCACCTGATTTTTTGAAAAGGCGTATGAGAAAATCCTTATTTTCTGCTTCAACAAATTATATCTCGAAAAAGGCATGTGTATTGAAAAGATGTCTTTGAAAATGTTTGAAGATATTTGAAGGACTTAAAAAATATATACTGAGAGTAATATTCATCGCGAATCTATATTAAACGTCATATTTTTTAACCTTTTGTCATTATATTAAAAAAAACCAAATTAATCCACCTAGTGGTGCCAGTACCTTTCTCGTCGAATATGTTCTCACAATCTTTCCGTCGACGAAAGTCAAAGTGTTCCTGAATCCGTATATTTTTAAAGTAAAGCAAGCATTTTATCAAAGCAATCTTTGAATTGACTTAAAACTTATTGATGGCACATAGTCCGACGTTATGTTCAACGTGAGCGATTCCAAGCAACAGCATCAAAATTAAGGAAATTTTTTAATTCATGATTTTCTATTGAACTGAAACTTTGCACAGTTTTTCAGTTCCATCTAAATCGCCATTTTTCGATATCAAATTTTTATTTTGAATCACGACTAACTTTTCAAAAGGGTGTATGTGAAAATGGTTCAAAAATATTCAAAAATCTGCACAGCCAAAACGGTCCGTTCGATTGCTATGAATTTTTCAGCAAAGTTAGATAACTAAATGGTGATTCCTAAGAAAATATACACTGTGAAAAAACATATTTTTAACATTAAAAATATCATTTTTGTCACAAAAACTCAAATATCTCAAAACCCTATCTTTTTACCAACGTAATTTTTTAGGGAAAACGGTCTATTGTATTAGCAATCTACCATAAAAATTTGGTGATGATAAACTAATAAACAAAAAAGTTATGACAATTCAAACATTTCACAATTTTCACATTTAGTATTAATTTTTTTTTAGTGTAAATTATTTCGGCCGGAAATCGCAGTTTGATGCTGATTTTATTGTTAATAGCCTAGCGTGAGTAAAACAAGCTGTTTTTATTATGTATTATGTATATTATATGTACAGTAATGTTCAGATTTAATCACGCCCTCCGCGCTTTAGTCGTTTATTCATTAATTTTCTGTTACATTTGAGGACAAGTGTTTTCCCTCTTCTTCAAGATGAATGATGAAAGCGTGTTTTGCAACGTTAAAAATATTGAAATGGGTATAGGCTCAGTGTACCAGTTATGGCTATAGTACCTCAAATTCGCCATAGTTGATTTGCAACTTTTTACGATTCAAATCATCAAGCAAAAATATGTGAACAATAGATCACGTTCATAAAAGATGATTGCACACATTCAAATTTCACATTTTGCTCAAATTATAATAGAAATAAATCATTTTCCTTAAAATTTCTGCTTCCTTGCACCCTTTTTCGCCATAGTGTACCAGTTATGGCAAATCCCATAAGGAATGCATGTAAATAGTGCGAAGTGGAACCGAAATTAAAATGTATGTCCATAACTGGTACAGGGTTCCTATCATTGGCACACGCCGTAATAAATAGTAAAAATGGGTTTGGCTCAGATATTATATTTTTCCAGTAAAGTATGAAAACAAATCTATCATTTGACATATCGACGACATTCGTCGGTCTTCTTCTTATTTTTGTAGAAGTAGTTTTCCTTAGGTAGTGCGATAACTGGTACAGGCACCCTAGATGTTGAAGTATATTTCAAAGCATTTTTAAAAAGGGGCGTGATTAAATTGTTTAAACAGATGCCGCTGATGGTATGGTGGCATGACTCTCTGCACTTAGCACTTCTGGCAATTTCTCAGTTGTTGTCGTTTTCGAACTTCCTGTGCCCTGCTTTACCGATGATATACAGATGGCTCGTTTGTCAAAGTCTAGACGGCAGAACGTACAAATGCGTAAATTTGTATTCAATTTGGGCATAACTAGTCTCTTTCAGTTTATCTATGGTGCTTTCGGTGAGATTTCGTAACTCTCTTGAACATTTTTTTTTCATCAAACGGTCTACATGAGAGCGTTGAGTTGAAGACCTTTGAGAAAGCGACTTCATGTTGTTCATGTTCATGTTGTTCGTTAGATTATAATAAACAAAATCACTTATTAGTTGTAACTGATTAGTTTGGTGTTGTTTGCTTGGCTGAAGAAAAAATTTACTATAAAATTTTTAATATCCATAGCGGTAGTATGTTTTTGCTTTTTCGTGAGCATTGTCATGGTACGTATACAGACAAACAAACGTAACACTGACGAAATTTTCATTGACCACGCCTTTAACGATCATTTTGAATCTTGGTTGTGGCTTTCATATCCAGAAGAGTGCCCATCGTTTTTCTTTGTGTTTGACGTTTCACACTAGCGCTTTCTGATGACGATATTGCACAACGCAGTGTTTCGTGAAACATTTCCACCAGGTGGTGCTAGTGTGAACTGAGGGATGGATTTTCACGAAAATTGTTCTATGCGCTTCGTCTGTGGTATGTACCTCTCATGCATTTGTTGTTGTTGAAGTTACTCGCCTTCTTCCGATCATAAAGTCTGTTCTCTAAGAGATAATTTTTTTTTGCTGATACGTCTAACGCGTATATATAAAACTTTTATTATGCAGCTTTCGTCTTAAAAATAAGTTTAATTCCATTTTTCTTATTTTCAACACTATCAAGGGATTTTTTCACCAGTCACGTACAATAAAAAGTATGACACTCTCAATATTTTTGATCACAACACTGGATTGCGTCTAAGTTTCAAATAGATACTATAGTAATTATGAATAATCAACAAAAATATCATGAAAACAACTTGTTTAATTCAGGCGGTAGTCTTTACAATAAAATCAGCATCAAAATATAATTCTCGAAATAATTTACACAGAAAAAACATTTTTTTTTTTGTTACTGAATGTTAAAATTGTGAAATGTTTGAAGTGTCATAACTTTTTTGTTCATCAGTTTACCATCACCAAAATTTCATGGTAGATAGCTGATATAATGGGCCATTTTCCCTAAAAAATTGACGTTGGTAAAAAGATAGGGTTTTGAGATATTTGAGTTTTTGTGACAAAGATCATATTTTTTTAAAGTAAAAAGAGAATTTTTTTACAGTGTATATTTTCTTAGGAATCATCACTTAGTTATCTAACTTTGCTGAAAAATTCAAACCAACCGAACAATCCGTTTTTGCTGTACAACTTTTAGAATATTTTTGAACTATTTTCGCATACACCCTTTTGAAAAGTTAGTCGTGAGTGAATATGAAGGTTTGATATCGAAAAATGGCGATTTAGATGAAATTGAAAAACTGTGCAAAGTTTCAGATATTTTTGAAATGGTCACTCAGGATCGACTGACATGACTCCGTGGAGTTCCTCACGTATAAGCTGGGCTGAATAATATCCGACTTTTCAGTTGACTGCTTGATCACCTTCACTAACACTGGAGGCTGATCACTATCAAGAAGATACTAACTAGCTAAGATATAACTTTTTACACAATCACAGATCACTTTGCGGTCTTCGACAAAGTTTTTCTGCACATTTAAGGCTATATTTTATTGACCGTTGAAAACAAGAAGAATAGGTAGTGAGTATAGTGAGACATCTGTTTGTATGTGGGTTTAATTAGTCAAGATTTTGTTCTCTTACACATATTGTTTGCTTGTATTGATTTTATTTACTTTCGTAGTTCCGGCGAAGCACCAAACGCTGGTTGTGCAACCCTTCTGGTAGTTTCTAATATGGTATGAGGCTATTTTTTAGTTAACCGTTCCTCGGGTTATTAAAAAAGTCGTGATGTGATGTGTCGCATGGTACATTTGGTTACTTTCGATGCGGTACCGGAACAGGTTCCGGAGCACTACCGGGTCTCCCAAATATAGTCTGAGACTATTTCATTGCTTTCATTAGATTCATTAGGTTACCTTAAAAACAAAAACACGATTTGATTTATTGCATGCATGGGTATTATACTGGGTCAACAAAGTCGATTTTTCAGAACAAAGCTTTTTCGATTTCTTTTAGCGTCCAAAACATCTGTGCAAAATCTGAGAGCGATTTTTTGCTTCCCCGTATTCCGCATTGCGATTGAAATTTGTATGGAATTTAGTATGGTAAATCCCACTTTTTTGCATTTTACTCATAAGTTGAATTCTTTTGTCTAATACCATGTAACTAATGATGTTAAAATATAGCATAGAATATGCCAAAAAACTTTGCCAAAGACCGCAAAGTGTTTCGACACTTGTGAAAAAAGTTATAATGTACAGATTGCCGGTGGTGCTTATCATTTAACATGTAAAGGAATAACATTAATAATAAAATCTCAATTTATGGCCTAAGTCGCCAGGCGAATAACTTTTTTTACAAGCGTCGGATCACTTTGCGGCCTTCGGCAAAGTTTTTCGGCATATCCTAGGCTATACTTCAACGTAATTAGTTACATGTAATAGACAAAAGAACTCAATTTATGAGTAAAATGCAAAAAAATACGTGTCCCATACTAACTTCCATACAAATTTCAATCGCAATGCGGAATACGGGGACGCAACCAATCGATCCCAAATTCTGCACAGTTGTTTTGGACGCTAATATAGATTGAAAAAGCTTTATTCCGGGTTAGTACGATACGATCGTTGACCCACTCTAGTATGTATGTATGTATGTATGTATGTATGTATGTATGTATGTATGTATGTATGTATGTGCGCAAAAAAAAAATCACACACTTTTAGGGAATTTCCCATTGGTGGGTTTTACGGATTAAAGCTCGCATCGAACTGGTATTTTTATCGCATTGTTTTCTGTAGAAAATGGTGCGGATTGATCTAGGAGTTCCAGAATTATGGCCATTTTAGTGATCCGGACCAGCAACTGGTTATAATTAAACTGAACCAAATTATATCATGTGACACATCAAATTGCGCCGAATTTTGTAAACATTTTGCATGGTTGCCTGAATGGTTGTCGAATCTTATGTGAAAATGGAAACCACAAAACCACGATGTCGGCAAAAAATAGAAGATGGCGACCTAAACTCCAAGATGGCGGCTCACAACAAGAAGAGGCGTGTGTTTTAAAGAGTTGAAGGCTGTAAAACCTTGCAATATGGGTATATTTGGTATGCTCTAGAGTCCAAAAATGGTGACCAGAATATTCAAGATGGCGGTTCAAAACCAAAGATGTCGGCCCACAATTCGAGATGGCAGCTATTTTATGGAGTTTCGGGCTCAAAAACAATTCAATGTGGGTATATATGGTAAAAAAATGTCCAGAGTTCAAATATGGATATCAAAATATCTAAAATGGCGGAACAAAACACAAGATGGCGGCTGTAGTAAAGAGTTTTAGCCTCTGAAACCATGCATTTTGGGTATATTTGGTATGGAGAAAATGTTCGGAGTCCAATAATGGCGACCAGAATATCGAAGATGACGACCCAAAATCCAAATTCAAGATGGCGGTTGTAATTTAAGGAATTTTAGACTCTAAAACCATGCAATATGGATATATTTGGTATGAGTAAGATGTCCAGAGTCTAGAACTGGCGACAAAAACATCCAAGAAGGCAGTCCAAAATTCATGATGACAACAGTTTTAAGGAGTTTTGGGCACCTCAACATATGTATCCTCTTAAATATTAGAGCTAGAAAAGTTTTTCATTGACGTTTTTGTAAGACTGGTATTGCCGCACAAGTTCATGATGTATCTTTTTTTTCAGTTTCAACTTTTTAAAGCTATAGGCGATTGAATCTAGATAAGTCCAAATGACATTATCAGCAGTGCAGTGATTCATTTTTTGTACCTGGCGTGGATCGTGGATTTAATATACAATTTGTCACGTGGTGTTACTGCTTGCAACATGTTGCGACAGAGCTAAAAAGTTCAAGTGTGCTTTAACGGTTGTTTCATAAGGGATGTCTGCCGTGCTGTATAGCACACCCTCGATCCAAACAGAGAACCCACCGTCCGTTCTCGGTACACACCGGACGCAATCGACCCGAAATGACGACATAGCTTTTTCCGCCGCATCTAGCTACAACAAAGTTCTTCCATTTGAGCGACCTGCAGCAATTCATAAAAAAAAAGTTTACTCCGGCTCTGGTTCATCGGTTATCGTCCTATCGCGAGCCGTATCAGATTGACGGTATACAGGTCGCAAAAACGACCCTCAACGCAATCCTTCGTAAGGATGCATTTTTGTACCGCACGGTTGGAGTTGAAGCATGACAAAAAAAAACCCGAGAGAAAATCCGATACTAAACTTTTTCAAAGATCAACAGCAACATAAACGAGCTGTTTGGCTCGTAGGTCGGCGATACATATTGAAGGGAAAGTAAATTGAAGATTTTTTTTCGCGTCATTTACTAAACGTGGTTCACCGAGTTTTATGGCGGACAAGTTTGACGTGGCTTATTGGATGGAAAGTTCGAAAGCTTGTGAACTTTTTTAGTGTTCTCTCACAACCAGTAAAATTGAAATTTGAACACATTCAATAGGAAATCAATATCACAGTAGACATGTGATATTGATTTCCCATTGAATCTGTTCAAATAAAAAAAACAAATGTGGTTGAAAATCAATGTCATATTTGAAACGTCATATCATTCGATATTCAAGCAAGCAAAAGATACTCTGCGAACACGCCGCAACTGTACAAAGAAATGTGTAAATCTTTTTCATCGGCACGTTTACTGAACCCTTGCTCTTCCTTCGTTGGTGCCGGTAGTTTACTGGGTCTGAATGGTTTACCGTAAAAAAACATCACAAATAGGATAACATCGGTTCAATTAACAAGGGTTGCAAGATTTTGCTGACAGATAAGATTGCATGGCAATTTATATTGAACGGTGTGAAGTTGACGGTAGCAATTTCCACAATGATGTGAACATTTGAATGTTATTTCGCACAACCCATAGAATATCTGAAGAACATATCAATTTGTTGCTTGTCGATTTTAATGAAAACTTGTGAATGTTATTGCCCAACCAATTTGTTATGTTAATCGAGACGAATAATTCTGCAGACAAAACCACCCAAACAGATTTGAGTGAAAAACAAGCTGTTAAGTAAACATTTGTCACAAGCGAAAGCTACAACTTTTCCTCAGCCCAACTAGACGGCAGCGTTACTAGATAAACGATGGCTAATATTTTGTTTTTCTTGCTTCTTTCTTCGTTTACAGCTGGTTTCGGCAAATCCCAATCAACGCAACTGGCGTGGAATTTTAATCGCCTTGCTCGTCATCATCATCGTCCTGGCGCTGATTGTAACATCTGTGGTGAGTATGGTTTTTATTTTCGATTTAACGGTTTAGCTAACACTTGTGCCAATAAATTGAGAGCAGAAAATTTTAGATGGTAAAAAAATCACTTAAAAAATCTGCATTTTATGAAAATATTTGCAATGTGAATAAATAAATGTTTTCATGTGCAATGTTAAAGAAAATAAAAACTCGCAATTGTTGCACACCCCATAAGAAATGCATGCAGTATTTGGCGATTTACCCTGCATAATGGTATGCAAAACCAAACACGATAGGATTCGTCTAGGAAAGAAGTAATGTCACGATAGATGGTGATACCTTAAACTTAGTGATTCTTTACTGCTGAAAACAATTAGTCGTGAAAATTAAAGGCGTATCGTGTTCACTACGACCTCCACAGGAAACCGTGGTCTTAAAAGATTCACCTAATACTTGAACCTGTTTTTATGCACGGAGTCACAGGAGAATGAATATAAATAGTGCCTACAGCTATAACTGCATCGGCCCTGCTATGATTTCCACATTATAGGGGAACAAAGCCCAAAATGCCAAGATGGGGTAAAATGGTTCACCTCATAAAATCATTCCTGAATGGGACTTCATCATTACTGTTGGTGATAAGAGACGAACCAGCCTAGGGCTGAAAATCTAAATAATAAAGTAATAATAATAACTGTTGGTGAATGGTGTCAAGAAACGCTTGCATTAAACATTTTTCTAGAAAAACAATAGAAATACATTACAAATAGTTATTCTACTATGCCAAACCCACGGAAAATCTATTGGTTTCCAAATGGAAATTGGCAACTTCCGGTTTTTCGTGCTTGCAATGAAGGTTTTCTGGTGATTTTACTACCAGCCATGTGTTTCCAAGGAGAGTGAGACATACATGGATACGCATGGTTGTTGATGTCTATGCTATCCATTTGAATATGACGACCATCGTTTAGTGGGGAGTGGTTGACACTCCATGTATTGAGTATACGAAAAAAGCGTGACAGAGGGGGGAAAGGGTGTCGAAAATACCCCAAAGCTGATGAACGTAATTTTTGAATGTTTTCATGAAGTGGCATCTTACTCTTACCCCATGGCAGATGGCCTTTTGCACCACTTCCGTTTTTAGTTTTAAAAATGCCAAAAATCGATGAAAATACATTAATTCAATGAATGGAGGGAGATTAGCAACGCGCATGACTCTAATCGGAAGAGTTGGCGGAGATCTTCAAAATTTATCCTGGAGAGGTTATTAAAAAAAATCTGAGAGAAAAGCTGAAAAAAAGCTGCAGAACAAATAAACAAGAAATCCTTGGAAGTACTAGAAGATTGTCAGGGAGAATCCTGGAAATATCCACGATAAGCACCCACATGAATTCCTGGAGGAGTCCTGCGAAGAAATCCTAGTGCAATCACAGAAACACATATTACCCATTTTACTGGCATTTTACTAGTTGCAACGTTGCAACATTTTAATGTTGCTAAATGACAAATTGAGAGATGAAATTTGTGAGAAAAAAATCGGTTTCGAATCCATGACTCCGTATTCGCTAGACCGGCGCTTTAACCAACTTAGCCACAGAACAAGTAATGACTCTGCGGAATAGAAACTGACTCTGAAGCCACACCGTGAACACTCCTATTTCACAAACTCATCTCTCTTTCGGCTTAGATGCCAATCCACAACACACTAACTACAAGTGAGAGCAAATGATTTTTATGAAGCTGAGACTTACTCTCGCACTCCGCATTCCTAGCCACCAGTCAGTTTGTTTGCCGGTGTCTAATTAGTATGCGTCGAGAGCTCTCTCTAAAATAAAAACTCTCATTTTTAGTAAACAATCATGCCGCACAGAGAATGTGTTGCAAACACACATTTTCTAAAATTGCTCGTACGCTCACATTTTTACAAAATATCAATATTTTTCGGTATTTGAAGGTGGTTTATAAACCCAGTGAGGTTGCCATATCGAAATAATTGCAAAATACAAGCTCATGTTTGTATGCAACACATTCTATGTGCGGCATGGATGTTTACTAAAAATGTGCAGACCGAACACATTTTTGAGCGTAGCCCTTTTTGTGTGCTCAGCACGGTCGTGGTACGCTCAGGCGACCAACTGCGCCACACGCTAAGAAAAAGTTACTCTAAAATGAGTAAGATTCACACAAAACTGAGCTAAACTGGAACAGCTCAAAAAATGAGTAAATTGCATTTCCAGCGATAGCGCTGGCCCAAGTGCAAAAATCCAACCAATTTAAGCCGTATAATATTCTTCACATCAGCAAGAATATTATACGACTTAAACTGATGAGATTTTTGTACTTGGGCCAGCGCAATCGCTGGAAATGCAATTTAATCATTTTTTAAGCTGTTCCATTTTAGCTCAGTTTTGTGTGAATTTTCTGACCGTGCATGTGACGTAAGAAAGGGTACAATGACACATATTGCCCATTTTACTGACGTTTTACCAGATTTTAATTTTTTAACAAATATTTTCAACCAGATCCAACAGCATAAATTGTCTTGCAACAGGACATAATCGGTGAAGTACTAGAATTGAAGTAATGAGCTATATTTTTGTATGGTGAGAAGGTCCATTCTCCGTTTCTGCAATGAAATGTTTCAAAAAGTGTGGATATTATGATTCCTTGCCTAATTTATTTATGTTGCACGAAATGGAAAAAAAACAACAACACAGTTACCCAAAGTTTTGCTCAAACAGCATCAAATTAGACAAGGAATCATAATATCCACACTTTTTGAAACAATTCATTGCAGAAACGGAGAATTGACCTTTTCACCATACAAAAATTCAGCTCATTACTTCAATTCTAGTACTTCACCGATTATGTCCTACTGATCAACTTAATCATTCCGAAGACTACTTTATCAAGAAGACATGCAACTCTGTTGTTTTGCCATACTAACGGCATGCGACACCGACGGCACCGCCGCCTGTTGAGCTAAGGTGGTACCTTTGTGTAAAAGTGTAAGAATGTATTGGTGCGAGTATGAAGATTTACACACACTACCATAAATGCTTCCACCTTAATCCGTGGTGGCGCTGCTAACATTGACTCCCGACTTTGAGCAGTGCTGCATGTCTTCTTGATAAAGTGGTATTCGATAATTCTTAATAACTTCTTGTCTTAGGTGATTTTTATTGAAACCCTGATTCGGGCACTCAATATACCGATTGCCTATTTAAGTGCACGACATTATTTACATTGTAGGGATGTCTATGAAACAACACTCGAGTATTCGTTTCATGTTTCAATTTATAATTTAAAATTACCTTACAGTTTAAGTTTTCTTCGTCTATCTTCCGTCTTTGTAGCAATGTTTGCTCAGTGTTTTGTGTTGTCCTGTAGATATTTATGTTTAGTTAACAAAAAGTTCAATATTCAATACAGTTTAACTTACAATTTTGCATGAAATTAGAGAAATACAAAAGTTTAACAATTGGGAGATAAGTTTTGACATGTTTAATGTCACTTTAAGGACAAACGTCTTGAATTCTCGCTTCAACAGTGCGACTTCAGATGCACAAATCTCAAGAAGCGAGCTTCAAACAATGATGCTTTTCATTATTTTGTTCTTGCTCACTTGAAAAAAGCTTGAAATAACAAGCTCAGATGCGCTAGTCTTGTTTACGAAGAGATTTGTGTGCTCCATATCTTGAGCAGGAGCCAAAGTCGGCCATTTTGGAATTCTAACAAGTGTGTCCTTAATTTTCGTGTACATTTAGGTTAAGGTAGGTTTTACAAATAGAAAAACGACAAATTAATTGACAGCGTTGGTTTCCACTCTGTCTCGAGTGTCATTTTCAGTGGATGTAAGGGCGGTACTGAACGCCTTGACTTCCGTCGCGCACAGTAGGCAATTTTTTATTATTTATAAGGAGTCCTTATTAAAGACTAACTTTTATAAATTGTCTATTTTAAAGAAATGGAGCAATTTCATAAATGTTTGCTTTTAAAATTTAGCTCTGGGATGTCATAGTAAATTATTGCAGTGATTTCGAACCTCACTTTGTATCCAGTATTTATGCCAAGCATGAATGTTTGAGGATGAAATCAATTGCGATACGAAACACAGTTAAGAGAAAACGACGAGGGTAACTGATCCGATATGGAGGAGTTAAGCACTGGGTTCATGTTTATACCACAATTGTATCGCCCCAAGCAAACTTTTTACATGAATTGAATAGAAAATAATAAAATCTATCCTTTATCTACGGGAAAATAACGAAATATTGCAATTTTGAGGTTGTTATGAGCATTTGTGGAGCCTCGTAGCCGTGCGGTTAAGGTCACCAAGCTTTTAATCGCACCATGCTAAGGAGTGAGGGTTCGATTCCCGCTCCGGGCGATGAAACTTTTCGTGAGGATAGTTTCTTCTCCGTATCCACTGGTGCATGCTCCGTGTCCCTTGTCCAGTGTTTAGTTTCATTCAGTCTGTACAGCCTCTGGCTGAAGACGGTATCCGCTAGGTATCCGCGTCTTTTTTTTATACGTTTTTATTTGGAAGAACATAGTGTTCCTAATGTGGCGGTATCCCATTGAAAACGTATGAGATACCGCAACAATAGGAACACAGCAGCAAACATATTTAGGAAAGTATTTTTGCAAAGTCGGGTTTTGGACAAATCTTAAGCACACAAATGGTGCAATCCCATAATTGAAGCATAATACATCTATTAAAAATGCTTTTTGGTAACGTTTCAGTCGAAAAAGCGCTCAAATGCCACTACCGCAACAATAAGTACTACCACAACGAAGGAAACAATTACCCTATTCATAAGTTTATGAACGTTATTTTTCATGAATTTAATATCATTCAGTAGCTAAACAATAAACAGATTACTTTCATGAGCAGAAACAGATGCAATGAAGATTGTTTGTTTGAACATTCCATGAGGTGGGTGAAGTCAATCAGTGTTACCCCACTGATCAATGATACTCAGTTTTACGGTACTTGAAATCTTCATTACATGATCGAAAATTTTGACAAATATTTGGTTATTTTAAAAGATAATGCCACAGCTGTCAAGGCGTGGGTAGTCGGCACGACCATGCTGAGGGTAACGGGTTCGATTACCAGTCGCTCCAGGAAATTTTTGTATTGGAAATTTCCTTGACTACCTTGGACATAGAGTATCTTCGTGCTTGCCACACGATATGCTCATTAAAAATACTCATTGACAGAGAAAACTATGAAGGTGCTCATAAAGCACTATACTAAGAAGTAGGCCTTACTCCAGTGAGGTCATACGCCAAAAAGAAGAAGCATGGCGGGTTTTGTCTTACTTATGTAGAGCTAACTTCGTTTCGTTGTGTTGAAAGACTGTGACAGGCTACCTTACCGGGGTCACGCTACCTATGTACATCGTGTTGATGGGGCTGCCACTTTAGGCATAGCTGCCGCGATACAGCGTTTCTTATTCAGCTGCTAGATACCAGAACAGACGCTGTTTGAGCCGCATGTTCTTGATGAACAGATACTCGGGACGTACCTCCTCAATATAGCTGAAGTCAGAAGGAAAGCAGTGCCCGGGTTGCACTACCAACTATGCACACAACTCTTAGCTGGCGGTCTTAGTCATCGTTTGACCCGTGGGAGCATGAGGTAGGAACTTGTGAGGAACAGAGCTATGTTGGGCGCTCTTTTTATTGACTCACCATTTTGCAGAGAATATGGAACAGAATGATATGCGGAGATTTTACGAAACTGTCAATGGCGTTTGTCTCTGTCTTTTTTTTTTCTTCTAAACCATAGGGGGATAATCTGCTCAACAGACACCCTAACAGAAGGTTAGGGTAATGTAGGTCTGAGGCCGTCTTCTACAACAAAAGTAAAAGCCAGGACTACTCTCTCCTCGTACCCACTAAACCATTCATATGGTCGCCAAACCCTACGTCTCTCCGGAACCACCAAGAAGGTATTGCTTCAGAGAGGGGCTAAAGCACATCGCCTATTAATCCAACTATCTACCCTCGGTATCAACCTATGGGTCCACCTTCCTTTGGTGGAACTGTCCCACGCGTGCTGCCATTTGACCATAGAGGCCATCCTGACAGTCCTGCGTATGCCTCTTGTGCCGCGCATTTCGAAGCACTCCACGTCCTCACTGATAAGAATGCTGATAGGCACCATACCAGTAATGACGCAGAGAGCGTTGTGTGACACGGTACGGTACGCGCTCGCAACCCTCAGGCACATAAGCCAGTAAGTACTTTCCAGCTTCCGTCGGTAGCATTTAGTACTTAGCGTGGTGCCCCACGCCGGGCCGCCATATCTAAGTATGGACGTAGCAACACTAGCCAGAAGTTTGCACTTACTGGCGTACACCGCAGAGCTATTGGACATCATCCGGGACAGTGCCGCAATAGCTGTGGGGGCTCTTTTACAGGCATAATCGACGTGGCTACCGAAGGTAAGCTTATCGTCGATCATCACGCCCAAGTGTTTGACGGAGCGCTTTGACAGGGTACTGCACTCTCCTACACTGATCTCCGTCTGCTGCTCCGACTTCACGTTGTTAACAACCGTCACCTCTGTCTTGTGGTGAGCCAGCTCAAGTTTCCTGGACCGCATCCACGCCTCCCCAACCTTGATCGAGTGGTCGGTAGTCAACTTCACCTCCTCGATCGTTTCACCGTAGACTTCGAGCGTAATATCGTCGGCAAATCCGACAATCACCACTCCCACTGGGTACTCTAACCTCAACACCTCGTCGTACATGACATTCCATAACACCGGACCCAGGATGGAACCTTGCGGGACTCCTGAGGTTATGTGAAAGCACTTCCGACCCACCTCCGTGTCGTAGACTAGTACACGATTCTGAAAGTAACTTCCGAGAATCTTGTACAGGTACTCCGGTATCCCCAGACGCAAGAGCGCATCGGCAATAGCAGATCAGCTGGCGCTATTAAACGCATTCCTTACATCCAGAGTCACTACCGCGCAAAAGCGAATTCCCCTCCTCTTAGGCTCGAGTGCTTTCTCGGCGGTTTTTGTAACCGACAAGATAGCGTCTACGGTGGACCTCCCCTTCCGGAAGCCATACTGGTTGCTCGAGAGACCATTTACGCCCTCAGTGAACCTCAACATTCGATTGAGGATGATCTTTTCGAGCACCTTCCCCGCCGTGTCAATCAAGCTATTGGTCTATATGCCGACGGGTTTCCGGGTGGTTTCCCCGCCTTTGGCAATAGTACCAGGCTCTGCCTCTTCCAAGCTTCTGGGAAAACTCCCTCGTCCAGGCATTTCTGCATAGCAGATCTGAACATCTCGGGAGCCTCTGCAATAGCTACTTTTAAGGCCAGGTTCGGAACTCCGTCCGGACCTGGGGCCTTACCTACGCTAAGGGACTTAGCTATCCCCGCAAGTTCTACATCGGTGACCCTCTCCTCATCGCCAGCCCCAGTCCCCGGTTGTCCTACGAAAGGAGGCCAAGGACTAGGATCATGACGCGGAAAAAGTCCTCCAATGATCCCCTCCAACATCTCTGGAGATTGCACTGTAGGAGCCATCACACCTCTCGTCTTGGCCATAACGACCCTGTAGGCGTCACCCCACGGGTTCGTATTGGCCCTCTGACAGAGACCCTCAAAGCAGGCCTTTTCGCTTGCTCTTATCTCGGTCTTAAGCGCGGCTTTTGCAGCGGCGAACACCACCCGCCGTTCGTTTCGCTCTTCCTCTGATCGTGCTCGCTGCATCCGCCGCCTAGCCCGTAGGCAGGCGCGGCGCAGGTCCGCAATCGCGTCGGTCCACCAGTAAGCTGGTGGCCTCTTGGTGGCCTCCCATTTCTAGGGTGGACTCGCCTAGGCATGGTCGCATCACACGCATGTGAGAGCACCGCTACCAGCTTGTCGCCGTCTAAACCGATTAAGTTTCGCTCACGGCGGAGCGCCTCCCTAACTACCCCTTCGTCGAAGTATGATGTCTTCCATCTGCGAGGGCTTGGCCTTGGCCTAGCCGCCTCTTCTTCTATCCGCTGTCTGCTGTTGTTGTAGTCGATACTGTAGCGAACCGCAAAAGATCACGTCAATAATTGACTCCGCTCCGTTTCGACTAAAGGTACTCTTGGTACGGACATTAGCCAAGTCGACATCTAAGATGGCCAGTGTTTCTAGCAGGATCTGACCCCGCTGGTTCGTGAAACGGCTTCCCCATTCCACGGCCCAGGCATTGAAGTCACCCGCTATTACCACCGGCCTTCGCCCTGTTAGCACGGTCGTTAAGCGGTCCAGCATTTGCGTGAACTGCTCGATCGGCCACCGCGGAGGCGCATAACAGCTACAGAAGAAGACCCCGTTTACTTTGGCGACCACGAAGCCCTCATAGGTAGCAGACACCAACTCCTGGATGGGGTATTTACCCGTCGTCCATATCGCCGCCATTTTTCTGGTCCCATCCGCGACCCAGTTGCCGTTGCCGGCGGGTATGCGTCCGATATGATGGCGATATCCGTCTCCCACTCAGAAACCGCCTGACAAAGCAGTTGCTGAGCCGCATCACAGTGGTTCAGGTTCAGCTGCGTTACCTGCACTGTGATTTGTTGTTCACTGCGGCTTTCTTGAAGGCCGGGCATCTTGGACCACCCATCGGATGTCTGTTGTTCGAGGATTTCCCGGTACAGATCATGCAGATGGGCGAACTCGTGCAGCTTTGGGCCTTATGTCCTTCAGCGCCGCATCGCCTGCACAGTTTGCGCCTGTCGGGGCCTTTACAGTCCCACGACTTGTGTCCTGGTTCCAGACACCTGAAGCAAACCTCTGGTGGCTCGTGGAATGTCAGGTGACATACACACCAACTCACCTTTATGTTCCCTACTTTAACGGACTTTTTGACGTCCGCCACAGGTAGCTGAACCAAAGCTATCTGTGTCCCTGCTGGCCCTTTCCGTAGCTTAACGGCTGCGGCGGCCACCTGCACATCGCACTGTTGCCGCAGTGCCGTGACGAGCTCTTGCACTTCGGTGATCTCATCAATGTCCTTGACCTTCAGAGTCGCCTCATGTGTCAGAGCCCTCACCTACACACCCTCACCAAGGACCTCTTCTGCCAGCCTCTTATAGGCGGCGCCCTTGTGCTCTTTCTGGCGCTTCAGCTCCAGGATCATCTCGTCCGTGCGAGTACGTCTAATACTGCGTACGTCGGCTCCAAGACCCTCAAGCTTGGCGTCGCTTTGCATCATCTTCAAGACGTCCGAGTACTTGGACTGTTCCGTCTTTATGACGATCGCGTCGCCTTTCTCGCGCTTGGTGCCGCTGCTTGGCATCGTCGATCGACGCCCTAAGTCGAAGCAAGGCCGTTTTCAGGTCCTTGCTTATGTTCGACTTAGTGAACGCAAAGTCGATGATTTTGCCAAGCTGCTGCTCAGCCACCTCTATTGCGGACCGTCCTTTGGATACTCGGTTGACGGCCCTCAACAACCACGCTCCGTCCATAACCTCCACCGGCTGGCTTGCCGGGAAGTGGACTGGAGCACCCACGCTTGAGCTGCGTACGCAACTCCCAGCTGCGTACGCATCTCCTCACTTCTTCTTGTCGGAAATCTCATCAACCCGCTTCTTGCGAAGGGGTTGATCCCACCACTACTTCCACCTGAATTCTGATTGCTTGATTTGTTTGATTTCATGATTAATCCCACGAGTCGCACGGGAAAGAATGTCCACCACGCCAGAGCCCTACATTAACGCGGTAAGGGACAGCTTACTGTGGGGGGGGTGCCCAGGTACCCCACAGGCTCTGTCTTGCTTGTGTGTGACCTGTCAAGTGATCTGTCAAGTGATCTGAGAAATGTCTGTGCAAATTTTTCCGCACGCTTAACCCGGCAGGCCAACAGCGATCGCAACATTGACAAAACATCGGGAATGTCAAGCGTTTGCTTTGACGTTGGTTGATGCGTGCGGAAAAGTTTGCACACTTGGCAAAGCGTGTACTGAAGGCTTAAATAAGATCGCGCACACGTTGGCTTTTTGCAGTTGAGTTAGACCTGAGGACTCCAAACGTTCAGAGCGACTTGGTGCAGGCCCGAGATCAGTGGAGGCGAATATTTTATTCGGCGTGGACTCACCACTACGAGTTGAAGCCCATCAAGTATCAAGTGAGTAAATGTTCCATTAGACGTGACAAATATGTGGTGACCCTCCATAGCCAGAGAGTTAGACGGTCAGCGGACTCACCGAACGTTGGACAAGTAACTGCCGGATTGGCAGTATCTGAGGCCGGATCTACTGGACAGGCTTGATTTCCGGCAGATGACCGCCGGATAGATAGGCGACCTGGCAGGACAGCGAGCTTGATCGACGACACGAGATGGTTGACGGTTGATCGTTGGACGGAAAGGGACGGATACCGGGCAGGAAAGCGGGCTTGATCGGACAAGACAGCAGACTTGATCTTCGACACGAGATGGTTGATGGTTGATCGTTGAACGGAAAGGGACGGATACCGGGCAGGACAGCGACTTGATCGGACAAGACAGCAGACTTGATCTTCGACACGGGATGGTTGATCGTTGAACGGAAAGGGACGGATACCGAGCAGGACAGCGGGACAGGAGAGCAGACTTGATCTTCGACACGGGATGGTTGATCGTTGGACGGAAAGGGACGGATACCGGGCAGGACAGCGGGCTTGATCGGACAGGACAGCAGGCTTGATCGACAGGAACAGATACCTGACAGGGTCGCAACCTTGACGAACAGGGACAGGATTTGCTCCACCACCAGATGAATCGGGACGAGGACCAGACACTTGAACGATGATTTTGACGATAAACGGGCAGATAATGGGAACCACACGAGGCAAAGGGATTTTCTTGTAGATCTGGTAATTAATGAGAGGTTTTGTTTTTTTTCGACTTGTCTCTCCAAATTCAGTGTTAAGACTAATTTTATTATAAAATTTTCCTACGCAGATCTCCTATGATTTTTAATTTATTGGCTACTACGATAACTAAATTGACTCCATGCATGAACTAGTTGTTTTTTCTTTAATCTATTAATCCTATTCTCTACAAAATATTTGGCCAAACATACTCAACAAATGACCAACACAGCCTGAATCATAGCAACCTTGGAAAAATGTCGGGCTAAATATTTGTCATATAGATAAACACTGATAAACAGTCTAATGACACCTTAAGTATGTAGAACTGTCATCATAATGGCCTGAAATTTGTCAAACCGTGTTGATAACTGTAGCAGTAGGCCGCGTGTAATGTCATGACAGGTGAACCAGAGTAGACAACAAAAAAGAAAACGACAAAAAAATCCAAATTTCAAGTGCATATTTTAACAAATCATGGAAAATTCCTCTTCAAAAGTGTCAAGGTTAACACCCTTGGATAACGCCCTTACTTCGACAACAGAATGGAGCCGAAAAGAGGTATAAATTCCCCCTACAACTCAACCACGTGTTCTCCCCTTTCATTGAGTACCATTTTGTGTTAAAGGTTAAAAAACAACTGTCGGAGCGAGGTTATCTGATCGGCCAGTCAATCGGCGAGGGTTCTTACTCCAAAGTGTACTACTCGGAATACCGCAAACCAGGCCTGCAGCAGTTCCCCGAACGGAGGGCTTGCAAAATCATCAATCGTCGCAAAAGCTCAATGGAGTATTCGCAGTTCCTTCCGAGAGAGATCAAAACGATGATAGCCCTGTCCCATCCGAACATCGTTACCGTCTATTCGGTGTTTGAATTCGGTCCGTATGTTTGCATCTTCATGGATTATTGCCGCTGCGGAGATTTATTGCAGAGAGTTCAGACCCGCGGCAAACTGTCCGAGACGAAAGCTCGAGTCCTGTTTCGGCAGTTGGCTTCAGCAGTGCAGTACATGCACTCGCGAGGATTTTGCCATCGGGACATTAAGTGCGAGAACGTGTTGCTCTGCAATCCGATGCACGTCAAACTGTCGGACTTTACGTTCGCCAAGAAGTGTCCCTGTGAGGAAGCATCCCCGAAACAGCTCAGCGCCACTTTCTGCGGCTCGGTGGCCTATGCGGCACCGGAGATCCTCAAGGGCATTCCCTACCATCCGAAGCGGTACGACATGTGGTCCCTGGGATGCGTTCTCTTCATAATGGTAACCGGAACGATGCCGTTCGACGAGCGCAATATTCCGGAGACGATTGAACGACAAGAGCGGAAGCACTACTTCTACCCGGACGGGGTGAAGCCAAATCCGACAATTATCGAACTGATTGACAGCCTAATCGAGCCGGATGTGAACGCCAGGGCAAGCATCGAACAGGTTGTGAACAGTGCGTGGCTCCAGGAGGTGGAATAGGCTGGGGGGAGGGGCGAAGGCTTCAATCGATGGCTTTTATCTGCGATTGAAGCGGACTTGCGAACGAGATTTTAACCGATGGACGTATTCTGTCAAGATGAATTCGTTGAACGACCGGACAATAAAATCGACTTGCGTAGAATTTGATTGATTACCATTATTTTAGATTGGATTTAAAGAAGGTTTTGCTATATTATTTTTATTTAAGGATATCAAATGAAAAGCACATTTATCAATTTAATGCACTAGAACACACGCTGAAAACTGTTTTTATGCACCGAGTCACAGGAATTAAAATAGTGCTTACAGCTATGGCCATATGGGCCCTGTCAATGGTCGAGAGATCAAATGTTATCTAAGCATATTTTATCAAACTCTATGGTGTCCACAGTTCCATTCAATAATTAAAAAAAGAATAACCAATGCAGAGTAAGATCATAATAGGTAGGCTGTTTAACTCACTATGGCCAAAATAGAAGGCTGGCTATAACTGATGCTTCTATCCATATCTAAGTATATATAAGATAGAACCTGTAAGAAGTAGATTGATAGAAAGATTTACTGCAAAAATGTCATGAATATTTGTTGAATTCTACAACAATGCTATTGGATTTTGAAAACCTAGTATACGTGATGGAATAGCTTTAACCTTCCGTAACTCGCACGGTTGGCCACCACCGCCAGCACTATGCTAATGCTGAGTACAAAAAGTGAGATTTTTTCAACATGTTCTCTGATTTCTTAGTTTTCTGTAGTTGGTACGGCCAAAATATATTGTTAATGAAGATTTTTAAGCATCTCGATCAATTACACTGTTGAAAATGCTTTGACATCCATGTGCACAACAGAACATGTGCTCGATGAACAAATTGAGATTTGAAATTATGAAAAGAAATCCACGTACTCCGGTGAGACTCGAACTCACGACTCCCAATTCGCTAGACGGGCGCTTCTATTCCTTCAAGCTACGGAGTCACTCGACTATCTCCGTCGCCAGCAGGCCTAGAACTGAACTCGATTTCACATTCGCACATGGTTATCTTCTTTTCACAATCCAAACCCCCTTCGGATGGGATTAGATGAACATCTAACACATTGTCTGTTGTGCACATGTATGTCAAAGCGAGAGAGGAAGTTATTTTTTAATTGTCGAGAGCTTCGGGCACTGCCTCCCAATCACTTATTGGTATGGCAATTAGTGTGCAGTCGGACTCTCGACGGGTCGGTCCTCGGCCGACCGAATACGGTAAGGGTGACCGTAGCACCTTACAAATGTCAATTTCTTGATTTTGCTTTGGCTGACCAAGCCATGTGGGAAATTACACTGTTGAAAATGCTTTGACATCCATGTGCACAACAGAACATGTGCTCGATGAACAAATTGAGATTTGAAATTATGAAAAGAAATCCACGTACTCCGGTGAGACTCGAACTCACGACTCCCAATTCGCTAGACGGGCGCTTCTATTCCTTCAAGCTACGGAGTCACTCGACTATCTCCGTCGCCAACCCTTACCGTATTCGGTCGGCCGAGGACCGACCCGTCGAGAGTCCGACTGCACACTAATTGCCATACCAATAAGTGATTGGGAGGCAGTGCCCGAAGCTCTCGACAATTAAAAAATAACTTCCTCTCTCGCTTTGACATACATGTGCACAACAGACAATGTGTTAGATGTTCATCTAATCCCATCCGAAGGGGGTTTGGATTGTGAAAAGAAGATAACCATGTGCGAATGTGGAATCGAGTTCAGTTCTAGGCCTGCTGGCGACGGAGATAGTCGAGTGACTCCGTAGCTTGAAGGAATAGAAGCGCCCGTCTAGCGAATTGGGAGTCGTGAGTTCGAGTCTCACCGGAGTACGTGGATTTCTTTTCATAATTTCAAATCTCAATTTGTTCATCGAGCACATGTTCTGTTGTGCACATGGATGTCAAAGCATTTTCAACAGTGTAATTTCCCACATGGCTTGGTCAGCCAAAGCAAAATCAAGAAATTGACATCTCGATCAAGTTTTGAAAAGGGCTTATTTTCAATGTAGCCGAATAACTGATATGTAATATATATAAAAAAATGGATTAGTTAAATTTTATCTTATTTTTTTTTTGTTTTCTTCACTCGGAATGATCAAAATATTGTGAATTTACTGCAAAAATGAGTACCAAAGGGAATTTGCTTAATTTTTTTTGAGAATTGTCGTTTAACCTTAAGGGACGTTATCATGCGAAAAAAACGCTGAATCTCCCGCAGCATTTCGCATTGAAAATCGTTAGTGTAGACCCAATGTTTGACCTTAAACTGATTTTGAGCCTGGGAATGTGTGGGAAAAAAAAGATGCCGATTAAAAAAATTCGAATTTTATGCCTTTTTTTATTTCTTCTTCTATTACCGTTTTTCTTACAATTGTTCAACTATTTCACAAAACCACCTTTTTGTTGGAAAGCTTCCTTTATTACCTTACCGGTTCTGTCACATTCGCCCGAAAACCATTCGCCCGAATTCCAAACGCCCGAATGACAAACGCCCGAATGTAACAAACGCCCGAAAGTCATTCGCCCGAAAAGACCACTCGCCCGAAAAGACCATTCGCCCGAATGACCATTCGCCCGAAAAGACCATTCACCCGAAAGACCATTCACCCGAAAACCATAATAATCTTGAAAACAACTGTCTGAATCAATTTAGGCGTCGTCCTCGCGTATGGCTGAAAGTACATAACTGCAACCATTTTCGTCGGAGGGTTTTGCTTTCTTTGAACACAGTCTGATTTAAGACTTATTCTGTTACATACATTTTCGGAAATATAGCTGTGGATTCCAATTGATTGGAATTGTCCCTTCTTTTGTTAATAGGCTTTTCTTTCTAGTTTCACCTCCAAGGAAATTAAATTCAATTTGATGTCATTTTTCACCAGAAATTTGCCCTTCTTTCAATCATGAGCTATTCTTTTAAGTTTTTCTGTTATGGGGAACCTTGACGTTATTTAACTTTACAACTTCTGGATTCCAAACATGGTTTCAAAAGAACAGCTTGTTCAAATAAGAATGGTGAATTCTCGCGATTTTGGTGTTTTTTTCTGCATCGTTTAGCTCACACGTTTCGATTTTTATCAATTATTGTTCGTTTAACGAAACGGAGTTATTCCGAGTGAATCAGTCGTGAACACTATTAACTTGAATATGTGCTGATGTGATCTGTGCTGATTAGGTCTTCTTCAAAACATAGGCCGTTCTTGCAAACTAAGCTAATATGAATATTATTGGCGTTAGTCCAGCTGTTCTTGCGATTGGTCGGATACTGAATACACCATGCGTCTGTCCTTAAACTTTCATCATGGCAAACCAGAAAAAAAAAAACTTGTTCTAAGAAATTGCAAGGAATCGTTCTGGCGTATGACTTTCAGGCGAATGGTCTTTTCGGGCGAACGGTCATTCGGGTGAATGGTCTTTTCGGGTGAATGGTCTTTTCGGGCGAATGGTCTATTCGGGCGAATGGAATTCGGGCGTTTGCCATTCGGGCGTTTGTCATTCGGGCGAATGGTTTTCGGGCGAATGTGACAGAATCACCTTACCAATGATGTATTGAAACCAATAGATAATGGTGATATTGATTAGAAAATATCGATTTGAAATAATATGTTGTTTTTTAGCAAAAATCGATATTTTTTGCTTTAGTTAACTTTAATGCACAATGCCTTTGTAACTACATCAGCTCTTAGTTTATATGTTTATTATTGATAAATAGAAAATTTCAGAACAAGCATTGGTGAAAGTCACTTTTCTGATATTTGTCAGCCTAATTCCCTATAGGGCGAAGGGTAGTGACAAGTATAGTACCAGGACAATTATGCTCAGAGTTTGAGGCACGGAAATTAAATTTTCAACCACATTTTCGTGAAAAGTTTTGAACGAAGTTCTTCGTATGTCTTGCTTCCTAGCCATATGCGGTAGTGCACGAAGAGACGAGCAGCGTTCGGATGGAGCTCTTTGTCAGTTAATTGGATGGTGTGAATGGTCTCTGCTAATGAAACTATATAACTGAACGACAGTTCATAATCGCTGTTCTGGTGCAACTAATGAAGATTTTCTTCGCAGTAGAGATTCGGTGCTGATGTTCCTGTTGAAGATTACGACTTGCACTTGCATGTTGCAACATGCACTTGTTCGAGGTTGTTGAAGATTGAAGCGATAGGTAGTCGTAACGAGGCTTGTTGTCATGCTCGATTAAGTCTGCGACTTGAGGCGAAACTGGAAGCATTTCCTCATTTTTTTTTTTTGGTTTTTGATTTTTTATTAAATAACGAAGCAATATTTTCAAAATCGGTTTTCGTACGCATGTAGAGTATGGATCAAGGTATCTTCTGAATTTTTTTAAGGTGGAAAATGTTTTCCATTTTTTGCAGAAACCTTTTTTTGTGAAATTTTATTCAAAAATGGTTTCTGCAAAAACGAAAAACATTTTCCACCACAAAAAAAAAATCAGAAGATACCTTGATCCATACTCTACATGTGCACGAAAATCGATTTTGAAAATATTGCTTCGTTATTTAATAAAAAATCAAAAACCAAAAAGTGAGGAAATGCTTATAGTTTCGCCTTAAGGGGCTATTTATAACTCGAGTCGATTAAATCGGTTCGCCTGCTAGGGAGCGTTCATAGCGTTCAATTTCCCACATTAAGCCACTACGTCCAATAAGTTGAACTTTTGTGGCATGGGACCACACAATCTTTATTATCTTTTATCCCTTTCGGGAAGGAGCGCAAGAAGTGAAATCTTCATACAAATAGCTCAACTCTGGCTCTCTAGAACTCTTAGATTTCCCAACCAAACAATAATTATTTTTCCACATTTGAAAGAACTTTATCTTTCGATTTCAAGCTTTGACTACCTTGCTAAATCGGAAACAAAAAATATGCGACAGATAAAACTTTTTCATGTTCTACGGTTTTTGTGTACTTTTTGTTTATCTTGTTGTGGTAAATTTGACAGGCAATGTAAACAAAAGCAGCCATACAAGTATAAGTAATGGCTGAATTATTGAAACAGTTTACATTACTTTAAACAAAATCTAAACAGATGAAAAATATGCAAAACTATTACCGCTCAACAGCACAATTGTGTTGGTTCGTCTCGAAAGGGTTATATCCATGGACTTGGTCACCGATAAAAAGTTCAATCTCCTCCCTGGTCAACCATTGATCAAACCGTGGCCACCGGAATGTGTGTTGGAGCATCCTTTGTCTTCGAGGACGTTTTGACCATGGTGTAAAAATATGGTATGCGACAGCTCTATCTTCATGAT
Source organism: Aedes albopictus (assembly GCF_035046485.1). Lineage (NCBI taxonomy): Eukaryota > Metazoa > Arthropoda > Insecta > Diptera > Culicidae > Aedes > Aedes albopictus. The sequence goes on along the minus strand of NC_085137.1, from coordinate 199,410,481 downwards.
ATTTCATATCCATCTCCTCCAGGATTTCCTCCAAAAGGTCCTCCAGGAATTCCCGAAAAATCCTCCAGAAACTCCTCCGGAAATTCCTTCAGGAAATCTTCCCGATTTTTTTCAGGAACTCCTACAGGATTTCCTCCGGAAATTCCTCCAGGAATTCTTCCGGAAATTCCCCCAGGAATTTTTCGGGAAATTTCTCCAGGAATTCCTTTAGGAATTCCTCCTGAAATTCCAGGAATTCCTTCGAAAATTGCTCCAGCAATTCCTCCGGAAATCGCTCCAGGAATTCCTATGAAAATTGCTTCAGGAATTCATGCGGAAATTGCTCCAGGAATTTCTCCGGAAATTCCTTCAGGAATTCCTCCAGAGATGCCTCCATGGATTCCTGGGAAAATTCCTGTAAGAATTCCTGGGGTAACTCTCGGAAAGACTGCTACAGGTACTCTTTGATGAACTTCTGTAGGAAATCCCGGAGAAACTTCTAGGGCAATCCTGGAGAATCTACCGCAGGAATTTCCTGGATGAATTCGCAGAGGAATTACTGGAGAATTTTCCGGAGGAAGTCTCAGAGTAATTTCCGAGGAAATCCTGCAGAGAGTTGCAAGCCAAGTTTGTCAAACATCGAAAAGTTTCAAAATTTGGGATCCCTTAAAGAGTTCCTTGAGTTTCATGCTGAAATTGACGTAGACATTCCCGAAAGGAAAACGGAGCAAAAGAAGAAATTTTAAGGGGTGATAAAATTTGTCTGCAGGGAGTTAAAGATGGTGTAAAAGTATTGCCTCTGGCACCACCGTACTCGACCGCCTACTATCCTGTCAAATAGCTGTTAGCTTGCTTAACAACTATGCTGAAAACGGAATTCTTCTTGTTCATTAGGGTATTGATACAAGTATTTTTTTTAATACTTAACGGAACCTATTGAATAATATCAGAACCAAGGCCACCAGATGCGTCTTACTTTTTCTTAATTTTCGAAATAATTTGATGGACGTTTTCAGATTTCTGAGATAAAATTGTTTGAACGTTTTGATTGCTGATGCCACCTAGCGTCACCATTGCTGGATAGATCTTAGGGGCTGTCCATAAACCACGTGGTCATTTTTTTGGGAATTTTCAACCCCCCCCCCCCCCCGGCGTGGTCATTAGTCCATACAAAAATTTTTAGTTGTCCATACAAAATCGTCATCGGCCGAACCCCCCCCCCCCCCCTCATGACCACGTGGTTTATGGACAGCCCCTTAAACTGCCGACCAATTTTGCAGGAATGCCATGCTTTTAGTCCATTAAAGTGTGTTTTAATATTTAACACAACGTGTCACCTAGGGAATAAATCACGAATCAAAGGCTAAACTGTCAGACAAGTTTTAGCTTGCTGAAGAGCTTTGTTGAAAACGGCATCATTCTAGCTTATCAAGATTCTGAGAAATCCCTCTCGGGACGGAGCACAAAAAACTGAAATTTCCATACAAATTGCTCATTTTTGGCTCTCCAGAACTCTCAGACTTCTCAATAAATCAACACTTTTTCTTTGGCATTTGCAAGAACTACTCTTTAACTTTCGACTCGTAGTCTTGTCCACTAAGATAAATCAAAAACTAAAAATTTGCGACAGATAAAACTTTTTCATGTTTTACAATTTTTGCTCACTTTTTGTTCAACTTCTTGTGGCAAATCTCGCACACAACATAAACAAAAGTTTGTTTACACACATGCAAGTATATGTAATGGCTCTATAGATAAAACAATTTACCTCAGGTAAATCAAAGACTTTCAATTTTGCTTTCAATAGTCGAAATCTCCAGTTGTAAGAATTTTGACGCGTCATTCGGTTTTTTTATTGAGTGACCTTCCGCTCTCCCCCACACCAAAAGACTCATTGTTGAGCCCCCTGGTAGTGAACACTCAAGGCCCAGCCGTAGGCAACACAACAAATCAAGCAAAAGCAAAAACTTATGGCTTGGATAAACAAGCAAGGAAAACAGAATATATAAACAGGTTTAGAAACGGAAAACTAAGCGGAGAAGTTGATTTTCTATTCTTACAGATGTTCCATTGTATTCCATTTCGCTCCAAAGTCGCATTTGCATTTTTTTTTTTTTTTTTTTTCGTAATTATTTAACTGAAGTTTAAATTTGTGAAACCAATTTTTTTACGTAGTTTCAAAGAGATTCAGCTGGTACTGGTTTTGCAGAAACTCTTTTGAAAATATTTAAATTTGAACTATGGTTATCCGCAAAAGTTGATCAGTTTGAAGATCAATTTGACTCTGGTTTACGGTATATGCTGGCAGGCGGAACCGATCACGACCGGGTCGTTCTTAGTAATAAGGGCTTGTCCATAAACTACGTATACTGTGAAGGGGTAAAGGGGTTCCGGCCAAAGTCTACGTTAAATTCGAAAATTTTGTATGGAAGAAAGTCTACGAGGGGGTAGGGGAGGTCTGAAAATGCCAAAATTGTGTCTACTGTTAATGGACAGCGACTAACGATAGACGGAGATACCTTCGATGTGATTTACCTCGGATACCGACTAACGGCTGACAACAATGTCAGTCGTAAAATTCGAAGGCGCATTATCAGCGGAAGGCGGGCCTACTACGGACTCCAGAAGAATCTGCGGTCCAAAAAGATTCACCCTAGCACCAAAATGTATGGTATGTGGGGGCAAGATGGGTCAGGGGGCAAGATGGGTCAGTACCGTTTTACCCGTAAAAATGAGGTGGGGCAAGATGGGTCATGTTTTGAAAATTGCTTGTCAAGAAGCAGGTTTCAAACTGTATGACCTTTCTATACTTTTATATCATAGCTGACTAGTGTATCTGAGAGTCGTGGTAGAATACAGAGAAATGCGATTTATATTCAGACAGTTATAGGGGTCCATTTTTTAGGTGACCCATCCTGCCCCCACTTACCATACTTATGTACAAAACGCTAATGAAACCGCTGTTCCTCTATGGACACGAGACTTGTACCATGCTTGAGGAGGACCTGCAAGCAGTCGGAGTTTTCAAACACAGCATCCAGAAGGGGACCAAAGCTGGAAAGATACGGTGGGTAGGGCATGTTGCAAGAATGCTGGATAACAACTCTGCATAGTTAGTGTTCGCTACTGATTTGCTTATTGAGAATGACCGACGATAAAGAGCGGCAGACACAAACCGAGTATTATGACGTACTACTGTTGATCATGTCGTATCTTAAATGTGTTGTTGAGCAAATAAATGTATGTATGTAATGTTAAATAAAAATGATAGACCCGATCCCATCTTCAACGATAAATTGCCTAAAATATGATGCGGTTAGCACACCACAGCCTATCCAAATATTTGCCAATGCCTCCAGAAATCTAGATTCCAGAAACCACATCGACACTGGTATCGTGCTCTACCACTCCCAAACCAATTTTCCATTTAACCATCGTACTGTTGATTCTGGGCTTTTGTTGTGGTCAGATATGAATTCGCACACTTTGGATCTAACACCACTGACGACGGCTGAATGAACACACAAAAAATGTATGTGTAGTACCACATATAGGCAGAATCGAAATTCGCAGTTCGCTACCCCCAATTCAATCAATATCTATGGCCACAATTGGCAAAATTGAATCGCTCATCCGATGAATGGTGGCGTGCGGTGTGATGGAGGTTTCAGTGGGTTTGCCTTTCAGAGCAGCAACGTGCCTGTCAGTTGACCGACGCGTCAACAGCTGACCGTCAGCTGCATGGATTATATGCGATTTGTTATTTATTGGCGAGGGAACGTTTTCAAATTGGTATTCCTGGGAAGCGAACGAAAACTGACTGTCATATTTTAATAAATTCAAATTTGATTTTCGTAGGTTCAGTAAAGGATTCGCAATACAATCCGAACAAAAAATAATGGTACCTCAAGTGGGTCTGTGGGGATTTACCGTACTTTAGGGAGCATCCATTACGTACGTCACACTAAAATTGGGAATTTTCAACCCACCCCCCCCTCCCTCCCCCCTACGTACGGGTTTTTCCTATACTTAATACATTTCTTGTCAGACTTTCACAAACCCTCCCCCTTCCCCTAGGAACGTGACGTACCCCATAAGTAAATTTCATTAAATTTCCTCCATTTAAATAACGTTTTGCCTTTCTCGTTCACCAAAGTGGTCTTAAAGGCTATATGTTCACTCAAAAAAACGAATTTTCGATAGAAGGCTCGGAGAGTCAAGTCACATATACCAATCAACTCAGCTCGACGAATTGAGATGATGTGTGTACCGTAAAATGGGGTAACTTTGATAGTTTTTCAGCGAATTTTCTTAATATTTTTTTGTGTAACAGTACTTCACCTACTTTTATATTTTTAAAACAAGTACTGGGGTATCAGTTATCAATTGCAATTGAAAGATTTGATGATTTTAAATATTTTGGGTGGCTTTGAGTTTTCCATATGAACGAGAATCAGATTTTCATTTTGGGGCAACTTTGATAGTGCCTTGAAAATCACATCAAATCTTAAAAAATAATCACACATTGAAATCTAAGGAACATGAACATGATGAGAGAAGCCTTGTGGAAAATACAAGATAGATTTTTTATATAAAAACATTGATGTTTTACTAAATTTTACATATAAAAATGAGTTTGTGGAGTACTGAGTGAAAAACACAGTGAATTTAGCTGTCAAAAATCATTATCTTTGTAAAAAATATATGTTTAACGGTACATCAACATACGATTGAATGATATTCATGGTGAGTTTTCTTTTTTTGGTATTTTTTAATGTTCTATTAACAAATTTTGAATAACACAGATTTATCTACATGAAAATACAAAGACATTGCATACTTTTAGGCGATTATTGGTGTATGGAGATTTATGTCACAATTTACAAAGTTGACTCCAGTTTGTAAAAACGCACTTTGTTAAGACTATCAAGGTCAGATTTGGAATCTACTATGATGAATCTACCGACAATAAGAAGCCATTCATTGAAAAAATAGTTGAAACAGAGCTGTACAGTATCTTGTTTGAAGGGTTTGACAAATGACAGAAATATCATCAATTTTTATTTTTAGCCCAAAAAGTTAAATATAAACTCGGTTTTAATGAAAATTCGTTTAGGATGCACTTTCATATGTATAGTTTTGATCTACGTTTGCCTATTTCTTAACTGGTTAAAGAAATCATAGTTATAAGGTAAACTATACCATGCCTGTCGCACTATCAAAGTTACCCGTATTATCAAAGATACCCCATTTTACGGTATGTATGTATGTATGTGTGTATGTATGTCTATGCGCAAAAAGCGTTCAGTCACTTTTATGGCCCTTCCCATTGGCTGATTTTTCAGTTTATAGCTCGAATGGAACAGGAATTTCGACGCATTGTTTGCTATTTAAAATGATCTGAATCGGTCAAGACGTTCCGGAGTTTTGGTCATTTCAATGATCCGGACCAGCACCGGTAGAGATGACCGTATATAAAACTGAACCAAGCCTCAAACTGCGGTGATTTTTGTAATCTTTAGCATGGTTGACGATTTTTTTGCGGCAATCAACACTAGAGACCATAACTTCCACGATGTCAGCCCAAAATTCAAGATAGCATCCCAATATTCAAGATGACGGCTCCAGATTTAAAATGGTGGCTGTTTTAGGCTCTATAACCATGCAATATGGGTATATTTGGTACGGGGAAGATGTCTGGACTCCAAAAATGGTCACCAGAATATCCAAGATGATGGTCTAAAATACAAGATGGCGTCTCAAAGTTCAAGATAGCGGTTGTTTGATGGAGTATAAGGCTCTAAAACCTTGCAATATGGGTATATGTATTTGGTACGAGGAAGATGACCGAAGTTCAAAAATGTCGTCCAGAATATCCAAAATGGCATCTCAAAATTGAAAATGGTGTCTGTTTAATGGTTTTTAGGCTCTAAAATCATGAAATATGGATATATTTGAAATGTAGAAGATGTTCGGTCCGAAGTCCAAAAATGGCGATCGGAATATCCAAGATGGTGGTCTAAAATCCAAGATGGCGTCTCAAAGTTAAAGATGGCGGTTGTTTAATGGAATTTTAGACTCTAAACCCATGCAATATTGGTATATCTGGTATGAGGAAGATCTCTGGAGTCCAAAAATGACGACCAGAATATCGAAGTTGGTCAACTTAAATCCAAAATTGCGGTTAAAAATTCAAGAAAGCGGCTTTTTCTTAAGAGTTTAACGCGTAAACATCAAAATCTACATAAACAATGTGATTTCTGGTGCCTTAAATGGATTTTTGTAAAACGTAAGAAAGTGTGATATAGGTTATCTTTGATATAACGAACCCTCGATATAGCGAATACGATATAACGTAAATTTTGCTTCGATATAACGTACAGCATTGATTTTTTTTCCAGTTATAACCCCCAGATAAACTACGAAGTCACTCGAATCAATGTTTTGTTGCATCATTAGCCTTGTTACCCAGAATTTGTGCAAATTGGGAAAAAGCATAAAAAACGAACTAACTTTTTCGTGAAAACTCATGTTTTTTTTTGTTTATTCAGAAGTTCCCTAAGCTATTTAAACTGGTATCCTACCAGAAGTCCCTTCAGAGGTTCTTTCAGGAGGAATCATGAAAGCCTTCTGAAGAAGCATCAATAAGTCGCAAGAAGTTTATTCAGGAGTTCCTGCAAGAGGACTATAGAAATATATTTAGGAGGTTCTACAGGGATTCCTTTGAAGTTTCTTTAGAAATTCAAACAGGAGTTCTTACTGATATAAGTCCAGGAGTTATTTCAGAGATTCCTCCAGGAGTTTCAGGGAACCTTGCACTTGTTTTTTTTTTTTCAGATATTCCTCCTGAAATTCTTCAGGGATTCTTACAGAAGTTCCTTCAAATATTTCTCCAGGACTTCTTTCAAAGAATCTTATAGGAAGACCTAAGAATACCACCAGAGAACTCAAAGACTCCTCCAGAAGTTTATTAACGGATTCCTATATAAGAATTCCTTCTAAGATTCCTTCAGGATATCCTAAGGGGATTCCTCGAGAAGATCCTTTAGGGATTCTTCCAGAAGTTTTTACAGGGATAGCTCTCCTGGGGTTCTTTCAGATTGTAGATTGAGATTGAGATTTTACCAGGAGGACTAACGGATGCCTCCAGGAGTTACATGAGAGATTTATCCAGAAGATTTATTCCAGAAGAAATCCTTCGGAGATTCCTACCGGAATTCCTTCGGGAATTGTCCCTGGAATTCCTGCAGAGATTTCTCCTGTAATTTCTTCGGGGATTCCTCCTGAACTTTCTTCAGGGGCACGCCTGGACTTTCTTCGAGGATTCCTCCCGAAATTCCTTTGGGAATTCATCCTGAAAATTGTTCGGAGATTCCTCCTAGAATTCCTTCGGGAATTTCTCCTGGGCTTCCTCCATGGGTTCCTCCTCGTATTTCTCCTGAACTAACTTCGGGGATTCCTCGTGGAATTTCTTTAATGATTCCTCTTTGAATTTCTTTGGAGATTCCTCCTGGGTTCCCCTCTGGAATGACTTCGGTGGTTTCTCCTGGAATTTTTTTTCGCAAATTCCTCCTGGAATTCGTTTGGAGATTTCTCCTGGACTTCCTATGGGGATTCCCCTTGGAATTCCGTCGGGGTTTCCTATTGAAAATCCTTCGAGTATTCGTGTAAATCCTTCTGACCCAAGTAACACAGAAAACATCTTTTAAAAAATATTTTTCAAAAGATGTATTATAAATGTCATATATGAGCATTAGGAAACATCTTTTGTTAATATTAGGCTCTATTTATGTTTGTCAATAACAAACAACAAAAACACAATTTGTTTTGCTCATCGACTTCATCATGTATAAAATGTAGTGAATTTACTTTCAAATAACAATACTAGAGCATTAAACTCATCGCTAGCAAAACTATTTGCGTTCTCCCAACATTCAACCAAAACCAACTCCAGGTGCGCTCAGAAATCTGCTGCAACTGCAAGGCCAAAATGGTAGTGAAAACCCAAATGCCTATCCATCAGGAATCATCTACGCGCTACAGCAAACTTTTTGGCTTCGATTTTCTGACACTATATTCTTATTGCTACCTCTTGAAATGGAACCAAATTGTTTTTAGTGGCACGGCCCTGTAATGAAGGTGTACGTCTACGTGGATTTGCCAGCTTCCTGATGTGGAACTTTTTCTCACGGATTTCATCAGCACCTGCCGGTTGCCGATTGTTGCATAGAATCATCCGCAAGCAAACGTGCAGTGCACATAAGCGTCCTTGAGCAGCAAGCCAATTTCCTTACCAAAATAAATAATTCGTTTCGGTAATTTGTAGTACCACTCGCGGATTATTCAAGGTTATTTACCTTTAAAAAATCAAACGTCACGATGCGAGAAAAATATTTTGCCATTGGTCAAAATCCTAGCCTCACTAAAGAATAAGTTGTAATATAGTTATACTTATGTTGTAATGAACAAACAATCAAATATTTTGATATGCGCGTGTTGAATTAACGCTATCGAGACGTATTACAAATGTTATTTAAAACTACCTCCACAATCTATTATTGGATAGCTGTCATAATGCAATTTCAACGTTGTTTCAACTTCATAATGATAATGAAAACTTGTAGAAATGGATATGTTTTTTAGTAACAGTACCGATCAAAAACTTGTCTACATATTTTTTGTTTACATGAAAATGTGAAATAAATTAGCTCTAATGTTTTCCTATTTTGCAAGTAAAACTATTATTTACAGTACGATTGCCCAATTTTCATATTAATATTTTATTCGAGGCACTGTTAGAATGAAACATTGTGATTCGGATTGTAGGTTTAATCAAAAATGTGGTTGAAGTTGTTTAGAACACTTTGAACGGCACTGTAGGTCTTTCGCCAATTTGCCATATTGCTTCTGCACGTGGATTTAAAATAAATATTCACAAAGCAGTAATAATTGGTTGGGACATGTTATTTTTTCAATTCAATTCAGTGGCGCTTAATTCACGGGTAAGTAAAAACTGTGGTTTTACGATAAATCTTGAACCGCATGAAACACATTTGTATGCACCCATGAAATACCCAATTCAGATTTTTTTATTTGAGTAGCTATGAAAAGAAGCCATCACTTAAAAACTTTTTTCGGGTTGAAAAATTTAAATGAATTTGTGTATATATTTTTAACAAATTGTCTACATTTAAATTGATTTTCTTCTTGATGAGTTATGATCGTAAGTAATTTCACTTAAAAATAGCTTAATCTCAACATTTGCATATGCTATGAAATATTAGTGTATTTTTTTAGTTATATCACTTGAAAGCAACTTATGTACAACTTCTAAATAAGGTTGTATTAGGATCGTATTTTCCAAGCTTTTATTGTACATAAATAACTAAATTACAACTAATAATTACTCAAGCGTTGATTTGAACGTACTGTGAATGTCATTTTAAGTTCTATAAGTGTATTCAAAAAACATTATTATAAGATATAAGATGTTTTATAAGCCGCCATTTTTTGCGCTGTTTTGATTATATAGGTGTTCTGTTTTAAGTCAATATAACAAGAAAAATACTTAGAATAAGCATTAAAAGTGAATTTTAAACTATTATGTAACATGTTGTGTTACTTGGGGAGATTCCTCCCAGAATTCCTTCAGAGGTTCCCTCTGCGATTCCTGCAGGGATTGCTCCTGTAGTTTATTCGGGGATTACCCCTGGAATTTTATCGGGGATTCCTTCTGGACTTCCTTCGAGGATTCCTCTCGAAATTTCTATGAGAATTTCTCCTGGATTTTTTTTCAGCGATTCCTCCTGGATTTCCATCGGAGTTTCCTACTGGAATTCTTATGGTGACGCCCCTTTGAATTTCTTCGGAGATTCCTCCTCGAATTCCATCGGGGATCCCCGAGGAATTACTCCAGAAATTCCTCCGGAGATTTCTCTTAGAATTCCTTCGGGAATTTCTTCTCAAATTCTTCCGGGGATTTTTTTTTTTTTTGAATTCCTTCGTTGATTCCTCCTCGAATTCCCTCAGGAATTTCTCCTGGAATTCCTCCAGATATTCCTGTTGAATATTTTAGTTGATTGCTCTTAGAAATCCTATGAGGATTCTTTCTCGAATTCTCTTGGAAATTCCCACTGTTTTTTTTTTTGGGATTCCTGCTGGAATTCTTTTGTGATTCGTGTTGGAATTCTTTCGGGATTTCCTCTTGGAACTCCTGCTGGGATTCCTCCTAGAAATATTTCAGGGAGGATTCCTCCAGCAAATATTTCGGAGATCTCTCATAAAATGCCTTTGGGGTTTCCTTCTGTAATTCATCCGAGTTTCTTCAAAAATTCCATCGGGGATTCCTCTTGAAATTAATCCAGGAGTTCTTCATGGAATTCCTTCGAGGATTTCTCATGGAGTTCCTTTCGAAGATTCCTCCAGGATATTTTTCGATGAATCCTCCTTTCTTTGAAAAGGCTTTCTGAAATTCCTTTGGTGATTCCTCCTGGACTTCATGGATTCCTACTGAAATTCTTTCAGGGTTTCCTCCTGGAATGTTATGGGGTAATGCAACATATGCACTTCACTAAGGATACGGATAATGTCATAGTAGGTCTAATCACTGGTCAAACTGTCGGACCCGAACGAAAATAAAAAAGTTTTTCATTCATACGTACTAGTTTATGTCATCAATGGTCATGAAAAAGCTCAGACTTCAAATTCCAGAGCATAATAACAACTTCTTTCTTTGCCAATATTGACATAATGGTTAAATTTTGATCACGCCGATTCAAGCCGCCGCCGCCAGCCAAAAATGGTCTTCACGCCACCGCCGAGCAAAATATAGTCGGCACACAGGTCTACAGTAAGCGGCAGGAAAAAATGCGAAAGTTTTTTTCAACTTCAAACCTCATTTTTCACCATTTGACGTTAACCAATCTATGTTTCAACGTTCCATGATCTTTACCAAGCGAATTTTCTGAAAAGTTATTTAAAAAAATCCCTTTTTGATCACAAAGCTTTACAAGACGGCGCCTGAAGCAGAAGACAATCAATATTTTCAATCCACTAAAAAGTACACAGGTCACTAAATTTCATATCTGATAAAACAAAACTTTTAATTTTCTCTACAATATCATAATATAATATATATTATATGTATGTGTTAATTTCATCTGGTATGTGAAACTACATGGCTCTGGATTAGTATGGCCTGGTTTTTCATCGAATTGAATCTAATTTTTTTTTACTAATTTAGCCATTTTGTTATATGACCATTGGGCGCGCAGATTATTGATACCAACTTTTTAGGCTTACAATATCACATGTAAAAAAATCAAACATGCTCATTTTTATTTTGTAGTGCTAGAATATAGACGTTTTTTGATACACTGTCATGAAAAATTAGCGATATATATCCCATATTCAGTGCGTGATAGCGCCTTGGACTTTTCGCATTTTTTCCTGCCGCACCCTGTAGTTCATAGGCTACGGTTTCGAAAATATTCGTTTTTTAGAAGATAGGGTCAACTAACACATTACAACATACATGTATTTGTTCAACATCACATTTAAGACAAGACATAATCAAAAATAGTACGCCACAATACTCGGTTTGTGGCTGCCGCTCTCCATCCTCGCTCGCGCCCAATGCTCGCCAGGTCACACTCCACTTGGTCCTCCCATCGTACTCTCTGCGCTCAACGCCTTCTTGTGCCAACCGGATCAGTTGCAAACACCAGCTTTGCAGGGTTGTTGTCCGGCATTCTTGCAACATGCCCTGCCCACCGTATACTTCCGGCTTTGGCCACCTTCTGGATGCTGGGTTCGCCGTAGAGTGCAGCGAGCTCGTGGTTCATCCTTCTTCGCCACACACCGTTCTCCTGCACACCGCCGAAGATCGTCCTTAGCACGCGTCGCTCGAAAACTCCAAGTGCTTGCAGGTCCTCCTCGAGCATGGTCCATGTCTCGTGTCCGAAGAGGACCACCGGTCTTATTAGCGTTTTGTCCATGGTGCATTTGGTGCGTGGGTGAATCTTTATCGACCGCAGTTTCTTCTGGAGCCCGTAGTAGGCCCGACTTCCGCTGATGATGCGCCTCCGAATTTCACGGCTCACGTTGTTGCCAGCCGTCAGTAAGGATCCGAGGTAGACGAATTCCTCCACCATCTCGAAAGTATCCCTGTCTATCGTAACATTACTACCCAGACGGATCCGGTCGTTTTCGGTTCCGCCTACCAGCATATACTTTGTATTTGAGGCAGTCACCACCAGTCCGACCCTTGCTGCTTCGCGTTTCAGGCGGGTGTACAGCTCTGTCACCGTTCCAAATGTTCTAGCAATAATGTCCACGTCGTCCGCAAAGCACACAAATTGACCAGATTTTGTGAAAATCGTTCCCCGGCTGTTGAGCCCGGCTCGTCGCATCACACCTTACAAAGCGATGTTGAAGAGTAGGCATGAGAGTCCATCACCTTGTCTCAGTCCCCGACGAGATTCGAATGAACTGGATAGTTCACCCGAAACCCTTACGCAGTTTTGCACATCGTCCATCGTTGCTTTAATCAGTCTAGTCAGCTTCCCAGGAAAGCCGTTTTCGTCCATGATTCTTCATAGCTCTGCCCGGTCGATACTGTCGTATCCGCTTTGAAGTCGATGAATAGGTGGTGCGTTGGGTCCTGGTATTCACGGCATTTCTAAAGGATTTGTCGTACGGTGAAGATCTGGTCCGTTGTCGACCGGCCGTCGATGAAACCGGCTTGATAACTTCTCACGAACTCATTCGTTTTAGGTGATAGACGACGGAAGATAATCTGAGATAGCACTTTGTAGGCAGCATTCAAAATAGTAATCGCCCTGAAGTATTCACATGCCAAATGGTCGCCTTTCTTGTGTATGGGGCAGATTACCCCTTCCTTCCACTCCTCCGGTAACTGTTCGGTTTCCCAGATCTTGACTACTAACTGGTGCAGACAGGTGGCCAACTTTTATGGGCCCATCTTGATGAGTGCTGCTGCGATACCGTCCTTACCCAAGTAATATTTTCTTGACCAATAAGTCTTGTAGAGGTTTTGAAAACCGTTATAAAACCTAATACCTTTTGTTTTGGTTTTACGATGGTTTTAAGAACCTCTTCCATTCTATTTGACTTAAAAATGTTACTTGGGTTATCAGCTGTTTTTGAGCTGATATATGGCATCCCTTACTTCCCTCATCGTGGGAGTTGGTTCGTTCTCGTCCTCTGCTGCACCAACATAGTCATTTCCTCCACTGCCTTGGTCGTCCGTGCCTACATTCCCTTCACCATTCAGGTGCTCGTGGAAGTGCTGCTTCCACCTTTCGATCACCTCACGTTTGTCCGTCAGGAGGCTCCCGTCCTTATCCTTGCAGACTTCGGCTTGTGGCACATAGCCTTTGCGGGATGCGTTGTGCTTCTGGTAGAACTTACGTGTTTCTTGTGAACGGCACAGCAGTTCCATTTCCTCGCACTCCGCTTCTTCCAAGCGGCACTTTTCTCCCGGAAGAGACGGATCTGCTGCTTCTGCTTCTGTCTGTATCGCTCCACATTCTCCAGAATCGCTCTGCACTCCTCGTCGAACCAATCGTTTTGTCGACTTCTTTCTACGTACCCGATAGTGCTCTCGGCTGCGCTGCCGTGTGCAGCATAGTTGTCCCATGTTACAAAACAGCAAACCGAGAAAAACGCGTTTTAAGTTCCAGCCTTGTTTCCCTCTCTACGAACAAGTGTAATAAAAAATCAAAGTGAATTCATCAGGAGAGCGTTAGAATTGGTATTTATCATTGAAGTATGAACCAAAAATTTCATAGGTATTAAATTTACTTTAACTTTTTAAATAAAAACTCTGGTGGGACTGTAATGCCGATAAATCTAGCAAATTTCGGGATTTTATCGGCATAAGCTGTCCCATGTCATGCGAGATTTTCAGCATAAGCTGTCCCATGTTTCAGTTTTCAGCATAAGCTGTCCCATGTCGAATTTTTCAGCATAAGCTGTCCCATGTTGGATGTTATCAGGATTCCCGGAGAATGTCCAGGATTCACACAGACATTCTCGGCATTCCCGGCGAATTTTTGGAATTCATGTAGTATTGTTAGGATTTCTGGAGGACTTTGGGGAGGGAGGGGTGAAACGTACCATTTCATGAAATTGCCAAAATAATTTTTAAAAATCCATGTGAGTATTATCGAACCGGGCTCGACGAGTTGATGTTGTAAATCGATGTCCGACGCAATTTTGAAATCCAAGATGGCGGCTTCCGGTTTCTGCAAATCCATGGAATCCCACGCAATATGGATATTTCCGGAACGGGCACGACAAGCAGATGTTGAAAATCGATGTACGACGCCATTTTGAAATCCAAGATGGCGGCTTCCGGTTTCTGGAAATCCATGGAAACCCACGCAATTAGATATTTCCGGAATGGGCACGACAAGCAGATGTTGAAAATCGATGTCCGACGCCATTTTGAAATCCAAGATGGCGGCTTCCGGTTTCTGGAAATCCATGGAAACCCACGCAATATGGATATTTCCGGAACGGGTTCGACAAGCAGATGTTGAAAATCGATGTCCGACGCCATTTTGAAATCCAAGATGGCGGCTTCCGGTTTCTGCAAATCCATGGAATCCCACGCAATATGGATATTTCCGGAATGGGCACGACAAGCAGATGTTGAAAATCGATGTCCGACGCCATTTTGAAATCCAAGATGGCGGCTTCCGGTTTCTGGAAATCCATGGAAACCCACGCAATATGGGTATTTCCGGAACGGGTTCGACAAGCAGATGTTGAAAATCGATGTCCGACGCCATTTTGAAATCCAAGATGGCGGCTTCCGGTTTCTGCAAATCCATGGAATCCCACGCAATATGGATATTTCCGGAACGGGCACGACAAGCAGATGTTGAAAATCGATGTCCGACGCCATTTTGAAATCCAAGATGGCGGCTTCCGAATTCTGGAAATCCATGGAAACCCACGCAATATGGATATTTCCGGAACGGGTTCGACAAGCAGATGTTGAAAATCGATGTCCGACGCCATTTTGAAATCCAAGATGGCGGCTTCCGGTTTCTGCAAATCCATGGAATCCCACGCAATATGGATATTTCCAGAACGGGCTCACCGAGCAGATGTTGAAAATCTATGTCCGACGCCATTTTAAAATCCAAGATGGCGGCTTCCGATTTCTGGAAAAAAATGGAAACCCACGCAATATGGATATTTCCGAAACGGGCACGACAAGCAGATGTTGAAAAACGAAGTCCGACGCCATTTTGAAATCCAAGATTTACCTCCATGAGTCGATATCGAGTCAAGGAACATCGACTCATGGAGGTTCGACTGTTGTATCATAGCTTGTACCACCATTCCACCGCCATATTGAATTGTAATCCGCCATCTTGGATTTCAAAACGGCGTCATATATCGATTTTCGACTTCTACCCATCGAGTCCGATTGATAGATACCCATATTTCATGGTATCATAGCTCTTAACACCATTCCGTGGCCGCCATCTTGGATTTCAAAATGCCGTCAAAAATCGATTTTTGAGTTCTACTTATCAAGCCCGATCGATAAATACCCATATTGCATGGTATCATAGCTCAAAACACCATTCCGTGGCCGCCGTCTTGGATGATAATTCGCCATCTTGGATTTCAAAATGGCGTCAAATATCGATTTTTGAGTTCTACTCATCAAGTCCGATCGATAGATACCCATATTGCATGGTATCATAGCTCATACCACCATTACATGGCCGCCATATTGGATTATGGTCCGCCATCTTGGGTTTCAAAATGGCGTCAAATATCGATTTTTAACATATACTCATCAAGTCCAATCGATAGATCCTCATATTGCATGGTATCATAGCTCAAAACACCATTCCATGGCCGCCATCATGGATTAAGGTCCACCATCTTGGATTTCAAAATGGCGCAAATATCGATTTTTGACTTCTACTCATCAAATCCGATCGATAGATATCCATTTTTCATGGTATCATAGCTCAAAACACCATACCGTGGCCGCCATTTTGGATGATGGTCCGCCATCTTGGATTTCAAAATGGCGTCAAATATCGATTTTTAACATCTACTCATCAAGTCCGATCGATAGATACCCATATTGCATGGTATCATAGCTCAAAACACCAATCCGTGGCCGCCATCTTGGATTATGGTCCGCCATCTTGGATTTCAAAATGGTGTCAAATATCCATTTTTGAGTTCTACTTATCAAGTCCGATCGATAGATACCCATATTTCATGGAAACATTGCTCAAAACACCATTCCGTGACCGCTATCTTAGATTATGGTCCGCCATCTTGGATTTCAAAATGGGGTCGGATATTGATTTTTGACTTCTACTCATCAAACCCGATCGATAGATACCCATATTGCATAGTATCCGTAACAGATTCACCGTTAAATAGCAAGCAGTCTGACGTTTTGACCGCCATCTTGGAACCTAAGCCGCCATCTTGAATTCCAATACCCTTATAACCACCTCTTTAACAAACAAATAAACAAACATACAAATTTACATACACATTAACATACAATTCAACATACAAACATACATACATTGACTTTTATATATATATAGAATGCATGGTTTAGAGCCTAAAACTCCATTAAACAGTCGCCATCTTGAATTTTGAGCCGCCATCTTGGATTGTAGACCGCCATCTTGGATATTCTGGTCGCCATCTTTGGACTGGTTACTGATTACACCCTTCACTGGTTACTCATAGCTTACTCCAATTTAGCTTTAAAAGCTGAGAAAAAAAACATGGGACAGCTTATGCTGAAAAATTGAACATGGGACAGCTTATGCTGCAAAATAGAACATGGGACTACTGCAAAATTGAACATGGGACAGCTTATGCTGGAAAATTGAACATGGGACAGCTTATGCTGAAAATTGGAACATGGGACAGCTTATGATGACAAAAATGAACATGGGACAAATTGACTTGATGTTGTTTTTATAGATTTTCCGAACAAAGTGTACTAACCGAGGGCAGTTTCTAAAAGAATACGTAAAAATAGACCGTTTGACGAAAAAAAGTCAAAATCGACAAAATGTAACATGGGACAACTATGCTGCACACGGCAGTGCGTTGTTGATGGCTGCTTTAACTGTACTCCAGCAGTCCTCTAGAGGGGCCACATCGAGCACACCCTCGTCCGGCAACGCTGCCTCGAGATTCTGCGCGTATGCGGTGGCGACATCCGGTTGCATTAGTCAATCTAGATCGTACCGGGACGGCCGCCGGTACTGTACATTGTTAATAACGGAGAGTTTTGGGCGCAGTTTAACCATCACCAGGTAGTGATCGAGCGCCACGATAGGTCCTGACGTCGATAATGTCGGAGAAGTGCCGTGCATCAATCAGAACGTGGTCGATTTGCGATTCCGTTTGTTGTGGTGATCTCCAGGTGTAACGATACGGGAGGCTGTGCTGGAAGAAAGTGCTACGAATGGCCATGTTCTTGGAGGCGGCGAAATCGATGAGGCGTAGGCCATTTTCGTTCGTCAGCTGGTGGGCGCAGAACTTTCCAATTGTCGGTCTGAATTCCTCCTCCTGGCCTACCTGAGCGTTTAGATCCCCCATGATGATCTTGACGTCATGGTTTGGACAGTGGTTGTACTCGCGTTCGAGCTGCGCGTAAAATGCGTCTTTGTCATCATCAGTGCTTCCGGAGTGAGGGCTGTGCACGTTTATTATGCTGATGTTGAAGATAAAAAAAACAATAGTAAAAAAATCAGCCTTTAATCCTCAACCTGCACATTCTTTCGTCGATCGGTCACCAGCCGATCACGCGCCTCTGCATGTCGCCCATCAATATTAAAGCTGTTCCTAGCTCACGTGTGTTGCCGCAACTCTGGTAGATGGTATGATAACCTTTAAACGTTCGCACCAAAGATGCTTCAGTATATCGGCGAGTTTGCGGGTGCTCCCGATGAAGTTGAGAGATCTGAAGTTCCACGTACCGCGCTTCCATTCGCAAGTTCCCATCGCTGTGGTAGTCACCATTGGTGTCGGTTCGCATTATTCTCTTGTTGATTTTTCGGTGCTAGTCTTTTTTACGGCTGGCTCGCAGGGCCTGACATCAATCCACTAACCCAGGAAGCTGGGCTTACCTTCTCGGAAGCTACAGGTTCTGCATTGGCATTTCCTCCAACTACAGTGCTATATAGCTAGGCTCAAGCGCCAGTCTTCGCCAGGGATGGTGTTTTTAATGGGCGCCCAGAAGATAATATTTTACCTGAGCTTCCACCCCATGTTTCCACATGAATATTAAATATTATACGGAAGTTATGTGATTTTCCAATAGAATCTATTTGATTTCTTAATATTTTCCATATACTGTGATTCATGTGATATTTCCGTAAAATTTTTCATCGGAAAATCCAATAACAGTTATATAGTCAATCTAATGGAAAATTTCCATTGGATATGTGATTTATTTTTTCAGTGTATGATTTTGAGAGCAGTTTTATAACTGCTTAATAATTTAAACGACTAGTATCTTCGGTCAATTCCTGCGAATAAAAAAGAATTCATAAAGAATTCTGCTGCATGCGTGTATTCAATTGTTACTACTTATGCCTCCATACATACTCACTCACAGGCATCAAGGCATCAACTAATTCGTGAAAGGAATGAAATGAAAGTCACCTTCTCCTTTGACACATAGTCAGCTTTTGGGCCAAGTTGCTGCTTTACGACATCCTGCAGATATGAAAAATTTATGTTACGAAAACTTTGTCACTGCTTCACTGTATGGTATTTTGATGGTCGTAAAATGTTTCCTTTTTATGATGTTCTCTTGCATCAGTGGCCTCAATTTCTGTGGCACATTTAAAATTCGTAAAATCACTCAGTGGTGTGAATGGCACCTCTTATCCACACAAAGAATTCTTAAATATCATTCTGTATCGATACACATTGGCGGAGCCAGCTTTTTCTTTTTTCTTACTCTCTCTCCTAAACACGTAAGCGAAAGAGCGTGATGAAAGAGGGGGCAAGCTGCCTCCTCTTCCATCTTTCTCTCTCTCGTGTATGTTTAGGAGTGTGAGTAAGAAAAAAGAAAATGCTGGCTCCGCCAATGTCGATACATAACATCATAAATTAATCATCCGTACGTTTCCACCAATCATCATGTGTGCCTTTTCGTTCTGCTTCCAGGTACTGCTCACACCACCGGATGAAGGTCCTCGGGTGAAAGGCCAACGAATCAAGCTGCAGGATATAATCGATGGGGAATACGCTCCCAAGAAGCTCAATGGCAGCTGGATCGGACGTAAGTTGCTTGTACCACTGACTGGAGTGTTGTTCATCGTCTCAAGTGTGTAGAGCGAAAACGCTTGCTGAGAAAGATGAACCATATTCCATAATCTAATCAATAATCTCGACGTTCATCATTGATAATGCATTCTACCTTACAATTAAATTTATTCTCAACACATACACAGCGAATGAGTTCCTGTATCAGAACCACTGGGGAGAAATCAGTTTGCTCAACATGAACAATCTGTCGGAACGGATACTGATGTCCAATACAACAGTGGTAAGTTGAATTGTTTGGTAAAAAACTTAAAATTATAATATATATATAACAAAACACATAGTATTTTGAGTTTGAGTTAAAAGCAAAATTAATAGTAATAAAACCATAGCCATGTAGCTATCGTTTCTTTCCCTGCAGTGTTTTGAATAGCACTAACTTACCACCAGCGGAAGCCAATTTGCACTTTCAATTACCTTCCTTTGCGCTTCCAGTTGTGCGAATATACTTCGACCTCAAAACATCCGGTTGTTGTGCCAGACTTGCGTTTGACATGAACGAGCTCTGCAAACACACCAAAAAAGCAAGATGGATAGCCCTTGGTAACCTTTTTTCGCTAGCCTGCACACTGTTTACTATTTAATTGAGTAAGTTATTAAACTCATTCCTCCTTTGCAAGTATCGTACCAGAACCAGACTAACAAAGAATGGGTTGGAAACTCTCCGGTAATCAAAGTTCAGGTTCATCAAATTTTCCTCTCTAACGTTGAGCTTCTTGCCAAGCCGAAGCAAGATCGCTAGCGGGCGTATCTTATAAAAAATATATCAGCAGCAGACTTTTCTTTCGCTTTTCTCTTCAGCTCGTTATGTTGATCTTCATATTTGCGCAGAAAAACAGAGACGCACATACGTAGGTACATAGTTTTTTGCCTTCAATCTGGGGCCTGTAGCATAATGAAAATTTTACTAATAATATTAGTCTTGTAGCTTGTAACTTATAATTTTCTGTTGCATAAAAATACTACAAGTACAAGTTACAAGTCCAAAACTACAAGTCGGTTGGACTAATATTATTAGTAGAATTTACAAGTGTATGTTGCATAAACAAACTACAAATATAAAATATTAGCTTTTACTTGTACTTTTGATTACAAGTCTCAAAGGTCTTGTAAAATAATTTACAAGTTAGATTTAAAGTATTGCAGAAGTCATATTTAGTTTTGAATATATTGATTTACCATTTTGATGAACTCAAGAGATATTATTTATCTAACATATTAACCTTATATCCAGTTTTCGACGATTAAATTTGGCAGTATGTATTCGAAACTCATTGAAGAGAAAATTGCGTTGATGTACACTTTGTATCCAAAACATAATTTCTGCTGAGTCTCTCAAGTTCTCCAAAGTTTCTACAATACCCATCTTTGATTAGAGGTTCTTGGTAAAGTTATATGTTATGGTCACTGCATAAGCACAGGTAAAGTTGCAGATGCGAAATAAATTTGAATCAATTGCTTGTATTGCGCATCATTAAGCTAATTAAGAGCTACAATATACATACGCTAACTCGAATCGAGTTGCGACATATAAAAGTAGATGAAAGCTCAATTTCTGCATCCCAGATCACTTCGGATTTTAAGCATAATACATGTTACTAAATCTTTATATTGCGGAGATTCCACCTGTTTAGACTCCTGCGCGAAAATTAGTTGCGGAATTTTTTTTTTGTGTGGGCCCACAGATATAAAAACAGACCGCGTCCTGGTGAATATTTTACGCTGCGTTGTTAGATACACAGTTGGTGATAGTTTTGCATTGTAAACAAACATTTTTAATGCACCTACGCTGAAAATGAGCCTAATCTTTTATTTGCGTCGGAATTTATAAATCTTCGCAACGGGCAATACATTGTTTTTCAACCAGTATTTTTGAATCTATGGGACATTTTACTAAAAATCTAGGTACTTGCAGTGCCATACTTTGTGAAAAAATATTTCACCAGAGCGGCCGAAAATTATCCAAACAGCACATGCTTTTCTTCATCTATCGTATAAAGAATGCAAAACTTCGGAATAAATGAAGTTATTTCCGGATGTTACGCGGAAAATGCAGAATATAAACAAATATCAACTGCCATTTCAAATTAATAGTGAACTGTCGGATGAATTTTGACAGATAAATGAACCAAAACAACTTGTATTTTCATGGTCACTAATATTACAAGTGCTAATAATATTAGTGGAAATTTGAGCCTTTATGCAACACAAATTATTAGCACTTGTAATATTAGTACTTGTAACTTGTAAGTTGTAGCTAATAGGGTATATGGATCATTCCTTGGCCTAATTTGCAAACCGCCTTGACAATTTTGACCATAACTCATGAATTAATAGCACTAGAAATAATATGTTGACCCTATTACGCACTCTAGGCAATGCATGTTTGACCAACTGGAAGTAAACTTACGTAAATATTCAAGAATTCACTTAACTAAGTTGAAAAGATTCGATGTGATGGTATGCAACGTTGGTCTATGGTACATAAATTGGCCTATTAGTGGATACAACGTTGGCCTATTGCTTTTCATGCACTAGAACCACTTATTATCTCATTTTTTCAATATTTCTGCTGAGGTATTATCTCTGTTTGTTCACCAATCATACTTTCAAATTTCATTTTCGGAGTCAAATTTTCAAAAAACTATAAATAAATCACTTAAACTAAAGTTCTTTTTTTAGTAAGGAAAACAATGCAACCCGATTATTTGTGTTATATTTTTACAGTCACCGCACACAAAATCTATCTTTCTGTTCGTTCTTTCTGGTTCTTACGCAAGCAATGTTGTTGGCGTCACTTTATCGGTGTTTTTGACGTCACTTTACTGATGGGCCAAGATTTGGGTACATAGTGAAAAAAATGTCCTCAATATTCGGCCCACATGTAATTTGTAAAATAGTTATTATTCGTTAAAAACAAATATACAAATTCAAAATAGCACGTTTGACCGTCGCATCAAATGTTCAGTTATTGAAAAGGCAATTCGAAATATTCCAGAATCATGCCATTTATGATCATGTGTATAGACTACCCACTAAGCCGAAGAATCATGGCGTCTACAAAAGCTAAACAAAGTGACATTTTCATACAATTTTAATACTCCAAAGTGCTAAAATTGAAACGAAATGTTACAGGTGTTTGACGCAAAGCTTTTCCGATATCCAGTTCGGCGTGTTTGTTTGAGTTTTTGGATAACGTTAAGATAGGCCGAACGAGGGGACTATGCCAACGAAGCATCCCGATACCCTATTATTAGCCCGATTATGCTACAGGGCCCTGATTGTCTAGTCATTAAGTTGGCTTACTGAAGCTGCCGATTTGCTTAGCTCCAGATGCTCTGGAAGCGGATTATCCTTTACGTTGATGGAAGCCTCAAAATAATCGAAATTTTTCAGGCATATCTATATATATAAAAATGAGTTTGAAGTCCTTTTGAGGCAACAAAACTCAAGAACGGGGGAACCGATCAGGATGACTTATGCAGGGTTTGATTCGTATTCATGGTGGCTGTGTTTATATGCAGAAAAAGTTATGAAAATCATTTAAAAAGATATGAAATTGTGAAAATACTGATTCTTATGAGCCGGGAACAATTTCAGCATGATCAAAATCAAATCAATCTAGAGTGCGGTGTCGTTATGAGCTCAACAGTTGTCAAACCACCACAGCCTGGCAAGACAACGTTTGCCGGGACCGCTAGTACATTATAAAACATCGGCATGATTTCATGACGAGTTTTGCCGTAACTTAAACATAACTTTCACGTTACTTTTTTATGTTTAGTGTTAATATTTATAAATTTGTGGCATGTCGCATATACTCCAGAAACATGACGGAAATTTATGAAATCATAAGCCTCATTTATGATAATTGTACTTATCTTTTATGATTTCGGTTCTATTGGCAATTATACGGAAACCGCTTTCAATCCAATGGAAACTAGCTTAACTTTTTACCACTTCTAGTTCCAGTTTTTTTTTTGTAAAATTGTAGAAAAATATGTATGATATTTGTCGTTTTCTTCATGATATTATGACTTGTAGTCATGTTATCATGAAGCGACAGATTTTTACCCGTGTAACAAGATGTAAAAAATCAGAATTAGCTATGTTAAAAGATTAAACTAATACAACAATGAAAACAAAATCCACAAAAAAGGGAACAATAAGGAACGAACTCACCGAATAATCCTATTCACCAGATTCTCTATGTTTGCCAGCGATTGCAATACCCAGTAGGATAAAAAATACCCCCGAACCACATCAAATGTTAACTCTTCTATAACACTCACTGAATCTCTCGGCGTCTCTCGACGTCAGGCAAAGCAAAGTAAAGCAAGCAAAGCAAACCAAGCAAAACAAAGATAACCATACACATCGTAGTTGCTACTCTGTGATTGACCAGAACAATCGAAGTTTTACAGAGAACCAATGAATGGTGCTTGGGACTAGCTACACACTCTGAATGTGCACAACTCAAGAGTTCAATATTTTAAAGTCAATAACGGCGCCGGCCACATCTTTACAGTCATCAGGAAAAAGAAAGAATGTTAGTTCGACAACCGTTGTTACTATACCGTGGAATCCACAGCATCCCCACAGTTGTCTCGGGAAGGAGTATTTGTTAGTAGGGTAGGGTAAGGTGTGGATCTTTGAGCCACCTTTGGTAGGTGATATGATCCACTAGTTATATGAAAATACGCGACACGGTCTTCATCCCGATTATGATTTATTTAGTCGCGATACTAGGGTAATGCACATACGTCAACGATCGTTCAATATTAAACGCGTCGCCGCATTGTTCGTTTACTTAACCGTGAAAACCGACTTTTCCACGAACGTTATCGCGCACTTCTTTAATATTCGCGTCCCCATCTCCCTACCGAGATAACCGACCGACTGAAAATAGTCGCGCGCTTATCACAGTATTTAACTTAGAGTATACGGCAGAATAAACATTCAAGCTTAGATAGCTATTTTCGAATTATGTATTTTACTAATAGAAGTCCCGTGTGTTTCCTGTGATCTATAGCCGCTGAGGTAATTAAGCCAATTATTTTAAATTTGCTCAATGATTGTGTTCTGCAATCACTTTCTTCTAACATTTTTATTGTTTGCTGGCCTAACCAGAGTTACACGATTAATTTGCAGATATTACAGACTCCAGAAGTCCTCATGAAAACGCATTGGCGAAATTACCCCAACTTCTTCTAGTATGTAAAGAAAAAAATTGGAATGATCTCACCCAGTTCCATGGCGTCGGATGACCGCAACCACTCTCTGACTCCTTCAATTTTCTGCAATAGGGAAGTGGATCCATCTCGGCTGGGGTCCTATTTTGGGCACTTTTTTGCTATAACTCAGCCAATTGACACAACTTTTGGAAAGCGATGAGATACGTATAGTGTATAGCCGTGTACAAAAATGTCAAGTCAATTGGTTTGGAACTGATTGAGTTATAGCGAAGAGTGCCCAAAATACCAGCCGCTGCCCAAGTGGTTTGCTACCTTACTGTTTGCTACCAAGTTTGCATCCATTTTTATCACTTGACGAGGACGGACAATGTGCACCTGCTCCAAACACGCGTCACTCTTCACTTTTTCCCTCGAGCAATGCAACGCGACCGAGATCCCCATCGCAACAGCCCCACACACGCGTCATCTTTCACTTTTTCCTTTGAACATTGTCACCTGATCGAGATCCCCATCGCAACTCACGTCTCTCGACGTCGGGCGAAGCACACACAAATATTAAGATATTAACGAAAGAGAGGGAAACCAAAGAGAGCCTCTCTTCTGCAGATAGGACCTTTAGACATGTTTGGTCTGACTTGTCACAGAAGAGTCACGGTGACGCACGTTTCTGTTGCGCAGAAGTGACTGTGACTTACTTCTAACAAATAATCTTTTAATTGCTAGAAGTAAGTCGCAGTGACTTTTGTGCAACAAAAACTTGCGCCGCCGTGACTCTTCCGTGACAAGTGTGTGTAGGGGTTGAGAGGCATACTGATAAAGTAAGCAACAGGGCATATAGTAGTAGCAGCGGTGATGCGCCGCCGGATGAACAAAGCAAACGGAATAAACGATCAACATGAATCGAAACGTCAGTCTTGTAAAGTATTTTGAACGAGTAGGTTGGATTATCGCAGGGCGCATCGCTAGTGCTGAGATTCGGCCGATTCAGTTGAATCGGAATGGCCATGGTGTCCTTCCGGACACGACAGTGTGTTACTTGGGTTTGCCAGCACAATTGTTGCTATAGCATATGGATAATTCTCGCTGAGACCGGCCCACTATTTACATCTTGTTTTCAAAAATGTTAAAGATGCTGATTTTCTGAAAGCCCTCGCCTAAAAAGTAAGAAAAATGCATTTGGTTACTCAAATTGATGGACCCCCCGTTAGTTAGAGCCACAACAATTTTTGCAGACCCCTCGATTTTGGTCAAATGATGGCTCACTTAAACCGTTATAACTCGAAAGTTTCTCCAACAACCACCTCAAAACGAATTGTTGTTGAAAAGAGGAAAGATAGAGTTACTATTTACAATAATAAAAAGTAGGGTCGACCATATTGATTTTGGCCGCCATCTTGGATTTTTATACCAAAACATTTTTTTCACCATGAGGGCAACCACCGATTTTTAAAATTTTTGCATCAATTGAAAGCTGGGACATTTATACATAACATATTAAAAAATTAGAGAAATTATGCGGAAAGTTCTCCATGGACTTCGTTTGAAAGTTGCTTAGAACATCTTCCATTAAATGTTTCATATTTTCCTGTGGAATTTACTTCGGATTTTTTAATGAAACTCTCCTAGAAAAGCTTTCATGGTTTCCTCATCAGTTCGTCCAAAGATTATTCAGGAATACTATCGACGGATTCCTTCAGAAATGCTTTCAGTGATTCTTTAAGAAAATTTGAGGTTCCTCCACAAGGCTTTCCCTAGAAAATCTTCCATGCACACTTTCAGATAATCTTCCACGGATCTTTTAGAACTTATCCTGGAAAATGAGCCTAAACATTCTAAGTCCAAGGAAATCTTCTATGGATTCCTTCCAATATTAATTAATGCATTCTTTCGGAAACGATGGACAGGAATTCGACCTAAAAACTGATCAAGGCTTCGTTTAGAAACTTCTCCATTGGTATGTTTCCAAAAATTCTTCCAGGGATTCTTAAAGAAATTTTTCTATTTTTTTTCGATTTCTATTCAATTTTTAGAAATTGTTATAAGGATTCGTTTTTAAAAGTCATCGGAAATTGATCCAGGGATTCTTTCACAATTTTCTACAGTAATTCCTTTAGAAGTTCTTTCAAAAATTCTTCCATAAATTCTATCGCGCTTTCTTCAAAAAAAATCAAAGATTCCTTCTAAAACTCTTTTAGGCGTTTCTTCAGGAAGTCTCCCACAGATTAGTTCAGGAATTGTTCTAAGAATTCCATTGGAAAATATACGCATACATGGGTTCAGGAATTTCTTCAGTGATATACCAATAAAATCCTGCTGGACTCCTCAGAGGCTCTCGCATAATTGTTTTCAGTTATTCTTTCTGAGATTCTTACAAAAGTTCATTCAGAGATTCATTAAGAATTTCCTTAAAGTATTCCACCATGTATTTTCCCTGAAATTTAACCGGCATTACCTCTAACGACAACTTAAATTTTTCTCCACAGATTTTTTAAGAATTTATTCAAAAATATTTTTTTCAGGAATTTCTACGGGAATTCCTCACGACTTATCTCATGAGTTTTTCTAGGGAGATTTGCAGACGTTTACCCGGGCAGGAATGAATAACTGACGTCTAACTGGAGCATACCAAAGTCAGGTATCATACCAAAATAAGGTATTTGTCCGCTATTCAGGTATTGAAAATAACTTATTTTAGTATTTTTCAGGTAATATAAAATACCTCAACGAGTTATTGGTTTGGTATTGAGGACTGTTTGAGGTATTATTCAGTTATGGAAAAATCACTATTTGTGTGGAAAAATCGCCGATTTTTATTTAGGTATTGCCATACCTGATGTTATTATTCACGTATTATGCACAGAATTCAAGTTTGGTAATTGATAAATTATCGTTATCGCCGGAGAATCCCTTTGCAGGTATTCCTAGAAAAAAATCTTGAAACATGCTAAGGAACAGTTTCTGGATTATATTCTGCAGGAATTGTAGAAGAGAATATCTAGAAAAAATCTAAAAGAATCCCTGGTAGAAGGTCTGAATAAATACAAAGCTTTGCCTGCAGGAATGCCTGAAGGATCTGTTGTAGTGACCCCTGGAAGAACTTCCAGATGAACCTCTTAAGAATTAGCTAGAGGAAATTACAAAGAAATTCAGAAAATCCTTGAAAAAAATGTTGTAAAACTTGAAGGAATCAATGAAGAAATTCAAGCAATAGTTCATTACATAGTTTCGGGAAAAAACCTAAATTTCGTAAGGAAAGCCCTAGAAGAATATCTAAATGAATTTCCATATATTTGTGAAAAAAATTCTCCTGTTGTTACACCTTTTGAAGAAAAGTTTGGAGAAATTCCAATAGATACCCTTGGAGAAATTCATAGTCAAATTTGTATAAAAAAATACGTGGAAAAATTTTCGGAAAAATCACAAATGAAAAACTTTTGGAAATTCTAACAATGTTTCTAGAGGCATTCAAAAAAAATTCAAATTAATGCATGGACGACTATGTATTCTGAAGGGCTACTGAGAGAAATATTTAGAGGGATTCTTGCTAAACCATTCTTAGAAATCCTGACAGAATCTTCTTTCTGTAAACATCCCAGAATTTTGAATTCTGAAAATATCCATAGAAAATTCTGACGGTGTCCTTTAGGTGATCCTGGAGAATTTTATTGATTGATTGATTTGTCTTTATTAAAGAGACTTTCAGCCCTTGGGAGAATTTTATTAAAATTTTAGGAAGAACAGACTAGACTTATTAAAGGAATTCCAGCAAAAATGTCCCTTCCACGATATTACGGAAATAAATTGTAAAATAATAGTGAAAGTGGGGGTTTTCTGAAATATTTTTTAATTGAGCACAATCATTTCAATAGGGCGTATTTGCTCTTGGAACCGTTATCTTCTTTCAATACAGTCAGTGAATGTTCCAGCCGGGACCACGGTCTCTATGGTAGAAGAATCCCAACAAACATCATTGCTGTTCAATAGATGAATAAACCGCTCTTAAGTATGGTTTTGAAAACTAGCTGAATAAGGTGATATTCAGCTATCATAGTTAGTCGGGATATTTTTTTTATTCTTCAATCACTTAACCTAACTTACAGCTCCATTGTCCACTAGGGCACTGCGTGTGCGATTCCAATTGGAAGCTGTACTTACACTTTGTACAGCGCCTTAATGTATTCTATTCTAATTGTACTACATCGAACTGGTTGCCGTTGCGCTGCTTTCACTTTCTACCCTATCGTGGTAGAATGATGAGCACGAGGATGTTGATTTGAGGCTGTTGGTTGTTCCTGTTTCCAGCCCGATTGGGGGTCCATTATAGGTTGCCGTTCGCCGATGTCCAAGAATCCGGGTTCATTTGAGCCATGGGCTCAGAAGAGGATCATTGTCAGCTGCTCTAAGGGGGAAAGAGCAACCAACGAAAGTGCCGGGGCTGGGATCCAACCCATGACCATCTGCATATGAAGCAAACGTGTAGCCACTACGCCACGGGTCCCGGAAGTTGGGATATTATTAGAAAAAGAATATCAGTATCGCTAAGTCACCCACCAAATGAAAGCTAAGGGTCTATTCTTTCATTTGGTGCTAAGAGCAAATTGTTCTATCGTGGGTTATTCACCCATATGGGTGAAAAGTACTCAAAAAGTGGATATTTCTCGGAAATTTGTTCGAGGAATCACGAAAAAAAATAAGTTGTCATAGACTCCGAGATACAGCATTTTCCTCAAAGCATCAAATAAAAGAAGAGACCCTTAGCTGTCATTTGGTGAGCGACATAGCGATACTGATTTTTTCCGTCAACATCTTTTGTCACAGACAACGTCATACTAAGAAAAGAGGATGATATAGTAAGGAGATTAAATTTTTAGTGCATTATACTTATTTTAATGACTTACATGACAAATATTGCAAGTTTACACCAAGCATTTTATCAATATCTCTGTAATGTTACGCTACAATTGTGCGCATCACAAAAAAATCACATTTTATTCGATCCGCATAATGCCTACCTGTGCTACCTATAACTTTCGATTCCCCTTGCGGCCGAATATGCAACAAGCAGCGACCTCAATTTTCCTCGTCACGTTATTCTGGATTTTCAGGCCACTCCATCGTTGCCCCTACCTGCGCAGGCCAGTTGCAATTAGTTCTGTTACTAATTTATGACAGTCATAATTTTCCCACCCGTCGGACGCTGTTGCAGTGCCACTTTCGCACCATCCCAACTCGGCTACTCCAATAAGTGCAGTGCTAACAAATAACAACACATACCGTGGGTACACAGTCATGGATCACTTAGTGGTTTTTTTGACCTTCAAAATTCAATTAAAAATAAAAGAAAACAAAAACTACGAATTTGAAAGCACCGTTGGCTATGTTTTGATTAGAACTTTTCATTACCGATCCATTTGAAGTATAATCGCAAGTCATTTCCGCGTAAAAAAGGAATATTTCACTGTTTACAAAATGCCTTATTATGGATCAGCTCCACAGAGTCCCACATATTATGGATCATTTTTTGCCATATTATGGATCAATGCAAAATTACCCAAAAATCCAACTCTAATAATAAATCTGCGTTTGTAAGGCCAAACTACACAGTGTATTGATTATTCTACTGATGGAGTACTCGATTTTACAACAGGAATAAAGAGAAAACATTAAAAAGTCCCGAATCCATTTACTTCGATAGAGGTGCGCCACTAGGTTTCAGTGATGCTTTCCATTTTAAGTGTTATTATTACAACTCTGTGTTTCAAGACACCTGGTTTTCAAGGTTACATGTTTTTGCCTTTCTCGTACACTAAGTGTACTGGAAAGGCTATATGTTCACTCCAAAAACGACTTTTTGATAGAAAGCTCGGAGGGTCGAATCACATACACCAATCAACTCAGTTCGACGAATTGAGCAAATGTCTGTATGTGTATGTGTGTATGTGTGTGTGTATGTGTGTATGTATGTCTGTGTACAAAAAAGGTCACATCACTTTTTTGAACTAAACCTCAACCGATTTTAATGACCGATAGTTCATTCGACGCGGAATGTGGTCCCATTGTTTCCTATTGGAAATGGTTCGGATCGGTCCAGCCGTTCCGGAGTTATGGCCATTTAGGTGTTCCGGACCGGTACCCCAGGAAGGGGCCAGATATGAAAACGCTACAAACCCATCCATGCGACACATCAAACTACGGCATTTTCGATAACTTGATGAACGGTAAGCAGAAAAATGGTCTCAGACCATATCTGAACCGGTAGTGTCCCGGAGCCGGTTCCGGGTGTCCCACCGGAAGTGGCCAAACATAAAAGTGCACTAAACCCATGCATGCGGCATATCAAACCGCAGCTTTTTCGATACCCTGATGAACAGTAGGAAGGAATACATTCTCAGACCATATCGGAACCGGTAGTATTCCGGAACCGGTTCCAGATGTCCGGCTGGAGGTGGCCAAGTATAAAAGTTAACCAAACCCATGCATGCGACATATCAAACAGTGGCTTTTTTGATATCCTGATGAACAGTCGGCAGGAAAATATTCTCAGACCATATGTATCTGAACCGGTAGTGATCCGGAACCGGTTTTCTTGGGTAACCTAATGAACGTTAGCAATGAAATAGTCTCAGACTATATTTGGGAGACCCGGTGTGCTCCGGAACCTGTTCCGGTACCGCATCGAAAGTAACCAAATGTACCATGCAACATATTACATCACGGCTTTTTGAATAACCCGAGGAACGGTTAACTAGAAAAGTGGCTCACACCACATTACAGACTACCGGTAGGGTTGCACAACCAGCGTTTGGTGCTTCGTCGGAACTACGAAAGTAAATAAAACCAATGCAAGCGATAAATATGTGTAAGAGAACAAAATCTTACAAATTAAACCCACATACAAACAGACGTCGCACTATACTCACTACCAATCGCTCTTGTTTTCAACGGTCAATAAGATACAGCCCAAATGTCCAGAAAAAAAATGTGATCTGTGATTGTGTAAAGAGTTATAGCTTAGGTTGTTAGTATCGTCTTGATATTGATCAGCCTCCAGTGTTAGTGAAGGTGCTCAACAAAGTGCTCAAGCAGTCAACTGATATTTTTCAGCCCTGCTTATACGTTGAACATAATGTCGGACTATGTGCAATCAATAAGTTTTAGGTCAATTCAAAGATGTCCGATAAAATGCTTGCTTTTCTATAAAAATATTCGGATTCAGAAACACTTTGACTTACGTTGCCGGAAAGATTGTGAGAACATGTTCGACGAGAAAGCACTATCACCACTAGGTGGATTAATTTGGGTTTTTAATGATACTTTTGATACTTTAAGGTAAGAATATTGTATCAAGAGTGTTGAGTGGAGCAAAAATCTATATTTGTTTGAAGTGATCCATAATAGCGTCAAACGATTTTTTTTAGTTTTTGGATCACATTATGGATCACCGTTGAAAGTCACATTATTTTCGTATTTGAATCCCAGAATGAAACAAACCTTCTTTTAATAGATACATAGATATCTTATCCAACGTGTACGAGCGGTTTATATATCAAAACTGATGGATTTCGACACTTTTAGAGCTTACCGCTGCAGGAGTAGCTTCTTATGGAATTCGGCTGTTTACTGGCAGATGTGAGAGGACAACACTATCGTTGCATTAAAATACATGTTATTTTTAGATTGAACTCTTGTAAATGACTTTTTATCTCAGAAAACAAATAGGATCATGCTACAAAAAATGAATTTCGTGCCGAAATATATGTTTTGAGCAAGATATTCGACTTTAAACATCAAAGTGATCCGTAACTGTGTGTGATCCAAGAGACGAACCAGCCAAGGGCTGAAAGTCTCTCTAATAAAGACAAATCAATCAATGTGTGTGATCCATAACTGTGTAGGGACGGTAACTCACAGGAGAAAACTGTTTAGAATGAATCGACGGTCACTGTCGATGGTCGATGCATATTCTTTTTTCAGTTATGTTGCATCGTTCACATCACAAAAAGTTTATGTAGACGCATGGTTATTCATCTTTTCTCCAAAAATGTTTGATCCTTCTCCTGTTCGACTTAAGATTTTAACCATTTGTGTGTTGTACATTGTCTAGTGTAAGTAATGTGTTCAGTCTGCGCAGCCTCTGGCTGAAGACGGTGTGAATTGTCTTTCTTTCTTTCAATAGTGTCGACATAAACCTTATGTTTTCATCACTAATTCCAAATTTAAATGGTAGAAAGTACTGAAGAAACTGATTTTGTACATAACAAGCCACTCTACCCTACACTTCCACATATTCTACATAGTTCTATTTGCACAGAGAAATGCTTGTCCAGACGACAGTCGGACGATAAAGTTTCTTGTTCAACAGGAGAGTTTTATTGGAGCTACGCACAGCCACTCCGGCTACCATAAATGCCTTCGTATTTAGTCGTCGTCCTCGACGACGATGTCGTCGTCGCCGCCGCTCGAATGGAACACGATAAGAGATTTATGGTGTTCATATTGGTTTTCTATTACTTCTGCTCGGCCGACCAAGCATAAATCGCTTAGCGCAAAATTCTATGACGGACGATGACGCAGTCAAGATTAACGTCAGTCATAAAATGAACGATGGGCTATCGAAATCACACGTGCGAATAAAAAGGAACGCGACTAGAACCGCACAAGTCACAACCTGAAACGTCACAACCTAGTTGACCACACGGAGGCCGAAGGTGCTTTTGGAGGAAGGATTCATTAATTTCACCTTGGAAAACTTCACGGATCAAAACGAATGGCGTGTTTAAGGCACACGCTAAGCGTTAATGTTTGAAAATTGTGAATTCTGAAGCATGCACAATTATGGTAACCACCTACCTAAGTAACAGCAACCCAAATATACTCGAGGACGTTATTAGATCCGCCATAAAACCAAAATAAAACAAATTAGGTTTTAAGATGGTTTTTAGAACCATATCAAAGCTAATTGGATTTTAAAAATTTCGCATACGTCAAAAAATTACGAAGAATTTCGTAAATACTGATAACTATTCAAAAACCTCTAAAACAATATATTTCCTCTTTCGTCCATTTTTTTTACTGTCTATTAAACATCGTTCCTTGTTTTACAGAAAACACTCGCACTGGCCAAATTCTCCATTTCGGCGGACCGAATGTTTCTGCTGTTGGCGCAAAACGTGAAGAAACTTTTTCGTCACTCCTTTCTGGCGCAGTACACCATCTTCGACGTCACGACCAGGTAAGTTCCGTATAAAATGTCAGCTAGTGCACCAAGAAGTTTAAGAAGAAAAAAAAAACAAAATAATAAATTTGGTATTAGAGCGATTTTGATTGCAGAACATGAACATGGTCAAGAATGTTTCAAAAGAGGGATTAAAAATACCCATGAATCAGAGATAAACTACGATTACAAGGAAAACGAGGACCCAAAGCCCAGCCCCTCTTCTAGTGACCCCCCAACGATGATGGTAGGCTTTGTTTTCCTTTTTAATGAGTCATTAAATCTCAAATGACACTGCCCATGGTTTTCCTCTGTTCTGTGGCTTAGCATTGTCTCACACCGCATCAGTAGGCAGCCTCTCTAGGATTGACGAAGGATTGCCCAGTGGGAGATAAATTATGGTGTGGTGGACTAAGATCCCACCAGTCAAAATAAAAGGAAGAGCTAGTGCTGGTGGTATGCGATGGTATCGGGACGAACGGATGGCGCTTCCGATTCCTCTCCTGAAGGCATCCAACAGTGTCGGATTGTAGCTGGATTTGCTGGGATTACGCTATTATACACATTATTAGCGAACTTTTTTTTGTGACCCTGCTATTTGTCGACGGCGCGCTTCTTGTAACGATAAAACTTAGCTGTCCGACTTGGCCGACGAAGGCTGAGAGAATTCAGTGAACCGCGAAAAACGCCAAGGAAGTTTCCTCCCACCAAGGTCATTCGAAACAATTAAGTTTACGAGGCAAATGATTGTCGCTCATGAATATAACGAAAATGTAGCAGCATGAAATGGGTTTGAATGTCATTGTAATCCTACACAATTTCATGCAGCTTCCGGTAAGAACCAGACGAATACATTAGTTCCACATTTTCATTTTTTTCCGGTTCCGTTTTGTTTCCAGATTGATTATGAGTACCATGTCTTTGTAGCGAGGCACGGTAAAGGCTGGGTATGATGTGCAATTCAGATCCCATTGTGATCCACTAGCCTCTGCTCAGCAACTCCTATCCCTATCTCCTCGTGGTACCGGCCGGAAACTATGAGCAACCATAAGGAAGATCGGATAACCAACCCCGGTGGGAACTTTGGTCGTAGGCTGACAGGGAAGAAGGGGCTTGCTTACCTGAGCGTCTGTTCTCCAGGCGGAGCGGCTCACAATAGCGTCTGATCCCCATGTTAGGGGCGGCTGATCAACGTCCGAGTGCCAGGGAAGGACTCTAAGCTCAACTGTACATTATGGACCTCCGGAAAGTAGGGGGTTGGTGTCAGGCCCTACGAGCCAGCCGTAAAAACCATTGTAACGGAAAATCAACAACAGAATAATACGAACCGAGACCAACGGCAACCACTCCAGCGAACAAAAAGGACTTGCAATTGGAAACTCGGTACGTGGAACCAGTGATGGGAACACTTACTTGCAAAGAGTTACACTCACTTGCTATTTTCTCAGCTCAGGAGCATGCAATCAAGAAACAATGTATGGACGACTTTTGCCTTGGAATTTTGTCTAAAACTTTGGCGCATAAAGGAGGGGTCGCACACGAATCCCAAAGCCGTGACAGAGCTGTGAAAGCAACTCTCCACGAGGTGAGTGTAATTAATAATCACCTCGTGGAGAGTTGTCTTCGCAGCTCCCTTACGACTTAGGTATGCGTGTGCGACCCCTACTCTATTCGGCAAACTTTTAGACAAAATCACAAGAAAAAAGTCATCCATACACCGTTTTTTGATTGCACGCTTTTGAGCTGAGAAAACTGCAAGTGAGTGTAACTCTTTGCAAGTGAGTATTCCCATCCTTGCGTGGAACTGCCGGTCTCTTAACTTCATTGGGAGCACCCGCATACTCGCCGATCTACTGAAGGACCGTGGGTTCGGCATCGTAGCGCTGCTGGAGATGTGTTGGACAGGATCCATGGTGCGAGCGTTTAGAGGTAACCATACCATCTACCAGAGCTGCGACAACACACGCGAGCTGGGAACAGCTTTCATCGAGATGGGTGATATGCAGAGGCGCGTGATCGGTTGGTGGCCGATCGACGAAAGAATGTCCAGGTTTAGGATCAAGAGCCGATTCTTCAACTTCAGCATAATAAACGTGCACAGCCCACACTCCGGAAGTACTGATGATGTCAAGGACGCATTTTACCCGCAGCTCGAACGCGAGGTGATTAAAACGATCAGGTAATCCAGAAGGATGAATTCAGACCGACGATTGGTAAGTTCAACGCCCATCAGCAGACGAACGAAAACGGCCTACGACTCATTGATTCCACCTTCAAAAATCTGGCCATACGTAGCACATTTTTTCCAACACAGCCTCCCTTATCGTTACACCTGGAGATCACCACAGCAGACGGAATCTCAAATCGACCACGTTCTGATCGACGGACGGCACTTCTCCGACATTATCGACGTCAGGACCTATCGTGGCGCCAACATCGACTCCGACCACTATCTCGTGTTGGTCAAACTGCGCCCAAAACACTCCGTCATCAACAATGTACGGTACCGGCGACCACCACGGTACAACCTAGAGCGACTAAAACAACCGGATGTCGCCTCAGCATACGCGCAGAATCTCAAGGCCGCGTTGCCAGACGACTGCGAGCTCGATGAGGCCCCTCTAGAGGACTGCTGGAGTACAGTGAAAGCAGCCATTAAGGACGCAGCCGAGAGCACCATCGGGTACGTGGAACGAAATCGAGGGCCTGTCCATAATCTACGTAGACTCTTAGGGGGGGACGAGGGGTCTGGACAAAGTCTACGCTCCATACAAATTTCAAAAATTTTGTATGAACAAAAGTCTACGAGGGGGGAGGGTGGGTATGAGATGGCCGAAAAAAAGTATACGTAGTTTATGGACAGCGCCCGACGAAATGAATGGTTAGACGAAGAGTGCAGAACGGTTTTGGAGGAGAAGAACGCAGCGGTAATGCTGCAGCAAATGACCCGACAGAACGTGGAACGTTACAAACAGAAGCGGAAATAGCAGAACCGTCTCTTTCGGGAGAAAAAGCGCCGCCTGGAAGAAGCGGAGTGCGAATAAATCGAACTGCTGTGCCGGTCCCAAGAAACACGGAAGTTTTATCAGAAGCTCAACGCAACGGGGGCCTCTTGACGGACGGACGTGAGGTGATCGAAAGGTGGAAGCAACACTTCGATCAGCACCTGGATGGCGTGGAGAACGTAGGCAACGGAGGAAACGACGACGCCAGTGCAGCGGAGGACGGAAATGAACCAACTCTCACGCTGAGGGCAGTTAAGGATGCCATTCACCAGCTCAAAACCAACAAAGCAGCTGATAAAGATGGTATCGCAGCTGAACTCATCAAGATGGGTTAAGAAAAGTTAACCACCTGTCTGCACGATTCTACCCCATTACCCCGAATGCCACTACCCCGAACGCCATTACCCCGAACGCCATTACCCCGAAAGCCATTACCCCGAATAGGCCATTACCCCGAAAGCCATTACCCCGAATGGGTCATTACCCCGAATGCCACTACCCCGAATAGGCCACTACCCCGAGCGCCATTACCCCGAAAGCATATTTATAAATGGGTTGTTCTGATGATGGTTTATATATGATGATTAACCTGGGCTTGTTAGGGGAATATCTGTAAATAAAAGAAAATCGGGTTAAGTACGGTTCCTTTGAATTCCACTAAGAATTTGCATCCTTTGACAGATACGTATTTCGACCTCAACTGTAAGGTCGTCTTCAGTGTCTTGTACAAGTCACTGAAGACGACCTTACAGTTGAGGTCGAAATACGTATCTGTCAAAGGATGCAAATTCTTAGTGGAATTCAAAGGAACCGTACTTAACCCGATTTTCTTTTATTTGGTTTATATATATTTTTCGTAAAGGATATTGAAAGAGAAGCCATTGATGAAAGAAGAAATAATTCAATAACGTTACTGACAGCTTCAATACCAGAAGATGCTGTTTGAATGAATAACCTTAAAACAACGTAAGGGAGTTATGCGTACTCTAGTGGGCTCCACCCCACTACCCCGAACGCCATTACCCCGAACGCCACTACCCCGAAAGCCATTACCCCGAATAGGCCACTACCCCGAAAGCCATTACCCCGAATGCCATTACCCCGAATAGGCCATTACCCCGAAAGCCACTACCCCGAATGGGTCATTACCCCGAAAGCCACAACCCCGAATGGGCCATTACCCCCAATCATCCAGGAGATCACCAAAAAAGTAATGGCCGATTAGAAGTTGATGGTTATAAGTTAGAAAACGGTAATCAGTAACTAGTGTATGAATACTCATCTCCACCCTTCCATATAGTGGACAAACTGAACTTATTCAAATGTTTGCCTTCTTTAAAAAAAATAGGCTGTTCTTTTGAGTTTGCAGTGTCCAACCGTGTACTGTTGCAGAGTTGTTTGGCAGCCCGTTAACTTATCTATAGACATTTTCCCTTCTTTTAATCAGAGGCTGTTCTTTCGTTTTTGAGTTTTATATAGTTTATTTACAGACAAACTATTAACTCCATAGTGGATTTATTAACTCCATAGTGGATTTGTTTCTATTATTAAGGCGGTTCTTTCAAATTAAGTTTTTGAAAATTAACTGGCGGCCAAATTGGTCCGATATTTTGCTCTTCAGTCAATCTATAACACAGCGTAACAAAAATTAACTTTTGGTCTGTCTCAAGAGCAAACTTATGTGTCTGTCCGCTGAATCCGAATCCGGGCTCAGATTTGCTCTAACACGTCACAATTTTGAGCTATACCTCAATTTATAGGGCAAAATATGCGATTTTCGGCTTTTTTGATTGCAAATTATTAAGCATAGAAATATTTTTTTTAATCAATCAAAAGGTTAATTGGTCAATTAACATCTAAATTAATGACTCATGCAAAATATTTCGTTTTACCAAATCGAATTTCATAGTTTTAAGCATTTATGTTAGGTACGATATTTCCCATACAAGCCACCCTCCAAAAGTTGCATGCAAGTTTTCATACTAACATAAAATGCTTAAATCTATCAAATTTGATTAGGTAAAACGAAATATTTTGCATGAGTCGTTAATTTAGATGTTAATTGACTAATTAACCTTTTGATTGCTTAAAAAAAATATTTCCATGCTTAATGGCTTGCAGTCAAAAAAGCCCAAAATCGCATATTTTGCCCTATAAATTGAGGTATAGCTCAAAATTGTGACGTATTAGAGCAAATCTGAGCCCGGATTCGGATTCAGCGGCCCAAAAGACTTCGGAGACACATAAGTTTGCTCTTGAGACAAAAAAATGTTGCGCTGTGTAATTTATTCGGCGTCAATGTTCATGGCTATGCTGGAGTGTAGCGGTTCAGTTGGCATATAAACTCATTATCTTGATTGAGTCTATCAGTATGCATTGGCTGTGGCCCTACTACGATGAATTGGTTCTTTACTATTTTCCAAAATGCCTCATTTTTTCGAAAAATTTATTTCAAAGAAATCCTGAGATTATTATATTAATTAATTTTAGTACATTTAAACATGATCTGATATTTTGTTTCTTATTTTAATAGATTGTATCAGTTGATGATCAGTTTCCAAAACGTCAAGCCCAAAAATTGTTTTCAAATGTTTTCAAGATTTTAGTACTTGCAGTACTTGCAAAGCAAAGCCAGCATCGTTGGACCAAATGGATTATTTTTGACTGGCGCGATTAAACTGTAACTTTTCTTTTCGTCAAAGGCTGTTTTTCAGTTTACAGGCAGTTGAACTGCTTACTGTATATGAGATTTGGCCTTCTTCAATTTATAGGTAGTTCTTTCTAGTTACATTGTTACCGGGTTGGTTGATGACTAATCTATCAATTCTAGCTGGTGGTTTTCCTTCTTTGAAAATTGAGTTTTTGAATTTTGTAAAATGTATTGATTTTTTTATTATATACGAAAGAGCACCTTTTTCTGAGCCGCTAACATTTTTTTCAGATTTTTAGAACTTTATTTTGGCACATAAAATCAATTTCAAACAGATTTTTTGAAATCACCTTTTGACAGCAGGGCCTAGTACAAAATGCGACAAGGGGTGATTCAACAAATCGCTCCCATACAAACTTCAAATCGATTTTTAACCTTTATATGGCCGACAGGGTATCCGGGTACCCAGCGCCCATTTAAAAAGCACAGTGTAGAAAAAAATAAAAATTTTGTCGGACACATAACGGTTAAATAGGTTCCCGGGCACCGAAAATCATGAAAATTTGGATGTCGGCTCAGTTTGGAATGCAGATTCAGATTTTGTAATTATCTCAACACCGTTTAAGAAGCCAATTCGACTATTCTTTCGACCTATATTGTTACAGCGTTGTTCGGTAGCCTGGTGGTTTATTGGTCCTTGCAGGTTTCTGTATAGAAGCCGTGCATAAACTAGGTAAAGTTTCAGAGGAAGGGGGTCTATCCATAGTCTACGCTTCATACAATTTTCCAAATTTTTGTATGGACAAAATTTTATGACGGGGAGGAGAAGAGGTCTGAGGTTACCGAAATTTAGTCTACGTGGTTTATGAATGGACCCATAGGACATTTGCTCTTCTTTAATTTATAGGCTGTTCTTTTTAGTCATAACCTTGCAGACCTTGTGGGCGACCAACCTATTAACCACATTTTTCCTCTTGTTAAGAATGTGTTGCTTTTTTTAAGTTATATTGTTACAGAGTTTAATTATCAAACTGTCTATTCCTCCTTAAGAGATTTTCCCTTCTTCTAGGTATAGGCTGTTCTTTCGAGGCCAATTTTTCGATTTATTTTGATCTAGCCTTATGATCATTTGGCGTAGTGATAGTTTGTCCAAATGTCTTTACTGCCTTATGAGCCAGTATTGATAACCAGTATTTGACGGACCTTTGCTGACAGTGTTTTCTCATGCAAGATCAGCTCTAACACGCATTCACTTGCGTGTGCAGCTTTTTCTTTTTTCTCGTATATTCTCTTTGATATACTCAAGAAAGAGCGAGACAGAAGAGGCAAAATGCCCCCTCTTTTATCTGTTTCTTTCTTGTGTTTGTTCACGAGAGTGAGTGAGAAAAAAAAACAAAAGTTGATTGATTTATCTTTATTATAGAGACTTTCAGCCCAAAGAAAAGTTGCGCACACTAGAGTACGCATAACTCCCTTACGTTGTTTTAAGGTTATTCATTCAAACAGCATCTTCTGGTATTGAAGCTGTCAGTAACGTTATTGAATTATTTCTTCTTTCATCAATGGCTTCTCTTTCAATATCCTTTACGAAAAATATATATAAACCATCATCAGAACAACCCATTTATAAATATTCTTTCGGGGTAATGGCGCTCGGGGTAGTGGCATTCGGGGTAATGACCCATTCGGGGTAATGGCTTTCGGGGTAATGACCTATTCGGGGTAATGGCTTTCGGGGTAATGGCGTTCGGGGTAGTGGCATTCGGGGTAATGGGGTAGAATCGCAGACGGCTCCACCCCACTACCCCGAACGCCATTACCCCGAACGCCACTACCCCGAAAGCCATTACCCCGAATAGGCCACTACCCCGAAAGCCATTACCCCGAATGCCATTACCCCGAATAGGCCATTACCCCGAAAGCCACTACCCCGAATGGGTCATTACCCCGAAAGCCACAACCCCGAATGGGCCATTACCCCCAATCATCCAGGAGATCACCAAAAAAGTAATGGCCGATTAGAAGTTGATGGTTATAAGTTAGAAAACGGTAATCAGTAACTAGTGTATGAATACTCATCTCCACCCTTCCATATAGTGGACAAACTGAACTTATTCAAATGTTTGCCTTCTTTAAAAAAATAGGCTGTTCTTTTGAGTTTGCAGTGTCCAACCGTGTACTGTTGCAGAGTTGTTTGGCAGCCCGTTAACTTATCTATAGACATTTTCCCTTCTTTTAATCAGAGGCTGTTCTTTCGTTTTTGAGTTTTATATAGTTTATTTACAGACAAACTATTAACTCCATAGTGGATTTATTAACTCCATAGTGGATTTGTTTCTATTATTAAGGCGGTTCTTTCAAATTAAGTTTTTGAAAATTAACTGGCGGCCAAATTGGTCCGATATTTTGCTCTTCAGTCAATCTATAACACAGCGTAACAAAAATTAACTTTTGGTCTGTCTCAAGAGCAAACTTATGTGTCTGTCCGCTGAATCCGAATCCGGGCTCAGATTTGCTCTAACACGTCACAATTTTGAGCTATACCTCAATTTATAGGGCAAAATATGCGATTTTCGGCTTTTTTGATTGCAAATTATTAAGCATAGAAATATTTTTTTTAATCAATCAAAAGGTTAATTGGTCAATTAACATCTAAATTAATGACTCATGCAAAATATTTCGTTTTACCAAATCGAATTTCATAGTTTTAAGCATTTATGTTAGGTACGATATTTCCCATACAAGCCACCCTCCAAAAGTTGCATGCAAGTTTTCATACTAACATAAAATGCTTAAATCTATCAAATTTGATTAGGTAAAACGAAATATTTTGCATGAGTCGTTAATTTAGATGTTAATTGACTAATTAACCTTTTGATTGCTTAAAAAAAATATTTCCATGCTTAATGGCTTGCAGTCAAAAAAGCCCAAAATCGCATATTTTGCCCTATAAATTGAGGTATAGCTCAAAATTGTGACGTATTAGAGCAAATCTGAGCCCGGATTCGGATTCAGCGGCCCAAAAGACTTCGGAGACACATAAGTTTGCTCTTGAGACAAAAAAATGTTGCGCTGTGTAATTTATTCGGCGTCAATGTTCATGGCTATGCTGGAGTGTAGCGGTTCAGTTGGCATATAAACTCATTATCTTGATTGAGTCTATCAGTATGCATTGGCTGTGGCCCTACTACGATGAATTGGTTCTTTACTATTTTCCAAAATGCCTCATTTTTTCGAAAAATTTATTTCAAAGAAATCCTGAGATTATTATATTAATTAATTTTAGTACATTTAAACATGATCTGATATTTTGTTTCTTATTTTAATAGATTGTATCAGTTGATGATCAGTTTCCAAAACGTCAAGCCCAAAAATTGTTTTCAAATGTTTTCAAGATTTTAGTACTTGCAGTACTTGCAAAGCAAAGCCAGCATCGTTGGACCAAATGGATTATTTTTGACTGGCGCGATTAAACTGTAACTTTTCTTTTCGTCAAAGGCTGTTTTTCAGTTTACAGGCAGTTGAACTGCTTACTGTATATGAGATTTGGCCTTCTTCAATTTATAGGTAGTTCTTTCTAGTTACATTGTTACCGGGTTGGTTGACGACTAATCTATCAATTCTAGCTGGTGGTTTTCCTTCTTTGAAAATTGAGTTTTTGAATTTTGTAAAATGTATTGATTTTTTTATTATATACGAAAGAGCACCTTTTTCTGAGCCGCTAACATTTTTTTCAGATTTTTAGAACTTTATTTTGGCACATAAAATCAATTTCAAACAGATTTTTTGAAATCACCTTTTGACAGCTGGGCCTAGTACAAAATGCGACAAGGGGTGATTCAACAAATCGCTCCCATACAAACTTCAAATCGATTTTTAACCTTTATATGGCCGACAGGGTATCCGGGTACCCAGCGCCCATTTAAAAAGCACAGTGTAGAAAAAAACAAAAATTTTGTCGGACACATAACGGTTAAATAGGTTCCCGGGCACCGAAAATCATGAAAATTTGGATGT
Source organism: Aedes albopictus (assembly GCF_035046485.1). Lineage (NCBI taxonomy): Eukaryota > Metazoa > Arthropoda > Insecta > Diptera > Culicidae > Aedes > Aedes albopictus. Next base: position 199,367,053 of record NC_085137.1, on the reverse strand, counting down.
CGACTCAGTTTGGAATGCAGATTCAGATTTTGCAATTATCTCAACACCGTTTAAGAAGCCAATTCGACTATTCTTTCGACCTATATTGTTACAGCGTTGTTCGGTAGCCTGGTGGTTTATTGGTCCTTGCAGGTTTCTGTATAGAAGCCGTGCATAAACTAGGTAAAGTTTCAGAGGAAGGGGGTCTATCCATAGTCTACGCTTCATACAATTTTCCAAATTTTTGTATGGACAAAATTTTATGACGGGGAGGAGAAGAGGTCTGAGGTTACCGAAATTTGGTCTACGTGGTTTATGAATGGACCCATAGGACATTTGCTCTTCTTTAATTTATAGGCTGTTCTTTTTAGTCATAACCTTGCAGACCTTGTGGGCGACCAACCTATTAACCACATTTTTCCTCTTGTTAAGAATGTGTTGCTTTTTTTAAGTTATATTGTTACAGAGTTTAATTATCAAACTGTCTATTCCTCCTTAAGAGATTTTCCCTTCTTCTAGGTATAGGCTGTTCTTTCGAGGCCAATTTTTCGATTTATTTTGATCTAGCCTTATGATCATTTGGCGTAGTGATAGTTTGTCCAAATGTCTTTACTGCCTTATGAGCCAGTATTGATAACCAGTATTTGACGGACCTTTGCTGACAGTGTTTTCTCATGCAAGATCAGCTCTAACACGCATTCACTTGCGTGTGCAGCTTTTTCTTTTTTCTCGTATATTCTCTTTGATATACTCAAGAAAGAGCGAGACAGAAGAGGCAAAATGCCCCCTCTTTTATCTGTTTCTTTCTTGTGTTTGTTCACGAGAGTGAGTGAGAAAAAAAAACAAAAGTTGATTGATTTATCTTTATTATAGAGACTTTCAGCCCAAAGAAAAGTTGCGCACACTAGAGTACGCATAACTCCCTTACGTTGTTTTAAGGTTATTCATTCAAACAGCATCTTCTGGTATTGAAGCTGTCAGTAACGTTATTGAATTATTTCTTCTTTCATCAATGGCTTCTCTTTCAATATCCTTTACGAAAAATATATATAAACCATCATCAGAACAACCCATTTATAAATATTCTTTCGGGGTAATGGCGCTCGGGGTAGTGGCATTCGGGGTAATGACCCATTCGGGGTAATGGCTTTCGGGGTAATGACCTATTCGGGGTAATGGCTTTCGGGGTAATGGCGTTCGGGGTAATGGCGTTCGGGGTAGTGGCATTCGGGGTAATGGGGTAGAATCCTAGTGGGCTCCACCCCACTACCCCGAACGCCATTACCCCGAACGCCACTACCCCGAAAGCCATTACCCCGAATAGGCCACTACCCCGAAAGCCATTACCCCGAATGCCATTACCCCGAATAGGCCATTACCCCGAAAGCCACTACCCCGAATGGGTCATTACCCCCAATCATCCAGGAGATCACCAAAAAAGTAATGGCCGATTAGAAGTTGATGGTTATAAGTTAGAAAACGGTAATCAGTAACTAGTGTATGAATACTCATCTCCACCCTTCCATATAGTGGACAAACTGAACTTATTCAAATGTTTGCCTTCTTTAAAAAAAATAGGCTGTTCTTTTGAGTTTGCAGTGTCCAACCGTGTACTGTTGCAGAGTTGTTTGGCAGCCCGTTAACTTATCTATAGACATTTTCCCTTCTTTTAATCAGAGGCTGTTCTTTCGTTTTTGAGTTTTATATAGTTTATTTACAGACAAACTATTAACTCCATAGTGGATTTATTAACTCCATAGTGGATTTGTTTCTATTATTAAGGCGGTTCTTTCAAATTAAGTTTTTGAAAATTAACTGGCGGCCAAATTGGTCCGATATTTTGCTCTTCAGTCAATCTATAACACAGCGTAACAAAAATTAACTTTTGGTCTGTCTCAAGAGCAAACTTATGTGTCTGTCCGCTGAATCCGAATCCGGGCTCAGATTTGCTCTAACACGTCACAATTTTGAGCTATACCTCAATTTATAGGGCAAAATATGCGATTTTCGGCTTTTTTGATTGCAAATTATTAAGCATAGAAATATTTTTTTTAATCAATCAAAAGGTTAATTGGTCAATTAACATCTAAATTAATGACTCATGCAAAATATTTCGTTTTACCAAATCGAATTTCATAGTTTTAAGCATTTATGTTAGGTACGATATTTCCCATACAAGCCACCCTCCAAAAGTTGCATGCAAGTTTTCATACTAACATAAAATGCTTAAATCTATCAAATTTGATTAGGTAAAACGAAATATTTTGCATGAGTCGTTAATTTAGATGTTAATTGACTAATTAACCTTTTGATTGCTTAAAAAAAATATTTCCATGCTTAATGGCTTGCAGTCAAAAAAGCCCAAAATCGCATATTTTGCCCTATAAATTGAGGTATAGCTCAAAATTGTGACGTATTAGAGCAAATCTGAGCCCGGATTCGGATTCAGCGGCCCAAAAGACTTCGGAGACACATAAGTTTGCTCTTGAGACAAAAAAATGTTGCGCTGTGTAATTTATTCGGCGTCAATGTTCATGGCTATGCTGGAGTGTAGCGGTTCAGTTGGCATATAAACTCATTATCTTGATTGAGTCTATCAGTATGCATTGGCTGTGGCCCTACTACGATGAATTGGTTCTTTACTATTTTCCAAAATGCCTCATTTTTTCGAAAAATTTATTTCAAAGAAATCCTGAGATTATTATATTAATTAATTTTAGTACATTTAAACATGATCTGATATTTTGTTTCTTATTTTAATAGATTGTATCAGTTGATGATCAGTTTCCAAAACGTCAAGCCCAAAAATTGTTTTCAAATGTTTTCAAGATTTTAGTACTTGCAGTACTTGCAAAGCAAAGCCAGCATCGTTGGACCAAATGGATTATTTTTGACTGGCGCGATTAAACTGTAACTTTTCTTTTCGTCAAAGGCTGTTTTTCAGTTTACAGGCAGTTGAACTGCTTACTGTATATGAGATTTGGCCTTCTTCAATTTATAGGTAGTTCTTTCTAGTTACATTGTTACCGGGTTGGTTGATGACTAATCTATCAATTCTAGCTGGTGGTTTTCCTTCTTTGAAAATTGAGTTTTTGAATTTTGTAAAATGTATTGATTTTTTTATTATATACGAAAGAGCACCTTTTTCTGAGCCGCTAACATTTTTTTCAGATTTTTAGAACTTTATTTTGGCACATAAAATCAATTTCAAACAGATTTTTTGAAATCACCTTTTGACAGCAGGGCCTAGTACAAAATGCGACAAGGGGTGATTCAACAAATCGCTCCCATACAAACTTCAAATCGATTTTTAACCTTTATATGGCCGACAGGGTATCCGGGTACCCAGCGCCCATTTAAAAAGCACAGTGTAGAAAAAAATAAAAATTTTGTCGGACACATAACGGTTAAATAGGTTCCCGGGCACCGAAAATCATGAAAATTTGGATGTCGGCTCAGTTTGGAATGCAGATTCAGATTTTGTAATTATCTCAACACCGTTTAAGAAGCCAATTCGACTATTCTTTCGACCTATATTGTTACAGCGTTGTTCGGTAGCCTGGTGGTTTATTGGTCCTTGCAGGTTTCTGTATAGAAGCCGTGCATAAACTAGGTAAAGTTTCAGAGGAAGGGGGTCTATCCATAGTCTACGCTTCATACAATTTTCCAAATTTTTGTATGGACAAAATTTTATGACGGGGAGGAGAAGAGGTCTGAGGTTACCGAAATTTAGTCTACGTGGTTTATGAATGGACCCATAGGACATTTGCTCTTCTTTAATTTATAGGCTGTTCTTTTTAGTCATAACCTTGCAGACCTTGTGGGCGACCAACCTATTAACCACATTTTTCCTCTTGTTAAGAATGTGTTGCTTTTTTTAAGTTATATTGTTACAGAGTTTAATTATCAAACTGTCTATTCCTCCTTAAGAGATTTTCCCTTCTTCTAGGTATAGGCTGTTCTTTCGAGGCCAATTTTTCGATTTATTTTGATCTAGCCTTATGATCATTTGGCGTAGTGATAGTTTGTCCAAATGTCTTTACTGCCTTATGAGCCAGTATTGATAACCAGTATTTGACGGACCTTTGCTGACAGTGTTTTCTCATGCAAGATCAGCTCTAACACGCATTCACTTGCGTGCGCAGCTTTTTCTTTTTTCTCGTATATTCTCTTTGATATACTCAAGAAAGAGCGAGACAGAAGAGGCAAAATGCCCCCTCTTTTATCTGTTTCTTTCTTGTGTTTGTTCACGAGAGTGAGTGAGAAAAAAAAACAAAAGTTGATTGATTTATCTTTATTATAGAGACTTTCAGCCCAAAGAAAAGTTGCGCACACTAGAGTGATTCTACCCCATTACCCCGAATGCCACTACCCCGAACGCCATTACCCCGAACGCCATTACCCCGAAAGCCATTACCCCGAATAGGTCATTACCCCGAAAGCCATTACCCCGAATGGGTCATTACCCCGAATGCCACTACCCCGAGCGCCATTACCCCGAAAGAATATTTATAAATGGGTTGTTCTGATGATGGTTTATATATATTTTTCGTAAAGGATATTGAAAGAGAAGCCATTGATGAAAGAAGAAATAATTCAATAACGTTACTGACAGCTTCAATACCAGAAGATGCTGTTTGAATGAATAACCTTAAAACAACGTAAGGGAGTTATGCGTACTCTAGTGTGCGCAACTTTTCTTTGGGCTGAAAGTCTCTATAATAAAGATAAATCAATCAACTTTTGTTTTTTTTTCTCACTCACTCTCGTGAACAAACACAAGAAAGAAACAGATAAAAGAGGGGGCATTTTGCCTCTTCTGTCTCGCTCTTTCTTGAGTATATCAAAGAGAATATACGAGAAAAAAGAAAAAGCTGCACACGCAAGTGAATGCGTGTTAGAGCTGATCTTGCATGAGAAAACACTGTCAGCAAAGGTCCGTCAAATACTGGTTATCAATACTGGCTCATAAGGCAGTAAAGACATTTGGACAAACTATCACTACGCCAAATGATCATAAGGCTAGATCAAAATAAATCGAAAAATTGGCCTCGAAAGAACAGCCTATACCTAGAAGAAGGGAAAATCTCTTAAGGAGGAATAGACAGTTTGATAATTAAACTCTGTAACAATATAACTTAAAAAAAGCAACACATTCTTAACAAGAGGAAAAATGTGGTTAATAGGTTGGTCGCCCACAAGGTCTGCAAGGTTATGACTAAAAAGAACAGCCTATAAATTAAAGAAGAGCAAATGTCCTATGGGTCCATTCATAAACCACGTAGACCAAATTTCGGTAACCTCAGACCTCTTCTCCTCCCCGTCATAAAATTTTGTCCATACAAAAATTTGGAAAATTGTATGAAGCGTAGACTATGGATAGACCCCCTTCCTCTGAAACTTTACCTAGTTTATGCACGGCTTCTATACAGAAACCTGCAAGGACCAATAAACCACCAGGCTACCGAACAACGCTGTAACAATATAGGTCGAAAGAATAGTCGAATTGGCTTCTTAAACGGTGTTGAGATAATTGCAAAATCTGAATCTGCATTCCAAACTGAGTCGACATCCAAATTTTCATGATTTTCGGTGCCCGGGAACCTATTTAACCGTTATGTGTCCGACAAAATTTTTGTTTTTTTCTACACTGTGCTTTTTAAATGGGCGCTGGGTACCCGGATACCCTGTCGGCCATATAAAGGTTAAAAATCGATTTGAAGTTTGTATGGGAGCGATTTGTTGAATCACCCCTTGTCGCATTTTGTACTAGGCCCAGCTGTCAAAAGGTGATTTCAAAAAATCTGTTTGAAATTGATTTTATGTGCCAAAATAAAGTTCTAAAAATCTGAAAAAAATGTTAGCGGCTCAGAAAAAGGTGCTCTTTCGTATATAATAAAAAAATCAATACATTTTACAAAATTCAAAAACTCAATTTTCAAAGAAGGAAAACCACCAGCTAGAATTGATAGATTAGTCGTCAACCAACCCGGTAACAATGTAACTAGAAAGAACTACCTATAAATTGAAGAAGGCCAAATCTCATATACAGTAAGCAGTTCAACTGCCTGTAAACTGAAAAACAGCCTTTGACGAAAAGAAAAGTTACAGTTTAATCGCGCCAGTCAAAAATAATCCATTTGGTCCAACGATGCTGGCTTTGCTTTGCAAGTACTGCAAGTACTAAAATCTTGAAAACATTTGAAAACAATTTTTGGGCTTGACGTTTTGGAAACTGATCATCAACTGATACAATCTATTAAAATAAGAAACAAAATATCAGATCATGTTTAAATGTACTAAAATTAATTAATATAATAATCTCAGGATTTCTTTGAAATAAATTTTTCGAAAAAATGAGGCATTTTGGAAAATAGTAAAGAACCAATTCATCGTAGTAGGGCCACAGCCAATGCATACTGATAGACTCAATCAAGATAATGAGTTTATATGCCAACTGAACCGCTACACTCCAGCATAGCCATGAACATTGACGCCGAATAAATTACACAGCGCAACATTTTTTTGTCTCAAGAGCAAACTTATGTGTCTCCGAAGTCTTTTGGGCCGCTGAATCCGAATCCGGGCTCAGATTTGCTCTAATACGTCACAATTTTGAGCTATACCTCAATTTATAGGGCAAAATATGCGATTTTGGGCTTTTTTGACTGCAAGCCATTAAGCATGGAAATATTTTTTTTAAGCAATCAAAAGGTTAATTAGTCAATTAACATCTAAATTAACGACTCATGCAAAATATTTCGTTTTACCTAATCAAATTTGATAGATTTAAGCATTTTATGTTAGTATGAAAACTTGCATGCAACTTTTGGAGGGTGGCTTGTATGGGAAATATCGTACCTAACATAAATGCTTAAAACTATGAAATTCGATTTGGTAAAACGAAATATTTTGCATGAGTCATTAATTTAGATGTTAATTGACCAATTAACCTTTTGATTGATTAAAAAAAATATTTCTATGCTTAATAATTTGCAATCAAAAAAGCCGAAAATCGCATATTTTGCCCTATAAATTGAGGTATAGCTCAAAATTGTGACGTGTTAGAGCAAATCTGAGCCCGGATTCGGATTCAGCGGACAGACACATAAGTTTGCTCTTGAGACAGACCAAAAGTTAATTTTTGTTACGCTGTGTTATAGATTGACTGAAGAGCAAAATATCGGACCAATTTGGCCGCCAGTTAATTTTCAAAAACTTAATTTGAAAGAACCGCCTTAATAATAGAAACAAATCCACTATGGAGTTAATAAATCCACTATGGAGTTAATAGTTTGTCTGTAAATAAACTATATAAAACTCAAAAACGAAAGAACAGCCTCTGATTAAAAGAAGGGAAAATGTCTATAGATAAGTTAACGGGCTGCCAAACAACTCTGCAACAGTACACGGTTGGACACTGCAAACTCAAAAGAACAGCCTATTTTTTTAAAGAAGGCAAACATTTGAATAAGTTCAGTTTGTCCACTATATGGAAGGGTGGAGATGAGTATTCATACACTAGTTACTGATTACCGTTTTCTAACTTATAACCATCAACTTCTAATCGGCCATTACTTTTTTGGTGATCTCCTGGATGATTGGGGGTAATGGCCCATTCGGGGTTGTGGCTTTCGGGGTAATGACCCATTCGGGGTAGTGGCTTTCGGGGTAATGGCCTATTCGGGGTAATGGCATTCGGGGTAATGGCTTTCGGGGTAGTGGCCTATTCGGGGTAATGGCTTTCGGGGTAGTGGCGTTCGGGGTAATGGCGTTCGGGGTAGTGGGGTGGAGCCGTCTGCACAGGTTGATAGTCAGGATCTGGGAAACCGAACAGCTACCGAAGGAGTGGAAGGAAGGGGTAATCTGCCCCATTCACAAGAAAGGCGACCATTTGCAATGTGAGAACTTCAGGGAGATTACTATTTTGAATGCTGCCTATAAAGTACTATCCCAGATCGTCTTCCGTCGTCTGTCACCTAAAACAAATGAGTTCGTGGGAAGTTATCAAGCCGGCTTCATCGACGGCCGGTCGACAACGGACCAGATCTTCACCGTACGGCAAATCCTCCAGAAATGCCGTGAATACCAGGTGCAAACGCATCACCTGTTCATTGACTTCAAAGCGGCATACGACAGTATCGACCGCGCAGAGCTATGGAGAATCATGGACGAAAACGGCTTTCCTGGGAAGCTGACTAGACTGATTAAAGCAACGATGGACGGTGTGCAAAACTGCGTAAGGGTTCATTCGGATCTCGCCGGGGACTGCGACAAGGTGATGGACTCTCATGCTTACTCTTCAACATCGCTCTGGAAGGTGTGATGCGACGAGCCGGGCTCAACAGCCAGGGAACGATTTTCACAAAATCCGGTCAATTTGTGTGCTTTGCGGACGACATGGACATTATTGCCAGAACATTTGGAACGGTGGCAGAGCTGTACACTCGCCTGAAACGCGAAACAGCAAAGGTCGGACTGGTGGCGAATGCCTCAAAAACAAAGTTCATGCTGGTAGGCAGAACCGAACACGACTGGGTAGTAATGTTACGATAGGCGGGGATACTTTCGAGGTGGTGGAGGAATTCGTCTACCTCGGATCCTTACTGACGGCTGACAACAACGTGAGCCGTGAAATTTGGAGGCGCATCATCAGCGGAAGTCGGGCCTACTACGGGCTCCAGAAGAAACTGCGGTCGAAAAAGATTCACCCACGCACCAAATGCACCATGTACTAAACGCTAATGGACTTATCCACCGATGAACCGAATTCATCGCGGTCCGAGAATTTTGACACTAGTGCGGGGTCTGTTCCAATCAGAATCGTCCAATTCTGATTGGAAACGGCCCCGCTCTAGTGTTTAAATTCTCGGACCGCGATGAATTCGGTTCATCGGTGGATAAGTCCATAAGACCGGTGGTCCTCTACGGACACGACATGGACCATGCTCGAGGAGGACCTGCAAACACTCGGAGTTTTCGAGCGACGCGTGCTAAAGACGATCTTCGGCGGTGTGCAGGAGTACCGTGTGTGGCGGAGTAGGATGAACCAGGAGCTCGCTGCACTCTACGGCGAACCCAGTATCCAGAAGTTGGCCAAAGCCGAAAGTATACGGTGGGCAGGGCATGTGTTTGGACAACAACCCTGCAAAGCTGGTGTTTGCTACTGATCCGGTTGGCACAAGAAGGCGTGGAGCGCAGAGAGCACGTTTGGCGGACCAGGTGGAGCGTGACCTGGCGAGCATTTGGCGCGACCGAGGCTGGAGAGCGACAGCCACAAACCAAGTATTTTGGTGTACCATTGTTGATTATGTCTTGTCTTAAATGTGATGTAGAGCAAATGAATGTATGTATACATGTATGGCAAATATCAAACTCGAAAAAAGGCAAAGTCCTTTCCTCTAACTATAGCGTTCCAGTACAAAGAAGAATGAAAAGAAATTTCAAACCACATAAACATTAATCCTTCATTCACACGAAATTACCATTTCCGTGGCATTGATTGTTTTCTTTTCTACTTCTTTTTTTCTCAACCCCATTCCAGCGAAATGATCCCGCTAACCCTAAAAGCGGACAGTGAAGACTGGCCATTTCTGCTGCACGCCGAGTTCACCCCCAAGGGCCAAGCGATAGTCCTGGTGCACACGTACGACATCTACTACAAACCGTCGGCACGAGCCACCCAAACGTATCGGCTCACGAAAACCGCAATCCCGGGCATCATCTACAACGGCGTTCCGGATTGGCTTTATGAGGGTAATTACAAATGAACCGCCGGTGGCGATATGTGCTGCCAGTCAATGCATGTAGCGTGCATTCTCGGCAGAGAGGGTCATGGAAGCCGCAGGTTTAGCCATATTTTCAATGGCCGTTAAGACCGTGTGACCGACCACCGCACCGCTTCGGCCGCAACAGGATTCAATCTGGCACGTTCCGTTGCGGTAGGACGAACAGAGCCATAACTGCCGCAACGTGTTCTATAGAGTATGATATAGGGGGTTTCATTCATTGGCAAAAATGGCAGGCAAAGCTATCAGGACCCAAGCTCCTAAACCACACGTGTTGACCACGAAGTTGCTGATGGGGTATGAGGCCTTACTGTAATAAACTGTGCAGAAGTCATTTAAACTAATGACGAACATCTATAGAAGCTCATAGCATCAGCACACATTTTTCAAAAATATTCATGAAAATTTTAGTGAATAAAAAAAGAATGTGCTTCAGTAACACAAATGAAATCCCACACACCAGCGGAAGAAAATGTTAGTAACATATGAAATTATTGAAATTGCTTCTACTTTAAATAGAGATGATTAACGGCATTCTTTTGTTCAAAAAGCACGTGCCCCATCGTTCGGTGTAGTACTAGATTTGTAGTAATGAGCTGAATTTTAGTATGGTGAGAAGGTCAATTCTCCGTTTCTGCAATGAAATGGTGCAAAAAGCGTGGGTATTATGATTCCTTGCCTAATTTGATGCTGTTTGAGCAAAACTTTGGATAACTATGTTGTTTATGTTGCAAGAAATGGAGAAAACAACAACACTGTTGCCCAAAGTTTTGCTCAAACAACATCAAATTAGGCAAGGAATCATAATACCCACGCTTTTTGCACCATTTCATTGCAGAAACGGAGAATTGACCTTTTCACCATACTAAAATTCAGCTCATTACTACAACTCTAGTACTTCACCGATCTGTCCTATTGACCAAGACTAATCTCTTGTAACAATCTGTACAACATTTAAAAACAAGTATGCTGACCACGACATCAATTAATTAGGGCGTCACCATAACACAATGGCTTCCATGTTCTCACTCATCGCCAACAACAGCACACATTGTACTGAACATCTTAATTATTTTTCAATTAATTAACATTCTTCCTTCCCACCTTCCACTCTCGTTAATCCATCATCCTCCAACATCGGACGTGCAACGGTAATGTAATTCCTCCCCATATGGATCGCGTGCTGGTGCCGGTTGTGTTCCCTCCAATCCAAATCTCCCCCTTTTGCAGAGGAAATCCTACAAAGCAACAAGGCGATTTGGCTATCGAACGACGGCCACCTGATGCTGTACAGCACCTTCAACGATTCGCTGGTGCAGGAGCAACAGTTCTCCTGGTACGGTATGACCGACGGCGATATCAATCTCTATCCGGAGATCCGCTCGTTAAGGTAAGTTATGCTCCGACGTTGGTTTAAAACTTTTCCCTGATGGTCAAATCTTTGTCACAGACAACCATGTGTAAAAACGTAAAATATCATAAATCAGCTTAGCAAGAAACGTATCGTTGGATATTACTGTTGATCTTACAATGCTCGATGCTCCGTAATCTTCTTTAGGAAAATTATTCTTCGGAAAACATAAAGACTTTCAGTCTGATTATCTATGTCAAAACAACAAGGCATTCCAACAACGGTAGAACTTCTTAAGGCAGCTAGTAGTACGATGGTAAAACTTATTCGCAACACAATTAAACATACATGTAAGTTTTGGTTAGTTTCCTTTGGATAAACTTCGTCTGCATGAACTTGAATGGAACGAGCAGAATTGACGAACAACCGCCGGTATCGGACGTGATAGATTAGGTCACGCAAAATCTGTCCAGAGGCGAGTTGGTTCAACAAGTTTATCGGGCGTTATTGAATGCTCACTTTGGATAGTTTGTTCTATATGTTGGACAAGCCCTCTGGTAAGAAAGTTTGATAAGTAAGTACTGAATACCAAAGACATGTGAAGCAGTAAAGGAAACGCTAATTCAACTTGCAATTTACTTCCAATATGCATAATAGTTGAAAAGTGGTTATCAGTACGTTATCCTCTTCCTTCCAAAGTTGCTCAATATAAACAACACATTAAACTTACTCTCATTTATGTCAATGCGAAATATTAAAATGAATTGCACCGTCATACTTTCTCGTTGAGTATGAACCAATCAGAAATTAACTAAACGATAGAAGCTACTGATATCGAATAAACATAAATAGTCATTAAACCATAAGCCTTCTCACTCCAAAGTGCCATCCTAAAATAGGTCTGAGCTACAAACTGCACACACCAATATCCAACGGCTGTGATTTGTTGAGTGTGTAGTGAAATTTGCATGATTATGATTATACTCAGACCCAACTATGAATGCAGTTATGTCATCATGAATGGAATTGTATATTCAGCATGCTTCGCTTCATAACGATGTGATGCCAACCAAAAAATTGTTGTTCTATGTATTCAGCATTATACTACAGTGGAGCAGAAATTCTGAGATATGTATATAGGAAAACCACAGAGAACTACCGTTCATCTGCTTCGACTAATTTTGGTTTCAATTTTGCCGCATATGCAATTTGACACCAGGTTAAATAGATTCTATTTTTAGCTTTAAATACTCTCTCTTGTGTGGCATTCAAATAGAAAATACTCCGGACACTTATTCCGCACATTCTCGGTGTCAATTCACATTCAATAGTTTTTGCTGGCGCAGATATGCAGAACTGTAAATATTAGAGTAAAATACCTAGTAACCTTACAAGTTTTCGAAAGAAAACAAAGCGAGCATATGCGACATTTGTCCTCTATAGCTTATAAACTCTCTCAATTACAGGGGGTGGCCAAAATGTTTGGGATAGGCATCTTTTTTCTCCCACAAAAAATTCAACATGCTGTAACTTTTCATAGAGTGCATCAAAAATTTCCAAATTTTGACTGTTTGTCAGCCTATTCTATGTGTATCATTGGTACAAATTTCATTAATCTTTTGCGAAGTTAGAACCGTTCGCGTAAGATTTTTTAAACAACTTTTTTTTAACTATCATATCTCGGAAGCCAGTGAACCGAATTGAATGTAATTTGGAACGTTTATCAACAATATATTAATGCTTCACAAGTTTTCAAAGCATTGATACTTTTTGAACGTTGAAAAAAGTTATGACAAATTGACAAATTGACAAATTCTGGATCTTTCCCTAAAAACGCATTTTTTACATCATTGTCATTACATTTTAGTTTAGATATCCAAAGATTTTATACTTCTGTTCTCAAGATATCTATATTAAGATATATTAGAGCCTATTTGGATTAAAGGAAAAACACATTTAGTAATTTTCCTGCGGTATTGTAAATTTAACTTCTTTTCTTCTATATGGGAAAACATGTCATACCACTATAACTTTATTCATTGTGAGAAAATAATAAATTTTATGCAATTCAGTATCATAATTTCAATTTTATAATACTCATTTCAGTATCATAATGACCAACTTTTCTGTACCAGTTCATTATGCAACTGAAATGAGTTGCATAATGAAAAATAGTTGCATAATGTTCATTATGCAACTCATTTGAGTTGCATTATGAACATTATGCAACTCAAATGAGTTCTATAATGAAAAAAAATCATTGCATAAAATTTTGAATGGAACTCGTTGCAAAACTCGATTTTTCAGCACTCTTCGTATTTATCTAACTCGGCAAGCCTCGTTAGATAAATGTACGACTCGTGCTGAAAAAATCAACTTTTTGCAACTCGTTACATAAATAACTATTATAACAACGTATCAAGTACAAGGGCGTAGCCAGCTTTTCGGCCAGAGGGGGGCGAGCACCCTTAAACTGAAAACCACTTTGCAGTATCAAGGAGTTTAAATACTTCATCATTTAAAAAAAATAAAAGTGAAGTATGAAATATGGGTGATTAACAGGAATGGTTCAATGGAAGAATCATATATGATTATAATCCTGAGGAATTCCTCAAGATATTGCTTCAGGAATTTCTTAACAAATGCCATCATGAATTTGAATTTATCCAGCAGTTTCTCCAGAAATTTCTTTAATATTTTTCCAGGTTATTTTAATGTAGATATTCCAGAAGAAATCACCTTCGGAAAACTTGCAGTAATTCCGTTGGGAATACTTTCAGAAATTTCTTCAATAATTCTCCCAGAAGTTTTATTACGAATTTCACCATGCATTCTTTTGAGAATTTCCGAAGTAATTCTTTACAAATATTATTCTTAATTCCACCAGAAATCCGTTTGAGAAGCTCCAGAAAATACTTTAAGAAATTCTCCGGGAATTCTTTCAAAAATTCCAATCAATCTAAGATTCCTTTCCTTGAGGAATACCCTAAGAAATTTTTGGACAAATTTCTTCGAAAACTTCTTTAATGAATTCCTTCGGAATTACGGGAAAAAAATCTTTGAAAATGTCTAAAGGAATTCCTTCGGAAATTCCTGGAGGAATATCTTTGGAAGTTGCTAGAGGAATGCATTCAGAAATTTTTAAAGGAATCAATTAAAAATAATTTCTGGAATTTATTTCGAAAATCCATGAGGAATTCCCCCTGAAATTCCTTGACAAATTCTTCATAAATTTCATGAGGAATTCCTTCATTTCTAAAGCTCCTTGAGAAATTCCATAAGACATTCCTTCGAGAGTTCTTCTACGATTCCCTGTAGAAGATTCTTCGGAAATTCCTTGAGGAATTTCTTTGAAATAGATTTAGAATATTCCTTGAGGAACTCCTTCGGAGTTTTCTTCCGAAAATTCCTTGAGGAATGCCTTCAAAAATTCTTGGAGGAATTCATCCGGAAATTTCTGTGAGAATTCCTTCCCAAATTCCTGAAGCAATTCTTTCGAAAATATTGAAAAAAAAAATCACTAAAAGTCTCTTGAGATATCCCTTCTGAAATTCCATAAGGAATTTCTTTAAAAATCTTTCAAAACTTCCTTGAAAAAATATTTCGAAAATTCCTGAAGAAATGCTTTTTGTGATTTTTTATTTCCTAGAGGAACTCATTCGGAAATTCTTTGAAGAGTTCCTTTAAAAATGCCTTGATAAGGAAAATTCGGAAATTGTTGAAGGAGTTTGTTTGGAATTTTTTTTGACATATGTCTGAAATGTCTTATGGAATACCATCGGAAATTTCGTGAGAAATTGTTTGATAAGTTCGTTGAGGATTTTTTTTCGTTTTTTTTATAAATCTTAACGAAATTCCTCAAGGAATTCCAGCGAAAGATCCTTGAGAAATTTCTTCGGAAATTCCTCAAGAAATTCCTTCAAATATGTACTGCGAAACTCCTATGAAAACTTGAGAAACTTCTTCAAACATTCCTTCAGAAACACGTTTAGGGATTATGTGAGAAAATCCTAAGGAAATTTTTTGAGGACAACCGTCAACAATTTTTGGAGGAATTCATTCGGAAATTTTTGGAGGTATTTCAAAGCAAATCCATAAAAAATTTCTTTGGAAATTCCGGGAGGGATTTCTTTGAAAATTCGTAGAGGAATTCCTTCGGAAATTCAGGAGAAAATCCTTTGAAAATTCCAGGAGAAATTCCTTTGAAAATTCCTTGAGGAATTCCTACGGAAATTCCTGGACAAGCTCCTCCGGAAACTCATGGAGGAATTCTTCGGGAAAATCCTAGAGGAATTCCCTCGGAAATTCTTGGAGGAATTCCTTCGAGAATTCGTGAAGGCTTTTCTTCTAGAATTCCTGGAGAAATTTCTTCGAAAATTCCTGGAGTAATTCCTTCGGAAATACCTGGAGAAATTCCTTCCTGAAATTTCTGGAGGAATTCCTTCGGAAATTCATGGAGGAATTCCTTCAGAAAATCCTTGAGCGATTCCTTCGCAAAAGTCCTGGCGGAATTCCTTCTGAAATTTATGGAGGAACTCCTTCGGACATTCGTGAAGGAATTCTTGGAGAAATTCTTTCAAAAATTCCTGGTGGAATTCTTTCGGACATTCACGAGAGAATTCCTTCGGAAATTCCGGCAGGAACTCCTTTGAAAATTCCAGGTGAAATTCCTTTGAAAATCCCTGGAGGAATTCCACCGGAAATTACTGCAGGAATTCCCTAGGAAATTCCAGGAGGAAATCTTTCAGAAATTGCTGGAAGATTTCCTTCGGAAATTCCTGAAGGAATGCCTTCGAAAATTTATGAAGGAATTCCTTCGGAAATTTCAGGACGAATTTCTTCGCAAATTGCAGAAGGAATTTCTTTGAAAATTCGTGGAGGAATTTCTTCAGAAATTCGTGAATGAGTTCTTTCGGAAAATTTCTGGAGCAATTCCTTCGGAAATTCATGGAGGAACTCCTTCGGAAAATGCTTTAGGGTTTCCTTCGCAAAATTCCTGGAGGAATTCCTTCGGTATTTCCTGGAGGAATTCCTCCGGAAATTCCTCAAGGAATTTCTTCGGAAATTCGTGGAGGGATTCCGTCGGAAAATTTCTGGAGGAATTCCTTTGAAAATTCATGTAAGAATTCCTTCGAAAAATTCTTTAGAAATTCCTTCGCAAAATTCCTGGAGGAATTCATTCGGAAATTCATAGAGGAATTCCTTCGGACATTCATGGAGGAATTCCTTCGGAAATTCCAGGAGGACATCCTTTAAAAATTCCAAGAGGAATTCCTTTGAAAATTCCTAGAAGAATTTCTTCGGAAATTCGTAGACGAATCCCGTCGGAAAATTTCTGGAGGAATTCCTTCGGAAATTCATGGAGGGATTTCTTCGGACATTCATGAAGGAATTCCTTCGGAAATTTCAGGAGGAAATCCTTTGAAAATTCCAAGAGGAATTCCCTTGAAAATTCCTGGAAGAATTCCTTTGGAAATTCCTGGAGGAATTCCTCCGGAAATTCCAAAGAAATTCTTCCTGGAATTTTCCGACGGGATTCGTCTACGAATTTCCGAAGAAATTCCAAGAAATTTCCAAAGGAATTTCTCCAGGAATTTCCGACAGAATTTTTCCTAGAATTTCTGAAGGAATTCTTTCTGGAATTTCCAAAAAAAATCCTTCAGGAATTTCCAAAAGAGTTTATCCAGGAATTTCCGAAGGAATTTCCAAAGGAATTCCTCCAGGAATTTCCAATGGAATTCCTCCGGGAATTTTTAAGACATTTCTCCAAGAATCTCTGAAGCAATCCCTCCAGGAATTTCCGAAATTATTTTCCACGAATTTCAGAAGGAATGCATCCAAGAGATTCCGGAGGGATTTCTCCAGGAATTTCCGAAGAAATTCCGAAAGAATTCCTGCAGGAATTTCCATGAATCTTCAAACGAATTCGTCCAGTAATTTCCAAAAGAATTCCTCCCGGAATTTCCGAAAGAATTCCTCCAGGAATTTTTGAAGGAATTCCTAACGGAATTTGTAAAGAAATTCCTCCAAGAATTTTCGAGGGAATTCCTCTTGGAATTTCCAAAAATAAAATCCAAAAAGACTTTCCGAAAAAAAATCCCCAGGAATTTCCGAAGGAATACCTCCAGGAATTTCCGACGGAATTCTTCCAGTAATTTCCGAAGAAATTGTTCCAGCAATTTCCGAAGCAATTCCTCCTGCAATTTCCAAAGGAATTCGTCCAGTAGTTTCCGAAGGAATTCTTCCAGGAATCATAAATAGCATTCCTCTAAGAAATTTGGAATGATTTTTTTTCCAGGAATGTCCTAAGGAATTCATCCAAGGATTTTCTCAGGAATTTCTCTATAGATTTCTGAAAGAATTCCTCCAGAAATTTTCAAAGGAATTCGTTCATGAATTTCCGAACGAATTCCTTCAGGAATTTCCGAAGGAATTCCTTCAGGAATTTCCGAAGGAATTCTTCCAGGAATTTGCGAAGGGATTCCTCCAAGAATTCTGAATTTTTTTAAGGAATTCTTCCAGGGTTTTTTGAAGGAATTGCTTCAGGAATTTCCGAAGCAATTCCTCCCGGAATTTCCGAAAGAATTCCTCCAGGAATTCCTGAATAAATTCATTCAGGAATTTCCGAATGAATTCCTCCAGGAATCTTAAAAGGAATTCGTCCAGCAATTTCCTCCAGTAATTTCCGAACGAAGACTTTCACGAATTTCCGATGGAATTTCTCCAGAAATTTCAGAAGGAATTCTTCCAGGATTTCGCGAAGGGATTCCTCCAAGAATTTTGGAAGGAATTCCTCCAGGAATTTCCAATGGAATTCCTCCAGCAGTTTTCGATGGAATTCCTTCAGAAAATTCCGAAAGAATTCCTCCAGGAATTCCTAAAGGAATTTCTCCTGAAATTTCCGAATGAATTCCTCCGGGAATCTCCAAAGGAATTCGTCCAGAAATTTTCGAAAGAATTCCTCCCGAAATTTCTGAAAGGATTCCTCCAGGATTTTCCGAAGGAATTCTGCTAGGAATTTCCGACGGTAATTCTCCAGGAATTTCCAAAAAATAAAATCTAAAAAGAATTTCCGAAAAAATTCCTCCAGGAATTTCTTAAGGAATTCCTCAAGGAATTTCCGAAGAAATTCCTCCAGGAATTTCCAAAAGAATTGGTCCAGCAATTTCCGAAGGAATTCATCCAGTAATTGCCGAAGAAATTATTGCAGGAATTTCCGTAGGTATTCCGAAAGAATTCCTCCAGGTATTCCTAAAGGAATTCCTCCTGGAATTCCAAAGGAATTCGTCCAGCAATTTCCGAAGGAATTCCTCCCGAAATTTCTGAAAGAATTCCTCCAGGAATTTCCGATTGAAATCCTCCTGGAATTTCCGAAGGAATTCCTCCAGGAATTCTGCTAGGAATTTCCGAAGGAATTCCTGCAAGAATTTCCAAAAAAAAATCCGAAAAGTATTTCCGAAAAAATTCCTCTACGACTTTCCGAAGGAATTCCTCCAGGACTTTCGGAAGGAATTCCTACAGGAATTTTCAATGACATTCGTCCAGCAATTTCCGAAGGAATTCCTCCAGGAATTTCCAAAAGCATTCCTCCAGGAAGTTTGGAATTATTTTGTCCAGGAATTTCGTAAGGAATTAACCTAAGGACTTCCTCACGAATTTCTCTTTGGATTTCTGAAAGAATTTCTCCACTAATCTCCGAAGGTATTCATCCAAGATTTTCCCAAGGAACTGCCCTAGGAATTTCCGAAAGAATTGCTCCAGGAATTTCCGAAGGAATACCCTCAGGAATTTTCGAAGGTATTCCTCCAGGAAATTCCGAAGGAATTCCTGCATACATTAAAAAAATACGAGGATGCAGGAGAATTTTATTTTTACTAGTCAAAAACAGCTCTGATCATCTAAGTTTTTCAATTAAGTTAGAATATAGTTGACCGGTCAGGGAAGGGCCACGGCCCCCCCTGCCCCCCCCTGGCTACGCCCTTGATCAAGTATCAACATATTGTTGATAAACGTTCAACATTTCATTCAATTCGGTTCACTGGCTTCCGAGATATGACAGTTCAAAAATGTATAGTCTTAAAAAACGTGTTTTACCAGAACGGATATAGCTTCGCGAAAGATTAACCAGTCGAGCTCAAATTTGTACCAATGATGTGCATATAATAGGTTGACAAACAGTCGAAATTTGAGAATTTTTATGCACTCCATAAAAAGTTACAGCATGTTGAATTTTTTTGTGAGAGTACTACTATAGTACCACCGAAGATGCATTGAACTCAAACGAAAACAATGCCATTTAAAAGACCAGTAACACTGCTGAAAACTGAGACACACTGTTAGCTGCGCACCCCACGGATAAAGGTGGAACGATTTACAACGGTGTGAGAGAAGCTCCACGAGTTCATACTGGCCTGCTTACTCTCACACGAAATTTGACGTTTGAGAAATGTCAGCACCGCTCAAACATCAAATTTTCTGTGAGGGTAAGCAGCCCGAGCAAAGTCTAAGAACAAAATGATAGCAAATCAAAAACATGAGCAGCAAATTGATATCATATTTTGATATCAGATTGACTTGATTAATTACGATTTCAAATTTTGATATCGTTTTGCTGTCATTTAAAATAATTACAAATGTTTAAGTTTTTAAGTCATTTCAAAGCCTCTAATGATATATCATCAGTGCAATTAACGTATTGCATTTAGGTTTCCATATTATTCGAAAAAACTCTAAATTTAACGATTTTTCCATTTTTTCGCACTGATAGCAAAAACAGTAATCAATTTGCCATCACTGAGCAGGAATTGTTTTCAACTTGCTCTCACAGGAACATTTTTCTGCTCTCATTTTTGATGTTTTAACCGTTAAAACGACCAAAACGACATCAACCTGAGTAATCATAATTTGCAATATCACAACATCAAAATTTGTTTTCGATTTGCTGTCAGACTCTGCTCGGGAGGTCAGCATAAATTCATGCAGTGGACCATACGCGCACCAAATCACTAAGCAACTAGGCAGCACTGCCATCTTTGACGTTAGCTGATTGTATGGGAAGTAGAAAGTGTTCCAAGTTTTCTTGATAAAGTGAATTATTTGTTCTGATGCTCATGGTAGCTTTTTATGTTAATATCTAGAAAACGTCCGTAAGTAATCATAGTTGTTTTTTTCTGTTTTTGGGAAAATTCGAACTCTTTTAAGAAATAACCCATAATTTTCTTCTTGTCGTCTTTGAACATTTTCACCAGTTCTAATTCGTCCGAAGATTTTTTTTAAATGTCTTCATAATGTCGTTCATTTCTACCTGGAGTTCTTTCAGTAATTAATCATCCCGTTTATCTATGCTCACTAGCAATCTTGGAATGCTTTGCATCTCAATTTCTCTAAGAATAAACATTCAGTTGTATCGTTCCGAGTACATCCTTGTCGGACTTTCCATAAAGAAAATTTTATATACCCGAGTAGAGGAAAATATCAAATTCATAACAACAGAATCACATAATCTGTTTTTATATCAAAATTTGTTATTATTAACTTATCAAATATTACTTTTTCATAACATGTTTTGTTGAGCAATATTATTTTGTTATAATCAAGTTATTAAGACTCATCCACCACATAACATTTCAATAATATACTTTGTTGTAGACTAAGTTTTGTTATTTTCCTACTATTGAAAATGTACAAATATGTGATGAACTATAACGCAACAATAACAAGTTTTCAAATTCACTGCAAGATTCATTGTTATTTTATTTGTTACTTGTCTTCCAAGAACATTTTTTGTTACGATTTTTGTTGTTTTGCCGCTTATGGCAGACAAGATTCAAATAACAAGATAATAAGATATCAAGCCGAACTTTACCAAACACCGTATCTAACAAAATCCACGAACGGAGAAAATTGAAGGAGAAATTCGCTGTTTTCATAGCAACTCATACATTGAGCACTTCAGAAACATGAAAAATCCGGTTATTTTTTTCACAAATCATCGCCAAAGATGAGTGATACAAGCAGTCCTTAACGAAATTCAGCACCTCATGCGAAAATCACTTTTTTGTTTACATATGTTACATACGGTGTTTGGTAAAGTTAGGCTTGAATATGTTAATTAATAACACAGCGTAACAAAAAATAAATTTTGGTGTGTCTCTAGAGCAAACTTATGTGTCTCTGACAGATTTTGAGTCGCTGAATCCGAATCCGGGCTCAGCTTTGCCTTAGAACGTCACAATTTTGAGCTATACCCCAATTTATAGGGTAAAGTATGCGATTTTGGGCTTTTTGACTGCAAGCCATTAAAAAAGACAATTCACACCGTCTTCAGCCAGAGGCTGCACAGACTGAACACATTACTTACACTAGACAACGGACAACACATAGAACACCCAGTGGCCCAGTGATGAATTTTTCGTTTGACGAAAAGTTTCCACCGACTGGAGCGGGAATCGAACCCACACTCCGAGGCTTACGATACACCTAGACGACTGTCGCCGCTAGCCGCACGGCCACAGCCCAGCACGGAAATATTTTTTTAAGCAATCAAAAGGTAAATTGCTCAATTAACATCTAAACTAACGACTCATGCAAAATATTTCGTTTTTCCAAATCAAATTTGATAGTTTTAAGCGATTTATGTTAGGTACGATTTTTCCCATACAAGTCACCCTCCAGAAGTTGCATGCAAGTTTCGATACTAACACAAAATGCTTAAATCTATCAAATTTGATTTGGTAAAATGAAATATTTTGCATGAGTCGTTAATTTAGATGTTAATTGAGCAGTTTACCTTTTGATTGCTTAAAAAAAATATTCCCATACTTAATAACTTGCAGCCAAAAAAGCCCAAAATCGCATATTTTACCCTATAAATTAGGGTATAGCTCAAAATTGTGACGTGTTAGAGCAAATCTGAGCCCGGATTCGGATTCATCAGCCCAAAATCTGTCAGAGACACATAAGTTTGTACTTGAGACAAAAAAATGTTGCGCTGTGTAACATAAAAATTGCAGATTCCATTAAACAGTTATTACGCCAAAATAACATATTTAATTATGCTGTTGACATTCTCTTCTGCTCGGGTACACATACACTGGATATACTCATCCAGTCCATTGATGTATTCCAGGAAGGCTCCTAGGAATAATTATTGAAGGCTTTAAAGTAAAAACCTTGAAACTTTCACTGGAGGAAACCCTCGAGGTATCCCTGCAAGGGAGTGTCCATAAATGATGTAGCTTTTTGGGGCATAGGGGGTGTTTGTGATTTTGTGACGAAGTGTGACGATAGGAGATGTAACCAACGGGTTCCAATTTCTCCACATAGGCCCAAATAAATTATATGTTTTGTTTTCATTATTTTCATTTAATAACTTTTGCTCAATGGAGTCCCATGGTCGATTATCTCACATCAGCGAGTGTTGTCGCATCCAGGCAGGGCAACCGGTATCGAGGGATAGGATTGTATCTTGCCACAGGATATAGGGTGCCCCGTCAATTTCTGGCAAGATAATTGATCATGGAAGTGAGAGTGACTATTAAATACTTAAAATTGAATTTATAGAATATTAAGGGCAAACTATTTAAAGAACATTGAAATTATATATTGAGGGCCCATATAGCCGAGGCGGTAAACGCACGGGTATTCAGCATGACCATGCTGAGGGTGACGGGTTCGATTCCCGGTCGGTCCAGGATCTTTTCGTAAAGGAAATTTCCTTGACTTCCTTGGGCATAGAGTATCTTCGTGCCTGCCACACGATATACACATGCAAAATGGTCATTGGCAGAGGGAGCTCTCAGTTAATAACTGTGGAAGTGCTCATAGAACACTAAGCTGAGAAGCAGGCTTTGTCCCAGTGAGGACGTTACGCCAAGAAGAAGAAGAAGATGAAATTATATAACCAAGAATAAAACTAACGTAACTCACAGAAATTAAAAGATTGCTTCAAAAGAGGGCAATGTTGGCCCCATTTAAATTAAACTTTTAATTTTTGTCTACATTTAGCTAGGAATTAAACTAACCCCAAAAGCGACCAGGTCACTCTCAAAACAAAAAAAAACATCTAGGATAGCATGACCAGCGATACAAAATTCATCGCTGAATCTGTATGAGGTGTCTACCTATGAAACTTGGCGTCAAACGGAGATCGGGGTAATGACTGCTAGAACTGCGTTTGCGTACGTTTTTGGAGTTTTTTAGAGAGTGAGAGTTCCGGGAGGCGGCTGGAGAAGAGGGCCATGTGAGAAGGCCTCTTTTTTGGAAAGTTTTTTGACACTAGTGCCACGGGAACGCGGTTACTCAAGCGCGGTTTGTGAAACCGAAAGTTACATTCGGGCGTGTTATAGTGAAGTGTATCAGTGAGAGGTTGGAAATTCGCGGAGTGGTGTCCTTTGGACCAAAAAGCGTGGCTATCGGTGCCGGCAGTGACAGAGTCACATAGTTAGAGGTCCGATAGTTTCGACGCATGCCCGAATTCAGTTTATTAGTGCGATTTCCCCTCCAATAAAACCACTCCCTTAGAGAAGGGCACCCTGTGACGATACACGGTAAAATATAGTGTCCGCTTGAGCCCGTCCAGATCGTTCGTCAACATACGATCCCGCACCCCGTTGCCTATTCGTCCTGACTGTAAAGCGTGTTAGGAGGGAGGTTCAGCTTACGGTAGTAAGTAATTTAATGGAATTCTTATGGTATAACTTTTGGTGGGAATTTAATTTCTATTGGCATGAGTAGAAGAATTACATTGGAATTCTAGGAGACATTTGATTCAAAACAGATCAATATTTGTCGAGATTTTTAGTGGGTTCCGGCGAGTTTCCGTCTAGGACAGTGAGTACAGTTTTTGTGATATTTTTAGCTTAAGAGATTGCTTGGAGACTCTGAAAGGGTTTATGGTGAAAGTCCGAGGCGGTTAGGGACTGGAATCTGATGAATTGAAGAATTGAAGAATTTCCCCAACAGTTTCTTAAATTGCTAAAGGAACATTTTTTTCCTTCTGGATTTTCTTAATCAGTTCCTAACAGGAGAAGGATAAAATTTCAACAGATTTTTTGTTCTGAGAATCCCAGAAAAAAAAAACTTCTGGAAACATTCCAAAAGGAGCTAGAGGGATCTCAGAAGGAATCTCTGAAGGATCTTCCACAGGATTTCAGAAAGAGCTCCTGTAGGTATCTTGAAAGGAAATCTTAGATAAATCCCACAAGAAATCTCATGAGGAGTTTCTGGAGTAACTCCAGAAACAACTTTTAGAGAAACACCTGAAAAAATCTCAAATCACTCCTAGAATAAAATCTTGGAAAAATCTCAGAAGGAGCTATTTTAAGATCTTAACCCTCTAATACCCAAATTTTTGATTTTGATCTAAATATCATTTTTCGTCATCTAAAATCGATTTGAACATGTTTTGGAAGATGATTCTTTTTAATTCTCGATTTAGTGAATTTCAGTTTTTGATTTTTCTAATTTTTATTTTTGAGCATCCCCACACTTTTATATTTTTCCTGGAAGCCAATTTGGGGAACGGATTTTTTGAGATGAAAACATTTTGAGATTTTATGATTATTGTTGAAATATTATTATTTTAATTTTTTTTTCACAGAAAATTTTATTTTCCGTGTAATTTTAAGGAAAATAATTTTAGAGTGTATTCGATTCCCTTAAACTATTAAACAAGGATGGAATGATTTGGAAAAAATTTAAAATATGTTAATTGTAGCGATTCAATACAAAATAAACAATGACTTCTAAAAGGTGACTAAAACATCAATTTTTCAATGATTTAAAAAAAAATGTAAATGCGCTTTAAAATACACCTGAAACCATTTTGAGACATACAGAACAGTCCTAAATATCAGCCAAAAATATAAAAAATTTGATTTTCCATGATACAAAAATTACAAAAATGCTCAAACTATACCCCGTCTAAAGGCGGGGTTGGGTATTAGAGGGTTAAGGAGTTCCTGGAGGAATTCCTAGAGGAATTTCAGAAGAAATTCCTTGAGGAATTTTAGGAAGAATTCCTGAAGGAATCCTTGGAAGAGTTCTTGAAGAAATCGCGGAAGGAATCCCTGAAGCAATGCCGGGAGGAAATCCTAGAGAAATGGCTGGAGAAGCTTCTGGACCATTTCCTGGTGCAACCCTAGGAGGAATTCCAGGAGAAAACCCTGGAGGAACTTCTACAGAAATCCCTAAAAGAATTATTGGAGGAATCCCTGGAGGAATTTCTAAAGGAATTACTTGTAGGAATGCCTGAAGGAATCCTAGGAGAAATGCCTGGATAAATTTCCGAAAAATCTCCTTGAGAAAGTCGTGGAGAAATTCCTAGCGTAATTTCTGGAGGAATCATTGGTGGAATTTTCGGAATAATTTCTGGAGGAATCCCTGAAGAAATTCGCGGAGAAATTCCGAAAGGAATTCCTGGAGGAATGTCTGGAACAATCCTTGAAAGAATTCCTAGAGGAATCCTCAGGAGGAATTCCTAGGGGAGTTCCAGGAGGAATTCCTGGAGGAAAGCTTGGAAAAAATCCTGGTGGAACTCCTACAGGAACCCTTAGAGGAATTCCTAGAAGAAGCTCTGGAGAAATTCCTCAATCTCTGAAGTAATCTCTGGAAGAATCTCTGGAGGATTTTTTTTAGAAATGACGGGAGGAATATCATACCTGGAGGAATCCCTGTAATAATTCCGCGAAGAAATCCTGGAGAAATTCGTGGACAAATTTCTGGAGGAATCCCTGTAGAATTTCTAGAGAAATTGCTGGAGGAATTGTTGTAGAAGTTTCTGAAGTAATTAAATTCCATGACAAATTCCTGGATTAATTCCTGGAGGAATTCCTGGATGAAATCCTGGAGGAATCCCTGAAGAAATGCCTGGAGGGATCGCTTGAGAAATTTCTTGAGGATTTCCTGGAGGAATCCCAGGAGGAATTCCTGGAGGAATAACTGGACGAATCTCTACAGGAACTCCTGGTCGAATCTCTACTCCTGGAATCTTAGAAGAAATCCCTGCAGAAATTTCAGGAGATATTTTTAAAGGAATCCCTGCAGGTATTCCAAGAGAAGTACCTTGAAGAACTCCTGGAAGGATCCCTGGAGGAATATCTGGATGAATCACTTAAGAAATCCCAGGAAGAGTTTCCGAAAAAAATAACCCCTGAAAGTACTAAAGAAATTGCAGAAAGAATTCTTGAAGAAATTCCGAAGGAATCCAAAAGAGAGTTCATGGAAGAATCCCTGTAGCAGATCCTGAAGAAACCCCAGGAGTAATCCTGGAAGCAATCCCAAGAAGTATTCCGAAGGGTATCCTGGAGGAAGTCCTGGATTAATTCCGGGACGGATTCCTGGAAAAAAAATCCAGGACGAATTCCTAAAGAAATTCCAAAAAGAGTTTCTGGAGGAACTCTTGGGGAAAATTTCAAAATAATACCTGAAGTTATTTCTGAAATAATCACAGAAGGAATTTTCGATGATTTCTTGGAGGAATTCCTGAAGAAACCTTATTAGGAATCCGGGAATCAATCCAATGAGGAATTCCTCAGGAACTTTTAGGAGAGTTTTCTTAACGAACTCCTGGAAGAATTTCTGTAGGAATCTCTGGAAAACGCATTCATATCTGCAGTAATTTGGAAACAACTTTTTTTAATAAATTCTCTGATGGGCTCTTAAAAAAAATTGTACAAAATGTTTGAGAAATTCCTGGATTATTTTTGAATAATATGTATCTGGTTAAAATTTCCGAAAGAATCCCTGAAATAAATTCCTATAGAAATCCAGGTGGATTTTTTGGAGCAAAATCTAGCACATTTTTGTGAAGGAATGAACAGAGAAATCCCTGAAGAAATCTTAGGAATGATACCTGCAGAAATACTGCAGAAATCCTCGAAATAAAGCATTGGAGCAACCACTGGAGAAAGCTCAAAAGATACATATCCTAGGAAAACTCCCGAAGTAATGTCTGGTAAAATTTCTAGAGGAATTCGTGAAGGAATCTCTGAAACAATCCATATTAGAACCCTTGAAGGTAGCTATGGAAAAATCCCAGGAGGAATTTGTCGGTATATCCTGACAGAAGTATCTCTAAACATGTCTGAAGGTATCGAGTCCCTTGAGGAATTCCTGAACAGGTTTCTGAAGAAATACCTGGAGGAATTTCTGAAGGTGACTCTGAAGAAATTAATAAAGAAAACCCAGGTTTTCTATTGCTCTTAGCATAACGTTTATTTCATGTTTATACTAGTGAAAATTCGTTCATTTGGCATATCCGGAGAAATTTGGCATCCCGAATTGAAAGAAAAAATATGGCTTTTAGAGGGGGCACGGGTACAAGCCATTGCCAGTACAGTGGCGTTTCGGTTTTATCACTAGTCGTTTTAATCACTACTCGCCCGAATTCACGCTTTTCTATTCGATTTTATCACGATTTCCGTTTCGTTTTTATCACACTTGTTCTAAAACATTCCGAAATCAAAATAAAATCAATACTGCATTGCCCAGTCCACCAAAACTGTTAAAAAATGTGAACTACGACTCATATATATTACAGCTGAACGATTTTGAATGAAAAAATTACATTTTTTCTCGTTTCACCAAATTCACGGTTTCGTTTATATCACGGTAAATTTGTTTTTGATCGTGATAAAACCGAAAAACCACTGTACAAGCTGTGTAGTGAGAAAAGTGAAATATTTACTGTCATGTACCAAAAAATAAACAACCTGACAGTTATAGTTAGACCAAACAGAAGACAAATAACGACACAAGTATTTACCCCCTGAGAAAGACACACACCAAGTGTCGAAACGTTGGGAGAATATAGAACGTCGTAATCAATAAAGACAGCATAGCCGAAAATCATTAAATAAATGCAACACTACTTACTTTGAAAAATCATAACTAAACAACGAAGCACCGTAGAAACAAAGTTTTTTTTTAAGGAAAATGAAGGCAAATTTTCTCAGAAATTCAAAAAAAATATAAGCTGGAAAAAGTTTTCCACAAAATTTTCCACAGTTGAGAGAATTCGCAAAGAAACCTATGCCCGAAATCGTGGAAAATGATCAAAAAAATAAGTAAATTCATTATTTTCGAATGAGTGTAATCAGTTTCGAGAGGGTTCGAAAAGACGGTACAAGATAATTTCATAAGTTTATTCAGTGGAATTCTTGGAATGCACTTTTTTTTCGTTCCTGAGTTATGGCCAATTTTGTGAAACATGACCATATAATACAGGCTTATATCACCAAATAATATAAACTTTGTTTCTAGCATCAATAGTAAGCACTTGAGCAATTTGTTTAGGGATAGTTATACACTCAGCGAAAAAAACTTTAGAAAATCATAAAAATACCTTATGATTTTTTGCTATAGCTAAAAATTGTAGATGCCATAAGAATATCTCATGAAAATTGATTGTGCTTGAAATGGCCAATTTCATAAGATGTGATAATGCAAACAGTAAAAAAAATCTTAAAATGATGCAGACTGAAATCGATCCATGAACGCTGGGATCACTGAGCTCGAGTTAATTCATACGGCTACCGAAGCCAAGCTGTAAGACGATTCTGCGTCATAGAGCGAGCTTATGAAATTCATCGTCGTAATCATAATGAATTATTTAAAGGTCGTATCATAAGTTGGGCCTTATGAAAAACTCTTAAGTTGATTTGGCTGAGTGTACAGGGGCCGTTCATAAACCACGTAGACTTTTTGGGGGGAGGGGGGGGGCTCTCGCCAAAGTCTACGCTCCATACAAATTTCAAAATTTTTGTATGGACAAAAGTCTACGAGGGGGCAGGGGGGGGGGTCTGAGATGGCCAAATTTTGGTCAACGTGGTTTATGAACAGCCCCACAGTAGTGTATCGACAAATAGGTAAACAGAAAATTAATTTCCCAAGGCGTGAAGTACACAGGGTCAAATATTTGACAAGGAAATAAACAACATCAGTTTGGCACTAATGAAAATTCCATCGAGTCAAATAAGATGTTTGAGCATTGGTTTCTTTTTGGACAAATAATTGACCCTGTGTACTAACAGCTTAACTATGAAGTCATTCAAAAATGTGCGACAAATAGTACCCGTCCAGTTCATCATGGCGGAAAATTGTCCCAAACGGGTCACTTAGCAGTATAAACACCAACTCTCAAATAGTGAATGTTTCTTCCCTGATGTCTACCGATCCCATTCTAAACTCGGCACATTTGGTCCAAATGCTTTTATGAAAGCACACAAACATAAACCACTGTGGCTTATGTTTTCTAATTTCTCATTCCCTCGGAAGCCAACGCGTGCGGTTAGATTGGCCTGTTCAGGAAATAGTCATGGGGAAAAAAATGGTACGGTTTCCACACTTTTGTCTAACAAGCGCTAGAGCGCGAATTTGGCTGGCGTTCCGAACAGGTGAGAAGAACTAATCGTTACCAAGAGCAAACTTCTTTTCAACATTTTTGCATCTAATGTCCAAGAAACAATTCAATATTGGCTTATTTGGATTTGGTTTATGTAAATAATCTGCTATACCTATTTGAGGATTTTCATACTTGCATCCATGTTACTAGGATCAAGGTGATCAAAAGCTTTTCAAATGAAATAGACATAAATTATTTTCTTTTTTTAGCCAGTTAAATTCTTTCACTACCGTCGTTCGGGGTGACATTGGGCCTAGAGGGTAACATTGGTCCATCGATCCAACGGATTCAATATAAGTGAGAGAATTTAACGGTGGATGCCAAGTATCTTAGAATTATGTATTCTAGTGGTTTAGCACACAATATACATTCCCGTCGTATTGCAAATGTGCAAAATAGTGGCCCAATGTCACCCCGCTTTGGCCCAATGACACCCCGCACGACGGTATATAAAACTGGCTATGAAAATCTTAAACCTTACAATGTCGGTCATTTTCTCCTACTCGGCATCAAGCAAACCGAAAACATTTCCACTGGAAAGGAGCTCGTTCCGATACCTACCGCTCAAACTGTACAAAGGTTGCCGGCCACGTGGCAAAAACGAGAAAAACGTTTTGCGGTGTGCTTGGCATGGTTATTTATTCCAGTTTGTGCTGATGGGGGATTGGGCAGTTTTGAAGCGTCGGTCCAGTTCGGCGGGATGATGGTTCAGCGGTACATTACTGGCCATGGTCATCCCCAACAAACAACCCGATTTTGTCAACCGTCCGCGTGAACGATAAATGGATTACATTAGTATTCCTGGTGGGGCTTCGGGGATTAGATGTCTATGATTTTTATCACGTTCACGGCTAACTATTTGTTTTGTCGAAGAGCTTGGGATGAACTTCGGATCTGATAACATCATTATTTTGGATAAAGTGGGGATGCTAAATTAATAATAGTTAACCCGATTTAGGTCTCTACTTGTCAGTCTAACGCTTGACTTGTAGCGGAGTAGCTCCCGCATCACATGAATAATGAATGACGGCTTAAAATATTTTCAATGACCATAAAACCTCAACCATACTCAACCACAATTGGTTAAGAATTACAGCATTCGAGAGACGGATACTAAGGATTACATTTGCGACATACAGGAAAAAAGGTGAGTGGCGGCAAAAGATTGGCCACAAGTTTGTTGAACTCTATAGCGAAGTCAGTATCCACAAGAGTACATGAACTGTTAAAGAATTGATTAAAATCTTTAGACGTGAAACCAGAGAAGCTTATTCTTATCCTATGTTGTAAAATCTGCGATATTAAAATCTGGACATAATTGTGTCGCATTCGCATTCAATTGCACAACGAAACAGCCACCAGACTGCTTGTGACAATGTGGTAGGGTTAATCTTACGAACAATTTCCCTCTGCATCGCCGCCATTAGGTGCCATGTTGCCGAAAGCGGTCAAATGAAGAACACCAGATTGTATCCGTTGCCCCCTTGTTTGTTCGTGCACAATAGATTACATTGTTTTGTTCCAATGTTACAACTGTGAAACGATTGTCTTCTATCCATAGTTGCTCTGCTGACAGTATGTAAGCATTTGACTACTTTTGCTATCGCGGCTATCTACGGTCCGCTTCTCATATATACCTCTACCTAATGGTTGTGGCAAACGAATGAAAATTCTTCCAAACCACAAAAGACGAATCCGCTGAGCTGCCAGCCCCAGCAAGGAACACAGTTGAATTGTTCCCCACCGCACTGAGCCAGATTGTTAGAGTGGTCCAGAATAGCCCACCTCTGAGATGTCCATCCTTCTTCAAGCGATACTATAAAAATCTGAGCTTATTTGGAATTCCACACGTCTATTTACCCATTCAATGATTACGATGAAACTTTCAATCGTCTCAAACATGAAAACGTGTAGGGGGCCTGAGACGCTCTGATAGGCAGAGAAAATTTGATGAACTTGTCGATGGCTCCTCGGCATCCGGTTTCGCCATCAACGTCAACAAGACTAAATAGCTGGAGGAAGCCCGGTCACAACTTGATGACGACCCGAGCGGGATCGGACAAAATACTTACCATACCGATCAGGCTAAGGCCTGGGTGGCCTCTGCTGTACATAGTAGCCGTCTCCATTCCACTCGGAACAAAAATATCGAATATTTTTTTTTTGTCGGTAGCAATGTTCTACAGGAAACTTTAACAACCCTCGAATAATAATATTTGATCAATTATTTGAAACTTGAAGATTTGAATAAAAGGTTAGTGAAAAACTTCGAAAATTGGTAAAGCCATCGCTGAAATATAGTCGGGCCGGGAGTGGTGAGAGAGCTTCATAGTTTCAAAAGGGTTTCAAGGAGGTTTCAAGGAGCCTCAATAAATTTTAAGAGGTTCAGAGGATTTCGGGGAATTTTAAGGAATTCCAAAGGAATCCAGGGGATTCGTAAGAAGTTCCTGAGAGTCTGAGTGGAATTTCATATGCACAGATAAAAATAATGAGAATAACACGTCATGTAATCATGCTACTTGACATGACATATAATGAATGTTTGAGAGCACCACAAACCCCACGAACTACAACTCTGTTACCCTCGCAAGCAATCGAAACGCAGCTCAAGTAAACCCAGCATTTATCACACTTCCAATGGTCAACGGTGGTGATCATCGTCATCATCATCACCATCATCGGAGGCTCCTGTGCAACGGGAGTGATATGGAGGCAACATAAGCCTGATAAGAGCGGTAAGAGTTCTCTTGCCAGCGATAACATCGCATCTCATCTCCGGAGGGCAGACTGGCTGAACGAGCCGGACCGAACCTCAGTGCAATTCAACCAGACAACCGGGCAGCATGGGCAGTAGACCCACGGTCAATTTTAATTTGTTATGTTGTGTTAGTTCGTTATGTTAGGCCAAAAATAAAATAGTTAATAAGTTCAATAAACCGAGTTTTGCATGATGCCGACTTTGTTAAATAAAGTATATTGTTTTAAACCAAACGCCGCAAGTTTGTAGTGAACAGTGAAATCTACAACCCGAAGAAACCACCAAATTGAAGAGACAATTGTGCATGGATCCCACCGAGTAATTCGAGTCAACTTTTCATCCGATGTTGGGGGCAGGAATCATCCCAATCATCCACTGCTGAGATTAACCCAAGGTAATTGGCCCGTCCCCCTTCAATGAAAGTTCACGTGATATTTCATGAGATTATCATGACATGTCATGTAGACTTCTATAGAATCCTACGATCTAATTATGTGCATTATATGTCATGGAAATTTACAATATTTTCTTCGTGAATTTCTTAGCGTATCAAGACTTGTCACGAGGTTTCTCGGGCTTTCAGAAAAACTTTGAAGGACTTCCAGAGAGGTTTCAAGGCGTTTCCGGTGGCTTCAGAGATTTCAAAGATAAATTCTGGAGGCTTAAGAGAGGTTCCAGCGGGTCTCAGAGGGGTTTTAGAGGGGTTTTAGAGGGGTTTCAAGGCGTTAGAGGATATCGGAATCCTCTAAGGGATCTTATGATCTTGGGAAGGTTCGAGAGTGACTACAACGAGTTTCAGGTAGATTCAGGGGGTATATGAGGACTTCAGGACCATAAGGGGCCATGACTCATGGCTTGGAATATGGGAGTAGTTCTCAGAAATCTTCGGTTTTTTATGAAGGGCTTCAAGACGTTTCTAGGAGTTTCAGGGGGTTTCAAATGGCCTTCAGGGAGTTTCAGAGCACTTCAAGGAGGTGCATGAGGTTTCAGAGGCGGTGTTCGGTGCTTTAGCTTAAGCTCCCGAAGGTTGCGAGTTTCTTAGACTAGGTTCAATGCGCTTCAGGGAGTTTCATGCGTCTCTAGGGGGTTGCAGTAGACTTCATGTGAGTTTCAGAGATATATGCGAGAGTGGCATAAAGGTTTAGAGGCGTTTCATGTCGTTTCTAGTTTCGAGTTTTGGAATTTTTTAGTTGTTGTCTCATGAGTGGTTTTACATGGATCTAAACTATAAAGACATATCAAGAGATTTCATAGCGTTTTATAGGGAGCATTAGATGGTTTCAGGAGAGAATTGATAAAACATATTTGTAGCAATCTAGGTGTGAGCGAAACTTATTCGTAAAACAGCGATGATTAGTTACGTTCAAAAAAATCGATAACCCATACTCTAGGAAGTTGGAGACACTAAACAATAATTAAAGTAATCGAATATAATTCAACAACGCTAAGTGAACACAAACTTAAATCGATCACTAATTATGATACAATCCCTATACTTAAAGGAGGTCTATGATGTCCAAACAATTTTTAAAAACAATTTACACTATATTTAGTTATAAGCTGCAAAGACTAAGCATTACTCACATTAGACAACAGACAACATATGTACATAGCAGAGGCTTAGTGGATAATGATCCGTTTGACGAAAAGATTTCCCCGGCTGAAACAGAAATTGAACTCACACTCCGAGGCTTACGAAACGCCTAAATGGCTGACGTCGCAAACCGCATAACTAAGAAGCCCAACATAACCCATGCAAAACAATGTACAAATGCAGCATACGAGCCTTCTATAAATGAATTATTAGGTAAAAAGAAGTCCAAAAGTTCAATAAGCCCCTGGTGTCTCCCTTCCCTCTCCAACATAAACTTTCACCCTATAGCTTCTGGGAGTTCGTGAATGTTCTTACGTTAGCACAATCAACAAATTGTTTGTGCTATAGCTTCTCCCTCAACCCGTCGACTTCTGGTCGTGTCGTAGACTGGATTACCTGTGAGCGATCCCAGGGGGCGAAAGCAGTATGTTTTTTTTCAGTCTTGGGCACCCACGGTGGTGCAGAGCGCCGAATTGAAAGATTTCCATCCTGGGCGATTGCCAGCCATCGCATTGAACTGTGGCCAGGTCAAATTTCTGTCAAATTGCTTGATTTCGTTGTTGAGGCTATGCCGCCAAGATCCCCTGGCGATGTCCTGCTGGTTTCCAATCTAACGCTTGCTTGCAGATTTTGTAGAGTGTGGCCGACCCACCTCCAATTTCTGTCGATATCGGCTTTTGATGACATCGACGATGGAGATCCAATTGTGAGGCTACCATGCACGAATTATATACCGCAGGCAGCTATTGCTGAAGACCTGCAGCCGTTGCGTGTTTTCCACTGATACACGCCAGGTTTCATTGGCGTATAGGAACACAGATTTCACGTTCGAGTTAAAAATTCGGATTTTGGTGCGTCGACTGATCTGGTTGTTTTTCCATACACTTCTTAATATCGCAAAAGCAGCCCTCGCCTTCTTGATCCGTGCACCTATGTAGATCTTGGTGCCATTTGGCTACCAAGATATTGGATCCTTTCAACATTCTCCACTGATTGCCCAGCTAGCATAAAGCTGGAATGGTTGACCGTGTTTATATCCAATGATTTGCTACTGTTGTGCAGTACTCTGCACGAAAATGCCCTGTACTATGCTTCAGTGAGGCGTCAATCTTCTGACGCCAGAGTGTTGCGTCAATCTTCTCCTGTATCCAGTTAAGAATCACTTTGCCGAAGACTTTGAGAACGATACACAGTAACGTGATGCCCCGCCAATTATCGCATACAGTCAGGTCACCCTTTTCGGGTACCTTTACTAAGACGCCTTGTATTCAGTCGGCCGGAAATATCGCGGTTTCCCATACGTTGCGGAATAATAGATGCAGTAGTTGTGCGGATACTACGGGGCAGCTTTGAGCATCTCAGCTAATATGCGATCGACCCCTGGGGCCCTGTTTGGTTTCATGCTACGAATGGTTGTTTCAATTTCCTGCACTGTTGTAGCTTCGGTGTTGACACGGGTATAATGTGTCCAACCCTTGGTGGATCATGCTGAGGTGTTGATGGCGTGGCCGACCCTTGAAAAAGGTTTTCAAAGTGCTCGATCCAGCATTTCAACAGGTCAGCAGGGTCGGTCAGTAACTGTCCAGACGTGTCTTTCACAGGCATCGTAGCATTCATCTTGGTCCTACTGAGGCGACGTGAGACATCGTAGAGAAGATGGATGTCCCGGTGTTTGTGGCTTTCCGAATAGCGCTGACGGGCTACGGCGTTGGCTCCTCGTGTTTTCGCTCGCTCCATCGCTGCTTTGGCGTTCCATCGCTCCTCTATCTTCCTCCAGGTACCATCTGTGATCCACTGCTTTGATCGGGTGCGTAGCTCACCCAAATTATTCTCTCCGGTGGCGATGAAGGCGTTCTTGATGGCGCTCCATTGATCTTCTGCGCTTCCACCATCTTGAATATTCGTAGCACGGTTCTCTAGCTCCTCAACGAAGGACCTTTTCACCGAAGCGTCTTCCACTCGGCGTGTGTTGAACCGGCGCCCGATTTTCTCCTCCTGTCGCTGGATCCTGGCAATGCGCAGTCGGATCTCGCCGATTAGAAGATGATGGTCGAACACAATGTCGGCGCTTCGTTTGTTCCGTACATCAAGAAGACTCTGTCTCCATTTTCGGCTGATGCAGATGGGGTCGATTTGATTTTCCGTGACGCCATCATGGGAAACCCATGTCACTTTGTGCACTGGTCGATGAAGAAAGAGGATCCTCCAATCACCTCACCATATCATTATTGCCACAAAACTCTGCAAACAGCTCTGCGTTTTCGCTTATTTCTCCGAGACCATGGCGTCCCATGAAGTGCTCATAGTCCGAGTTGTCGGAACCAACCTTCGCGTTGAAGTCGCCCATGAGGATCTTGATATTATCTTTCGGAATTTCCTTTCGGAATCTTGTCCAGTTCTCGTTGTCTTGCAATTCGACAGCATCGGTTGACGCGTAACATTGGATCATGGAAAGGTTTCAAACCCGTGATCTGATCCCAGCCACGGCGCTTGCAATTTTTCGTCAGTTGCTCTTCTCCCCCCGAGAGTGGATGACACCTGACCCTCTTCTAAGCATATGCTCTAACGGACCCGGAAACTTGGGTATCGGCTAACGGTAACTCTCATAGTTAATTGACCCCCAATCGGACTGGACATTGAACAAAAGCCACACATCAACATCCTCGTGCTCATCATTCTACAATGGACAGGATAGAAAAGTGACAGCATTGCAAAGGCAACGAGTTCGATATAGTAGAATTAGAATAGAAAACAAAAGGACAGAAGAGCTGTATATTAGGTTAACTGCCCCTATTCGCATAACAGTCCCTTGTTTGCTGGGTTTCCTATTCACATGGGACTGTTGTGCCAATGGGGGCAGTTAAGTGGTTAGAGAATTTAAGAAAATGTCAATAGTTAGGATTAGAAACCACAGAATTCATCCATTATAGGCCACCCTACTATCCGTGCAAACAAGTCAGCAATATCATGCCCACTATTGTGTTTGCCATTGCTGTTGTTTGCTATAGCAAGACTACACTACTAACGTTTTGGTACACGAAGAGAACATTCCGGCAGCTACGTCCCCATCAGACTTGAAACTGCCCATTTCTCGGTCGACCACCATTTCCGAAGCGGCTTTCAGATTAAGGCAGGACGGTACCCACCACTGACTGCTAGTGTCGGACGGAAGGCAGAGCTTGTCTTGGGGCTTTGCGGGTGCGCTTTGTGGTGTAGGTCAAGAGCAGTAGTGAAATTCTTCAGCAGTAATCATTTAGAACAGGCAGAAGCAGAGGGCACTGGGGGCTGTGCTGTTAACGGAGCGCTCAACCGAAGGGTGGGATTACGCTCTGTTATGTAAATAAGAGGGCCTCAGCCAAGCCGGAGGGGGGCGTGGC
Source organism: Aedes albopictus (assembly GCF_035046485.1). Lineage (NCBI taxonomy): Eukaryota > Metazoa > Arthropoda > Insecta > Diptera > Culicidae > Aedes > Aedes albopictus. Next base: position 199,329,803 of record NC_085137.1, on the reverse strand, counting down.
GTGGGGTTTTTGGCGAATTATCTGTAGCTGTGCTAATCTATCTTGAAGATATGGGCCCGAGGGTATGTGCAGTGATATGGCTGTGGAAATGTAATCTCTCTCGGGCTGATAAGATTATATCAATCGATAATGCGAACCGCTCTTTTGTTCTTACACTCAGGGTAATTGGAAATTGCTTCAAATTTGCATACCATTAATTAATACCAGAATTATATTTGCAAAGATACTGGCCTAGGCCATTTAATCGGTGTTTTACTTTGAAAATCATCAATGCATTTTAGGTTAAAAAGCACACAAAAATCTTTAATTCATTCATAACATATTGCTACCTGCCAAGTCAATGTATGTTTTTGAATTGAACATATCCTATCTATATTACCCACTTCTCGTGCCTCTGATTTTGAGATAAAAAACTGCCTATTTATAAAATCATTTCCCGCACACATGATGGAAACCCACACGGACAGAGTTTTAAATACTTTAAATGATCCATCATTCATTCATCTGTGACAAACTCTAATCGATTCTCTCCATCAATAATAAAAAAAAACACGACCCCCTGTTCACGTTTATTGGCTACAACTCCAATGAGGACATTTGATCGTTCACCTGTTTTCGAATCAACGTATTTTTTTTCGCCATAAATCCATTGATAATTTACGCTTTTCACCTCTTTTGATTCGATGTTTAATTAACATCCACGTTGGCTCGATATGCCACAAACGTGAACCTGTCACGTCACAAAAAGAGACGAGCTATATGTAGATGATGCTCGTTGATTGGGATTGGTGTTATGTATTTGTCACAGCCTTTCTGCAACAGTGCAAGGTTCAATTAAGTTCATCGAGTCGTAAAATTGTGAAATATTTATTTCCTTTTCTTTTTTTGTCGCCGCTACAATTTTGTCGATTTGCGGTTGATAAATTATAAATAAACAATGCTAAAAATGTCATTTTGGCATATCTAAATTCATCCACCACCTCCAGCTCATTTTAGAAGCTGAACTTGAGAATATGGCATATGAAAAACTTGTGCGACTAGACCAGTTATACAAGAAAATCACGGAAACCGCTCTTTTTTGAATATTTAAGGTAAATGTCACGGAAAAATGCCGATTGATATTCACCATGCTCAGGAGAGGCTCAGGATTCAGAAGAAACGATCATATTATTCTCAACTAACCTCTAAAAAAATTAAAACACATTTTTAAAGAAAAATTAAGCGAAATTTCTCAGGATTCAGAAAAAACGATCAAATTATTCTCAACTAACCTCTAAAAAAATTAAAACACATTTTTAAAGAAAAATTAAGCGAAATTTCTGGATGAGCTTTAGAATTTTTAATGAACTATTTTTTGGAAAAAAAAAAATACAAACATTCTGAGTTGTGTTAAGCATGTGTTACATCAACCATTGTCTATCACAGCTCAACTGTGACAGGATATTTGACTAGCACCAAATTAAATATGGGTCATAGGGTTTTTATATCTAATTTTTGTCTTCCTTAGCGCAGACTAATAATGGTCGAGTTTATTCTTGCACCTCGCCTAATGCCTTATTGCCAATTTGGTATCATTTATTAATTTATAAGTTAGCTTTCATATAACGTAAAAATATATTGTGAAAGAACTATACTTTCCGAAAAATAATATGATTGAATAATTGTCCATCGAATTCTGTTTCCGTCTTGCCCACGTCTATTTCGGGCGAAACCTGAATTGAATTCCGGGCACACTTTCTACGTAACACTATGGTACATAGGATGGTCAAAAATTATGTTTTGACTGTAGGTGTTTGTTCGAAAAGTCGATCAAATTCTTCGCAACGCAAACCAAATAATGTTTTCAAAGTATGATTGAACGAAAAGCTTTCAAAACAAGGTGGATGTAGCTTAAGAATAAAGACAAAACCATTTCAATTAATGTTTTTGCCCACCAGATCATTATACGCCAACACAGTGCAACGCGGAAATCATTCTCTGTGGTTGTGAAATACGGGGTTTCGTATGTAAAAAATCCACGCACACTTTTGATTGCATCCTCCCAAGACGATGAAAGCTTGTTGTTTACATTTTACCGACAGTGAAAAAATGATTTATTTGATTGATTGAACAGCTATAGCTGCATTCTGCAGTAGTAAAATCCTACTTTGAAGTGCTACAAAGCTTTTGTGGGGTGTGAATTGAAGGTTGGTTCGACAAGTGCATCTGGTGAAGGGAAAATTAAACGGTGATGAATTCGACTAGCTGCTGCTTTGGTGCGGTTGCCGTCGTCGTGTGCAAAACGATAAAAATTGTTAAATCGCAAGTGGAGTGAAATTGAAACGTGAAATTTTGTGTAATTATTCGATTTCCAGTGCTTAGGAGGGTGGTTATCAATAGTTTACACCTTTTTGCTTCCATCTAATACGGCATCGGCACTTTCACAACTTCCCGAAAAACTCTTCTAGTTTATGATGCCGGGGACATGGGTGCCTGGTCCACATGGTTCCGGAGTTATTCCGGATTGTCTTGGGGTACCAAAATTGACCACATACATTGCGCAACGTATATCTCAAGATCCCGATGAGGTAGAAGTATAGTGAATTCGGCGAATTTGTTCAGCAGGTTAAGAGCAAACTGGCAACGGCGACTTTGGTTCGCGATTCGGCCGCCAGGCGGCGCCAGTGTCAAAAATGTTCAAACCCTCATATCTCAGAAACCTTATAAGATAGAATGATGCTGTCTTCGGCAATATTCTTCAGCAAGCTCAGAACTATCTGATAGTAAAGTCTTTGGTTTGGCATTTATCCGCTAGGTGGCGCATTGTGTTTGAAAATTTCAAACACGTATATCTCGATACCCTAATGAGATACAAGCATGCCGTTTTCAGCAAAGTTGTTCAGCAGGCTAAGAACTATCTGGCAATGGCGTCTTTGGTTCGCGAATCGTCCGCTAGGTGGCGCCAGGATAATAAATCTTCATACATCTATATCTCAGAATTCTGATAAGATAGAATGATGCCGTTTTCAACAAAGTTCTTCAGCAAGCTAAAAACTGTCTGATTGTTGAGTCTTTGATACGTGATTTATTCGCTAGTTTATGCGGTACACCGTCTTTGACCCCCTGCAGACAAATTTTGTCACCTCACAATATTGCTCCGTTTTTTCATCCGGGAACTCTAACGGGAATTTTTCCAGGAATTTCTTCGGGAATTTCTCTATGAATTCCTCTGGAAATGTCTCTTGGAATTCTTCCGGAAATTTGTTATGGAGATCCTCTAGGACCCACATCAGGAACTCCTGCGGAGATTCCTTCAGGAATTCCTTCGGTAATTTCCCCAGGAATTCATCTGGAAATTTCTTCAGGAGTTCTCCAGGAATTCCTCTGGATTTCATCAGAGAATTTTCCCAGGAATACCTCCATGAGTTCGTCCGGGAATTACTCCATGAATTGCTCCGGGATTTTCCTTAGGAATTCTTTCAAGATTTTTTCCAGGTTGGATTTCTCCGAGAATTTTTCTAGGAGTTTCTCCAGGAATGTCTCCGGGAATTCCTTCGGGAATTTCTTCAGGAAATCCGCCAGGAATTGCTTCGGAAATTTCTTCAAAAAATTGTCCGGGAAGTCCTCCAGAATGTTTTCCAGGAATTCATCCGGGAATTTCTTCAGGAAAACTTATGTTTTTTCTTAAAAAAAAAATCCACTGGGAATTTCTCCAGAAAATCTTCCGTGTTTTTTTTTTTTCAGAAAACCCTCTGAGAATTTCTCCAGGAGTGCCTCTGGGAATTTCTCCAGGAATTCCTCTGGGAATTTCTCCAGGAATTCCTCTGGGAATTTCTCCAGGAATTCCTCTGATATTTCTCTAGGAATTCCTGTTTTGTTTCCTCCAGAAATTCCGCCTGGAAGTTCTCCGGGAATTCCTCCGGAAATGTCTCTAGAAATTCTCCCTAGGAAATTCAGGAAATCCTTCAGAAATTTTTCCTGGAATTCCACTAGGAATTTCTTCACGACTCTCTCCACTAATTTCTCCGGGAAATTCTCCTAAGACTCCCATCAGCAATTCCTTCGGTGATTCCTTCAGTAATTTCTCCAGGACTTTTTCCGGGATTATTTCCAGGAATTCTTTCGGGTTTTTCTCCAGGAATTCTCCCGGAGATTCTTCCAGGAATTCCCTCAAAGGAATCCTGCAGAGATTCTTCCAGGAATTTCCTGAGGGGAATCCCCCAGAAAGGAGGATTTCCTAAAGAAAATTTCAAGAGGAATTGCCGGAGAAATTACAGGAGGAATTCCTAGATAAGATTCCTGAGAAGAAATTCCCAAAACAATATCTGATGGATTTCCTGGAGAAATTCCCGGAGACATTCTCGGAGGAATTTCTGGAGAAATTCTCGGAGGTATTCGTTAAAGAAGTCCTAGAGGAATTACGGGAGAAATTCTTGAGGGTTTTGTGAGAAAAAAATCACGGAAGACTTCCTGAAGAGATTCCTGGAGAAATTCCCAGAGTATTTTCTTGAAAAATAAAACCGACAGTTTTCCTTAGAAAATTCCCGGATATATATTCCGGGAAAAACTCCTGGAAAAATTCCCGGAGAAATTCCTAGAGAAATTCTTGGAGGATTTCCTATAGAACATCCCGGAGGAATTCCTAAAGAAATTCCCGGAGGAGTTCAAAGAATTCTCGGAGGCACTCATGGATGAATTCCTGGGGAAATTCTAAGTGAAATTTTTGAAGCAAATCTTGTTAAAAAGTCCGGAGGAATTCCTGGAAAAATTCCCAGAAGAATTCCTGCAGAAATTGCCGAAGGAGTTCCTGATGGAAGTCCTAGATGAAATCCTGGGGAAACTGTCGGAGGAATCCCCGGAGGAATTCTCGGAGGATTTCCTAGAGGATTTCCCGGAGAAACTTCTGGACGATGTCCTAGAAGAATTCCCGGAAGATTTCCTGAAAAAATTCCCGGTGGAATTACTGGGGAAATTCCCAGAAAAAATCCCGGAAGTGTTACTATAGAAACTCCCGGAGACATTCCCGGAAGAAACAACTGAGCAAAAGAAGCAATATTGTAGGGCGACAAAATTTGTTTGCAGGGGGTCAAAGACGGTGTTAAAGTATTCTCTCTTGTACCACCGTACTCGACCGTCTACTATCATTCCAAATGGCTCTTAGCTTGCTGAACAGCTATGCTGAAAATGGAATACTTCTTGTCCATTAGGGTGTTTACTCAAATATTTTCTTTATACTAGACGGGACCTATCGAATAATATCAGAACCAAGCACACCACGACCACATACGTCTTACTTCCTCTTGAATTTTGGAACAATTTGAGATAAAATTGTCCAGATGTTTTGATTGCTTGTGTCACCTGGCGTCGCCATTGCAGGATAGATCTCAACCTGCCAAACAATTTTACAGAAAACACCATGCTTTTAGCTTATTACAGTAACGAGGTATACGTGTTTAAATATGATACATAAGGTGCCACCTAGCGAATAAATCACGAATCAAAAACTCAGCTATCAGACAGTTTTAGCTTGCTGAAGAACTTTGTTGAAAACGGCATCATTCTATCTTATCAGAATTCTGAGATATAGAAGTATGAAGATTTATTACCCTGGCGCCACCTAGCGGACGATTCGCGAACCAAAGACGCCATTGCCAGATAGTTCTTAGCCTGCTGAACAACTTTGCTGAAAACGGCATGCTTGTACCTCATTAGGGTATCGAGATATACGTGTTTGAAATTTTCAAACACAATGCGCCACCTAGCGGATAAATGCCAAACCAAAGACTTTACTATCAGATAGTTCTGAGCTTGTTGAAGAATATTGCCGAAGACAGCATCATTCTATCTTATAAGGTTTCTGAGATATGAGGGTTTGAACATTTTTGACGCCGTTACCAGTTTGCTCTTAACCTGATGAACAAATTCGCCGAAGACACTATACTTCTACCTCATCGGGATCTTGAGATATAAGTTGCGCAATGTATGTGGCCAATTTTGGTACCCCAAGACAATCCGGAATAACTCCGGAACCATGTGGACCACCCAGACAACCAGAAATCCTATAAGATGTTGCATAAGATGATAAAGTGGAGGCCATATGCGTGCATGCCTCCATTTAGGCGCATGTAAAATGTACGCATATCGCCTCCACTTTATCGTCTTATGCAACATCTTATGCGATCACTGGTTGACTGGGCAGGCACCCATGTCCCCGGCATCATAAACTAGAAGAATTTTTCGGGAAGTTGTGAAAATTTTATGACCATTTTTGTGCTTTTCTGAAGGTGGAAAATGTACGTTGGCTGGATGAAGGTTAAACAGTTTCTTCCTGGAATTATCTGCAGGGCTATCTTCAAGTTTTTCAATTCGCTTCAGGAATTTTCCCACAGAGTCTGTATGAGATTCATCCACCGAATCTTTCAGGAATATCTCAAATAAGTCGCTACCTAGTCGTTTTAAGAATTTCTTGAGAAATTAATTGAAAAATTCCTTTCGAAATTTCCACAATGATTCAGGACGATTCCAAGTTTCCCTTTACGATTTATTTTCCTTCAAAGATATTTTTGAAAATGTTCAAGAATTTCAACAGATGTTCCTCCTAAAACTCCTTTAAAAACCTCTCCAAATATTCTTCAAAAACTTCTTTCAATGACAACATAAGAAGACTCCAGGAAGTTCGATAAGAATTCCTCCCTAGTTTCTGTGAAGAATTTCTTAGGAATTGTTCCTAGGATTCATTTAAGCCACTTAAAATATCCTTTTAGCGATAGCACCAAGGTGTCATTCAGATATTCTTCATGGAGCTTTTCAAAAAATGCTTCAATGTTTCGTTTTTAAGTATTTCTCCAGGACTTCCTTCGGGAATTTCTTCAAAGATGCATTCAGGAGTTTCTTCAATATCTTGAGAATTCTTGAGAAATTCTCCCAGGAGTTCCACTAATTCTTAAGCAATTACTAAAAAAAATGTGTTTACCCGTTGTCTTCAAGAAGTGTTTCAGAATGTGTTTTAGGATCCTTAAAGTTATAAAATAAGGTGCTATTGGGTAGAATACCATGAAGTGTACTTTAAAGGTTATTGCAAGGATTTCACCAAGTGTTTCTCCAACTTGACGGCTGTAGAATTCAGTCTTATAAGAATTCCTCCATTTATTTTTCTGGTGTTTTCTTTATGGATTTTAACAGGCTGTTTTTTTTTCAAAAGCCCTCTTAGAGTTTCCTGCAAGGATGCAATCATGTGCTTGTCACATGTTTTTTCAGGACTCTTGTAAAGTATTCCAAGAGTTTCACCTACAATACTATTAGGAGATTGGCCTTTAATGGTTTCTTAAAAAAATCATCCAAGAATAACTTCAAATCTTATTTTAAAAAATTGCTTCAGGGATTCATTCAGTAATGCCTTCATAAATTTCGCAAAAGATTTCTTCAGGTGTTTCCCAACTAACTCTTTGGAAGATTCTCTAAGGTTTTTTTTTCAGCACTCTATCGAAAATTGCTCCATCATTTCATTCACAATTTTTTTCAGTTTTAGACAATTTCCGCACATTTTTTTAGAATACTTTTGGAAATTTAACGAGGACTTCTACGTGAGTTCCTTTAAAGCTAATATCAGTAATTCCCCCAAAGATTCTCGAAAACATACCTCCTAGGATTACTTCGGCTATTCTTCTATAAATTCCCACAGAAATCAACCAATAAACTCTATTGGAGTTCTTTCAAAAAGTTCTTCAGGAATTTTACGATTGATTCCTCAAGAAGATCCATCCAGTTTTATCTCGCGAAATATCTAGCAAATCTTTCATGACTTTGTTGGGGGATTCGCCCAGAGATTATTTTTTCATTTCTTTAAGACTAGCACAATTCATACAATAAATTCTTGAAAGTATCTCAAATATTTCTCCTAGTAGTTCCTCAGAGATTTTTCTTGAAGTGACTCTTAGATAATAAATAATTTTTCTATGCTTCATATTAGACAAATATGTTCTATTTGTGATAAATTTCAATTCTGAATGAAAACATGAATACTTTCTAATAGTTTTTTTTTACGAATAATCAATACATTTTGAAAAAAAAATCAGCCTGATTCATAACAATCTTTGCTGCAACACGTTTTCAATGGTCATAAGTATCGAAATGCGTGACAGTGCCTATACCAAAAAAAACAATGATTTTCAAATTCTAAAACTGCTGTGGTAAACAATTTAAAACACTCTTTTTATTACTTCATTGGTTATGATGATTGTTATTCTGATTGTTTTATATTCGAACAATCAATTCTATTCTGCGTCCCGCGGTTGAGACGCAAATCTTTAATTTGGCCCACGATAAGCTTCAACCTGAGAATCACTGTGCTAAACTATCCATAACATTCTTCTCGATAACCAGGATTACCGAAATTGCAAAAGTTTCGTCGATCCTGCTACGGAAAACCGCTGTCAGCTAGCCCGGAAGTCGTTAGACAAGTTTTCAATTCATATCTGCGTTGCTGGGGGAAAACAGAATTTCGACCTTTTCAGTTATCCATTCTGTATAGTGTATTCTATTAACCCAAAGGGCGGCGGGGTGTATCCGCCTGAAGAACGAAATAGTTTTCTCTTCCGGTTATCCACCCTCCCCCCGGAAGTGCACTGGATTTCGGGTGAATCGTTCCGACAGGATTCGCTCGGCACCTCCTATATATTTCTAGGACCGGGAAGATAAAACCATAAATCTATTCATTATGCAGCCATACCGGGAGCGTAAAGTGCTGTTGACTCTACTAATTATATGATGAGCGAGGAGAAATCTGGGGATCGGCACCACAACAGGGCTCCGCTTGACGGAACGGGCGGGGGTGGTATGAAGGTTGGTGTATTGTTTTAATTCAATTCTAAACTTTATGTACCTACTACTAACTGAATGAAGCGGAGGGCATGAATATTGCAGACAGTGTTCGGCAGCTTGTCCTTGCTAAGCGACTAAATAATAAATTGGCCTGTGATTTATCGTCAAGCGATGTAATCGCAGTGGAAATTAGTTGACAACTGCACAGAGATTGAATTTAAATTGAATTGAATAGTCATCGTCATCCACTGAGGGGAAGCGTTTCTACATAAATCAACATGATGGAGGCTTGTAAATGTTGTAATGGTTGAATTGTACCAGAACCGCCAGATTAGGCCAAACTCTGGAATTCAGCGAGATGGTGGAATCTCTTGTTGCGTTATTGAAGAATGTACACAGCAAAAACAAATAATGTCAAAGGAAAAAGAGTATTATTCAAAGGAACAAATGTAAAAAGCAACAGTAAAATGCTTTTTCATAGAGGTTTTCAACCTACAACGATACGACAGATTAAGGCGAAACTGGAAGCATTTCCTCATTTTTTCAGTTTTTGATTTTTTTTTTTAAATAACGAAGCAATATTTTCAAAAACGGTTTTCGTACATATGTAGAGTATGGATCAATGTATCTTCTGAATTTTTTTCGTGATGAAAAAGTTTTCCATTTTTTCAAAAACTATTTTTTTGTGAAATTTAGTTCAAAAATGGTTTCTGCAAAAACGAAAAACATTTTCCACTACGAAAAAAAAATCAGAAGATACCTTGATCCAACCTCTTTATGTGTACGAAAACCGATTTTGAAAATATTGATTCGTTTTTTAATAAAAAAAAAATCAAAAACCAAAAAGTGAGGAAATGCTTCCAGTTTCGCCTTAAGCTCAGTTCTATCTGAATACGCGTACCTTTCGTTTGCCGTCATCCATGTGCCCAATTTTTTTTAACCAGTGCCATTTTTTTTTTTCGATTATACAGAGTGTAGTGAAGTTAGGAGATACACTGATTCTCCCTCCATCTGTGAAAATATTGCTCCGTTATTTATTAAAAAATTAAAACAAAAAAAATCAAAAAATGAGAAAATGTATCCAGTTTTACCTTAAAGCCGCAAGCTAAAATTGTTAGAAATAGAGGAAGGATAACAAAAATCAAACGGCGCAGAACGGTAAACCTCCGAATAATTCATGTTAGAGTTTTTACCATTGTGTGTCCTGAATTCTAAATGTTTCTTTTGCAAATTCTCCCAAAGATTTCTCCTAGGTTTCTTCCAATACATTTTCTAAAGATTTCTCCACGAATTCATCCCATGGATTTTCTTTCATGCCTTTGCCCAGTAACTCTTCAGAGGATTTATACAGATTCTTTTCCAATATAGCAAAATTTCTTCAAAATATATCCAAGAGGTTTCTTTTGAGAATTTTTCTACAAGTTATTTCAAGGACTTCACCGGGAATTCTACTTTAGAATGAATCATAAGCTCTTCCAAGCACTTTTTCGGCAATTGTCAAAAGAATAGAATCTTTTCAATCTTTTCAAATAACTTAGAAGCTCCAGGATATGATTTTTACCAAAAGACATCTCCTAGTTTTTTTTTTAAATTTTCAGCTATCAGTTTAACAAATTCCGTTGATTTATTTCTATCATCGCCAACGTTTCGATCCAGTTATTGGACCCTTTACAACCCGAATCTTTGAAAATTGTCTAAATTCGTGTGACCTCTTGATTTGTGTATCGAGCCCTGAAGATGGTCGAAGAGCCAGACGGAAACGTTGACGATAATAAAAGATAAATCAGCGCAACTTGTTGGCCTGAGAGCTGAAAATTTCAAAAAGTCAACAATCACCCAGTCGAAACTTGCAATCCAGACTCCTCCAAGAATTCTTCAAAGATTTCTTTCTTTTCTTTTTATATGTATCAACGAGATTCTTAGCCCTTGGCTAGTTCATCTCGGGACCCACAGCGTACTTCCCTTCCGAATGAAGAACTCACATTTTGTGAGTTTGTCGGGAGCGGAATTCGATCCCAGGCCCTCGGCGTAACAGTCACTTGCTTTAACGATCACACCAGGTCCGCTCCAAAGGAGATTTCTTTCTGTTTTCTGGAAGTTTTTCCAAGGATTTTTTCGGAAACATTTTCCAAAGATTTCTCTGCTTTTATCCAAGGGTTTTTCTGAAAACGATTTCTAGGATTTCTCCAGGAATTCTACCATGCAGTTGTCCAAGAATTTCCGAAAAACTTCTTTCAGCATTCTTCTAAGGATTCCTTTCGGAGTTCTTCCAAGGATTTCTCAACATACCTTACAATGACTTCTCCTGGAAGTATTAGAGAATTTCTCCTGATTTTTTTGCAGGGATTACTCCATGTCTGAAAAGGATTTTTTCGTGAACTCTTCAACAAAGAATTCTTCCGTGAATTCTTCAACAAAGAATTTTTCCAAAAATTCTTTCAGTAATTCTTGCAAGGATACCTCATGGAATTTTATTATTGATTTATCCTGGAAGTATTAAAAAATACCTTTACTAGGATGTTTTATGAAGATTCCTTCAGAAATTCTTCCAATAATTACTCAAGGTATTTTTCAGGAATTTTTCCAAGAATTTCTTTAGAAATTTATCAAACGATTCCTTCAAGGAATATTAAAAGGAATCCTCCAGGAAGACTTCCAAGGATTCCTTCAGGAATTCTTCCAAAAGTTCTATAAAAATATTTGTATGGTTCCTCCAGTTAATGTTGAAAGAATTCCTTCATGATTTTTTTCCAAGAATGCCCAGGAAATGTTAAAAAGATTTCTCCAGGAAATATTCCAAGGAGTCCCCCAGGAATTCCTCTAGAAATTCTTCCAAGGATTCGTCCAAAAACTTATCCAATGATTCCTCCAGAGAATATTAAAAGGATTCCTTCAGGAATCCTCCTAAGGATTCCTTTAAAAATTCCTTCAACTGCCACTATAGGAAGTATTAAGAGCATTCCTCCAGAAAGTCTTCGAACAATTCATTCTATAATTCTTTCAGTAATTCCTCTACGGAATAAAACATAATTTCTTCAAGCAGTGGCGTAGCCAGAAATTGTCTCTGGGAGGGGTTTTCAACGGTCAATGATAACTTTTTTGATTTGACACTTTCATTTTGTAAGCAGTAATGAGTAATTGTAATCGTAGTTAGAAAATAGCGGCGCAGCCGAAAAAATTTTTCGTCGCAAAGCGCTTAATACTGAAAATTTGTTCCACAAATTTTGGCTCTGGGGGGGGGGGGATTACCCCTAAAACCCCCCCGTGGCTACGCCAGTGTCTTCAAGAGCTCTTCCGAGAATTCCTCCAGAAATTCTTCCACGGATTCCTTCAGAAAATATTATAAATATTATTATTTGGATACCTCCATAAGGTCTTCCAAGGATTCCTTAAAGGAATTCTTCCTTGGGTTCCTCAAAAAATTCTTCCAAAGATACATCCAGGGAATATTTAAAGGATTCCTTCAGGCATTTTTTAATGAATTTCTTTAGAAACTCTTCCAAGAACTCCTCAAGAGAATAATAAAAGGATTCCTTCAGAAAATTATAAGAGGATTCCTTCAGAAAGCCTTCAAAGGATTCCTCCAGCATTTGTTTCAAGGATTCCTCCAAAAATTCTTCTAGTAAATCATCTAGAGAATATTAGAAGGATTCCTCCAGGAACTCTTCCAAGGATTCTTCCAGGGAATATTTAAAGGATTCCTACAGGAGTTCTTCCAAGAATTTCCCCAGAAATTCATCCGAGGATTTCTGCAGGAAATATTAAAATGGTTCCTCCAGAAAATCTCACAATGATTCCTTCAGGGTGTGAAAAAATCCTAAATCGTTTCCATTATTTCTTGCGAAATCTTCCAAGCATTTGATGAAGAACTATCCCATAGATGTATGCAAAAGTTCGTCCACTGATGCCTTCTGGATTTTTTTCTTCAATAATTTTATTTGGTATTCTCCCAAGGATCTCGCAGAATTTCTTTTGAGGATTTCTCCAAAGATTCCTTCGAAGATTTCACCAAGTATTCCTTCGTTTTTTTTTTCAGAAAAAAATCGAGGAATTCTTCTGAGAAATCCTTAAAGAACTCTTTCATGGACTCCTTCAGAAATTCTTTTCAGGATTTCTGTAGAAATTCTTGTAATGGTATCGTTTTCTCTGAAAAATCTTTCATATATTTTTCTAGGAATTCCTTATGAAATTATTGGACGAGTTCCTGGAAAGATCCCTGTAAATTTTTCTGGTGTTGAACACCACTGTTGAACCGTTGAAGAAATCTTTGAAAGCATTCTAGTAGGATTTTCAAAATAATCCTAGATAAATGCTTGGAACTTCCCACAATGTCTAAAGAAGTTTGTGGGGAATTCCATCAACTTTCAAAAAATGATGTTTGGGCGAGTTTTGGAAGGAATATATGGAAAGAGAACTGTACGGATCCTAATTAGAATTCTTAGAAAAATCTTTAATGAAAAAAATAAGAAGGAAATCTTAAGTAGAGGACCTTTAGAAAGAATCCGCGGAAGGATTCACAAATTAGTTCCTGGGAAACTTTCTGGAAGGATTCCTTAACCAAGTTCCTGGAGCAATCTATTAAGAAGTTCATGTAAAAATAATTGAATAAATTTCTAAATTTGGCAAAAAAACATCAGAAAATATGTGGAAAACTTTTTGAGCAATCTTAAAAAATTTCTAGGAGAATTTTTAAAAGTATTTTTTAATGATTAATGCGGATAGTTCTGGATAAATGTCTGAAGATTTATTAGAAGAGTTCTTGGAGTATTTTTTGTCAAAAAAAATACAGGATGTTTCTTGGAAGGAATTTCTAAAAAAAAAAATATTTCAATAAGCGGTCCCGAGGCGAACCAGCCTAGGGCTGAAAGCCTCGTAAATAAAGTTAATAATAATAAATTTCAACAAGCACTAAAATATGATTGAAAAAATTAGCAAAAAATTTAAAAAATCCAAAAAATACTTGGGAAAAAGAAATCAGCAAGAACCACAAGCTTGAGAAAAGATATTACAAAAAATAATGAAGCACTGTAAATGCACATTAACATAACATTCATAGTGGAACATTACAAATGCGTACTAAAATAAGGACATATACAACATCCTTGAGGCCCAACCTAGGGTTGAAAACCTCATTATTAAAGACAATAATAATAATAATAATAAGGCTGATACAAATTTAATTTTCACTTTTTGACTCCTCACCCCCCCCCCCCCCTTCAACAATTTTTGCCTGGATTTTGCATTTTGTGGGGGCAGATAAAAAAATATTTATAAAAATATCGGGTCTTGCCAAAAATTCTTTAACAAATCCGATGAGTTTTTAATATGAATATCTTAAATGCCATAAGGCGCCGTCCACAAATTACGTAACGCTCGAGGGGGAGGAGGAAGTATGGCCGAGCTTTACGACCCATACTAGAAATTTCGGGTTTTCATACAAAACAGCGTTACGGAGGAGGGAGGGGGGCAGGGATGGGAACACTCACTTGCAACGATTTACATTCACTTGCTATTTTCTCAGCTCAGAAGCGTGCAATCAAGAAACGATGTATGGGTGACTTTTGCCTTGTGATTTTGCCTAAAACTTTGCCGAATAGAGTAAGGGTCGCACACGAATCCCAAGGTCGTGACAGAGCTGTGAAAGCGACTCTCCACGAGGTGAGTGTAATTTACATTCACCTCGTGGAGAGTTGCCTTCGCAACTCCTTCACGACTTCGGTATGCGTGTGCGACCCTTGCTCTATTCGGCAAAGTTTTAGACAAAATCACTAGGTAAAAGTCGTCCATACATCGTTTCTTGACTGCACGCTTTTGAGTTGAGAAAACTGCAACTGAGTGTAACTCTTTCCAAGTGAGTGTTCCCATTAGAGGGTCTTGTTTCCCGGACTGAAAAAAAATCCCGGGATTCGGGATTTTTATTTTCCAAATCCCGGGATTTCCCGGGATCCCGGGAAAAATCTAAGTTTTCTAAAAAACGATGAAAAAGTCAATGGAACGATTTCTTAAGCACTTTTAATTAAATTCGATCAATTAATAACCATTATATTCGAAAGAAATTACATATTTCATAGACATTTGATTGTGTGAGGGCAGTTGGAGACATTCAAAGGTATTTGAAAATTTTCAAATAAAGTTCATCTTCTTCCGCAATAGGTTAACTTGGGCTATAAGTTAACTTCTGCCTTACTTATCCGAAGGAATTTTTTGACAGAACTTGATGATATTTCTAGAGTAATCCCTTATTATTTACCCTGAGACGTGAATGAATTCTGTGTTAGAATTTTATGACAGAGTTAAAATAGCAGTGTCAGAATGGTGATTTAAAAATTTCAAACGGCAACTTCTTAAGATATTATTTGTCCGCATTTTGTTTTTTTTTTCTTTAAGAAACATTCATGTTAACATTCTAGAATTTCGATTAGTTTTTTTAGTGAAATACATTGAAGAAACTGTGGAAAAAATCTTGAATAATTCAAGACAGACCCTCTCAACAAACTTCTTGTTAAACTGATATTAATATCTTCAAAAAAATCCTTATAAAATTCTTTCGAAAATTTATTTATGATTTCCATTTCAACATTTCTATCCCGAAAGTCCATTGATCTTTTTTTCCGATTTATTTGGCAAGATGACAACTTTAACAATTTCTTCAGATGTTTTTTTTTGTGGTTTTTACAACAACTTTTATATTTCTATTAATCCTATTCTCGCGTTTAGTATCATACGGGCGTATCTCAATGATCGATTTTCTCTTTGGTTAATAACTTGGCCAGCAAATCATTTTCTGTTGTTTTTGTTGTTTTAGATGCTAGTCCTAGTCGTTATTTACTGAAACAAACCGAGAGATCATCCGAATATTGGTCGTATTTCCCGGAATAATCCGAAGTGATAGTCGATGAAGAGAAATCGATCATTGTAGATACGCCTGTATGATACTCAACGCGAGTATTATATGGTATTAAATTATATTCTTCGATTTTATTGTACGATTCGCTTTACTTTTTTTTGCGATTCGATATCGCTCTTTTTACCATAAATCATCACATAAATTTCCTCAGAAGATCTAAAAACGGTGTGTTGTTCCTTCTTGTAAATATATTACTGATTTCTCTTAGAAATTTCGTCAAAATTATCACTTGTATTATCTCTAGTGATTGTTGAAATGAGCTCCGCAGAAAATTTCGCCTGGACTTTAAAACAAAATGTCTCAACGAATATCTTTACGAAATCGTCAACAAATATTTCAAAGATTGTCTAAGTCCTGCAGAGGTTAGGGATTGTTTATCAGTTTTCTTTTGAAAATTCTGCGAATTTTCCTCATATGTTTCCTCATGTTGAATATTATATAACAACACAGTATTCTTAAGGGATAACTCTAGAAACATCTAAAAATATTTGCAACAGTTAACATATTTCACATATTGTAAAAATGTTGAACATTGTCATAAATTCCAAGAATACTACCAGAACAATCTAGCTTAAAATAAATCATTTTATTTCACATTCCGATATTCTGTCTGTTGATTCAGCTTGATTATAATTGTAATGTAACGCCATATAAATGAAAAATGGAAAGGCAGTAATAAATTGTAAAATGTAAAATTAATGTAAAAACAAAAGATTTCGGCTCAGTTATGCCCATGTGGCGCCCGAGCCTTCCGAATAAACGAATAAGTAAAAAAAAAAATGAAAATGAATGACAAATTCAGCCAAAATATCTTTGGTTTAATTAGTTGGACTTTTATCTAAACTTGATTTAAGTAGAAATAAACTATACCGCGTAGAATTGGATGGAGAAAAAAAAACATTGACAAAGAGCAGATTTCAAAGTGAAAAGATTTGTTTTAGTATTGCCATTTTTTTTTATTTTCGGGAAATCCCGGGAATTTCTGAAAAATATCCCGGGATTCGGGATTTTTCAGATCCCGGGATATCCCGGGATTTTTGTCCCGGGAAATCCCGGGCAAGACCCAAAGTTTGTCAGAGAGTCTCATATGTTTGCATTTGAGACAAACCAAACGTTAATTTTTGTTTCCCTGTGTAATTTCCAATGTCATATATGATAGATAAATGTTTTTATTACTATAAGACCAAGCGAAAGAACTCCCTTTGGACCCCAAAAGATTGACCACATTCTGTCTTTGGCTGACGTGTCGACATCATCTGCGCAAAGAGCCAGACCCTATATTAATAACACTAGTTTACAGCGTTTTTGAACTCGGTAAGCTGATGATCGTTTTTGGTGTAGAATCACGCCCTGAGTTCGAAAACGCAAAGGAAAAAAATTACAGTAGAGTGGATTTTTTTTCGACTTTCCATACAAGGTTGATGATTTGAAATCGATTTTTGTTTTATTTTTAAGCAAAGTCGCTCACTTCACATATCTCATTCTCCATAATAAATGCTCCGATTGAGCTGAATTTTTTACTCGCCTACACATATGTCAAATAAACGATGAGAAAGAATTTTTAAATTATATTTTTCTTATTGAAAAAAATACATTTCTTCATATATTTTTGGAAAATTTGCTAAAATTCAAGGAGATTGTCCCCAAAACTCGCCAATATCTTGAATTTCATCAATCTGATGCAAAACCTGTATTCAGATGATCGAATGGTATTATATTCAGCTTTTATTTTATGGAAAAAGATTTGAAATTGGTTGAACAGAACGGAAGATATTTGAATTTTATTAAATTCCATATTTTAAAAAGTTGTAAAACTCGATATTGAGCAAAAACTCAAAAACTGTTCTACTTTAAATTTTTTGAAGCACGGTTTCGAAATCAGCGCTAAATTATGCTTCAAAAATTTTGGTCGTTGACAGAAGTTCACGACTTTCGTTTTATTGTGTAAACTAGTGTAATCCAACGTCTTCATTCCCGTCCTCAGGAATATCTCATTTCCACAACTTTCTGGCACCTCTCGCATAAAAGTTAGCCCATTCTTTTCCACTTTCTCTATTTCATCCTACAGGTATCCCAAGCCGGGAACGAAGAATCCCACCATCACGCTGAAAGTTGCCGATTTGGCCGACCCCAAGAGCATACGAACCAGAGATATAACGCCACCACCGATCCTCGTGAATCAGTAAGTGATTTTTACGCTTTCTTTCTTACTCGCCCCTCTGGTGGTCGTTTATTTTCCGTTTGACTCCCGGACTGGGTGTTTGTCTTGCGTGGCCCTTACTACGGTAAAACAATGATGGCGACGATGCAGTCTGAGTTTCCTTGTGGGTTTTGTAGAAGGCGATTGGTTCGGAGTTGAAAAGAAAATCAGGAAGGTAAAACTCCCTAGTGATTCAATGGAAGTTTTACCAAGTTGGATAGATTTAATCTGCGGGTTTTGTTGGTTCAGGCCAGAGGCCAAAGGCTGCGTGGTTTGCGGTTTGAGTTGCTTTGCACGAGTGAAGGGTAATAAAAGTGGAGTGACCTAGGATTTGTAAACCCGTTGTGGAAAATTTAAGTTAAATAACTTAAAAACAAATAAGCATTGAGAGAAAACACCAGACAGATTTCCCCTATAGTACTATAGAAGGTTTTAGCGGATTTTAAAATTAAGATCAGATTTCTATCGATTAGGTTAATTCATTGAGATGAAAAGCAACCGTTATACCATTCTCAGATAGCACGAAAACTCTACCAGAAACATAATTCATTCCGCAGCGGGAAATTTTCAAGGATTAGGATAAAATAAATTAATAATAAACGGGGATGAACTAGCCTCGGGCTGAAAATCCCCATAATAAAGAGCCAATAATAATAATTAATAATAATAAAATTGCGATTAAATATTTGGCCGAATAAGAAGGGCACATAATGAGCCAAGTACGCAGGATGCAAGGCAATTCGAACTGCTATGCTATACTTTTCGTCCAAATATTGATTTCAAAGTTTTGCCGTATTTGTAGTATCTATTGAAAACTCTAGGCAAATATCTATATAGCCTTAATAAAATTAAAACTTATCGTTGAACCGAGCTTATTGTGAAACTTTACGTAACTGCCAGAGTCCCGGCAGTGCAACAACTAGTAAACCGCCTCCCCCGCCAATTATCGACCGATCCTGCTAAACGAAAACTTTCCACATTGTTTCCGATCGCTTTTGTTATCGTCATCGCCATAGTCGTCGTCGTCGTCATTATTGTGGGTTGCAAACAAGTTACCAAATACTTTCGACGTCGTCATACCACCGCACCTCATCCGTTGCTCCAGCACGACAAAAATTCAACCCTATCAAAAGTAACATCTCTATCCGCCAACACCAGGACCAACTGGGCCGATCCCAATCAGCCGGATCCCGGGAAACTAATTTATCTCGTTTCAGTTAGTTTTTCCTCCGCGTGCCGCCGTGCCCCCAAAAAGGGACAATCGGTGGAAGCATGTTGGTTCACTGTTTGGTTCTCACCCGGATTGTGTCCGTTCTTTATTTATTTGCCGTTGCAGGGAACACTACTTCACCAGTGCAGCCTGGGTGTCCCAGACCGAGGTCAGTGTCGTTTGGATGAACCGGCTGCAAAACCTCTCGGTCGTAACGCTGTGCAAGAGCCCGATGTGGTACTGTCAAGAGGTAATTTGTTCTGATTTCTTTTCTCTTTTATAGTGTAGGTAAGGCGTACGTCGTAAAGAAACTGTTGCTGAATCGAATGTACCGACGCTGACGCTAATGTGAAACTGTAAATAACAGTCTCGGTTTTTGTGTCCATTTTAACAGTGTGGTATTCATGAAGCGAACAATAGTAACATATGCTCAAAGTACATTTAAAAAAAATAAGTTTTGCTGATTTTCTGATAAATGTCTAGTCAATTCTAGAATACTTTAAAGAAATATTTCTTAGCATCTCTAAGAAATCTAGGCGGATGTTTTGGACACATTTTACCGTGACGTTACAACGTTTTGACACCTTTTCTGTCAGATTTTCAACTGGAACTCGTAAATTCGACCGTAAACTCTTAAATATTTGTACATATTCGGATTCCTTGTAAAATTTCCAATAAGTTTCATCTGTTGAACAGTTAGTTTTCATTAGGAATACATATACCTATGTTTAAAATGGGAATTAGTAGCGTGACGTAACAACGTTGAACTTTATTCATTACATTCAAAGGTATGTTGTATAACATGAAATGATGGTAGTCTTCTTCTTCTTCTTCTTGGCGTAACGTCCTCACTGGGACAAAGCCTGCTTCTCAGCTTAGTGTTCTATGAGCACTTCCACAGTTTTTAACTGAGAGCTTCCTCTGCCAATGACCATTTTGCATGTGTATATCGTGTGGCAGGCACGAAGATACTCTATGCCCAAGGAAGTCAAGGAAATTTCCTTTACGAAAAGATCCTGGACCGACCGGGAATCGAACCCGTCACCCTCAGCATGGTCGTGCTGAATACCCGAGCGTTTACCGCCTCGGCTATATGGGCCCTGTAATAGTCATAACCCAGTTAATCACTAAGCATTTGAATAAGCTGTACAGCAGACTATATTAAGCATTTGAACTGCTTGCTGCCTTATTGCGAATGCATAGCTGCCTTGAATCAGCAGAAGCTATGCTATTCAAAAGCTTTCGGCTGTTAATCAGCATTTCAACTTCTTGGGGTGTTTTCGCTGGGAAGCATTCAGAATGCTGTTCAACTGCTCTACAAGTGCTAAGAGCAAAGAGTATGGTAGATATGTTATGCATTTGATAGCACATTCTGCCTCTCTCTTACAGAGTCTATGCTTTTGTTTACATATTTGGACAACTGAGTTGCTTATTCGTTTTTCCCTTATTCTTCCAAAAGCTCCGAAGCAAACATTGCTGCTGCTGGTTTGGATTGGGAAACATTGCCATCGAGAAATAACCCCACCTAATTTTGTCGGAAAATGTGCACCAAATAGATGGATCATAAAATTATTCGCAAGAGGGAATCATAATTGATGGAAGAGGGATTGGAAACGCTTTACACACTATGAAATTTCTCTTTGAAAACATATTTTGAGTGTCGGAACGGAAACTGTTTCCCAACCATACTTTATAATAATAAAATAAATAATAAAAATAAAATAATAAAATAAACTAGCGCACGTCATCGGACCTACTGCAGCGTATCCTGGAGGGTGGAGCAGCAGCTTGAGCAGAAAACATGGTTGAATAATCACCGGATTGTAAGTTCAAACCCCCATAACACCAAAACAAGCAAAAAAACCACCTAAATCAGCTGGAGTGTGGAGGAAGCGGGATCGTCGAGAGAGGGAGAAGCAGACGTAAATCTATTTTTGTTTTGTTTTGCTCGACGAGGCGTTACGCTTCTTTGACATTTTGATACGGCGTTCCTGAAGGTGTTGCACTCAGACAGCCCGTTATTTTGCCAAAACCTGCTGTTGGGTAGCACTATAGGTGTATATACGGCCAATTAGCATTAAATGCCTTGTCATAAAGGCAACTAGGGTATTGTACCATTTGGGCAGGTGTACCTATTTTGGGCACTTGCCGCTATAACTAAGTCTATTTCATACCGATTGATTCGATTTTTTGTATAGAGTTAGATACTGCACGTGCCTAACTCTTAACAAAAATTCAAATCAATCGGTTTGTAATTGACTTCGTTATAGTGGCAAGTGCCCAAAATAGGTACACCTGCCCAAATGGTACAAGACACTATAATGCTGCAGGAAATTTTAAATGCTTACTGGTTACTTGGGAAGTGTTGTGTACCTCGGGCCGAGCGTAGCGCTCTGGAGGCGTCATTATCCGAGCATTGCCAAACGATGCTGGGTCATTAGGCCGAAGGTCATTAGGCCGAAGGTCATTAGGCCGAAGGCCATTAGCCGAAGGTCATTAGGCCGAATTGTCATTAGGCCGAATGGTCATTGTGCCGAATGGTCATCAGGACGAATGGTCATCAGGACGAATTGAAATTTAGCCGTTGTTTTTACCTTTTCCAACAATTTTTGCCAAAAACTAATTTAACAATAAAACTAGAAAGAATAGCCTAAGTTTTAAAGAAGGAAAAATTTATGAATTGAATATAGCGCCAAAAACTATTTTAGCAATGATACTAGAAAGAACAGCCTATATTTAATAGAAGGAAAAAAATCATGGGTAAAATATCAGTAGATTCAGCATCAATAAAGTATCATCGTGCCTGTCACACGATACACACATGCAAAATGGTCATTTGCAGAGGAAGCTCTCAGTTAATAACTATGGAAGTGTTCATAGAACACTAAGCTGAGAAGAAGGCTTTGTCTCAGTGGGGACGTAACGGCAAGAAGAAGACCCAATGACCATTCGGCCTACTGACAATTCGGCCTAATGACCATTCGGCCCAATAACCATTCGGCCTCATGACCTTTGGCCTAATGACCCAGCATCGTTTGGCAATGCCCGGATATTGACCGTCCAGTTCCAAACTGTTTACGACCGTTTGAAACAGTCGACGTTTCAAACGGTCGCTGACGGATTTGACAACAGAAATGAGCGAGAAAGATTTCGCGCGCAAACGCGTATCTAAAAACATTCAATTGGTGAAACAAGGACAGCTGACCGGGCGCCAACTGATTCCTTGATCAGCTGTTGCCGGCAGCCAAGCCGCCAGCTTTTTGGCGCGAAAGTCGGGGGGTGTTCAGATGCAATGTTTATCAATTAATGAATTTGTGAGGATTTTTTTCCGCGATAAATGTTTTGTATTTTCTAAAATAAGGTGTAATAAAGGCAATTTACATAATAACCAAGATAATTACCTATGTTTGATGTTCATAGGACCTGAATGTTTGGAATAATGATGTGCTTAAAACCAATTTGCTGATTGATCGATTTCTATAGAATACATCGAGAACCCCCTCGATATTTGACGACTGTTCTGAACAGTTTCACAAACAGTCGGGATAATCCAACTTTGAACTGAATACACAATAATGACAGTAAAAAATTCGAAGATTGAAAGTGAAGATTGACATTCTCATTTTTTCATTCGTGTTTGGCCACATTCATTGTCAGCTGAATGCCTCTCTTTTTTCATTCAATTCTCTGTCACGAATATTTTTTCGCACATCGTAAAATGTCCAATTTCTGTTAACAGACGCACAATCCGACTTAATGGGCAAATAGAGAACATAATTAATATTATAATTAACTACTATACACAAGTTTTGAGGTAATTGGAAGTATAATCGGGAGTTACGATCCAGCTTTATTTCTCAGTGAAAATTTTCAGTGACAGAAAAATGAATGAATAGGTGAAAAAATTCATTCACCAAAATGAATTTTATTTTGATCCCTCAGTTGAGAATCTTCATTGAAAATGAAAATTTTCAACTCTGATGAATGAAAAGGAAAATGAAAATGAAAATTTTCAACTCTGGCCCTGACACCTTGCAAAACTACGTGGTCGATGTCATCATAACCGGAACCGAATTTAGTACAAAGATTGTCTAACGCAAGGTTTATTCTATACACATGTGTGCCTAACGTGTAATGGCTGGACATGAGTCTTGCAAAAACACACGTATAAAATCTCGACCTACGTTCAAACCGTAATGCCAGGTAGGTGAGAGTATCATATCTCAAATCGAACAACTTTTGCTGTCATAGCTTGATGTGATTTTGATGTGTTATTCAAAAATTCAATGAATATCGCACGAATAGCTTAAAGTTATATGATATCAGTTAAATTAAGCTCTTCTGCACGAAATAGAACTTATACACCCATATAGATGGCTCAATATTAGTGAATTGTCATATGCCTCTTTTTGAGCTGTGGAAACGAAGAATGTCATGATGTCATGCTCTTATTCTCATGGTATTCACAACAGTGAGCCGCAGTTGAGTGGTAAGCATCGGCGCCTGTGAATCCTTAGGTCATAGGTTCGATGCTGGATGATTTTTTTTTTCTATTTTTGCAAGCAAAAGGTCGATAAATCTTGTCTGCTATTGGTTTGATCTTGTATTGTAATATCTTAACGAGCTATTATTGAGCAATTCACCATACTAAATTTTGCTATTATTTCTGACCTTTTACCTCTTATATCAATCAAACCAATATCAGGTTCTGTTCTTCAGTAATTCAGTCAGTGTCTAGACGCCATGATAGCGTTCGGCGCAGTGGTAAAACAAATTATTGTAAACTACACCCTCACCATCTACCGACAAATAGCCAACACAAACTTAAATCCATTGGACCCCAGAGCCACTTTGAAGTGGTCGCAAAAAAGTTTGGATTGACACATCGGTCCCGTTTTCACAGTACCTTCAAACTACACCACGATGAGTTATTTGTGCAAAAATAACAAATATTTCATGGCGTACTAAATATAGATTATTTTTTATGTCAAAGTTGAACCGGGCGATTTTGGTCCCCTGGGGTCCATTGGACCCCACGACACGAATGATTATATCTTGTGATCGTCACTTCCTAGAATAATGCTGTCTTCGACAAAATTGTTCAATAGACCAAGGGCAATCTTGTGACGAACAAATTGAATTGGAATTAGCCCAGTAGGTGGCGCTATTGTTTATTCAAATTATGGATTGAAAGTTAAATTTAGCTTGAATATCTTGAGTTTCGGAATGTATAGAAAGTTTGTGTCTTCGGCAAAAGTGTTCAATACATCAAGGATTATTTGGTAATGAAAATTATTTTAAAGTTTTACTGCAAAATGGCGCTAATTAGTTCGTATATGCCCAGCATCCTAGATTACCGAGTGGCAAGCGTCCTCAAATAAGTACGCTTCTTTTGAAGTGAATATCTTGAGAATAACACAATATAATTACATTCTGTTCACAATACCAATACTTCCAATTTGGTGGATAATTTACTTCAGAATTGACTCACCCGGATACCTCCAGGAATTCCTCCCAAAATTTCTGAATTAACTCCTACCAGGATTCTTCCAGAAATTAGTTTAGGGATTCTTTCAGTAATTCTTCCCGAGGTTCCTCTACGATTTCATCTGGGAAATCCACTTAAAAGCCTTCCGGAAATGACTCCCAAAACTACATCAGGAATTCCACCAGGGATTCAACTAGGAATTCGTAAAAGGATTCTTCCACAAATGCTTTCCGAGATTCCTCCACGAAATCCTCCCAGAATTTCTTCAGGAATTTGTCTCCGAATTGCTCCCGGGTTTTCTCCAGAATTTCCTCCCGGGTTTCCTGCATGAGTTTTTCTAGGAAATCCACTTGAAATTCCTCCTGGGATTTCTTCAGGAATTCCTCCTGGGATTTCTCCAGGAATTCTTACCGGTATTTCTCAACGAATTTCTCCCGGGATTCCTCCAAGAATTCTTCCTGGCATTCCTCCAGGAATTCCTCTCAAGATTCTTTCAGGAATTTCTCCCGGGATTCTCCAGAAATTTCTCCCGGGATTCCTCTAGGAGTTGCTCTCGAGATTCCCCTAGGAATTTCTTCCAGGATTCCTCCAGGAACTCCTCACGGGATTCCTCCAGGAATTTCTCTCCAGGAGTTCCTCCCGGTTACGGGAAGGAAACGTTGAAATTTACATTCCATTTTATTCGATTTTTCATGAAAATATATTTTGTATCACAGAGAACAGACACCCAAGCCTATAGAAAATTGTCTCGAAAGCTGTTCAAGGATTCATTTTTTTAGCGTTGACAACACTAGCGTCACCTATGCGGCAAGTTGCTACAATTAGTGGTGAGTACGCATATCTACATAAGTTCTATATTCACCACCGACAACAGATTGGGAACATTGGGATAGCAGCGCCACCACGATGTTGCCACTTGTGTTGCTATTTCAAATGAACGTTTAATTCCTTACACAGTTTTGAAACTGAGCTTGGATGTCTGATCTCTGTGCTGTGGAAAATTGTGTAGATTATGATCAAAGTATAATTGTATATATCCCATAATCTGTAATATAGACACTATAGATTCCATATGCTTTCCAAGGTGCAGACAACTGTAAAGGGCCGTCCATAGATGAAGTGGCATTTTAGGGTGGTGGGGAGAGTCTCTGATTATGCTACGAGCCATGTATTAGGTATGGGAAAATAGGGGGAGAAGGGGGTGTAAAAAATCGTAAAAAAAATGCTACGCCATTTATGGATGGCCCCTAACCAAGCGATCTATCAATTCGTTTAGCCAAACGAGATTTACGGAACGATAACGACTGTGGGTTGTGTGACGTCATTTTCTATTAGTATACATTAAATTCACTATAAAACACTCTAAAATTGCGTAATTCAACTATTTCTCCCCAAGTCTGTAGATTCTATAGTGTCTATATTCGGTAGGTCCATGTCCTGCCAAATAACAGCTGTAGACACCATCTCTATAAATAATAAGCATCCCGCACCAGCGTCTCCCAATAGGAGAGTTCGTATCAAATGGCTCATCAACTGAACATTTTTGACCTACCCAAAAACTAAGACACCATTTTTCTAAGAAATCAGGATCCTGAGATATTATGAGAAAAAAAATTTGCATGCTATCTAGCACTGTCTAGTGGTGGAATATCGAATCAAACGGTCCATAATGTATAAGTTCTTGACCAATCAATCAACTTTGCCGAAGACATCAACTATATAAGTAATCAGGATCCTGAGATATATGAGATTTTATTTTTAATAGTGTTACGTCTGTTTGTCTCTGATTCCTCTTGGGTTTATTCAAATATTACGAAAAGCAAAATTTGACAACTTAAGGGCTCCTCCCTTCTCCGTGCAACAACTTTTGTATGGAAAATTTTGAATGAAACGTAACACAGCGCTAGACCACCTCCCACTCCTTTGCGTTACGTAATATTTGAATGACCCCTTTTGACCCGCTGGACATATATGTCTACTCGTCTACAGCAGTGCGATTTACCCTATTGTTTCGGTACGTCTTGTCCTTGTCCGCTTGTTTAGGTACGTTATATCCTGTAGATCGGGGGCATTTTTCAATGCTTACTAGCACCACCTAGCGGAAACTTCCCGAACTAAATTGTTCATCACTAGATAGGCCTTGACTTTCCTAACATCTTTGCTGAAAGCATCACCCTTTCGAAAAGTAAGGATCACGAGATACGCGAGAATATATGTTGGGGTCCAATGGACCCCAGGGTCCCAAAACGGACCTTCATTTAAGGTATCCTCTTGAGGGTTAAATTCACCAAACCCGACAGCCCTACGCCATGCAACCGGCGATACAAACGTAGCGGTATCCCCATAACCTCCTTGAAGAAGACCCAACCAAGGGTCGGAACGTCAGATGAAATAGTATCACCCCGCATATAATTTATTCGGACCGAAAAGCCAACCATAGAAAGATAACTCTGTAATTCAGTCAGTAACAACCGAATATGCTATTCATTAGATTTTTTCATTTACTCGGGATGTAACCACCGTCCCAGCTGGTCATCTCGCCAATCATTTTGCCAACTTTGAAGAGAACTCTGGCGAACAAAATGGAAAAAATCATCGTGTAAATTTTTTCTATCATAGTTCTTACCTTCCTGGGCGCCCACCTATGCGAGAGAGTCCGCCTTCTCATCGCCGTAATTTGAGCAATGTGAGGGGGACCATACTAAGGTAATCTTGCATGCTGTTTCAATCAGTTCGCCCATTTGCTCCCTAATTTTTATAAAAAAGTAAGATGAATATTTTACAGATTTCATCGACCGGAGTGCCTCTATAGAACTATGACTATCCGAGAAGATGAAGAAATTGTCTGCGGGCATGTTGGAAATCATCCCTAAAGCGAAGTTAATTGCTACCTGTTCCTGAAGCTTGTGGCACGCGGTGGAATTTTCGTTGAAGACACAGAAGCCAGTAGATGCATTAATCTCTTACAGGAATTTACATTTTGGTACTGTTCGTTAAAATGCGGGGAATTGATATACACTGAAGTTGATCAGATATTCCACGAATAGCTTGTTTCGTGAACAGATCATATTTGAAGCGGACCCCACACGAGCATCAATACTTCATCAATATTGGCACTTTTTGTCGGAGTTTTCGTCAAACTCATGGTTTTCTCAATGTATTTTTGTAAAGTCTTTCGATTAAGCTGAAGGTTTGATGAAAATTGCGACAAATAGTACCGATATTGAAGAAGTATTGATGTTCGTGTGGGGCCCGCTTAACAGAGGAACTATCATTGGTGAAGTGAAGTAAACAACGGTATAGAATTCTTTCCAATTTTATTAGGTGGAAGTTTGCTATTGAGATGAGAGGAAACAGAAAAAGCCACAATCTAGAACAGAGAAAAAAGTTGTAGTGAGGTCTTCCGGGTGAGCACCCCACCATGTTCCGGTAATTTTGCGAAAAATATTGATACTTTGTTGACATTTTTGTACTAAACACGTAGTGCCTTTTGAACGTGCTTTTGAATCAAACCAGACCCCAAGGTATTTCAAAGTCAAAAACTGGTAGATTTGTTTCAGTTGGGCTGGGTTCCGCTTTCTAGAAAACACAACCAATTTAGTTTCTTGCGGAGCAAACTCAATCCAGGAGTCCCCTCTAAATATTTAAATGAAAGTTTCTGCTGGAAATTTCTCTAGAAGTTGCTTTTGGGCATTCCTTTATAGACTGTTTCAGAAATTATAAATACACTAACGATTAACTGCCATTTCAATTTGAACACAATATCCTAAACAGTTTCTTCAAGCTCTTATAGTAAACATGCTAACGAAGCAAATAAAACCAACTTTGTTGATGTTTCTGCTAAAAGTTAAAAAATAGGGCTCTGTAAACTAGATGATTAAAATTTGAAGTTGCACAAAGTGGTAAAAAAATGTAGCATAGTCGAAAAGAAAAAAAATCTTACAGATAAAATATTTAATTTTCAAACACAATAAAAACTCCTGTATCGATAATTAAAGATATTTCTTAATTAGTAAGAGTAATTTTTACTGGAATATTTAATCAAGATCCACTATTGCGGGCCTTCTCAATTTAAAATTTTTTGTTTCAAATTTCTAAACAACACCAGTAGCAACAAACATTAAGCAAACGAATGTCTTAATTACTGCTTACTGCATTCGTTTTTATGGTATGACAAGCTTTGCCATCTGAAGGATCGAATGAGCTGAAAAAATAAGTTTGTTTAGATTAAATGCATTCAGGAATGCTAAGGAACTGTGTGGTAGTTCTTATGTTCCGTAGAAAACCTTAAAAAATAAGAAATTTGATCTCCAAAAAAATGTTGTGGAAATGCATTTATCGATTTTTCCCAAATTTTGATCAAGGCATTTCTTAGACAACTTGTTGAGAAAGCGAATGTGATAAAAATTTAGATATTTTTTGGTATTTAGTGATAAATAATGTTGAAATCATTAAAAAACACCTTTGTACAAATGCAAATTTGAAAAATTAAGTTATTTGTTAGATAACTCGACTGTTCTACAAAATATCAAGACAATTGAAAGGAAACATAAAAATATGGAGTACAATATGCTATACTCTGAAAGAAGTTGGTAAAAATCATTACAACAGTTCATTTAATTTAATAAACAAAGTGTATTTATAATTTCTGAAACAGTCTATAGGATATATTTCCATGGATTCCTCCAGGAGAATTCTTCCAGGAGTTTTCTCTAGTGATTTCAATAAAAGTTCCCATATGGAATTATTATAAAAGTTCTTTCTGGGTATTCCTTAGGGAGTTCCCTCTGGAAATCACTTGAGGATTTCTAAAGGAATTTCTTTTGAAGACTTCAATGGAATTTCCATTAGGAGTTCTCTCTTGGGTTTCCTGCAAGAGTTCTCTCAGGAGATTCCTTCAAATGTTCCCTCTGGGGATTTCTCTAGGATTTCCCTCTGGAAATTACTCCGCGAGTTTTTTTCTGGGAATTCCTTCGGGTGTTCACTCTGGAGATATCTTGAAGATTGATCCAGGAATTTATTTTGGAGATATAAACGAAAGTTTCTTTATGGGATTTCTTCATTAGTTACTTCTGAGGATTTCATCTGTAGTTCCCTCTAGGGACTCCTACAAAACTTCTCTTAAGGTATTATTAAAGAAGTTTCTTCTGGGGATTTCGATGGACGCTTCTTTACGGAATTTATCCACAAGATCCCTTTGGGGATCTTTTGAAGCTCCTTCAGGGAATTCCCCCAGGAGTTGCTTCTGGGGATTCCTCTAGGAGTTCCCTTTGGAGATTCTTCTGAAAGATCCCTCTGGACATTCCTTCAGAAGTTTCATCTGAAGATTTCAACGAAGGTTTTTGCAGAAAAAAACACAAGGAGTTTCCTTTGGGCATTCCTCCAGGATAAACCTCTGTGGGTTCTTCCAGAAGTTTCCTTTAGGGACTTCAATTCAGGGAATTTCTCCAGGATTTTCCGCTTGAGATTATTTGAGGATTTTCTTCAGAGAATTCCTACAGGAGTTACCATTTGGGATTCCTCCAGGAAGATTTCAATTGAAGTTTCTGAAGAGAATTTTTCCAGGGGGTTCCTACGGGGAAGAATCTTCCAAGAATTCCTTTTGGGGATTCCTTCAGGAGTCCTTTTTGGGATTTTTTTTTTCAGGAAACACCTCTAAGGATTCCTTCAGGAGTATTATGCCAGGAGTTCTAGAGATTTCAATAGAAGTTCATATAGGATCACCTCTGGGGATTCCAACAGAACTTGTCTATTGGAATTCCTCCCGGAGCTTCCTCTGGGGGTCCCTCCCAGGTTTTTCTTCTGGGAAATCCTGTAGGATTTCATTTTTGGGATCCCTCAAGGAGTTTCCTCTGGTGATCTTCTATAGAGTGCTTCACGGAGCTCCATGGAGATTTCAGTGGAAGTTCCTTCTAAGGATTTCCCCAGGCGTCCCCGCCAGAGATTTCGCCAAGAGTGCTCTCAAGGTATTCTTCCAAAAGTTGCTTCTGGGGATCTTGATGGAAGTTCCTTCAGGAAATTTATCCAGGAGACACTTTTTGGGATTCCTCTCGGAGTTCGGTCTGGAGATCATCCTGGAGTAGAATACTGCTGAATGAATCCTTAGAGGTCTTTCCTGGAACAATCTTCAAATAAAACTCCTGGAAAAATTTCCTACAGAAGCTTCCATTGAAATCTTCAGAAGGAACGCCTGGAAATTTCTGGAAGGAACTTCCTGGATGAATCCCCAAAGGGCATCCGTAGAGAAATCTCCAGAAGGAGCTCCGGTAAGAAAGCTCAAACAAATTCTGGAGGAATTCCCAGCGGGAAAATTCCATATAAAGTACACCGAGCAAGTTGAAACAGATGCGGCAAGATGAATAGCGAAGTGTTGAACAAGATTTCAATTCAATTTGAAATTTTATCATTCTATCTTTGTTTGAATCAAAAACTATTTGTTATGACTTTCAAATTGTTTAACATGATTAGATTCCGTTACACGTTAACCCGCTGATTCATCTTATCCCATCAGTTTCAACTTCTGTTAGAATCCCGAGAGAGAACTTCTGGAGGAATTCCAGAGGGAAATTTTGCATAAATACTTTCAAGGCACTTCCATTGATATCCCCAAAAGGGACTCCTAAAGGAACTCCCAGAGGGGACTCCGGGAAGTATCTCCTGAGTAAACTCCTAAAGGAATTCCCAGAGGGAACATCAGAGAGATCCTCCAGATGTTACTTGTGGGGGTTTCCTCCAGGAAAAACCTCTAATCTCTAAGGAATCCTCCATGGATCCCCAGAAGAAATTTCAGGAGAAATCCTGGAGAACCCTCGGAGGGAACTCCTGGAAGAATCACTAGAGAAAAATCCTGGAAAAGTCCCTAGAGGAAACTCCTTGAGGAATCTCCAGATAAATTTCCTGGAAGGATCCCGAAGTATAAATCCTGAAGGAACTTCCAGAGAGATTCCCGATGTAGCACCTTGATACGGTAGAAGGCATCCTCTATTTCGACATTGAGTAATGTCTTCTGGAATCGCATGATGCTGTTTTCCAGCTTGTGGGCGCACGGGCTTCTCGTCGCTAGCAGTTCGTGTACACATTTCAGCGAATGAACAATGTGTTGAGGAACGAAGTTCTTCCGACTCAGCATATTTCCCAATTTTTGGTTGTTGCTCGCGTACTCTTTGAAAATTCTCTGGACCATGGGTCCATAGTCTTGGCCAATTTTAGTGTAGAAAAACGTGTGTGTTTCCGCCATGTTGTTTTGATTATAGGATTCGACTGGATGACTGTTGATTTTTCCTAGAGAATTTCGGCTTGCAGTCTGATAAATTGCGTTGATTAATTATTTATCATCGCCGACGTTTCGGTCTGGCTATTGGACCATCTTTTAGAGTAATCCCCAGAAGTTATTCTTCGGAAAATTTCCATTGTAATTAGAAAAACCTGGAGTAATCCTCAAAAGATCTCCTGGAGGAGACACAGAGACAAATCCTAGAGGAATCTTCATGAGGAACTTTTGAAAAAAAAACCCTCATACAAACTTACATCTGTACATGTGATTTGGCATGTCAGGTCAAGTGGCAATCTCAAATTAACGTATTGATTTTCGTTCTCTTGTTCTAAAAAACTGTTTTCAAAAATAAGCATCATATATTTTAGAACATGGACCCACTTCTTATATCATAATTCCAACTTCCTTACTTTACCTTCACATATATGATGGTATAGGTCTTATTATAGCGACGACACAAATGTCCCAATTGGCAGACAGGAAATTTTTTTTAATCGATTCACCCGTTCGTATGTTTCATTGCTTCAAAGCAAAGGGATTGATTGATTGATTTGTCTTTGTTAAAAAGACTAAAGCAAAGGGAACTCATCTCAACAAATAAACTTCCCATCAGTTTCAACCCTGAACTCAAGCCTCTGTCGGGTCAACTGTGGTCCCCCAAAGTCAGCACATTTGTCTGCAGTTAGCACAAATTTCCATATAACTCAATCCCACCACTGCACACTGTTGACAACCATCAAAGTCACACGAGCACCACACACTGATTGCCTGCTGCATCAACTAAATTTCCATTTGACCAAAAACCTGTACGTAGAAAAACCTCCCCTACTCGTTCGTTGCTGGGTCGGGTTTTTCGTTTAGAACCTACAAGCCACGTGCCACCACACCATCCTTTAGCAATTTGCTTCCTCCGGTTTCTCTGTTTTCCACGAGATGTCATCACCACTTCGTCTCCATCGCCACCTTTCTCATCCTCGAATGTGAACGGCTGTATGGAGAGATTTGGTTTTTGTCGTTAAAGTATTCAAAATAATGTAGACATAAAATGATCAGTTAAAATGCACCAGTTTTGTATGGATCTCATAATATTATCGAAGTCCGACCCAGCTCTCATAAGACCATTGCATTTTGCACAACGCTCTCCTGAACGCTGAAGCAAGTAACTAGCTTCAACATGATACACGAACAGACCAAAG
Source organism: Aedes albopictus (assembly GCF_035046485.1). Classification (NCBI taxonomy): domain Eukaryota; kingdom Metazoa; phylum Arthropoda; class Insecta; order Diptera; family Culicidae; genus Aedes; species Aedes albopictus. Next base: position 199,296,730 of record NC_085137.1, on the reverse strand, counting down.
AAACAATTCGACATTACAGAATAGGTGTCGTAGCGGAGCTTTCGACTGTGAAATTGAAACAATAAATATCCATTTCAGACTAGCACCCACAGTACAATGTTAGGGCATGGGTCGGTCATTGTAAAGTCACGAGACGAAAACATTGGCGCCCTAATCAACAGATGGAATTTCGCCATAGAATAAATTAGGAGATCTGTGAATTTGAGTTTCGCATAACATGGAGTTTTCATTTGTGTTTTGCCTTGAACAAAATGTGCATTTCAAACGAATGAAAATTAGTTTGGAATCGTTGTGGATACGTTTTTACTTTATGTGAACCAACATTCTTTATTTATTTATTAATCACAGAAATATGTCTCTCGATTCAAGTGTAGTTAACGTCCTGCTAATTAATCAACTATAAGTCTCACGGTTTTCTTGTCTCGATTCCCATTTACAGACTCACCGCATCAGTGGCGACGGCCGAGGATGGGTCGACGAAATGTCGGTTCCGTTCTTCAGTCAAAACGGAAGCTCCTACATAGCCATATCGCCGCTTCGGGATGGAACAGCAGGTAAGCCCACATATATCGACTACAGTCTAGATTCCTACCACATGGGTTCGATCTATACGGTTACCTATTACACGGCAGTCCATATTGCAGGAATCCAAAAACTACAACGTTTTTTGCAATTTCATAAATTACCGCTTGAGGTTGATTTTTAACAAAACTTTCCCATCAAGCTGCACACTGATGTTCATAGCCTTATTTAAGAAAATCTGATTACAGCAGGTAATACTGTGTAGTTGTCACTATTTTCCAAAACTGCGTCCAGAAAGCATCAAGAAGTTGATCAAAACTGAAAACAGTGCTGTAATGGTTCATTACACAACGCAAATCAGTGCTGTAATGAACCATTACAGCACTGTTTATTTGGTGCGGGAAATTAGGCCTTTTCCTGTCAGACTTGCGTGAGGTAAAACAGCCTATTACGATGAGAAATTGCAAAAAATTCATTTCGTAACATCTAAATTCAATCACCTACAGCTCATTTGGCCGGGGTTCTGCTAAACCGAACTAAGCGCCAAAAACATTCTTCCGAGATAATTAAGCTTAAAGTTTAACCAGTCACAAATAAACAATAGCCAAGATTATTTGAAACTTTTCCGCACATATGCAACTTACAAGCCTTTATTAACTATCAGAGATGAAGTATACATGTAAATTATATGAAATCATTGATATTATTACATTTAATTTCTTAGTACTTTGCACTCAGTTCACTCTGGCTGAACAAAAACATTGGAATATGGGTTATAGTTCAGTGTGGCAGACTGTGTTTATTTGTTTTAGAGGAAACCAGCCGGATTGTAAAAAAATCTAGATTTTTCATCGTCTATGAAGTTGAAATCGATATCACTCATAATCCTTCACATCAATCAGAAACGACGCGTATAGTATGGTAGTACGGAGGTCTCAAAATAGTTTGAAATATGAACGGCGGAAGCCCACCCATCTCAGCCCTTCCCACCCATTTTTTTACAAGCAGTGCATGTGCAGGCACAGAGCAAGAGTGATTATGTCAAATGATGTCCTTGCATGTCCTGAGGTCCTGCGATGTGAAAGTGGAGCAATTTGTGTACTTCAACTTTATGCTGGTCGAAGAAAACCATGAAAATGTTATGCCAAAGTGAACTAAGACAAAACAAAATAAAAAAAACATGAAAGAGATTCGAACTTGGATCATTTAAGTGATAACCTAGCGCGTTACCTCAAGGTCATTTTACCTAGCTGAAGGTCAGTCGTTAAGTCTGAATCAAGTTCTAAAAGTTCTTCTCAAGGATGGTTTTCGTGAGAACGCCATTTTTCGATCAGCCAAAGCGAACTAAGGGTCTGTTCCAATTGAAGAATTAAAATTAATTTTCACTCAAACTTGACAGTTCTATAATTATTTCCTTAGGAAAACTGTCAAGTTTAAGTGTCGAACTGTCAAATTTAAGTAAAAATTAATTTTCATTCGCCAATTGGAACGAACCCTAAGTGTTTGATTTTTTTTTCAAGCTCTATTATTCTAATTAGCCTTGTTGTTCAATGACGGCTCCTGTGTTAAATAATCAGTATGAGGAGTGTCGACATAATGCAGGTATTTAAAACCAGTTAATTTTTGTATTGTTGAGAAAAAATGATTCTAAAATGCAGTGGATTTGGTTCGGTCTGGCTGATAGTGATTTGGAAAAATGGTGATCAGCGCCATCGAAACATAAATGGATCCTCCAATACCCATATTTCTAATTACGTGTTCAACTCTATCACAGATTGTTACTATGAGTCGGTTAGAAGTTAGAAATCTGACGGCAATTAGAAGAACTTGAAATGTTCATCATCTGGACCAAAACTAAAATGTTTCGCTGATTCTATGGAATGGTTTACAGTTCACTCTGGTTGGATGCAAAATGATGTTTTGTATGTTCCGCCAAACAGAAATTTTGAATTTACTCCACGAAGAGCTGTCAGAATTACAGGATTTTTATACGAAAGGAAGATCATATTATTCTTCATCTAATGGATAAGAAAACTCTATTTTTCAAAAAATGGTCTTTGGTTCGGTTTAGCTCAACCTGAGAATATGGTATTTGAAAAACTTGTGCGGCTGGACCAGTTCTGCAGAAAAGTCACAGAAAACCGCTATTTTTCGAATGTTTAAGGTAAACATCACGGACTACCTTCGAAGAATGCCAATACCAAGTAACATTTTAAGATTTATGAAGCTCTTTAAGCAGTTTTCGTGATAAATTTTATAAATCTTCTAATAAAACCAATCAATCCATCACAACCTTCTGATAACCGCTATAAGAACGCATTCCAACCAAGTGGACCATACTTATAGAGGCTTAAATACAAATCGATATTAAGAGCAGCAATAAGTTCGCAATAAAACAATCATGTTGTTCATTTCTGCTCGAAAAATTTTGACATCCAGTTTCTCTTTCTTCCGGGCTGGAAAAGGTAAACAAACTATTGCCGTGGTCGTAAAACATAATGGAATTGAAGTTGAAATTGATGCTTAGTAATGTGTGACTTTGTGACGATTATGGCATCAAATAATTATGTGCGATCTTAGTTTCACCGCAAATTTAGCAATTATAGGCGCATTTGATTAACGCGCCTTGTAAACAGTCCAGTTTACGGAAATAATGTGGATACAGAGTGAAAATGAAGTTTCTGATTTTATCATGTGTGCCCCCAAAAATGAGTTTGCTAGTGGCGTGCACAGTTCTACTTCTCCCAAGATGCGTCACATCATCTAGGTATGTAAAATTTTGCCATTTCTTTCGAATTTGCGCTGAGTAAAAAATGCAATGTATCTTCATTATTGCCGCAATAGGTGCAATTGGACGTGACGATACCATGTTAAGCTACCAATAAATCCATTGAAGAATTTCGCTACTCTTTACGAGATGGCGCTCTGATAGATCATGAACAGCATTTCACAATGGTCAACTTAGGCTGGTCACAACAAATTATGGAATGTGTGAACAAATTACAATTATTTTTATTTTGTTGAAAGAATATTTTTTCAATGTAAAGTTTTGAATTTTTGAACCAAAGAATATTGAAAATAATAAATAATTTAAGCCGTGATTACGATTGTTTTTAGTTTTGGCCACTCAAAATGACATAGTGCATCTGCTGGCATGGTATACACGCAGTGATTACTCTATAAATGATTATTTTATAGTACTTTTGATGACTGTTCTTCTTCTTCTTCTTTATGGCTCGACGTCCCCACTGGGACTTGGCCTGCCTCGCTTCAACTTAGTGTTCTTTGAGCACTTCCACAGTTATTAATTGAAGGGCTTTCTTTGCCTGCCATCGCATGAATTCGTATATTGTGTGGCAAGTACAATGATACACTATGCCCAGGGAGTCGAGAAAATTTCCCCGACCGGAACGGGAATCGAACCCGCCGTCTCCGGATTGGCGATCCATAGCCTAACCACTAGGCTAACTGGAGACCCCGATGACTGTTATAAAGCTTTTCAAAACCAAATAGGTTGCAGTGTTGATAAGTTTTGTAGTAATGTTATTTATTGATGCTTTGTGAAACGCTTCTAGTGTTCAATAAAACTTCAACCGATGGCATTATCTATGGCCATTATAAAACTCTAATAAAACAAAAATAAATCTAATGAGCTCTGAGAATGTTACGATGAATATCATTTGACATTTTTCAAAGGTGGTCCATGACATTTACCTTAAATATTCAAAAAATTAAAAAAAAAATAGAAGTTTTTCCGTGACTTCCTTACAGAACTGGTCTTGAAGCACAAGTTTTGGCGATCCATAGCCTAACCACTAGGCTAACTGGAGACCCCGATGACTGTTATAAAGCTTTTCAAAACCAAATAGGTTGCAGTGTTGATAAGTTTTGTAGTAATGTTATTTATTGATGCTTTGTGAAACGCTTCTAGTGTTCAATAAAACTTCAACCGATGGCATTATCTATGGCCATTATAAAACTCTAATAAAACAAAAATAAATCTAATGAGCTCTGAGAATGTTACGATGAATATCATTTGACATTTTTCAAAGGTGGTCCATGACATTTACCTTAAATATTCAAAAAATTAAAAAAAAAATAGAAGTTTTTCCGTGACTTCCTTACAGAACTGGTCTTGAAGCACAAGTTTTTCATATACCATATTCTCAGGTTCAGCTTCTTAAATGAGCTGTAGGTGATTGAATTTAGATACACAGATCGAAAAAAGAGTGTAAAATTCTGTGGTATATGATGCACATGTTTGGAGCGTGGGATATCCCAGAAGTTTACATGACATATCATGTAAAAGTCATAAAATATCATGTAATCTTCCATTATATGTCATGTAAATCCGCATGACTCTGAGTGTTTACATGACATATAACACAAATTTACATGATATATCATGTAAACCATCATAACACTAAGTTTACATGACTAAAATGAACTTTACATGACGTGTAAATCTCATTATTTTTATCTGTGTATGACGGAATAAAATTTTCAGCACTGATCTCAGGCGTATTCCAAGATAGCACCATACTTTCTTTGGCAAAGTAGTAGTTCTAGAGTAGATCTACCACACAGACACAATGCCAACTAACATCCAATTAGTTGGCAATTTGGCCGATAGAGGCGCTACGTAGAATTGGTTGCTATATACACTCGCCAGTAGAAGCACTCATAAGTTATCACATGCGATATCTCAAAATCTAGTTTATTTGGAACAATGCTTTTGTTCAGTAGGTCGATATCAATCTGGTGATTCACCAATTCTTTATTACACCAACGAACCTAACCTCAAAATTACTGACAATTCACAGGTCATTTTGACAGATGAACCATGAGCATGAAAAGAACGACAACAAGATCGATAAAGTAGAATATATGATCCGTCCTTTGCGTGCATATGTGTGGTCTGTCAAAATGACCAGAGAATTGTCAAACATTTTCATGGCTAGCTTTGTTGGTGTAATGAAGAATTAGTTCATGATTGCGTTGCTAGGTGTCGCTAGTTGTCAAATAAAGTTTCAATTTGCACTATTTCGGGACCCAGAGTAGATATAAAAATGTTGTCTTCGGCAAAGTTCTTCAGGAAGCCAAGAGCTATCTTGTGATTCAATAATAAGTTGGTGATTTTGCCGCTATGTGGCGCTAGTTGTCAAGTAAAGTTTAAAACTCCACTGTTTCGGGATCCTTAGCAGCTGAAAATGTCATTTTGACATATATAAATTTAAAAACATCCCGAATGTTTCGGACTATCTTCGAAAAATGCCAATTGATATTCACCATGAATATCATTGGCATTTTTCGAAGGTTAGCCCGTGACATTTATTTCAAATATACAAAAAAGATCGTTTTTTTCCGTGCCTTTCTTGTAGAGCTGGTCTAGCCGCACAAGTTTTTAATATACCATATTCTCAGGTTAAGCTTCTTAAATGAGATTGATGTTTTTGAATTTATATATGTCAAAATGAAATTGTGGTAATTGCGTTGCGAATTCCCCTACTTTTTACTCGCGGTAACAGTGATAAAACGGCCTACTTTTCTTCACTGAGGCAAAGGTGCCGAAAAGTACTACTATTCGGCACTCTTTAGAGTGCTGAGAAGTAGTACTTTTCGGCACTTTTGCAATCACACACTTTTTGTTACGTACCGCTACTTCCGTTGATACAGTTGCTGCTTCCACATGCACTGAGCAGTTCGAATCCGAATCAGGACGATTCAGATTCTGATTTGAACTGCCAATCAGGCGTAGAAGCAGAAGCTGAACCTACTTTTACTTTTGCTAATGATGCTGCATGACGACGACGAGAGCTTGAAAACTTGCGACAGTTGGCCTACCATAGCCTACCTGATCGAAGAAAATACTATGCACTACGTCCTTTCGCGCATAGAGACTCGCACGTGGTTGCTGCTGGTACACGTTGGCACAATGGTCGGAAAAAGATAAAGTTCGGCCAAAACTCTTTTTATGTGTTAAATCGAAGTTATAGGTTGCCTAGATATGTTATATAGTATTTTTAGTGTTTAAAAAGGGGTATTCAAAAATTACGTAATTTCAATAATTTCAAAAACGGTGAAAATCAGTAAACCCCATATTTTTTGCGTTTTTTGTTAGAAAATCAATTCGAATTTAAATAAATGATCATCTTTCGATCAAATCCAATCAAGTTTGTTCAAAACGTGTGAAAAATGTGGAAAGATAAATTTTATTTCAGTAAAAAGTGGAAAAATAACGTAAAATATATGAAAAAACATGATTATTTTAAATAGCTCTAATTTGAAAAACTGCAAATTTCTGCAAAATATTTAAACGTTTTTGGGCAGCTCTAAGCATGATGTTTAAGATGTACTATTCGAAATTGCGGCGACACGTGACGACACGAACCGTTTTTTAACTTAAAAATTACCAAAATTTCTAAGGTACAATATATGAAAATTTGAAAATTTTTGTAACATATTAATTTTGCACCATACGTGCATTCAAACAGTCCAGTAACAAGCTTTCATATGCTGGATAACTTCAAACATATATTCCATTCTCAAAATAATATTATTTTACTTTTTGCGAATAATTCATTTTTCAATTTTATGACTTAGGCCACTTTGGTAGTGAAAATGTCATTGAAATACAAAAGCTGGTATGCTTTTAATTAAGAATCATAAAAGCACAATACATTAACTTTGTTATAAGGTGAAATAAAGTTTAAAAATATCAATTTCGTTTTTTGAGAGTTTTGGCCGCCCTTTTGTATGGAGCCCGACCAATGTGGTTGGTGTGGCTAGAGAGATTATACTGTACGGGTATTTTTGCAACTACAAAAAACTTTGTATACAACGCGGTGCAAAACTCGATTTTTTCAGCACTCGTCGTATTTATCCAACTCGGCAATCCTCTTTGGATAAACGTACAACTCGTGTTGAAAAATAATCATTTTGCAACTTGCTGCATAAATATCTATTTCAGCACTAATCCAGAGTAGATAGTGTCATCTTCGGCAATTGTCTTTAGGAAGTCAGGAAATCTGGTGATTCAACAATTAGGCTCAGTGTACCAGTTATGGCTATAGTACCTCACATTCGCCATAGTTGATTTTCAACCTTTAAAGATACAAATCAACAAGAAAAAAATCGTGAACAACAGATCACGATCACAAATGATATTGCAATCATTAAAACTTCACAATTTGCTCAAATTATGGTAGAAATAAATCATTTTCCTTAAGTTTTCGGCCTCCTTGCACCCTATTTCGCCATAGTGTACCAGTTATGGCAAATCCCATAAGGAATGCATGTAAATAGTGTGAAGTGGAACCCAAATTAACAAATGTGTCCATAGCTGGTACAGGGTTCCTATCATTGGCACACGCCGTAATAAATACTAAAAGTAGTTTTGGCCCCGTTTTTATATTTTTCCTGTAAACTATGAAAACTAATCAATCATTTGACTTATTGTTTACATTCGTCGGTCTTCTTCTTATTTTTGTATAAATAGTTTTTCTTAGGTGGTGCGATAACTGGTACAGGCACCCTAGTTGATAATTTTGCCGCTAGATGACGCTAAGCGTCAAGTAAACCTTCAAACTTGTCTATCCGAGGATTCAGAGCAGATAGAAAATTGTCATCTTCAGCAAAGTTCTTCAGCAAGTCAAGAGCTATCTGGAAATTCAATAAAAAGTTGGTGATTGCGCCGCTAGGTGGCGCTAGTTGTCAAGTAAAGTTTCAAACTTCTCTATCTCGGGATCCAGAGCAGACGTACTGGTAAATTCAATTGACCTGAGGTTGCTGACAGATGTGTTATTTAAAATTCATTTTCCGTAGGAAGGCGAATGTGGAGAGCTGCATTTAGCAAACGCTGTTTACCTAGTATTAATACCTAAACATTCTTCCATTGCTGAAAATAATTCGGCCGAAGAGTTAGCGCGCGCTGGAGCATTATATGATTTCAGTGGTCCTGAACCAGCTATTCCAGTATCGAAGTTTTGGGTAGCTTCAGATTCACACCTGGGCTGCCGCTTAACATAAACAATACTGGAATAGTTTGGAGTCATGTCGTCAAATAAAATTGTATTGTACTGCGTCATCTCCAGCGGTGACGAAGTATCTAGCAAATCTGTCTAAGCAGATTTGCAACATGCTGGTCAAAGCATTGGCTAATCACTTCCGACTCAAATATCACATGGCAAATGCTCAGCAAGCTGATTCATTTGTATTTATATAATACCTACCCAAGTAACCAAAAGTTCAGATAAAAGGGTACTTTCTAAGCTAAGCAGCATGTTCGAGGTTGCTCATTAGCCTTCTAAGCAGCTTCATTTTTAAGTAATTTTGGAACTTGAAAGTTCACATAAGCACGCTGGATAGCCTTCTAAGCAGCTTCTGACAGAACTTTGACAAAATTCATGCAGAAACAAAAATGTGTTTTTCAAAATTACAACCCCGCCCTGTTGGTGGGTGTCTGGAAATTGCTTATGATAGTTAAATTTTCACACATGTCGCTGCTATGTAGAATTGAACTTGATCCTCCTGCGTAATAGCCTGCCGACTTGCCGCTGCACTGCTGAAGACACTTGACGAAGTCAAGCATACTTCACTTTTGTACAAATGGGAAAAACTAGCTGCCAACAGAAAATCAATTCAAGTCAGACGTTACCTGCTGTTCACTCAATCACTAGTGTAGTACTGTGGTAGAGCATAGGGTTCTCACGCAGCGACTCTCGGTTCAAATCCGATGGGCGGCATTTTTTTTTTGTTCAAGCCTAGTATTCATTAATTTGATAAATTCCTATTTGTCGTTTGTTCGTGTATGCTTAAACAGCTGTTTCTGTAAATGAAATAAATTTAATCTTCATTGAAACACAATGCTACTGAACTGAACTTCTATGAACTTGAAAGTTCCGACAAAATTCCGAGTAGCATCTTAAGCAACTTTAAAGTTCCGCGAAGTTCAGATAAAGTTCCGAATGAAACTTTCTGGCTACTTAAAAGGCTAACAATGAGCCTTGTCGGAACTTGTGACCGAAGTTCCAACAAGGCTCATTGTTAGCCTCTTAAGCAGCCAGAAAGTTCCATTCCATTCCATTCCAACTTTAACTGAACTTCGCGGAACTTGAAAGTGCATTTTGTCATGGGAAGCGGAACTTTTGGTTACTTGGGGAGGAATCCAAATATAGAACTTCGTATCATTTTTGATATGTAAATGTCCAGTTTTTGCGCAACTGCGTTTTCGAATACTCGGTAAACACTTATTAAGTGAAACTGACTTTAGAAACCTAAATTTCCAGGTTATACTGTTGTTCTTAACCCGCTGTGGAAAAGATCTTAAGGCTTTCTGTACGCATTATGCATTATTACAGTGCCCTTTTCAGTGTCACTAATGAAAGACGCACGGTGGAGTTTGCAACCAAATCGACCATGTGATGGTAGATGGTCTACACTTCTCGGACGTCATTGATGTTAGACCTATAAGAAGGAAACTTAACATCGATTAAGATCACTATCTCGTAGTTAGTAAGATTCGAGCTCGGTTATCAACCGTATCGGACTCTTAGAATCAGCGCTCGATGCATTTCAACATCCAGCTTTTTTCAGCAGACGATCAGATAGCCGAACCTGGACGAGCGGATATATGAGATCAACGAGCAGTAATCTCAACACTCTGTTGGAATCTATCCACGGAGCGATGAGTACGGTAGATCGGCAAGTTATCGCTGTTCAAAGATGGCTTTGAAACGGATGGTTCGACGATCTATAAGAACTCTAAGCTCAACTGTACACCCTGGTCCTCCGGAAATTGATGTCAAGGCAATACTACGAACCAGATCTAATGGCAACGACCCACAAGATGGAAAAGAATTTGCAATTGGACACTCAGTTCGTGAAACGGCAGATCACTCTTACCTGGAGCACCCGTATATTCGCTGATGTACTGAAAGACAACTTGAGCATAATCAAAGTACACAGCCCCCACTTAGTAAGAACTGATGATGACAAAGACGAATTCTACGTGCAGCTCCCACTCACCCCTAAATAGGACTGCTGGGGTACAGCTTAAGTCGCCATCTACGACGAAGCCGAGAGCTACGTGGCATTGATTCGAATGATTCAACGTGGAACCAGTAGAACGTGGAATATTACAAACAGAAGCGGAAACAGTAGATCCGCCTCTTCGGGAGAAGGAACGCCGCCTGGAAGAACCTTCGTGCGAGGAAATGGAACTGCTGTGCTGTGCTTGAGAAACACAGAAGTTCTACCAGAAGCTCAACGCATCCTGCCGCAAGCCGAAATGTACCATGATAAGGGCGGAAGCCTCACGACGGACCTACTAGTGGTTATCAAAAGCTGACAGTAGCACTACGATGAACACTTGAATGATGCACAGAACTAAAGCTCTGAATATCAAGGCAGCAGAAGTAATAACTTCAACCTATAATCTGAACCCACCAATGCAAAGTTTGAGGTTTTACCTTTTCAAAACACTATATAAGTTTTAAAAACAATGTTTTTTTTTCTACGAAACAGTTGTAAAGGGGGTCAAATTTTCTAATTTTCCCTATTTTGCTGCAACTGTAAGTATTTGTATGCGCTAACTCCTATGCTGTGGGAGCAACTGATGAAAACTCTCTAGTTCCGGGACTGGTAATCGAACCCATGATTTTCCACTTATTAGGAAAACGTGTAATCAGTGCAATTTTAGGAGATGTTTATTAGAGATTTCTCATGAGAATCGATTTAAATATCTGGAGGTTTATCATACACGGGAAAAAATCCGCTGCTTGGAACCTGCTAAATGAGTCATGATTTCGCGTAAAATGTGTTTTTTCATGTTATAAATATACACCACAAAAAAAGGTCATAATTTCATGACTCATGTTGCCGTAACGTCACCTTGGCGTTACGTTTTTAATATTTATTGACAAAAATTTATAAGTTAAGTCATGATGTCATGCCCATGAATACCAGAACTATTAACTAGATTTATAAAACCAGAAGCGGTATTCATAGAACTTGTAGTTGTAATTTATGGTTCCAGTTTTATTAGCGAAATTTGATAAGTCGGTTCATATTATCATGAAGTACGTACTCAAACTATGAACTAAATTTATGAAAGCTTGAGCATTACTCATGGTGCAAGTATTTGTCATTTATGGTACTGGATCGATTTGCGAAAAATGGTAGTACTGGTCATGTTATCATAAAGCATGTTCTAAATTTATTACCTAATGTTATAAAAACATAAGGGCCCATATAGCCGAGGCGGTAAACGCACGGGTATTCAGCATGACCATGCTGAGGGTGACGGGTTCGATTCCCGGTCGGTCCAGGATCTTTTCGTAAAGGAAATTTCCTTGACTTCCTTGGGCATTCCTATCTTCGTGCCTGCCACACGATATACGCATGCAAAATGGTCATTGGCAGAGGAAGCTCTCAGTTAATAACTGTGGAAGTGCTCATAGAACACTAAGCTGAGAAGCAGGCTTTGTCCCAATGAGGACGTTATGCCAAGAAGAGAGAAGAAGAGAGAGATAAAAACATAAGCAGTATGCATGATTCTAGTATTTGTAATTTATACTATCGGATTAATTGGTGCAAAGTGGCATTTAAGGTCATGTTATCGTGAAGCACGCACTCTGAAATCATGAACAAGGTTCCTGAATATTGAAGTAATTTTTATGATTCTGGTATTTGTCAATATTTATTCATCATTGTGCCTTCAACCTACTCAATAGCCCGCAGTAAATCGCGGGTGCTTTTGGGTAGATCTACCGCTGGGATTTTGAACAGATGAGCCTGCAAGAACATCCAGAGGGGCTTGCAGTCTGGTGCATACTGGAGATTCAAAACATATATCACTTGCATGCAAATGCAAATGGCATGGAGGATGTGGTCTGCCTTGTACTCCGCTCCCCCGAAAATAACGAGCACCGCTCCTTCTCCCCGCGATGCCCCAACCGAAACAATTTGCGGCTGCAAATTAAGGTTCTCGAATTTTTCCTTAAGGAAATCCAAGCGCGTGCTGATTTTATGTTCCATGTCGCCCGCCGTCTGCATAGAAAAGAAAAGATTTCTATTCAAAAAAATATATAATAAAATAAAGCAAGGCTTGATTGTATAAATTGTTAGTTAATAAAATCATTACGTGAGCTTGATTGTTCTGCTGCTGATGAAGCTGGCCGGAGTTTTGTGCCGGAATATAGAGTTTTTTCACTTTCAACTTCTGGAATGTAGTTCAATAATTATATAGTTTACTACTATTTAAGTAAGAACAATTCACTACACTTTTTCGAAAACCAAAAAAAAATCTCACCGGAAAACACTGCCGCTCACAAAAGGCGCCTTGACAGAAGTGACAAAAATGGCGTAGGTGATTCTGCGCGAGGGTTTGCGTAACGCTTACGGTGCCCAAATTCGTTTGTTGTGATTCATGATTTTATGACTCTGCGTTATGTTTATACGACTCAGCGTCTGGTTGAGATGACTCAGCGTCATAGTTTTATGACTCAGAGCCATGCTACCATGACTATGCTTTATGATATTCAATTTATGAAAACGAGTTTAATTTTTTCATAACGCTTTTACGGCCATGGCTTTTGTTGATGGAATCAGTTATTATTATTCATGATAATCGTTGTTAACGTCATGATATCATGACTTGTAGTTACAATATCATGAAGCGACAAGTTTTATGATTTCATAACATTTAAGTCATGGATCCAGCAACGATTTTTTTCCCGTGTAGTCAATTATTGAAAGCGGACCAAGTCCTTACTTCCTCTTCAGTTATTTCAATTTTAAAAAGCATCCATTGCATTGTGTATACAATTGCCGATAATATATGTTCTTTGATACCACTTAAATCATTTAATTTTTGCTCTTTTTATCTGCTACAATCCCACAGGACATTTCCGGCATCTCGTCCATCTCCACATCGGCAAAAAGCGAATTATTCCATTAACGCATGGCCACTTCGAGGTGAACAAAATACTGCACTGGGACCAGACCAACAATTTCGTGTGAGTATTTCGGCGACACAATTCCGCTGCCAAAAGGATTATTGTCAACTGGATAACATTTTTCCGCATGGACGTGTTTTTCATCCCTACAGCTACTATCTGGGTATCCCAGAGCACTCGCCCGGACAGCAACATTTGTACCGGGCTTCATCACTGCCACCGAAACAGGGCACTCCCCCTCGTCCTCCCCGATGTCTGACCTGTAGCCATCAGCCCAGTGGTCAAGCACACGTCAGCAAAGTGAAAGCATCGAACCGTGTACAACAGCAGCAATGGAACGACGACTGGGAGGATGACCACTTGGATGAACTGGAGGAGGACGACTACATTGATATTCCCGTCACAACTCCATCGCCGAAGAAGAAGCGCCAATCAGAAGAGCCACCAAGCCCACCGACGCCGTGTCAGTTCTTTACGGCGACCTTCGCTCCCAACAGCAATGAATTTGCCCTTATCGAGTGTCTGGGCCCGGTTATACCATTCAGTGCCATCTATCGGATCCAGGTGGATCCCACCAAGAGCCCTACGCAAGTTTTGTACTACCTGCAAAACAACACCGCACTGGCGGAAAGGATTTCCAAAGTGGCACTGCCACAGGTGAGATCCTTCCCGGTTATGATTTCCGGCGGATATCACGCTCAGGTGCGACTGTTTCTGCCACCGGGGCTGCGAGAGGATGAAATCACTCGGTACCCGATGGTGGTGCACGTGTAAGTATTAATTGAATAAGTCGTGAAGTATTGTGTAGGGTGTACTGTGGTCGAGACGGTAAAAAATTTCATGAAAATCTGGGACATATTAAAGATAATTATCATTTGAGTACCTTTAATAAATTGTTCACTAACACGATAAAAAATCATATTTAAGAACTATGCAAAAGTATGGCTTACCCAACTTTTTGTAAAAACTCCATGCAATATTTCCTCTGAAATATGTTTCTAATGGAGAAATTTCCATGATTTTTTTTTTCAATTGAAGATTTACATCATCAATGAACTTGACCATTGTTTTATGCCATTTTTAAAAGCTTTCCAAAAGTTTTACACCCATCACTTCCTTCAGAATTTTCAGTAAAAGTGTGAGAGGAAAATCTGCAAAAAGATTTGTTTAAAAATGTCAACAATATATTTTCCATGAACTAACAACAACTTCTTCAGAAATTACCATCCAGTTCCTTTGATACTTGAGCTTCAAGAATTTCTTTGTGGTGTACAGTTCCACAACATAAAAACGCCACGCATAATTTCGTTTCCGACCACAGTTCGACGTTGAAAAATATTGCATCCATTATGACGATGGCATCATTCCCTCATTGCAGCTACTCGGGCCCCGGAACGCAACTGGTGACGGATAAGTGGCGCATCGATTGGAACACCTATCTGGCCGGTACGAAGGACTACATCGTAACGCAGATCGACGGGCGCGGTTCCAGCGGTCAGGGCTATCAACTTCTGTACGAGGTGTACCGCAGGCTCGGCACCGTGGAAGTCTCCGATCAGCTCGAGGTCGCCGAGTATCTGCGCGACAGTTTGCACTTTGTCGATAAACGCCGCGTGGGCATCTGGGGCTGGAGTTACGGTGGCTACACGGCTGCCCTGGCGATGGCCAGCCCAACCTCGCTGTTCCAGTGCGGTATCAGTGTCGCGCCGGTCACTAATTGGAAACTTTACGGTAGGTTGACGGGATGGGGAGGGGGGCAATTCCCCATGGAGTGTTCGATATGGCGTAATTAATTCTGACTGCGTGTACCATCCCTATGTTTACACTTCCCTCTATCTATCTATGCATTTCCACCTTAGACTCGACGTACACGGAGCGGTACATGGGTCTTCCGAACGTGACCGACAACTACAAGGGCTACGAGGATAGCGATTTATCAAAACACGCTGAAAAGCTGCGTGATAAGCAATTTCTTATGGTGAGTCCATTAGCGAGCAATTCATTGGGTAAACACACATACATACACACTATGCGCCGCGCCCCACGAGGATGGTCGGTTCGTTGCAATCCCGCTGCTTGTGGTTGAGTAGCCGCACTTTGTTGGAGCGATGATGATACTCGTACTCGTAGAGTAGGAGAAAGCACTACGTTTCCTGGCAGAATGGGTTGGTTTCCGCTGCTAAATGTTATTTTTATTATGCAGTGGTGAGGTCACAGGCGGTGCCAGATTTAGTTTAAAAAGAACTGATGGGACTACCCTGTCCAAGTTCGCAGGGTTTGACGGTATTAAAGTGAAGGTTATTGTAATGTAGTATTCTTTAGTGAATCATATCACCTTTTTAACACTTTAATGCGCCTCCAACGGTTCATCACGAACCGGCTGCTGCAGATAGAGTATGACTGATCATATGTTTTGGCATATTCATCAGACATGCTCGATAAACACGGAGGGACCGCCGGAGCTCAATAGATTCTATACCCAAGCAATAGTTCCAAGTCGGTTGGAATTGAGAAGGTTTTGATGATCGTTGCGACTCCGTGGTCGTGTGGCTAGGGTCACCAAGCTCTTAGTCGCATCGTGCTGAGGAGCGCGGGTTCGATTCCCGCCGCAGCTGTCAGGAAAAGTTTTCGGCTGTGCCACTGGGCGTTGCATGCTAGTCCGTTGTCTAGTGTCGTGCTTCCTTCAAAGAGCGAAAAGCTCACTGGAAGCATTGAACGTGTCCGTGTCTTTTTAAAAAATCCTAGTAGAAATATTATAGGTTTTGTGACAGGTTTTGAAACCTTTTTATCTGTTCTGTCTACTGGCAACTTGAAAATGCTATTTGGACTTTCTTTCCCACATTTTTTGGTTGATTTTGATTAACTACTAAATTTACTATAATTTGAATAGTATACAATAATTAAATATATTTATATTAGTAATTTTATCAAAACAGATTTGCTTCTTTTAAATATTACAATGATATCCAGTAATATTCTCTAAATCTAGTGAAATCAACCGAATAGTAGGAAGGAAAGTTGCAGCACCTAATAGTGCTGATAGAATCGAAGCTAACGTGCGAACAATGGATTACTGCACGAATATACATATACTGGCCTGCTTGCTCTCACACGAGGTTTGACTTTGACTTTGACAAACGTCAAATTTTCTTTGGGAGTGGACGGGCCAGCCTAAGTTTATGCAGTGGACCATACTTAAACGCTTAATTGACGTCATAATGCATTCGACGAGACATTTTGGACAAAAACTGATTGTTTCTAATAAGCTGAAGGACGTAACTTGTGTATGACTAGGCTGACATTTCTAGATTACGGGGGAAAAAATGACATGGTTTATCTAGGTAGGACTGATAGGACAAATGAACGGATTGGCTCTGTTTTAATAGTTAGGTTGTTTCCGTACCTCGTATCATTGGAAGCCCATGACATGTTCAAAACTAGTGTCTTTCATTGGGGATGGCGCCAGAGCTGTAGGGGGCTACCAACATAGGTGTTATCGCAGTAACGGTTGTCGTCTACAATTGGTATTTGATCGAAATATTTCTTGCAGATAGCATAGGCACAGTTGTCAACATAGACAGCATTTTGTGTTATATTATTTCCAAGAAGTAATAGCAAAGACATAAACATTCCTGGGGCTTCAGGTTCCGCGGGTTAAGATTTGTTCTGATAGCTTCATAGACTTCACATGACTGAGGGCAGACATGACTAATACACACAGACGACACAGACAGACCTGAGACGAGACTCGCGAAGACGGTCTTCTTTTTCTCCACTTTATTATTTGTGTCTTCTTTCTATCTGTGTTGACATTATGTTTTGGGCTGGTGGTTCAAACACGTACGTGACCGCATCACCTCACATGCAGTGTGACTGAATCCCATTCACGCACAAAATCATGTTGAGGTGAAATTTTGCATCGCCAACAATCACCAAGCAAAGTAATCATTGGAATATTTTGTTTTCAATTTATTTTTGATAGTACAGGAGAAGAAAATGCTGCTCGGAGTGAATTTTGGCTTCAGTATTTATCTCGGATAGCAATACTTTACTCGTTTTAGGTAACGTAACCAAACGGGCTACAACTGACAGCTCAGTACTCCATTGCACGGTGACGTCATCAAGAAATCGTTCTCTTTCTCTCCTACGGGAAATTAGACAACAACAGGACCAACACCTGTCAAATATGATAGGTACTGGTCCTGTTGTTTTCAAACTCTCTGGAAGAGCGAAAGAGATAGAATTTCGCCGTGAGGTGGTCTGTTGGGCTGCACTTGACGTTGCTTTTTTTCCTCTTCGCTAGCCTCGTCTCAGAGACAGACGAACTTTACGAATTTAAAGCGCTTGAATGATAAACTTTTTTGTTTACATCTGCAAGTTTCTTCAGCACCGCAATTCCTTTTTGTAAACATGTCGTACGGATGAAGAGATTGATAAAAAATATTTCAAGGCAAATAATGATATTTCCAGTGAGGAAATGTGATGCACGTGCAGACCCAAGTAACACGCTTGTCACAGAAGATACACGGCAGCGCAGCTTTTTTTGCGCATAAGTCACAGTGACTTGCTTCTAGCAAGTAAGTCTTTATTTGTTAGAAGTAAGTCACATTGACTTCTGCGCAACAAAAAGCTGCGCCGCCGCGACTTTTCTGTGACAAGTGTGTTACTTGGGGAACAGTCTAATTTAGCGAGTGATTCTAAAAATGTTCGTCATCTCTTCATTAAATCCTTGAAAATTGGGTTAATACGCTCAGGGGGTCAAAAATATATGGGGGTCCAAATTATATTGGTTACCCTACCAGACAATTGATCATACCTACTCACACGACTGATCAACTCGCTCAGACTTGTGTGGAATATTAGCCTCTATTCTCGTTCGTTTTTGTTTTGTTTGAAGTGCGGAAATTGGCTCAAAATTTAAAACTCCCAGGGCGATTATTTTGCTCCAATGTGAAGTTAATTTAAGACTACAATTTAAGAAATTTCGATAACTACCGAAAACCCTGATCATAATCATCAAAATAAAGAGAAGAACACTGCCAGACAGTACACGTTGATGTTTATAAATTTAACAAAAGATGTTTACAAATTAGAACCACCAGCAGATGGCGCGCAGGTGGGCATGCTTGGGTGGGTGTAGAGGGTAGGATCTTACACCCCTAGTTAATACCTCTAATATATGAAAACAGTTTAAGTAATCAAAAAGCCGTCAGTAGGTTTGAGCACCTCGTTTTTCAATCACCTAGATGGAGGATTTAGATTTACACTATTAGACGAGTTTTTTCGTCTAAATTCGCAAACTCCTAAAAAATAACAGTGTAGAAAGCTTGACTTCCGCCACCAGGTTCGCTAGTGTTGTGTTTTCAAAACAGCAAATAGTTTTACCGTCATCTTGTATATATGTGCTAATACATCCATGGAAGGGAAAATGCAAAACTTTGATTAATACTACTAAGGCACAATGTATAAACTAGTGTTAAATTGGGCAACATAGCCTATTCCGTCTAAATATTGGTCTTTGTAGAGATGAAATTTGAATAACGGGTTCACCCTTGACAAACAAGCTGTCACGCAGCTCCAACTGAAAACCCATAAAATTAAAATAAAAAAAAAGAGAACTGATGGGACTGAAAAGATGTGTATTTAGTTTATAGGTATAAAAGAAAGGAGTAATTTCCGGAGAAATAACTGAAGGCGTCTATAGTTTTTAGAAATTCCCAGATGGATCTCTGGAGAAACAATATTTTAAATTGCCAAACTTCTATACACCACTCTGTCAAAGATATATCAAAGACTCTAAAAACCAGCTTATGACGTATTCATGAAAGGTATGTTTCTTAAACAATAACCATTAGAAAGCAAAGAATATTGCGAATTAAATTGACTACCATCAGAAGAGGTGGCCAACAGAAACCTTCAAAAGAGGGTACTCGCTACGCCAAATTATTTTTGCTATCTTCCCGCCATTTCTCAAGGCATGCCTTTAAAAGATTTAAGTTTCAATTTTTACTGCACTGATGTACGTCGGTCGGGAGCAAACATATGATCAAGTTTCTAGTCCATGATACGTAGTAACATCTAAGATTTCTATTTTTGTAACTTGGAACTTGATGGAGATGCAAGAAAACTATCTAAGAACACGTTTAGGGGACTTATAAATCTTATAAGAAGAAAATGTTACACTGTTCAACGACGCATTCTGTAACTAATACCTGAGGGTCCCCTATGCGGTATTGTTGGTTTTTTTATATGGGAGGGATGAAATACAATCTAGCATTGAAAGGAAGCAATTACGCTGTTTGAAGTGCTGGTGCTGATTTTAACTTGTAATTTCCCTCATTTTTGGTATAGCATTTTACAAATGATAGGGTCTTGTACCATTTGGACAGGTGTTTTGCGCACTTCCCGCTATAACTAAGTGAATTTTATACCTAATAAATTAATGATTGGTACACGGTGAGATATGTACAGTATCAAACTCTATACAAAAATTCAAATCAATTGGTTTGAAACTGACTTAGTTATAGCGGCAAGTGGCCAAAATAGGTACCTGCCCAAATGGCACAAGACCCTAATAAAAATCTGATGAGAGCCAAAGAAAACAATTTGCAAAGGTAACTTATTTGTCGTAAATTTAAGACAAGAATCCAGTCACGGTCACCATGTGAAGGTATTGCACGGATCGTTTTTGATAACCACTGAACACGACGAGTGATGTTGCACGTATTTTGAATCGCCCATATAAAGACTAATTACACTAAAACCCCCATATATGCTCACTTTATTGATGCCAGATTCAATTTACGACCTCCCCCCCTCTTTTAAGCTCTGATTCCTAAATAGCACTCCCCCAGTTTACACTCTTTTACTAACATTCATTTATTTAGTTAACATCAAATTCATGAAAATTCTGAATCAACAATTTGCCGCCATAATACTCGATTTGCAGCTGCAGCTGTCCAACGTCGGTCACGCCCAACACTCGCCAGATCACGCTCCACCTGGTCCGCCCATCGTGCTCTCTGCGCTCCACGCCTTCTTGTACCAACCGGATGGTTAGCAAACACCAACTTTGCAGGGTTGTTGTCCGGCATTCTTGCAACATGCCCTGCCCATCGTATCCTTCTGGCTTTGACCACCTTCTGGATGCTGGGTTCGCCGTAAAGTGCAGCGAGCTCGTGGTTCATCCTTCTCCACCACACACCGTTCTCCTAGTGCACGCCGCCGAAGATCGTCCTTAGCACCCGTCGCTCGAAAACTCCGAGTGTCCGATGTCTCGTGTCCGTAGAGAACCACCGGTCTTATTAACGTCTTGTACATGGTACATTTGGTGCGGGGGTGAATCTTTTTTGACCGCAGTTTCTTCTGGAGCCCATAGTAGGCACGACTTACACTGATGATGCGCCTTCGTATTTCACGACTCACGTTATTGTCAGCCGTTAGCAAGGAACCGAGGTAGACGAATTCTCTGGTACTTATTCAAAACGACGTATCAACATAGGATTTGCGTGTATTATACGTCGTTTTGAAAAAGTATCCGAGAATTCTTCTACCACCTCGAAAGTATCCCTGTCTATCGTAACATTGCTGCCAAGTCCTGTCTCGCTCAGTCCCACCTACCAGCATGTACTTTGTCTTAGCCGCTTTCACCACCAGTCCGACCTTTGCTGCTTCGCGTTTCAGGCGGGTGTACTGTTCTGCCGCCGTTCCAAATGTTCTAGCAATAACCCAAGTAACACACATGTTATATAAAAGTTACGACAGCGCAAGTTTTGGTTGTATAGAAGTTTATTTTATGTTATTTCAACACAATGTTATAATTACGTAAAATTAGCTTCTATACAACCGAAACTTGCGCTGTCGTAACTCTATTATAACATGTGTGTTGCTTGGGAATATCCATATCCATGTCATCCGCAAAACAGACAAATTGGCTGGATTTCGTGAAGATCGTACCCCGGCTGTTGAGCCCGGCTCGTGGCATAACACCTTCCAGAGCGATGTTGAATAGTAGGCAGGAAAGTCCATCACCTTGTCGTAGTCCCCGTCGAGATTCAAATGAACTGGATAGCTCACCCGAAATCCTTACGCTGTTCTGCACACCGTCCATCGTTGCTCTTATCAGTCTAGTCAGCTTCCCGGGAAAGCTGTTCTCGTCCATAATTTTCCATAGCTCTGTGCGGTCGATACTGTCGTATGCCGCTTTGAAGTCGATGAACAGGTGGTGCGTTGGGACCTGGTATTCACGACATTTCTGGAGGATTTGCCGTACGGTGAAGATCTGGTCCGTTGTCGACCGGCCGTCCATGAAACCGGCTTGGTAACTTCCCACGAACTCATTTACTTTAGGTGAAAGACGACGGAAGATTATCTGGGATAGCACTTTGTAGGCGACATTCAAAATGGTTATCGCTCGAAAGTTCTTGTCGCCTTTCTTGTGGATGGGACAGATAACCCCTTCCTTCCACTCCTCCGGTAGCTGTTCGGTTTCCCAGATCTTGACTACTAATTGGTGCAGACAGGTGGCCAACTTTTCCGGGTCCACCTTGATGAGTTCTGCTGCGATACCGTCCTTACCATCCGCTTTGTTGTTTTTGAGCTGGTGGATGGCATCATTAACTTCCCTCAGCGTGGGAGTTGGTCCGTTCCCGTCCTCTGCTGCACCAACATAGTCATTTCCTCAGCTGCCTTGGTCCTCCGTGCCTACATTCTCTTCACCATTCAGGTGCTCATCGAAGTGCTGCTTCCACCTTTCGATCACCTCACGTTTGTCCGTCAGGAGGCTCCCGTCCTTATCCCTGCAGATTTCGGCTTGCGGCACGTAGCCTTTGCGGGATGCGTTGAGCTTCTGGTAGAACTTGCGTGTTTCCTGTGAACGGCACAGTAGTTCCATTTCCTCGCACTCCGCTTCTTCCAGGCGGCGCTTTTTCTCCCGGAAGAGACGGGTCTGCTGCTTCCGCTTCTGTTAGTATCGCTCCACATTCTGTCGGGTGCTGCAGCATTACCGCCCGCGCTGCATCCTTCTCCTCCAGAACCCCTCTGCACTCCTCGTCGAACCAATCGTTTCGTCGACTCCGTTCTATGTACCCGATAGTGCACTCGGCTGCGTTGCTGATGGCTGCTTTGACTGTACTCCGGCAGTCCTCTAGAGGGGCCACATCGAGCACACCCTCGTCCGGCAACGCTGCCTCGAGATTCTGCGCGTATGCGGTGGCGACATTCGGTTGCTTCAGTCGCTCTAGATCGTACCGGGGCGGCCGCCGGTAATGTACGTTGTTAATTTTTTTTTATTGTTAATCACTTAACCTAATTTACAGCTCTATTGTTCTCTGGGGCACTACGTGAGCAATTTCAATTGACAGCTGCACTTACATTTTGTACAGCGCCTAGATTCTATTCTACTTTATCGTCCGTTCAACTTTCTGCTGCTTTCACTTTTTCTACTTTATACCTAGTAGAAAGATGAGCACAAGGATTATGATGGATGGCCGTTGTTCCTTTCCAGTCCGATTGGGGGTCCATTATGAGTAGCAGTTCGCCGATGTCCAGGTATCCGGGTCCGTTTGAGCCATGGGGCTCAGAAGAGGGTCAGTGTCAGTTGCTCTCGGGGGAAAAGCAACTGACGAAAAATTGCAAGTGCCGGGGCTGGGAATCAAACCCATGACCATCCGCATATGAAGCGAACGTGTGACCAACTACGCCATGGGCCCCGGCATACGTTGTTAATAACGGAGAGTTTTGGGCGCAGTTTAACCATCACCAGGTAGTGATCAGAGTCGATATTAGCGCCACGATAGGTCCTGACGTCGATAATGTCGGAGAAGTGCCGTCCATCAATCAGAACGTGGTCGATTTGCGATTCCGTTTGTTGTGGTGATCTCCAGGTGTAACGATACGGGAGGCTGTGCTGGAAAAAGGTGCTACGAATGGCCATGTTCTTGGAGGCGGCGAAATCGATGAGGCGTAAGCCATTTTCGTTCGTCAGCTGGTGGGCGCTGAACTTTCCAATCGTCGGTCTGAATTCCTCCTCCTGGCCTACCTGAGCGTTTAGATCCCCTATGATGATCTTGACATCGTGGTTTCGGCAGCAGTCGTACTCGCGTTCGAGCTGCGCGTAAAATGCGTCTTTGTCATCATCAGTGCTTCCGGAGTGAGGGCTGTGCACGTTATTATGCTAATGTTAACCTTCCGTTAATCGCGCTGTTGTACTTTGTACAACACATGAGAATTATCCACTATTACTTTGAAACCATTTTTTCTATCGATGTCAACCCAAAATGTATTCTACAGGAATCTTATTTGGAATATTATAAGACCTTTTTTGAAAACAGTATAACTCCTTATAATGCGGAAAATTGAAAATCGCAATATCAAGAACGTACTATATTTAAGATAAGATAGACAGTTGAATGTGAATTGGTGTATTTCAAAATCTAAATGATCTAGAAATATGGTGTCTTCGGCAAAGTTACTTGGGATATCAAGGGCCTTCGCGAGGTGATCTAAGAAATTCAGATTTCAACCGATAGGCGGCGCTAGTGAGCATGTATTTTTTTATATCCCATATAACTCAGGATCCTGAGTACTTAGAATGATAGTGTCTTCGGCAAAGTTGTTTGGTTGGTTAAACACTAACTGATGGAGAGCCGTTTGGTTTGATACTCCACATCTAGGTGGCGCTAGTGGGCATTGAAATTTTATAACTCATACATCTCAGGACCCTGATTACATAGAAAGATGGTGTCTTCTGCAAAGTTGTTTAGTAGATCAAACACTAACTGATGAAGGCAAGTATGATGTGGAATTCCACATCCAGGTGGCGCAAGTGAGTACTCAAATATTATAACTCATATATCTCGAGATCCTGATTTACTTAGAAAGATGATGTCTTCAGCAAAGTTGTTTAGTAGATCGAACACTAACTGATGGAGAGCCGTATGATTTGAAACTCCACATCTAGGTTGCGTTATAACTCATATGTCTCAGGACCCTGATTACTTAGAAAGATGGTGTCTTCTGATCTACCAACCAACCTTGCCAAAGATATCAACTTCCTAGGTTCAGATTCGGAGATATATAAGATATAAAATTTGCATACTCATTAGCACCACTTACTGGCGAAATATTGATTTCAACGACCCATCAACCAAATGCACTTAACCTATTTGACAACTTTGCCTAAACCACCATCTCTCTTCTAGTAATCAGGATCCTGAGAACTATTGCATATACATTTTTTATGTTCTAGTGGTGAAACTACGATTCAAACGGACAACTATCTGTAAGTTTCCGATCTTTTAGAAGGTCGGCACGAGAGGTAACTTTTCCTCCATTTGGTCTTTGATCTACCAAACAACTTTGCCGAAGACACCATCTTTCTGAGTAAAGTGGAGCCGTTCGGTTAGCGTTACCAAGTGTGTAACCGCACCATGCTATCCACAGGTGCATGTAATGTATGTCGTGTCCATGGTCTAGTGTTAAGTTCTGTTCAGTATGTACAGCCTCTGGTTGAAGACGGTGTCCCGTGCCTTTTTAAACGGGATCCTGAGCTACATGAGATTAAAAATTTACATGCTCACTAGCGCCTCCTAGTGGTGGCATTTGAAATCAAACTGTCACTCATCTATAAGCCCTTGATATACCAAACATCTTTGCCGAAGACACTATCTTTCTAAGTAATGAGGGTCCAGAGATACATAATATACAGTGAAGAGAATTGTCAGACAAAAGAGGCACAAAACAAGCAACAAAGAAGACGCGACGATTACTCTTTATCCCAACTGTTAACAGATAATGACATGATCTCGAAAATTTTTGTTGCAGACAAAACGGATGCTGAATTTATTGCGTACTTTTCAACTCGTGAATAATCAATTATTACCAACCCAAAATCGAACTTTTTTGATTATACATCTTCAGCAGCATTGCAGTGTTTACCGACTCGAAGTTACCGCTCGAAAATCACATTGCAAGCCTTAAAAATCTCTAAACTCGTGGTGTACGATGTTTGTCCTATTCTGTTCGGATTGGGACATACCTATGTCGCATTGGGTAGAATGTCGCAACAAATTTAGGTTGCGACATTGTCGTTATTGTTGCGCGATGGTTGAATTTTGATTCACTGATAATATATAATATTTACGTGCTCACTAGCGCCGCCAAGTGATGAAATTTCAAATTAAACTGCGAATTATCCGTAAGTACTTGACCTACCAAACAACTTTGTCGAAGACACCATCTTTCTAAGGATGCTGGGTCATTAGGCCGAAGGTCATTAGGCCGAATGGTCATTAGTACGAATGGTCATCAGGACGAATTGCAATTCAGCAGTTATGAAACAGGAAACGAATCTATTGTGTTTACCTTTTTCAACGGTAATTGTCAAAAACTAATTAACAATGAAACTAGAAAGAATAGCCTATGTTTAAAAGAAGGAAAAATTCATGATTTGAATAAAAGCAGTTTCTGCGCCAAAACCAATTTTAGCAATAATACTAGAAAGAACAGCCTATGTTTAAAAGAAGGGAAAATTCATGGGTAATTGGCAGAGGGAGCTCTCAGTTAATAACTGTGGAAGTGCTCATAGAACACCTGCTGAGAAGCAGGCTTTGTCTTAGTGGGGACGTAACGACAAGAAGAAGACCTAATGATCATTTAGCCTAGTTACCATTCGGCCCAATGACCATTCGGCCTAATGACCATTCGGCCTAATGACCATTCGGCCTAATGGCCATTCGGCCTAATGACCTTCGGCCTAATGACCTTCGGTCGAATGGCCTTCGGCCTAATGACCTTCGGCCGAATGGCCTGACACCCTTTCTAAGTTATCAGGTTCCCGAGATACATAGAATATAAAGTTTATTTGCTCACTAGTGCCGCATAGTGGTGGAATTTCCAATTAAACGGCATCAGGATCCTGAGATATAAGATATAACATGAAATTGCTCACTAGCGCCGCCTAGTGGTGAAATTTCAAATTAAACTGCGAATCATCCGTAAGTCCTTGACCTACCAAACAACTTTGTCAAAGACACCATCTGTCTAAGCAATCAGGATCCCGAGATACATAGGATATAAAGTTTATTTGCTCACTAGCGCCGCCTAGTGGTGGAATTTCCAATTAAACGGCCAATAATCTGTAAGCCGTTGACTTACCAAACAACTTTGCCGAAGACACCATCTTTCTAAGACATCAGGATCCTGAGATATAAGATATAACATGATATTGCTCACTAGCGCCGCCTAGTGGACGTATTACGAATCAACTTTGTCAGCATCAAGTAGCCCATAAAATTTACAACAACTTTGCCAAAGACAGTCCTTTTCTAAACAATCAGGATCCTTAGATATTTCAGAATGTATGGGTGTTGTACAAAGTACAACGCGCGACTGCTCGCGTTACAAAAATTGGCGCGAGTACTGAAAGGTTAAAGAATCGGCCCTTGATCCTCAACCTGCACATTCTTTCGTCGATCGGCCACCAACTGATCACGCGCCTCTGCATGTCGCCCATCACTATAAAAGCTGTTCCCAGCTCACGTGTGTTGCCGCAACTCTGGTAGATGGTATGATTACCTCTAAACGTTCGCACCATAGATCCTGTCTAACACACCTCCTGCAGCGCTACGATTCCGAACGCGCGGTCCTTCAGTATATCGGCGAGTATGCGGGTGCTCCCAATGAAGTTGAGAGATCTGCAGTTCCACGTACCGAGTTTCCAATCGCAAGTCCCTTTTCGTCGCTGTGGTCGTCGCCATTGGTATCGGTTCGCATTCTTCTCTTGTTGGTTTTCCGGTGCTAGTCTTTTTTACGGCTGGCTCGCAGATTATTTAAAATTTCTACTATCCGAGCAAGGATGAATCAGCTTAAGAATATTTTCGACATTTGGGTGCCAGACTTCCGGTACAAATGCTTCAATTTGTCTTAGAATATGGAATTTAAAAGAATTTTAATACAATGGAAAGTATAATAAATAACATATTCTAGACGTTCACTGTAAAGCTTTCTACTACCAAAAAATTATGCATTTTAAAAAAGGGTTTTAAATTTAATTCTACGTTTGTTTTAAGTCGAATTGAACAGTGTTTCAGGCTATTAAAATTCTTATCAAACAGGTCTGTATATTCATTAAAACCTTATTACGTCATTGCCCTAGCGTAAAGTTAGAACTCAACCCACCCACCCGTGTAGAACCATTTTCCGGAAAAGGAAATATTAAGTCATAAATCATTTAATTATACATCCCCGTGGGAAGTCTTGCCGAAACTCCCTCCTTCCGAAAAATGGCCCGGTCCGTCCGTTTGCCCCCACTTCACGCCTGTAGCGAAATCATTAAAGCTTGAAAGCTTTGAAGGCTTTCACCGTGGGCTACGTGCGGTGGCGGTGGTGTGTAGGTATATTTGTGTTCAACCACGAAACCAATTAGGGGGTCTGCGAACGTGTTGGAAATTAAATTTTCTTCTCCTTTTCACTTATCTGTTTCCCACAACACAACACGTCCGGATAACCGAAAAATATGTACAACCAAAAGGTTCACGGCACGGCCGACGATAATGTGCACTTCCAGCAGACGATGGTTTTCTCGAAAGAACTGTCGGCGAAGGGCGCCCTGTACAAGCAGCTGATCTACCCGGACGAGGGCCACAATCTGGTCGGCGTGAAAAAGCATCTCTACCGATCGATGACGATATTCTTGGAGGAGTGCTTCCGAAAGTTGGTGAGTATCAGGGGCTGGAACGAATATGCATGGGTTCGATAGTGAACACGCCAAAAAATGGTCATATCGAGAGCTAAAATTTTGACAAAAATAAATTCTATCCTTTCTTTTTCCATCAGGTACCCCAGGAGGTGAAAGCAGGCCTCGGCAACGGCGGCTCGAGTGATTAATATTTGCTCGACTACTTCGGTGACACTGACTCAGCGTCAAGTTTCTTGTAAAAGTTTCTTCCTACTTCTTCGAACAGACTTACTACTTACTCGCGCAGTTTTTCAGCAGCCTCGACCATTTGCCTTTCGGGCGCTGTCTGATGGGTAGGCGTTTCTCCATTATAGTGCCACGGTTCCATGTCTTTCTCTTTATGATTCTGAATCTCGCTGATGGAGTGGACGGAGTAGGCACGCGTATAGGATTAACCATGGAACCGTGGGGTAGTGTTTTTGCAAACGTTATCATAACTGACGAGTTTGGTAGCTAGGAGAGCTCGTCCATTAGAGAATACAGCCTTGACGGGACAAACGTAGGAAACTTTATCAGCAAACTTGTAGCCGATTCGAACCTGCCTGTTGGGTTCGAAGATAGTCACGTAGTGTTATCGGAAGTAATGATCTACAAAAAAAAACTTCAATGAAAAAAACACACACATCAAAGCAATTACTAATTAGAGCGCAAAGCGAAAAGAAAATCAAGAACAAAATATGGTTGTGACACATGCAGAGAGGATGCGGCGGAATCTGTTTTCGCTACATAGGATCATCCTCGTTTACAGTAAGTTGTCTGCGCTAGGGTCTCGCTCGAGAGATCGATCTAGACGCAGTGTACAGACGATAATATTTAAAACAAAATTGTAAAACAAATATTGCTCAATGATCTGCCAGGGGAGAAAAAGATGGTGATTGAAACTGAGTTTTCCGAGCAGGGGAGAAAATCTAGTGCATAACACATTCAGTTATTACCAATTGAATTACTAAAGATCAAAACTGATATTGGTTTGACTGAGATATGAGGCAAAACATCAGATATAATATCAAATTCTAATATGGAAAAGTACTCAGTAATAGCTTGTTAAGATATCACAAGATCAAAGCAAAATCAGACAAGTTCTGTCGACATTTTTCCGACTTCAAAGAAATTTCCAACCGCTAAAATCGAACCTTCGACCTTATGATCCACAGGTGGTGATACTTACCGCTTAACTGTAGCTCACTCTTGTACCGACTTTTCGAACCCTCTAAGCAGAATACCCTCTTCAAATGAGTGTAAACAATTTCGTACCTTTTAATTCCGCCCCATTTTGCTTATCCTTTGAAAGATATGCGTATTTCAACTACCACTTGTAATCTTCCTCCAGTGGATAACTGATACTGAGGAAGATTACAAGTGGTGGTCGAAATACGAGTATCTGTCAAAGGATAAGCAAAATAGGGCGGAATTCAAAGGTACGAAACTGTTTACACTCATTTGTAGCTCATAAATAGCTATAAAGAGCATATGGTCTGTAGAAGACCACAGTTCTTATTGGCGTCCTGTACGTGGCCTACAGCCATTAAAACAATTGTGGAATTGCGAAAATTACGAAATTACGGAGAATGTTTTTTGGCGAAACTGCTGTAAGAAATGTTGGTATCTGCTGTAAGATGTAAGATTATCTTATGATACAAAGCAATACCTGCACCATGGATGAACTTTCAGCAAGATTTCCTGAAATATTTTTTTTTTCAGGAATATATTTTAAAATTAACAATGCAAGAAATTTTTTGCTCTTCGAAGAAATTGTATAGCTGAACTCACCCACAGAAATTCCTTAACAAATTTCTCGCAAAGTGATCCAACGTCTGTGAAAAAGTTATACCCTAGGTAAAGTGAGGATAAACTTTATTGTTGTTTTTCCAATACATGTAAAGGAATAATATCAATAATGAAATTTCAATACTTTGCCTCACTTTGTTTAGGGTATACATAACTATTTTCACAGACGTTGGATCACTTTGCGGTCTTCGACAAAGTTGTTTGGTATATAGTCACCTACAATAATACCAAAGGGTTTGATTATTGAACGCTTACAGCGCCACCTAGCGGTAAAATTCGAAAACTAAAAATTTCTACATAGATTTGGCCAAGTTTTCCCATACAAACTTCAAACGATTTGAGCGCCCCCTTAGACTCAACAGATTTTGCTTAAATTTTGAACGTAGCATCTGGGAATCCAAAACAACTGATTTAGGAGGTAAGACTTGGCATTTTTCGAAATTTTTGTTTTTCATATACCGTCAAGGCACCATTCACCGTGGATCTAAGAGGATTCGGGGCAAATAAGGGCTATCATTTGACACCAGTCTTATAAACAATGTTGGTGCCGCTTTCAATTGCCTTCATTATAGGTTAAAATTAAAGCAATGTCCACAGAAGTACAAAATTTTCCACAAAATTTGGTGATATAGTACAATTAGTAAAGGGTAGTAGGGTCGCCTAATTCCGTGGTAGGTCACCATTCACCGTGGTAGTAGGGACCCATTCACCGTGTATGAGAAATATTATTCTACTTTGTTTAAAAATGATCAAAACAACCCAGCCAAGGGAATTTTCTTCGTTTAAATTCATTTCAAGTAATAACTTGCAAGATTTTATTAGAAAAACGAATGTTCAAATTTTCGATTTTTTCTAGATATATGGGACAATATGGGGCACGGTGAATGGAGACCATTGATTTTTAGGGTACCCATTTACCGTGCCTTTTTGTTTCAATTAAAAAGTACGAGTAATCGTACTTTCTTGTTAAACTTACTTCGGTAATGCAAAAAACATACCTGATATGTGAATTTAATTGCTTCTTGGTGGAATAAAAACATTACTACATTTAGTTTATCGCTTAAATCACCTTAGCGCAGATTTTGTTTTTTCACTATGAATGCAGTGAACGAGCAGAAACCCGCTTCATGTAAACACACTTTAGTGTCAAAATGATACTTTTAAATGTTTTTAATGAGCGTTTTGACATGGTAACAATACATTAGTGTTGTATTGGTGAAATTGAAGGGAAATTGTCGTATCATTCAATCATAATATGGAAATAATGAAAAAATATTCGGAGGCACACGGTGAATGGAGCCCCCACGGTGAATGGCGCCTTGACGGTAAGTGTGGGCCACCCTAGACTCCATTAATAAAATGGTCGACTTTTTGGAAAGAGTTTTAAAAATTCTTAGATTTTTAGTTGGTCAACTAGTTGTCTATCAATGAATCAACTTTGGGAAAGATCGGATTTGCACGGTCTTGTTCAAAACATTTTCATATTTAGGTCAATACAAGGTGAAGTTTTGGCTTTTTATTAATATATTGGAGAAAATCATATCTCAATTGTTTATTTCCTTGTTTAAAAAGTAAAGAGCTTTTGGAAGATGAATATATGAGTCATAAGTATTTAAAATTTCATTCCATTTGATTCACTAAATTCGAAGATACATCAGTTCAAAAATGGCTATCAGATTATTATGTGTTTTACTAAAATCCCTCTAAAAATCAAAATTGGACCAATAAGAAACAGCTTATTGATCAACTTACAGTGAAAACTTTAGAACCTTTGATACATTAACGAAAAGTTAAAGCATGTTGAACATTTTTTGAAAAGGGTTTTTTTCTGTACTGATCATTTTGTTTATCCCCTGTATAAGTATATTGAGCCTTAGGTTTGACTTTAACAGTGTTGCCAGTTTCCATCCCTTATCTAAACTCCATTGCACGGTGACGTGATCAAGAAATCGTTCTCTTTCTCTCCTACGGGAAATTATAAAACAACAGGACCAACACCTGTCAAATTTGACAGGTACTGGTCCTGTTGTTCTCAAACTCTCTGAAAGAGCGAAAGAGATAGAATTTTGCCGTGAGGTGGTCTATACAGCCTTTATGTAGGAATATTTTGACAAGACAATTTCCATACAATTGTGTTTGACTTTATAAACCACTACGTAACAGTTGGCACCTGGTTATCAATTCAACTTTGCTGAGCATTCGTATTTATTATCATACAAACATAATTATAATTGCTGCTCAATATTAAATTAAATTTTCTTATTAAGCAGTCCTACCAGTGATCATAATGTTTGTGTGGTTTTTTTCCTACAATATTGGATGCTGGTTCATTAGGCCGAAGGTCATTAGGCCGAAGGCCATTAGACCGAAGGTCATTAGGCCGAATGGTCATTAGGCCGAATGGTCATCAGGACGAATTGAAAGTTAACCGTTGTTTTTACCTTTTCCAACAATTTTTGCCAAAAACTAGTTTAACAATGAAATTAGAAAGAATAGCCTATGTTTTAGCAATGATACTAGAAAGCACAGCCTATATTTAAAAGAAGGAAAAATTGATGGGTAAAATATCAGTAGATTCAGCATCAATAAAGTATCTTCGTGCCTGTCACACGATAAACACATGCAAAATGGTCATTTGCAGAGGAAGCTCTCAGTTAATAACTGTGGAAGTTCATAGAACACTAAGCTGAGAAGCAGGCTTTGTCTCAGTGGGGACGTAACGGCAAGAAGAAGACCCAATGACCATTCGGCCTAATGACCATTCGGCCTAATGACCTTCGGCCATAGGCGTAACTACGGGGGTGCCGGTGGTGCCACCCGGCACCCCCTACAATTTTGTTGCATTGCTGTGAGATATGGGGCGGTGAATAATGAATATATGAACTAATGAATAATTGTTTGTAGTGCACCCCCTGGCAAAAATTCGTAGTGTCGCCCATGCCTTCGGCCGAATGGCCTTCGGCCTAATGACCTTCGGCAGAATGGCCTGACACCGCACACAACAAAATCCCCTCGGAAAAAGGATTCTATTTAGACAATTCAACTAGTTCTGTCATCTGAAAGCTAAATTTCAAATAATGACTCATCAGGCGCTAATCCCCTAAGGACATTTGAGCATGAGCATGAGCATAGATGACCGTACTATTCGTAGTTGCTACTCCGTGATTGACCAGAACAATCGAAGTTGCACAAGGAACCAACAGACGGAGCTTGGGAGTAGCTTACCGTCCTCAATGTGCATCTTCGAGAATTCCAAACTTTATTAGGTCAATAACGGCGCCGGCCACGTCCTTACGGTCATCGAGGAAGGAAAGGAATGTTATTATGACGTGCGTTGCTTACTAAAGACCGAGATCACCTCTGCGTCTCCACGTCTGTCATGGGAAGGACTTTTTGTTAGTGGGGAGGGGAAAGGGCGCATGATATGAGTTCACTTTGGTAAGTGGAGTGATTCATGCAACCCTATTAATATCAAACCACTTATTTTCATTTGGACTAAAACAAAACACATGCCGACATCGAAGATGACGAACCATTCAGATAGTTTTCGAAGTGCGAAAATAAACGAAAGAGAAAATAAAGTGATTTGAACCAACGTGGCTTTGGAACTTGGGCCGACACTTGACGTAACGAACATTTCAATGTCTGTTGACTAAAATCGCAAAAAATGTTGTTTGTTGCATTTATCGTATCATAAATCGCCCCGTACGAAGATGAGCAGTCAAATAGACGACGACGACGACCGAATGAAAACGCGGCCTGTAAACTTTTCCTCCAAAAACTCACTAAATCACCCCGTACGAAGATGAGCAGTCAAATAGACGACGACGACCGAATGAAAACGCGGCCTGTACACTTTGCCTCCAAAAACTCACTCTCGCAAAAATCTAACAAAGCGAGCGCGCGAAACTTTGCTGCTGCCGAACTACCGCACACTACTGACTCGCGCTAATCCCCTAAGGACATTTCACCAGGAAGAGGTTGGAGTTCTGATTATTAAAGCTATGAAAAATAAGTAAAAAAACCTTCTCACATTTTCAGTTTTTGATTGAATTGCGGTACGATTGTCACCGTCTAAGTTGATACAAGTTGATCAATTCGAAACCTTTCAAATAGTTAATTTATACATATATGGATCGAACGAACCTACGCAAACTCAGTTTCAATCACCACTAAAACTACCTGCAAAATAGAGCTTGAAAACCACCACACCATCAGTCGTCATTTGCCAAACCACCCAAGTGAAATAACTAGAATTATAATCCGAAACCCGTGCCAGCCGAAGTGTGCGATAATTCTGTAAATCTGTTTTCATCTTTGTCGGTCGCAAAATATTTTAATCCTTTCAACACCCTCGCACTCCTAATTCATGATACCAACCAACTAAACAACAACGATGAATTTTATCTCATCCCATCCAGCGTAGAGTGTCAGAAAAGTGGTAGCATTTAAATTGTGTACATATAGACATGTGATATAGGCTACATCTTGAAAATGATACTCATGACAGAAAGCGCGACAATGCAAGTTTCCGAATGGCGAATTCGGAACCGACGATGGAGAAATTCGTAAGACTTGAAGCGACTAATAAACAACCAAAGCATTAGAATTATTAAGCATGACATGTATAAGTTTCAACGTCCTTTGCATCCAAACTAACGATGATTCTAGAAATGGTGGCAACGAGAGCAAGATGCAAACAATTAAACTATATTACTACACGGTGTGTCTGGTAGAACAAATTTATTACAAAAAAATGGGCATCGCTAATTTTTACGCTACGTGAAAGTTGACGGTACCAGCTTTCATTCAAGCCCAACATCGAAATATTCCATCGGGGGAACTTTTTCATACAAAAATTGGGTATGTTTGTTAAGTAGAAATAGGGATTAATTTGGAACCGTGCATTTTGTATGGGGAAAAACAGTATTCTGAAAAAGTTGTTCGGGATCCCTCGGGGGATTTTTTGAGGGACCCTGCAAATGAAAGCTGAAAGCCTCTATTTTTGAATAACGAAAAATTTGACGATGCCCATTTTTTTGTTATAAACTTTTCCCATACATACGCCGTGACTAATGAGAGGGTTCTCCGATCTGCTCTTTTTAGAGCATTTTCAAACCAATCAATATTTTTCAGATAATTCTGCAGTTGGTAGAAGTTCTACCAGTGGAGGGAGAGTAAACCCCCGAATATATAATAAGCAATATACTGGCTAAACATTTTTGACTGTCGAAAAGATTCCCAGTTTAGCATCCCGTACTAAAAAAATGCTTCCAACGGTACAACAGAAACCCTAGGTTGCCATAAGATATTTGTTAAATATTTGAACATTTGAAATATGTAATGCTAATTATAAATCATATCAACTCTACAAAAGGCATCAATTCAAACCTAGAATTTCAAGACGTAGAGATTCAATCATTGACGGTCAAACGAGCGACGGTCTAGACGGGTGATGGTTGCATCACCGACGAACCGACGTGACAGCTAGAACAAATAAATTCAAATTTGTTGTCCCCGACGCCATGATGAAAAATAGCCAAACACTACCGCCTCCTTTATAACGTTTCGCGTTGTTTTGATAGCTTGACTCCAAACCCCCGTGTATTCATATAGGAAGAGGTTCGCGTCTGCGCTGATTTGACAGAAGCGTTCGCTCACTTCGTTGGTCGACCGTTAAATTTGGGGGGGGACAGTTTTGAATCACCACTGTCACGTCGGTTCGTCGGTGGTTGCATATGGAAAAAAGTCGTTATGGTTACCAATGGTATCTATTGTCGAATTTGTTTTTGGATTGGAACTGGATTGGCGGAAAATGTGTAAACAAACAAACGTCAAACAAACTCGAACAAACTTTAGTACAAGCGAAACCGAAGTCGGGTTGGGGTTGAAACTGTGATCTCATCCAGTTCCAACCCAGGTTGGAACTGAATCAAAAACGAATTCGACATATGTCGTGTCGACACGGGGGTGAATCTTCGTCACGAAAAGCACTGCTCGTTTGAAAGCTCAACACTAGCGAACCTGGTGGTGGAAGTCAAGCTTTTCCCTACAGCGAGCATAGGGAGACGACGTAGCTCGCTTTGATGATTTTTTATTTTCCCATGGAAATTCATTCCAATCTAGTTCTCCAAGTGACAATTTCATAATTTCCACCTCGAAACTTCAAATTTGTTCGAAGATACACATCTGTTCTGTGGTGTCGATGTGCTTTGGGTTGGTGATGCATGGTTCCTACCATCGCTTTCATTGGTGTCGCATCACATGGGCAAAACCCTAGCATGCTTGTGAACTTCACGACTAATGCCAAGCCTGGGTAGAACAATCCAAACTGCACCATGGGCTTTAAGCGTGACACCGATGACAGTCCGAAAATGGTACAAAATAAAAACAAAAACTATTATGATCAGAATTTATCCTTAAAGAAGATTCGAAGTTAAGGCGAAACGTTGGGACGGGACAAACATAACACAGTCGTTTGGAATCTTCAAGACTACACAACCGATACAAGTAGCTCCGGTATAAAATATGTAGAACATCATTGTGTCTTAATTTCTGAAAATTAAAGTACATGGTATGGTCAACACTTCAGCTCTAATTGTCGGGTGTCCATGGTCACCGAAAACGGACCACCACTTGAAAATGGTTTCGCCGTAGATAGTTGAACCATGAAATCATCATTTCTGTTAGGGAGCATTTCGTGACTGGAATTCAGATGGAAGCTAGTCGGGTAGGACTGGAGATGGTACTAATTTAATTTTCGAAAAAGAATCAAACGGGTCAAGTGAGCGTGCTTCTTTCGCCGAGATGGTTTCTAAGAAGATCATTTTGAGTTGGATACCTACGAAAGGAGACTTCTTTCGCGGAAATTTTGTGGTGGTCGTAACTTCTTTTTCTTCGGCGTTGCTGCCTTGCAGTTCTATCATTTTTCGAGGTAGAACTCGTAACTTGTTGCTCACCAGGGGTTACATGGTTTAATTGAAAATAATCGTAACCAAAAATTAATCCCACTTTTAGGTCTTGTTTCATATTCGCACACCACCTCACAGTTCTTAACGATCTGTGAAAAATTACGGCATGGTGCAAACATTTCGACCTTTTTGGAGCTGGTTCAATATTGTATCGCTAGCTATGTAGTATCTACCTGCCCGCACGCTTCCAACGCAACGTAACAACGGTGATAAGGGAGAACCGAAACATGCCGAGCGAATTCCAACTTGCCAGGCAAATCCAGAGCTTAAAAGTGAGACACTAATTACGCGGGGTTTTCCTACACCACCCACCACACCGCATGGAGACCGAAATTAACGCGAGCAACGATGCCGCGTGGCATTTGGCTGAGGAATTCACTCACCTAATTTGACGTTAATGTTATCCTCTACGGAAACGGGTGAAAGCAGCTTTGAAATGGATCATTCGCAACGTGAGGTTGAGGTATTTGAAAAAAATAAGAAAGAGAAACCGTTGATGCAGGTTTCAAAATTGTTTTTGGAAGGATTTTTGACACGAAGCCCTTTTCAAATGTTCGTCTAGGAATGTAGTCGAAAAAAAGAAAAATTATGGAGTTGTTCGGGAACTCCTCAAGAACTCCATTTCGTTGATTCTGCAGCAAATTTTTCCAGAAACTTTTCTCATTGTTCCCCAGATATTCTTTTTTATTCTTCAATCACTTAACCTAATTTACAGCTCTATTGTCCACTAGGGCACTGCGTGAGCTATTCCAATTGGAAGCTGTACATACACTTTGTACAGCGCCTAAATGTATTCTATTCTAATTGTACTACACCCAAACCTTATTTTACGTCCACTATTGGCTTATCGAAATAAAATTCTACTGCCAAAATAATAATCAAAATAAACATTTTTATATTTTTGTACACTTCGCCTAATCACGGAGATGTTTTGGAAGCCTGGACGTAAAAAAAGATGTTTCGCCAAGCATGGACGTAAAAAAAGGACGAGGTGTACATCGAACTGGCTGCCGTTGCGCTGCTTTCATTTTCTACCCTATCATGGTACAATGATGAGCACGAGGATGTTGATGTGTGGCTGTTGGTTGTTCCTGTTTCCAGTCCGATTGGGGGTCCATTATGGGTTGCCGTTCGCCGATGTCCAAGTATCCGGGTTCATTTGAGCCATGGGCTCAGAAGAGGGTCATTGTCGCTCTCAGGGGGAAAGAGCAACTGACGAAAGTGCCGGGGCTGGGATCGAACCCATGACCATCTGCTTATGAAGCAAACGTGTAGCCCCGGCCAGATATTCTTCTAGGTATTATTTAGGTGTTTTCTACTGATACCTTTAGAAAACCCTACAGGATTCTTTTAGGTAATCTTTAGGGATGACTCCAGCAGTTCTTTTGGTTTTACTCAAGGGGTATCTTTTTAGATTCATACAAGAATGTTTCTTGAATCTTATACACTTCTTCTATATAATCTCTAATATTTCTTCCACGCGTTCTTGTGGGTTTCTTGAAGGGGTTATTTTTCCTGAGATTACTCTAATTAAGCTCGAAGGATTTTTGCTGCGCCCCTATAGTCACAGCTGTAAAGGCGTGGGTTCGATTCCCGTTCAGCCCAGGAACTTTTCGTAATGGAAATTTCCTTGGTTTCCTTGGGCATAGAGTATCTTCGTGACTGCAGAGGAAGCTCTCAGTTAGTAACTGTGGAAGTGCTCATTGAACACTAATCTGAGAAGCAGGCTTTGTGCCAAATGAGGACGTCACGCCAAGAACAAGAAGATTTCCGCTTTCTTTACTCAAGGGTTCCGTTCTGGTATTCGTCTCGGACATTTCTTAAAATACCCCTAGAATATTTTTTGGCATTCTTTTAATAGTATCTTCTGGGTTTTTCGCAGGAAGCTGGTTATGAAGTCCATCCAGGAGTTTCTGCGGAAAATCATCTCAAAGTTTTGAGACTGTCATTCTAATGAAACTTAGGAAGTTTTATGAGTTTCTTATTAGATTTCTCCAGGAATTCCTTCACGAAAAGATCCGTTAGTTTCTTCTTGAAATCTTTTAGAAATGTTTTCTTAAAATTTCTTATAAGTTTTTTTGAGAGACCCAAGAATCCTAAAAGCACGTTCCTGAGATTCCTCTGATTATTATCGTCGGATTCCTGCTTTCTTTTAAATTCCTCAAGCTTTGGAACTCCTTCCGGAAATTTTTGAAAATATCTCTAGAAACTCTTTTTGCATTCCTTAAAAAGTTTCTACTGGAATTGTCACAAAAACTATTCTAAAATCCCTCCAAAACTTTTAACATTCCTCCGGAAAATCTACAAAAAGCTCACCTTAGAGTTTTGGCTTTGGCATTAGAACTTCCATCAGGAATTTATCCTTAAGTTTGTTCTGAGTTTTCTCCAAGAATTCCTTCACGAAGGACTCCGTAAGTTCCTTCTTATCATTCTCCAGCAGTTCCTTCTGCCTTCGGAAAATCTTTCAAAGTTCCTTCTGGAAGGCCTCCTGGGATTTCTTATGGAAATCTTTCGTAGTTTTTGCTAGGAATTTTTCAGGAATTCCTTGTGAAATTCATCCAATACATCCTTGTGAGAAACCTCCCCAAAAGTTAAGTTTTGGAATCTTTCAAAAACTAGGGAATCCTTCAGGAGACCAGACATTTTCCAGGAGTTTCTTATAAAAATTATTCAGGAGTTTTTTTTTTTAAATCTGCCAAGATTTCCTTTTACAAATATTTCTTAAGTCCCTTCTGAGAATCCTTCAAAAGCGCCTTCAGGGAATCTTTACTTTTAAATCTTTCTGGTCTTTCATTTGGAAAATTTGCTGGGATGTTCTTCTGGAACCCCTGATTTTCTTCCGGAAAAGCTTCCTTTTCGTTCTGAGGATATTCATGGAGTTTCTTCTGGAAATCATCCCGGAATTCCTCCGATTGTTCATAGAGAAATTTCTAAGACGATTTCCTGTTATTGTCGTAATAATCCAAGTAAACGTAAGTCCAAACTGCTGTAAAAATCAAAAAGCAACTTTGTACGGAATTTCCGGAAAAATCTTCATCAGGAATCTAGGAATTTCGAAGAATCTACAGTAGACATTCGAAGAGGAAACCACAAATGGAATTCCTGGAGAAATCACCATGACATTTCTTAATAAATCTTCACAGTTCAGAAGAATCGCTGGAAAAAAATCTGGAAAAAGATAGAAGATTCAACAGGAGTCCCTAGAGGCAATTCTTGGGCTCAACCACATTTGGCATAATTCCATTTAGGCAAAATGCCTATTGGCATAACGCCATTCGGCATAAAGTCCATTTGGCATAACGACCATTTGGTATAATAGCCATTTGGCATAATGACCGTTTGGCATAACAAGTACTATGCACATTCTTATCAATAAGGCTGTTGTTCTTGTTATGCCAAACGGCATTATGCCAAATGACCATTATGCCAAACGGCGTTATGCCAAATGGCATTATGCTGAATGGGGTAGAGCCAATTCCTGATATCCCTAGAGGAATCCCCAGGTGGAGTTTCTGTAGGAATAGCCCAAAGGTTTTCAGAAGTAAACTGTAGATAGAACTTCTTGTGTAATTCCCAAGAAAACCATGTGATGATCATACACGTATTTTATGGGCAGGGGATCAATACGGCAGACACCATGCTCCCGAAGGTGAATTTTAAACTGAAAAACATGAAAGTGGGGGATCCCGTTTTGATAAAGTCACAACCATAAAACTGTGTTGATTGCGGAGAGAGATCTTTTTCGTGAACCAATACCTATTCAGCCTACGAATACAGGGGGTGGCCAAAATGTTTGGGATAGGCAACTTTTTTTTCTCTGACAAAAAAGTTCAACATGCTATAACTTTGCATAGAGTGCATCAAAAAATCTCAAATTTTGACTGTTTGTCAATCTATTATATGTGCATCATTGATACAAATTTAGGCTCGATTGATTTATCTTTCGCAAAGTTAGAACCATTCGGGTAAAACACTATTTTTAGACAACTAATTTTTGAGCTGTCATATCTTGGAAACCAGTGAACCGAATTGAATGAAATTTTGAACGTACATTAACAATATAGTAATGCTTCACAAATTTTTAAAACATAGGTTCTTTTTGAACGTTGAAAAAAGTTATCATGTATTGACACTTTTTGGATTTTTCTCGAAAAAATGAACTTTTTTTACATCAATATTAATAAATTTTGGTGTTGATATCCAACGATTTTCAACTTCTGTTCTCAAGATATCTCTAATCAGATATATTAGAGCCTATTTAGATTTAAGGAAGAACACACTTAATGTTTTTTGTGTGGTATTGTTAATTTGACTTATTTTCCTCTATACGGGTAAATATTTCAATCCGATGTAACTTAATTCGCCCTGAGAAAATGTTACATTTTATAACGTCGTATAAAACACCAATATATTGTTGATAAACATAAAAAAATCGTTCAATTCGGTTCACTGGGTTCCGAGATATGACAGTTCAAAAAATAGTTGTCTAAATAATAGTGTTCTATCCGAATGGTTCTAACTTTGCAAAAGATTAATCAATCAAGCCCAAATTTGAACCAATGATGCACATATAATAGGCTGAAAAACAGTCAAAATTTGAGATTTTTTTATGCACTTTATGAAAACTTACAGGGTGTTGATTTTTTTTGTGGAAGAAAAATGTTGTCTATTCCAAACATTGTGGCCACCCCCTGTAGCTTAATAACCTCCCAAGTACACTGTTCCATTGAATATGGAATACACAGTACGATGAATAGTATTGAATAGTGTTAATATATTGTATGAGTTAAATGGAACGAACTCATCAAATTTCCAAATAATAATTGTGTACAGCAAAAAGAAATGGAATATATTTTCTTCTTTCGAACGCGCGTTTTTGTTACATACGTGTAGTGCAAAACTGTCAAAATATTTTACGAGTAATGCTGAAGATTCCTGCTGGAAGCATGTGGTTCCACGTAAAAGCTGATGGACGTGGATTAATCTGGGTGTTAAAATTTATCCAGGAATTCCTCCACAATGATTTCGGCTATCACAGAATCTTTCTGGGAATCATTTAGAGATACTTCTTGCAATGCCTTCCAACATTTCTCAAATGATTTTTTTCCTATTCACGATATTTTTCTTAGTATTCAACGTTAGAATCCCTCCGAGAAAATCTTCCAGGATTCCTGAATTCTGACCGTATTCATCTGAAGTATAGGTGAAGGTATAGTCCCTCGTGAGATTTCGCCCAGAGATCCTCCTGAGAAATATTCATGGGATTTTTCTCAAAGTTTATCCCAACATTTCTACAGGAGTTTCTCTTAGGATATTTGGTGTTGTCACGAGGTTTCTCATATAGCGAATCTCGGGATTCCTCTTGAATTGTTTTCCACAGTCTTCTTTCGGTATTCCTTCCAGGATTTTCTCATTTTTTTTTTTAATTTTTATTTCTGTGTAATTTTTCTAAAAATTCTTCCCGGGATTTCTCCAAGAATTTTTACAAGAGTTGTTTCTGGGATTTCAACAAAAGCTCCTCCAATGAATTGTTGAAGAATTCCTCATGATTTTTCTGCAGGAGTTCATTCCAGAAGTTGTCCCAGAGATTTTCGCGCTATCACTCCCAGGATCCCTTCCGCAGTTCATCTTGCAATTTCTTTAGGAAATTTACGTAAGCTTTCGTCTAGAGTTTCTCCTGAAAAATTTATTATAGTTTCACGAGCGAATTCCCTTGAAGTTTCCCATAGTTGTCCTCGGAGCTTCTCGCGGATTTTTTTTACTTGGAAAATTCCTTCCAGTGATGCTCCTGAGATGCCGCTGAGAGTTTTTTTTTTGTATTTAGAACTTATTCAAGACTTTCTCCCTAGATTTCTCCAGGGGTTCATTCAGAGCTCCTTTAAGAATTCCTACAGGAGTTATTGTTGACATTTCTCGTAGAGTTCTTCCCTTCATTACTTTTCTAGGTTTTTTGCAGGCTTTTCCTCGTAGTTGTTACAAGAATGCTGTTACCGCCCTGAGATTTTCCCCAAAATTTTTCCCAGAATTTTTTCAGATTCTGCCAAAATTGTCCGGGATTATTTTTTTTTTTGGAGTCCCTTCCCGAGCAGAAGAAAACACCAAGTGAATAACATATCGAGGTATTCATCTTAAATACCACCACATCTATGCCCTTCATTAGGTGGAAATAAGAGTCAAAATAACAAAAATGTATACCATACTTTTGTATAAATAACACCTTGAAAATAACAAGTATTGTTATTTTAATAATGAATGCATACCTAAAATTTCAAGTGCTGTATTTGTTATTCCAAAGTTATTGAATAACAAACTAATAACATTTCATGTTATTGAATGTTTCATTTGTTCGATGACTTTTATGTAATAGCAAATCTTGTTCTTCGGTTATTTTCACTGCTAAACCAACAAATACTACGTCAATACCAAACTCTGTGCAAATACCTCCTACTGTTATTGTGATGTTCTCATAACATTTCGTAGAATAACGCAGCAATAACAATTTTAAGTATTGGAGCACATATCGCTCTTCGCATGGTATTTGTAAGGTATGCCCTTCTGCTCGGGTTTTCAGAAACTTCACCGGATTTTTTAAGAGTTTTCTTGGAATACGATAGAACCTTTTCAGGGACATTTCGAAGGGATTTCAGGAGATTACTGGGGGCTTCAGAGGCTCAAGTTTTGTATTATAAGGTTAAAAGCCCTTTCAGAAGCATTTTAGGTTAAACTTCCGTCTCAGAGAAATTCAGGAACCTGCTGGGCCGTATCTGAAACCTTCCGAACCATCCTAAATCCTCTTGTGATATCGTTAAACTACCCTGGAACACCCCTGAATCCACCTGAGACTCCCTTAATCACCCCAATTATGGGATCTCACATAGAACTCCCTAAAACCCCAATGACACATCCTGATAATCACTAAAATTACCTGAACCGCCTATGAAACCCCCGTGCCCCTCCTCAAACGTCCTTACACCTCTAGAAATTCTCTGAAATTCGCTGGACCTCCCTGAAACGTCCCAGAGATCCTTGAAGTTCCCCTGAGTCTCCTTGAGTTCCCCTGAAACGCCAGTGAACCTCCTGACACTCCCACGAGGCTCCTTGAAACAACTCTAAAATCTCTAGCATCCTCATAAGACCCCTAAAATTCCCCTGCAATCCCTTGAAACACTCATGAGACGCCCCTGAGACATTCTGAGACTTCTTGAAACGTCCCTAAAATCCCCTTAAAATACCCTTGAATCATCCCGAAAATCCTGTTATATTCTCTTTTTGACCCTTAAGACCCTCTAGATTGCTCATTTGCCCCTTCCTTTTTTTGTTTTTATTTTTGTGTATTTTAACTTAGAGCTAATTCTACACTTAAAGCCCCTTCCTCCTTAGATAGTTTGAGCTCTTTTTAATACTTTTTAGATTATACCTACTTATCTTTCTTTTCGAGATTTTCAGCCTGGGGACTCATTTCAAACCGCCTTCTTGAGCACAATATTAATACTGAATAGCTCTTCGTCTTTCAATTTAGGGCATGAAAATCTGCATAAAATAAGAAGCGTAAAAAAAATTAGTATAGTTCTTTCAATAGCCTACGTATTTCCTTCTAAGAAATTCCTGGAGAAATATCGGAAGATATCCAGGTGGAATCTCCAAAAAAAAACTGTTGGAATTATAACGACAAATATTTTGGAAGAAATTCCGAGAAAAATAGTTACATCTCAGAAAAAAACTTTAGTACATACTCTTAGGTGAAAATATAAGGGGAATTTTGAGAAGAACTCTGGAAATCTTTGCGATAAATTTACGGAGAAACGACGGGAGAAATCTGGCGATAACCTACACAATAAACCCAGAAATTTATTTGCAATAAAAACCCCAGAAAAAGTTCTACACAAATATAGCAACAGGAACAATATGAAAGATTTCTCCGAAAACCTG
This sequence comes from Aedes albopictus, assembly GCF_035046485.1. Classification (NCBI taxonomy): domain Eukaryota; kingdom Metazoa; phylum Arthropoda; class Insecta; order Diptera; family Culicidae; genus Aedes; species Aedes albopictus. Next base: position 199,251,827 of record NC_085137.1, on the reverse strand, counting down.
AGAAAGCCCCCAAAGAGGAATTCTCAAAGGGAGTTTGAGAGATTTTTTTATTATTTCTTTATTTATGAGATTTTCAATTCGAGGCTGATTTGAGAGAATTTCGGTAGGGTCTCTGGAAGGAATCTCGGGAAATGCTCTTGCAGAAACCCCGCGAAAGACTTTTGCAGAAACCCTAGCAGGTACTCTGATAGAAATCCCAGGTACAACTCTCTGAAATCACGGAAAAATCCCCGTAAAGAATTCTGGGATGAAATCTCAGAAAACCCCTTGATGAAATCTTGGAGAAAACTTCTAGAAAAACCTAGAAAGAAACTCCAACAAACCTGCAGGATTTTCAAAGTAGAATTTCTAAAGAAATCTTAACAAAAAATCAGTAGGAAGTGCGTAATAGATCAAATAAGGAATTGCGGTAGAAATTCCAGGGAAAAAACCGTAAGGAATTGAAGAAAGAATCCTGCATACAATTTCAGAAGAAATTTTCCGAGGATTTTTTTCGAGCGATTTCTGAAAGGATTTTTAAGCATATTCCTGAAAAATCTCTGAAGGAAAACCTAATATCTAAAAAAACATGAGATCTCAAGTTCTCTTCAGAGTTTACTAGTATCCATCGGAATAGCCAGGATTTCGGTATCACTCGTTGTTATATGAAATTATTGATATTTAATCTTAATTTTCATTTTTTTAGGACTTTCATCGGAATCCCATCGTTACAATACTGCCAGTAGCAACATACTACACCTTGACCACTTTTTACGTCCACCGTTAGCTGGTCGAAACAATTTCTAGCACCAAGAGAATGAACAAACTTAATATTTTTGTATTTTTTGAAACATCTTCACAATTGTAAAATTGTAAAAAATTATAAAATGTAAAGATTTCTCGTTACTTTGTTGGTAGGATTTTTTTCTGGTTCAGCCAACGGTGGACGTAAGACAAGGTCTGGAACAGTTTGACTCAGAAATATCCAGAAGTTCTTACTGTTTATCAGCAAAGTTGTAATGAATTTCAGCAAAATTTTGACAATTCAACAAACAATTCGTATCGTTGATGTGTCTACTGCTGGAAGCGTTTAGTTTACACGAAATTAAAACTGCTCCCTACAAAAATCTTTTGCAAAATGCGTCCTCGGCCACCATTTGTTTCGAGATAATTCCAGCTGTAAAGGTAAAATAATATCATGTCAAAGTGATAAGCCAAACACAATCCACAATACTAACAAAAAAAACATCATCTAGTCATAACCGACATTGTACAGAACCAAGTGTACATTTGTAAAAATACAGGAGTTGAACACACAACCTAAAACCAAGCGGAGTGAAAATTATCTTAGAAGAATAAACAATTCATGACAAAGAAAAAAAAACAGAATTTCATGCAACACCTGTCAATATGGTTGGAGCGAGTTTCATTAAAGTTTAAGTAGAAAGTAGTGCATCCACACTGTTACACAGCATTTTCCGTAGAATATCTAAATTAAGGGGTCCAAAACAAATTCTAGACTACTTTTTAGGAAGAAAAACACAATAATAATGGAAACGATTCTATGAATGTCGTCATTGGTGTCGTATCGCTTACAACTCGAATAGAAGAAGAAAAAAACACAGCTTACACAGTTTTTTGGTGTTTTTGTAGGACAAATGATTGGTGTGGTTTTTCTGTAGCTGAATTAGATACGTGTATGTTTATATACAGAATCTGTAAACGGATAATTGTATAGCATTTTCGACCTTGTTAAACTTTCAAGCCATAGCTATCAAAGTGGTTAGACATCACAAATTGTTACAAAAAAATACTAAACCCGAATGAAGCATATGTTCCTGACTGTGATTTTTTCAGTTGAATGTTAAACTGTGATTCGTTCTGTTAGAGTAAAACAGCTAGAAAGAGATGATATCTACAAACGCATATAATTTGTTACACGATTCATGTTCACTATCCGCGCAAGCCCACTCACACAGGAAAGTGGGAAGAGTAGTTCATCCCTCGAAGCAGAAGTCAACGTATTTACATGCATCTTGATTGACAAAATATTTTAAGCTGTTATCAATGCTGACGGGCAGCAGCCGTCTGTCTTTTAGGTAGATCAAGAATGACAATTGAACGAAAGTGGTAGCAAGGTGGATATCTGCCGGATGGGTGGAATTCCGGTTTGAGGATTAAAACAGAAATATTCTAAAGCAAGAACATAAATGGAAACGACAGCATTGTAGTGGAGAAGATTTTCAATAGGACTGTAGAGCCGTGCTGAGAGGAACTTTTCGTGTGTACTTATGTTTTATCCTTTATTATATTTATCCCAACTTAAAACTCTTTTTAGTCCGCTATGGTATACCGTGGACGATACTACTTTGTGTTCTACTATATCGACACGAGGAGGCAAAGCATGTGATAGTTTTACTGTTTCGGCTCCTGCTTCGTTTCCAATTCAACAATCTTGTTTATTTTCCAATTCAAAGAAGCGAAAAGCTCTCCCGTATACTTTATTACACATAAAGTTTCTCCCCGGCATGCTTTACATCAGCTTCGTATAACAGTGCTCGTTTCGAATCAGGCTGGACTTGAGGATATAGCATATCTGCAACACTTTTAATTATGATCTAAAAACAAGAAGCTAATTAGATTCGACAATTCTTTTAGGTAGAGAAGCATGACACTAGCAATAAATAGAATACAGTTCAGTGACCCTAATCGATACCAAATACTGTTAATAATGCCTTCATCTTCAAAAATATGGTTACCATATGGTAGCATAGAGAAACCACTCAGTTGCGCACCTGACTTGCGTAAATGAAGGGAATACAAACGACTATAATGTATAAACAAAAATGTTTCAATATTTAAGATTTTAAAGTTTAAAAACAAATCCAAATCCTAGCCTTTAAGATTCGACTACTAGAGCTGAGGAAGTCTCTAGATTAGAAAAAGTTGCAGACCAAAGAGGTACACACACTATCACCTGAAAACACATCATTAACGGTTAAGTATCGAATGAATCTACTAATGCCACATTACCCATCAATCGGGTTGATCAAAATATTAATAGGGAAAATCAATCAAAATCTTCGGCGTCACACCGATAAATCGCCAGACTTAACTCTATATTTAAATGCTAGCTATAAGTGGAATTTACCCGCGAAAGTGAACGAAAGTTCGAAGGGAAACTTGAACGTCCGTTCTGGGAACGTTATTTACATTGTAAAAATAATATCATTCTCATTAGTGCAGTACGAAGATTCTAAGAGTTCAATAAAACGAAATTCACCTGACGACTGTGTTCTCGATTAGCCCATTACCTAGTGAGATACCACAATTCCAAAGAAAGTATTAATCCATTCATTTTACAGAAATCCTGAGTTATTACCAATTTTGCAAAGTTCTGCACTTCTACCTGTTTTAAATGCTGCTTGAACGATTGTACCTAATGACCCACTAATCTACGAATTACGCTGACAGGCAACGGCTTTGGCTCTTAGTATTTTCGCTCTCATGCCATCTGTGATCCGCTGCTTTTTTTGAGTACGTACCTCACCCAAATTATTCTCCAGTAGTGATTGAACCAGAACTCGTGGATTAGGATGTTATGGTCGGACGTACCTAATACTACGTTCGTTCCGCACATCAAGAAGGCTCCGTCTCCATTATAGGCTGATGAAGATATAGTCGATTTGATTTTCCGTGACGTCATTGCGAGACCCCAGGGTCACTTTGTGCATGGGTAAAGAGCGACCCCCCAATCACCACATCGTTGTTGCCACTCTACGAGGTCGTGGTGTCCCACGATTGCTCATAGTCCGAGTTGACCGGCACCAACCTTCGTTGTAAGGTTTCGAATCCGTGCTCTGCATTATCCTCTCATTTATTTCATTTAATTTATTGAGATCAACATCAAATTCATGATAACACTGAATCAACAATTTGCCATCATGATTCTTGATTTGCAGCTGCAGCTCTCCAACGTCACGCCCAACGCTCGCCATATCACGCTCCACCTGGTCCACCCATTGTGGTCTCTGTGCTCCACGCCTTCTTTTACCAACCGGATGGTTAGCAAACACCAACTTTGAAGGGTTGTTGTTCGGCATTCTTGCAACATCAACGAAGGAACCAGGGTAGACGAATTCTTCTACTACCTCGAAAGTATCCCCGTCTATCGTAACATTGCTGCCAAGGCTTGTCCTGTCTCGCTCAGTCCCACCTACTAGCATGAACTTTGTCTTAGCCGCATTCACCACCAGTCCGACATTTGCTGCTTCACGTTTCAGGCGGGTGTACAGCTCTGCCACCGTTCCAAATGTTCTATCAATAATATCCATGTCATCCGCAAAACAGACACATTGCCCGGATTTCGTGAAGATCGTACCCCGGCTGTTGAGCCCGGCTCGTCGCATAACACCTTCCAGGGCGATGTTGAATAGTATTCAGGAAAGTCCATCACCTTGTCGTAGTCCCCGTCGAGATTCAAATGAACTAGATAGTTCACCCGAAATCCTTACGCTGTTCTGCACACCGTCCATCGTTGCTCTTATCAGTCTGGTAAGCTTCCCAGGAAAGCTGTTCTCGTCCATGATTTTCCATAGCTCTGTGCGGTCGATACTGTCGTATGCCGCTTTGAAGTCGATGAACAGGTGGTGCGTTGGGACCTGGTATTCACGGCATTTCTGGAGGATTCGCCGTACGGTGAAGATCTGGTCCGTTGTCGACCGGCCGTCGATGAAACCGGCTTGGTAACTTCCCACGAACTCATTTACTTTAGGTGAAAGACGACGAAAGATGATCTGGGATAGCACTTTGAAGGCGGCATTCAAAATGGTGATCGCTCGAAAGTTCTCACACATTAACTTGTCGCCTTTCTTGTGGATGGGACAGATTATCCCTTCCTTTCACTCCTCCGGTAGCTGTTCGGTTTCCCAGATCTTGACTACTAACTGGTGCAGACAGGTGGCCAACTTTTCCGGGCCCATCTTGATGAGTTCTGCTGCGATACCGTCCTTACTAGCCGCTTTGTTGTTTTTGAGCTGGTGTGGATGACATCCTTAAATTCCCTCAGCGTGGGAGTTGGTTCGTTCCCGTCCTCTGCTGCACCAACATAGTCATTTCCTCCGCTGCCTTGGTCCTCCGTGCCTACATTCTCTTCGCCATTTAGGTGCTCGTCGAAGTGCTGCTTCCACCTTTCGATCACCTCACGTTTGTCCGTCAGGAGGCTCCCGTCCTTATCTCTGCAGATTTCGGGTTGTGGCACGTAGCCTTTGCGGGATGCGTTGAGCTTCTGGTAGAACTTACGTGTTTCTTGTGAACGGCACAGCTGTTCCATTTCCTCGCACTCCGCTTCTTCCAGGCGGCGCTTTTTCTCCCGGAAGAGACGGGTCTGCTGCTTCCGCTTCTGTCTGTATCGCTCCACATTCTGTCGGGTTCCATGCTCCAGCATTACCGCCCGCGCTGCATCCTTCTCCTCCAGAACCGCTCTGCACTCCTCGTCGAACCAATCATTTCGTCGACTCCGTTCTACGTACCCGATAGTGCTCTCGGCTGCATTGTTGATAGCTACATTGTTGATTGTTGATAGTACTCCATCAGTTCTCTAGAGGGGCCACATCGAGCACACCCTCGTCCGGCAACACTGCCTCGAGATTCTGCGCGTATGCGGTGGCGACATCCGGTTTGTTCAGTCGCTCTAGATTGTACCGGGGCGGCCGCCGGTACTGTACATTGTTAATAACGGAGAGTTTTTGGCGCAGTTTAACCATCACCAGGTAGTGATCAGAGTCGATATTAGCGCCACGATAGGTCCTGACGTCGATAATGTCGGAGAAGTGCCGTGCATCAATCAGAACGTGGTCGATTTGCGATTCCGAATACCTACAACCTGAATGAGGTATTGAGAAGCCCTGCATAAGAGGTAAAATACCTGAAATAATAACTGATGTGTTTCCTGTGTATAACACGCAAATAATGACTTCAGGTCTAGCTTCAGGTATGATAATACCTAAATAATAATCGGCGATTTTTTCATACAAATAGTGATTTTTCCATAATTGAATAATACCTCAATCAGTCCTCAAAACCAAAATAATAACTCGTTGAGGTATTCTATCAATACCTACAAAATACTAAAATAAGTTATTTTCAATACCTGGACAACCGACCAATACCTGGTTTTGGTATGATACCTGACTTTGGTATGCTCCAGTTATGTGTCAGTTATTCATTCCTGCTCGGGTACGAATGGCCATGTTCTTGGAGGCGGCGAATTCGATGAGGCGTAGGCCAATTGCGTTCGTCAGCTGGTGGGCGCTGAACTTTCCAATCGTCGGTCTGAATTCCTCCTTCTGGCCTACCTGAGCGGTCGTACTCGCGTTCGAGCTGCGCGTAAAATGCGTCTTTGTCATCATCAGTGCTTCCGGAGTGAGGGCTGTGCACGATTATTATGCTAATGTTGAAGAATCGGCCCTTGATCCTCAATCTGCACATTCTTTCGTCGATCGGCCACCAACCGATCACGCGCCTCTGCATATCACCCATCACGATGAAAGCTGTTCCCAGCTCGCTTGTGTTTCCGCAGCTCTGGTAGATGGTATGATTACCTCTAAACGTTCGCACCATGGATCCTGTCCAACACACCTCCTGCAGCGCTACGATTCCGAACCCGCGGTCTTTCAGTATATCGGCGAGTATGCGGGTGCTCCCGATGAAGTTGAGAGATCTGCAGTTCCACGTACCGAGCTTCCAATCGCAAGTCCCTTTTCGTCGCTGTGGGCGTCGCCATTGGTATCGGTTCGCATTCTTCTCTTGTTGATTTTCCGGTGCAAGTCTTTTTTACGGCCCTCTAACCACCAACCCACTAACCCAGGGAGCTGGGCTTACCTTCCCGGAAGCTACGGGTTCTGCATTGGCATTTCCTCCAACTACAGTGCTAAATAGCTAGGCCCAAGCGCCAGTCTTCCCGTGGTATGGTAGTCCGAAGCACCTTCTTCCCCCGCAAAGATATCCACAAAGCCACCTGGAGATCACCCGACCACCAAACAGAAAACCAAATCGACCACGTTCTAATTGACGGTAAATTCTTCTCAGATATAACCAACGTCCGCACATACCGCAGTGCGAATATAGATTCGGATCACTACTTAGTAGCTGTATGCATGCGCTCAAAACTTTCGACAGTTATCACCACGCGTCGAAGTCGAACGCCGCGGCTCAACATCGAGCAACTTCGTAACGTAGAAGTGGCTCAAGACTACGCGCAGCAGTTAGCAGTGGCCCTACCAACGGAAGAGCAGCTTGGCGCAGCTACACTTGAAGATGGCTGGAGGGACATCCGATCCGCCATAGGTAATACCTCGGCTACAGCACTAGGCTTCGCGACTCCGAATCACAGAAACGACTGGTACGACGGCAAATGTGAACAGTTGAAAAACGAGAAGAATGCAGCATGGGCGAGAATGCTGCAACACCGTACGAGAGCGAATGAGGCACGTTACAAACAGGCGCGGAACAGGCAGAACTCAGTCTTCCGGATGAAGAAGCGCCAGCAGGAAGAACGAGATCGCGAAGCGATGGAAGAGCTGTACCGCGCTAAGGACACACGAAAGTTCTACGAGAAGCTGAACCGCTCGCACAGAGGCTTTGTGCCACAAGCCGACATGTGCCGAGATAATCACGGGAATATTCTCACGAGCGAGCGTGAGGTGGTCGAGAGGTGGCGGCAGCATTACGATGAGCACCTCAATGGCGACGTTGCAAGTACCGAAGGTGGCGTGGTAACAGATCTAGGAGTATGTGCACAGGACGAAAGACTTCCGGCCCCTGACCTTCAAGAGATTGAGGAGGAGGTTGGCCGGTTGAAAAACAACAAAGCCGCTGGAGCAGATCAACTACCAAGCGAGCTTCTAAAATACGGTGGAGAAGCACTGGTGAGAGCACTACACTGGGTCATTACCAAGATTTGGGAGGAGGAAGTATTACCGGAGGAATGGATGGAAGGTATCGTGTGTCCCATCTACAAAAAGGGCGACAAGTTGGATTGCGGGAACTACCGCGCGATCACACTACTGAGCGCTGCCTACAAGATACTCTCTCAAATTGTATGCCGCCGTCTATCACCGATTGCAAGAGAGTTCGTGGGGCAATATCAGGCTGGATTTATGGGTGAACGCGCTACAACGGACCAGATGTTCACCATCCGCCAGGTGTTGCAGAAATGCCGCGAATACAACGTGCCCACACATCACTTGTTCATCGATTTCAAATCGGCGTATGATACAATCGATCGAGAACAGCTATGGCAGATTATGCACGAATACGGATTCCCAGATAAACTGATACGTTTGATCAAGGCGACGATGGATCGAGTGATGTGCGTAGTTCGAGTATCAGGGACACTCTCGAGTCCCTTCGAATCTCGCAGAGGGTTACGGCAAGGTGATGGTCTTTCGTGCTTGCTGTTCAACATTGCTTTGGAGGGTGTAATAAGAAGAGCGGGGATAAACACGAGTGGGACGATTCTCACGAAATCCGTTCAGCTGCTTGGTTTCGCCGATGATATTGATATTATTGCTCGTAAATTTGAGACGATGGCGGAAACGTACATCCGACTAAAGAGTGAAGCCAGGCGAATCGGATTAGTCATTAATGTGTCGAAGACAAAGTACATGATGGCAAAGGGCTCCAGGGAGGAATCACCGCGCCCGCCACCCCGAATTCATATCGACGGTGATGAAATCGAGGCGGTTGAAGAATTCGTGTACTTGGGCTCACTGGTGACCGACGACAACGACACCAGCAGAGAAATTCAGAGGCGCATTGTGGCAGGAAATCGTGCCTACTTTGGACTCCGCAGAACTCTACGATCGAATAAAGTTCGCCGTAACACGAAGTTAACCATCTACAAAACGTTGATTAGACCGGTCGTCCTCTATGGGCACGAAACATGGACCCTACGTGCAGAGGACCAACGCGCCCTTGGAGTTTTCGAACGGAAGGTGTTGCGTACCATCTACGGCGGAGTGCAGATGGAAGACGGGACTTGGAGAAGGCGAATGAACCACGAGCTGCATCAGCTGCTGAGAGAACCAACCATCGTCCATACCGCGAAAATCGGGAGGCTACGGTGGGCGGGTCACGTCATCAGGATGTCGGATAGCAACCCGACTAAAATGGTTCTCGAGAGTCATCCGACCGGTACAAGAAGACGTGGTGCGCAGCGAGCTAGGTGGGTCGACCAAGTGGAGGACGATCTGCGGACCCTACGTAGAGTGCGGAACTGGAGGCAAATAGCCATGGACCGAGTGGAATGGAGGCGGCTACTATGTACAGCAGAGGCCACCCCGGCCTTAGCCTGACCGGTAAGGTAAGTAAGCGCCAGTCTTCGCCGGGGGTGGTGTTTTTAATGGGCGCCCAGGAGATAACATTTTACCTGAGCTTCCACCCCAAACAAAATTATTAGCATAATCAAAACATAAGTTAAGCTCGACAATGCACAGTGGTCCACGAACCAGATTTACGAGGAAAGATGCATTCAACGCCTTCAAATGAGTTTTTAGGCAAATATGGTCTTCTACAAAATTGTCCCTAATAATAAGGCCCTCTTTTCAATGTGCATGAAAATTAGGGTGGTCCATATTTTCAAAGAAATTGGGAACCAAACTTTTTTATTTGCAAGAATAACTGTATACATTCTTCGGGAAAGTTGTAGATCTATTAATTTGAGCAAGTTTGCTAAAGACACTTTTTATGTAGCTTTGAAATTGACCGATCTAGAGGTATTTTTCTGAGTAAGCTTAGGGTGGTTCAAGAAAAACTGGTTTTCTGGCGTCAAAGTCGCCCAAGAATCACTTGTAGAGCATTTGAAGACGCGTCGTTTCGTGCACTGAGATGCTCGTTATCTCTTTTGGTTCAAAAGTTACAGGCGTTTTTCTTAAAAAATCACAGTTTTGCCTTTCTCGTACACTAAGTGTACTGGAAAGGCTATATGTTCACTCCAAAAATGGCTTTTTGATAGAAGGCCCGGAGGGTCGAGTCACATATACCAATCAACTCAGCTCGACGAATTGAGGTGATGTCTGTGTGTGTGTATGTATGTGTGTGTGTGTGTGTGTATGTATGTGTGTGTGTATGTGTGTGTACAAAAAAAACTCACATCACTTTTTGGCAGTAAACCTCAACCGATTTTAATGACCCATGGTTCATTCGACGCGGAATCTGGTCCCATTGTTTCCTATTGAAAATGGTTCGAATCGGTCCAGCCGTTCCGGAGTTATGGCCATTTAGGTGTTCCGGATCGGTACCCCAGGAAGGGGCCAGATATGAAAACGATACAAACCCAATCATGCGACACATCAAACCGCGGCACTTTCGAAAACATGATGAACGGTAAACAGGAAAATAGTCTCGGACCATATCTGAACCGGTAGTGTTCCGGAACCGGTTCCGGGTGACCAAATATTAAAGTGAACCAAACCCATACAAGCGACACATCAAACAGCGGAATAAATACCAAAACTTCCGTGTGACATTTTAAAGTTAATCAAGGCCATCTTGACTAGGAAACCTTGACCGATTGAACCCTTGAAAAGTCCCCATACGGACCGAAACGTCGGAAAAAATCATTAACTAGTGTTTCTGATTCCCCCAAAAGGCTGAAGCCAACATTGTGAAGCAAAATTATCCCAGTCGTATCCCAACCAAGAAAAGATCATGAGTACATGTTCGACGAGAAAGGCACTATCACCACTAGGTGGATTAATCTGGGTTTTTTTTTAAAAGATGTTATGGTGGGTTGGGGCAAACATAAAAAATATCTTTTGCCCGCATTCAAAAGAAGAAATGTTGTCATAAAACATATCAAAAAATTAAAGGGGTGTTATTTTTGTAACTCAAGTGAAAAATACATTACTTTTACTAGAACATCATCAATATCTTCTGAACGGAATGACGTAGCAACATTCTCAACGCATTTTCGTACGCGTTTTTGGAAGCTCTGAAAGTGGTTCTTAGGCGACTTTGACGAGAAATTCGAAACAAAAAAGATAAAGCAATAAAACGATTTGTTCTAGCGTCACCCTATGAAAACTATGGGAAAATGCTCCATATGTGGTCAGAACAGTTTAAACGCTTTATCTTTTTTGTTTCAAATTTCTCATCAAAGTTGTCTAAGAACCATTTTTAGATCTCTAAAAAACGCACATTTTCGTGCGCTGAGAATGTTGCTACGTCATTCTGTTCAAAAGATATCGATGATTTGCTAGAAAAAATAGGCACTTTTCAAGTATTTTTCACTTGAGATACAAAAATAACACCCCTCTAATTTTTTGATATCTTTATAACAACATTTCTTCTTTCGAATGCGGGCAAAAGATATTTTTTATGTTTGCCCAAATCCGTCATAACACCTATTTAAAGAACTGTGATTTAAAAAAAACGCCTGTAACTATTGAACCAAAAGAGATAGCGACCATCTTAGCGCACGAAACGACGCGTCTTCAAATGCTCTACAAGTGTTTCTTGGGTGACTTTGATGAAAAATCGAAACTGAAAAAGTTAACGAGAGACAACCGGTTTTTCTTGAACCACCCGAAGCTTATTCAGAAAAATACCTCTAGCTCGGTAAATTTTAAAGCTACATAAAAAGTGTCTTTAGCAAACTTGCTCAAAATTGATAGATCTACAACTTTCCCGAAGAATGTATATAGTTATTCTTGCAAATGAAAAAGTTTGGTTCCCAATTTCTTTGAAAATATGGACCACCCTTATTTTCATGTATATTGAAAAGAGGGCCTTATGTTTAGGAACAACTTTGTAGAAGACTATATTAATCTAGAAAATCATTTGAAGGTTCTGTATGCATCTTTCCTCGTAAATCTGTTTCGTGGACCATTGTGCAATGACTCTGGCCCATCTTGCCCGCCCCACCTTATTTTGTTTTTCTTGAAAATTTGCTTGCGCGCATTTCACAAAATTGCTCAAAATTACAAGTATCTTGTGCTTGCACTAGAGGAACGTTTATAGAAAACTGCATCTTCATCCTAAGCTTCAGGTGGTCTGATATACCCTGGCGTGCCTTTTAATAAAATAAAAATAGAAATAAAAACTTCTTATAAAAGGAATTAGAATTAAAACTTCTCTAACTCATACAAAATTATCTTCATGATGAGATCCACACAAGTCACAAATTCTCGTTGGCGGAACGACCATCTTTAGTTCACCGTGACGGACATCGATAATAGCTTCAATACCAAACCCTGACGATTGATTTGCATACGCTTACACACCCGTATGGCCGACCAGCCAGCCAAGCCATTGCCAGTCAGTCAGCCAAGTATGCTATCAACAGAGTGCGTCGTCGCGTGGTTTCTTCATTCTGCACGGCGCACAATTTCCAAATGGGAAACGTTCCATATTGGGACGATGCCGTGTGTTGTTTCAATAAGGCGTTATGACTTTTATATCTATCGGGTCGCTTCAAAGACTTTGTTCCACGGTCAATCTTGAAGTTGTGGGTAGCAAGTGTGGAGAAGTGGTCCCAAGCTCTGAACATATTTTCCATGTGAATTAATCGTTGTGTTCTGATACAGCATGCTTTGAAACAGTTGAACCAATCAGAAACAGAATAAATATATTCTTTTTTTTTATTACAAAAATACGTTCATCTTTTCAAACCCACCTACAAAAATACACGATTAGATAAATGGTAGAAATGACAAACATATCAATAAATTATTGGCGTAAAGATATTAATGTTTATAATTGAGCTAATGTGTAATGGATCAGAAAAAAACCTATGGAGTATATATGGTTACACCTTTGCTATTATTCTTTGCTATGCTATGTTCTGTATTGTTTATTTATTTGTGTGAGAGTTTGAAATGCGGAATTTGTCTCATAAATCAATTAAACACAACGCTGGGTTTAACTGTATCCGCCAACAAACAGCCATTGCATACAAATATGCGTGTTATGAATTTTAATTACAAACGACATATAGAATAAAGTGGGGCAAAAGTTCGAGTGGGGCAAGAGTTTCTTTTGAAGTTTTTGAGCTCAATTCAAATTATTTCTTTCGGGTGTCTAAGTTGTTCGAAGCCTTTTTGAAAAAGAGTCTTTCACTCCAAAAATTATGAAAATTTATCAATATTTCGAAAAGTTATGACAAATTGTTGGTTTTTGATCAGGAAATTGTAATATGCGATGGTACTTCCAACGCATGGAGTGGAATTGTAATGAAATCGAATTCGATATTTTATTTTGGGGCTTAACTAGATATATTTTGAAGATGCTTTAGCATATATAACTTTTTGCAAAAAAGATTTGGAAATCATATTTTACACATAGTGGGGCAAAAGTTCGAATTGTGGGGCAAGAGTTCGAGTCATGTAGCAACTTTAGGTAAAAACCTAAAATTCTGCAAAATGTGCATATTATCTCTAAAAATGATGGAATTAGTAAGAAAATTCGATCAAAGTTGAAAAAAAATGTTGTTTCATCTGAATTTGGCGGAAAACGACTAATTTTTGTGTAGTAAATTTAACCCTGATTTGGGTAAAATCCAGATCGAACTTTAAAGTGTATTTCAGTTCCAACATCAAATATTAATTGGTTTGAGGCATTCAGATTACCAAAGTGTCGAAATAGTGTGCTACGGCTAGCGAAACTCCACAAACACTAGATTCGAACTTTTGCCCCAGTGGCGGGGCAAGAGTTCGAATAAAACACAAGCATACAAAAAGTGTTGTAACTCAAAATTGAAAAGACATTTGGCGTAACTTTGTTCAGCAACTTTTTAGCTCATGGATGGTAGAATCACCACACGGTATTCATTTATTTTTATCTGCTTCGATTTCTTGAAAAAAGTTGAATTTTCAACTAAGGTCGAACTTTTGCCCCACCTTACTCTATTACTCACGTATTTATAGACAGCAGTTAGCGCGAGATGGATCAACTCTCATATAACTCTTCGCATGATTAGTCATTTCCATAATTTTCTATCTGAACGGTATCTTCCCGTCAACCAATACTTTGTGATAGCGTATAGCTACACTCAGAAAAGAGCAAAAGAAGTCACGATGGTTGATGCATTTTTTGTAAGAGCAAAACAACACACAGCCAAAGGCAAATTGCAAAGATATCCATTATATTTCCGATGTCGGTAATAGCGCAAGCAAATGAGTAGATAGCGGCAGATAGCTAGGTGCACCGGCACACTTACGCGACAGCGAACGCGCGTGAGTGTGTCGCGCATCGCGAGGGTGCGCGTTGAGCGTTGTTTTGCTAGCATGCTTGGTTGGATAGTCCAATGACTCGCCCATTGACACGCCAAAGCCAGTGAGAGTACACATCACACAGACGTTCGATGGTAATGCACACTCGATGACGACCGAGTGACTAAACTAAGCAGATCGGATTCAGTGGCGTAAGTAGCATACCGCAGATATTTATAAAGCTTTTTTTTGCGCAATTTCTTGTAAAATGCATGACGTGTGATTTTGGATAGACTCGATGGAAATTCAGTTTTAACTATATTGTTGCTAGCTTACCTTGCTATAAAAGATTTCAATGGCAGATTTCTAAAGTAACTCTTGTTGAATTCTGGTTAGCCTGAGGACGATATTGAATTTCGTAATGACGGATTACAATTGTCTTGAGAGGAGGTACAGTGTATGAAACAATTGTCCATACAGCAATTTTTTGGTCAAAATTATTTTTCATTCAAATGTTTATAACTTTTTTACGTCAATCAAAAACGCTGAAATTTTGACCAATCATAAACCATATATTGAAGCTCCATTGGTGAAATTTTGAGCGAGATCGAATAAGTTTTCTGAAAGTTATAGAACTTTTAGTAAAGCTTATATGATTTTCGAACCCATTTTTAAAACATTATATGTAGCTCAATATGTATGTACTCGATGAAACTTTTTCAATCTTTTTTGTGTTACAGCTTATACATAAGGCTTTCATATGCAGCTTTGTTTGAGGTTTTATATTCACTACAAAAAATATGAAAAATATATGTTCAGAGTATTATTTGGTATATATTCATATATATGTTCAGAGTATTATTTGGTCGGCGTTAAGTCAGAGGGGGCCAAGTAACAAAATTGACGAAAATTAGGTTTTTAAGGCATTTGATTAAGAATTACTTTCGCAACTTGGAACATTCACCCGATTTTCTTAATGTTACAATTCACGAGAGTTATAGCACAATTTTCTTTTGATTGAACTGCAAAAATCGATAATAGTGTGCAGTCAGAGTGGACCAAATGCTTGATGTCAAGAGAATTAAAAAAATATGAATTGGTTAAAATCCAATAATCAAAATAGTTTATCATCAAAATATAATACGTTTCCAAATCGTATGACTTCCTAACGCATTTTCTGATGAATATTGATCAAGAAAGCACGTGAAAATCCATTTTATTATGGTCAATATCGTGTTTTAGAGATTATCGTATTGAAGCATATTGTGGCATTAGTGGCATTGCGCGTGCAGATAGAGTGGACCATGTGTCTCTAATAAAACTAGTTGAAATTACCTTATTCTTTGTAATCCTTTCCAAATCAAAATACAGGGGATGGCCAAAATGTTTGGGATAGGCAACTTTTTTTTCTCTCACAAAAAAGTTCAAAACGCTGTAACTTTTCATAGAGTGCATCAAAAATTCTCAAATTTTGACTGTTTGTTAAGCTACTATATGTGCATTATTGGTACAATTTTGAGCTCGATTGGTTAATCTTTCGCGAAGCTAGAATCGTTCTCATAAAACACTATTTTTTAGACAACTTATTTTTGAGCTGTCATATCTCGGAAACCAGTGAACCGAATTTAATGAGCTTTTGAACGTTTATCAACAATACCTGGATGCTTCTTATGCCATTAAAACATATGTACTTTTTGAACGTTGAAAAAAGTTATCATGGATTGACACTTTTTGGATCTTTCTTGAAAAAATGTAAATTTTTTACATCAATGTCATTAAATTTTAGTGTTGACATCCAAAGATTTCCTGCTTCTGTTCTCAAGATATCTCTGATAAGATGTATTAGAGCCTATTTGGATTGAAAGAGTAACACATTTAGTTATTTTTGAATGATATTGTAAATTTGACTTATTTTCCTCTATATGGGTGAAAATGTCAAACCGGTATAACTTTATTCATCGTGAGAAAATATTACATTTTATAGCGTCGTATCAAGTATCAATATATTGTTGATAAACGTTAAAAATTTCATTCTATTCGGTTCACTGGTTTCCGAGATATGACAGTTCAAAAATTAGTTGTCTAAAAAATAGTGTTTTACCGGAACTATTCTAACTTTGCGAAAGATTTACCAATCGAGCTCAAATTTGTACCAATCATGCACATATAATAGGTGAACAAACAGTCAAAATTTGAGAATTTTTGATGCACTCTATGAAAAGTTACAGCATGTTGAACATTTTCGTGAGAGAAAAAAAGTTGCCTATCCCAAACATTTTGGCCATCCCCTGTATGTTTGTTTAGTAGCTGTTGGGCATTATATTGAAATGTACCAATCCCCGTTTCATGAAGAAATTGATTTTACCGGTTATTTAAGAATTGTGTAATTGGTTCACTCTGTACGAATTTTAATTTTAGGAAAACGCCAGTCTTCTGAATAAATTATTATGAACAGTTTAACTACAATATTTCAAAAACGTACCAAACAATGAAAATTCGTGGGTCCCGAGATGAACTAGCCTAGGGCTAAAAATCTCGTTAATACAGATAAAAAAATACTGCTTGCATTATACATCAATTCTATTAACTGTTGTCCTACTTGTGCATAATTTTTCATCAAATATGTAAAAACTTGAGTGTGAACTGTAGTTGGTTGTAGATTTTCCAAAAATCGTTCAGTCAGAGTGGACTAAGTACAGTCAATTACTTAGCAATTTCTCGGTTTGAAGATTTTTTTACGTTTTTTTCGCGATCAATACAGAGCGATGCTTTGATGAATAGTTATTAAGACTTATGGCAAAAATTCAAGAACATCTGTCGAAAAACTCAAAACTTATGGATTTTCAAACTTTGAAGTCGTTTTCTAGAAATTAGGTAAAAGACACATGGTCCTTTCTGACTTAACGCCGACCATTTGGAAATTTATCATATTTTGATCAATAAAAGTTCCAAATGCTTTCAACTTTTTTAAACTCTCTTAATGTAATATTTTTATACAGAACCTACTAAACTACATATGAAGAGTAGGTCCTATCCATAACTTTCAGAAAACTTTTTCGATCTCTCTCAAAATTTATCCAATGGAGCATTAATATATGATTCATGATTGGTCAAAATTTAAGCGTTTTTGATTGACGTATATAAAAGTTATAAACCTTTGAATAAAAAATTATTTTGACAAAAAAATTGCTGTACGGACAATTGTTTGGTGCACTGCACGTCTCGAGCGTCTGTTCACCAAGGAGGAACGGCTCAAACAGCGTTTGTTCTGGCATCCAGCGGGCGGGTTGAAAGTTCCCCGAAAACCCCGAACAAAACCTGCTTCTCATCAGTGTTCTAATGACCAATTTCACAGTTATCAACTGAGAGGTTCCTCTGCCAAGGACCATTTCATATGTGTATTGGTGTGGTAAGCTGAGGAAACGTCCGAACTAAGATCAATGGATTTTTTTTTATTACCTTACGGGTTTGGGCCGATGGGTCTCAGATTTTCATGAAACTTTTTCCACCAGAGCAGGGTTCATAAATATATGAATACAAAAAATTGAGAAAAAATCAGGGCCGCCTATTTTCCCGGAAAACTCAGGTGGATTTTTTTTGTTTTCCCCTGACACTACTTACTTTGAAAAATCATTACTCAAGAACAAAGCACCGAAGAAACATTTTTTTATAAAAATGAGAGCAAATTTTCTCAGGAATCCAAAAAAAAAAATGAAGTGGGAAAAGTATTCCCCAAAATTTTCCACCCTTGAGAAAATTCATAAAAAAAAGCCGGAAAAACTGTGCCTAAACTCGCGGAAAATTTTCAAAACAATATTTTTAAAAAGGTAATTTTACAAGTTTCACTCGCTAAAATTTTTTGAATGCACTTTTTTTCGTTCCTGAATTATGGGCAATTTTGTGAAAAATGACCTTATATTATAGGCTGTAAAGTGAGGGGGTTTCTAATAGATCATCATCTCCAATACTGACTTAAGCGCCAACCCTGCAGACAACCAGGATGCCAGTATCGTATGTCTGAGCCCGACTAACCCGAGAAAGACACTCAGGGCAGGTTCTAGAATCTACCAGATTCCAAAATCGATTACCCGATCACCCAATCTTACTCACTTCTAACTCTCGCCAACGAAACTAACCGAAATAGTCCAAATCTCAAAACGAACGAAAATTAAAAGCAAATTCTCTCCGTACTCAAATAAACTCATCCACACTAAAATTTCACTTTTCTCATGTCGATTGGGATTATGTGTGTATTGCTTTATTGCTTGTGCGATCTTCGTACCAAACTACCTAGGCCTAGCAATCCCTATCACTACGGGTGTGTTGTTTGTGGCTTACTTACAGGTACCTGCGATATCGTTGCGGCCGATGCTGCTGTTCTCGTCGATGCTGTGCTCCTAATACTGCTGTGGTCTGTAGCTTCCAATATGCGTGGTGGGACCTCACGCCCACGTGCTCGACACGTGAGCTTTGCGTCGTGAGACTCGTGGGGAGCCCTCTGCACGTGTGTATAGTCCCGGCACGTGGTGAGGTTGAGGGTCTTGACGGTTCCCCAATCAAGCACGATCGCTCCAGGTCGCACCGTTCTGCCCGGTGTAACCGAATCGAGCCGTAAACTGTAACCGAACTTAGCTTCTTGTGAATCGAACTCGTTTCTGTAACCGACCTCCCCACTCATTTTTCAAAATTGCAACCGATACTTAGTAATTCGAACTCGCAGTCTTAAAGATATGTCATCATCTATAAAAATTCTCCAACACTTCTTAAAACTACACTACTTTATTATCCGAATATAAATATTTTAATTTCCACAATGCACTGAATTAGAAATGAACATCTACAAATGAAACACACTAACTGACTATCTAAACCACTAAACTGAATCACTAACTGCCTGAACTGAACTACTTTTTCTCAAGTTTAAATGGGAAAACCCTAAGCAAACTGGTCTCAACTAATTTTTCCAAAATTAAGATGGAATACAAGAGTTGTCGATTAGCCAGAAATGGCGTCGAGCTCAAGACCCAAACTTAACAATGGAAAAATTCTAAACACAAACTGACTCCCCGATCATTGGATCTGCTGGCCCTTATATAAGGGTCCTCTCCCTAACCATCAACTCTTATTCTCCTGATCATAATTATGATCCGATCAAAAATTCTCCAGGACTCTCTCCGAGACCAAAGAAAAATTAATTTCTCGATGCCCCATGCATAATTGATTATTAATTACGCTCTTTTCTAATCATTGCATCTCACATCCGTGAGAGCAATTCTAAACTCTTCCCTACACGGATGATCAATTTTCCCTATGCCTCCCTTTTCGCCATCTCACATCCGCGAGATTAATTGAGCCTCCAGAAACAAAAGGCCAATTTATTCTCACCTCTGAGATTCGGACCTCCCGAAAACTCTCCCCAAAACAAAACAGAAAGACTAAATCTCCGATGCATCATAGCATCCCCCATCCACATTCTCACATCTGTGAGATCATATCAAAATTCTGAGGGGAGCGAAAGTACTCGCGAATTCAATCTCAAAATTTCTTGCCTTAGTGGCTGAGTCATCAAGGGCCACACCAATCATCATCATCCCCGAACTTGATTTTTCATGAACGCACCGGGCGATCATAAATTTATAGTGTTTATTACTTTTCTTCGTCACCCGTCTCAGTTTTACGATCACTCATGCGTTAGAATTTTCACGCCTTCTAAGCATGGATGTGTGGACGGTCGTCCGATCGATTCAAAACATAATTTTACGATCCAATTATGATCGTCGTCTGTGATTACCTTTCTCTTCGGGGAAGGTTATGCATTTCCAAGTTTTTTCTTGTTGCAAAAACAATCCGATCATTCATCTCAACCCATTTTACGATCGGATTTCTAGGCAATTGTTTATTTCATCAAGACGACCCTGTATGTACTTGAATTTCGTCACCCAGAATACAGGCACAGAGGGCTTCAACATATGTTGAAAACCATGCCCAATGTTTATGCCATAAATTAAAAGCCGAGATCCCAAAATGTTGGTTTCCCCTTCTGGGCGCTTTCCGTCCGTGTTTCTAACAATTGGTGTCATTGTGCTCCACACATCGTGTGGGCTCAAGAAATCTTTTTCCTTTGGCATTCTTCATATCCCTTATTTCGTCATGAGCGAAAAATGCAAAATTGTTGCAATTGATTGGGGAAAAGGGTGACGTATGCCCCATTCCCGAAAAATGGCAAAAATTATCATTTTGGCAATAAATTGCTGAATCTCAATTCAGCGGTTTGTTGCATTCCCTTACTTTTCCCGCAAAAAATTAAGAAATTTCTTAAAATTTCTTAATTTTTTAAATTGTTGGTCCTGTTTCTGGTCCTATGAGGTTTTTTCGTTTTTCGAATAAGAGTTGATTTACATACTGCTTTGCTTCTGCTTATAAATATTATATTTATAGTGCTCTTGTTTTGTTTCTATTGAATCTGATTCGATAATATCCTTGGCTGACCATTTTCTAGCTAATGTTAATCCTTACAAGTTTTAAAACTAGATTATTATTCTTCTTCTTTCCTAATATTTTTTTTTTATTTAACTAGACTCATACCTGTGATTCAAATGGCAACTGTTGACTCCGTATTCCGCTACCTCCTTCGCCTCGGAATTGTGATATAAATTACTTTGCTTTTTGATGAATCTCGATGTCTCGATGTTGTTGATCATGGCTGAGTCTTTCAGTGAGTCATTAGGGCAAAAACCAAGCATCTCCTTCTCGTTGCGTCGTTGTGTTTTTCGCTGATTATCATTAACTGTTGTGCGATCCCCATACTGCTTCTTTGATTTCTTCTTATGGTTGATCTCATTTGTTACGATATTTTCTCCTTGTCTGGGACTTCAATTCTACGTGATTCTTGAAACTTCTGCTTATTTCTGTTTATACCATGAGAAAAATCTTGTGCCCACTTGCTTTAACAGCTGTTCCATTGAAAACAGGATGTTCACGCATACTGTCCTTTTGATTCCAATTAATAGTCTTAAAATCATTGTGATGAAAAACGTATTTTGTTGGTTGTGTTTTTTTTTTCGGTATATCGATAATTGGTTCTTGCTGCCTTAGGATGCTGTTGAAATTTGCGTATGTGACGACAGCTTGAAAAATGTGGCTTTTTCTGCTGAAATGTTTGTTGTATCTGTCGTTTATGAATTTAATGTCATCCTTCCTCTAATTGGTTGTGTTGTTGATACTTGTTCAGCTAAGAACGTTTTGACTATTTCTTTGGCGGAAATTGTTCGTTGCTAGTGGCAATTGCAACTTTTGGAGTTATGCTACTGTTGAACCATCCTTTATTACATGCCAGCTACAAGAATCTTGATGTTTTCTCGTACGAAAATTGGTATTACATGAAATGGTTGATGTGTTTGGGAAAAATCATCTGATTTGTTTTAAAGTATTTGCGATCATTTTTCGTCCCAAGAGGTTGAAATCCGCGTATTTACACTTTCTGCAACAATTTGCTTTGACTGTAGAAGATATGTTCCGTTGACCCTGATGTTTGATGTTTGATGCTCAGTTTACCCTTCTGACCAACCTAATCGACTCGCCAATCATGAACTCGTTGTTGATGCTGGAACTTTTCTTTCAATTACCGTACATCCCTGTTAATACGGTTCCGATGTTGCTCGTTGAGCTCTGATTGATGATTTCTGGAACTTTTTCTTTCATTTATCATACATCCATGTTTGTATGGTTGAAACTTGTTGCCTTTGAATTATTGTCTTATTATTCACACTTCCTAATGGCCTACGTTTTCTCTTGATTCTTATTCATCTAAAAGCTTCAAACGACTATTTTGGTTATTGATTATGAGCACTTTACAATTGATTTATTTTTATTGAACACACGTTTTAATGAATGGTTATGAAAAAAAATTTCCAACAAATTCCCTTAATTGACAAAAACCATGCTAATTGAAATTTTCATCCCCCAGCATAAATGGAAAAAAAAAAATAATTCTCCAACATTTAAAATTGTTGGAAATAAAACAAATATCCCTTTCTAAAGATTTTTGTAAAATTCTTATTTAACACAGTTTATTAAAAAGTTTTCAACTTTAACATTTAAAAAAAATAATTTCGCAAAAATAATCCCCACGTTCCTATATTTTTTTTATGTGACGATATTTCCTAATTTTGTACTTTTCGATAAAAGAGAACTTAGCTCTTACAATTGATCCTGAAAAAAAAAAAATATTTATGTTGGTTAGTCTGCTGATTTCTTACCCACTCGTTCTTAAACATCCACTGCACGATCGCTTCTTCTTCATTCCGTGTTCGTCGCCTTTGATCTTTTACATCTATCTCTCCTCTAGAACGTGTTTGCTGTTTGTACTGTTGAATAAGAAAATTGTGCTTTTCTATGCATCTTCCTTCTGTAGATAAATAAACAATTTATTAGATTTAATTTTTTTGATTTTAGCACTTTTTCCTATTTTTCCCTTAATACATTGATTTCAGGCCATAAATTATCGATTCAATCATTGATGCATGTTCGAAGTGAATCTTTTTATTTACTCTTGATACTCTTATTATTCTTTTTTTTATTGAAAATATGGAATAGGCAAGATTGACAGTCTTTTTCTTATCTTTGGGAGCAATATTTGGCTGTATATTTTTTTTTTTCATTCAAGAACTTCATCGTACTGTTACAGTACCGTACCTTGATGAAATCAAGAAGTTGTTTTTTTTTCTGGCGATAACTGGGTATACTAAACCTTTACCATTGCGTATTCATTTGGAATTGTTTCTTGTTTCATGGTCATGTTATTCATTCAAGAACTATTTGTATCACTGGATACAGTACCTTGACGAATCAGGAATGTTTTAATTCCTGGTGGTAGCTTGGTTTACCAGACCAGACCATCTTTTTTTTTATTATTATTATTATTATTTTTTCTGGACCTTAGTTATTGCTCGGTTATTTTTTTTTCATGGCTCATTTGATATTCATTCAAGAAGTATTTGTATCATTGGATACAGTACCTTGATGAATCAGGAATGCCTCATTCCTGGTGGTAGCTTGGTTTACCAGACCCTGCCATTTTCGTTTATTCTTGTACTTATTCTCATTTTTCTTATATTTGTGGATGTTTCATGCTTCATGGCATGCTCATTTTATTTATTATTATTGTCTTATTCATTCAAGAACTTTTCAGTATCGTAAGATACAGTACCTTGATGAATCAGGAATGTTGTATTCCTGGTGGTAGCTTGGTTTACCAATCGTTTGTCATTCTGTACCTTGGCAATGTGGAAAAACAAAACTGTCCATTTTCGTACTTTTCATTCTCAAACAGCTCGTGTCTATACCCTGCGCATTCATTCTGGTGTGCACCAACCTTGTCCAATCATTTCTTCCAACAAACAAACTTAAATAATTTGATAAAACTTTTTCATGATTTAGAATGTGGCATCATGGTACAGAATGTTACTTCTATTCGGAAATATATTCCTCAGATTCATTTGATCTTAATTCAGTGTTTTTATATTCATCCACATCATAGGTCCAATTATCTATCATGAATTCTTTAACGTCAATTTCCGATGACAGTTCTTCTTGCCATATTAAATCTTCATCTTCATCTATATCCATTGGTATGCCTTGGTCGAATTGATTTTTTTGCGAATTAGCATTTATCTGCTCTTCCAATTTTAACGGTGTCGTATCAGCCTCTGATTCTGAGTTTATATTTCGTTGTTCATTTTCTTGCCTTTCCCGATCTAAATTTTGATTATCTCTCCTCTGAGATTCGGACCTCCCGAAAACTCTCCCCAAAACAAAACAGAAAGACTAAATCTCCGATGCATCATAGCATCCCCCATCCACATTCTCACATCTGTGAGATCATATCAAAATTCTGAGGGGAGCGAAAGTACTCGCGAATTCAATCTCAAAATTTCTTGCCTTAGTGGCTGAGTCATCAAGGGCCACACCAATCATCATCATCCCCGAACTTGATTTTTCATGAACGCACCGGGCGATCATAAATTTATAGTGTTTATTACTTTTCTTCGTCACCCGTCTCAGTTTTACGATCACTCATGCGTTAGAATTTTCACGCCTTCTAAGCATGGATGTGTGGACGGTCGTCCGATCGATTCAAAACATAATTTTACGATCCAATTATGATCGTCGTCTGTGATTACCTTTCTCTTCGGGGAAGGTTATGCATTTCCAAGTTTTTTCTTGTTGCAAAAACAATCCGATCATTCATCTCAACCCATTTTACGATCGGATTTCTAGGCAATTGTTTATTTCATCAAGACGACCCTGTATGTACTTGAATTTCGTCACCCAGAATACAGGCACAGAGGGCTTCAACATATGTTGAAAACCATGCCCAATGTTTATGCCATAAATTAAAAGCCGAGATCCCAAAATGTTGGTTTCCCCTTCTGGGCGCTTTCCGTCCGTGTTTCTAACAATTGGTGTCATTGTGCTCCACACATCGTGTGGGCTCAAGAAATCTTTTTCCTTTGGCATTCTTCATATCCCTTATTTCGTCATGAGCGAAAAATGCAAAATTGTTGCAATTGATTGGGGAAAAGGGTGACGTATGCCCCATTCCCGAAAAATGGCAAAAATTATCATTTTGGCAATAAATTGCTGAATCTCAATTCAGCGGTTTGTTGCACCGGATTGGGGCCTCACTACCTGTCGATTGGAAATAGACCAAACCAGAAAAGCCACGTGGTGGCTAAGCCACACACCGTATTAAATACACACCCTTTTCTAAAACATCACACTAAAATACTACCTTTTCTTCTGTCTTAATTCGCGCCTTCTGCGTCTTCCGTTTTAGGTTTCACAAAGGTACAATATCTGTTTATGCAATTTTCCTTAGATTCAATGGTATTTGGCTTTTGAAAATCACTATAATCACCTATAAGGTGAAAACTCGCCTACACGTGATTTCCACCTTTTTAGCCTTCGTAACTTCACTTTGTGTAGAACACTTTTAATAATTTTCGAACAAGGTTGTTATTAGATACTTTTACATACTTCTTCACTTAACTGTGTTATATAACGATTTCTGATATGAAGTTTTTGGATATTGGCTCACTTTTCCACAACTTGCTAAGGCACGTCTTTAGAGCTCCAAGTTTTGTCTTTTTTCCTCCAATAAACTTTCAAACCCACACCTGACTATCTGTCTCGTTTTAAAATGTCATTTCATTATCCACGGTATCATCGCGATCTCCAATACAATAGCGCCTAGCTAAGTTTAACAAATGGAAGTAGTAGTTTAATGAAAAGTTTTCACGCTTACCACCGTCTTATACAAATATTTAAGATTTCATCAATTCACTCGAGTTCACTCGGTTACCCGAGCCGAACGCGAGCTTTTGTGCTAAAAATTCATTTGAAAATTAATTTAGACGGTGTTTTGAGGCAGACACAGTGAACTCGGTTGCCCGAGCCGATCGCGAGCTTTTGTGCTAAAGTTTATTTAATTTAGACGGTGTTTTGAGGCAGACACAGTATATGTTAATTTTTCACAAAATTGACTAACTTAGGAATGAGTTCGGACATAGTTTTTCCGGCTTTTCTTCACGAATTTTCTCTGTGAAAAATTTCGTGTAAAACTTTTTCCAGTTCATTTTTTTTTATTCCCAAAAAAAATTGTTTCATTTTCTAAAAAAAAGCTTTATTTCTACTATGTTTCGTTCTTGAGTTATGATTTTTCAAAGTAAGTAGTGTCAGGGGAAAACAAAAAAAATCCACCTAAGGTTTCTGGGAAAATATGTGACCCCGAATTATTCTCAATTTTTTTATTCATATACATATCCATGAGCCCTGCCTGTGGAAAAAAAAAACATGAAAATCTGGAACCCTTCGGCCCAATTTGTACGATAATAGAACAAAATCCCCATCAGAAAAAAAAACCAATCGACTTTCCGTTGCTGGTGATAATCCATTTTTGGCACCGCGGGACTTGCGAAAACACATTCTCGGGAGAACACCGGGTCTGAATTAGGTGCATGTCTTATTCCGACGATAATGCGTGTGGAAAGAAGCTCTATGATCGTGATCATGATCGATAATTTCATTCCCTGCCTACCAACATGTCCTCTGTATTTTAACCCATTTATCACCAGACCGACTTTTGCTGCTTCGCGATTCAGGCAAGTGTGCAGCACTGTCAGCATTCCAAATTTTCTGCCAATGATATCCATGTCGCCAGCGAAACAAGCGAATTGGCCAGATCGGTTGAAAATAGCAGGCCCGAAAGTCCATCACCCTGTCGTAGTCTCCGTCGAGATTCGTGTGAACTAGAGTCTTTGTCGTTTCTTTTATCAATCTTGTACATTTCCCTGGAACGCCTACGTTCATTATTTTCCAAAGCTCTGCACAGTCGATACTATCATTTGTCGCCTTGAAATAGTTGAAAAGGTTACGCGTTGGCGATGCTGTTATCACGGCAAAGATCCGGTCCGTCGTCGATCGGCGATCGACGGAGCTGGTGTGATAACTTTCCACGAGCTCATTTGTTTTAGGTAATAGAAAACGCCAGATCCAGAATGATGATTACTAGGAAATTCACGCTCTCACACTCTTACTTGTCGAGTTTCTTTAAGATATCGCAAACTATACCTTCCTCCCAATCCTCCGGTTGTTGTTCAGTTTCTCAGATTCTGATAATCAGCCAGTGCAGTTGGCAGTTTGTCTACTTTTTTGTTTTTGTTTTTGTTACATCACACCCTTAATGATATTGAGCTGTTAAATGACAACCTTAAGGAGAAACATCAGAGAATACAAACATGGGCCGGGCCCGTAGCGTGGTGGCTACACGTTCACTTCATAAGTGGATAGTCATGGGTTCGATCCCAGCCCCGACACTTGCAATTTTTCGTCAGTTGCTCTTCCCCCCGAGAGCAGCTGACACCTGACCCTGTTCTGAGCATATACTCTAACGGACCCGGAAACTTGGATATCGGCTAATGGCATCTCAAATGGACCCCCAATCGGACTGGAAACAAGAACAAGAGCTACACATCAACATCCTCGTGCTCATCATACTATAATGGATAGGGTAGAAAAGTAACAGCAGCGCAACGGCAACCAGTTCGACATACAGTAAGGACCCGATTTTGTCAGCCCCATTTCGCGACAAACTTTTTGCTCTCATTATGTTGCAGTCAAATTTTAATTAATTTACTATTGTTCATCATCAACCTGCAACTAAGATGCAGAACATACAGGGATATAAAGTTTGAAAAACTGTTTAAGTTTTTACAGAGAGTTTAATATGTGTTCCGAAAAGGGGCTGACAAAATCGGGTCACTTATGTAGTAGAATTAGAATAGAATACATTTAGGCGCTGTACGAAGCGTAAATGCAGCCGCCAATTGGAATCCTTCACGCAGTGCCCTAGTGGACAAAAGAGCTGTAAGTTAGATTAAGTGGTTGAAGAATAAAAAAAAAATTCAACTATGGCTGCCACTATGGCCGACTTGGACCCCTATTCACGTTTACAAGAGCACCAATCTTAAAAATTCGTAAACAAATGCACTCGATTTGGAAAAGCTGTTTGGGCCCGTTCATAAACCACGTAGACGTTTTGGGGGGAGGGGGAGGTCTGGCCAAAGCCTATGCTCTATACAAATTTCAAAATTTTTGTATGGACTAAAGTGTACGAGGGGGGAGGGGGGTCTGAGATTTCCAAATTTTGGTCTACGTGGTTTATGAACAGCCTCTTTTAAGGAGTTGAGTTTATAGGTTCCCAGCATTCGACGTGCTGACATAGCCATATCATTTCTTCGGTTGCATGTATTTTCTACACCTGCATGGTGTTCGTTGGAAGTGCTGCTTCCACCTTTCAATCAGCTCACATTGGCCCGTTAAGTGACTTCCGTTCATATTCCAGCAAATCCCCGCTGGCAGATTCAACCAGATGTTCTTCTTCTGAGAAACTTCTCCGAGGTTTTCTTCAGAAAGTTCCTACGGCCATTCATCCATTTTTTTTTTTCAAAAAATCCTCCAGAATTTTTTTTGAGATTCCTCAAGAAATTCCTTCGGAGATTCACCCTGCTTCTTCTCCAAAAGCTTCTCTGGGATTCCATCAACAATTTCCTCTGAGATTCTTCAAAACTTCTTCTATTCATCCAGGAAGAGTTTTTTTTTTTTTGAATTCTTGCCGGAGTTACTCATCCACAAATGCGTTCTTGGATTTCTTTAGAAAGCCTCCAGGATTTCATGCTGGAAATGCTCCGACAATTTCATCTGGGATCCTCCAGTTCTTTTTTTTTCTGGTTATCCTTCAAGATTTTCTTCAGAGGATCCTGCAAAAATTCTTTCAGGACATCCATAGAAATAGACGTAAAAACATGAAGAATTTTTAGGCAAAGTACGTTTAATTGGCAAATTGAGAAATATTTTTTGAGAAAATTACTACTTGTTTTGGTGGAATTGGAACCCACGACTCCGTTATCGCTAGTCCGGCGCTTTAACCAACTAAGCTACTGAGTTTGCACCGATCAGTCGAGCTTCAATATCAACATTCTAAAAACAATACGCGCACACTTGTTTTTCGAAGGCCGCGAGAGTTCGGGAGATTGGCCTCTAAGAGCCGAATAGAGAGATAAAGTTGTAAAAGACGGACCCAGTTAGATTGGTGCTTCGAATCCAGTTTGACTTTCTATTCTGCAGAATTGTAACTTGTTCTGTAGCTTAGTTGGTTAAAGCGCCGGGCTAGCGATAACGTGGGTCGTGGGTTCGATCCGCGGTATCAGTCAAAACGATTTATAACACCAAATGCTTATAAAACCAAACACACACTTGCCTAGTAACTAGACACTGCCGGAGTAGGTATCACTTGGAAATGGCCAGATTCAGAGTGATATCTGTCGTTTCTGTAACACGGAACTAGAAACCTCGGAACATCTGCTATGCAGTTGCAGTTTATACACGCGTAGGCAAAGATTTCTAAATAGTGGTTGCTTGCAATCCAGTGAGATCTGGTCTGCAGAACTTGGGAAGCTCTAGGGGTTTATAAATTCCATTGCACCTGGCTGGGAGATGACGCGTCGTAGCTGAAGCTGATTACTTGCCACATGGCAGTGCCGGATTCAGACTACGGGAGGCCCGGGGCAAACGCTATAAAGTAGGCCCCAAACACAACATTTTGAAGAAATTCATTTACATTTTTTAAATCCAGTGTATTATCCCTATTTTTTACGCAACTGTTTTGTTCATTAAAATAACCTAATATTTATTTTATTTTTTCAATTATGTTTTTTGTATTATTGTTGTTGAAAATATTCAGGCCAAATATTAAATCATTTTGATATCTTTTTGAAAAAAAAAAGCTTTTCCAATGCTCAAAATTTTGACAAATTATTTAAGGACAGACTTGTTAGAATCCTAAAATGGTTCCCACAATGGCCGACTTTGGCACCTACTCGCGATTTCGAGGGCACAAGTCTCTTCGTTAACAAAACTAGCGCAGCTTATCTTTTTATATTAAGCTTATTACAAGTGAGCAAGAATAGAATAATAAAATGCACTGTTGTATGAAGCTTCTTGAGATTTGTGCGTCTGATGCACTGTTGAAGCGAGATTTCAAGACGTTTTTCCTTAAGGTGAAACATCAAGAAATCCCATTGCAATTTTGCATACAAACTTTAGAGGCACAAATCTGACGAACGAAGAATCGAACCGAGGCGCACTTGTTAATCCTGGCTTTTCTCACTTGCAAAAAGAAGCAGCTTTTCCAAATCCAGAGCATTTGTTTACGAATTTTCAAGATTGGTGCTCTTGAAAACGTGAGTAGGGGACAAAATCGGCCATTGTGGCAGCCTAGGTGGCAGCCATATTTGTATTCTCTGAAGTTTCTCCTTAAATAGATGGAAAATTAAATTTTTTTTCATGTTTTGACTAAAATTTCGAAAAAAAAAACTTCAGATTTACAACGTAAATGTCATTTTGTTTGGAAAAACTTTAATCCAAATCTATGCAAGTTTTCGAATTTAGCGTTCAGTTGAAAACTTAAATACGTAAAGCAATTTTATTAGGAACTAGCTGTCCCGGCAAACGTCGTTCTGCCTGCCTACTGTGTTTTGACATGTAGCTCTGGGAAAAAATGCCCAGCAAAATGGAATTTCAAACTTTCTCGTTTTCGGTGCGTTTGCGGTTGATTTTCCCAAATATTTTGTCGTACGAACACGTCGGAACCCTGCACGAATGAAACACTGAAAGAATGGTGTAGATCCGTTGGCCCGTTCCCGAGCCTATTCGTGACATACAAACACCATTCCATTTTTATTTATATAGATAAATTGCAAAATTGTACGACTATTCCATGATTTAGATTGAATACAGATAGGTCTCTTAGAGGCAACTATAGCTATAAATACCAAAAACTTCTGTAAAGATATAAAAAATGAAATGTTTGGAGATCTTTTTGGATATAGTTTCCAAAACTGCCCCAAACTTCCAAATATCACCAGGAATCATTATTTTCTGTTGCCCATAATAGCATCTCTGTCCTCAGCTAACTGATGCAGATGGGTGTTGAACAGTTGTTTCAATTCAAAATATAATCGTATAATCGACCGACGTATGTATAGCTTGAAAATGGCGGTTTTTTACATTATAATAGTAATAACAATGTTTACCAATTATTGCCGATTTTTCGTCCAGTGTTGTAGTATCGAACAATGATTGTCGGACGGATGAAGTTTCTGCTTTTGAGATTAAACATTATTTTTTAAAACTATCCTTCACTGTGCGGGAATTAGTACACTGGGAAAAAAAATGTATGGGAAGAATGAAAACGCGAAGGATTGTTTTGTAAAATAATATTTAATCTCAAACGCAGAAACTTCATCCGTCCGACAATCATTGTTCGATACAACAAAACTGGACGAAAAATAGGCAATAATTGGAAGAAAATTGTTATAACAATTATAATGTAAAAACCGTTAATGAAATAATTAACTAATTTTAGAGATCCTGAGGAAGGTCCTAAATGAGACCGAAACGTCGGAAAAGATTAAATAGCTGTATTTTATTTTTTGTCAAGACTGGAAGAGCCATTTTCAAGCTAAAATCTATCGCAGTCGAATCCAAAAAGTGACGTATGTATAGTCATTATAAAACTATTGATTAAATTGTGGAGGTTTTTGGTTCCGACTGTGATGGAATGTAATGTGAAATGCATTTTTCAGTATCTACAAAATACAAATGCTGTTGTTTAATCTTGTCCAACGATTCAGTCACATTGGGGACCTTCCTCAGAGACTCCAACATTCGTTCGATTCAACTTTATCTTTCTCGCACTCTATTAAGACGCTTCTGTATAGTAATTTCAAGTTATTGCACTGAAAAATGTGTAGTTATCTAATACTACATCATCAATCATAAATTTTGGTTCTTCGATTTATTCTCTAGTGAAAATTTAGATAATTGTCAATCAATAATCTGGGTTTCCTTTAAGAATGTGAAGCGGGCCTGGTGTGATGGTTAGAACACTTGACTATCACTCCGAGGACCTGGGATCGAATCCCACTCCCGATAAACTCGCAAAATGTGAGTTCTTCCATCGAAAAAGGATCCCGAGATGAACTAGCCTAGGGCTAAAAATCTCGTTAATACAGATAAAAAAAAAAACCTTTAAGAACCCAATTATAACTACCACAGGACATGTATAAAATATAATCGTCTATTATAGTGCCCTTCGTGGGGTTTCGTTTAAAACAAATATATAGTACTTCAAGATTTTGGACCTCCCTCCCCCCTAATTGGGGGTCCCGGGCACTTGCCCACTTTGCCCTCCCCCCTTAAATCCGGGCCTACCACATGGTAATAAGCTAGCTAAATGCGAATATCAAAACGGGAAATGCCACAAAACTTCAGCTTATTGGACGCAGTGGCTTAATTTCCCTAACAGCGGGGATGAACAAGGAGGGGGCCTGATACCAGTATTGAAGACCCATATAGCTCATAGAAGACTGAAGATGAGTGAGAAGCAGGCTGTGTTCCAGTTGTGACGTCCCACCAAGAAGAAGTAGAAGAACATGTCCAAAAACTTTAAAAAATATATCCTTACGAAAAAGTATTGAACTGGCCGTGGTTAGAACCTAAGACAATCTCAGCATGATCTAACTGAATTCTCCTCGTCTACCACTTCGTTTCGCAGAAAAGTCCCGTCCCATCCCGCTCACGTCACTGTGTGGTTCCGCGGTAGAAAATCTCAAAACGTTCTTTAAATAAACCGAGAGCCAATTCGTCGCTCACGAAGGAATCCGTTTGCCAGTAACTCGACTCCACTCCGACACGACACTGCTGCCTGCTGGCTGTGTATCTCGCGCGAGCCAGATACGCACGGGATTTTTATATAATACAAATATTTCAATTGTACTGGCCGAAAGAAAAGCAAAAATTTGTTCGATCCAGAAACGGGCGCAACTGGTGGAGAAAAATTCTGTTTCCGGATCGTGGAATTCGTAGAAGTTGAAATCCTGCGCCGCGCGTGAGAATCCGATCGTTTGCAAATTAAGGCAAAGTGTGACGTAAACGGAAACTGAACTCTCGTTCCGAGACGAAATCGTAACGCAAAGGTAAAGTGTGTTCCGTCAAAGAGAAGTTCATTTGGAAAGTTGATCAAGTCATTCTACGGTATCAGTGAACGTATCAAAGGAATTGATTCTTACCAAGAACTGGAGGGTGAGCAAGAAGCGAGTGAAAAAAAAAAGAAATAGCTTACCACCCGTCTCCATTTGCCGTATACATTGCTTCGTGAATCGTTCGGTCGGTGAGCGGTGGTGGGCGGAAGCTGCGCGAATTGTCGTCGTCCGTCTCTCAATTAACCGCGTTGTTCAAGTGTGAGCCGAGCGAAATGGCAAACAGAGAGTGCACGAAGCGCAGTTACGTGGTACGTGTTGATTTATCTGAATCACTACAAGTTCACCACCACCACCGCCGCCGCCTCCTCTTCCCGAAAACGGAAGCCCCGTAGAAGCCGGTTATGATGATGAGAAACAGTGATCTTTTTCTCGCAAAAATCTCTAATTTTCACTTGTTCCCGTGTCGGTAACGTCGTCGTGCAAATTGCCTCAGTGTATTCGGGTGTGCTAGGGTGTCCCAATGAAAAACAGCTTTGATACCT
Source organism: Aedes albopictus (assembly GCF_035046485.1). NCBI lineage: Eukaryota > Metazoa > Arthropoda > Insecta > Diptera > Culicidae > Aedes > Aedes albopictus. Next base: position 199,218,494 of record NC_085137.1, on the reverse strand, counting down.
GAACAGAAGGGAATGCCGTACAAATACCTTGCAAAAAGAATTAGAGTTATAAGGGAACTCCAAACAAAGCGTAGCAAGCGATTTCTTAGACATTTCAGAGAAATTCAGAGGGCTCTATGGAAATTTCGGGGGTATGTAATTATCGGGTAAATCGGTCGGCAGTAGTACCTCATGGAACTTGCGGACAGGAACCCGAGCAGAAGAAAATAACAAATGAATAACATATCAAGGTATTTATCTTAAATACTACCATACCTTGATATGCCCTCTATTAGGTGGTAATAAGAGGCAAAATAACAAAAACGAATACCAAAGTTTAGTATAATTAACATATAGAAAATAACAAGTCTTATTATTTCAATAATGAATGCATACCTGAAATTTCAAGTGCTGTATTTGCATGTGTATTTGTTATCTCAAAGTTAATGAATACCGTCAAACGGGGTTACTTGCAACAGCGGTGTAACTTGCAACACGATGACATACACTAAATGTGAAGCATTTTCTAATAATAATGAAAACTAGTATGCCCTACTATTTCGGTTATAGAGATTATGTGTATCAAAGAGCGATTTAGTGTAAAAATTAGCTTTATTTCTTTGTTTATGGTTTAGCTACACTGTTAAAACGGATTGCCCATTTTATGCCATAAAAACAAGTATGAAAATCGTGCTTGACCTCTCCCTTACGGTAAGTGCGATAAGTCTGATGACCTTGCTTGCAGTTAGGGTACCTAATAGTAAGCTTAGCTAAACGATAAAAGTTTGATAAACTTATCGACTGAGTAATGCAAAAAATCATTATTATATTCGACAACCACTATGGGGTAACATGCAACAGTTGAATTTGACGAAACCTTCTATTATTTATCTTCATTTCACGATATATTTGACAGAAATAGCCGAAATAAATCATTTATTGATTACGTAACGCGTTCATTTTCAAATGACAATTCATTTTTTACATTTTTTTTTGCACGGAACCTTCAAACATTGTTAGGAAATACCACATTTTGAAGTTTTATTCATGTTTCATCTTGTTAAAAGTTCAATTTTTGTTTATGAACGCTGTAAAACAATCACCAACATCAATTCTGAACCTATATGGAGTAAATTATTTCAGCTTAATACCCAAATTAGCGAATTTGAATTTACAAAGTTGAATAGGTGTGTTTCAATCATGTTAATTTAGCTGAAATTGCCAAACATCGCTTCAAACTGAAAACTACTTAAAGATGACTCACTCTACCTCTTCAAGAAAAGACAATAATCATTGTTGACATTTTGTAATGAGTGCTAAGTCACGAGAATCATATATATTTATATTTGAGGGACGTGAGACCTGTTGCTAAACGATATACTCTCGCTTGCAATAACTATCAACCCTTTCATGAAAAATTATATGTCAATTGGTTAGTGTACATTTTTTCATGGTATGCTTTATGCATAACATCAAAAAATTACAATACGACTAAATACTAGAATGTTAGTGCTGTTTAATGATAGCTAACTTAGCTTCATGTCCTGTGTTGCAAGTTACCCCATAGATGGGGAAACTTGCAACAAGCATGTATTTCGCACCTCCTGTTTAGGTGGCAACGTATTTTGGTAAACCAAGTGCTGCATAGTATTCTACTCGGGGTAATTAGCGTACACGATGCTTCACAGGATGTTTCAAATGTTTAGATTTTCAATGATATTGCTTCAAAGTCGAAAAGTGTTGCAAGTTACCCCATTTGACGGTAACAAACTAATAACATTTCTTGTTAATAAATGTTTCATTTGTTCGATGACTTCACGATGTAATAGCAAATCTTGTTCTTCGGTTATTTTCTATGCTAAACCAACAAATACCACATCAATACCAAACTCTTCTCAAATACCTCCAACAGTTATTGTGATGTTCTCATAAAATTTCGTAGAATAACGCAGCAATAACAACTTTAGGCATTAGACCACATGTTGCTCTTCGTTTGGTATTTGTAAGGTATGCCCTTTTGCTCGGGAAACTCTCGCACTTACAAAAGGGAACCATAATAGCACTTCACGGACAACTAAGTACACTTTACTCAGCTTGAACTTGAGCTTGGTTGACCGCACGCAGTCGCTACTCCAGTATTGCCAGATCAGCTACACTCTCCAAAGGAACCAATGAGATAGCTGCTTGGGACTAATAGACATCTTCAGTGCGTTGGTGGTCTTCTAGTTTGAGGCATGGTCAATGTTTAAAGGGAAGGGAAAAACTAGGAGTGGGTAATGTCTGAGACATAACCGCAAAGGCTGTTGACGTAGGACAAAGGCTGGAACGAGATTTCGACTTTTATACACTGAAACCTCCATTTAAGTCGATGCATGGCTGATCGAAAATAATTTTTACCGTGCCGGCAATGACTAAACTATACAGTTTTATATTTTTTGACAAATCTCCTTTGTCATGCGAAGTGTTAAAAAATATAAAAGTCTATAGTTTTGTCATTGCTGGCACGGTAAAAAATATTTTCGATCAGCCATGCATCGACTTAAATGGAGGTTTCAGTGTATTTCCATAATACAATGTTTGTTGTTATGATAATACAAATGGTGGACTGATGTGTTGAGTAAAGTTGTTGTGTGATCGCTTTCGCTTAACGCATTCACAACCCAACACACATTTTTGCTGTATAAGAGTAAAACAAATCACTCTTAAGCTAACTTTAGCTCAAGAAGCTGTTATTCAGCTGGTTCTGATATTTGGGAAGATGTTGACTAGTTCAAGAGTTATTTCGTTTTGAAGAGAAACGGTTAAATTACTGTTTTACGAGAGAATTTTCATCGAGCGGATAAAATTATTAGATAATTGAACGGCATTAAACAGATCTTTTCAACGAAAGTTTAACGTGAAACTCTTTCGACAATACGTTGTTTTCATCCAGGAAGAACATTAGTAGCCACTTCATTATTGCTGACCTACCAAGCTTTCAATCTGTCGCTTTTAATTATCCGAATCAAAACTCTTGAGGAATTATTTTCGCTGATCCTGGAAAAGACCGTTAATAAAACGGAAGATTTTGGCAAGACAATTGCATGAATTCATCACGCAATGCGATTTTACCCATACTGAATGCGGCCGTTTGCTGTCGTGGATGAGATTCCTAATGCTGTCACCACGATAGCCGAGAGTCATCGCTGAGTTTGTGTGCTGCTGCCTAGCTGGGAGGTGGCATCTCCACTCTCCTTGACTGATCCATGGAAAATGACGAAAGTTGTCTGAGGAAACAGCTTTTATGCCCCTAGATTAGCAGATGAAGCTCCTCCCATTCGGCGGGCTTCCCAGTTTATTCCGTTTGCATGACCCGCCCACATTGTGTCAGACGCTTCAAACTACTGCAACCGTTCTTTGAGACAATTTCGAATCGAACGGATAAACTAATCGAAGTATTGAAAAATTAAGATCATTTTAATTCTATAAATATTAGAATGAAACAATGTTTCAGGTACAATTCTCCGAATAAGATAACGCGTTGCTAAATTTCGGGTAGAAAGATTAGTGATCGATTTTGCTGTTTCTGAGCCACCAAGCATTCAACCATTCACTTTTCGAATGCACTACACTTTTACCGATCGTTGAAATACATCCGAAAATTATCCGATTCATAACTCTTAAGGAATAATTTTCTCTGGTCCTGAAAAGGTCCGTTCAAATAACGGTTGATTTTAGAAAGACAATTGAAAATTATCCGCTCTGAATGCGGGAAGCCATCGAAAACTGCCGCCGCCTGCTGCCGTGAATAAGATTCCTGGTTCTATCAGATAGATAGTCGAGAGTCGTCGCTGGGTTGGTGCGCAGCTACCCAGCTCCGGAGGTAACTTCCATTGCCGGGCCCACCGCAACCGTGATCAGTGGATGAGATTCCTTGTGCTATCACTCGTCGCAGTTGAAGTACTGCTGCGCAGCAGTGGACGTGATATCCTCCTCCACCCTCCCTGACTGATCCAACGAAAATGACGAAAGAAATCAGAGGGAACAGCTTTTATGCCCCTAGATTAGCAGATGAAGCTCCTCCCACTCGGCTGGCTTTCCAGTTTATTTCAATTGCAGGCCCCGCCCCGCATGCTTCAGACGCTTCAAACGATTTTCAACCAAGAAATGAGAGAAATTTTCATCTAGCAAATAAAGTAACCAAAATATAGAAAGATTTAGATCATTTTAATTCGAAAAATGCTAGAATTAAACAAGGGATCGTCTTTAATTTACGGCACACAAAAATTAGTCTTTTTCAACCCCTCCTCATCCCTATGTCACACTTTTTGTATGGGACCTCTGAATTTTTTGTATGGGTTGTCACACTTTGCTGACCCCCCCCCCCCCCCTTTTAAACGTGACGTAATTTCTGGATGCTCCCCAATGTTTCACGAAAAATGGTTCTGATAGGACAATGCGTTGCTAAATTCTGAGTGGAACGATTAGTGGCCGGAATTCAATCTTTCAGTTTTCGATTGAACCACACTTTTCTCGATTGATGGAATGAAATTATCTGAATTACAACTCTTGAGGAATCATTTTCGGTGGTCCTGAAAAGGACCGTTTGATTAATTGACGATTTTAGGAACAAAATGGCATGAAAATATTATGTCACGCAATGCGTGTTGGTTTTCTCCTTGCTTAATACAGGATGCCACCGAAAACTGGTACGCCGCTTTCTGCCATGGATGCGGTTGGGTTGATGTGCCACTGCTCAGCTGTGGAGGTGACATCCATCCTCCCTGACTGATCCAACGAAAATGACGAAAGAAATCAGAGGGAACAGCTTTTATGTCCCTAGATTGGCAGATGAAGCTCCTCCCATTCGGCAGGCTTTCCAGTTTATTTCGTTTGCATGTTCCGCCCCGCATGCACCAGACGCTTGAAACGGTTAATCAACCGAGAAAAGAGAACATTTTCATTTAACGAATGAAGTTACCAAAATATTGGAAGATTTAGATCAATTTATTTCGAAAAATGGTTTAATTAACCCTCTAATACCCAAATTTTTGATTTTGATCTCAATATCATTTTTCGTCATCTAAAATCGATTTAAACATGTTTTGGAAGATGATTCTTTTTAATTCTCGATTTCGTGAATTTCAGTTTTTGATTTTTCTAATTTTTATTTTTGAACATCCCCACACTTTTATATTTTTCCTGGAAGCCTATTTGGGGTACGGATTTTTTGAGATGAAAACATTTGTACATTTTATGATTACTGTTGAAATATTTTTATTTTCAATTTTTTTCATAGAAAATTTTATTTTCCGTGTAATTTTAAGGAAAATAATTTTAGAGTGTATTCGATTCCCTTAAACTATTAAACTAGGGTAGAATGATTTGGGAAAAATTTAAAATATGTTAATTGTAGCGATTCAATACAAAATAAACAATGACTTCTAAAAGGTGACTGAAACATCAAATTTTCAATGATTTTTAAAAAATGTAAAAACACTTTAAAATACACCAAAAACCATTTTAAGATATACAAAACAGTCCTAAATATCAGTCAAAAATATAAAAATTTTGATTTTCCACGAAACAAAAATTACAAAAATGCTCAAACTATACCCCGTCTAAAGGCGGGGTTGGGTATTAGAGGGTTAAACAATGTTTCACGAAAAATGGTCTGGATAGGATAAAGCGTTGCTAAATTCCTGGTGGAATCATTAGTGGTCGGCATCATTATTGTAGCGGGGCCACCAAGCATACAATTTTTCACTTTTCGGTTGCACCACACTTTAACCGAGCGATGGAATGAAATAATTATCTGATTCACAACTCTTGAGGAATAATTCTCTATGGTCCTGAAAAAAACCGTTTGAATATTGGACGATTTCAGACAGAAAATTGACATGAATTCATCATGCCACGCAATGCGTGTTAGAATTCCCCGTGCTGAATGCTGAACGCCGTCGAAAACTGGCCCGCCGCTTGCTGCCGTGGATGAGATTAGTGATCGCCTTCACTGTATGCTGAACCACCACCAAGGGTTCAATCATTCACTATTTGTTTTCACTACACTTTCTCGGTCAATGGAGGAATTTTATCCAATTAACTCTCTAGGAAGCATTTTCGATGGTCCTGAAAAGAACCGTTTGAGTTATGGACGGTTTTAGGAAGAAATTGAAATCAATTCATCATGCCACGCAATGTGTGTTGGATTTCTCCGTGCTGTTTGCTGGAAGCCGTCGAAAATTGGCCCGCCGCTTGCTACTCTGGGTGCGATTCCGGATTTTGCTGCTGGCTCTGTCACCACCGTCGATCAATCTGATGCTGAAACTCTTCCTTGGTCTGCCGCGTTAGGCGGTTAGAAGGTGAATGTGCAACAGCACCCTTGCCGAAAACCACCGCCACCGAGCCGACAAACAAGAATGAGCGAAAACGCAAACGAAGAAAGTGGGTAGCTCTCGTTCGATGCGTTCACCTCGATACGACAAAGGCAAATGAGGGAAGATGCGAAGAAGCAGTAGCTTTTACATTCGACGGGAGCATCCAAAATGTGCTCGATCGTGATTGGCTGGAATAAACATGGGTTCACTTTTCCCAATTTTTCAATAGTTTGTTATTGAAAATCAGCAAATGTTAATATTGGACATAATTGGTGTAAAGATTTCCAGTCGATTGGAGCCAAAATTTTGAAAATTCAACGAGAAACGGCTGAGTTATTAACGCTCAAAATCTCCACTTCAAACGTAACGCGGCCGATTTCTGAAAATTTAGAATGACACCCGGTATAGAAAAGAGAGACGTAGTCCTACGTCAAAAGATAACTGCAATCGCTTGCTGCCAACAGGCCATTGAGTCCTCTGCGCCTGCACAAGATCATGCGGATGTCGGAGTGTTGGTGAGAAATGTTTATTTTTGGCACAGCGTTCACGTATTAGTGCATGGATGACAGGTGTAAAGTGATAGATTGTGTGAGGATTACTGTGATGCGACACAGTTCGCTTGATTGCATAACTTGTAGGCGTTATATGATAGATTTACACTGTGCTGTGATGAAAATTAAAAGGAAGAGAAACAGACTTTTTCAATTCTGGATCTAGCGATACGAATATAGAATATACATGAGTTGTATAAGTAGAAGAGGAAGAAAAGTAGATAGAAAGATACAGTAGAAGGATAGAGACGAGCCAGGGATTGGAAACAGGACCCTCTGCATATAAATCAGAAGCGGTAGCCACTAGACCACCAAGTCCGTCAGGACAACTACACTTTATTCAGATCTTCAAAGTATATTTCAGGGCCCTGACACTTCTACTCCCTCATCTCTACTCACCACTCCTAGTCTTCTTCCACCACAGCGCCCTTGGAATTGCGCGCGATGGCGCGGCGGCGCGTAGACGCTTCAAACTACTTCGCTTCAATGATTTACTGTCTTGATTGACGAACTCTGCAAAAATACTGGGTCATTGATCGCCTTGAGGACCTCGGTCATTGCTTCTCCAGCCGACCCATTACTCAGAGACCCCCATTACACCACCCCTTATGGCCGCCCAGGGGATGGTAACCGGTCCCTCTAGTGGTAGATTTCCGAACTACGGTGTATAGTGTGCTGACTGTCCTTGCAGGGTGGTAGAGACTGACCTTGTCCTATTCATCCTATCGGGAGCTTCTAGCTGGCTGGGACCTACACTAAACACGAGTATTACGTGTCATTAAATCAGTCTTTATTTTACCCAACACAAATCACGAAAATCTCGGTAACACTTACGACACAAAATAACCAACACTTACAGGTATCAGAAGCGTATTAGGGAGTACAAGATTTCTCGATTTTTGCTAAGGCTAATCAAACCAATTGGAAGTTACATCGTTTGATTTCAAATGAGTTTTAGGGGGTGTACAGCCCTTCGAGAGTTTTGTACGAGTTTTTCATGGGGCCGGCTCCAAGGATATTTCAGAGTGTTTAATAGAGTATCAGGGATGATTGGGGGGACTTCGTGGTGGTTTCAGAGGAGTTCCAGTGGGGTCCAGGGGTGATTCAAGGGAGTCTAACCTTCCATGAACCCCTTCAAATTGCTTAGGAAGCCAATCCAACGCTCCTGAAATGCCATGAATTTCTGAAAGGGATCTTGAAACTCCCTAAAACTTCATGAAATGGCCCAGAAAACCCCTGACACCCCCTCTTCTGAATCCCTTCTGTAACACCCCTAATATCATCTGAATCGTGTGGAAGCCCCTAAAAGCCTCTGAAGCTCTTTAAAATGCCTTGTAACGCTCCTTGAACCCTTGAATTTCTCTAAAACCCCCTGATATTTCTTGAAATGCCATTGAAACCTGCAAAGTCAATCTGAATCTGAAACACGCTGAAAACCCCCTAAATGGCTTTTAAATGTGGGGACAAGAATTACCATATTAGCCCTTCCGTCACTAACCACCTGAAATATTTCTGGTCATTTGGGACCCAATATACGAATTTCCCGGGAAATTGGTTGCGGTGGTTTCCGGATCATTATTTTTCGAAAGTAAACAAATACCGTCAAGCAACACCCTCAAATTTCGTGATTTTTCAAGATACATCAGCTGCGCCATTTTTGAGCTATCTGAGATATTTGTTCCTGCGGTTTGTTCTGGGACTCCTCCAAGAATTCCTCTAGGGATACCTCTATCGATTCTAGCAGGGATTTCTCAAGTTACCACTTTATGGGCTCATCGAGATATTTCGTCAATGAACTTCTCGAGGAAGCCTTGATGGGGTTTCACTAGTAATTGCAGAGATTCCACCAGCAATCTCTTCTAGGATTTCCCTCGAAATTGCTATTGAAGGAATCTTCAGGAATTCCTAGTAAGATTATTCAAGACTATCTTCCTGGGAGTTTTCCATAAGTTCCTTTGGCGATTTTTCCAGGAATTCCTTCAGAGTTTTTATCCAGGGATTTCTCGAGAAATACCTTATGGGATTCCTCCAGGAGCTCCTGTTGGCCTTCCTTTGAGAATTCGAGCAACTATATAGGACTTTCTGCTGAGATTCCATCCAGGGGTGCTTCCAGAAATTTCTGATGGGGTTTTCTTCAGAAACTCATATGATCTTTCTTCATGTATTCCTGCTGAGATTCTTCAAGCAATTCCTATTAGGTCAAATCAATAAAAAAATTTGGATGCGTCCAAGAAACAATTGTAGAACCACAGTTGCAATTGCTTGAGGGGTCCAAGCAGAAATTTCTGGATTAAATGTCGGAAGATGTTCCTGGAGAAATTACCGGAAGAGCTTCTGGAATAAACCCAGGAAGATTGTCTTGAATGATCCCACCAAGAATTCTTGGAGGAATTTCTGGAGAAGTTCATAGAGTTCTGGAAGGTATCATAGCGGGAGGGTGGTCTGATATTGCCAAATTTTGGTCTACGTGGTTTATGAACAGCCCCTAATATGAATTGCTCGAGGAATCCCAGCAGCAAGTTCAATATGAGCTCCTGGAGGAATCCCATCAGAAATTTCTGGAAGAACTCCTGGATGAAATCTCAAGATTAAGTCTTGGATAAATACTTGAAGGAATCTCTGGAAGAATCACCGCGGGTATTTCCGGAAATATACTAGGAAGATTGCCAGGAAAAATCCCAGCAGGAATACTAGAAGAAAACTCTACAGCAATCCCTTGTAGAGTTCCTGAAGGGACCACAGTTAGAATTTCTGAATGAATTCTAGGAGAAATTGTTGGAAAACCCGCCCAAATAGTTCCTCGGATTCCCAAAGAAAGGCCAATGGGAGCTTCTGAAGGAATCCCAAGAAGGAATTCCTGGAAAAATCACCGGAAGAACTTCTGCAAAAAATCCCAGATTGTCTTGAATAATCCGTCTAGGAGTTCCTGAAGAAATCCCAATAACAATTTCGAGAGAAATCGAGAGATTGTTGGTGGAATCTCTGCAATTACCAGTAAAACCTCATCAGGACTTCCTCGAGAAATTCTAAGAGTAGTTCATTGAAGAAATATCTCGATGACCTTATGAAGGGATAACTTGAGAAATCTCTGGAAGAATCGATAGAGGTATTCCTAGAGGAATTCTTGGAGGAATCTCAGTATGGACCGCAGTAACAAATATCTCAGATAACTCAAAAACGGCACAGAATAATGTATCTTGAAAAATCATGAAAGTTGAGGTGTTGCTTGACGGTATTTGTTTTCTTACGAACAAAAAATGATCCGGAAACCACCGGAACCAGTTTCCCGGGAAATCCGTATATTGGGTCCCAAATTATCAGAAGTATTTCAGACAACGCGAAACTAGCACAGAATGGTGTATTTCGAAAACCACGATTTTTGAAATGCCGCATGATAATATTGAACTATTTTCAAAACTTGGCTCCGGAACTGGATTTCGGGAAATCGGTCCACTAATTCCGAAATGCCCAAATGCATTCTAATTGACCAATCATCGTGATAATATGTTATAACTCTCAAAATCATATGTTGCATGATGGTGTTTGTTCATCTTCGAAAAATAGACCCCAGAACCACCGGAACCGATTCTCGTGAAATCAGTATATCGGTTCCAAAATGGCCATAAGTATTTTGGATAACACAAAAACAGCTAAGAATGATGTATCTTGAAATATCACGAAGTTGAAGGTCTCGCATGATGGTATTGAAACATATTCCTGGTAGAGCCTCGTAGCCGTGCGGTTAGGGTCAAGCTTCTGATTGCACCATGCTATGGGGTGAGGGTTCGATTCCCGCTCCGGGCGAAAACTAAATTGGTCTCATATCGAAAACTAACGTTTCCCAAAATGGCCAATTTCAATGACCCAAACCATTTTGATTCCGGAATAACTCCGGAATCAGCTGGCCATTCCAACAATCTCCAACGAATCTCTAAATTAGAATGAGATGTGCTTCTTGTGTCAAAATTTGGTTAAAAAATATTCAAAATCAAAAAAGTTATAGCGAAAAGTATTCTTTCGCACTCTCGTTATCCCCTTACGGAAGCGTTAATCCTGTAATGCTCAAACAATAGTTTGAGTAGGGTATCGCGCTACTTGGGCGGTGGTTTTCTTCGTCTGTTATTTTCATCTGTTTTCCACTGTAACTCGGTCAATTTTGAACCGATTGACTTGAAATTTTGTACACGGGTAGATACTATACCTATCTCACCGCATTCCAAGAATTGTGTCAATTGGTTCAAGATTGACTGAGTTATAGTGGAAAACAGACGAATATAGAAGCCACCGCCCAAGTAGCGCGATTCCCTATTTTGTATTTTTTTTCTTTCCTGTGCAATGAAAACTTTCATGTGTTTAACTGATATTAAGGACTGTTCTGCACATCACAAAATGGTTTTGACGTCTTTTGAAGCGTACCTTTTAACATTTTTTAATGTTATGATGTTTTGATCACTTCTGAGATGTCACTGTTTCTTTTGTATTGAGTCGCAGCTACAGGGGATGGACAAAATGATCGGGATAGGCAAAATTTTCTTTTTCAAAAAATGTCCAATTAGCTGTAACTATTCGAAAAGTGCATCAAATATTCTTAAATTTTCACTATAAGTTGATCAACTAATTGTGTATCAGTGGACAAAATTTGAAAAAGATCGGGCTATACTACACGAAGTTATAGGCATTTTAGAAAAAAGGTAGAATTATCCGATAGCCAACTTTGAGCTGTTATATCTCCGGATTCAATGAACAGAATGCAATGAAATTTTGTCCATTTATGATTTATATAATGAGCTCTGAAAAACGTTTGACACAACTTGAAATTATTAACGAGAGAAAAAGTTATAGTTAAATAATTTTATGATTTTTTAGTAAATTGGTCAATTTTTAATATGCATCCCATTACTTTTTCAATGAATTGCCGCCTATGTTGTTACTTTCATATAAAACATATCTGTATTCAAGACAATCAGAGGCAATATAAATGAACTATAATTAGCATCTTAAATTTTGAAACGGTGTTGAAATTTAAGAAAATTTGGTGTTTTATAAGAAAAATAATCTAATCGTTATAATTTTCTTCCGTGTTAAGAATTTTAAGTTATGTCAAAAGTTTTTCAAAGCTCATTATATAAGTTATAAATGGTCAAAATTTAGGGATGACCAAAATAAAAATTAAGAAAATTGACAAATAAAATCCACAAAAATGAATCACCAAGTTTAAATCGATTTAAGGCGATTTAAAATAATGTTTGAATAAAAATCAAAAGTTTGGTATTAGAGGTTTAAATTTTAAAAATATGCAGTTTCTGATAATTAACCAGCGGAATCCTCAGAAACATTCTTCTCGAAATATTCAAGTATGCATATCTTTCTTATGAGCGGGACACCCTACCGCCGTGTAAGCTTACCGAGTCTAATAATACGGATCTATTTACACGCCTGGCACACGGGCAACGCAGCGGCGGCGGAAGAAATTCGGTGGTATTTTTAAATCAAACATCTGTGCAACGTGAGGTGAATTCATATTGTTGTGATTATCCGTTCGATTGAAACCGAGAGAAAACGTGAAAATGTCATACACCACCACCGTTTAGTACCTACATCGTCGGTGTGCTGCGTGTTGGGCGTGCGCTGGTGCGTGGCGAAATCAATTTGCTCATCGAGTGTGAATCGAGAATCGCGTATCGAAAATTCTGGTGACTCATCGGTGAAGTCGAAGACGACATTCTAACAGCCAGCGTTAGTGTAGTGCGCGCAAGCAAAACCAACCAACCAACGGGGTAAAGTGTGCGTGATTGAAAAATTGAGATCACTAAGCTAATGCGGGATGGCGTCAGCTCTATATATGTGCAAAGAAGTCTAGGAGACGATTCTAACGACCGACATTGAGTGATAAATACGAATTCGAAGCAAAACACACTGATGCAGCGAGATAGTTGATACGTTGATGCTGTCTGTGATTGGTAAAGGTGAAAATGGCGGAAATGATAGGTGTACCAGCGAAGCAGAACAAAAATATATCGCATAAATCATTGAAGAAGAAACAAGATATGGGAAACATGTGAACTATCGAGTCCTGTGAAAGAATTGAAATGCGTTGTAACAAAAGTGATAAGAAGTGAAATGTCACATGTAATTGTAAAGTCACCCGAAACTTACGTTGAAACAGAGATTTATTTAGACGATGTATATAAACTACGTAGACTCATTTTTGGCCTTCTCAGACCACCCACCCTTCCCCCTCGTAGACTTCTGCTTATACAAAATTTTCTAAATTTGTATGGAGCGTAGACTTTGGCCAGACCCCCCCGTTCCCCCTACGAGTCTACGTAGTTTATGGATAGGCCCTTATACACCACCCCACCTTCCGTTGTCAGCGGTCTAATTAGCTGATTTTTTGTGGCCTTTCTCGTTTTTCTAATCGAATCTAGCTAACTAATCGTTACGGTAATTCGCCAATTGTTGAACGGTTAGTACTGGCATTTTGATTTGTTTTTCCGTGCATAATTCCACTTTAGTTGAAAAATATCCAGGGATCGTCTATATCCACTTAATCCTATTACTGCCCATTGAATTTGTATTCCCTTAAATTCCATTTTCTAAGAAAAAATTGAACATTTGTATGGGAAGTCTGTAACCCAAATGTTGGACGCTTCCTTAAGCTAGCTCATCATAATGTTGGACGGTTCTCGCTAATTGTTGAACGGTTGAAGCTTTGTTCGTAATTGATGACGTATAACCCGACATAAACCTATCATTGACCTATTTTTATTTTGGGCACCAAACCCAACATAGACCCAACAGTTATCCGATGTGGTTCCAACAGTGGTCCAACATTTGATAAAACTTGACCCGGCTTTGACCCGACTTTGACCCGACATTTGATATTTTTTTTCACTCTGGCGGATTTTTTCCGGGTTTTTCGTGTTTTGTGCCCAGCTAGTCCCAGCTAGTGACAATTCATTTAACCCTTATGTGTCCGACCGGGTACCCGGGTACCCAGCGCCCATTTAAAAAACACGGTGTAGAAAAAAGCAAAAAGTTTGTCGGACACATAACGGTTAAATGACAAGGAATCGCTCATTTGAAGAGAGCTCTAGTGGACTGAAATAGTTTTGAACAAGACAAGAAGCAAAATGGCTGAAAAGATTTGATTAGAAGCGAAAACGACAAAAGAAAAGTACGCCTTTAAAAACCCCTGAATCACTCCACATGGGACCCACTCAATCCCCAAGAACACTCATGGAACGACCCTGAAATCCCTTTAAAATCCGTTGGTTGCTCCTGTATCCCCTGGAACGCCTCGAAATACTTCTGGGACCCCCTTAACCAGAGTTGAAAAAATCACATTCAATTGAATGTGCTGAACTGAATGCATTAGGCATTCATTTTATCGTACTCGTCTTCGATTTTATCGTACAGACAGATTAAAACTTACTAGTTAATCTTATTTCTAAACAAATTCCTCGACATATCAAAATCAAAATAGACAAACACTTCGTTGAAACGACGACAACAAACATCAAAGGGATTATTCTGTCCATATAGGGTGCGGTGCCTCGGTAAACGAAGAAAATCAGCTCGTCTCGTTGATCGGAAAGGGGCGTTGAACTGAATTTTGCCAAGCAAATCTGTTCAGTAGATGTTATTTTGCAAAATGTCGAAAATGAAAAGGCGTTGCAGTAGTATCCTTCTATCCGCTAAGGTAGGCAGGTGCACTAATGCGCAGCGATGCTCGTATGGCGGCAGTCTTAAAGGGTCGTTCCATGGTAACCGACGAAGTGCAAACCGCAGGAAATTCCGCTGGATTCGCTCCATCCAATTGGGTTTTTAAATTAAGAAAAATGTATTGATTTTTTTTTACTTTATACGAAAGAGCACCTTTTTCTGAGTCGCTATGGTTTTTTCAGATGTTTAGAACCTTATTTTGGTACCTAAAATCAATTTCAAAGAGATTTTTTGAAATCACCTTTTGACAGCTGGACAACTGCTTGACATCTCCGCCCAGTACAAACTGCGACGAGGGGTGATTCGACAAATCGCTCCCATACAAACTTCAAATTGATTTTTAAATAGGTTCCCGGGCTCCAAAATTCATAAAAATTTGGATTTCGGCTCAATTTGACATGCAGATTCAGAATATCGAATTATCTCAACACCGTTAAAGAAGCCAATTGCACTGTACAGCATGATAAGGCGCCCACACCAGCACACCATATTCCAGTAAACTGCGCACCAGCGCGCAATACAGTGTTTTCAGGCAATATACATCTTCAAACTGTTTAGCATTTCGTTTGATGAATCCGAGCATAGCGTATGCCTTTGCGGTTGTTGAAGCTACCTACCTGTTCAGCAAAATTGAGCTTGTGGTCAAGTAACACACCGAGATCTCTGACAGTGTTGGCTCTAGTTATTGTGTTGGCTGACATTTTATACTGGAACAGTATAGTTGGGTTGTGAATGCGTCTGAACTCTCTTTTCAGCTCCGCAGTGAGATACTTGAAAGTGAACACATAAAAACTCAACTACTTTGTGGACGTAATGACTCCACCATCATCAACACACGCTCTGCGCTGATGGATGCTTCATGTCAACAACGGCCGCATGAATGCGACTGGCCCATAAGCAAGCGTGGTGAATTTTCTCTTTTGAGTGCCAATGACAGGGAAAATGTTGTTATTGTATCTCGCCGTCGTCACGATGTGAGCGACAAGAGAATTTTTATTCTCTTCTCACCCGCCTCCGTGAAGGAAAGAGGCTTCAACGTCAGAAGCGGTGTGGTGAAAAGACAAAAACAAAAAATCACGTTCGTTGCATGCTTTCATTTTTTTGCAACCCTGCCCTTAACACTCTGAATCCCTCTTGAACACCTCTGGAACGCCCTTGAAACCCATTGAAAACCACTGGAACCTTTCTGAAACCCTCTGGATAACCCCTGGAACGGTTCCGGGTCATTTGGCCGAATGCCTTTTGGCCGAATGCCGTTTGGCCGAAAATGAATGATGAACTTAAGTGACCATGCCACTTTTCCCCGCATCAGTATAACTTGAAAGAACAGCCTATGATACAAAGACGGAAAAATCCTTGATAAAATATTGGCAGTTTCAACGCCAACTAATGCGTGAATGTCAAAACTAGAAAGAAAAGCCTATGATCAAAAGAAGGAAATATTTCTGATGATCATATTGGTAGCCAGAGTGTCAACAATTTCCTCTGAATTCTTTTGGTCATAATTCGGCCAAACGACCCATTCAGTCAGCTAGCATTCGGCCAAATGGCGTTCGGCCAAACGGCATTCGGCCAAATGTAAAGTGAAAAAAAATCTGGCAGTCATGCTAATATCGTAGATTATTCAAGTGTTCAACAAGTGGATCATGGATGTATACTTAACCCTAAAAGGGATACCTTCATGGCCTCAGTTTCGTCACCTCGCTGAGTGTGTTCCATCAAAGACGAGCTCTGAAAGGCGCCTGAGGTCCAATGTACCCTAGGTATCCCTTTTAGGGTTAATGATAGTGTGATGAGAATTTTTTTTTTCAAATTAAATTATAATGAAAATGTGTGACTTTGATATTTGTGTTCGATTTTCCCGTAAAGCTTATTTCGTATCAGCAATTTCTTAAAACTAATCTTAACCCTTATGTGACCAGCAGGGTACCCAGGTACCTTTTTCGATTTCAATTCTCGATATTTTTATGATTATTGAGAGTAGGAAGTTGAAACTCTGCCAGATCTTAGAACTCGTGAACATATATCTATTAACGGGGTTGACGGAATTTCCAAGTGAGGAGGGTCGGGAGGAGCGGCCGCTGATTTTTTTTTTTATTACGTGGAATGCCGGCAGGGTACCCGGGTACCCACGAAACTGAAATGATCATATTTCCGTCAATTTTTCACCGATTTCAATTTTTTTTTGCTCATCTAACTCAGAAACTCATTATCTATCTAGAAAATATGTGGTTGCGCCGATCTGATGACTGTATTTTTCGGGAAATCCGGATTTTTGGGATGACTTTATACCACATTAAATCCCACATTGTTTAGCCTTGGATACCGTATAGTGGCCATTGCCAGCCATAGCCCCACGGGAAGCCTGATACGAAATCGCAGCTATAAATTCAACACGTTTTATGATCGCAGGCTGGTCAGATACAATATGCTGAAGCAATTTTAGGATGATTGATACCGATATTGCCACTAACCTACCGAATATTGCAAGCATTGTTTTGTTAAAAAACATATGCCCGGAAATCCGGATTTCCCGGCACCCACGGTGATCGGACTGGTCTAACCAAATACTATATCGATAAATAATGAGTTTGTGAGTTGAATGAGCCAAAAAAAATAAAATCGGTGGGAAATTGACGGAGATATGATCATTTCAGTTTCGTGGGTACCCAGGTACCCTGCCGACATTCTACGGGTGTTTTTTTTTGCTGGCCACACTACGGTTAATAAAGATTTAAAAAAAAATGGAGTTTCCAGATTCAAACATATTGTAAGGGAACAATTTGTCAGCTGCAAATTGGAAATTCTTCCACGTATTGGTCAAAGTAAACCTCCAAATAATTAACAGGAATTGTTTAGATTGCTTCGCGAATTCCTCCCAGAATTTCTTCAAAGAATTCCTCCTATGATTCATTCAGAAGTATCCCCATGGATTAGTTCAAACATTATTCCAAGGGTTCCTTATAGAATCCCCCAATTATTAATTCAGAAATTCCTTATTTTTTTTTCTTCCGTGTTTTCGCCAAAGATTTTTTCAAGAATTCCTCGAAAAAATCCATAAGGCGAATTTGCATCCATTGCTTCAGAATTAATTTGAGAAAACTCTCCAATCGGTTGTTAGGTATACCTCCTGTCCGTGGATCCTTTGAAATATTACTCCAAGTATTCATCATTCGCAAATGTCTTCAAGGACTACTCTGGGGATTCCTCGAAGGATTCGATTGAGGAATTTCTCCGATGAACATCTGGACATTCCACTAAAAAAATCTTTAAGAACTCTACCAGTTGTTGTCGCCAGGGAAGTAAAACACGTCACGGACTCTTATTTGCTGGAATGTTGCTAAAAAGCTATAAAAACATGAAGATACAGTTTGATTCATTTGTTTCATCGTCATTCAAACTTACAATTTCGCTGAACCCTGGTGTAGAATTCTCAATTCCTAGCAATCAACGGTAATTCGGTCTACATAAAAATCCTTTGCCACATTATACAATTAGGAATGGATACTATTCAGTATTTAGGAAATACTTACTACAAATCGAATACTTATAAATTGCTACACCTACGAGTTCTGTGTTTACAATTAGCAATAGCTATGTATCCACGGTGCCGCGTACTAATAGGAGTTCAATAATTAGTGTTCTTCAAATTCAATTAGTGCTTACTAAGTAGAAAATGTATTCCACAACTAGTAATGAAAAAATACAATGATTTTTTGCCAAAATTCTCACTGCGGTAGGTATTGCAATCTCAGTTCAATTTTGCTTATCATCTCTTCTGACGTTTTGGTTTTGATCTGCCTGTTCTACCTACATTCACACGATCGACGGGTGACCCGATCCACGCTTCCTACTACACTCATAGGCATGTGGTCATCCGTGTTGCCAGGGTCAACACCAGTTTCTTCAGAAATTTCTCTAAGCATGTACGAAAAATCTTTCCGCAGTTTCTTCAAGGATTTGAACAAGAGTTTTTGCATGAATTCTATCAGAAAATTTTCCTAGGATTCCTTAGGGAAGTCCTCCAAGTATTACGTTAATATTTCTAAGGATTACTCCAGGAAATCCTCTAAAAATGCGTACAAGAGTTTCTCCAAGGACTCCAACAGAAATTTCTTCAAAGGTTCTTCAGGAGTTCCTCGAATTATTGTATCGAGAGTTCCTCCAAGAATTCCTTCCAAATATTCTTATACATTGTATGAATAAACAAAAAATCTTTAGAAATTCCTTCAAGATTTTTTTTCAGAAATTCCTCCAAGGATTACCTCAAATTTTTTTTCACGGAATCCCTCAAGACTCCTTTCCCTAGCATTTATTTCCCTTTCCAACTGACTGTAAGGACTTGGCCGGCGCTAGTATTAATTCAAAATGTATGAGCTGCATTACACTCTGAGAATAAGTGGCGTGTCTTCATTTCAATCTTGTGTCTTAGGAAACAGGGCTTGTAGAGGGATATATCTCTGCACTGATAGATTTACAGGCGCGGCGATTGCAAAAAAGTTTGGGAATCTCTGGTCTACTTCCTTATGCCATTTTGCGGTTAACGGAGTCCCTTTTTTTTTCGTCATATAACCATTCAAAATGTACACTACCACAAGACGGTGGTACTCACTCATAGTCGGGTAACTGTCTTGTCATGGGTGGTACTTCCCAAATGGATTTCCGGCCTGTGTGGTGATCTCTGTATAGTCTAAGAGGCGGTAGCAGCATGCAAAGCCTGCCGACGCACACTGTGGACTACACCTAAAGATTCATAATAACCAAGAGGTTCTGCGGGAGGTTTGGCAATGAATGGGTGGCAATAGCAATAGCAGCACTGGTTTAAACATTAAAATGAAACACTACACAGTGAAAATCATAAGACAGACTCTCAGACAGACAGGCATTGTACTGGTTATAAATTATCTTACAGAAGTTCCTACAATGATTTATTAGTTATTTGAATGCTTGAACTCCTTCAGAAATTTCTCTAAAGATTCCTTAAGAATTTTTTTCATTTTTTTTTTTCGGAAACGCTTCTAGAATTCCACAGGAAAATTCTCAAAAGTCTGCATCAGGGTTTCCCCAATAATTTCTTCATTAATGGACATGAAAATAAACATAAAAACGAACAGGTATCTTCAGTGTGTGAGCTACGTCAGATTCCAGGTCATATGGGAGATGGGAAGAAAAGTGAAGATTGTAATTGCCTTTGCCGCACAAGTTCATATGGGTAGAAGTGTTATTCACATATCTATAGTTTTTGGCAGAGGGTTCACACATTGGTGCGTGGATGCCAGTCGAAAGGTGATAGGTTGTGTGTTAATTACTTTGAAGATGGTGCGTCACAGTTTGCTTGGTTGCATAACTTGTAGGCGTTACAATATATTATGAAATATTGTTTTACACTGTGCTGTGGAAGTTGGAAGGAATAGAAACGGTCTATTAAACCGATTCTGGTAAACAATTTCCATTAAGTTATGATTTTTTAAACAAACGGCTCATATAGTATATCTGGACAATTTATACTAAATTGGTCACAACTCAAGAACGGAGAAAAACCACGTCTTGAAAATTTCACAGAATATAGCTTATGTAATTTCCCTCCAAAAATATTTTTTTGAGAATTTTTCCGCTCTTCCTAAATAGTTTTTTCGACATTTCTGAACAATTTTCCTCAACTGTGAAAAATTTTGTATTTTTTCAATTTCTGACAAAATTTGCTTATGATTTCACAAAAAAAATGTGTCTATGTCTATCGTTCTTGAGTTATGATTTTTCAAAGTAGGTGGTGTCTATGGAAAATGTTTTATTTCCACTGGAGTTTTCCAGAAAATTAGGTGACCCTGGTTATTTTTCAATTTAGTTTTTGTCCATATATATGTGAAAAATCCCCTCCCTTACGGATTCCTGCAAAGGTTTTCTTCGGGCATTACTTAGAATTCTGAAATCGCTCTATATTTGTTTTCTGACGATTCCTCAAGGATTCCTACCAAACTTTCTTCTAGAATTTTGCAAGAATACCTAGGAATTCATCCAATGATTGCTTCAGAAAGTCCTTCTATAATTTCTTTTGGAATACCTCCAAGGACTTTACGACTTTAGTCACGAGCAGTGTCTCTGTAGTTTATCGGAACAGTGTAGAGCAAATTAGCGGCAAATGTTAAAATCTTGCAAACTTATTTAATCTAAAAAGATGATATGATATCGTATATAAACTATTAATAGCGTTTATCGTATACACATGTACCGCCGAGCACCATGCACCATGAAGTGTAATCTGAGACCCTCTGGTATTGATTATTCTTCGCTATAACATTCGATATTTTTTAGTCATAGGTATTGCGACATAAGATGTGACTGAAAATAGGAATACTGATAGACTTTGTTGTAGCTGACTTTCAGGACATATGGGCTCGAAAAAACATGTCCAAATGCTTGCACAAAATCACAGTCTGCGGAAGCCGTCAGTTCCCTCATACATATTTCATAAAAAAAAAACAATATTTTGGCTATGAAAACGAACATGTATTCAGTGCAAACACAATGACGCATGCGGTACTTGCTTAAAATTTCAACGCTACTACAGCAAGCCCGTACCAACGAATGTGCGCACTTGCCAAACCAATTAATCAAACACCAGTGTGGGTGGATACCGAGAACCATACATACAATATACAATAATTTTAGTTTTTGCTGTATGTATATTGCAACAATATTTATCTTTTTTTTTGCAAATACCAATTAATCAGCTCTGCCGCGATGTGGTATCGCCGCGTGGTCGATTCTAGTCGGTCGTCGAGCCGCGAGGTTCACGAACGGAACGAAGAAATGATGTAATTCTTCGGAAGATAAAGCTGTTTTAGAGAAATTACTCGGTTCCAGCTGTTTGACTGCGATCGGCTGTGCGCGAACAAATTTATCTCTCCTCTTGCGCAGCGGGCTTCAAGCGGAGAATATACGACAACAAAGCGGTGCGGTCGGTGGTGGTAGACGAAGAGTCATTTTAGCACACCGACCAACCAAGCAATAACGCGACGCGACCGAGACCGATGGACAAACGGACGTGAACACTTTCAAGGTTGACTTGGCACATATGATAATGGGCTCGTCCGCCCATGCATTGATGGATGCACTGCACACTAGAGTGGTCCACAAGGGGGGTAATATGTTGAATAACATTCGAGCTTCCCGATTGTGTTCCCCAAAATTTATGCATTTACAAAAAAGTATTTTCCATGATTTTTTTTTTAATTTATATTGATTTCGAAAAACGTTTTCACTAACTTTAACGTTATTTATCACTAACTTCTAAAAATTATCGAACTGTTTGTATTCTTTATCCCAATAAGTTGTTCTTAAAAAGTTTTATCGAAACCAGAGAAAATCCATTTTATCCAGACTATTCAATGAATCAACACTTTTTCTATGGCATTTGCAAGAACTACTCTAACTTTCGATTCCTAGTTTTGTCCACCTCTCTCTCTCTCTTCTTGGCGTAACGTCCTCATTGGGACAAAGCCTACTTCTCAGCTTAGTGTTCTATGAGCACTTCCACAGTTATTAACTGAGAGCTTCCTCTGCCAATGACCATTTTGCATGCGTATATCGTGTGGCAGGCACGAAGATACTCTATGCCCAAGGAAGTCAAGGAAATTTCCTTTACGAAAAGATCCTGGACCGACCGGGAATCGAACCCGTCACCCTCAGCATGGTCATGCTGAATACCCGTGCGTTTACCGCCTCGGCTATATGGGCTACCTGGGCTACGCCTGGGCTGTATGTCCACCTAGATAAAACAAAAAATAAAAATTTGCGACAGATAAAACTTTTTCATGTTTTACATTTTTTGCGCACTTTTTGTTCAACTTGTTGTGGCAAATCTCACACACAACATAAACAAAAGTTTGTTTGCACGCATGCAAGTATATGTAATGGCTCAATATATAAAACAATTTACAACAGGTAAATCAAAGACTTAACAGTTGAAAAAAATACGCAAAACTGTTGTTGCTCAACAGCACAATTGTTTTGGTTCGTCACGAAAGGGTTAAACATGTTTCTCTTCAAAAAAAAACGGAAATGTGTGATAGAATATTGCTTTTAGAATTAAAACTATATAATTGGCGAAATCGTATCCCCGAAAGAATTTCCGAATGAAAGATTTTGAAACAATCTTTTCATTTTATTCCTCTTCTTTTTCTTCTTCCTCTTACTCTTCTTCTTCCCCTTTTTTATCTTTTTTCTTCTTTTTTCTCTCCTCTTACATCTTCTTTTACCACTTATTCTATTCATACTGCATCATGTTTCTTTGTTTACTACTCAGAACTTTGTTAGTATAGCCGAAGCGCAAGTATTCAGGAAGACAAAACTGAGGGTATATGGGTTCCACTCCTGTCCGCAGGGATGGGAACACTCACTTGCAAAGAGTTACACTCACTTTCTGTTTTCTCAGCTCAGAGGCGTGCAATCATGAAACGATGTATGGACGACTTTTGAACTGCGGGTTTGTCTAAAAGTTTGCCGAATAGTGTAGGGGTCGCACACACATACCGAAGTCGTGAGGGTGCTCCAAAGGCAACTCTCCACGAGGTGAATGTAAATTACACTCACCTCGTGGAGAGACGCTTTCACAGCTCTGTCCCGACTTTGCTATGCGTGTGCGACCCCTACTTTATTCGGCAAACATTTAGACAAAACCACAATGCAAAAGTCTTCCATACATCATTTTATGATTGCACGCTTCTGAGCTGAGAAAATGCCAAGTGAGTGTAGCTCTTTTCAAGTGAGTGTTCCCATCCTTGCCTGTCCGGTATCTTCGTGTCTACCATACAATATGGCAATGTATGGTAAAGTGGGGTGGGGTAAGATGCCATTTTCCTAACTTTCATCGTTTTGAATGATAAATAGCCTCATTTGTTAGGCTTTAAAAGTGGTAACATCAACTAGACAATATTTGTTTGATGCTTCCGCAAAAATATTCACTAAACTAATGCATTTTCATCGGATTTTTGTGATTTGAAAAACTGGTTCGTAAAACGTGGACAAGATGCCTTTTTATGGAAACATTCATAAATTACGTCCATCATTTTTTGGGCATCTCCGACTCCATTTCCCCTCCCTCTGTCCCAAGTTTTTCATATACTTAAATACATGGATGGTCACCCCCCATTCCGCTAAGCGATTCTCGTCATATTTGAATCACCCATTACATAGAATGCGTAGGCAAAACAACCATGCGCCTCCATGTGTTTCTAAAACATGTTCTTATAAAGTCACCAGAAAATGTTAATTGCAAGCACGAAAACCCGATTGTTGCCAATTTTCATTGGGAAATCAAAATATTTTCCGTGGGTTTGGCGGCTTTGCATCTAGATGAATGGTTTCCGAGCGCATTTCTCAATGCTTTCCCAAAACTGAGAATCTGATATTCCAATTTCCACCTTCAACTCGACTGCAGTACGAAAGCGTAGCCTTAAATCACTATCCCTCTCACTAAGTCCCGTTGGCTTAGGGGCTGCGACCAGAAATCGCTCGATCAGGGTTCGAGACCCGCTGGACCCAATAGTTGAAAACATGGGTTGTAAATTAAAAGAAACTTTTTTCAATTGCTGACGATGTCGGCAAAGTTGCTTTTTGCTAGCTCTGAATGATAACAATTTTTGCTAGCTCTGAATGATAACAATTTGACAAACCCTGTTATCAATCAGCTGTTTTTTTTTTCATGTTGATAACTAAATGTAATGTTGAACAAAATATTGTATAACACAACGAGTTATCAATTATAAGTTAACTTTTTATCAATTTTTGTTCGAGGAGTAAATTTGAGTTATCATTTTTGTTATGTTGGCTTTTAATTCAACCTAATTGATAACAAACTCAATTATCACACGAATGATAATCAGGTAACAGAACTTGTTATTATTTTGTTATTCGCCTTTGCTTGGGTCGACTATCTCCGTCGCCAGAAGACGTCGAACTGAACTCGATTCCACAGTCGGCAATGAATCATAAAACATAAGAAATGATCACTTATGACGTAGCTAGGGAAGGTTCCAGGGTGCCGGGCACCCCCTAGAATAAATTGGCACCTTTTAGGTTTTTTTCCTTGACAGTCACCCAAATTTGGGAACTTCACACGATAATCCAAATATTTATTAATGGTGCATTTGAACAAAACTACACCCGGTATTAATCCATCACCAGATTTATGTTTAGATACTTCAACTGCCAGAACAATCAACAGACTTTTGTTCTGTAAATTAAGCACCAAAGAGGTGCTGATTTATCCTAGCTGATTGTTTGGTATAAGAGAGCGATACGTGAAACGTGGGATATGAACAACAATAAACATTGAATTTTAAACAATCAATTGATACAGTTATGATTACGAGTTAATGTATCACGGGTGGTACATAAATTGTTCAAGGCAGGCAAACCTGTCTTGTCTCAGAAAATTATTACTCGTTAGCACCCAAATTGCTGAGCTGGTAAATGCGCACAGCTATTTTTGACGTTGCTGAAGGTTATAAGTTTGTTAACAACCATCTGTAGGGTAATTCGCCAATTGTTGAACGGTTAGTACCGGCATTTTGGTTTTCGTTTGTTTTTCCGTGCATAATTCCACTTTAGTTGAAAAATATCCAGTGAACTTCTAGATCTACTTATCCCTTACACTGCCCATTGAATTTGCATTCCCTTAAATTCCATTTTCTAAGAGAAAATAGAACATTTGTATGGGAAGTCTGTAACCCAAATGTTGAACGCTTCCTTAAGCTAACTCATCCTAATGTTGGACGGCTCTCGCCAATTGTTGAACGGTTGAAGCTTTGTTCGTAATTGATGACGTGTAACAGGGTACGAAAAACGGATCACGCCGAAAAACAAACGCTTTGTCCTAAGCGGTGCATGTCGATAACAAAGGCGCTCCGCAACAAACGCATGTCATGCGATGAGAGCAATAAAACAAATATCGCTTGCCGTGCGTGTGCCGATATTTCGACTTTTCTGCTGAAATTACCGACTCACATCATCGAATTCATGAGCATTTGGACGAATTAAGACTCTTGCCATCCTCAGAGTCGAGTTTCAGTTGTAAAACAATGCGAAAATCACGATGTGAATACAACGAGATAAATATTCCTACCGTTTTTGTTGTGAACAAACTCGGGAGCGATTTTGTCATTATCTGCTAACGAAAAAACAAAGCGTTGTTTCCGTGCCTTCTTTGTTGTATATTTTTCGCTTGCGGTGCCATATTCTGCGTGCACTGCGTGTAACCCGACATCAACCTATCATTCACCTGTTTTTATTTTGGCCACCAAACCCAACATAGACACGACAGTTACCCGATGTGGGTCCAACAGTGGCGGATTTTTTCCGGTTTTTTTGTGTTTTGTGCCCAGCTAGTCCGAGCTAGTGACAATTCATTTAAATGACAAAGAATTGCACATTTGAAGAGAGCTCTAGTGTACTGAAATCGGTTTAAAGATGAATATATAGATACCAAATTCCCGAATCAAATATCACAGTCGTCATGATAACCACATCATTTAGTTAACTAAAAATAATTTTCAAGACCAGCAGTAATTCTTAAAATACTTTATCGCCTTTCTGTTATTATGGTATTTTTTCGATTAAACACGATAGCAGTAATGGGTAATTCTCGCTGAGACCGGTCCACTATTTACACCTTGTCTTCAAAAATGTTTAAGGTGCCGATTTTCTGAAAGCTCTCGCTAAAAAAGTAAGAAAAATGCAGTTGGTTACTCAAATTGATGGACCCCCTGTTAGGTAGAGTCACAACAATTTTTGCAGACCCCTCGATTTCGGTCAAATGGTGGCTCACTTAAACCGTTATAACTCGAAAGTTTCTCCAAAAACCATCTCAAAACGAATTGTTGTTGAAAAGAGGAAAGATAGAGCTACTATTTACAATAATAAAAGGCTGGGTCGGCCATAATGATTTTGGCTGCCATCTTGTATTTTTATACAAAAACATGTGAATTGTTGTTGAAAAGAGGAAAGATAGAGCTACTATTTACAATAATAAAAGGTTGGGTCGGCCATATTGATTTTGGCTGCCATCTTGGATTTTTATACAAAAATATGTTTTTCACCATGAGGGCAACCACCGATTTTCAAAATCTTTGCATCAATTGAAAGCTGAGACATTTATACATATCAAAAAATTAGAGATGTCTTTTTCTTTTTCAAAAGTTATTTGCCGTTTTGTAAATCATGCCACTTTTGCGCACTTGGCCCAGTGCCGGCCGTTTACATAAATTCAGCGTTATTTCGCAGTGTTTACAAACACGAATTTAAATTCTGAGTCCACTAATGGAAAGCTGAAGGTTCAAGCTTTTCATAACACTATAAAAGTTATGAAAGCAATGCCCGCATCATTGAGAAACAGTCAAAAACGGAAACGAACCTCCGATTTGGCCAAATATTGTGGCATGCGCCTTTGTGTATACATGCAGGCGTAAACTCGGATGATGTTGCATGTCGTTGCCGGTGCGCATGGAAATGTATGGAGAAAACGTGGCTTAATTTACAAAACTGCAGATAACTTTTGATAGGAAAAAAGACATCTCTAATTTTTTAATATGTTATGTATAAATGCCTCAGCTTTCAATTGATGCAAACAATTTGAAAATCGGTGGTTGCCCTCATGGTGAAAATAAAGTTTTGGTATAAAAATCCAAGATGGCGGCCAAAATCAATACGGCCGACCCAACCTTTTATTATTGCAAATAGTAGCTCTATCATTCCTCTTTTCAACCACAATTCGTTTTGAGGTGGTTTTTGGAGAAACTTTCGAGTTATAACGGTTTAAATGAGCCGCCATTTGACCAAAATCGAGGGGTCTGCAGAAATGGTTGTGGCTCTAGCTAGCGGTGGGTCCATCAATTTGTGTAACCAAATGCATTTTTCTTACTTTTTTAGCGAGGGCTTTCAGAAAATTAGCACCTTAAACATTTTTGAAGACAAGGTGTAAATAGTGGGCCGGTCTCAGCGAGAGTTGCCCTAATACTTTTGAAAAAAGTTAGTCAATTCTTTTGGGAAATTTTGCAAATATCGACTATATAGTTAGAAATATTTTCGAAAATTCCTTAAGGTCCCATTAGACGTGACAAATATTTGGCCAAACAAGCCCAACAAATGACGAACACAATGTGAATCATAGCAACTTTGGATAAATGTCGGACTTCAATGGCAATTATTTGTCATAATGACAAACAGTCTACTGGCACCTTTAGAAACTCTTTCGTTGAGATTCCTTTCTTTTGGGAATTCGTTTGGCTATCGCATCATCCCTCTGTGGTTTACTTAGGTATTCAGCACTTCCTTTCATTTCTCTAGAAATTCCTCAGACCATTAATTTGGATATTCCTCAGACGGTTACTTTGAGGATTCTTCCCCTAATTGCTTCGGCATATTCTTTGGGAATTCTTCCGGCACTTTATTTGTGAATTTTTTCGGTCATTCCTTTGAAAATTTTTCAGAAAATTTATTTGAAAACTACACAGAATTCTTTAAGATATTCAGAAATTGGACTGAAGAAAATTAAAAAAGGAATAACGATTTCCAAAAGAACAGCCAAATGAAGTTGAAAATGGAATAGCCCAGTCGATTTGCCAAGAAAATCTTAAAGATTCTCAAAGGAAAACTCGAAGAAATTTTCGAACAATTTCCTGAGAAATTCCCATAAAAATTTCCAGATTTATTTCTTCAAAATTGCCTACTATGTTTTTAATAGAGTTTACGAAGAAATTCCTACAATAATTGACAAAGGAATTCATGAACAAATTATTAAAGATTTTCGAAGCAGTTGGCCAAATTCTATCACAAAATAAATTGACGTAGAATATATATAAGGAAATGACGTAGAATTGAATTTTCCCAAAAATTTACGAAGGAAATTCCAAAGAATAAAAAAAACATGTCCGAAAACGCCCCAAAAGAATTGCGTGAGGGATTTCCTAAGAAACTGTTTCTCAAATGCCAGAGAAACCATCAAATAAATTGGAAAATTATGAAAAAAATTTCCGATGGAACTTCAGAAAGAAAAATTAAAAAAAAGGAATTTTCGCGCAAATTTTGCAAAATGCCCGAGAGAACAGCCGAAGATTCGTTTTTAAAGAAATTCACGAAGGAAATCCCTGATTAGTTTGTCGATTGAATTTCTAAACGTATCACAGAGAAACACCTCAAAGCAATAACCAACGAATTCTCAAAAAAAAAATTGGAAATTTTCATAGCAATTTTCACAGCAAGTTTCATGGGAATTGTCGAAGGTATTCTGAAAAAAAAACCGTTACAGGTATTCTTTATTTTTACTGAAAAAATCTCGCGGAATTTGTCTAACAACTTTCATAGCAAAAGAATAACCGAAGGAGTTTTCAAAGGAATTTCCGAGAAGTTCCTCAAAGAAATTGGCGAAAAAATATTGACTGACGAAGATAAACAAATTCAAAAAATAGTACCGAAGGAAATCCCGAAAAAATGCAGAACGGATTGTCGAAGACATTTTAGAAGAAATTTACGAGGCAGTATCCAGAGTCATTGCCGAATGAATAAAGGACATAACCGAAAAAAAAATCCGATGGGAATGGCCGGAGGAGTTACTGGAGATATTAAATAGAGCTTGAGAAACTACCATAACCATTGGCAAAGGAACTCCGAAAAAAACCCGAAGGATTTGTCAATGAATAAAAAAAATACGAAGAAATTGCTGAAGAAGTTTCCATGTTATTGCCAATAAAACGTTTTAAAGGGTTTTGTAACAAATTTCAAACGTTTTACCGAAAAAAAAATCTCAGAATGTTGCTAACTGACAAATTGAGAGATAAATTTGTGATAAAAATGCGTTCTGGTGGGATTTGAACTCACGACTCCGTATTCGCAATACCAGCGCTTTAGCCAACTAGTCGGCGTTAAGTCAGAGTGGACTACGCGATTTTTTTACACAGGTAAAGATAAGCTAAGGAATTCGATAATTCTGAACTTTTCGACGTTTCTTTTATGCAGATGGGTCATTACATAAAAAGAACTACAGTTTTTTAGAAAATAATGCGCACGATTTAATATCCCAAGTGCTTACAGGACATTTTCCCAAAATCATTGAAAAACAGACGGTCTGACTTTACGCCAATCAACTAAGTTTAGTTAACTAATTTTAGTTTACAATAATACAATATTTGTTAAAATGACATTTCACATCAATCTAAGGCTGAGTACCAAAATTGTTCTAATCGGATAATCGACTTTATAAGCCACTAAAACTGGCATCCCCTAGGAAAAAAATTCCAGATACGCCAATGTCCCTGAAATATAAAAATGAGCCGTAAAATATAGAAAAATGATCCATAACAAATAAAAAATGATCAATTAAATTAAAAAAATGATCCAAAGCACAATCCCAAAGTACAGCGATGATGAAAAAGTCAAAAATTGATAAAAAGTCGTACATAATTTCATACAACATTTCTAAAATTGTATGGATAATTTTCAATATTTTGAGGATCACTTTGTATTTATAATGAATTGTTTCTTATTTTTTGCATCATTCAATGGATTGTTTAATTTCATGAAGCAACTTTTGTAATTCTGGAATATTTTGGAAAAGAATGAAACATTCCACAATTTTCAATGGATGCAAATGACTGTTTTACGGATTTCTGGGAAAATTTTGTTAAATGTTAAAAAGTTGTCAATGAATCGTTTTTAAATGTTTCATGGATTGATTACTTGTTTGAATGTCAATATCGCATTTTATCTGACATTTTTCCTATTTACTTGGGTCACTCTAATGCACCTCCACATCCCCTGGAAATAAAGGTAGTGCAGCAACAACGACGTCAGAAGCCAAATATGGTTGATGCCACCGACATGTGCGCGCGCCACTGTTGCTTTGATGAGCCCCCACGCGTTGAACGATGCAGTTGTAGATCGGCAGTGATTGATCTGCTGCTTCGGTTAAGCTCGAATTACAGTAAAAAGCTGTGCATTTTGTATATTATCGATGGTGGCAGAAAATTAGCAGCAAAACGTAGACCTACATACCTGTAAACGATGTTCCGCATTGTATTTTAAATCAGCGATAACGTATTTGGTGCGAAATGTAGTTAGACGTTCACATTCATGCTTTATACTTTATGCTTATGTAATCGTATGCCGCATATGAGGTTTATTTCTTAATAGTTTTATTATGATAATGTTTGTACTAATTATTGATTATTACGCTCGAAGCTCCGTTATTTCTTTATTATCAGTCAACTAGGCAGAGGTACGTTACTTCTTCCTCTTCTTTCCAAAATATCTCGAAAATTGAATGAATTCGAAAGTTGTTACCGTAATCCGGGGTAACATTGATCAGAATTTTCTATCTTTCTCTTGTTTAAGCAAACGTTACATGTTTTATATTTTTAAAACAAGTACTGACCCTCTGAGTATGTGTTAAGCAACTCAAAAAAGTATTGTGAAACTTAAAAATATGTTTAAATTGACTTTTAAATCTAATTTTTGATTTTGTTGATTTGGGGTAACATTGATCATGTCAGTGATCAATGTCTGTTTGTGTCGAAAATACCCTTACTTACTAAATTCGAGGTCGCTAATTTCGAATATGTTGTCCAAATTCTTACAAGCTATGTACTTTTTGAGTTATTTTAGGATTAAAATCCTCCAAACCACGTATAACGCCTAAAGGTAGGCAATGGCTTAAGGAATTTATAGTCTACTTTTAATAAATCGTATATTTTGTTGAAAAGTAGCATTTTCATAAATGTTTCGGTTATTAAATCCAACTCTAGGATGTTATATTTAAGTAATACAGTCATTTCGAATCTTATACTGTATCTAGTATCCGTGCCATGCATGAATGTTTGAAAATGTATCTCATTGCGTTACGAAACACAGTTATGGAAAAATCGATTTATTTCAATGTTTATGAAAATCAATTTTCATGAATTCCATGTCATTTAATAGCTAAATAATAGCAGATAACGATATACGATTCGATAGCAGAAACTGATTCAATGTAAAATGCTTGTTTGAATATTTCATGAGGTCGGTCAAACCGATCAATGTTACCCCGCTGATCAATGATACCCCGTTTTACGGTACCAAGCAGACTTCATCGATCAACTTACCTGTCCTTCGATTTCAAAGTGACCTGTACCTGTAGTGTACCTCAAGAATTGTTAAAAAGACTTTAGGAGGACCTGCGCGCTCTTGAAGGGCTTAAATGTGTATCGTGTGACAGGCATGGATACACTGTATGTCTAAGCAGGTTAAGGACATTTCTATTACAAAAAGTTGCTGCACCGGTTGATAATAGAACCCGTCACCTTTAGCATAGTCTTGCAAAATGCCCGCCATTCACCGCTTCGGTGTGACCTGTAACTTAGACAAGACAAAGTGTTCAGTGCTTTTTCATCTAGGTTAAACTCTAAACAGATTAACAAAAAGTTGTGACTTGGGGCACTGCGGATTGAACCTATATATCATTACAAGAAACGAATGTGTAGCCGGCTGCACCACAGAAACCCTATTACAGTAAGGACCCGATTTTGTCAGCCCCATTTTACAACAAACTTTTTGCTCTCGTTATCTCACGATCAAACTTTAACTAATTAATTTGTATTTATCATCAAACTACAGCTATAATGCAGAACATAGAGGGATAAAATGTTTGAAAAACTGCTCAGGTTTTTTTGGAGAGCATAGAATGTGTTCCGAAAAGGGGCTGACAAAATCGGGTCACTTATGTATTGTAAATTAGTTACGAAACACATTAAATTGTTTACATTGACAGCTTTTAATTTTTTTTGTAGATACGAAAACATTTGGAGGCTTAGCCAAATGATTCGAAAAACGAAACCAACGATCCACTACTAAAAAAAACAAACAGAAACTAAATCCAAAGATGGCAGACCACGATCAAAAGAATATGAAAATGCAAGAGGCCTACATTTCTCCAGGAATTTCACGTGAGCGAAGTTTTATCCGAACTTCCAACCAGCAGGTAATGGACATGGTAATGATTGCACTTTTCTGTTGTTCTTACACTATGTTCACTAATCAATTGTATTCTCTTCTAACATGAAAAAAACCTATCTGTTCAATTGGTGGAGGTATAATTTTCGGAATCTTTATTATCTGTATTTTGCTGTTCATAACGATCCCGTCATTAATCTACCCTTTTTCCCGTAGAATGCCAACAAACGACGCAGCCTGGCCTTTACCCAGAGTCAGGCGATGCAACATGCCCAACAACAACAGATGCGTGGTAAGCCACCGATGGAAATCTATCGTCCTCCAAGTAATACCCGCTACTAACCGTAACCTTTTCATGACAAATCTGTAACTTGAACCGCCCGTAGATGTTCGCATGGATGGACACCCCAACAAGCTCAACGTGCATGCCCAGGAATTTCAGATGAACAACCTTCAGGACGGTCGAATCCCGCTGCAGAACTCCAGGTTGGCCCGATTGTCTTCTAAGCATACGAACGAGACTAAAATTGTTTATTCTTTCAGATCTCTCAACATTTACAGCAGCTCCTTGCAGCACTCGAAATCGAACGCCCACATGCCGTTGAGCATGCATCCTCGAGCACAAATGCAACTGGGCAACATCGGCAGTCCTCAACGGGGACCGATCATGATGTCTACCCATCCGATGCAGCACGTAGGAGTTCAGCTCCAAGCTTCCCATATGCCATTGGTCAACTCACCGTCCAGCGGAAATAT
The DNA here is from genome assembly GCF_035046485.1 of Aedes albopictus. NCBI lineage: Eukaryota > Metazoa > Arthropoda > Insecta > Diptera > Culicidae > Aedes > Aedes albopictus. The sequence goes on along the minus strand of NC_085137.1, from coordinate 199,185,145 downwards.
TCTGCACGTAAAACAACTGTCTACCACGAAACTTTTAGAAGCGTTTAATCTCACTTTTCATCGCTTTTAGTCTGGACCACGCGTAAAGTTCGCACCGGACCCGGTGGTTCACCCGGCACCACACACAAACAGCAACTTCCAGGCAGCTCAGAACAACACCTCCAACAGTGGCCTACCTTCACCGTCTATCATGTTTCAACCGGGCAGCAGCAGTCCGATGAGCCTGGCACCCTTACAACGCTCAAAATCACTGTCCTCGGCTGATACGCTGACACGGGGACTGGCCGGCTTGGGACTAGCTGTGGGACCGGAAGCGAACGACATCGGACAGTTTTCGCCGGAGATTCAAGCCATTCTCAGCAAGGCGATCGAAGATCCGAACCAGCTGAATGCCCGCTGCCTCATGGAACTGGCAATGCAGCTGATGCAACGGGCAGTTGATGGACGAAGGTAAGTAGCGGGGGTTCTAGGGATGTATGCGACGCGTGTTTAAAAGAACGTCATTTTTCATGGCAATGCCTATTTGTTGACGATAAAGACATAACTTTTTGTGGAACCCCTTGATCGAGTCAGAATGCGTGAGTTGCATGATTGTGTAGAGTGGATGGTAACAATCATGTTACTTAGTTGGGGCTTTTATTCTACGCTGATTCTTTTTTCATAGAATTAAAAAATCTACTGATCAAATATCCAAGAGGTGATTTTTCGGGTTATGTGGAGATCGACCCACTAAAAAATCATCCTTACCTTCGTGGTGCACCCGTTAGGGATGACTTGGAGTGGGAGCGGGACCGTACATAAGCACACTCTATTGGTTAGCGTTCCACCAGCTACTCTCTCCTGAAAGCTTGGGCCCTGCTGGCAAGTACTTTAGACTAACCGTGGGTCTTAAGTTCCATGGAATGTAGTCCAAAGTGATATATGTCTACCGCCTATCTCCTGCATACTCGGCCTTTGCCCCACGAAGCGTGGGCATTGAAAGAGCACATGCTCCACGATCTCGTCGCAGTCTGCCATTCTGGACATGCGAGGGAGGCTGCATGTCCGAATCTGTGCAGATACCACCTAAAACACCAATGGCCTGACAGAAATTATGTCACGTGATGCTTCACCTTGCCATTAGGCCTGCTTGTCCATTTATGAACCTATGTGCCCATCTACCCTTGCTGAAGGAATCCAATTTCTTCTGACACCTCAACATAGACGATGCCATGGGTGTAGCCAGAAGGGGCAGGGGCCGTGGCTCTCCCCTGGCCGCAAGATTTTTTTTTAATATTGAACCAATTCAAAGATTATCAATAATTCAGAGATCCGGAAAAAAAGTTCCTCCAATAACGCTTCTTAGAATTCCTTCAGGATTTCTTCAAGGATTCCATCTGCAATTTCTTCAGGAGTTCTTCCTGGGATTCCTACAAGAATTTCTCAAGGGATTCCTCCACAAATTTCTTCAGAGATTCCTCCAGGAATCATTCCAGGGATTCCTCTGGGAATTGCTGCAGGTATTCCTCTAAACAATCATCCAGGGATTCCTTCAGAAATGCCTCTAGAGATTCCTCCAGAAACTCCTCCAGGAATTCTTCTAGAGATTCCTCCAGGAGTATTCCCAGAGATTTCTCCGTTAATCCTACAGGCATTTTTTTAGGATATCCTCCAGGAATTCCACCATGGATTCCTCCATGGATTCCTCTATGGATTCCTTTGAGATTTTCTGCAGGGCTTAACACGGGAATACCTTCTGTGATTCTTTCTGGAACAACCTATTTTAAAAATTTCTACAAAGATTCTCCCAGGAACTCTTCTTAAGATTCCTTCAGAAATTCATCCTTGTATTCTTTAAGGAACTCCTCTAGGAAATAATTCAGTACTTCCTCCAGGAACTGTTTAGGAATTCCCTTAGGAATTGCTTTTGAGATTGCTTTCGGGATTCCTTCTGGAGTTTCATCAGGTACTCTTCTGAGAATTCCTCCAGAATTTTTCCAAGAATTCCATCTGCGATTTCTTCAGGAATTTTTCCTGGTATTCCTCTACGAAGTTCTTAAGAGATCCATCCACGAATTTTCTCAGGAATTCCTCTAGGAATTTCATTTCATCTTGAGATTCCTCCAAAAACTCCGCCAGAAATTCCTCTAGAGATTTCTCCAGAAGTGCTTCTGGAGATTCCTTCAGGAAGTTCTACAGGCATGCCTCTAGGACATCCTCCATGGATCCCTCCAAGAATTCATACAAGATTTTTTTCAGAGATTCCTCCAAGAAATCCTCCAGGTTTTCCTCAATGCATTCGTTCAGGACTTTCAGGACTAAGCATTCCTCCAGAGATTCCTCTAATAATTGCTTCCGGGATTCTTCCAAGAATTCCACCAAGAATTCCTACAGAAAACTATCCAGGAAATCTCCAAGGGATTCTTCTAAGGGTTTTTTTCCAGAGACTCCTACAGGAATTCATCCAAAGATTTCTGAAGGAATTACTTTAGGGAATCCTCCAAGAACTCCACTAGGAATTCTCCTAGGCATTCTTCCAGGAAATTTTCCGGGAATTCTTCAAGACATTCATCCTTGGATTCTTGCAGAGATTTCTCCAGAAATTTTTATCAGCGATTCCTCCAGCAATTCAACCAGATATTTCTCCAGGAGTTGCTTCAGGGATTCCTCCAGAAACTCCTCCAGGAATTCCCCTGGAGTTGTTCCAGGAGTTTTTCCTGGGATTGTTTCAGAATTTCTTCCTGGGATTCCTTCAGAAATCCACGCAGGCATTCTTCCAGGATTTCTTCCATGAATTGCTCCAGGATCTCCTCTTCAGAGTTTCTTCAGGGAATAATCAAGGAATTCCATCAAAAGTTATGTCAGTAATTCATCCAGGAATTTCTCTAGGAAATCCTTCAGGGATTTCTCCAATAATTCTACCAGGATTTTCTCTAGAAATACCTTCTAATTTTTTTTTCAGAAATTCCTCCAAGAATTCTTGTAGATTTACCTCCAGGCATGGATTCATCTAGGAATTTCGCTAAAAATTCTTCCGAACATCTTCAGGGAATTTACCAGCAATTTCTCCACGAATTTCCCCAAGAATTCTCCCAGGGGTTCTTTCAGAAATTCCTTCGAGGATTTGTCCAGAAATTTCCCTAGAAATTCTTCCAGGTATTGCTCATGGGATTTTTGCAGAAGTTTCTCCCAGAGTTACTCTAGAGATTCTCCAAGAGATTCATCCAGTAATTATTGCAAGAATTTCTCCAAAGATTCCTTCAGGAATTTATTCAAGGATTCCTGCAGCAATTCTCAAAGGAAAACCTCCAGAAATTCCTCCAGACATTCCTCCCTCCAGGTTTTAATCCAGGACTATCTCCAGGAACTCCTCCAGGAAATTGCCCCAAGAATTTCTTCATGAATTCATCATTACTCAAGGAATTGATCCGGGAATTGCCCCTGCACATCCTTCAGAAATTGTGTCAGCAATTTTTCCAGGAATTTTTCCAGAAAATCTTCCGAGATTTTTTTCAGAAGTTCTTCCAGGAAATTTTCCAGGAATATCCTCAGGAATTTTTCAGGGATTCCTCCAGGCATTTTTCCAGGAAATTCTTCTGATATTCCTTCATGAATTGCTTCAGGAATTCAGGGATTTCTCCTCGAATTTCTCCAGGAGTTTTCTCAAGGATTCCTCCAGAAAATCCTTCGAAGATTTCTCCAGGAAATCCTCCAGAAGTTCATCTAAGGATTCTTCCAGCAAATCGTCATGGAGTTTCTTAAGAAATTCTTGCAGGAGATTCTCCAAAAATACCTTCAGTAATTTTTCAGGGGTTCCTCCAGGTATTCCTCCAGGAATTTCTCTACAGATTCCTCCAGGGATTTCTTCACAAATTCCTTCAAGGATTCCCCCAGAGATTCCCTCAGGAATTCCTTGGAGGATCTCTCCAGGAATTCCTCTAGAAATTCCGCCAGAAATTCTCATGGGATTTTTTTCAGAAATAGAAAAATAATATAAATCTACCAGAATTCCTATGAATATTCTAGAAACGTATCCAGTAATTCTTTCAAGAATTCCTCTAGAGATTCTTCCAGGAATTTCATCATGGAATCCACAGAAATACCTCTCAGGCATTCCTCCAGGATTTTATACTGGAATTTCTCCAGGAACTCCTCCAGGAATTCCTCCAGAAATTATCCCAGGACATCCTTCATAAATTTTGTTAGCTATTCCATTGGCATTTCTCCAGGAATTTCTCCTGAGATTCCATTAGAATTTGCTTCAGGAATTCCTCCGAGATTTCTGCACGATTTTTTCCAGGGATTTTACCATGGATTCCTCCAGGAAATCCTTCTAAGATTCCTCCAGGATATCCTCCAGAAGTTCCTCCAAAGATTCTAAGGATTTCTTCAGAAATTCTTCCAGGGAGAGAGCTTCTTCGAAATCCTTCAGGATGTTTTTCAGGGATTCCCCCAGGTATTTCTCCAGGTATTTCTCCACAAATTTCTTCAAGGATCCCACAGGGATTCCTTCAGGATTTCCTTCAAGTATTTCTCCAGGAATTCCTCCAGAAATTCCGCTCCAGGAATTTCTCAAGAGATTTTTTCAGATATAGAAATATAAATTTCCATGAATTTCTCTGGAGATTCCTCTAGAAATTCATCTAGTAATTCTTCCAAGAATTCCTCTAGAGACTCCTCCAGCAATTATGACAGAAACATCTCTAGGAATTCCTCCAGGGAATTATCTAGGATTTTATCCAGGAATATCTGCAGGAAATACCCCAGAAGTTTCTTCGGAACTTTTCTAAGAAATTATCCAGGAATTGCTCCTGGACATCCTTCAGAAACTATGTCAGCAATTCAGGAAATCCTTAAGGGATTTCTTCAAAGATTCTTCAGGAATACTTTTGGGAATTTACAAGGGATTCCTCCAGACATTCCTCCAGGAATTCTTTCAGAGATTTATCCAGGAATTGCTTCAGGGTTTCCTGCCGGTAATTCTCCTCGAATTTCTTCAGGGATATTTTCAGAGATTCCTCCCGGGGATCCTCCAGAAATTCCTCCAAGGGTTCTTCCAGGAAATTCTCCTGGAATTTCTCAAGGGTTTTTTTGCAGAAATTTCTCCAGCAATTCCTCCCAGAATTCCTCTGGAGATTTCTCCAGTATTTTTCCAGGGACTGCTCCAAGAATTCATCCAAGGAGTTTCTCCAGGAAATTCTTCAGGATTTCCTGTTGGGTCTCATCCAATAATTCTTCCAGCAATTACGTCAGGAACTTGTTTAGAAGTTACTCCAGGCATTTCTCCAGGATTCTCTCTAGAGATTTTTCCAGCAATTGCTTCAGGGATTCCTCCTGGAATTCCTTCAGAGATTTCTCCAAGAACTCCCCCAAGAATTTTTTAAATTTCTCTAAGATTTCCTCTAGGAATTCCTCAAGAGATTTATTCTGATTTTTTTTTTTCGCATGAGATCTCTTAGGATAGGGTAAAAAATATAATTTGGACATGTATATAATTTGGACATGCACTGCGATGTATGTCTTGTTCCGGAGAGCTAATAAAAGTAGATACTTCTGAATATCGATTATTGGATCAAACAGACCCTATTCTGATGACTTACGTTGAAAATACGCTTAATTATTAAGAATTTACTTCAAAATAATGCTAATTTATGCTACTTCCATGATTTAGCAGTACACATGGCTAAACATTGAGATAATTGCCCTGTCCAAATTATATATACCTGAGGGTGTCCAAAACATATATTCGGTGTCCAAAATGCAATTCTAACAGGCGATTGGAAATTGTGATTTTCTCAGCTTAAAATGCGTTTGTTAAGCTTTTTATCACCAGGAATGCAAAGTACAATCATATTATAAGCGTAATAGTAACTTTGCAAAATAATCTATTCTTTTCTAAGGGAGCTGGGGACGATTTTTCTAACGTTGTCCTCAGCCTGTCCAAAATACATGAATTACCCTATTTCTCTAATTTATACAGGAATTCCTCCAGGTATACTTTCAGAAATTCTGCCAGGGATTCCTCCGGAAATTCCTCCAGGGATTCTATAGAATTTCCTCCAGGCATTCCTGTATGAATCGCTCCAGGGATTTATCAGGGAAGTCTTCCAGGGACTGCTCCAGGAAATTGTAGTCCTAAAAATCCTTAATCTTCCAAAAATTGCTCACCGCTACCACCAGCACCACCTTGAATCATGTAGATCAGGCGAGTTTATTTAACGTATTGTACAAAATACAAAAGCGCGACTGCTGGAGGGTTAAATAATGCTTTTAGAATATAACGTTATTATATTCAATTTCATCGTATTGTGTATAGATATAGAAGCAAGTAGGCATAAATTTGGTAAGGGTGCGATCATTGTTCACAAACCTGTTTAAATTTTTTTAAAAGCTTCGGAATACTTTTCAAAGTAGCGTAACACGTACTAAGAGGGACTGTACTTGTTTTAAAAAAATAAAATATTAAACATTCGCCTATTGTTGCACACTCCATGTTATTCTTATAAGGTGTGCAACAATTGGCGAATTTTTAGCCGTGCAACAATTGGCAAATTACCCTACTCAATAGGAAACTATCAAAGAAAGATTGAAAAAAGTGATCAATGTTACCCCGGTTTACCGGTTTACGGTATCCGTTATCTTCAACGGTGTCAAAATTTGAGCTATTATCGAACTTTTATGTACCTATATGGGTTTTTTTCACAGAATGTTAGTGTTTTTACTATGTTTTATGAATGATGGTGATGGTTAAAGCCCGTGACTATCACGCGATGGACCTGCGATCGAATCTCACTCCCGACATGAGTGATTTCTTCCAACTACAATACGCCTCATTCAAAATGTAAGGACATAAAATATTTTCTTGTCTTTCAATTATCAATATCAAGAAAGTCCAACCCGAATTATAAATAGAGACATTCATTTTACCCAGCTAGATAAAAAATCTCAAAACTTACGGAATATTTACGAACAGATTACATTAATCATTTCTTTCAATTCCAGATATGCCCTTCCAATTTCACGATTGTGCATTTCGATTATTGCCAAAGAGCAAAAGGAGACCTTCCTGGAAGCCCTGCTGAACACGTGTCGCCAATGGTACCAAGAGCGTGATAAAGTACTGTATCATATGAGCGAAGTCCATCAACAGGTTGTAATATCTACTCACTTCTATTCCAGGTCCTGGGCCCACCGATGAACATCAAAAACCCATCACGGCCCCGCTTCACGGCATTTATGGCTTTCTTAACTGAAATGTTCTGCCAACTGAAGCGCCGCCAGTTGCAACTCCGGACGGAATGCGACGGCGTTCCACCTCCCATCGTACTGCTAACCGTTCTGGGCAAATGCTGCGAAGATTGTGTCAAACCGCCTGTTCGATCACTCTCGGAGGTAAAACATAGTTACACCGAACTTGTTACCTTGAAAACTCAATCGCTTTTCTTCACCACTTTCAGATCGAATGTCTCTTTTTCGTGCTGACCTGCATTGGGCGGGACCTGGAGACGCACCTGCCGCAACAGCTGGAAACCCTTCTGACCGGAGTGCGTGATGCTTTCCTGAACTCGTCGGCTTCGGCTCCGGCCATACGCCGGACATTGCTACAGTTGATCGAACTGCAGGCGTCCAGATGGCAACTACCGGGCAATACCGTGCTCTACTATTATCCATCGTCCAAATAGATGCACGCACATGAATGGACCGGCTCACGGATGGATTGATGGACTGCCAGTCTGGTTGGTTTTCGCATGTGAAGTTTCCTACCAAAATTTATTGAATCTACTAGCCGTCACCTACCTTCGACGCAGGTGTTGGAGAATGGAGAAAACGTCGAACCAAACGAACAAAAAAAAACTAAATCGAACAGTAGAGAAAGAGAACGAAACACACTGGAAGTGAAGCTACAAAACAAATTAAAAACGACTCGATCAGACTACATTCCATCAAAACACTAACATTTTGAAGGCAAAGGAGAAAGTTAGTAAACTGTCTTTTTATTAATATTTTTTTAAACAGAATGCAACAATATGGTCAAGAACTAGCCTTAGGATTCACTGATCTTTAACGAACCTTTGAAATTAATTTTCACTACTCAAAACGAAATTCAATCCTGTTGTGTTAAAACGAAACGATTTTAGAACTTAGATGTTTAACCAAATGATATAAAAATGGATGTAATCTCTAAAAAAAAAATAACGAAATGTAAATGAACTAGTCATTTCTGTATTATATTGTCTGGAGCACAAAAATATGGAATCTGTTACATACTGTTTAGATAGAACATATAAAATATAAACAAAACTCATAAAACAACAAACAAACAATGACTGACTAACATCCTCGTGTTGCATCACTATTATAATTTCATTACGTATATCAACCAACGCACTGCGAAAGCTTTATTTATGTACCCCATGGTAGCGTACAAATGCACCAGTATATGGCATGCCCATAACGCATCGGCTATCCCTTAAGGGCTCGATGATGTTAAGAAAATAGGCCCCTTTGGTTGTTAACTTATTTAACTTATATTCAGATGCATGGTTGTTCAGTAAATTGATCGGGAGAGGGGATGAACCATACAATGATGATGACAATGGAAAGATGGGCAAAACTGAACGATGTAGGTTTTTTTTATTGCATCGCGCAGAACAGTGAAAGATTAATTTCGTAATTGTGTGGGAAACGTTTGCTGTGAAGCTGAAAGAAACTATGCGCTGTCGTGAAGTTAAAAAGATACGTTACATTATATGGAACATGGTACTGCATGTTGTGTTTTATAAGCCCTGGAATGATTAATTGCAGCAAATGATGTATTTTAAGTGCCGTTTGTGCAACTTTGTGTCATAATGAGATTTTTTTTCTAGGAAATAAATCATTGGTTCCATGATCTACTATGACGAAGTTTGGTTTTTATCACGCGATGACATCCATGCGTCAATCAATTTTATATGGACTGAAAGAAACTATATGCAAGAAGAGTGGGTCTTGTTAGGGTAACATCCATCTGTGTGGAGCGTGATTTCAATATGTCACCGTTGGATTAGTAGATGGTACAATTCCAGCATAATTGAATTTTGATAACTCAAAATATATTTTAGATTTTTCATTTTTCTCATTCATGTACTGGGAGGCCCATGTGCCATAACGCGCTGGCCATAAACTACGTGCACTCATTTTTAATAATTTCAGACACCCCTTCCCCTATCATCTGTTGTAGTAGGCTTTCGTCCACCCTATAATATCCAATGTTTTGCTGAAACAGCTTCAATTTACACAAGGAATTATAACACCCACGCTTTTTGTTCATTACTACTAATCTAGTACTTCACCGATCGTACCCTATTGAGAGATGGTATTGTGAAAAAAAATCTTGTTCTGGTTGGATTCGAACCTACGACTCTGTATTCGCTAGACTACTAAGTAGGCTACATAACAGGTAACAACTGCGGAAAGCTAAACTTCAAGCCACACTTCTTTTCGTATCTTGTCGTTAAAACTCTTGAAATGATGCAAAATTTTGAATTATCTTACATTACCACTAGGCTCAGTGTATCAGTTATGGCTATAGTACCTCAAATTCACCATAGTTGGTTTTCAGTTAACAATGGAAATTAACAAGAAAAAAATCGCGTTCAATAGATCACGTTCACAAAAGATGGTTGCAATCATTTTCAAACTGCATAATTTGCTCAAATTATGATAGAAATAAATCATTTTCCTTAACTGTTTGGCTTCCTTGCACCCTATTTCGCCATAGTGTACCAGTTATGGCTAATCCCATAAGGAATGCATGTAAATAGTGCGAAGTGGAACCCAAATTAACAAATGTGACCATAACTGGTACAGGATTCCTATCATTGGCACACCCCGAGCAGAAGAGAATAACAACAGCAGAACAAAATGCGTTATTTTGGCAAAATACAGTCAAACCTCCATGAGTCGATATTGAAGGGACCATCAACTAATAGAAATATCGAGTAGTGGAACTGAAATCCTTTGGAAAGCTGTTTCAAGGGACCATCATAGTAACCTAGAAATAATTTTTCAGTATGGAAAAAATTACCTCCATGAGTCGATATCGAGTCAAGGAACATCGACTCATGGAGGTTCGACTGTAACTGCATAATGGAATTAGTAATTTTCATGTTATTAACATAACATATTGAGTTATAAACTTGTCTGTCATAAGCGGCAAAATAACAAGTCACATAACAAAAATTTGTTCCTGAAAAATCTATTTAATAACATGTTTTGTTAGTGGCAATAACAACTTAATAACAGTGAATTTGGGAAATATTTCAATAACAAATTTTGATATTAAAGAGTTATTGATAACATTCCGAAAGCAAAATTAGGGTAAAAACTAACTTTTTTTACTCATTTTTGGGTAATTACACTAGTTTACAGCATTTTTGAACTCGGTAAGCTGATGATCATTTTTGGTGTAGAATCATGCCCTGAGTTCGAAAACGCAAAGGAAAAAAATTACAGTAGAGCGGAATTTTTTTCGACTTTTCATACAAGGTTGATGATTTGAAATCGATTTTTGTTCTATTTTTAAGCAAAGTCGCTCACTTCAAACATCTCATTCTCCGTAATCAATGCTCCGATTAAGCTAAAATTTTTACTGTAACTTGCCTACATATGATATGTCAAATAAACGTCGAGAAAGAATTTTTAAGTTGGGTTTTTCTTATTGAAAAAAATACATTTCTTCAAAAAATTTTGGGAATTTTGCTAAAATTTAAGAAGATCGTCCCTGAAATTCGCCAATATCTTGAATTTCATCAATCTGACGCAAAACCTGTATTCAGATGATCGAATGGTATTATATTCAGCTTTTAATTTATAGAAAAAGATTTAAAATTGGTTGAACAAAACGTAATATATTTGAATTTTAGTAAATTACATATTTTGAAAAGTTTCAAAACTCGATATTGAGCTAAAACTCAAAAACTGCTCTACTTAAAATTTTTTGAAGGTCGGTTACGAAATCAGCACTAAATTGTGCTTCAAAAATTTTGGTCGTTGACAGAAGTTCGCGACTTTCGTTTTATTTTGTAAACTTGTGTTATTTTAAGTGTGTTATTCTATTTTTAGAAAATAAGGCCGGAACAAATCTCATTTTCTTCTTTTGTCACTTTGCTCGTTGACTCGTCAAGGGGGGGGATAATAAATAATAAATGTATTTGATGAAAAATTACCCAAACAATTAGGCAAAATCGTAAAACTCATCGGATTTGTTAAGAAATTTTCGCGACAACTCTAATTTCAGTACAAAATTTTTAAATTTATGAATAATTTATTAGTGTCCCCCCTCAAAATGTCTAATTCCGACCAAAATTTTCCGAGGGGGGGTGACATTAGAGAAAATCGAAATTTGTGTCAGCCTAATAGGTCACAAAAAAAAAGTTCGAATTCATTATAAAACTTACAAACATGGACGGGATTTGAACCTTCAATCCTGCTATCGTAAATTTTCAGTCGCCTTTACCAATGAGGCTATCACAGCACTTGCAGTGAGGGACGATAGAAGCTTTACTGGTTCTACGTATTGCCAGTTTCCCCATTCCTCCATTTCATGTTTGCCAGTCGCAGGACAAAAATAGACAGAGATTTGAATGCAAGATCAAACAATGAACCTCTCTCTCTCTTACCAACAGCCCCAGCACGGAGGAAGTTAGGCGTTCGACACTGTTAGGCATTGGTTAGACATGTTGCTCATCGAAAATTTTTGGAGAGCATAAATCATAACTCCGAATTTATGCTGAATGTTCGATTTTTTCGCGCATCGTTGACAGTTGAGCAAATGGCAGTGGAAAAAAACTTTGTTGATTGCGGCAGCTTGAAAATCGCGTTCGTCGGTCGAGAGAATGAAAAAAATTCTCGTCTCAGTTAGTTAAACCCGTGCCATTTCCGTCGTTCGGTTGTCCAACCCGTCAATTCCTCGTCGCTGCTCTTGGCCACTAAGTCCGTTTCGTTCTCGTCGTACTGTCGCCGGAACCAGTCATCTCCAAAACAGTGTCCGATTCCGTTAAGTTTGGCTTCATCGAGCCGGTGAGTAACTTTAATTTTAATTTAATCTTTCATTTAATTTGATTTATTTTTCGTTTAGTTTAAATTTAATTTCATTTCAATTAAATTTTAATTAAATTTTTATTAAATTTTAATTAAATTTTAATTAAATTTTAATTAAATTTTAATTAAAT